>NC_140589.1:1254584639-1255897972 GCF_964204655.1 Triturus cristatus | reverse complement strand
CATGTGTATTAAATGTGCTCGTCAATAGCTACCCATGTTTGTATAAATAAACGACAAGGGTGTCTAACGGAATTAGGCACGGTAGGGCATCAGACATGTCAGAGCTTCACTAATGGTGTAAATACATTCCACGTGGATTCATTGTATGCATAGTCGCCTTTTAATGAATATCACGCAAATCGTCATGGTGATAGGTACGTACGGTTTGTCCAGCATGTCCTAGGTGTGTCTATAAATATATATTTTTAAAAAATAATAAAAAACAGTGGCCGGCCCTGGGGATTGGGGTCAAAAAAATATAATTAGGAGACAGGCCCTGGGTGATGGGGTCATCAGGGCCAATACATTAGAATAAGAAGGGGAACCACACAGCCCCCCTTCTCAAAAAATTAAAATAAATAAAAGACTGGCATCGTGCCGGAGGCCACGCCCCCTCCTTGCAGCACTCTGCAAACGCGCCCCCTGGCGAATTGTAAGTTGGGGAATTAATTCCTCTTCAATACTGAGGGTCCCTGAGGGCCAACTAGCCCAACAGGCATCTCCAGTATGCGCTAGGGAGCTGCGCTGCAGACAGGTGTTCTGAGGCCAAGCCCCTTTTTACACCTCACTGCAACGCAGCTCTGTGGCGCTTACTGGAGGTACCTAGTGGTCTAGTTTGACCCTAGGGACCCTTAGGATTCAAGGGGACTTAATCTCTCAACTTAGAACAGCCACAGGGCGCGTTTACACAGTGGTGAAGGGAGGGGACGGGGCCTGAGGTGACGTGTGCAAACACGCACTATGGCATGTTTTAAATTGGGGATATAATTTCCCTTCAATACTGAGGGCCCCTGGGGGCTAACTAGCCCACCAAGTGCTTCCAGTAAGCGCCACTGAGCTGCATTGCAGAGAGGTGGTCCAGGCCGTGCCACTTTTTACACCTCTCTGCAACGCAGCTCTGTGGCACTTACTGGAGGTACCTAGTGGGCTAGTTGGACCCTAGGGACCCTCAGGATTCAAATGAACTTAATCTCCCAACTAAAAACGGACACAGGGCGTGTTTACACAGTGGTGAAGGGAGGGGACGGGGCCGGAGTTAACGTGTGCAAAAACGCCCTGTGGCCTGTTTTAAGAGGTAGTTTTAATCCCCCTGTCCTATTATATACTAGGGGCTTACGGAGGAGGTCATGCTAATCACAGGGGGACCCCAACGCATAATGTTCCCTAGTGTATGTAGGTGTTTTCACTGTATTCCAAGTGTCTTTTAACATAGCACTGGCTCTAGGACTGGTTAGTCACACTCAGTTACCACCAGTATCCGTCTGAAAAAGTTTGAGGGTACAGGATGATTTTGCAACAAGGCTTCTTTCTGCTCTTCTTTTTGTTCTTTCTGCACGTTATCCTTCTTCCTGCACTTTTCTTCGTCTTTGAGGACTTCTGTTGCTTCTTTCTGCATTTCTTCTTCTTTCTTCACATGTCTTATCTCTGTAGGCATAGTTAGAAATTAGCATTTAAAAAACCTTTGAAATTCACAGAAAAAAACCATAGGTTTCAGGGGTGTTATAGTTAACTGGACTTTTCACTTATACAAAACCATTGAAATTCCCCCGTTATAGTTAGTTCAGCTAACTATAACTTGCGCGCCCGCAATGCACTGCTGATGACGTCACATATTACATCACTCATGACATGGTCAGTGACATCACTCATGACATCTCAAATGACATCACTGATGACATCACTGATGACATCACTGATGACATCACTGATGACATCACTGATGACATCATCCTTGTGATAGAGTGGCAGACCTCCTCTCACCCTAATATAACCTTTGATACACACATTCAAAAATAGAGACTAAAATGTTCAAAACAATGGACATACCAATACCAGTTACAAGAACCTCTTCAGTAATTCTAAGATCCACATACACATCCACTCATTCACCAACAGTCCTATACAGTCACTCATACATGTACTCAATCATATGTACTCATACACCTATACATCCTGTTACACAATTCCACTCATCCATAGAGTTACTCACACACATAGTCACTCATGCTAAGAAAAGAATCAAACATACATTTACTTGCATATACAGTTATACACACACCACCACACTTACTTCTACGGAAACTTACACATACTTAGTCTTTTAAACAATCACTTATAGAAACACATACTTATTCATACAGGAACTCTTTCAATCTCTCACTCTCACATATACTCACTTATATACACCAATAGTCACATATACTAGTTTAAAACATATGTAGTTACTCATAAAGACACTATTGAGACAGTCATTCACTCACTAACACACCCATACACACACTCATCCACCCATACAGTCCTGCACACATGCCGTCTTCAACACATACAAACAGGGAGTCACTCATTCATGCACCTATGCACTACGTTATACCCCCCACCGAACCATGCAGACACTCAGACTGATACTCAAAAAACCAACTAATAACCTATATAGACACCCATGTAGCTACTCACCAACCCATGCAGCCACTTATACACAAAATGAGAGACTGTTACAGATATTTACATATTTAAACATTACTCACTAAGCCATGTATTCACTATGATACACTTAATCAGTCAGTTACACAATCAATTTTTCAAAAACAAATCATCCATTCAGACACTTATATACCCATTTATTCTTCCATCGACCTTGAGAGATACATATATAAAACATTTAATTTTCAGAAAAACACACATTCACTGGATGATGTCATCAGTGATGTCATTTGAGATGTCATCAGTGATGTCATGAGTGATGTAATATGTGACGTCATCAGCAGTGCATTGCGGGCGCGCGAGTTATAGTTAGCTGAACTAACTATAACGGGGGAATTTCAATGGTTTTGTGTAAGTGAAAAGTCTAGCTAACTATAGCACCCCTGAAACCTATGGTTTTTTCAGTGAATATATATATATTATATATATATATATATATATATATATATACACACATATACATACACACACAAATACACATACACCAACACACACACTACCTACTGGAAGTTATAGTTAGGACCTAGTTTTCAAAGGAAAAGCATTTGTTTTGCCAAGAACGTAGGTGCCACTTGACAAATCGTCACAACATTTTCAAAACTAGCTTGCCACTCACTTCAGCTGCAGTCTTGAATGTTGCTGGGTGATCTGTCAAGCGATGGCCGGGAAAAAGGGAAGGTCTCAAAACTGGTTTTCCCCATGCAATTTCCCATAGGGATCTAGATACAGCTACAGCCCGAACCACTGAACGGAATTACAACTAAATTGGCCGAATGGTACGTATTGGTCCAGAGAAGTGCCTTTTTCTTTTTTGGTAAAAATTTGTTCAGTAGTTTTAGAGAGCCAAATTTGTGTATATAGGGACGTGGATGCTCTGCGGATACTCCTCCTAATCGCAAATCCACGCGCCAAAAGCAATGCAGTGATTGACTGGCCACAATCTAGAAAGTTGCTGCCACCATATTGTTCTTCGGACTCGGTTCTCTGTGAGGAAAATAAAGTAATAAAGTGTAGAAGGGGTCAGGAACCAGGGTAGAGGTACCCTGACCCCATGGGACTAATGGAGGGACCCTCATGTGTAAGAAATTGATTAAAACCTTTTTTTAATTTACCATGGCAGGAGTCATGGCTTCTTCCCGGATCCGTCTTGGATCCTCACAGATTCGGGGAGGATCCAGTGCCCAATTTGAAGAGAAAAAGAAACATTCAATCACTCCACACACCTACTCGCACACTCCCTTAGACTCACACAGGCACTCAAAGACCCTCAAAATGACTCACACCCCCACTCATGGACCCACACAGCTTTCACACGCCACCTTACCCACACAACTACTCGCACACCTAAACAGAAACACAACCCACTCCCAGTACCTCAGAACCACTCACACACCCACTCACAGGCCCACACAGCTTTCACACACCCACACAACCACTCACATATACAACCACTAAGACCCCCAAAAAACACTCAAACCTACACAGCCACACCCACACCCACTCACAGACCCACACCCACTCACACACCCACCACACACTCAAACACCAACTTACATACCCACACACCCACTCACACCAACCAGGTTGCAGGGATGCTATAGAAATGGCATTAAAAAACAAAACACAGAAATTTACAGAAGAAACCAAAATGTTACAGGGACGTTATAGTTAGGGTCAGATTTCCTCGTACAAAACCCCTAAAATTCAGCAGTTAGAGTTATCTCAACTAACTGTAACTTGTGTCCTAAGGTAACTATAACTCACACCCTTGCCATGCACTGCTAATTACCCCACATATTTAATCAGTCATGATATTTTCTATGACATCCTTCATAATATCACTGCAAAATTTGCTGTAAAATTATTTATGAGAAAACTGTGCATGGTGAAGGCACAAGTTATAGTTACCTTAGGGCACGGGTTATAGTTACTTGAAAAAAACTAACTATATTCCTGCATTTCAATGGTTGTGTACGAGTAAAATCTGAGTCCAACTATAACATCCCTATAACCTTTGATTTTTTCAGTGAATTTCTAAGGACTCTTAAATTTATTCCTAACTATAACGTTCCTTTAATCCTTGTTTTTTTTTTTCAGTGAATATACACACACACATATATACCAGGATGCACTTGGCAGACACGCCCAGGTGGGCGGACTCTATGAACTGTTATTTAGGAGTTGCAGTATGCTGTCCACATTTGGCCAAACACCTGTGATCAAGAGCATATGACGCTCGAAACGCGTAAGGACTATTATATTGGCTGATGAATTCTGTGTGCATGCTGGACCCATGCAGACCTGCCTTGCCGAAATAGAAAAATTACACAAGGTGTGTGCCACCCGAAGTCTAGTGCTATATATATATATATTCCAACACAACCCACTTCAGGAGTCATGGGCGCTCTGCGGCGGTGCGTTCAAGGTACGGCAGGGTCAAGCCGTTACTCACTCACTTCGTTTGCCCTGTAAGGGCTTCCTCGCGCACTCCCAGAAGGAAAACAGCTTCACCAATGATCGTGTGTTACAATTTCTTTACTTTCAGCATGCCAGTTACAAAGAAGAACTCTACGCGTTTCAGTCTCAACGGAGACCTTGATCACGAGTCTAGCATTTGCTCAAAGGTTGTCAAGATGTTTTAAACGTGCATTCAAACAATTAGTGACATCACTTCCTGAGGCAGTGCCGCTAAGCATTCTGGTAGTAGTAGTGCATAACAAGATTTCTGTTTGAAACTTTAAAACCATGACGTGTAATCAACATAATTCAAATTAAAGTTAATGCGATCGCATTTGATAACCTACATTCATCTACACGCATTATTGCTCTTACTGACTAGCTTCATTATCTGCGGCAATTCCGCTAAGTATTATGATAATAGCAGTTCCTAACCTAGTATAGGGTTGGTATTCCTAGCGTGTAGCCATCATGGTTCAAATCACTGCAATCGCGCAATTTTTACTAAACATTGTGACACGCCTTAGTATAATCCTGCATTGGGCCATAACATGAATCTCTATTGATACTGTGATGTAGGTTATGATTCACACAATTAAACATTTCAAACATAGATAAAGCCCTCCAGTGGGCCTTGTGCTCAAACTTATGGTGAAAAGGCACTGTCTCACATAGTAACCCGTGAAAATTTCAAACTATTAAAACAAATGTGATAAACCTCCAAGTGTGAGAGGCCAGTGCCAATGTCCTTGTCAGAATATGACCATTTCCTTGACGATTTCTGAGTGATATATAACAGATCAAAGATGGTAATGGAGTTCCTCGTCCTGATTCAATCCAAAAGAAGTCAGAGTTCTGAAGTTCAGGATATGTTTGGATTCTTTTTGCCTGAGAGTTTTCTCTCGGTCTCCTCCTCTAGGATGTGTTCCTACGGCTTCCACTGCATAAAATTTCAGGTCTTTCCATTTTCCTTCGTGCTCCTTTTCCATGTGTTTTGCAACAGCGTTACTTCTATCAGTATGGATTGTGGCCCGAACATGTTCCAAAATGCGTTTCTTCAGTTCGCACTTGGTGCTTCCAACATACTTTAGCGAACAAGGACATTCGATGATGTATATGACGAATTGACTTTTACAATTGATTAGTTGTTGGATCTTCCATTTACGTTTGTTAGCCATATATATAAAATGTCTTCTAAGCAGAGTTCTATGAAAGCTGAGGAATGTAATGCAGTTATATCTGAGCTCGCAAATTGCAAGCGGACAAAAATACAGTAATGGTTGTTGAAGTTCATGGTACTAAACTTAAACGGTTTAAATTTTAAGTGATATATATATATATATATTACCTACTGGCGGTCGCCAGTAGGTAGTTATAGTTAGGACCACGTTTCCATAGGAAAACCTCAACATTCTATTTTGAATAACTTTGGCGCCGGTCGACGAATCCTCGCGAATTTCTCAAAATAGGTGGGGCGCTATGCTCCGCTCCTACCCTGAAAGTCTTGGGGGGATTCATCAAGCGGGGGCTGAGATAAAAGGGGGGTCCCAAAACGCGTTTTTCCCATGCATTTTTCCATAGGACCTTTAGAACGAGCTACAGCCCGAATGGCTGAACAGAATTACTCAAAATTTGGCAGAGAGGTAGTCCCTAGGTCAAGGAAGTGCCTTTTGTAGGTTTGGTGTAAATCTGTTCAGTAGATTCTGAGAAAATAGCCTTTAAATCAATATATATATCTGAGCCCGCTTACGGTACGCTTACCGTACGCTTACGGTAAGCGTACGGTGGCGTGCGCGAGCGCGATTCTGATTGGCTCTTAGATCTTAGTAAACATTCGAATCGGCCGAAACCAGGAAGCGGCGGCCGCCATTTTGTGTATTTCACTCTGAAAAAAAAGAGTGAAAACAAGGAAAGGGGGCAATGAGGAGAGTTACAGACCCCCTAACATTTGTAAGGGGGTCAAAGAAGGACAGAAAAGTACAATAAAAACATTTATTGATTTTAAAAAAAATCACGGGGTACGCGTACGGTAAGCTTACGGTAAGCGTACGGTAAAAAAAATAAAAAAAAATAAATGAAAAGCAGATTTAAGAGTTTAGAAATTAGGGAGCTCTAAAAAGAGCTGTTGTGTTTATGAAGTCATTTTTTTAGTGGTACCTACAAGTAAGTATCGATGCAGAGTCTAAGGTTCAAGAGGAAGACTCTGTTCCCTTCATCATTGAAGTGCACACCATCTCCTCTATAAATGTCTTGCATGTCATAACGCAAGTTGTTGTGGTAAATGGCACCCATACCATAGTCACGGAGGAAAGCAGAAACAGATTTGTTGACGTGCTTTCTTGCTTTGTCAATCTGCGGACAGAAATGATTGGACCAGTTCCATTTTTGCCTTTGGCATATGTTGGAAAACACAAAGGCAGTTTTAGGGAAAAGTGTAAACAGTTGTGCAAAGGTGTCCTTCATAAGCATTTCCAGACCTACCCCAGTCAAAGTGCCTAGGTCATTGCCACCACAGTGCACTATTATGAGGTCAGGGTGTTGGATTTGAATGAAGGATTTCACCAATGGCATCAATTGGTGCCACTTTAACCCTCTCTGACCAATCCATTTAATGTCTACATTTGGCAAAGCAAGGTCTCTCACCATATCTGTTTTCTCTGCAAACTTTTCACTCCAGAAGACATAGCTGTGCCCTACAATCCACACTGTGAACATCTTCAAAGGAGAACTGGATGCACTCAGGAGGTGTCTTTCAGTAGAATGGCAATATGAAAAGAAAGACAGTTTGGAAATGGAGGCATACATATTTTTTACAAAACAAAAAGAACTGATTGGCTGTTTCATACCATTCTAGAAAAAAAACTAGGCTGTATGTGAAAATTAATACAAGCATGTTTTGTATTGGTACAAAAAAATGTGTAACCAAAGAACAGTACTATGGATTTGCTGTTAGGTTTGAAAAGTCAAGCACTCTTGCTCTGTGGAATTGAAACATTGTGTGTCGAACTTCTGACCTAACTGAACACAGCAGTGTTCCATGAGCTGTTGCTATGGTAGCAGGCAGAAGTCAAGTTGGGGGAAGGGTACTAGGCAGAAGTCAAGTTGGGGGCAGGGTACTTTTGGAAAAGGGTTGGTTTTCAACCAATAGAAATGTGTGATTACATTTAAAAAAAAGGGGGAAGCACTGAGATATGAAACTTACATGTATATGTGTGGAAAAATAGAGGGAAAGTTTGCCATTATCTGGTTCTGCTGAGAGGAGACAGGTGAACACAACAGAGATCCTGGCTCTGATAATCTGCTGTTTGAGTGTCACATTTCTTTCAGAACTAACTAATTTTAAAGGTGAGTTTACAGTTTGAGAGGGTATGTATGTGGTAACTTAAGAAATGAATAATAGAAATGGGAATTGTTTTTGTTGTAGTTACACATGGTGGTTTCATAATGTGTCAGTGTGTAAAAGTGATTTACATTTGCCCCTGAAAAAATAAAAGAGCAGTAAGTGTGCTTTGAAATTGGCAAAGAAATTTCGTTTTGGCACTAATGTGAAAACATGACTCTGTGTGCATAGAAGAATTATAGACAGAGATTTATTGCGTCTTGCTCTGGTGATTTCACAGTTGCATTAGATGGAAAGGGGGAGCGAATTTTTGGGGGAAGAAGCAGAGGCTTAGCACACACCCATGTCCTTGCCGTGTATAGTCATGCACAGTATGTACAAGCCAGTGGGGTTTTCAGGTTTAAGTCTGTAATGCAAATACATTCAGCATCACTAAGGCTGGTTGCCCTTGGTGGAGTGTAGGCAGTCACAGAGAATGCACATGGTGGTGGTCTGAAAAAAAAACAGCTTGGACACGTGCAATTAAATAAAGCAAAAATAGTGGTTTCATAATGTGTCAGTCTGTAAAAGTGATTTCAAATTGTAAAAAGAGATTTTCACTTGCCCCTGAAAAAATAAAAGAGCAGTAAGTGTGCTTTGAAATTGGCAAAGAAATTTCGTTTTGGCACTAATGTGAAAACATGACTCTGTGTGCATAGAAGAATTATAGACAGAGATTTATTGCGTCTTGCTCTGGTGATTTCACAGTTGCATTAGATGGAAAGGGGGAGCGAATTTTTGGGGGAAGAAGCAGAGGCTTAGCACACACCCATGTCCTTGCCGTGTATAGTCATGCACAGTATGTACAAGCCAGTGGGGTTTTCAGGTTTAAGTCTGTAATGCAAATACATTCAGCATCACTAAGGCTGGTTGCCCTTGGTGGAGTGTAGGCAGTCACAGAGAATGCACATGGTGGTGGTCTGAAAAAAAAACAGCTTGGACACGTGCAATTAAATAAAGCAAAAATAGTGGTTTCATAATGTGTCAGTCTGTAAAAGTGATTTCAAATTGTAAAAAGAGATTTTCACTTGCCCCTGAAAAAATAAAAGAGCAGTAAGTGTGCTTTGAAATTGGCAAAGAAATTTCGTTTTGGCACGAATGTGAAAACATGACTCTGTGTGCATAGAAGAATTATAGACAGAGATTTATTGCGTCTTGCTCTGGTGATTTCACAGTTGCATTAGATGGAAAGGGGGAGCGAATTTTTGGGGGAAGAAGCAGAGGCTTAGCACACACCCATGTCCTTGCCGTGTATAGTCATGCACAGTATGTACAAGCCAGTGGGGTTTTCAGGTTTAAGTCTGTAATGCAAATACATTCAGCATCACTAAGGCTGGTTGCCCTTGGTGGAGTGTAGGCAGTCACAGAGAATGCACATGGTGGTGGTCTGAAAAAAAAACAGCTTGGACACGTACAATTAAATAAAGCAAAAATAGTGGTTTCATAATGTGTCAGTCTGTAAAAGTGATTTCAAATTGTAAAAAGAGATTTTCACTTGCCCCTGAAAAAATAAAAGAGCAGCAAGTGTGCTTTGAAATTGGCAAAGAAATTTCGTTTTGGCACTAATGTGAAAACATGACTCTGTGTGCATAGAAGAATTATAGACAGAGATTTATTGCGTCTTGCTCTGGTGATTTCACAGTTGCATTAGATGGAAAGGGGGAGCGAATTTTTGGGGGAAGAAGCAGAGGCTTAGCACACACCCATGTCCTTGCCGTGTATAGTCATGCACAGTATGTACAAGCCAGTGGGGTTTTCAGGATTAAGTCTGTAATGCAAATACATTCAGCATCACTAAGGCTGGTTGCCCTTGGTGGAGTGTAGGCAGTCACAGAGAATGCACATGGTGGTGGTCTGAAAAAAAAACAGCTTGGACACGTGCAATTAAATAAAGCAAAAATAGTGGTTTCATAATGTGTCAGTCTGTAAAAGTGATTTCAAATTGTAAAAAGAGATTTTCACTTGCCCCTGAAAAAATAAAAGAGCAGTAAGTGTGCTTTGAAATTGGCAAAGAAATTTCGTTTTGGCACTAATGTGAAAACATGACTCTGTGTGCATAGAAGAATTATAGACAGAGATTTATTGCGTCTTGCTCTGGTGATTTCACAGTTGCATTAGATGGAAAGGGGGAGCGAATTTTTGGGGGAAGAAGCAGAGGCTTAGCACACACCCATGTCCTTGCCGTGTATAGTCATGCACAGTATGTACAAGCCAGTGGGGTTTTCAGGTTTAAGTCTGTAATGCAAATACATTCAGCATCACTAAGGCTGGTTGCCCTTGGTGGAGTGTAGGCAGTCACAGAGAATGCACATGGTGGTGGTCTGAAAAAAAAACAGCTTGGACACGTGCAATTAAATAAAGCAAAAATAGTGGTTTCATAATGTGTCAGTCTGTAAAAGTGATTTCAAATTGTAAAAAGAGATTTTCACTTGCCCCTGAAAAAATAAAAGAGCAGTAAGTGTGCTTTGAAATTGGCAAAGAAATTTCGTTTTGGCACTAATGTGAAAACATGACTCTGTGTGCATAGAAGAATTATAGACAGAGATTTATTGCGTCTTGCTCTGGTGATTTCACAGTTGCATTAGATGGAAAGGGGGAGCGAATTTTTTGGGGAAGAAGCAGAGGCTTAGCACACACCCATGTCCTTGCCGTGTATAGTCATGCACAGTATGTACAAGCCAGTGGGGTTTTCAGGTTTAAGTCTGTAATGCAAATACATTCAGCATCACTAAGGCTGGTTGCCCTTGGTGGAGTGTAGCACTGTGGACATGGGCTTTTTAAAAAATCTGAAAAGTGGATTCATAATGTGACAGTTTGTAAAAGAGATTTTCACTTGCCCAAAAAAAAGAGCAGTTTGTGTGAATTCAAATTGGCAAAGAAATTTCGTTTTGTGACTATTGTGAAAAGAAATTTAGTAATATATTTAAATACAATAACGGATTTTTTTTTTAGTTTTTTTCAGGTATTGCTGAAGAACAGTGAACAAAATTTAAGATGCCTACAAAATCTCGAGTTCAAAAAACGCTAAAAAAAAAAACTATATTTGAAGACAACTGGAGGACCAAAGTTAGTAGAAGATGCTGATGTTGGGAAAAAGAAAAAATCTTCTGGTAAGCAAAAAAAACAATTTCTAAACAAAATATTCAAAACAAAGAAAAATGTACAAAATGTCTGTTCTCGGAAAAATGTAACAAAAAATAGAGAACAGCAAAAAATTGAGAATTTAGTTAATGCAAATATACCTTCTGCAATTGAAAAGTTTAACATAAACAGAAAAACAGCATTTAAAGAGATACGTAGAAAAATGTTTCAGAGAAGAGTTATGTCCAATTTGATAAAGGATATAAAGAAATATAAGCAAAAGGCAAAATATTACAAGAGAAAAAAAGAAATTGAAGCCATTGCAGCAAAGGCATTAGAATTAAAAAGGAAACTATTCATTTTAATTTTGAATAGGATGCGTACATTAGATAAAATGGTTAATGTACTGAAATCACAAAGCAAAAGCAAAAGAGTAGTGAACAGAACAAACTTTTGTAAAGTTTTTTTAGGAAAGTGGATGCATAGTTCAAGTAGTGAACCTTTTTTTAATGAAGAGAGCTATTTTCAAAGTAATAGTTTGCTGCATGCAGTTGACACCAGAGGTCGTTCATACGAAGTAAAAAATGGTTGCATAATGGAGAAGGAGATAATGGTTCCAAGAGATGAGGTACAAGTGATGGCAGATGAGGCAATGGGGAGACGTCCTAAAGCCCCAGTGTACACTTGGAATTGTAGTAGTATTTGCACTGTGCGTCAGGAATCTATTGACAGATTTCGAGAGTTTCTAAGAGAATATAGTAAAAAAAGTGTAAAACAAAAGATTAAGGTGCTTCAAAGTCTGGATCCATGCAGAGTGAGAGAGAATACTGGTTTGCAGGGTCATTCTCTTGCTTGTCTATCTAGAAAAGTGTGCAATAGTGTTTTCCATCATTTTAGGATGCTGGCTGTTCATCATACTGAAATGAGAAAGTTTGTGAGACGGTTGTATTTTGCCAAAAGTCCAGCAATAAAGTTAAATGAATTGAATAGGGCTCTGTTCCGAGGAACGGTATCAGATGTAGAGAAGGTTGTTGATGAAATTCAGTTTTGTTACTTTGGTCCTGAACAAAACAGTGCAGAGAAGGACACAGTAAATGAGGCAGAAGTGGAAGAGAATGTAGAACCTTGTGTAAGTAAGACATTTAATGATCACATAACAAAATTTGCAATAGTCTCTAATGAAAGACCAAATGTTACTTGTATTTGTTGCCGCAGAACTCATTATAGAAAACAAACTAGGAATGTTGATCTCTACAGAAAGAGTGAAAATGAAGATAATTATAAGTGGATGGATTTTGCCACATATATATTTCTTGAAAATTGTTTTGAATTGGGTGAAGATCAGCGTATTTGTAAATACTGCTACAACAAGTTAGAGGAAAATAGAATGCCGACCAGAGCTGTACATAATAATTTAGAATTGGATGCTATTCCTGCTGAACTTTCTGAATTAAATACATATGAGTCTATACTCATTCAATGTGTTCATCCGTTCCAGACCATAGTACGTATGGAGCCCAAAACTGGTAAATTACCTCCTTCAGATTTACTGAGAGGTTTAAAAGGTAGAGTGGTGTATTTGCCCTTGGATTTGAAAAAAAATATGGAAACTATTGATGCGGATACTTTGGAAACTGAACCATTAATTATTCTGGTTAATGGTGTACCTACAAAGAATAAGAAGATTTGGCAGGAGCTGGTAGATGTGCGGAAAGTACAAAGAGCAAATTTGTATTTGAAAAAAAATAACAAATGGTATGAATCAATTTATATAGAAGAAGAAGAAGAAGAAGAAGAAGATTTACAAGGAGACACAGAAACACCAACTGGACAAATTGAAAAAGTGGACAAGTCAAAGGAAGAAGAAATTTATGAACATTTTAGCATACATCCTCTCCATTCGAAAGAAGTTATGGGAGACAATATTGATCTCTTTCAGATGAAGAAAGCAAAAGGAAATCCCGTGAGTGTATGGGAGGAGAGCTTGGAAGCTCGATGTTTTCCCCAGCTGTTTCCTAAAGGAAAAGGAGGACGATACGATGAACGTCCAGAACAGATTCCAGCTTCAGAGTATCGAACTACAAGACTATATGCTGAAGATCCCAGATTTCGACAAAGTATTCCTTATTTGTTCCATCTTTTATTTGAAAGCGACTGGTCTGCACTGTCTTATGCAGTAAATCACATTTTAAAAAGTGGAGTACATTTACAAAATGTGTCTGCTAAGGATTTTATGGAGAAAGTGCAGCACCGAGATGATCATTTGGAAACACAACTGATCAATCTGATGGCTTGTCAGCGTGGGACAAATGAATATTGGTACCGACGCCATGGTGAACTAAAATGCATGTTACGCAATTTAGGAACACCAACATGGTTCCTTACCCTAAGCTGTGCCGAGTACGCTTGGGATGATTTACTGGATTTTCTACGAGAGGCCAATTCAAACATTAAAAACATCGAATACAAGACAGCAGGAGAACTGTGCTCATTGGATCCGGTTAATGTTTGCAGATATTTCAATCATAGATTTGAGGCTATGATGTCCTTCATCTGCAATAAAAAAAATCCACCCCTTGGAGAAGTAGTGGATTTCTTTTGGAGAAAAGAGTACCAGGCAAGAGGTGCTCCTCATATTCATATGCTGCTGTGGATCAAGGATGCCCCAAAGTTTGGAACAGATACTGATGAAGCAGTGTTATCTTACATTGAAGAATATGCAACATGTGCTATACCTAAAAGCACAGAAGAGAACAAGTTAAAGGAGCAAGTTCTACGTTTCCAAAGTCATCGGTGTGGAAAATACTGTCGACGGAAATACAAGAGCAAAGAAAAATACTACACTAAATGTCGATTTGGATTTCCTAGACCTGTTCTTACAAATGGAAGAGTCAACAGTTTTATGTCAGCTGTGAGACATACTATCACAAGAAAATCACCTAAGAATACCTACAACCTTAAAAGAAAAGAAGAATCAAAAAATATAAATGACTACAACCCAGTCATTTTATCCATGTGGAACGCTAACATGGATATACAGTATGTTGCTGACAATTCCATTGCTGTTGCTCGATATGTAACGTCTTACATTACGAAATCAGAAAAAACAGAATTGAAGGAAATGTGGGAAGAGATTTCTCACGAGAAGACTGTCAGTAAGAAGCTGTACAGTTTCAGTTTGAAGATGTTATCGCATCGAGAAATTGGATCCTACGAATGTTCAGATAGGTTATCTTCTGCAAGTCTCTACTCGAAGTCAAGAAGAATAATTTGGGCAAGTTTAGGCCTTGCAGCAATGAGAAATCGGGTACTGAAATCTGTTGGAGAAATTGAATATTTGGCTGAGAATGACCCAGAAAGTACAGACATATTAAAAACAAACATGTTGGACACATATTATCCCAAGAGAAGTCATCATCTGGAGAACATGTGTCTCTATGAAGTGTTACAGAACTACATTTATTCACGGAAAGCTGCAGAAGACATCAACAGTGGAAAATATAAAGTTGTTGGTGAAGAAGGATGTTTGGTGAAGCAAACCAAAGGAAGTTTGATAAATCACCGGAAGCTGAGTTGCGACACTACCGACAAGAAAGAATTTTACTACTTGGCTCTTTTACAGTTGTTTAAACCATGGCGTACAGAGGATGAACTACTGGGAGAATTCCAGAGCTATGAAGATTCTTTTAATGCTTGCAAAGACAGCATACAATGCAGTACATTCTCAACTTATCTGCAAATGTTAAATGAAGAAATTGAACAGGAAACTACAATTGCAGCAGAAATAGCTAGAGACAGTTGTCAGGACAGCCAAAGTTCAGGAACACACAGTCAAGATCCCCTAGGACAACCAATCGTTGAAAATGAAGCATCAATAGCCGTGAATGAAGTGGAAACGGCTATGAATCAAGCTCAAGAAGAATTTATAGACTTAGAAAATTTGGAAAGACAACTGAATCAAGAGCAGCAACAAATTTATGAAGAGATCAAAAACAAAATTGATCACGGATTTCTACATATCAAAAAAGAGTGCTCATGCACATCATTTCATCCAATCAGGATGTATGTAAGCGGACAAGCTGGCACTGGAAAAAGTTTCCTAATTAAAGTCATCAGAAGCTACCTAAAGCAAAAAACGGATTCTACTTTGTCTTGTGTGGTTACTGCTCCAACTGGGTTAGCAGCATATAACATAAAAGGAATCACCTTACATCGTTTGCTAATGTTACCAGTGGAGCATGAGAACAAAATACAATTCAACAAGCTAACTGGAGAAGCATCCTTGGAAGTTTCACGAGTATTGAAGAAGATGCAAGTTCTCATTATTGATGAGGTGAGCATGGTATCAAACTTAATGCTTGCCTTTGTGCATTTAAGAATGCAGCAAATTTTGAAGACAGACTATGACGTGTTATTTGGTGGAAAACACGTCATAGTTTTTGGGGATCTTTTGCAACTTACTCCAGTTAAAGGACAACCAGTGTTTAATACTGTGACACATGAAGACACAAAGAAGTCATTGGGAAGCATTGGAAATACAAATATTTGGTCCTTCTTTGAGTACAAGGAACTTACAACTAATATGAGGCAAGCAAACGATGAAGAATATGGTAGTATTCTGAAAGATATCAGGATTGGACTACTCACAGATGTTGGGAAAAAAGCATTACAGAGTCGGCTGCTACATAATTTATTTCCAAAGGAAGAAATAGTTGCAGAGAAAATATACAAGAATATTGCAGAAAACAAAAGTGTCATCTGCTTAATGCCAACTCTACGTGAATGCTCAATATTTAATGAGGAGCTTTTGAAATTGGAAAAGGAAGACATCAGGAAATTGGAAGCAGTGGACAAAATTGAGGATGGAAGAATTACAGTCACAGTAACAGGCAAACTGAAAAATAAATTGGACTCACTAGAGAAGAACATCTCCAAAACAGCAGGATTAGAAAAAAATCTTTATGTTTGCATGAACTGTAGAGTGTTTTTAAGGAGAAATTTGGATGTTGAGAAAGGCTTAGTGAATGGAGCGATGGGAAGAGTTGTGGGTTTTATTAATTATCAGAAAAAAGAAGGAATTGAATGTTTACAGATAAAATTTGATCAGATAGAGGAAGTTAAAGACATTTGTCGTTGTTCAGTTCGTTTCATGCTTGTGAAAGACTTATATGTACGTAGGAAGCAGTTTCCGTTTTCACTAGCATATGCTGTAACTATCCACAAGTCTCAAGGATTGACTGTAGATTGTGCATTTGTGAACATTGGTTCAACTGTGTTCAAAGAAGGTATGGCATATGTAGCTTTGTCACGAGTCAAAACATTATCAGGTTTATTCATGATAGACTTTGATGACTCAAAAGTTAGTGCTGATACAAACTGTGTAAAGGAGTATAATAGATTAAGAAGAAGCTATGCTCCTCATTTAGGTCAGTATCCTGTGTTGGAGAAACGTGTAGTTTCTCGTAAAAGGAGAAATGAGAATATCTGTAATGAAGATGTAGAGAAGAGGAAAAAAAAGAGGAGTGATGTAATTGCAAGCAAAAAGAATAAGGAAAATGAAGAACAGGTTGTAGGATGTCATTTTGAAAATAGCTCTGGTGTCAACTGCTACGCTAATGTAGTGCTGAATGTTGCATTTTATCTGGAAAGTTTGCAAGAGCAGATAATAGTAAATCAGGGAAAAAGATTCTGTTCAGAGCTCAGTCTCCTTTTTCAAAAGCTGAGTAAAGATAAAACTCAAATAGAAAGTGCTACTGAAATTAGAAAACTTTTAGATGTATGTTCAGGACGAACACAGTTTTCTCAAAATGAACAGCAAGATGCACACGAATTTTTGATGTATTTTCTTCAGGTAGTGGAAGAAGAAGGAGTTCCCATTGACATTTTTTTTGGTCTCTCTTATAAATGGGAACATAGTTGTGATAATTGTTATAATATATGTGGCTCTATTGTTGATAATGAAAGGTTTATTTATTTGACATTGCCAGAGAGTAAAACAGTCACTTTTGCAAAATTAGTTAAAGATGCTAATCATAGCATGAAATGTGGTGAGTGTAATTCTGACATGTTTTCAACATTAATTTTAAGGGAATACGGACAGTATGTAATTTTAATGATGCAACGATGTAGAGCTGATGGATCAAAATTGGATACTTTAATAAAGAAGTTTACAGGACAGCAATTATCAATTTCAGGAAAAACTTTTGTAACTGTTGCAATAATTATCCATGATGGACCTACTGTTACTTCTGGACATTACACAGTTTATCTAAAATGTGAAAAAGGCTGGACACTGTGTAATGATTCCCAATTGATTTTCAAACAACGTTTGCCTTTTGATTTAGCAAATTCCTATCTAATCTTCCTGAAACCTAAATTTTAGAGAGATTTGGCAAGATCTGGACAAAATAATTTTACCATTTTACTGGATTACCATTGCAATTTTGTAGAAAAAAGATTTTTAAAATTATCATTTGGCCTAAAGGAAAGATAACCAATTGTAATGTGGACTTTTTTAAATTTTAATGCAATTTTCAAAAACCAATAATTTAGAGATAATCGGTAACTTCTGCACATTTTAAATTATGGAATGCTATTGGACTGCCATTGGAAATTTTTTCAAAAATGATTTAAAAAATTACTATTTGGCCATGTGGAAAAGTAAGCAATTCTATTGTGGACTAAATAAATTATTCAAAAAATTTTCGTGTACCAAAATGTTACAGAGAATTGGTGAGATCTGGACAGATTAAACTTTAGAATTTTAATGGTTTTCCCTTGGAAATTTATTCCAGGAAAAAAAAAAAAATACTATTTGGCCTAAAGGAAATAAAATCAGATGTATTTTGGAGTTATTTGAGATATAATATTGTGATTATACTTCTGAAACAAACATATCAGACGGTATTTTAAAGAAAAAAGTATTGTTTTTAGATGATATTTTTTTAGAATAATATGCATTTCTGTAATGATAAGTTTAAGTGAGAAGACATTCTGGGCTTTTTTAATACAATCTTTGTGATTGTTAATTTTTTTTGCCCGCTGTAAAATGATGAATGCAATTGCTTTCACAATTAATAGTGAAATGCAATATATTCTGAAAACAGCAAAAATAAGGCAAAAATATTTTTTTGTAAAAAATGTAAATATGTGTATTGTATTATAAAATGGATAAAAAATATTAATACTTTTTTCTTTATTTTCAGATCGATATAGAAAATTTTCGGAAACTACAACCATTTTAAAAACTATTTTTTAAAAAAACAAATGAATAAATATTTTTTTGAGTGAGTATGGTAAGTTAAAAATAAAAATTGTAGTCTCTCAAGGACTTTGTAATGAGATAAATGATTTTTAGTGTTTTTTTTTAAAAAATAAAAAAAAGGTACGCTTACCGTACGCGTACGGTAAAAAAAAAAAAAAAAAGTTTTTAAAAAAAAGAAAAAAAAAGATGAAAGATAAGGTTGGCTCTTAAAAGAACCGTTGTGTTCATGCAGGGACAGAGGAAAGAAAGATTGGGAATATTAGACGGTACGACAAGTGTGCTGATCTATTTTACTGTTCACCAGGGAAACACTGGTCTCCCTATAAGTAATTAGATCGTGACAAGTGGCGCACCGTACTTCAACCCTCGCAAACCGAGGGTTAATTTCCAGAGGGCCAGCAAAAGGAGATTCTCCCCCCACAGATGAAGGGCTCACCTGACCTGCAGAAGAAGGAGTCTGCCCTGCAGATGATGGTCCAGGCTGAGCTGCTGTGGATGTACTGGCTCGTCTTTCTGAAGAGTTACCTCCAAAAAGATGACCATGTGTCCTTCTGTGTACTTCCTGGAGGTGTCTCTTCATGGTGTGATTCCCAAAGGAATACTTCCTGTTAGGATTACCTCTAGAAAGTACACGCTTACACAGCTTGCAAGTAACTAAGGGTGCATTCACCTTTTGCTGGCCTTCTGGAAAAGTAAAATACTCCCAAACGTAAGAAGGCTTTACTTTCCTCGCTCTCTGCCTCAAGACAGTGCTGCTGGTGCTAGCCTCACTCTCAGAAGAGCTCTGCTGTTCTGCCATCGTATCCCAAAGACAAACCAGCTCCTTCTCCCAAGGGATCACAAGCAGAAATGAGGGGAATGGGTGTGGTGTAGGAGAGTTCTAGAACTGAAAGTAGTTTCAACCAATCAAAAGTTGTGTTTCAAGATCACATGACCTACCGTACGCTTACGGTACGCTTACGGTACGCTTACGGCAAAAAGTACGCGTGCGCGTAAAAAAGACACGCGCATGCGCATAACAGTCATTTCCCGGCACTTCCGCGTAACGTGCGCGTGTTGCGTAAGCGCGCACGCGTCCCACGCAAAGTACGTAACTATACGCAAGCAGCGTAGATAGATTACGGATGTTGCGTAAACCGTACGCTTACCGTGAGCTTACGGTACGCGTACTATAAAAAAAAAAAAAAAAAAAATAAAAAAAATCTGGAAATACATTTTACATGTTTATTTTAAAAAATATATATAAAAAAAATATTTAAGGATTTTAAAAATTTAAGCATAGTCTTTATAAAAGATAAGAAAATTAAATTAAAAATATGTTTGAAAAAAATGAAGAATAAAAGAAAAAAATAGCATTTAAAAAACCTTGCAAATTCACTGAAAAAACCATGGGTTTCACACACGTTATAGTTAGGAATTAGCATTTAAAAAACCTTGCAAATTCACTGAAAAAACCATGGGTTTCACACACGTTATAGTTAGGAATTAGCATTTAAAAAACCTTAGAAATTCACTGAAAAAACCATAGGTTTCACACACGTTATAGTTAGGAATTAGCATTTAAAAAACCTTAGAAATTCAGTGAAAAACCATAGGTTTCACACATGTTATAGTTAGCTGGACATTTTACTCGTAAAAAACCAATGAAATTGCCCCGTTATAGTTAGTTCAGCTAACTATAACTCGCGCACACGCAATGCACTGCTGATGACGTCACATATTACATCACTCATGACATGGTCAGTGACATCACTCATGACATCACTGATGACATCTCAAATGACATCACTGATGACATCACTGATGACATCATCCTTGTGATAGAGTGGCAGACCTCCTCTCACCTTAATATAAGCTTTGATACACACATTCAAAAATAGAGACTAAAAATTTCAAAACAATGGACATACCAATACCAGTTACAACAACCTCTTCAGTAATTCTAAGATCCACATACACATCCACTCATTCACCAACAGTCCTATACAGTCACTCATACATGTACTCACTCATCATATGTACTCATACATCTATACATCCTGTTACACAATGCCACTCATCCATAAGAGTTACTCACACACATAGTCACTCATGCTAATAAAGAATAAAACATACATTTACTTGCATATACAGTAATACACACACCACCATACTTACTTCTACGGAAACTTACACATACTTAGTCCTTTAAACAATCACTTATAGAAACACATACTTATTCATACAGGAACTCTTTCAATCTCTCCCTCTCACATATACTCACATATATACACCAATAGTCACATATACTAGTTAAAAACATATGTAGTTACTCCTGAAGACACTATTGAGACAGTCATTCACTCAATAACACACCCATACACACACTCATCCACACATACAGTCCTGCACACATGCTGTCTTCAACACATACAAACAGTGAGTCACTCATTCATGCATCTATGCACTACGTAATACCCCCCACCGTACCATACAGACACTCAGACTGATACTCAAAAAAACAACTAATAACCTATATAGACACCCATGTAGCTACTCACCAACCCATGCAGCCACTTATACACAAAGTGAGAGATACACTTAATCAGTCAGTAACACAATCAATTTTTCAAAAACAAATCATCCATTTAGACACTTATATACCCATTTATTCTTCCATCGACCTTGAGATACACATATATAAAACATATTTAATTTTCAGAAAAACACACATTCACTGGATGATGTCATCAGTGATGTCATCAGTGATGTCATTTGAGATGTCATCAGTGATGTCATGAGTGATGTCACTGACCATGTCATGAGTGATGTAATATGTGACGTCATCAGCAGTGCATTGCGTGTGCGCGAGTTATAGTTAGCTGAACTAACTATAACGGGGCAATTTCATTGGTTTTTTACGAGTAAAATGTCCAGCTAACTATAACATGTGTGAAACCTATGGTTTTTTCACTGAATATATATATATATATATCTAGGATGAGTGGAGTGGGCTGGGAGATTTTAAAGGAGAGTGGTTTAGTGTTTGGTAAACTTATGCGCCATGTTCATATTTAGTAGGCTTAAAGTCAATAAAGCAAATTACAAATACTAGATAAAAAAATTGCACTTAATTTTACCAGAAAATGGACCGTTACACGTCTAGATATGAATTACAGCCAGCATGACCCAAAATTGCTAAAATAATAATTAATTCATACAGCCAACACAGTTGTACAAACAGATCAGTCATAAAGGCATCCGCAACAACAAAGGTCCTGAAAGTCACATTTACCTTCTGCAACAGAAAAGATCAGAAAAAATATTGAACATATACTTTGCAAATAGAAGCTATATGGATACAAAGAAAAATTCCAACCAAAGTAGGTAGCCGTGGCGCACAGCTCTGTACTGGGTACAGTCTGTGATAAAAATAGTCTTCGACTTCCATCCTGTGCACACTAAACAATGTGTCTGTGAATAGCACAGACAAACTTGTAATTTTCTGCTTCCACTGTTCATTCATCAGTCACTCTGCTGGTCACTATAAACAAAATCGAATTTGCATGTTTAAGTGTAACAAATAAGCCAATGCAGCGGACCCGCTCAGGTAAAAAATTAAAGAGTGAGTTTTAAAATTGTACATACTTTAGCCCTTTGGTGATATTTAGCGATAATTTTAATTTAAAAAAACCAAAACAATGTATTAGTTCTCCAGAACAAGAACAGAACAACATTTCCTAAGTCCTATTAAATAATATTTTAAAAGGGCCCTGGTATCAAAATGACAGTGATGAGTACCTGTACAGGTCAACATCAAGTTTGTTTCTTAAAACGAGTTCTTCTCTTGATCCCGTCAGTCTTTAACATTCATTTTGTTAGGAGTGATATTAACAGGGAAATTCATCTGTCCATTACAATTCCTGACCAACACCCCATTGACCCCAATACCTTCACAAACTTTTTCGTGCAGTCTCTGTTATGGAAAACACTTACTCTGGCATCATGTACCAGTAAATGTTTTCATTTCATGTCCCAAAGTCTGACATTACTAGTGATTTCCCTCATGGTGGGTACCACCACATTTTCGAATTGTTTTTACCCCCATATTGTTTCAGGGCATTTTCATTCCAGATCCCCAGTAAGCTGGGCATGATTTTCAGATTGACAGTAATTTCAGTTACTGCCAATAAGTGGGACGCAATCTTACCCTACAAAGTTACTATTGGGAGCATTCTCATAATCTATACAGAAAAATTCCCTCAGTCCTGCACCCCCTTAAACACTCCGCAGTATACCAAGCTAAACCAGTTGTGTAAGTCTGTGGTACATGCACATTGTAAGATTTTTAATTGAACCAGCATGAATCCCCATCCTACCACCACCTTCAGGGACACCTACATTTCTCTTCCCAGTCTGCACATTCGGTTGTACCTAAACACCATTCCCACCTATTGCTCAAGACTGCCCAATCTGCTAGGGGAATTGTTAATTGCAGTCTCGCTTATTTTGAATTTTGACTCCGGTTAAAGCAGTTCAGATGTGACTCTTTATTCTAGCAATGTACTGTTGTGAAGAGCTATCACTTCATCTTCATATAACTGCATACTATGCTTCACTGCAGGTACCTATAGTGCTGGGAGTCATGTAAAGAGAACTCTTCTCCCATGTTCTGAAACAATTTCATTCCCTCGGTTTCCCATACACCCCTCACTTTACATGTGCCTATAATGTCCGGTCCTTAAAATCAAAAAGAACCCCCACTTTGAGTGTAGCACTGACCTCTAACGGGGGCTCCTCCATAAATCTTACTTCCTCCATAATCCTTAATTCGCATCTAATAGATTTCAAGGTCAGATTAACTCTTATTAAAACAGCCGTGGGTCTCAGGTGATAATTTTACATCCATATAGACTTATATACCTTCTGGTTCACATTGTCAATAGTCAGGGATGGCTTCTTCTGAGATGAGAACGCCCGCTTCTTTATTACCACTAACTATTCTTTGGGCTGAAAGGGCGATAAGCTTTTGTGGGTGACTATAGATGATTGCTCTTGAGAAAGTTCACTTTCCAAAGAGGCAAATGTGACAGGCACTTGTGTTTGAGTATCTTTGCTCAGCAAACTGGCCTTTGAACCTTTCAGGTACATCGAGATGAATCTATTGCTGAGTCTGGAGTGCCCTTTCATATCTTCCACCTCAGCAGCCCAATGAAATGAGGTAGTCTGTAACCCAGAGATCACTTCTTTGAGGCTTTTAAATTCAGTTTACACTTTCCTAGACTTCTTTTCTGCTTTTCTAACATGGTATGAGATTTTCTGGAAGTTCTCTCTCAGAAGATTTAAGTTAATAGCTAAGGTATCTATATTCTGTTCCAGGGCCTTACTAGAGTCTCTCACCAAGGTTAGATTGTCTTTCATTGCTCAGGGAACATTCAAAGCTCGAGCCTGTATTCCACTTGCCAGTGAGCCCAGACCTGAAGCACGAGGCAGATCACAACCCCCATCTCAGAGGTCATGAAACCAGCCTATGAGGCACACTGTGGCCATTCAGGTTTCCTCTAGGTTCCCTTCTGCCCACCATCTCCTACTACACTCACCGCCCCTCCCCCAGGATCTTGCTTACTCAGAGGCCTTAAAGACTACACAGGAGGCCCAGCCGATTCACTGGTATGAAGCTCTCAATTTCTCCAATTCCTGTACTCCCTACACCTACTTTCCTTCATCTTTCATTCTGATCAGCATATTACAGTGATCCAAATGGCGCACGATCACAAGCTGACCCGCTGCACCTCTCGATCCTCATCTGAGGACCAGCTGACTCATGGGGGCTGCTCTTTCTCTCTCAGCCATAATCCGTAGATTTACCTTTGGTACCTTCTTTATGAGCTACTGCTTCCACCACCAGCTATCGTCCGATGCACAATCTTTTTGGACATTCACTTCGCTATACTCCAGGGATCCCATCTGAGAATAGGCCATGCGTGGCTGCGGCACTGAATTCTTTAATTAATATTGCTCCTATCGGCTTAGCAACCTAATATTTTTACTTATTTCCCAGTACTGGAGTGGCTCTCTCAAAGTACTTTCACACACCTGAAGCTTATTCTTCAAATGGAGTTCAGGGTGACAGAGGATGATAGGCTTGGGGACTGGAGCACCTTTACAATGCGGCCTTCTCAAATGATGCTCGGTCACATCTCGCCACCCATTTGGTTAGACTGTAATAGTTTCCCTAACTCACTATGTTCACTCATCCCCTACAATTATCTTGACTAACAGTCTTAAACTATTAAAACCTTTTCCATTACTGCACCTTAGCATTTGCCCTTGGGAAGCTAACCTTGATCTAAAGGTACCCGCCTCAAATGATTACTCTTGATTAGTCTGCAGCATTACATTAAATTAGAAGAGTTTGGGAAATAGTTGTTAATTTTCTCCTCTTCTAGGATGTATTGGGGACTAGAAGGCAGCCTGGGTCTTGATTTAAATTTCTTGTCCAAACTGCAGCTTAAATTCATATATGCTGCTATCAATCTGATTAGTAATGATGAGCTAAATACTCTGCATGATCACATCTTGGACTGATACCTAGTAGAGTGAGGTGGTGCCTGGACCAATGGTGACTCTACAGAGTTCCCTTCCCATTCATTCTCATCTGTGTGCTGACTGACCCTCAAAATTTAATTGCAATGCTGCCTGCTGCTACGGTACAGATGTCATGGTCAACTTCTGGTAAAATTGTAGAACACCAGTACTGTGTTTTAAAAGCACTTTTCTCTTTCATTACTGCCAGACATTTATCTTTTATTTCTCCCCTGCACCAAAGATTGACCCACAGCCCCCTGCCTCCTGGGGCTCTCTCTCTTTGCCATGCTGTAAAGCCCCTTCTGAACAACTGATAGTTCTTTCACTTTTGTATTTCAAAAGAGCTTAACCTGAGGCTGTGTTACAGCCTCAAGACCTTGTCATCTTTCTCAGGGATGTCTCCATCAACGTAGCTCCTCATTCTAAGCAGCAAGCATTGACTCCTAGTAAAAGGATGGAGAGATTAAGGGTGCCTTACCAATTTGGGCCTGTGAGCGTTTTAGGCCTGAAACCCTGCCCTATTACTCAGCCTTTACCTCTATCCCCCACTCCTGCGAGAAACTGGGTTTATGGTTGATGGGGTGCAAGCCCTGGCCAAGCAGCAACCACAATCCTTGTCAGGGTAAGGTGCAAGCAAACCCCAAATTAACATGTATTGGGTAGCACTGTTTAGCAGACAAATAAAAAAAAATCAGCAGAACAGGAGGTATGAATTTTTAAAGAATAAAGTGAATATAGCCCCATAAAAACAATTCAGGATATCAATTGCAATGGACTCTGTAAAATACAAAAGTCCAGGCCGATGGCGATGGAGCGCAGTTCGGATACAGTCCCAGGATAGTCCCACTGAAGCTTTACCAGAAGGATACTAGGAGCAGGGGGAGCTTTGCCGGATGCTGTCGGCAAAGCACAAGGAGCCAGTGGGCGTTGCTGGAGTTTAGCGGTGGCAGCCCCCACAAGCGGCCGGTGCTGTAGTGAGTAGAGTCAGGCTAATGGAGCTTTGCACTGATTTTCGGTACAAGCTACATGGTCTCATTGCGAACTGGCCTATTTGCAGTTGCGAAGAGTCCAAAAGCATGATTTCAGCCCCTTTTATTCACACCAAGGGTCCAGGACCTGAGAGACACTGCTTGGTGGTCAGCACCTTGCTGCAGCTGGGCCCAAGGATGTTAAAGAGCCTTTTAGGTCCCGGAGGCTCAGATCAGGAGGCCAGCAAATTAGCCTGTGGAGTCACTCTGGGGTCCCAGGTTCAAGATGAAGTTGCAGGTCCAGTTCTCCTTCCCCAGGCAGGAGGGAAGCCATTCCTTTAGAGCAGCAGTCCAGAAGAGTGGCAATCCTTGTAGCAGTACAACAGTCCTTCTTCCTGGGATAGTATTCACAGGTCCAGAAGTGTACTGAAGTGGTGGTCTATGAGGTCCAATACTTATTGACGGTTTTGCCTTTGAAGTGGACAGACGCCCTGCCTTCCTGGCCATGGCTTCAGGCCAACTAAAGGGGGTATGCTGCCTTTTGTGTGAAGACAGGACAGAGCCTATTAAAGGGTAAGTGTGGCTATCTCATTTGAACTGAAGGATTGAAGATTCTAGATAAATATCTAGAAATACCAAGTGCACTACGTAATGCCCCTAAGAGGCGTACTCACGTATTCAGAATTACAAACAAAAGTTATCTATAACAATTATACGCAATGTGTTGTAAAGTACGTACTCAGTCCTTTGTAAAATGCATCATCCATGTAGAACACACAATTTCGAAAAAACAGTTTAAACAAACAATTTCAGATCAACAACTGAAGAGTTTCACATCCTTGGACTGGCAAAAAGATAAAGTTGAATTTTGATGCTAACTGTAACAGTCACCATGTGATTTATCTGATTAAATGTCCCTGGGATTTGTATTATGTGGGCACAACAGAAAGAGTACTACGCACTCGCATCACCGAGCACAAGAGCAGAATACAAACCAAGACCACAAGCTCACCCTTAGCATTACATTGGTCAGAAAAGAATCATTCTATTGCTCAATTGAGGTTCTGTGTTTTGGAAAAAATTGAACCACGCTTAGACAGGGATATGACAAAAATCC
Source organism: Triturus cristatus (assembly GCF_964204655.1). NCBI lineage: Eukaryota > Metazoa > Chordata > Amphibia > Caudata > Salamandridae > Triturus > Triturus cristatus. The sequence goes on along the minus strand of NC_140589.1, from coordinate 1,255,870,619 downwards.
TGTCACAGCGTGAATCATACTGGATTTGGTTCATGCAAACCCTACTTCCACGGGGGTTAAATGATAAATTTGAATTGGCATGTTTGCTTTAATCAGTTTCACACATTGCAACCATAGTATGCTGTTGGTTGGTTTCTACTGCGCATTGTTGATCTTGTTTTGTTCATATTACATAGCCAGTCTATGTTTGTATTAGTTTATATTCTCACATTGAGCTGACATTGCGATGATTATTCATACTGTAATCATGTTGATATTGTGATGTTTAATAATTCTGTAGGATATGGTTTCTCACATATTTTTCTCATCTTCAACTTTACTTTTCCTGCCCTATGTCGTTTTTCGGTACACAAAAAATTGTCACAGTGGAAACAAATTTAAAGGAGTAAAAGAACATACATTTGTTAATGTACAACTGCTGTCTTATTTTGTGTTGTCTGATTTAAGTTTTGTGGCCATTGAATTGGCAGGTTAGGCTCTTCAACAAATTGTGGATGTTCCTAAATTTTCGCAACCTCCCTCCCTCACAACGCCCTGCACTAATCCCAAAATCTTGCACTTATCACGTACCTTACACCTATATATATTTAAAAATGTTGACATTGTGATGTTTTTGGCCTTGATTTAAATTGCTGATCTTCCTTTTGACTGAAAACTTGGATAATCAATTAAATGATGGTCATACATGCAGGAAATAGGTGGTGTCGTTAAATTTGTTCGAATCATTAACAAATGTATGTTCTTTTACTCCTTTAAATTTGTTTCCACTGTGACAATTTTTTGTGTACCTATTTATACCCGAGTCCAGTGGTCTACCGGGTTACCCCATTGATACATAACACTCTATGTCGTTTTTCATTCTTTCTGGTTGTGGGTTTTTCTGTCTTAGCATGGCGGCTACCTGTGAGTTCTGTTTCAATGTTTCACATTGTATGATTATTGTTGTTAACTCGCTGAACAAATGTGGTCCTGTCTCTATGGTTGTTTCTCATGACGTTTTATAAACACGTGACTACGCGGAAACTCACGAGTAAGGACCCGGTGTGTCTTTCCGTATAGCCGACTCTGTATACATACTTTCTGGCAAGCGATTTGCACTTGATGTCACTCGCATATTTTTACGTATTGGCAGTTCTCTGTCATGTTATTTGGAATAGAGGCCAGTAATCTTTTTTTTCTCTGCTACAGATATCCTGTTTTTCGATATTCATGCTTGACTTTAAATGAGAGGCTTATAATTGGTAAGCGTTCTTTGTGGTTTCTCGACACTCATGTTTTTTTGGGGTTTGGGTACCTTTTACTGACGGAGTGTTTTTGATTACAGATAGACTGAGTAGACGATTGTCCTGGTATAATCTAGACATGGTGTATTAGTTGACCACACGTACTTGTGTTTGTGTCTACGAACTTCAGTGATCATAGGTACGATCCTGCATTATGGGTAACTCGCAGCACTACGGAGGTGTTGATTTGTCAAGCGCACACTGGTGTTTGGGTTTTTGAATCAGTTTTCAGTTCACTCTTGGTGTGGCATTCAACTTATGATCCTTCACGGTTTACGATTAATCTTTACAGCTGTCTTTTTTCCTTTTTTCTGTTTGTTAAACATCGCAATGTGCACCTCCTGACCCCTTTCGAGTCCACTTAAAGATATTAGCATTATGTTTATGTGATTTCGCAACACTTGCAGACTACACATAGTTATGTTTATATTTGTAGATTCCCCTGACGAAGGGCTCAATCAATAGCCCGAAATGCATTGGGATTTTTTGCTGATTTGTGAAGTTTAAGAATTGAACGCTGCTGACTACAAGCAACCTTCTGTTGATTTCCATTAAAAAAAATAAGCTATCTGCGTTCAGCAACAATAAAGGCCGAAAACTTCAGTTGTTGATCTGAAATTATTGGTTTAAACTGTTTTTTCGAAATTGTGTGTTCTACATGGATGATGCATTTTACAAAGGACTGAGTACGAACTTTACAACACATTGTGTATAATTGTTATAAATACCTTGTTTGTAATTCTGAATACGTGAGTACGCCTCTTAGGGGCATTACGTAGTGCACTTGGTATTTCTAGATATTTATCTAGAATCTTCAATCCTTCAGTTCAAATGAGGTGGCTGGCAGTGCCACTTACCTGGTGCACACACTATTGATTATTGTTCGTTTAAAGCTTTGAACACTTGATGAATTGATGAATAAGTATAATTGAGTGCATACCTAGCTGCTTTACTTCTATTGTTTATCAAATACCACTGCCTTAGCAGCTAACAGTGCACCACATTTGTTGATAAATTCTAACATCATGTCATTTGATGATATAGTACATCTCACAGATAATAGAGCCCATACAAAAGTTTATTCATCTGCCGAAGCTAGTGACATTTATGGGCTCATTAAGGAAGTCAGGTCTTTTGGAACCACTTCAGGTTCCACTGTACAACAAATTCGTCAATTAGAGTATCTTATGTGCAGAGAAATTAATCAACGTTTGCACGCGACGACTCTTATTCAGTACCACAAAGCTAGCCGAATTCCAAGAGGTTTGCGTTTAGCGATCAAACCAATGTTATTCAATATGAACAAACAATTTATGGAAAAATGGTATGCTATTTTAAATAAGTGCTCTCTTGATTTGATTTTATTAATTGTTGAAGAGCTGTCTCAGGTTTTAGTGGAATTAGAATCTGAAATCAAAAATGTGCAGGCCACTTTGATATCTCAAATGGAAGCTGATCTTTGGTCAAACACTTTGGATGAAATTAACCTCAAACTAGACGCTTATGCAAAAGAGATTCATGAGCGAAAAATTAGGAAATTTCGCAGAGACACGATTGATTACAACTTGGATGAGGTTTATACCTGGGCGGAAGTGTATGCTCAAAAACGCAGTTGGCAAAAACAAGGAACTACATCATCCGAAGAGAGCTTAGTATCAGTCACTGACACTCAATTATCACGTCGTCCTGCTCCTACTATTTCCCATTCTTTAGCAAGTGAATCACCCACTACTGGTTCAAGCACTTCAAAAGTTTTTTTAGAGACAAGCCCAGCATCAAATCAACCTCCCACACAAACACCAACACCATTAGTCAAACCCGCCGAGGGCACAGATTTTGCAAAAACAGGATCCACGCGCCGTGCGAAGAGACACTAGTGGTTAACATTTCTTCCAAGGTTTTGACTCAAAATCAAATTTCAGTTTTGAATAAAGGTTGTTCTTTTGTTCCCACTTATCATGGTAAAAGTTTAGATTCTCAAGTATATCTATATAAATTCATCAGAAAGCTTCGGCTACGATATTTCTTTTTCAACCATTGAGACCACTTCAGATCCGGGACAGGAGGATGGTTACCTTGAATTCAAATCTAAGAGCACTTTTGTTCCTCCTTTTTCACACAAAACTATAGATTTGTTTGAAAATTTAGTGAAACAAGACTTTGCTAAAATTCCATCTCCCAAATCTGTATCTCTCAATCTATCCAAAAGTGAAAAAATGGCATTGAATTCTTTAAGAAGCAACAAGACTTTACATTTTTCCAAAGCTGACAAAGGTGGGGCGTTAGTTGTTATGGATCGCACTCATTATGAACAAAAAATTCATTTGATGCTAGAGGATTCCACTACCTATATTCCACTAACTAAAGATCCTACGGTCTCTTTTTCCTCTCTACTGGACTCCATTCTCCAGCATGCTGTTGATAGGTCATGGATTAGCAGTAAGACCAGGGAATTCTTGTTCACACGATTTCCATGTAGACCATCATTGTACATGTTACCCAAAATTCACAAGAATGTAGCAGATCCCCCGCTGAGACCTATAGTCTCCGGTTGTGGGTCACTACATGACCCTCTGGGGCGTTATCTGGATACATTTTTTCAGCCTATAGTGCAGTCAAGTCCATCGTACTTGCAAGATACTACTCATTTACTTAACATTCTCCATGACATCAGGGTACCCAAGTCATCGGAAATACTCTTGTGTACAATTGACGTAGTGTCATTGTACACTTCTATTCCTCATAATGTGGGTATTGATGCAATTGAATGGGCCTTGCTGAGGCATGACCCCATCAGGGCTCACAAGGTGTTTCTCGTTGAACGGTTGCATTTTTGTCTGTATCACAGCTACTTCCAGTGGAAGGATCAATTTTATCTTCAAGCTAATGGTACATCGATGGGCTTTTCTGGGGCCCCCAGCTATGCCAACATCTTTATGCTTAAATTTGAATCTGAAAATATTTTGACTGATCCACTGTGGGCATCGAGGCTTATCTTGTATCGACGTTTCATTGATGATATTTTGATTATGGCATGGATCACGACATGAACTTGAATCTCAAATCCACAAACTTAATGAGGTAAATCCAAGAATTCAATTCACCTATCTAATTGATTCCTACAGCATTGCCTATCTTGATGTTGTATTGAGAATATCTGGAGACATTATTGAGAAATCAGTTTTTAAGAAACCTACTGATCGCAACAACGCCCTACAATACCACAGTTTTCACCCATGGTCACTGAAAAGACATTTGCCTTTCTCACAATTTTTGAGAATCAGACGTATTTCTTCTGATCCGGAGTCTAGCGTGCAGACTATTCAAGACTCCAAGAATAAGTTCTTAGCTAGGGGTTATCCTGTGGCAGTGGTGAATGAGGCTGAAAAACAAGAGCATTGATGAAGAATCGTGATGTTTTATTACAAAAGCAAGACAAGACACCTGGGCCACATCGTGAAGTCTATGTATCTACTTTTTTCATCAACTCTGATTTTGTCAAAAAAAGCATCCAACAAAGATGGGATTTGCTTCAATCAGAATCTGACTTTAAAGGTATCTTTTCAGAGCCGCCTTTGTTTGCGTACAAAAGATCTAGTAATCTAAAGGAAAGTCTGAGTCGCACCACACCTCTTTCTGACACTGTTTGCAAAGGCATGATGAAGTGCATGAATTATTCTCATTGCAACAATGTAATCACGGGTAGACATGTTTCACATCCTTCGACTGGCAAAAAGATAAAGTTGAATTTTGATGCTAACTGTAACAGTCACCATGTGATTTATCTGATTAAATGTCCCTGTGATTTGTATTATGTGGGCAAAACAGAAAGAGTACTACGCACTTGCATCACCGAGCACAAGAGCAGAATACGAACCAAGACCACAAGCTCACCCTTAGCATTACATTGGTCAGAAAAGAATCATTCTATTGCTCAATTGAGGTTCTGTGTTTTGGAAAAAGTTGAACCACGCTTAGACAGGGATATGACGAAAATCCTGTCACAGCGTGAATCATACTGGATTTGGTTCATGCAAACCCTACTTCCACGGGGGTTAAATGATAAATTTGAATTGGCATGTTTGCTTTAATTAGTTTCACACATTGCAACCATAGTATGCTGTTGGTTGGTTTCTACTGCGCATTGTTGATATTGTTTTGTTCATATTACATAGCCAGTCTATGATTGTATTAGTTTATATTCTCACATTGAGCTGACATTGCGATGATTATTCATACTATAATCAAGTTGATATTGTGATGTTTAATAATTCTGTACGATATTGTTTCTCACGTATTTTTCTCATCTTCAACTTTACTTTTCCTGCCCTATGTCGTTTTTCATTCTTTCTGGTTGTGGGTTTTTCTGTCTTAACATGGCGGCTACCTGAGAGTTCTGTTTCAATGTTTCACATTGTATGATTATTGTTGTTTACTCGCTGAACAAACGTAGTCCTCTCTCTATGGTTGTTTCTCATGACGTTTTATAAACACGTGACTACGCGGAATCTCACGAGTAAGGACCCGGTGTGTCTTTCCATATAGCCGACTCTGTATACATACTTTCTGGTAAGCGATTTGCACTTGATGTCGCTCGCATATTTTTACGTATTGGCAGTCCTCTGTCATGTTATTTGGAATAGAGGCCAGTAATCTTTTTTTCTCTGCTACAGATATCCTGTTTTTCGATATTCATGCTTGACTTTAAATGAGAGGCTTATAATTGGTAAGCGTTCTTTGAGGTTTCTCGACACTCATGTTTTTTTTGGGTATGGGTACCTTTTACTGACGGATTGTTTTTGATTACAGATAGACTGAGTAGACTATTGTCCTGGTATAATCTAGACATCGTGTATTAGTTGACCACACGTACTTGTGTTTGTGTCAACGAACTTCAGTGATCATAGGTACGATCCTGCATTATGGGTAACTCGCAGCACTACGGAGGTGTTGATTTGTCAAGCGCACACTGGTGTTTGGGTTTTTGAATCCGTTTTCAGTTCACTCTTGGTGTGGAATTCAACTTATGATCCTTCACGGTTTACGATTAATCTTTACAGTGGTCTTTTTTCCTTTTTCTTTTTTCTGTTTGTTAAACATCGCAAGGTACACCTCCTGACCCCTTTCGAGTCCACTTAAAGATATTAGCATTATGTTTACGTGATTTCGCAACACTTGCAGGCTACACAGTTATGTTTATATTTGTAGATTCCCCTGACGAAGGGCTCAATCAATAGCCCGAAATGCATTGGGATTTTTTGCTGATTTGTGAAGTTTAAAAATGTAACGCTGCTGACTACAAGCAACCTTCTGTTGATTTCCATTCAAAAAAAGAAGCTGTCTGCGTTCAGCAACAATAAAGGCAGAAAACTTCAGTTGTTGATCTGAAATTGTTTGTTTAAACTGTTTTTTCGAAATTGTGTGTTCTACATGGATGATGCATTTTACAAAGGACTAAGTACGAACTTTACAACACATTGTGTATAATGGTTATAAATAACTTTTGTTTGTAATTCTGAATACGCCTCTTAGGGGCATTACGTAGTGCACTTGGTATTTCTAGATATTTATCTAGAATCTTCAATCCTTCAACTTTCAAATAGCGGCATTTCCAGAATTGCAATTTAAAATCCAACATCACCATAAGTTTGAATTTTAAATTGGGATTCCAGAGACACCAAACATGAACTGGTCACCTTTTCCCAATTGGAAATTACACTTGTAATAAGGTATCTCCAATGTTACTCTATGGAAAAAGTAGGCCTTGCAGTCAAAAATGATTTTCAAGAGTTTTTCACTACAATGACATGTAAAACTTAAGAGTACATGTCCTACTTTTGTAATGCATTGCACTCTGCTCTCTAGGCTGTACAGGTGCTACCCTAGGGGTGACATATGTATTAGAAACGAAGGTTTGGGCCTGTCGAAAGGTTTATTTTGGCAGGTTGAAATGGCAGTTTAAAAGCTGCACACACAGGCAGCAATGGCAGGCCTGAGACAGGTTCACCAGCCTACTTCGAATGGGTGGCACAACCAGTGCTGCAGGCCTACTGGTAGCATTTAATTTACAGGCCCTGGGCATAGGCAGTGCAATTTAACTAGGAACTGGGTATAAGACAGTTTACCATGTTTTAAGGAGAGATCACAAGCACTTAAGAACTGGTTAGCAGTGGGAAAGTGCACAGAGTCCTAAGGACAACAAAAATGAATTAAGCAAAAATGGAGGAGTGAAGGAAAAAGGTTTGGGGATGACCCTGCAGAAAGGGCCAAGCCCAACACTCCTCTTCCTATGCCCTCCTGTCCTTCTAATCCAACTACATTCTTCATACAACTAGACACCAACTTTTTCATCTCAGTCCTAGTATCACCCACTCATGGGGAATGCACAAACATGCTCCTGGATTGACTCTTGGACCCAGTTGTATAGCCTTCAATACCTTTCCTCGCCATCTAACCCAAAGTAACAGTTTTCCTCCTCCTTACCATTTCCTTCTAATTGAGAGCAATACTATTGGATGCACTAGACACTCATAAGGAATTGTAACCCGGTCACAACAGTAGGACTCCTCAGATAATGCACTCATTTTCGAAACCTCACCCTCCTTTGGGATACTACACTGTTAAACCAGGTAGAGCTAATAAATCACCTACTGTGGATGGTTGCACAATGCTCAGTTCTATGGGTTGCTTCATGCTGCCCCTGTGTGCGCGCTCATACAAGGATATACAATGGCTGCATTTTATCAATTGCTTCTTTGCCATATACATATAGGTTACATAACAGATGCAATATCTTCCATACAAGCACAAACACAGAATAGGGAGCCACTCGTCTGAAAATGCACTTCCGTCAGTGACTAGATATACAATGCAACAAAATGTCACCAAATTTGGACATTTATTTATACATAAAGATGGTGGTTTGTGCGGTGTGTGGCTGATTAATAAAAAAGCTGCAACAATTTTAAAACAATATCATAAAAAGAAAAAGCATACTTCACAACTTACGGTGCAATAATGGCTCTGGCAGGCCGTTTTGTAGATGGTACTTGTGAGAGCCAGCCATCCAACTGAGCACTCAATTGAGGTCCTACAACAAAATGAGAGAGAGAAAAAAAAGAAATTTTAATAAAGCTAATGAGCTACAGTGTACTAGAACTGCTAATTGGTTCAAAGGTCCAAACCCCTTGCTAAGGACCTTCAATTACCATTTTAAGACAATATTGTACAAGTAATACACCAGTAATAATTCACAATTAAGTGGTTAGAATATTTTGAAAAGTAACCACCAATTCTATATGCAAGAAACACTTGCTTCACATTCTGCCTTGAGAAAATGAGGCCTACTGCAAACAACAAAAACAAAACTGAGTTAACCAAAAGACAGCCACGCAGGGTAATCACGAGTAGGGAATAGCATACTAGCAGTCTAACATATCTCTATTTTTTTCCACTATTCCTGTGGAGAACCTGCAGGGTTACAAGAGGGGTAGCTGTGCTCCGTGCAGGTTTCACGCCACTTTTATAGTGGCTCTCAGGTGAGGAAGGGTCCGTTAGAACCAAAATACAAATGCAAAGCAAATGAACAAATTTAACTACACTGGATGCCAGTCTGAAATGGGGAAGCTTACTTGGTAAGAATAACCGTTACAGGTGACTACACTTCTCAGAAAAGGGAAGAATGCATTATCACAAAGAGATAGGAGTGGTTTCCCACAATGTAATCTTGCAGTTCCACGTACATGTAAAATACAGTTTTTTTATTTTGTATTAGTCTAGCAACATAAAGTATGGAAAAATAAAGTATTTCACAATTCTTTGACACTAGAAATGTAATGAATAGGCCCTCTGGAAGTATGGTGGTAATAGGATTGGAACGGAGGTCAACTTCTAAACACTGAGCCATGCTCATATAAAAACAGCCCTAAAAGGGCCATCCACCCAGAATTCGACTGTAATTGAGTAATATTGAAAAAGAACATGCCTTATTATGAGAGGGGATTCCTTGGCTTTCACGCATGGCACCCTAAAGCCAAAAGCAAAGAAAAAGAAGAAACAAACACACACTGCCACTGGCTTCCATTTCTGGGCTAACACTAAGACAAATTCTCAGTATTGTACAGTTCTACCTTACGCCGCCGCCTCCAAAATAAGTAGCCTTGTAAGTTGACACAGGTCAGAACATTGCTTCCAGTTGAAAGTGGCCCGATTACACAGCAGTGGATGTACTGGTGCCCCGCTGTCCACTGTCAGGCCATTCCACCAGTCCATGGAAATCTCCACTACGGTCATTACTTCCTAAATTTCTAGGTTCATCTCCAGCTGTTGTAGGTTACCCTTTCGACCTCCATATATAGATTAGACCTGCTCGCCATCATCATGCAGCCCAATTTCTTGCTATATCCCTGTTGGCGACTATGAAGGTGAGCATGCAAAATATAAGTTTAGGACTAGGACTCCCCACTCATAGGATATTTCTAGGATAATGAGCTGAGGTTTACGTGGAATTTTGCACTGCAGGACGCGTTGCAACTCATTCAATGTTAGTTGCCAAAATTCCTGTACTTTTATGCACCGCCATACTGCATGCAGGAATGTAGCTTTGTCTGTCTCATTTCACACAGGTGGGTGTAGCTTTCCCATTTTGTATAGGCTACATCTGTTGTAGTACACCCTGTGCAGAAATTTCAGCTGCATACGGTGGAAGCAAGCCCAGATAGCCACCTCCCCTGGATGCATCAGAGCAGCTGCCCAATCTAGGTCTTCCATTCTTTCTAAATCTGCCTCCCACTTATCCCTCAGTTTGCAGAGCTGATAAAGCATGTTATTAATGAGTGTTTAAAATGGCAGGTACTGCATCCGGTCCCAGGTCTCCCATGAATATCCTTGCCTATATCCTTGCTTCTAGAGGCACATATTCTGGAACTGTCCCCTAGTTTAGATTTTTCGCCTGATGTGTGTGTTGTATTTGAACGTACTTGTATAATTGTAAGTAATGGACAACGAGCTCTGCTTGTTGACTAAGGAATGGTTTCATTGGGTCTCCCTCTAAAATATCTCCTGTCTGGGGGATTCCCATAAGGTACCAAGATTTAAATCCCTCATGCTTGGCAACCTCTTTCAGGACATGTCCTTTCGATATGGGTGTTTCTCTAGTTATTTTGCTCTTCCAGCCCAACATGTCAGTGGCTCTCTGTTGGGTCATCAACCTCGATCATGTCGTGGGAGAAGCCAAGCAATGAAAATATCCATCTATCGGTCTATCTATCTGTCTAGCTCAAAGGTTACAGAGACGTTAAAGTTAGGTTCAGATTTTACACACACACAAACCCATAGAAATTCAACAGTTAGAGTCATCTCAAGTAACTATAACTCGTGCCCAAAGGTAATTACAGCTCGCTCCCCACCATGCACAGTTTTCTAATCAATTTTACAGCAAATGTTGCAGTAATATTATCAATGATGTCATGGAAGATGTTAGAAATGAAGTAATATGTGGGGGAATTATCAGTGCATGGCGAGGCCGAGCTATAGGTACCTAAGGGCACCGGTGTAGTTACTTGAGATAACTCTAACTGCTGAATTACTATGTTTTTTTGTGTGTAAAATCTGAACCTAACTGTAACATCCCTATTACCTTTGTTTTTTCCTCAGTGAAACACTAAGGGAGTATTCACTGGCAGTTTTCAGGCTAGCATTTGCCCTGCAGTGTACTTTCTTGGGGAGGCTGGGGTGGGACTATATTTCCCAGAAATCTATGAGGCACGGTGGGGTCCGAGGCAATGGCGCGCTCAAGAGCGATCGGAGGATTCCACAGTGTAGGAGTGTTCCCCAGCGGTTTCCAGGCTCACATTTGCCCTGCAGGAAGTGGTCTAGTTGTTTATGCACCCGGAGCCTTCAAAACGGGACGCTGCGCGCGCGCGCAGCGGGCGCTCCCAAGGCAAGCCCGTCTGCGCCCGTCAGCGTCCCGGAGGAGTCTGTAGGCAGTTATGCTGGTTGTCTGACGCCAAGTGACCTGTGCTCAAGGGGCAATCGCATATGCTACAATGGGGAAAGTCTTTTGGCAATTGGTAAGTGTGCGAGTTGCCGCCCCCAATCCTTTTCTGTTGCCAACATGAAGGGTCTTAAATGTAGTGTCTGCAACTGGGTACCTCTTTTCTCTCCTGTTGTAGGAAGTAGAGCAAAGCCTGGAAAGCAGGTCCCTTGTCCCTCGGTGGTGCTGAACTCAGGGGATAACAATGATTTAATAATGATGCTTCTAAATACACGCTCTTTGAAGCAGCATGAGTTTCAAATTCGATATGCTCTTGGAGCTTAAACCTGATGTCATGTTTCTGACGGAGACCTGACTTCACGAAGGGTCCAACCCGACTACTGCGAACGCTATCCCCCCCAGGCTACCCAATATTGAGGAAAGATCGACGGGGTGGTCGAGGTGGGGGGAGTTGCCATTATTTATAGAAGTTCATTTATCTGTACTGCTCTACCTACTCTAGAGTTGGATGATGCCGAGAGTCTTGTTTTTTTGTATTTTGTTATTGGTATCTGCCCACCAGTCAATTGCAGGTACTTTAATTTACCGGCCTCCAGGTCAGGCGACAAGTTTTTTGGAGTTACTAGGCAACGCTATTGCTCCTATAATTGTAAAATATAAACAATGTCTGGTACATGGAGATTTTAATATTCATATGGACCATTGTAGGGACCCCGAGTCCTTGAAACTATATGAATCTTTTAGTATATTAAATCTTATCCCGTATGTGTCTACCCCTACGCATGAAAAGGGACATATCCTTGACCAGGTTTTTTCGACGGATAAGATTGTAATGGACCCGCCCCACCCTATTGTATGGTCAGACCATTGCCTACTTACTTTTAGAATAAATAAAAAATTGGTTCAGGTCTCATACACAATACACAGAGCGCTCCAGACGTTTTAGACCTTTTAATCAGATGACGGTGGCTGCACTTGGCAGTGCACTTAAATCTCATCCTATCCGTTTTAGGGACAATCTAATGCACGATGTACATTCTTTAGAGAGTTGGCTGGAATCCCATGCAAATGAGCTTGCTCCTCCTAAGCTCCATGCTGTTAATGGCGGCAGAGCCTCGGCCCCCTGGTTTACTGAGGCTCTTAGGAAAAGTAGAAGTCACTGCAAATGTTTGGAGAGAACGTGGAGGAAGGACTTTATCTCCGTGGATAAGCTTATTTACAAAGAGGCATTAAAAGTTCATTACGCCAAAGTTCGCTTGGAAAAAATTAACTTTTTGGCCTTAAAAGTAGAGAAAGCAGGCAATAAGAGCAAGGAACTTTTTTAAATTGTCAAAAATGTCTCTGCCCCAAGTGCAATAAAAAAAACTTTTTATTCCCACTGATGAATGGATGTCCAGTATTGCACACTATTTTTATACAAAAATCACTACCATACAAGCTTCACTGGGGGAAGCATCCGCAGCCACAACAGGTAATCTTGATAACCCCCCTCATGTCTCACCCAATGCTGGTGGATTTCTTCTGAATTTTCCTCCAATCACGTTGGAAGACTCATTAAAGATAATGCGTTCTCTGAAATCAGGCTCACCATCAGACCCCTGCCCTGCGAAAATTCTCGCATCTGTTGCAGAGGTGATAAACCCGGCTGTCAACAAGGTTTTGAACCTCTCTCTGGTTGTAGGAATGATGCCTGATAGCTGGAAGCACGGGAAAATTCTTCCTCTTTTAAAAAAGCCCTCTGCCGACCCTTCTGTAGCCAGCAACTATAGGCCAATCTCGTTGCTGCCTTTTTTCTCCAAGGCCTTGGAGAAATTTGTAAATAAGGTTGTTGCGGAGTTTGTTGAAACAAACTGTGTTTAACATCCAAGTCAATCTGGTTTCTGAGCTAATTTTAGCACAGAAACAGTCCTCTTGGAAATATCTGAATCCATTAAGGCCACACTTGATAAAGGAGGGAAGGCAGTTCTGATACTATTGGACCTGTCCGCAGCTTTCAATACCATACCCCATGAACTCCTTTTGAGTAGACTCCAAGGATGTGGTATTGGGGGCATGGTCCTACAGTGGTTCAGATCTTACCTTGAGAATCGTCAGCAAACAGTTTGGTTACCCCCTTTTGCAGTACCCATCTCGCCTCTGAATGTAGGTGTCCCACAGGGATCCATTTTAAGCCCCACTCTGTTTAACGTGTTCATGGCCCCTTTGGCTGAACACTATGGCGCCAAAATCATCTCTTACGCCGATGATACACAATTGTTGTTCACGTGCGGTAAGGATGAGGCCCTCAATGGGAATGAGATAAACCTTTGTTTGTCAGCAATATTGGAGTGGTTTAAACAGAATCAATTACTATGCAATTCGGAGAAATCAGAAATTATTTTCTTCTGACATAACCCTGGGGATGAGTGGCAGGAATGGTGGCCGTCGAATAGGTCTCCTCCCGCTACCTCAGCCACAACGGTCAATAATCTAGGGGTAAAATTGGACACGGATATGTCCATGAAATCCCAGGTTCAGGCTGTGGCTAGTACTTGTTTCGGCCTACTGAAAATGCTGCGTAATTTTCTTCCGTTACTCCCAGTATCCCATAGGAAGATCGTAGTACAAGCACTGATTCTGTCTCGTCTTGATTACGTAAATGTTCTTTATGTCGGCCTTCCTGAGTATCTTATGGGCCGCCTTCAGTTGGTACAAAATGCCGCAGCCAGAGCCATACTTATGGTTGACCTCAGGACTCATGACTCCTCACCTGAAGTCCTTGCACTGGCTTCCAGTTTGCAAGAGGGTACATTGTAGGGCATTGGTGCTGGCTTACAAAGCCATCCATAATACTGGGGCCGTGTATTTGAGAAACAGATGCCCTACACTGTGTTCCATCTAGAAGTTGGAGGTCCTCTAATCTGCTACTATCGCAAACCCCAAGGGTCTCCCGTTCTCGTTTGGGTGGACGGTCGTTTCAGGTGATGGCCTCTCGGCTCTGGAATGGTTTGCCTCTAGCCTTGCGTCAGGCGCAGGATCTCCTCAGTTTTAGACGCAGCTTAAAAACTTGGCTGTTTGCATAATAGCTCAACGGCCTTGGGGCCTCCTGTTTGGTTCTGTCACTGGTTCCTTTTTTTTAGCGCCGGTACACTCTTGGGAGTAGCCGCGCGCTCTACAAGTACCCAGTAACATTAACATTAACATTGAACTTTCTTGGTGAGGCTGGGGTGGGACTACGTTCCCCAGCAATCTTTGAGGCAAGGTGGGACCCGAGGCAGTGACGTGCTCATAAGAGTTCAGGGGATTGTGCAGCACAGGAGTGTTCATCTGTGGTTTCCCGGCCTGCATTTGTCCAGCAATTAACTTTCTTGACAAGGCTGGGGTGGGACCTAACCAGGTGCCGGGTGAAAACCGGGCCAAGAGCGGGCTAGTCTGCGCAAACTAGGTTTGCAACAAACAAAGGCAAACGTGGCTAGGCTGGGCTCACTCTCTTCCGCGGCTGCTGGCAGGAGACTTTTCCATCAAAATACATGAGCCATGGGCAAACATAAGGCCACTGGGCCTGCCTCTGCATCATGCCCAATAACCACAATAGACAGTATGCCTGAAAGGACTGTGGGGGTGATTTAAAACTAAATTGCGTTACCCAAACCAAGATTATCCCTAGAGCAAAGGCCATTATTAGATGCAGCATGAGGCTGCACTAATATAGATACCAGTGGAGCAAGTGATTGGTGATGGGCAGGTACATGTGTTCCGTGCCCAGGTAGTGAAGAACCTTCATGTGTCTTTTTCACTACCTATGAGATTTGCTCTCCCCATAGGTTAACATGGGGGAATGGCTGAGATTACTTTAAGGTGCTGTGATGGGATTATAGTGGAGCAGCCTCATGTTGTCTACTATCATTAGATTCACAGTGACAAATCCTCCCTTGTGGTAAAAGTGGATTGGTCATTAATAGTTTAGAAATGCCGCTTCTAGAAAGTGGGCATTTCTCGGTGCTAAACTCTTGTGTGCCTTTTAGTTTGGCTCCAGTCCACACTGGTGGCTTTGGGGAGCACATCTGAGCATTGCCCAGAGACAGCCATAAACATTGAGCATCCAACTGTAATGACTAGACAGATTGGAGGGAGAGGTTTCTACACTTGGCCTTCGCAAAGCCAGGTCATGGCCTCACTAAAGATCTGCATTCCAAGGACTTATGGCAGACAGGACTGAGATTTAGGTGAGACATCTGTGGTTCGAAGGAGAGCTCTCTGGACCACACCCAACTTCAAGGCACACTACACTGCAACTACTGATGCCATACATCATCAGGGCAGAGATACATTAGTGGGGATGAGGGACCAAACATCCTGGACTGCGTGGTGCACATTGCCAGAGGAATCGGTTGTGCCCAAAGAGGATTACTGCTACTGGAAGGGACCGTACACCCTGTCTGAATGGTGGCTGGCCTGGGCCAACTACATGCTGCTGTGTGGTGCCTTATAATGTGCTCTCCAATGGATGCAAACGTGGTGGGCAGAAAAAGAAAAACGGTCTCACTTAGTATAGGCAGGGTCAAAATCACTGGGGGTAATTTGGTTAAAATGTGTTCTGGGGGTTATGGGGGGGAAGGGATGACCTGCAAGGGGGGCTGAACCCCTTTCATTTTGTGCTGGAATGTGAATGGGTTGCGGGTGAGGAGGCAGTGTTTGGTTCTTTAATTCTCGAGAGATAGTTCGGCCCAAGTCATTTTGCTGCAGGAGACTCATTTATTGAGGCCACAGTGCACAAACCTTTTTATAAAGCAAAAGGTGGGTGGAGGGTAAAGTGGCCACAGACCAGCAACATTGTATGAAGGAGATATATATATATATATATATATATATATATATATATATATATATATATATATGACTATGAATGAAGGGGTGGAAGTGGTAAGTTATAAGGCTGATGAGAATGGGTGCTGGATAGTAGCGGAGATTAAGGCCCTGCAGAGCTTGTACACCTTATCTAGTTATTACAGCCCAAGCGTAGATGATGCTTCATCGCTGTCCACCCTTTTTTAGGTCTTGCGCCTAGCGTTGCAGTGCGCAGCAAGAGACCTCTTGTAGGGGTTTAGAAACGGACCTAGGAATCGCACACGCTCGTGTGTGTGCTTTTCCTTTTGGCCCAGCATATTGTCCTTTGCATGTGTCTTTTTATAAAAGACAGCACGCAACTGGCCAAAGGCGGGCGCATTGCTCCGCCCATGACCTATTGGTGTCTGTTACGCGCACCGTTGCCATGTGGTTTCAATTATCGTACCCGGACACGGGCGCGATAATTGAAACCACATGGCTCGCTGTGGCGCGCGCGCACGCACCACTTGTTGTTTAAATGGTTAAACGCCGATTCGGATGTTGTTGTTCATATGTCTATGACTCGTAATTAATTTATAAGCAGTATATGTCCTACGTAAGATCTCAGAATTTCCATGAGATGGATTTGTGCAAAATCTGTTTGCCCGATCCCCCATTGAACAATCAGCAAAGATAGTGTAAATAGTTTTTTTTTTTTTGCACCATTGCAACGTTTCAGTGATATGAGCTCAGGTGTTAAATGCATCTTATCTTATTACACTGGACTGGCAAGGTCATCCAAGACGAGAAAAGGAGTAAGTTAGAACGATAAACGTATATAGTGAATGAAAAAGTTCGGCGCTAGCAAAGCATTATCAGTGACTAGAAGCATTGCAAGCGTGCTCAGATTTCCCCAAATTCCATTGTGATGAGCAGAAATACCATTGTTCAAGGCTTACCACTGAGCCCTGCTAATAAGTGCGCCCATTTCCTAAATCGGTATCCCCTTGGGTCACACTTGCCTGTGATACTAGTAAAAGCAGCAATGGTGTCAGCATAGCAGCGTCATTCGGACAGAGTATCACAGACAGGCCCTTCAAATAATCTCAGACCACTCTCACTGCTGCCAGATTAATGCAACACGCCGACACCCTGTGTAATCTGACGTCGGCGTCAGGACATGTTTGTGTGTCTCGAGGGCTTCGCAGCATTCTCTA
This sequence comes from Triturus cristatus, assembly GCF_964204655.1. Classification (NCBI taxonomy): domain Eukaryota; kingdom Metazoa; phylum Chordata; class Amphibia; order Caudata; family Salamandridae; genus Triturus; species Triturus cristatus. The sequence continues at coordinate 1,255,853,319 of NC_140589.1, read as the reverse complement.
ACACCGTCCTCGAATACCGGAAGTCACTGCAGGGGTGTGAAGAGTGCATTCAGGGCCGCCCCCTGGACCGGCGACACTCGTCGTTTCACACACGCTAAAATGGATTACCTGAAACGTGGAGTCTAAAACCGAATTTATGCGACAATGTGAAATAGTCGTCTCTTAAGCGCACATTCTCTGCTCCTGGTGCAAAGCAAAACATTGTTTTTGCACACATGAATGCCCCAAAATCTACATAAATTGTTCTTTTAGAAAAGGACGGTTTAACTGTCAGAATAAATAGCCAGGGTCAACATGGACGCAATTGGCTCGTGAAGAAACTGACATATCTGCGCTAGACACCAGTCCAATGGAGGTGAAAAAAGGCTCTGTGACGTCACGCCTGAAAACCACTGAGCGGGCTGCGGAAGTACTGACAGTCTCGGCTGGGGCCAGCGGAAGTAGCTTTCAGTGAAACTCTATGACGATGAAATATTCTTTCTAGTGTAAGGACTGCTGACGTTTGCAGCGCTTCATTGCTATTCGTGCCAAAAGCGCTACATTATTACGATTTTCTTGAATTATTTTTATTGAAGTAAGACAGTTTTTTTTCTGAATCAGTCTCTCGCACCTTTCAGTATGTATGTCTAATCCTCGTCTGCCCGCAGGGCCGGACTGCCCATGAACCTTAGCTTTTAATGCATTAAAGGATTTAGGGCCGCTCCCCTGCTGGTGTTGAGGCTGTTCTACTGTTCAGGAATACATTCCTTCTTGTTAGTACCAATAACGAAAAATAAGTTTCTAAAGCTTTGTTTGGAATTACTCCTTCTTGGCTGCAGAACCATTCTCTTATGTAAACACTCTCAAAAGCGCTATTACATAGGTCATGTCCAGAGTGTCAAGGGTTCAGTGAGCCTCCTGCCAGAGTTACACAAGGCATTCCCGATGTATTTCTGATCCAATCACAGAATCCCAGCTCACAAGGAAAACATGAAATATTCTAATTTGTGGGCCCTTTATAAAGCACAGGTATCCCTTCAATGTAACCAGAATTAAGGGGTATATGTCGAGAACGGGCTATTTTATCAGTTTATCATTTACAAAGATACAGTCTTCTAGCTCCGTGAACCGAATCATCCGCGATATGTTCTAGACTCAGTGGATGATTGAATCCCAGCAGGTCCACCCAGGCTTTCATCCTTCGATAAAATGAGTACCATTGTGCTGGGTAACAAACATCGGTTTCTGTCAATATCGACAAAAGATCAAGCAAGGGTTAATATGTTTTCTACAATATCCCTGTTATGTTATGTTCATTAATGCAAATAGAACAATTGATGAACGGGGGTGGGTGAATGTTTGACACTGTTCAGCATTCCGTCCATCATCTTTTTGGCCAGAGTGGCAAGGGTATGCCCAGACGTGGGTCCCGTGCTCGCTACGCCACCGGATTCAAGCTAGCCTAGCTGAAGACGGGGATACCCCGAAACTGGTCCCAGGATGCTTGCTTTCTGGTCCAGGGAGGACCTGGCATGGCAGTTCGGGCTGGACTTATCCCATGAGGAGCAGGGCCAAGACTGATTTGCATATAGCTAGGCCCAAACTGGAACGGTAAGGCGAGCAAAAACGATGGGTTTAGTCCCAGACTGGACTGGGAGTGAATGTTTGAAACTAGGATTACAGGCAAGTAATTTATCCTTCATTCACCACTTCCTGCGCAAACTACCTATCCCTCTCCATCTTCCTTTTTATTTATTCTGTGCAGCTCTCACCCCTATCTATTCACCACGCCACATAATTCCAGTACACAAATACACTACACACCACATAATTCCACAACTGACCATTTTAATTCAACCCACATAATTCAACTCCAAACCCCGTACATCCACTCCAAGCCAAAACACATAGGCAAAAAACATTGTCATTTACAATGCCAATAGCTCTAACTCTCAAAAATGCGAGCCCTATTGCGTTGCAAATGCTTGTTCTAATTTGGTAGAATTTAAAGCCAGTCATCTTAGGTGGGGATTTTAATATCTTATTGGGCAATAATCTAGATAGGCCATCAGTCCGCATGCAAATTAGTTCGCCAAAGATGAGGGCTTATCTTCTATCAGTGCTGGAGAATCTGAACCTTTGCGATTCCTGGCACAGGGTAAAGGGAAGCCGAAGGAACTACTCCTTCTATAGTAAGAAGAATGGTCACTACTGAAGGATTGACATATTTTTTGTAGATTGTGGGGAGACAAAGAATTTTGGATACAGATCACCTCCCTATCCACATATCTGATCATGCTGCGTTGTTACTAAAGCTGCAGCTGTTAGCAAGTATGCAGCTACAAAGGTGGACTGTTAATAGAAGATTATTCCTCCAGCCAGGAATCCTACAGGAGACAGAGGAGTGTTCAGGGGATTTCTTCAGGTGAAACATGGCATCTTCCTCCATTCATATAGTGCGGGATGTATTTAAAGCTTGGTTAAGGGGGTCAGTGAAGAGTTCCTTGGTCACTTGGAATAGTAGAGAAAGGATGAACGTATCACAGATGGAAGAGGAGATTGCCATTATAGAAACAGAACTGAAAACAAACTCATGTTCAGAGAGAGAGTAGGAAAAGCTGGAGGGGAAGTTGGAAGATCTATAACTGAATTTCAAGCGGACATTTGAGGAGAAAGTATTGCAGCAGTAAGGCCAGTAAGTTATGCATTTGCCCCTTACTATAAGAAAATCGAAAAACTGTCCTTCGGGAGGCCTTTAGGAAGGAACAAATAAGAACATGCAGAGCAGCAGTCATCAAGTGTCTAGCAGGGTCGTCGACTCCTCTGTCTTGCAGAGCCATAACATTTTGGAGAAATGCGGCAAAACAACTGGACAAAAAAGTAATCTAACTTAAATAGCCTAAAAATAATCTGTGAATACACAACTTCCAATTGCACCAATATAACTGTCAACACCTTTACTTAATCAGTTGCCTTCTGTCTGTGGTCATGACCTTCTGGTCTTTTTAATATTAGGTTTTTAAAATGCATTCTTAAGGTATCATGTTCCACGGTGGTTCTTCCACCCTTTTACGATTTTTAACTAAATCAAATAAAAGTATATTTGACTGACTGACAGTAAGTTGGGGGAACGTGAGGAGGGCGAGAGCTGTTGGCATGGAAGGCTAGGATGGATAGAATGCTAAATTATATAAGGAAGATCAGGAATAAAGAGGAGGATAGGGTGATGGAGGATACAGAGGGGATAGAACAGGAATTTCATAAGTTCTTCAGGATGTATATTCAGAAACTCTTGAGGTGGATGAGGGTGAGTTGAATAGTTGGATGAGTATCTGCCTAAGTTCACTCTAGAGCAGCAGCAATCTTTGTGCAGTGAAATAACTGTGAATGAAATCTTGGCTGCAGTTAAAATGCTTAAAAGAGGAAAAGGTGCAGGCCCAGGCAGGATCCCAAATGAGTTTTACAATCTGTTTCAAGAGGTTTTGATCCCGGACTGGCTAGAACCGTTTAATGTTGTGCTTTTGAGGGGCTTCCCTCTACCAGAGTCCTGGGATGAGGCAGTCATCTGGCTGATCATAAAACCGGATAAGTGTCAATCATATCGACCAATATCACTGCTGAATTGTGATTGTAAAGTCTTCACAAGCATTCTGGCAACTCGTCTGTGTAAGGCAGTGGGGAGTTTAATTAATGAGCAGAGTGGTTTCTTACTACGGAGTCAAATGAGAGCTGACCCACACTCCAATAGGATTAATAGACCTTGCCATGACTAAAACGGTTCCTCAGTCAATTGTAACCCTCGACGCGGCCAGAGCTTTTGACTGTGTCATTTAGAAAGATCAGGCGGGTACACTGAAGAATTTTGGAATTGGGGAGTGTGCTGAGCAAGATCCACAGCGAGCCACACGATCAGGTGTTAGTTAATGGCCGTCTTACCTCCCCAGTCAAGATAGGTAAGAGTAATATATCGGGTTGCCCAGTCTCCTATACTGTTTGATTCATACATTGAACTCCTGGCGCAAAGTTGGAGGTTACATTGCAAAATAAGGCCAGTCACAGTGGGAATCTTCTCCAGAAAGATTGCATTATATAATGATGATCTGATGTTGTATACTTCAAACATTGAAGCTGCCATACTATGCTTAATGACGACGGGTGAAGTCCTTTGCGAAGTTGTCTGGTTATGAAATAAATGAAACTAAAACAAAGTTAATGGTTTAGAACCAGGACCTTCCAAATAGTCAGACCTCAAAAGAGTTAAGATACCTGGGATTAACAATATTGCATAGTATTGGAGAGGGTCCGCTCTGTGAACTTCATGAAAGTGTATAAGAGTGGATGCATTCCTAACAAAGTGGCAGAATCTCCCCCTTCACCTGCATGGCCAAGTAAATCTGGTTGAAATGTCTATCTTACCCAAGTTTTCATACCTGTTCGATAATATCCCGCAAGATTTCGATAAGAATGTCTTATGAAAATACAGGGGAGAGTTACATCTTTTATTTGGACCAGTAAAAGGGGCAGACTTTCTTGGAAGAAGTTGAGAAGTAGCTTAGGGAATGGTGGATTAGGGCTTCTCAATTGTACTGCTGGGCTTATAAACTGAAAAACAGCAGGTTGCTCCTGCTTCGCCCTCTTAGTTCGTCATTGGGCCTTATGCACAGCACAATGCTGAATAATCTGTCCGAGGTTGGCTTCCTATAAAGTTCGGCCTCCTACATTTTTTTTTTAAAAAGTGCATCTGAAATGCTTGAAGACTGCAGCTAAAATGTGGTATGGGGTCCGGTCACTCCTGGGAATTCCGTACTACAGTAAGCAGTCACTGGTGTGTGACTCACCAGGGACTCCAGAGTGCCTGCTCAATAGCTTGGCATGACCCCTGAGGTAATCCGTAATCTTGTACTGGATGCAGATGGTAGAAAGTGGGAAATAGGCCTTCCCGGGGATACTTGGAAGGAATTGACTAATGGGGAACTTTCCTGGTTTAAGTTTTAGCAGATAAATGCTTATCTTAGAACCCAGGCGTGGCTCGACACTGAACTAAATCCAATGGAAAAGGTTCTGCAGAATCCATAAGCACGAAAGAAGGAGGCATCATGCTGGTATGAACATTTTGTGGCAACTGCAGAAGAAAGCATGAGACCCCCTCATCTGGTCTGGGAAGGATACTTGCCAAGTGAGGAGTTGGAATAGTTATGACAAGTATCTATAAGCATGTCTTATTCTGTGTTTTCTTCAAAATAAACACTAAGTAGGCTCTAGAGTAGCTGCATCAACGTGCATTAAAACTTTGAATTGCTGAACTAAAGCAGACAGACCTAGAAGAAAGCATTTCAGAGAAGTGAATCCATGGCTTATGATGAAAGACGCCCGTTCAAATATTTCAGGAGACACAACAGCACATTTTTAGCAGTGTTTGCTGAAAGGTCTAAAAATAAGTGCATCATTTGTTTTCACGCAATTATGCAAAATTACGACAAAGTTATGCAAAACTACATGCCAATATGCGAAATGGAAGCAGTCATTTTGTGCTAGATTTAAGTGCGAAAAGCACCAGTATATCAATTTTGGGCACAAAGATGCCATTTCACCAAATGCATTGTGGGGAATAGCTCCTCACATTTTGTTGTTCCTGTGAATTCTCAATAATTTACAGCAAATAGAGCATTTGCAGTAAACATTTTAATGCAAAGGACACGCAAGTACAAGAAGTGGCGGAAAGGTGTTATTTTTTTGAATTTGCACATTAAGTTCAATGAGAAATTCCCAAAATGACGCAACTTACGCCAGCATGAGTTACATTTTCCCCCAAGCCTAGTCTAAAACCAGAGGACATACATTTAAGCATCATCCCAGGAATTTGAGTCTTCTGCCATCCTCCATCCTTTGTTTCGATCACAACATACACAAATAGTATGGTGAAAGTGATCCTTTTCATCACTGATGGTCATGTATTCAAGATATGACGTCAATTTCGATTGTCATGTTCCTGTGCATACTATATATCCGTAAGGCAAGGTAAAGTCTGCTGTAGTAAAATAGGATCTGCTTCACATGGGTACCCCCACTTTTTGCTGGTGTTTCACTGTTTTTCGATCTTAGTCTGACCGTGGCCCTGCTAATCAGGACCCCAGCCTAGCTGCTTCCTCTTTAAAATAGTTTCCATGTACATATCTAATTGGGTTCTGGAGTGCCTTATAAGCCCCTAGTATATGGTATAATATGTACCTAAAGCATAGGTACCTCAGAGGCCTACCAGGGGCTGAAGCATGTATTATACCACCCCTGGGAAGCACTCCAAAATGGCACCACAGGTCTGCTACTGCAGCCTGGGTAAGGTGGTGCTTGCACCCCTTACTGTGGTATAGGCTACCTATATCACTACCATTGCACACACCATTGCAAACCTATAAGTCACTCCTATGGCAGGCCTTAACAATCCTGAAGGCAAAGTACTTGGTTTTTATGTGAGAGGGTGACCCTGCATGAGCAGAGCCCCTCTGCAGCGTTCGGAGTACCTCCTCTGATGCGGTTTGTGGTGCAGCCTGACCATATACTCTTAAGTGCATTATAACCTTGCGGTGGCTGCACGGAAACATGTCGTGTTTGGTGTCAAATGCTTTGGAATACTACCCCCTGCCAGTTCTGGCAGCAGGGGTAAAATTCCACCCTTCTAGAGGGCGAGACATGTTCACACTGGTCTAACCCGGTAAAGACTTTCTACATCCCTGGCATCACAAAAGGGATGCCTCTGCCACAGACAAGGGCCTCCTGCTGCTGACCGACACTCCGGCAGGGGTGGCATGGACAATAGGTTTCCTATCCCAGGGAGGTGTAACCACCTCCCCAGACATACACATGTTTATTAGGGCTGGGCGGGAGCACTCTCTGGTGCTTTGAAGTCCTGCACTGGGGGCACACTTGGTGTCCCTGTGCGTAGTCCAGTTCAAACCGGTTGCAGGGGCTACTTGCCCCTGCTCTGGCTCGAAAGTGGACAAAGGAATTGGGTCTAACCCCCCCCCCCCGTTTCCAAACCCTCCCATAGGTGGGTCCCTAGAGTAAGTCCAACCCCCAAACTTAGTAGAAGTATGGGAACCCAGTCCTTGCGACTTTAGATTACCCTGGCCGAAACTCTGCAACATATATCCTGGACCTTCGACGTTCTACTTTAACTAGAAGACTCAAGAAATCTCCCTTGGGGTCAAGTAGTGACTCCCCTGCTTGGCAGGCACCAAAGTTTAAGCAACTGACCGGTCTGCATCGCTGAAGCTCCCGCCGCCCGCCGAAGTCTTTGCATCACCAGAGGTGGATTTTCAGACTTCCCCGAGGCTACCCTGAGTCCACAGCAAAGCTGAGGCCCATGGCTATCGTGGGTGACGTGGAACCGTGACCCCTGGACACCGTGATCTTTTGCTGATCAATCATCTTCCTGGTCTTCCTCGAAGTTGTGCTTTGGGCTCCGAGTAGCCCCAGCCTTGAGCACCTCCTGCACCGAAGATTTCTGGCTTCCACTCCACGAGTGACCCGTGGGCCAGTTTCCAGTGTGACCGCTCAAGGCTCCTTTGCGATCGCTATCCCGTTGGCTAGTTGGTCCCCACGAACGCACCTCCTCTTATTATTGGGCTTTCCTGGTTGCTCCAGACGTGCCCCGACTTACCCTCGCTGGGTGAGTCCCCCAGACCTTACTGGTCTGCACCGACGTCCTTTCTCTGATTCCAAGTGACTTGCCGTTGCCAAGGCTTGTTGGGTCCAATCTGGTCGCCGACACCACAGCACTCGACAGACTTTGTGGGACAGCTCGAATCCAGCTCCTGGTCATCATCGGCGCCTCCTGGACCTTGTGGCTGAAGAGTCAAGACACCGGTTAACTCACCTGAAGCACCCTACATCTGTGGGCATTGGTCTATCGTGCCCTTGGTCACTGGTAAGTGACCCAGACTCTGTCCCCTCTGCTTTCAGGTTCCTTCCATCCTAGATCCAGGCTTGGATCTCTCCGGACACTTCTCCTCTTTACGGCAGCAGCACTTCCTGAGCAGCTTCCACTGAAAACAGCGGCGCGACCCGACACCATTTGACACCTATGCACCCGGGTTCCCTGGGTGAGGTAACTAGAGTACTCCGGTGCTCTCGTGGGTGTTGGCCCTAGACATCTCCAAGTCCGAAGGGGTTGGCTCGTAGATATCTAAGTGTCCTTAAACTCTAAATTTCCAACCGCGACATTCCCCATAGAAGTAAACGGGGTTTCGCGGCTGTGTTCGCACACTGCACGCGTCCCCGTGGGTCCCCTGTGTCACTACCTTGGGTGGTTCCTTGTGGTGCATGCACTTCTACAGGTTCTAGGCCTTGTGTCTAGTTCAGTCGTGGTTCTTATACCACTTTATTGGTATATGGTTTGGTACACCTCAGGGCTCAAACGTGTATTTGTGCTATTACTGTTGATTGCTAACTTGTAACTCCAGTACTTCGAACTCTAGCCTCATAAAAAGACTAGAGGGGTGTGTTTTATCTTAAATACATATATTTTAAATATATACCTGGTGTGGTTGTTCTTTCATTTGGTCATTCAAGAGATTATAGACTGGTAAAACAAGCTGCTTTGCATTCCTTCAAGACTTAGCCTGAAGGCTGCTCTCCATAGCTACCACTAGGATAGCTTTCAATAAAGGTTGTCTTTAACCTATCACCATAAGGGGTTGTTCGGAGTGTTACACGGTGCCCACTATAACTAGTGGACAGCATATATCAGGCCAACTTCTCACATTGGTGTGCAGCGTGTGGGATTCCAGCTTGCTATTGTTTTACCAGATAATCTCAATTGATCAACTGAAAACCACTAAAGGTACCTTAGGTACATATAAGATCAAGTTTAGTATACAGTAAGTTCTCCTGAACTTAGAGTTGTGTGTTAAAGGATAGCACACCCTTTCTACAACTCAAGAGAGGTTAGTAGGCTACAATAGTGTAGGTAGTGCAATACACCGAACCAAATTAGTAATGTCTAATCAGCCAGGAACCAGTGGGTCCCTGCCAGAAGCCAGTGAGCTTCTGCCCTATAAATATGAGGATCTCTCCTTTGCACAGCTTAGGGCCTTATGTTCCATTAGGAAGCTGAAGACAGGCAAAAGCCCAACCACTCAGCATCTCTTAAAAATACTCAGGCTGGATGATCTCTCAGGGCCTAGTGGGTCTGAAGGGGTAGGCAGAGTGGGTGGGACAGCAGGTGAGGGTGGGCCAAGGGGTGGAAACTCCCCTGACCCCACCTCTACTGCTGACCAGACTGATGACAATGATCAGGATCTGGTGAACCCAGCTCCCCTGGATGAGGATGAGGTGGATGACAACAATGCCCCCCTCTTTGTTCCTCCAGGAAGATTTAAAAGTAGGGTTAGAAGGAATAGATCTCTCTCAGGGGGTCTGTTCAGTCTACCTCATCTATAGGGACCTCTGTCTCTTCTCACAGAGGGTGGGGAACCTCCCAGGAGAGGAGAGAGAGACTGCTGAAGTATGAGCAAGGTAAGTTCAACCTCAGAAAGCAGCAGATGGCCCTAGATAGGGAAGCCCTAGAGCTCTACAGAGCTAGTAAAAAGGAGGGACTAGAGTCCCCTGGTGGCAGCAATTTCCCTAGAGAAAGGGAGAGGTCTTATGACCATAGAAACCCAAGTAAGATTGTCCCTCCCTACCAGAGTGGGGATGACGACATCCACAAATGGATAACTGCCTTGGAGAGGGCCTGTAAAGTACAGAAGGTCCCTCAAGGTCAGTGGGCAACAATCTTATGGCTCTCCTTTGCAGACAAAGGTAGAGACAAGCTCCTCACTGTAAGAGAAAAGGATGCTGATGATTGCCAGGTCTTGAAAAGTGCACTAATAAATGGGTTTGGCCTAACCACTGAACAATATAGGTTAAAGTTCAGAGACACCCAAAAAGCACAAAATCAAGACTGGGTTGACTTTGTTGACTGTGCTGCTAAGGCTCTGGAAGGTTGGTTACTGGGCAGTAAAGTGTGTGACTTCATAGGAATGTACAATCTGATAATGAGGGAGCAGATTCTTAACCCCTTCAGTGCCCATGACGAGCTGGACTCGTCATGGGCCGCGGTGGCGCTGTGCCCATGACGAGTCCAGCTCGTCATAGACCCCGCCCGCTAATGCAACGGCCAGCACTGGGCGGGGAAAGGGGCGAGCACTGAAGGGGTTAATAACTGTCAAAATCAGCTGTTGCACCAGTACCTGGTAGACTCTGATCTGACCTCTCCCTAAGAATTGGGAAAGAAGGCAGACAAATGGGCTAGGACCAGGGTGAGGCAGAAGGTACCGAACCAAGGTGGTGACCTAAAGAAGCAGGATTCCAAGACCTCTGACAAGGGTGGGGACGACGGTAAAGACCAGAAGTCTTCTGAAGGGCCCCAAAAATCGTCTTCAAATGGGGAGTCACAGTCAAGTAAGGGTAAAGGCCAAAAGAAACCTTGGTGCAAAATCTGTAAACAGAATACTCACTGGACCAGTGACTGAACCAAGTCCAAAGAATCTACTCCAGCCACCATTGCCCCTAGTAAAGCTACAATAGGTGGTGGCAATGTCCAGAATAAGGGTATAGTAGGGTTGACCCTGGGTTCTGAGATGGACTCTGGCCTAGTCAGAGTTCCAACTCAGGCTGTGCTTGTCTGTTATGGGGGCATGGGTATGTCCCCCTTTGTGAGTACCAGTAATCTGGGTAAATACAGACAACAGCCTTAATAAATGGAGTAGAGGCTTGGGCATTCAGGGACACAGGAGCAAGTGTCACAATGGTGACAAAAGATCTTGTGGATCCTGGGCAGATTATACTTGGTGAAATGTATCAAGTGATCAATGCTAGCAATGTCAGAACAGACCATTCTCTGGCAGTTAACTTCTCCTGGGGAGGGGTAACTGGTCTTAAGAAGGTTGTGGTGAGTGCAGACCTACCAGTACAGTGCTTGCTTTGGCAATGATCTAGAGACTTCAGTCTGGGCTGAAGTGGAGCTCAGGACACATGCAGAAACGTTAGGGATCCCGGCTCATGTCTTTGCTGTTACTAGGTCACAGGCCAAAATGTATAAAGCTTGACAGGCCCTGGATTCTGGAAAAATGGACCAGGTGCCTCCCAAGAGGAGGAGCAGTAGGGTTAAGGCAGTGCCTTCCCACCGGACTCAGAATGCTGATCAGTCTCCTCAGGGAGATAATCTTGAGCCTGAAGAAGGAACTGTCCCAGAGGAGCTTGAACCTGACCAGGTTGAGCTCTTGGAGACAGGGGTCCCTTCCAGGTCTGATCTGAGCCAGGAGCAGAAAATCTGCCCCTCTCTTGAACCCCTCAGAAAGCAAGCTGCTGATGAGGCTGCTGGGAATGCTAGTGGCACCCATAAAGTTTATTGGGATGATCCTTTACCCGGAGAGTAGAGACCCCAAGCCTGGTTCATCCAGGAGGTGGTTATACCTCTGAAGTTTAGGGGCTTCCTATTGACACTAGCCCATGATATTCCCCTAGCAGGACACCTGGGCCAGAACAAGACTTGGGACAGAAGTGTCCCTCACTTTCACTGTCCCCACATGCCTGAAGACACTAAGGAGTTTTGTCGCTCCTGTGTGACCTGCCAAGCCAGTGGCAAGGCAGGTGGAACCACAAAGGCCCCCTGATACCGCTACCTGTGGTGGGGGTTCCCTTTGAGAGGGTGGGGATTGACATTGCTGGTCCCATGGATCCTTAAACAGCATCTGGGCACAGATTTATAATGGTGGTGGTGGATCATGCCACCAGGTACCCACAGGAAATTCCCCTAAGGACCACTACAGCACCTGTTGTGGCAAGAGCTCTCTTGAATGTATTCTCAAGAGTAGGCTTTCCTAAGGAGGTAGTATCTGACAGGGGAGCAAACTTCAGGTCTAGTTACTTGACTGCTATGTGGAAGGAGTGTGGAGTGAACTACAAGTTCACCCCACCCTATCACCCACAATGCAATGGTTTAGTTAAACGGTTCAACAAAACCTTAAAGGGCCTGATTAAAGGACTCCCAGAAAAGCTTGGGCGAAGATGGGACATACTCTTGCCCTGCCTTTTATTTGCATACAGGGAGGTGCCTCAAAAGAGGGTTGGTTACAGCCCTTTTGAACTTTTGTTTGGTCACCCTGTCAGGGGTCCATTGTGTCTGGTTAAGGAAGGATGGGAGTTACCTCTCAAGCCCCCCCCCCCCCCAAACAGGACATAGTGGACTATGTACTTGGACTCCGCTCCAGGATGGTGGAGTATATGAAAAAGGCAACCAAAAACCTGGAGGCTAGCCAGGAATTACAAAAAGCCTGGCATGACCAAAAGGCTGTACTGACTGTCTACCAGCCAGGACAGAAAGTATGGGGGTTGGAGCCTGTGGCCCCAGCAGCCCTCCAGGACAAATGGAGTGGCCCCCATATAATTGTTGAACAGAAAGGGGAGGTTACCTACTTGGTAGACCTTGGAACCCCTAGGAGTCCCCACAGGGTACTTCATGTCAACCTAGTGGGCACTATCAGTTTGTGGTAACGCCCTTTGGTTTGAAGAATGCACCTGCCACTTTCCAAAGGTTGGTGGATCAAGTCCTTACAGGCCTGGAATACTATAGTGCAGCATATCTAGATGATATTGCTGGCTTTAGCTCCACCTGGGAGGGTCACCTGTTCCACCCGAGGAATGTTTTGGAGGCCCTGCAAAAGGCAGGCCTCACTATCAAGGACACCAAGTGCCAGATAGGGCAGAGTCAGGTTGTGTACCTGGGTCAACTTGTAGGTAGAGGCCAGGTTCAACCACTACAGAGCAAAATCCAGACCATCATGGACTGGGTTGCTCCAACTATCCAGACTCAGGTGAGAGCCTTCTTAAGCCTGACTGGGTACTATAGGAGATTTGTCAAGGGGTATGGATCAATAGTGACACCCCTGAATGGCTGGACTTCTAAGAAAATGGCCAAAAAGGTTCAGTGGACAGCTAGCTGTCAAAAGGCATATGATGGCCTGAAGCAGGGGATGTGCACTGCTCCCATTCTGCAGAGTCCTGACTATTCCAAGAAGTTCATTGTCCAAACAGATGCATCTGAATTGGGGGTAGGGGCTGTACTGTCACAATTGAATGATGAAGGTCAGGATCAGCCAGTAGCTTTCATAAGAAGGCTGACCCCTAGAGAGAAACGTTGGTCAGCCATTGAGAGGGAGGCCTTTGCTGTGGTTTGGGCTCTGAAGACTTTGAGGCCATACTTGTTTGCTACTCACTTCATAGTTCAGACAGACCATAAGCCCCTCTTATGGCTAAAACAAATGAAGGGTAAAAACCCCAAACCGCTTAGGTGGTCCATTTCCCTACAGGGGATGGACTTTACAGTGGAACATAGACCTGGGAGTAACCATGCAGATGGACTCTAGGTATTTCCACTTAGAACATGAAGACTCAACTGGTCAAGGTTAGTTTAATGTCCCTACGTTTGGGGTGGGGGGGGGGTTGTGTAGGAGAGTAGGATCTGCTTCACATGGGTCCCCCCACTTTTTGCTGTCGTTTCACTGTTTTTCGACCTTAGTCTGGCTGTGGCCCTGCCAATCAGGACCCCAGCCTAGCTGCTTCCTCTATAAAATGGTTTCCATGTACATTAGGTACATTTCTAATTGGATTCTGGAGTGCCTTATAAGCCCCTAGTATATGGTATACTATGTACCTAGGGCAAAGGTACCTCAGAGGCTTACCAGGGGCTGAAGCATGTATTATGCCACCCCTGGGAAGCACTCCAAAGTGGCACCACAGGTCTGCTACTGCAGCCTGGGTAAGGTGGTGCTTGCACCCCTTACTGTGGTATAGGCTACCTATAATACTACCATTGCACACACATATAAAACCTATAAGCCACTCCTATGGCAGGCCTTAACAATCCTGAAGGCAGAGTGCTTGGTTTTTATGCGAGAGGGTGCCCCTGCATGAGCAGAGCCCCTTTGCAGCGTTCAGAGTACCTCCTCTGATGCTGTTTGTGGTGCAGCCTGACCATTTACTCTTAAGTGCATTATAACCTCGTGGTAAATGCTAACTTTGGGATGGCTGCACAGAAACATGTCGTGTTTGGTGTCAAATGCTTTGGAATACTACCCCCCGCCAGTTCTGGCGGCAGGGGTAGCATTCCACCTTTCTAGAGGGAGAGACATGTTCACACTGGTCTAACCCGGTAAGGACTTTCTACAGCCCTGGCATCCAAAAATGGATGCCTCTGCCACAGACACGAGTCTGGACTCCTGCTGCTGACCGAAACTCCGGCAAGGGAGGCCTGGACAATAGGTTTCCTGTCCCAGGGAGGTGTAACCACCCCCCACCCCCCCCCCCCCAAGACAGGCAGATGTGTATCGGGGCTGGGCGGAAGCACTCTCTGGTGCTTTCAAGTCCTGTACTGGGGGCACACTTGGTGTCCCTGTGCATAGTCCAGTTCAAACCGGTTGCAGGGGTTACTTGCCCCTGCTCTGGCACGAAACTGGACAAAGGAAATGGGTGTAACCACCCCTCTTTCCAAACCCTCCCATAGGTGGGTCCCTAGAGTAAGTCCAACCCCCAAACTTAGTATAAGTATGGGAACCTACTCCTTGCGACTTTAGATTACCCTGGACGAAACTCTGCAATATATATCCTGGACTTTCGACGTTCGGGTCAAGGAGTGACTCCCCTGCTTGGCAGGCACCAAAGAAGCAACTGACCGGTCTGCATCGCTGAAGCTTCCGCCGGATGCCTAAGTCTTTGCATCACCAGAGGTGGATTTCCAGACTTCCCCGAGGCTACCCTGAGTCCACAGCAAAGCTGAGGCCCGTGGCTATTGTGGGTGATGTGGAACCGTGACCCCTGGACACCGTGATCTTTTGCTGATCAATCATCTTCCTGTTCTTCCTCGAAGTTGTGCTTTGGGCTCCGAGTAGCACCACCTGCACCGAAGATTTCTGGCCTTCCATTAGTGACCCGTGGGCCAGTTTCCAGTGCGACCGCTCTAGGCTCCTTCGCAATAGCTAGCCCGTTGGCTAGTAGGTCCCCACGAAGGCAACTCCTCTTCTGATTGGGCTTTCCTGGTTGCTCCAGACGTGTCCCGACTTACCCTCGCTGGGTGAGTCCCCCAGACCTTGCTGGTCTGCACCGACGTCCTTTCTCTGATTCCAAGTGACTTGCCGTTGCCAAGGCTTGTTGGGTCCAATCTGGTCGCCGACACCGCAGCACTCGACAGACTTCGTGGGACAGCTCGAATCCAGCTCCTGGTCATCATCGGCGCCTCCTGAACCTCG
The DNA here is from genome assembly GCF_964204655.1 of Triturus cristatus. Taxonomy (NCBI): domain Eukaryota; kingdom Metazoa; phylum Chordata; class Amphibia; order Caudata; family Salamandridae; genus Triturus; species Triturus cristatus. The sequence continues at coordinate 1,255,838,056 of NC_140589.1, read as the reverse complement.
TGGCTGAAGAGTCAAGACACCCGTCAACTCACCTGAAGCACCCGACATCTGTGGGCATTGGTCTATCATGCACTTGGTCACTGGTAAGTGACGCAGACTCTGTCCCCTCTGCTTTTAGGTTCCTTCCATCCTAGATCCAGGCTTGGATCTGTCCGGACACTTCTCCCCTGCACGGCAGCAGCACTTCCTGAGCAGCTTCCATTGAAAACAGCGACGCGACCTGACACCATTTGACACCTATGCACCCGGCTTTCCTGGGCGAGGTAACTCGAGTACTCCGGAGCTCCCGTGGGTGTTGGCCCTAGATACCTCCAAGTCCGAAAGGGTTCGCTCGTAGATATCTTCTAAGTGTACGTAAACTCCCCAGGTCTAAACTATGGGGGGTTCTAGGTAGATTAGGGATGCCCCCAGATCTTTTGAATATTGTGATCAGGCTACACGATGCGAATTTTGCACGGGTAAGATGGGGGAATCAAGGGCAGGTCACTGATAGATTTGCAGTAACACGGGGTGTCAGGCAAGGGTGCGTCTTAGCGCCAACCCTGTTTTTGTTATTCATTAACAGGGTTGTGCAGTATGTTTTACCCATTTCAACAGACGCCCCTTCCCTAGGTGGAAACAAGTTTCCGTTACTTATGTTTGCGGATGATAACCTATTATCGCAGACGCAGATGGGTTTACAAGCGGCTTTAAATAAGTTTGATTAATTTTGCCGTGATCATGACCTTCAAGTCAATGTCTCAAAAACAAAGCTTATGGTTTTTAACAAGGGTAGACGAGTGGCTGGTCACGTTAAGATGAACAATGAGAAGCTGGAACAAACTAACGTTATGACCTATTTGGGTATTGTCCTTGAAAGCAAACTGAGTTGGAAGCCCCAAATTGACACTCTCTTTAAAGTTTGCAAAGTTATCCGGGTGCTTGGCCAAAGAGCTGTGTCTGTCTCAGACCAAGAGGATAGGTCCCGCCATGAAGATCTATAACATTAGGATCAGCTCGGCGATTCTTGATGGCGCGGACCTCTCGGGGTTTGCCGACCTTTCTTTTTTGGTTAAAGCCCAAAATAAATTTCTAAGGAAAATCACTGGTCTTCCTAGTTCAAGTCCCGTGAAACCACTAATATTGGATCTTGGGTGTCACTCAATAGATGATATTGCCCGGTTTAAACCAGTGGCGCTATGGAGAAGAATTTGGACCAAACCAGAACTAGAACCATATGCTAAGGCCATCCAGGATGTCCGTTCCATTTTGGGTTCGGGAAACCTAGTATCATTTAAACAAGTTAGATTGCTCCTGGAGTCTATGGGCTTGGGAATTCTGTGGTCTAATCCCGCCAACAATCCCTTCCCCTCTAAAAAATTACTTAAAAGTCTATATTGGTCTCATATTCAGCAGAAACATTTTAGTCAATATTCGGCTACCTCTCTGTCCGGTATGTTTCTGTTGTGTAAAAGTGACCCCTTACTGGAAGAATATTGGGATATTATCTGCAAGCCCAGTGACAGGAAACTTTATCATCAGCTAAGGGTCGGCTCCCTACCAATTAGATAATTTACTAAAAATTGGAAGGGGGCGGAGTCCGAATCTTGTCATTGGTCTATTAATCGCAGAGAAACAATTGGACATATATTCTTCGAATGCCCTGCCTATTCAGTTCCTCGGGAGAAATGGCTTAAACCAATTTGCCGTAACATGGGCATCAGAGTGGGGTCAGTGGCCCTAAGACTACTGAGACATGATACGAGTGAACCCATTGTAATTGCTGTGGCCAAATTTTTAGGTTGGGTTTGGATTATAAGAGCAGGGTCATCCTGCTAGTAAGGTGTCCTGTTTTTATTCAGTTTTTTTTACCCTCATTGTATGGATTTTAATCTTATTTATAACTACGGAGTTTTAATGCTTGGTCTTAATGTAAGTGTACTTTTTATTATATTTTAATCTCTGTTCAAATGTCTTTTATGATGAATTTAATCGAAATAAAGACTTATTGATGATGATGATGATGATAATATCTTCTAAGTGTACGTAAACTCTAAATTTCCAACCACGACATTCCCCATAGAAGTAAACGGCGATTCGCGGCTGTGTTCGCACACTGCACGCGTCCCCTGTGTCACTACCTTGGGTGGTTCCTTGTGGTCCAAGCACTTCTACAGGGTCTAGGCCATGTTTCTAGTTCAGTCGTGGTTCTTATACCACTTTATTGGTATATGGTTTGGTACACCCCTAGGGCCCAAACGTGTATTTGTGCTATTACTGTTGATTGCTAACTTGTAAATTAAGTACTTCGAACTCTAGCCTCATAAAGAGACTAGAGGGGTGTGTTTTATCTTAAATACATATATTTTAAATATATACCTGGTGTGGTTGTCCTTTCATTTGGTCATTCAAGAGATTATAGACTGGTAAAACAAGCTGCTTTGCATTCCTTCAAGACTTAGCCTGAAGGCTGCTCTCCATAGCTACCACTAGGATAGCTTTCAATAAAGGTCGTCTTTAACCGATCCCCATAAGGGGTTGTTTGGACTGATACAGGGTGCCCTCTATAACTAGTGGACAGCATATATCAGGCCAGCTTCTCACAGCAGCCTCCTTGTCATCGGCTTAAACGCACTTATAGAAAGGACTACTAAATCTGAACACAGGCAGCCCTCCTGACAGGATGGAGGTGGTGACATTACCTCAGATCTAAACTGAATGAGCAGCTGCTGACATTTCTTCTAAGCGTTACAACAAACAAATGATGGACGGAATGCTGACAATGCATACATTCTCCCCCAGTCAAGAGATCTGGGTTAAATCCATCGTTCTTTTGCCCACTACACCACCCCAGTTTAGACATGGCCATATGCAAATCAGTCTTGACCCTGTGCCTCATGGGAACAGTCCAGCCCGAACTGCCAAGCCATGTCTTCCCTGGACCGGAATCAAGCATCCTAGGACCGGTTTCTGGCTATCAGCCGTCATCAGCCAGGATAGCTTGACTCCAGTGGCGTAGTGAGCACGGGTCCCACGTCTGGGAATACCCATCCCACTTAGGGCGAAAAGCGTTACAACAAACAAATGATGGACGGAATGCTGACAATGCATACATTCTCCCCCAGTCAAGAGATCTGGGTTAAATCCATCGCTCTTTTGCCCACTACACCACCCCAGTCAAGACATATGCAAATCAGTCTTGACCCTGTGCCTCATGGGAACAGTCCAGCCCGAACTGCCAAGCCATGTCTTCCCTGGACCGGAATCAAGCATCCTAGGACCGGTTCCTGGCTATCAGCCGTCATCAGCCAGGATAGCTTGACTCCAGTGGCGTACGATGGATTTAACCCAGATCTCTTGACTGGGGGAGAATGTCTGCATTGTCAGCATTCCGTCCATCATTTGTTTGTTGTAACGACATTTCTTCTAAGGGCATATGACTTGAGCACTCAGATACTCCCAACAACTGACAAAATCTCAATGGTTCTCTATCCCCTTCCAATCCTCCCTTAGCCAGACCAGGAGGTTCAGCTTCAGCTGGAGAGGAACAAGTATACTTCCAGTCATTTAAACTTGATTCGACCAAAGGCATAAAAGATGTAGCCGAACAGGAGGACAATGGAAGCGAGGAACTGAAAGCTTCCACTGCTTCGTTAGGCATAACTTTGGCTATTTTTCAGAAACATCCAGAAATAGAAGTGTGTGATTTATAAAACTGCTGCAGAAAGCCTCTATTGCCACTGGTGGGTGTCTTAATGTTTTTTTAATTACAAGCTCAGAGCATAATTTCTTCAGTATCATTGTGTCCTGGGGACACCAAGGCCTCCGAAAGACCAGCTACCAGGACTCAGGCAGAACATAGAGGCAGTAAACTCGTATTGCCAAATCCAATCCTCATGTGCACCAGCACAAAGGGCACCGAGCGCTAGGAGCAGCAGTGGCACTGGGATGGCCCCCCGGTTCTGCAGCTACAGGCTGCAAGCCGTACTGGCACCGCCTTCTCTACCACAGACCTCGCTACTACTGACGCATCCCGTCCCAGCACAGGAAAAGGTTTCAACACCATGCTCCAATGCCAGTGAAGCCAACAGCTGATAAGTGGTACACAGCAGCCCGGGTCGACCAGCGATGGGAGGGCGCACTCGTGATTAGCTGCTCACCACTCCTGCGCTGTGTGGCAATCGAATGCCCATGAATGCTCACATCTGTAGAGGGCGGCCTACTTAGGGATCAAGCATACCAGAACTTCTTTACATCATCCTAGGAGTAATGGTCTGGTGGAAATATTCAATAGAGTTCTAAAGGACAATCAGTTATCAAGAGTGAATAAACTGAACTGTAAGGTAGAGTTAAGAAAATTATTGTGGGCCGTTGACATCACTCCTAACTTAGAAACGGGGGTGTTACCTTTTGTATTGGGTTCCTGCACCTAAAATGATGAGACAGTGGATGGATGAGTTCTCCATATCCAAAGAAAAGTTGGACGATGTAGGAAGAAAAGAGTGCAAGCGCAGGAAAAATATTTTGGAAAACAGACAAATGTTAAGGGTGAAAGTTGAAGATTTAGTGAGAACTAAAATTCCAAGAGTTATAGCCAAGGGGGTATCTAATTTCTCATCACCTAAGAAAGTGGTGGTGGTGAAGAGGTGTGTTGTCAAATTGGATGATGGCAAGTGGTGGAATAAAGACAAACTGGCTATTACTCATGATGTTGATGGAAGTCAGAGGGTTGATCGAGGTAATGATATCAGGTGTGATAGAGCTGCAGATGTAGGAATGCGTAAGAGGGCGTCTACTAGGAGATGGAATAAATTACAAGATTTTATTCTGGGGTAAATTCTAGGTCATATACCATACATTGTATACAAGTATATGATCATTTTGTTTTCACATTTTGGTATTCCAATTAATTTGTGGGGAAAGTTAAAAGTGGTTGCTCATTATGTATAGATGCCTTCAGGTCGTGTTTTACCATTCATCTTCCTTGTTTAAATTTAATATGTTATTAAGGGGAAGGATGTGTCGGGGGTTTGCATTCTTACCTAGAATGCAAAGTTCCCATGGGGAGAGAATGCCAGGGGGAATTAAGTTGACGTGGTGGCGGTTGGTGGAGAGACGGGGAGATGGTGCTGTGCGGTCCTGCTGTCTGTATAGATATAACTTACAAATAAAGAAGTTATTACTCAACTATGTCTTTTTAGAGTCTTAACTAACACTTTGTATTATCACTAGCCCTTTTGCCCGTTTTATCCTTGATATTTTGTGTTTTAATATGTTTTATGTACCTGCAACGGTTTTAATTAACTTGGCATTATAATGAATGAATGAATGAATGTGAACTTTATTCGGATATACATTATATCCATAAAAGTACAATTAAAACAAAACACATTATGAAAAATACGGTTAATATAACCATATAAAATAGCGGAATTATATCGAGTGCATAGTATTACGAGTGCGTACCGCCAATTTTAAAAAGGATCCAACTCTAAAACATAATTCATCATTATTGATAGCAAGCACCATATCAAAAGCAATCTTATAGTTCGAAACACATTGTGACTTAAAGTACGGGATCAAAAAATGTTTTGTGGGGAAGGAATAGAAAGAACAGAAAAATAAAAAATGTAGCATTGATTGTTTCGAGCTATTATTACATGGGCAGACAGAGGATTCGAGGTTAGCAGTATAGCCAGTAGGAAAAGACAACAAATATTTCATTGTATCTGTTCTCAGCCTGAAGAATAAGCCCCTTTCCCAACGACCAACAGGATTTAAGAGATATTTAGGCAAATCTGGGGTTACAGACTCAACTTGCATATATCTAACAACTGAGGTCTTATTATATTCAGTTGCTAGTCTAGTTTTTTTAAAAGATGCATAAAGTGAGCTTTCTATAATTTTAATATTAGCAGGGCTATAATCTGAGGGATTTAGGAACAAATGTTCCATATTCAAATTAAAAAACACTATGTTATCCCTGTGCACTCTTATTTAAACAATTTCGGCAAAGTTCAAAAAATATTTTGTTGGTGCTCCTTGTGTCACGTGGAGTCCTCCCACGTCTTTGTGAAGATTGTCATATGTAGTGAGAAGAGTCACCTTCTCACAAAGCAAGGGCACTCAATAAACAACGAAACTGTTGAGTTTCTTCATCCATTTATTGACTTCATGGATTGAGTTACAACAAATTCATCCGATTAAATCTCTCGTTGAAAATATCATTTCCAAATGTGATAGTACATAACAAAGATTATTCTTCTTAAACTCATTAGACATCCACCCAATGCATTTCGGGTCATTAGTGTCTGACCCTTCTTCAGGGGTCTAAAAAATGAAATGAAACAGGACCATTAGGTTCACTATCCAGAATGAATGAATGCTATAAACAGTACAATCAAATACATACATAAGACGAAACATATGTACCAAATCCATAAAACTGTAATGAGAACAAACTAAGTAGAAAATTAGGCGTGAGAACAAGAAGTGAAGAGAAAAGAAAAATTAAAAGAAACGAAAATTAACAAAACGTGCAAGGGCTAACGAAGCGTATAGGTGACACAGGATCGAAAACCAATTAAAAGAAACACGGAAATATCAAGCAAGTGAGAAAATTGAAGCGGGTGAAAAAATACGAAGGCTTAAAGCGAGTGAAAAGGTTATGTGAAAAATGATACTAAAGGATCCCATTTAAACCCAGGGGGGAGCGTGTTGAACGGAGACTTACTGGAAACCGGACGGTTTTCACATGTCTAAGGCTCTGCTGGCGGCGTGAAGGTTCGACGTCGGTTCAGGATCATCAATCTAAGACACCCCGTGAATGGTCAATATATATGAGTGAAAATGAGCCAATTGGTTACGTGATGACGTAATTTCGCAAGCCTATGGGCATCAAGTTGTCAAAAATAAGGACGCTGGCGGCCAATAAAGCGGCCAGACAAATATAAACCGTGTGAAAACGAAGATACGAAAAAATAAAATAAAAAAATTAAAAAACCTCAATAAGGTTACAAGAAAAAAGAAATCAGTAAAGTTAAAAAGAAACAAGAAACAATAAAATGAGAGGGAAACAGATTCAAGAGTCAAAATACAAACGTAATAGAGATACGTAAGTGAACATCATCATTCGAAAATAGATTAATGGATTATGCATAGGGAATTTCAGGACCGGATAACACTGTTTGCCAATGGAACTATGATTAATTGACTAAAGAAAACAGGCATATTCTATACGATCATTCAACCCGATGGGGTGGGAACAATTAAGTTTTTTTATCCAGAAGTATTCAGTCCTTAGTCTTTGTTTAGCAGGATCCATGTCTCGACGTTGTGTGATCTTTTCAAGTATTGTGAACCGCAACTGAGAAATTTGGTGACCAGTTTCAATCCAATGTGATGCTACAGCTGATTTGTAATTCTTCGTTCTGATGTTACTTTTATGTTCTGAGATCCGAATTTTCACTTTCCTCTCAGTTTGACCTACGTATATTTTTCCGCAGGGGCATTTGATGGCGTATATACAATTAGTCGTATCACAAGTACTTGTATGATGTAAAGGTATGGAGTAACCTTTCGTGGGATGATTAAATTGGTTGCCAATCATTACGTTACCACAGTGGGTACAGTTTTGACATTGAAGCATACCTCGCCATGGTTTAGTCAATTTCTTAGGTGTATTCAAAATTTCCTTAATGTTTTTTGAACGTTGAAAAGCAAATGTGATTTTATTGTCAAAAAGATCAAGAAGATCTGGTTCCATAGAGATGATTCGCCAATGTTTACTTATGATTTTCTTAATCTGTGATGATTCAGTGGAATATTTCAATACACATACAGTTTTGTTCTTGTCTTTTGTGTCTGTGGTTTTTTCTTGGAGAAGGTTAACTCTGGGTAACAGTGATACTTTATCTGCTGCTGTTTTCAACACACTTTCTGGATAACCCCTTTGTCGATACTTGGTCAATTGTTGTTCAATAGATTTAGTTAAATCATCATTGTTGGATACAATACGTTTTATTCTAATCAGTTGCGAAGTAGGTAGATGTTTTTTTAAAGTTTCCGGATGAAAACTCTGAAAAAGTAAGCTGGAATTTCTATCAGTCTTTTTAATGTGTAGCTGAGTCGAAATTTGATTCTGATCAAGTTTGACAATGACGTCAAGAAATGTAATGGTTTTTTCATCAATGTGGTAGGTGAATTTAATCCGATCATTGTGTGTGTTTAGTATCGAAATATTCTCTACAAGTTGTGAACGTGATCCTTTCCAAATAAAGAATAAATCGTCAATGTACCGTTGCTTGATATTTCCGTGTTTCTTTTAATTGGTTTTCGATCCTGTGTCACCTATACGCTTCGTTAGCCCTTGCACGTTTTGTTAATTTTCGTTTCTTTTAATTTTTCTTTTCTCTTCACTTCTTGTTCTCACGCCTAATTTTCTACTTAGTTTGTTCTCATTACAGTTTTATGGATTTGGTACATATGTTTCGTCTTATGTATGTATTTGATTGTACTGTTTATAGCATTCATTCATTCTGGATAGTGAACCTAATGGTCCTGTTTCATTTCATTTTTTAGACCCCTGAAGAAGGGTCAGACACTAATGACCCGAAATGCATTGGGTGGATGTCTAATGAGTTTAAGAAGAATAATCTTTGTTATGTACTATCACATTTGGAAATGATATTTTCAACGAGAGATTTAATCGGATGAATTTGTTGTAACTCAATCCATGAAGTCAATAAATGGATGAAGAAACTCAACAGTTTCGTTGTTTATTGAGTGCCCTTGCTTTGTGAGAAGGTGACTCTTCTCACTACATATGACAATCTTCACAAAGACGTGGGAGGACTCCACGTGACACAAGGAGCACCAACAAAATATTTTTTGAACTTTGCCGAAATTGTTTAAATAAGAGTGCACAGGGATAACATAGTGTTTTTCATTCGTTGCTTAGTCCTTCTCATCCCTGTTTGCACCACCAGTAATCATGCAATTAGACGACATCGCACAATTGACCACCAACAAAGCTGAAACGCTCGGCTTCTCTGTAGAAGCCGCCCAAGAAATTTATGATTTGATCCAGGAGACCAGAAGTTTCACTTCACAAAAAACTACCACTTCTCAACTTTTGCGACAGTTTGAATATATAAGCAAAAAAGAAATTAATCAAAGGATGCATGCCACCACGTTAATCCATTATCATAAAAACAAAAGAATACCGAGGGGACTTAGGATAGCCCTCAAGCCAATGTTATGCAAAAACAGCAAGAAATTTGTTGAAAGATGTTATCAGATACTGAACAAATGTTCATTAGACCTCATTCTCCTGATTGTGGAAGAACTTTCAAAAGTCCTAATTGAATTAGAAGAGGAAATTAAAATTTTACAGACTGAAATCAATAAAATTCCAGATCTCACCAAAACTCTTGAAGACATCAACTTGAAATTGGAAAAATATGCAAAGGAAGTCAATGAAAGAAAAATTAGAAAATACCGTAGAGATACACTGGATTATAAACTAGAAGAAGTTTATACTTGGGCCGAAGTTTATAATCAAAGGAAATGGCAATCACAACCCACACAAAAGACAACTACATCTTCATCTCAAGAGAGTGTGGTATCAGACTCAGAAATTTCAGGATCAAGAGGCCCATTAAACAAAGCAACCTTATCCACCACCAAACCATCCACAAGTAATAACACTCAACAGCCTGCTTTTTTAGATATCAGCCCCGCGGCCAATGCTCCACCATTAACAGAAAGCCAACCAGAAGGAGTAAAAGAATCCGATCAAACAATTGCAGAGAGGACCAGGAGTCAGAAATCGAAAACAACCTCATAGTCAACATTTCATCGAAACAGTTGACCAAAGCAGAAACTAAATTACTTAATAAAGGCATGACATTCGTTCCCACCTACCATTCCAACCAAGCAGAAACGGAAATCGCTTTGTTTAAATTCTTCAGAACTTTGAAACTCAAATTTTTCTTCAAAGATATTCAAACACCACAATGCACAGAAACATGGGATAAAGACTTTAAACCCACTAGTACCTTTTGTGCGCCTTTCACCCACAAAACTATTGAAACTTTTGAGAGATCTGTACTAGCGGACATACAAGAAATGAAATTTGTCAAACCAAGAAAGTTGAACCTATCTCCCAAAGAATGGAATACACTTAAAAATTTAAGTGCTGACAAACAACTAACCTTTTCTAAAGCAGACAAAGGCGGCGCCCTTGTCATAATGGACACTGAATTCTACATCAATAACGTCAATGAACATGTTGCAAATCAAGACATTTATTTGCCTTTGGAATCTGATCCTACTGTGGAATATCAACAAATATTAGAAAACATTACTAAACATGCATTTGAAATGAATTGGATTGGCACCAAGACTAAACAATTTTTTGACACAAAATTTCCAAGAAGACCCAAGCTATACATGTTACCAAAGATTCATAAGGATATTAATAACCCTCCCTTCAGACCCATTGTCTCGGCGTGTGGGTCTATCTCTGAGCCTATTGGTAAATTTGTTGATAAATTCTTACAGCCTCTTGTTCAGAAAAGCGTTACCTACATTAAAGACACCACCTCTTTTTTAAACTTGTTGAATTTGGTTGAACTTGAAAATGGTGCATCCTATAGTCTGTGCACTATTGATGTAGTAGCGCTATATACATCAATACCCCATAATGAAGGCCTCGAGGCATTAGAATGGAGCCTGCTAACAAGTGAATTAGAGGAGTCACAAAGGTTGTTTATTATGGAACTCATGCAATTTGCTTTGTATTGCAGCTATTTCGAGTGGCAAAACAACTTTTATAATCAAACAAGTGGCACATCTATGGGATTCGGGGGGGCTCCCTCGTATGCTAATATTTTTATGAACAAATTTGAAACAGATCACATCCTTGATAATACGATGTGGAAAGAAGGTATCATCATGTACAAACGGTACATTGACGATTTATTCTTTATTTGGAAAGGATCACGTTCACAACTTGTAGAGAATATTTCGATACTAAACACACACAATGATCGGATTAAATTCACCTACCACATTGATGAAAAAACCATTACATTTCTTGACGTCATTGTCAAACTTGATCAGAATCAAATTTCGACTCAGCTACACATTAAAAAGACTGATAGAAATTCCAGCTTACTTTTTCAGAGTTTTCATCCGGAAACTTTAAAAAAACATCTACCTACTTCGCAACTGATTAGAATAAAACGTATTGTATCCAACAATGATGATTTAACTAAATCTATTGAACAACAATTGACCAAGTATCGACAAAGGGGTTATCCAGAAAGTGTGTTGAAAACAGCAGCAGATAAAGTATCACTGTTACCCAGAGTTAACCTTCTCCAAGAAAAAACCACAGACACAAAAGACAAGAACAAAACTGTATGTGTATTGAAATATTCCACTGAATCATCACAGATTAAGAAAATCATAAGTAAACATTGGCGAATCATCTCTATGGAACCAGATCTTCTTGATCTTTTTGACAATAAAATCACATTTGCTTTTCAACGTTCAAAAAACATTAAGGAAATTTTGAATACACCTAAGAAATTGACTAAACCATGGCGAGGTATGCTTCAATGTCAAAACTGTACCCACTGTGGTAACGTAATGATTGGCAACCAATTTAATCATCCCACGAAAGGTTACTCCATACCTTTACATCATACAAGTACTTGTGATACGACTAATTGTATATACGCCATCAAATGCCCCTGCGGAAAAATATACGTAGGTCAAACTGAGAGGAAAGTGAAAATTCGGATCTCAGAACATAAAAGTAACATCAGAACGAAGAATTACAAATCAGCTGTAGCATCACATTGGATTGAAACTGGTCACCAAATTTCTCAGTTGCGGTTCACAATACTTGAAAAGATCACACAACGTCGAGACATGGATCCTGCAAAACAAAGACTAAGGACTGAATACTTCTGGATAAAAAAACTTAATTGTTCCCACCCCATCGGGTTGAATGATCGTATAGAATATGCCTGTTTTCTTTAGTCAATTAATCATAGTTCCATTGGCAAACAGTGTTATCCGGTCCTGAAATTCCCTATGCATAATCCATTAATCTATTTTCGAATGATGATGTTCACTTACGTATCTCTATTACGTTTGTATTTTGACTCTTGAATCTGTTTCCCTCTCATTTTATTGTTTCTTGCTTCTTTTTAACTTTACTGATTTCTTTTTTCTTGTAACCTTATTGAGGTTTTTTAATTTTTTTATTTTATTTTTTCGTATCTTCGTTTTCACACGGTTTATATTTGTCTGGCCGCTTTATTGGCCGCCAGCGTCCTTATTTTTGACAACTTGATGCCCATAGGCTTGCGAAATTACGTCATCACGTAACCAATTGGCTCATTTTCACTCATATATATTGACCATTCACGGGGTGTCTTAGATTGATGATCCTGAACCGACGTCGAACCTTCACGCCGCCAGCAGAGCCTTAGACATGTGAAAACCGTCCGGTTTCCAGTAAGTCTCCGTTCAACACGCTCCCCCCTGGGTTTAAATGGGATCCTTTAGTATCATTTTTCACATAACCTTTTCACTCGCTTTAAGCCTTCGTATTTTTTCACCCGCTTCAATTTTCTCACTTGCGTGATATTTCCGTGTTTCTTTTAATTGGTTTTCGATCCTGTGTCACCTATACGCTTCGTTAGCCCTTGCACGTTTTGTTAATTTTCGTTTCTTTTAATTTTTCTTTTCTCTTCACTTCTTGTTCTCACGCCTAATTTTCTACTTAGTTTGTTCTCATTACAGTTTTATGGATTTGGTACATATGTTTCGTCTTATGTATGTATTTGATTGTACTGTTTATAGCATTCATTCATTCTGGATAGTGAACCTAATGGTCCTGTTTCATTTCATTTTTTAGACCCCTGAAGAAGGGTCAGACACTAATGACCCGAAATGCATTGGGTGGATGTCTAATGAGTTTAAGAAGAATAATCTTTGTTATGTACTATCACATTTGGAAATGATATTTTCAACGAGAGATTTAATCGGATGAATTTGTTGTAACTCAATCCATGAAGTCAATAAATGGATGAAGAAACTCAACAGTTTCGTTGTTTATTGAGTGCCCTTGCTTTGTGAGAAGGTGACTCTTCTCACTACATATGACAACCATATTCAAATTAGTCAAACTTTTATGTACTCCTGCCAGCCACGGTATATCCAACCCTCTGTCGCAATTCATGCAATCCATGATTATCTCTCTGGTCAATTGTGCAGCCTTATTCTTCCAAATTCTTAACCAGAACAATGTCGGGCGAGCCTTTATAAAATCTTCTATATACGGCAGATGTAATTCGCTATGGCTAGCATATGTGGAAGAAAAGAAAGGGGCTCCCAGAGTTTTACGACAAAATCTATTTTCTTCGCACTGAATAGGTGTGCAGGTGAAATGCCCCCATACCTCTGCACCATATGTAGCAGTTGGTACACATTGTAATCTGTAAATTTTAATAATAGAAGGAACTACCCCTATATTTTTTGGCTTTGGTAGCCTCAAGATTGTATTAATAGAATTGGTAAATTTCCTTTTACAGTGAGCAATATGATCATTCCATAAACCATTTGATGCAAATACCAGGCCTAAATAAGGAAAAGTGCATGTGCTAATCAATTGGTTAGAGTTTAAAACAATAGTAAAATTGGAGTGTTTCTTGGACCCACATGACATTAAAAATGATTTTTTAAAATTAGTACATAGGCCCAAATTTGCCATGAAATTCACAAAACCGTGAACCAAGGCGCGCAAAGCTTTAGGGGTGCGCCCCATTAGCACGGCGTCATCGGCATAAAGCAGTGCGGGGATCTTGTTTCCCTTGATAATTGGGACGTCTTCAGTTGTAGGCAAAAGTGATTTAGTTAGATCATTAATGTACAATATAAAAAGAAGCGGGGCCAGGACACAGCCCTGTCTCACCCCCCTGCCAATTTTAATAGCCTTCGAGATCTCACCATTCCTTCCTATACGCACCCTAGCTTTCAGGTCTCTGTGTAAATATGCCAGAAAGAAAACCAGTTGGTCGTCTAGCCCAAAGTTCAAAAGAATTTGCCACAGCCGTGATCTGTTGACAAAGTCAAAGGCTGACGTGAGATCCATGAAAGCTAGGTACATAGGTGTTTTTTTAGCTATAGTATATTTGCTAATAATCAGGTGAAGGTTAAGGCACTGTTCAACCGTGCCAACATTACTCCTAAACCCCAGCTGGGATGGGTGCAAGACCTTATTTTCCTCTGCCCATAGGCTGATCCTATTAAATAATACCCTACCCAGAATTTTTAGGGTATTGTCAATCAATGAAATTGGCCTATAACAACTCGGATCCGTCCGGTCCCCCTTCTTAAAAATTGGGACTATAGTACTATATGACCAAGAGTCAGGAATAAATGAATCGGTAAGATTATTAAAAATATTGGTAAGAAGTGGTGCCCAGAAGTCGGGTTTATCTTTAATTAAGTCAATCGGGAGCCCATCTGGACCTGGTGCTTTGCCTCCTGAACTTTGACTTATGGCCTCTTCAACCTCAGTTAATTCAATCTGTATTCCAGAGGTAAAAGTGTAAACTTTTTCAGGTTCGTTAGAGATTGGGGAGGCATAGATCTTAGTGAAATGAGCCTCCCAGGATTCGCTGGATATATTACATCCGAGCGGTGAGGAAATAATACCTACATTTTTCATGTCTTTAACTGCCTTCCAGAAGTTTTTTCCGTTTTTTAGGGCATTTGCCCGGAGAAGATTTGCCCAATGGTCATTAATGAGCTCCTCCTTTCTACGTGTAATGGCTTTCTTGTAACTACACCTGCATGAGGTCACGAGGGAGCTTACTCTCGGTTTGCTTAAAAGGGCCTTTCTTAATTCTCTATTGGCCACTGAGCATTCTGTATTGAACCAACCAGGTTCGGGATTAAATGTTCTAATTGGTTTAGAAAGTAATTGTTTAATCCCGTTACATAGCTTTGAGAAAGCGGCAGCTACCTCTATATTTCCAGTACTAAACATCAGACATGTTTTAACTAGAGTAGGATATGATTTTATCATTGTTTCAAAAAGGGCGTTGTTATCGATGTTACGCCAAACAATTCTAAGATTATCTGTAGTTAGCGTTAAATCACGGGCCCCAGGTGTACGGTCGTACACTGGTCGGCATTATAATAAACTCTAGTAGTGTGCATGTTTTTCTACTCTTTGTGGATTCTGAGATCAACAGCGTTTATAAATGGGTTAGCTATTTTAGAAAATGATATTTAAATCCATTGCATCTAAAAAGAGCAGTGATGGTAAGTTATAAATATTATAAACTGTACATTTCTGTTTTTTCTTGAAATATGCATTTCATACGAACGTGTTTTATTTGTCATGGTGGAATATTTCGAGGGGGTGACTCATGCCATACGGTAACCTCGGCGCTTTTAGCACCCACGCAAACCGGTAGCCGGTACCCTTAAATTATCACGCGGGTTCTCTGATAATTTATCTTTCAACTGGAGGGGAAACACGCAACAAATAACGATTATTATAGTTTTGTGGTCCAGAAAAATATTTAGTTTACAGATTAAACAGCTTACCTCCGGAGAGTTGAACAATCCCATCACGTATGACGTCAGACCAGTTGGGCAAGCCGGGAGTCAGTGACGTCATACGGAGGACAGGAAAAAGCTGATTTGCATATTAAGCTGGTAGGTTTAATTTTTCTAACGGGCACTTGGTTATACTTGTTTTCAATTGCCCTTGGGCTTTCTTTGGAGTGACAGGCTATCAGAAAAATAATGCATGTACCTGATGAGGTGTACCAGCTCCCAGCATGACTGGCTTCCCGGCAAACCACTCGGTTGGACATCTTGGTGCCCGAGCCGCCTATGGTGTATATAGTTGGGGTGTCTGAAGATGTGGCTGCAGCAAGTTAAAGAGACAGCTGATCGACAATTGCGAAGACTGGAACCCGTTGTCTTTTATTACTGCTTTAGCGGAAGTCTTTTGTCCCGTAATTTCAGCGATCAGGGCCTGAGCCTGTCCCACCCAGATGCTCGCAACCAATCATATTCTTTCTGTGGTGGAAAAGTGAGGAGGCCCTGGATTGGTTGGGGAGGTATTCTCGTTTTGTTATTGGCTGTAGTTTGTCAGAGTATGTTCTAAGGCTTCAGATTCGTCGAGGAAACGGTCATCACTTTTCGATTGGTTGTGAGTCCAGATGGCGCACGTGTGTTTAGATCAATATTTAGCTACTGCCATTTTTGTCATCAGCAGGTGGGGTCTGTTGACGTATAGGAACCCAATTCAATATTTGCTAATCCCTGTCTTAGTTTTCTCTCTCTCAGCGCTGACTGCGTTCGGTGATAGCCTCGTGGCGGTGTGGCTTAAAACCAAATAATGGAATTTAAAATAAACGTGAAAAATAAACGGAGACCTCGAAAAGAAAAGGCAATTACGGGTTGGAAATTAAATGAAAACGAGAGGGAGATAAACAATGGCATTGCTAGAAAAAAGCATTGGCAAAGCCAATAGGCTTCGCCTTTGCGATCTATTGGCTTTGTCAATAGTTTTAGCCATGCTTAGATACATCTTAAGGATTTTGGGGGCCCCTGGCCAAACGTATTTTGGGAGCCCCTGATCGGAACAGCTTTACATTTATGTAATGAAGCTAGGTGCCAGGCTATCTGTAGCTTTCCCCCCAGTAACTCTCAGGAGGCGCTCAGGAGATTGCAGAAACCTTTATTACACTTTTATCTCTAATTGCCGAGAGAGCGCCGGGCAACACGCTCCGATCGCCGTCTCTCACTCGCGTGCTATGTCGCGCATGCGCAGTAGCGTCCTAACGGCCGCTACGCACATCGCCGTCTTCACGTAGTGCGCGCGTCAACTAGACCGCGACACTACATATCTCCCCCTTTTCATACCACACAACACAAGGTCCCAGACCAAGTGGTCAGTCCATTTCAAAGTCTCTAAACCTGGATGGTCTCACCACTGCTCTTCCCCCCCGGGTGTGTCTTACCGGAGTGGAATGTCCTTCTCGGCTTCCCTCTGCGACCGGGCCTCCGTCGGTACCTTTCGGAGTGCCCTGGCCCTCTCTCTCTTTTACCTCGCCATCTTCTCGGGTGGTTTCCCCCAAGGGTCCTCCACCTGGGTTGTCTCTCTCTCTCTCTTGCTCTCCGCTCATGTTCTCTCCGTGGCCTCCCTCGGATGAGTCTGTGTCTCTTATCGGCCCTTCCGTCGGGGTTTCCCCTTCCGTGTATTCTCGGGGCCACTGTAAGATCTTATTGCATTTGGCCATGCGCTCATGTGACCACACGTTTCCGTCGCTGAGCAACGCCGCCCGGTCATACACTTCTTCTACTCTGAGGGGTGGGGAGTACTTGCTTTCTCCCTTCCGCTTTAGGACTGCCAGCTTCACTCTGACCCACTCCCCTTTTTCTAACGCCATCTCCTTTGTCCTCTTGTGGCGGTTGTAGTGTTCTGTATAGATGCGTTGTGCCTTCTGCAGGTTGTGTTGCACCACTGCTGGAGACCATTTGCTAGTGATGGTCTTCTCCTGCCACGCCACATTGTCTCTGGTGAAGGGTTGCCTTCCCCGTAAGATCTGGAAGGGACTGTACCCCGTACCGGTGGGGGTGATACGGTACGCCCATATCGTGCTTTGCACTTCTTTCTCCCAGTCTTTGCCTCTCGTGATGGCCGCCTGTATGGAGCCCATCAGCACCCTGTTAAACCTCTCTACTAGTCCATTGCTGGACGGGTGGTATATCGAGGTGTGTCTGAGTATTATGCCATTTCTGTTCGCAAACGTGACCCACTTGTCGGAGATGAACTGGGGACCATTGTCGCTGATAATGCTCCTGGGTATGCCTTCCCGGAGGAACACCGCCTTGAGGAAGCGTAGTATCTCGTCCGTGTCCATGACCTCGTTGATGTGCACTTCTGGCCATTTCGAGTACTTATCAACTATTACACATAGGTATTTGGGGATCCCCTGGTCGTCCAGTATTGGCCCCAGTATGTCCACAGCCACCTCTTCCCATGGGTTGCTGGGGTTCGTGAACTTCCCTAAGGGTGGTCTCATAGGTTTAAGTGTCTTGTCCGCACCCAGGCACTGCACACAGTCTCTCACGTGCCTCTCTACATGCGTGTCCATCCCTGGCCACCATTATGTTTGTTTTGTCCTGGCTTTTGTCTTCACGATTCCCAGGTGGCCTTCGTGTAGTATGGTTAGCAGGGTCGGTACGATGTTCTCCGGTGGTACCACCCTGTCTCCTCTGTAGACGAACACCCCGTCGTTTCCCACCGACAGCTCTTCTCTGACCTCGTAGAACTGCCTGATTTTTGGTCTTTGTCTCCTCCTTTCTGGCCATCCTCGTACGATATACGCCTTGATGTCATCCATATCGCCATCCGCCTCATACGCGTTTTTCCATTCCTGCCTGCTGATGGCTTTTTCCGGGTCGTCAGTCAGGGCCACCATCTCGTCGTCGTCCTCCCTGTCATTGGAGGCACTGTCCATCGCGGATGCCCTGCTGAGGTAGTCCGCTATCTTGTTTCTGGAGCCCGGGATATACTCCACGTCGTACCTGTACTCCAGGAGTTTCAGTGTCATTTTTGCAATCCGGGGTGTGGCGCTGGCATGGCCGTCCGATGTCAATACCTTCACTAGAGGCTTGTGATCCGTCTTCACTTGGAATCTGGTGCCCCACAGGAACTGACGGTACTTCGCCATAGCCCACACCACCGCCAGCATCTCTTTCTCAATCACACTGAACTTTTGTTCCGACGCCGTCAGCGTCCTGGACGCGAAGCTGATCGTCTCCGTTCCACCTTCCGGTCTTTCCTGCATGAGCACCGCTCCAAGCCCCTTCTCACTCGCGTCTGTCATCAATATTGACCGCCCCTGGGGATCGAATCCTTGCAACGGGATCGCTCCACCGATTTCCCGTTTCACTGTGTCGAACTCCTCCTGCGTCTCCTCGGTCCAGATGAACGCGTCTTGTCTCTCGTGAGTTGCCTCATGTGGTGGGTTTTTGTGGCAAAGTGGTGGACGAACTTGCTATAGTACTCCGCCATCCCTAGAAATGACCGTACTTCTTCCTTGGAGGTGGGCGGTGGTGCTTCGCAGATGGCCTTCACGTTCCCTCTCTTCGGCGTTATTCCTTGCGCACCTATCTCGTGCCCCAGGTAGGTGACTGACGTCATCCCGAAGTGACATTTCTCCCACTCTGCCGTCAGGCCCTTCTCTTCCAGGATCTTCAATACTGCCGACAGCTTCCTGTCATGGTCCTCCAGCTCTGTCCCCATCACTAGGATGTCGTCCTGGAAGTATTGCACTCCCTCAATGTCCTTGAATAGGCGGGCCATTAGCTTCTGGAACACCGCCGCTGCTGAGGCGAGACCAAATGGCATGCGGCAGAATTGGTAGCAGCCGAACGGCGTGATGAACAACGTCAATTTTTTGCTTGTCGGATGTAGCGCTACCTGGTGGTATGCCGATTGCAAGTCAATGGTGGAGAACCATTTCACTCCTTTCGTGCGGGCCAACATTTCCTCTATGCGTGGCAAGGGGAACCTTTCGACCACTATGCACTTGTTCAACTCCCTGAGGTCCACACAGCGGCGCACCTTGCCTGACGGTTTCATGGCCACCACCAGAGGCGCCAACCACTCCGCACTGTCGATGGGCTCAATGATTCCCTCTTCTTCCAGTCGGAGGAGTTCCTGTTGCACCGCCTCCCTCACCGCAATCGGGATGTTCCGTTATTTGTGCGCTACCGGCCGGGCGTTTTCTTTAAGGACGATTTTGTGGGAGAACTTCTCTAGTTTCCCAATCTTCCCGCCGAAAACCTTCGGGTGCCCGCTCCGCCATTTTTCTGCCGTCGACTCCTCTCCGTCCAGAGTCACCATCACCTGGGTGTCCCCTCCTGGGTTCAGCTGTACGCCCAACTCTCCTTGGTCCATCCAGCCCAGGACTGACGGTCCCTTCTCCGCGACGTACAGCTTGCATAGCGCACTCCGCTCCTTGAACTGGAACTTCAGCGTCTTGAACCCTACCATCGGGATTGGCTCCCCTGTGTAGGTGACGGGTCGAATGTCGGGGGGTTCTAGTTGCGCGCCCCACATGGGTCTGAACCTCTCATTCCATACCGAACTTTGGACGATGGTGTATGGAGATCCTGAATCCGCCACGATGGTGATGGGTATTCCTCCGATAATCATGTCGCACTGGGGTTTGCGCGTTCTTCTCCCCTCAATGCCCAGTACCTGGTCTTCTATACACAGGACTTCTTCGTCTTCTTCACGGCCTTCCACTTCTTCCCCCTCGTCCTGTGCCACGAACTTCACCGCCTGCTGTCTCCCTTTCCTTCGGCATACTTTCTCGTAATGACCTACTAGGCCGTAGAACGCACACTTGGCTCTGAATGCGGGGCACCGCTTGTCGTGCGCAGCATGGCTCGAGCTTCCGCACCTGTAGCATCTCCTGGCTTCGCCTTTTTCTTGTTTCCATGCCTGTCCGGGTCTTGTTTTCCCTTTGGTCACTCCTCTGTACTCCCCCGTCGCTGGTTTTCCCCGTGTCTGATGGTCCGCGTCGTCCACCTTGTTGACTGTGAGTCTGGGGGCCGGTTCTCTCTTGGCCGCTTCCGCACAGCGTTTGGTGAGTTCCGCTCTTTTCACTATGGCGATCACCTCGTTCAGCGTCGCATCTCCATTCGCCCATAGTTTGTCCTGTACTGACTTGCTTGTCGTGTGCATGACGATCTGGTCCTTGATGAATTCATCTTGTAGTCCGCCATATTTGCACGTCATCGCCAGTTTTCGCAGCGCCGCTACGTAGTCATCTACGGATTCCCCCGCTTCTTGCTTCCTCTGCTGGAAGTTATAGCGGTCGATGGAGGTGCACACGGCTGGCCGATAGTGGTTGTCCAGGTCTTCTATGGCATGGGTGAACACGTCTGTGTCCCCTACCTGCCTGATGGTCGGTGTGAGGTTTTGAAACACCCGTATTCCTTCTGGTCCCAGGTTGTGTAGAAGTATCCTCTTCCTCCTGGCACTAGAGAACGCCTCCTCGTTCTCATCTTCTAGCGCTTCCAGGTAGTTTTTAAAGTACTCCCTCCAGTCTTCCCACTTCATTATGGGTTCTCCCGGGCGTGGTAGGAACGGGATCGGCGTCGTCAGAGTCGATGACTGTGCACTCATTTTGGCTTCCACCAGCTTCCTTGGGCTACCTGGTGCGTCTGTCCCCGCTCCCCTGCTTCGGGTACCTGGGACTGCGTTCGAGCTGGTTGCTCCGTCGTCCCCCGACTCCGCCAGGGTCTCCTCTGTGGTTCCGCTGTCCGCCTGCGATATCCTCTACCTCGTGGCCGGCTCCTTTACTGCCCACGTGCCACGTCCCGGCGTTTATCTGCCTCTGCCGCGCTCTCTCGGTGTGTAGGCGTCTGTCCTCAACCCCTCCGGTCTTCTTACCGCGTGGGGTGGTGTCCCTCCTGGTGGACCTCTTCTCTGATGCAGGTTGGGGGCACCTTCCTCCTGTTGCACGTAGGGTT
The DNA here is from genome assembly GCF_964204655.1 of Triturus cristatus. NCBI lineage: Eukaryota > Metazoa > Chordata > Amphibia > Caudata > Salamandridae > Triturus > Triturus cristatus. The sequence continues at coordinate 1,255,816,483 of NC_140589.1, read as the reverse complement.
CTCACTGTCCCAGTCTCGTCGCCACTGTAATGAAGCTAGGTGCCAGGCTATCTGTAGCTTTCCCCCCAGTAACTCTCAGGAGGCGCTCAGGAGATTGCAGAAACCTTTATTACACTTTTATCTCTAATTGCCGAGAGAGCGCCGGGCAACACGCTCCGATCGCCGTCTCTCACTCGCGCGCTATGTCGCGCATGCGCAGTAGCGTCCTAACGGCCGCTACGCACATCGCCGTCTTCACGTAGTGCGCGCGTCAACTAGACCGCGACACTACAATTTATGATCTAAGTCCAGCCCTTTCAAGCCTTTTCTAGCCAGGTCACTGAGAGTGCACAGGCACACTCGTCCATTGAAGTGTCGAACAAAGTGGAGAAATACCAACACACAGGTTAGTAATTGTAAAGTATATATTACAATACAAAGACCCGCATACAGCTGACACGAAGTCGGGAAATGAGGAACAGCCGGTAAGCAGAAAACGCAACGCCCCACAGTGACGGTGCCTAAATAGCATTAGAACATTCTAAATGACGTAGTGGGGAGACGACCAATGGGAACAGAGTGCAACACCACATCGCGCAAGGAAGAGCCAAACATGGATACAATATACTACATCTCCCTTTCTTAACAAAAACAAACATTAATACATTACAAAATCTCTAACTCTGTTTGGAAAACGTGACAATCTTCCAGAACCAGTACAAAACCCTTCAAAAACATTAGTAGTAAACAAATCATTGCTATCAATACAATTTCCATCTGTAACTACTACACTTGGTACCGGCGTCTCTTGGACAGATGATGCACCCAAAGTTTCCCTGTTAAGTACGATCTCATTTTCAGTAACAACATGCATCGGAAACCCTGATGTCTCACTTTTGATGGTGCATTCTCTGTTTGGTTCAATTGTTACTGAATGGTCATTGATAGTAACCCCTTCGTTTTTATTTAGACTCACGTCAAACCAACAATCACTCTGATCGGAAACTGCATTCTCATTATATGCATGTGTCATGAGTTCTTTCTGCCCACATTTGAGCTTGATAACATCCACCACTTCACTAGGTTCGTAGTATTTGGATTCTCCTTTCTGCTTGACAAAAGGCTTTTTGACAATAACCCAATCACCCATGCAGATATCTTTAACAATGGCTCTGTGGATCTTGTCATGGTACTCTTTTGACTTAACTTGTTGCTTTAAAATTTTATTTCTCACTTTAAGCTAAGAGTCATCCAATTTTGTCACTTCCTGAGTTCCTTCCTGAAGAATGGAAAACTTTGGAGTGATGGCCGTGTTACATTGCCGTCCTCTCATGAGGAAAAAAGGAGAATACCCTGTTACACTGTTGATTGTGTTGTTGTACATATCAACTCTTTCTTGAGTGAATTTGGCTACCGGAAAACCTGCAGAAAGTGCCATCTGAATACCATCTTTAAGGAAACGGTTAACTCTTTCCACCTGTCCGTTAGATTTGGGCGAGTAACAAGGAGTTTTCTCCTGGCGTATTCCATTTCTCTTTAAAAATGTGATCATTACTTCAGAGGTAAGCTGTTTTCCATTGTCCGAAACTAAGACCTGCGGGAAACCTTCCAAAGAAAAACGTGACTGCAAGAATTCTATTACACATTTGGAGTCTATGGTTGACACAAATTTGAAATATATCCATTTACTATAATAGTCACATAATACAATTATAAATCTTGAATTATGTTTTAACACATTGAACGGACCAGCAAAATCTATTGCAACCTTGCTCCAAGATGAATTAGGAATATCAACTAACTGCATTTCTTGCACTCTAGGTTTCCAATGTTTATCTGACTTCAAACATATTGAACAATTATCCACAAATGCATTGACATCTGAGTCCAATCCAGGCCACCAATAATATTGTTTCAACAATTTCTTGGTCATGGTTGACCCCAAATGGGTATTGTGAGCTAATTCAACTAGATGTTTTCTTAGTTTTGTAGGTGGAATCAACAAATCCCCCCTTAAAATAAAACCTTTCTCAATGCTTAATTCTTCCGCAACTTGCACATAAGTTTTTAACTCAGCATGACCTTAGTCAACCAGACAAAGCCTCCTTGTCATGAATACGCAACAATCAGCACACCTTTCACACTGACGGGATAAAAATGAACAGCACAGATATAGTCAAAACAATTGAGAGAAAAAATAAGGCATAGAAATTTATTCACAGTTTCATTACAAGTTCTGTACACAATTTCATTAAAAATTCTGTAAGTACAATACTATATATTGTTATAAGGCTAATTATGAAGCAATTACAATATAATACCTAAGTATCAGAATAATGTTGACGAAAGTATCTACAGTAACAATTCAGGAACACCATTAAACATACGATTGGGAACAAATTAAAAAAGGACAATAGGGTCCTATTCACAGAGGGAAATCACCAAATCAACGATTCATCAATTGCGACCCCAATTAGTATTGCTTTCAGTTATACATGTCACAAAAAAACTGTAATCAAAGATTTTGTGTGGTTTCCTCTTTGAGAGCATCGACGCGTTTCGGTGGGCACTGATTCCTTGCCAACACCTTCTTCAGGTGCTAATTCAACTAGATGTTTTCTTAGTTTTGTAGGTGGAATCAACAAATCCCCCCTTAAAATAAAACCTTTCTCAATGCTTCATTCTTCCGCAACTTGCACATAAGTTTTTAACTCAGCATGTACATTCCTGATTGGCGGCCACTTGCTCAATATATACGCTTTTACCTTGTTCAATACTGGGTCTTCCTCTATGAGGCTCAACAATTCAGATTCTTTACATACCTGTTCTGATTGGTTAAAATCATTCACATACGACACTACACACTCAGTGTCTTCTTCAATTTTGGGTTCATCACTGTTTAAAGGGAGGCGTGAAAGAAAGTCAGCTCTTATGTTTTTTTTACCTGCAAAGTGTTTTATAGTAAAATTGTATTCCTGAAGTTTACTAGCCTTGCAGATGTGAGAAGTTGGCCTGATGTATGATGTCACTAGTTCTAGTGTACACCTTATATCAGTCCAAACAACCCTTATGGTGATTGGTTGTAAAGTCAACCTTATAGACCAGCTATCCTAGTGGTAGCATGGACAAGAGCAGTCTTAGGCTAAACTCTGAATGGCATGTGAAGCCAGCTGTTATACCATTTGTAACCCCTTGAATACCAAATGAAAGGACACCACAACATATATATATATACAATAAAGTGTATTTATTCTAGTCAAACCCTCAGCACTCTTTATGAGATTCGAGGTAAGTACAACACAGTCTTATTCAAGCATACATTAAGTCACACAGGTAAGTAATACAGTTAGGCCCTAGGGGCCACACAAACCATATACTAAGTAAGTGGTATAAGGAACACTGTCATGGAAATAGGATAGGCCTAGGCCTAGGGAATCGCTGGGGCTACACTACACTACCAAAGGTTAGGAAGTGGGAGGCCCACGGGATTCAGGTGCAGAGTGGAAACACTCACGCGTAATGCGTATAATCGATAAAAATAGTACAGTTTAGAATTATTAGGATTTAGGACACATCTGGAGTAACTAGGAAGTCGAGACTTGAGAACTAGACACTAGGATAGTCAATACCCTGATGAGCACCGGAGTACCCAAGTTACCTAGCCCACGGGCTGCGGGTGCATAGGTGTGAAGTTGCGTCGGGTTTCGTCGTCGACTCCTATGGATGCCTGAAGGAAAGATGCTGACAGGCAGTCAGTGAAGAGTGTCCGGTGGATCCCAAGGCTGAGATCACGAAGGGCGGATACCTGCAAGCAGAAGGGACAGAGTCTGGGTCACTAGCCAGTGACCACGTGGAACCAGGAAGGAACCAGGCGATGTCGGGAGATTGCAGGTGAAGAGGTGAAGCTTGTCGCAGCAGCCACGGTTACCAGGAGACGTCGAGGACGACCAGGACCAGGAGGCGAGCTGTCCTACGAAGGCTCTTGCTGTCGGCGGCGTCGAAGTCGAACTAGGACTCACCAAGCCTTGGCAAGCGGAACCCACGAAGAATGGAGGACTTGCTTCTGGTACAGACCAGGAAGGTCTGGGGTGCTTCTCTTTTTCACAAGAGCAGGAGCCAGTCTGGAGGAGCCAAACCAGCAGTGGAAAGTTAAAGGTGTGTCGTCGCAAAGGTTACTAGCCAACGGGCCACTGACCGGACAGACGCGGCAAGCAGGAAAATGCAGAAGGGCCCCACGCAGGACTCGTGGAGTGTGGGGGGTTGATCTTCGGTGCAGATGGTGCTTGGGGTTGGGGCTTCTCAATCCCCGGTGCACAACTTCGAGGGTGCCTCAGAAGCTGCGCTGGAAGATACTCGCCACTTTTCCCAGGTAGCCGGTCCCACGTCTCTCGTCGCCTCCACGGATCTCAGCTCGGCTGTGGATGTGGATCAGGGTCGGAGAAGTCTGGAAGTCAAGGCTCTGGTCAGGCTCTGCAGTCGGTCCCTCGTAGAACTTCAGCAAAGCAAAGGGTAAGTCTCTTGATGGTGCCTGTTTGCACAGGGTAGCCACTCCTTGGCCACAAGGGAGATTCTTCAGTCTTCTTCTTTCGTCGAATGTCGAAGGTCCAGAGTTTCTGTTCAAGTTGCAGGTTCAGGATAATCTAATCTCCTGGGGCCCAGCTACCACACTTATACTAATCTGGGGGGCTGGGTTGCCTGCTAGGTCACGCCTTATGGGTGGGACCTGGGAGGGGGGGGTGGTTACACCCCCTTCCCTTTGTCCAGTTTCGCGCCAGGACTGGGGCTGGAGTGACCCAGCACCGGTTTGAACTGGACTATGCATGGGACAACTTGTGTGCCCCAGGCATGTCTCATTCCTTTCAGCCCTCCCTGCCCCAATACACTAAAGTCTGTCTGGGGAGGTGCTAGCACCTCCCCAAGCAGGAAACCTATTGTTCAAGCCTCCCTTGCCGGGATCACTCCCAGCAGCAGGAGGTCAGACTCGTGTCTGTGGCAGCAGCATCCATTTTGTGATGCTGAGGCTTTGGTTAGAGTTAAACAGCAAAGTAGGATTTTAACATGTCTCTCCCTCTAGAAGGGGGGAATAATATCCTCATCACCAGAAATGGTATGGGGGTATTATTCCAAAGTGTTAGACACCTTACACAACATGTTTTGATAAAGCCAAATCATAGTTACCATAACCGTTTAAGATTATAAGGCACTTTAAGAGTATATGGTAGGCTATATCATAGAACAGCTATAAGGACATGGTTCCGAAAGCTGCAGACAGGCTCAGCTCATGCTAGAGCACCATCTCACATGTTACCAAGCACTCTGCCTCCAGGATTGTTAAGGCCTGCCATAGGAGTGGCTGATAGGTACACATGTGTCTATTTTAAGGGTACATGGAGTCCATTTTAAAGAGAGAGCAGACAGCCTGAGACCCTGAATGGCAGGATCTCAGGCCAACTAAGTCGAAAAACCAGCTAGACACTAGGCAAAAAGTTGGGGGTAACCATAGTCAGATATCCACCTTCCTACACAACCCCCCCCCCAAACGAAAGGAGATAAGGCTGTCCTTGACCAGGTAAGCCTATATTGCCTAAGTGGCCATATAAGGAAGAACCAGCACTGGCATGGTTACCCCCTGTCTCATGGTCCACTAAGCAATCCCTCATCCTAAAGGTATCATAGGGTCTCCACCATAGGGAATCTCTACCTTGGGTGTGTCTTTGCAAAAGTAAAAGGCTGGTGTTGAGATGGAGTACTGAAGTGAGTGTCCTCAAAGTGAGGCCTCAGCTTCCTCCAATCATCCTCCACCATGGATGCCTTTCTTTCTTTAACTGAGTTGCACTGTGCTCTCAGGGTCAGCCTCTGGCTACCTAAAGCTGGAGGCTGGGTCCCTTTTGTGGGCTTACTGAAAGGACAGGTCAGGTTTGGGGCCCTAAGGTCCCAGGTTTGCCTGTGGCCAACAGAATCCCTCTGGGGGAGGTCCCTAACTACCTGTAAAGGAGATCCCTCAGGACTGTTTTTAACCATCACCTGGCTAGGGCTACTATCCAGGCGATCCTCATTCTTTTGATGGGGGTTCTTGTGGACAGGGGCCCTCTTGGGGTCCACTGGCCTCCCTGACCTCTACAGCCCTGGGCTGACTGAGGCAGGGTAGAGAGAGGCAGGCTACCTGCACCAGACTGGGTCCCACCTTGGAAGGGGCCACTGACATCAGAGGCTCTGCCAGGCCAGGCCTGGCAACCTCTGGGGCAGTTCCTTCACAAGGAGTGATGTCAGATCCCTGAGGAGGCTGACCTTTTCCTAATGTCTGGGGAGAGGGAGACTTTTCTTCCTCCCCACTACTCTCTGTTTGTGTGGAGTGATCCATAGTTTCAGGCTTCACTACACCTATGTCAGTCTGAGTATAGGCTGAGACCATTACAGCCTTGCCAACCTTTCCAGGGAGGCACTCAGTTTGAGTTTGAGCTGTGACTGTCACAGCTCTGCCAATCTCTACAGGGAAGTCTGTCTTTGCCTGGGCTGTGGCTACCACTGCCCTTCCAAACTTTTCAGGGAGGAAATCTACTTGGACAGGGGTTGTGGCTGGCACAACCCCACTACCCTTTTGTGAAAGGCCTACCATTTTAGAATGGGTGTCTTGTTCAACTCCAGCCCAGGCTGAGAGTTCTAAGTCATTCCCCAGTAAGCAGTCTACAGGCAAGGTTGGGGACACTGCCACCCTCTTAGGGCCAGTGACACCTCCCCAGCTGAGACATACCTCTGCCATGGGATGACTGTTCTGTCTGCCATCAATGTTAGTTACCTGGTATGAGAAACCAGGCAAAAGCTGCTCAGAGGGAACTAGCCTATGGGCCACCATAGTGATGCTAGCTCCAGTGTCTCTGTAGGCCTCAGCTTTTCTGCCATTGATGTAGGGCTCCTGTCTGTACCTACCCAAAGTGTTGGGACAGGCAGTGCAGTTGGCAATCCCCATGCCACCATCACAGACAAGAGTAGCTGCTGTAGGGGAATTGGCTAAGCCAGGGTCCCCCTGTGTTCCCCAAGAAAACCCAACCAATTTTTGGGGGGCACTCCCACCACCTGGGGGATTACTGCTGACAGTAATAGGTGGTGTTACAGGAGTAATTGGAGGAACAGTTTTGCTTTTAGCCTTTGGGCAACTGCTGTCAGTTTTCCAATGCCCAGGAGTTTTACACTCATGGCAGTAAGGCTTTTTAACTGTGGTAGAGGAGGGAGCTTGGGACCCACCACCCTGTGTGGAGTTTTGGGACCCTGAGGAAGATTTCTCTTTTGTTTTATCCCCACCCTTCTCTTGAGGCTTGGTGGTATCTTTCTTTTGGTCACAACCCTGATTTTTAGGCCTAATCCTGGTCCTGACCCATTTATCTGCCCTCTTTCCCAATTCTTGGGGAGAGGTCAAATCTGAGTCTACCAGGTGTTGATGGAGAAGCTGGTTTTGACAATTATTAAGGATCTGCTCCCTCATAATCAAGTTGTACATTCCTGTATAGTCCTGCACCTTGCTGCCAGTTAACCAACCTTCCAAAGCCTTAGTGGCACAATCCACAAATCAGACCAGTCCTGTGTCTGTGTCTTCTGGGTGTCTCTGAACAACAACCTATATTGCTCAGTGGTTAAGCCAAACCCATCTATCAGAGCACTCTTCAGGACTTTGTAATTGTCAGCATCCTCATCACTAACTGTGAGGAGCTTGTCTCTACCTTTGTCAGAAAAGGATAGCCCCAAGATAGCTGCCCACTGACTCTGGGGTACCTGCTGTACTTTGCAGGCCCTCTCCAAAGCAGTCATCCACTTGTGGATGTCATCCCCTTTCTGGTATGGGGGGACTATCTTGCTTAGGTTTCTATGGTCATAAGACCTATCCCTATCCCCAGGAATGTTGCTGCCACCAGTGGGTTCTGACCCACTCAATTTTTGCTCTCTGGCCAGAGCAAGCTTCTCTTTGGCAAGGGCAAGTTCTTCCCTTTCAATCCTCAGATTGGCTTCCCTCATTCTGGCCTGATGCTCTCTCCTCTGGGGGGAAGTCATCCCCCTGTGGGATGAAGCATTGGCGCTTCTTGAGTGATAGGAGTGGAGAGAGTCCCCTGAGGGAGATCTACCCCTTCTATCTCTCTTTTTAAGATTACTTGGGGGCCTGTAAGGGAAGCTCCCATGCAAGCTCCCATGCAAGCTTAAGTTAGCCTGACTAAGTCTTCTGACTGGGGTCTGGCTACCTCCCTCTTCCTCTGAGGTCTCTTCTGGCTCATCTGTATCAGTTAAGTCAGGGGTCTCTTCTGTGGAGGGGAGGCCCTTATCTACAGCTATGGCACCATACTTAGCAGCTCTTTCAGCATCATAGGCCTCCAGAAGCTCCACTAGCTGTCTAAGGGTAGGGTTGGAACCCTGTTTTAATCTCCTGGAGGTACACAGTTGTCTCATCTCCTGGAAAGTGAATGCATCATATCTAGAGGGAATCTGTATAGGATTCTCCTCTCCTAAGGGAGTATCAGTGTGATCTCCATTCAGGGACATGATTCTAGTGAGGGTGTGGTGTGTGCACCTACCAACACTAGTTGTATCTACTAAACCTCTCTAGTAGTTGTAGTCAGGGTGTGCTAGGCCCTTCAACCTACAACAACTAAGTCCAGTAGGACTTAAGTATTATAATCTATGTTATATGTACCTAAACAATATCTGTGAGATCTTTCAATTTAGTATCTCAAGATTACAATGGTATTACAACAGCAAGCTCAGATCCCAACCGCTGCTCGCCAATGTGAGAAGTTGGCCTGATGTATGATGTCACTAGTTCTAGTGTACACCTTATATCAGTCCAAACAACCCTTATGGTGATTGGTTGTAAAGTCAACCTTATAGACCAGCTATCCTAGTGGTAGCATGGACAAGAGCAGTCTTAGGCTAAACTCTGAATGGCATGTGAAGCCAGCTGTTATACCATTTGTAACCCCTTGAATACCAAATGAAAGGACACCACAACAGATATATATATAAAATAAAGTGTATTTATTCTAGTCAAACTCTCAGCACTCTTTATGAGATTCGAGGTAAGTACAACACAGTCTTATTCAAGCATACATTAAGTCACACAGGTAAGTAATACAGTTAGGCCCTAGGGGCCACGCAAACCATATACTAAGTAAGTGGTATAAGGACCACTGTCACGGAAATAGGATAGGCCTAGGCCTAGGGAATCGCTGGGGCTACACTACACTACCAAAGGTTAGGTAGTGGGAGGCCCACAGGATTCAGGTGCAGAGTGGAAACACTCACGCGTAATGCGTATAATCGATAGAAATAGTACAGTTTAGAATTATTAGGATTTAGGACACTTCTGGAGTAACTAGGAAGTCGAGACTTGAGAACTAGACACTAGGATAGTCAATACCCTGATGAGCACCGGAGTGCCCAAGTTACCTAGCCCACGGGCTGCGGGTGCATAGGTGTGAAGTTGCGTCGGGTTTCGTCGTCGACTCCTATGGATGCCTGAAGGAAAGATGCTGACAGGCAGTCAGTGAAGAGTGTCCGGTGGATCCCAAGGCTGGGATCACGATGGAAGGATACCTGCAAGCAGAAGGGACAGAGTCTGGGTCACTAGCCAGTGACCACGTGGAACCAGGAAGGAACCAGGCGATGTTGGGAGATTGCAGGTGTAGAGGTGAAGCTTGTCGCAGCAGCCACGGGTACCAGGAGACGTCGAGGACGACCAGGACCAGGAGGCGAGCTGTCCCGCGAAGGCTCTTGCTGTCGGCGGCGTCGAAGTCGAACTAGGACTCACCAAGCCTTGGCAAGCGGAACCCACGAAGAATGGAGGACTTGCTTCTGGTGCAGACCAGGAAGGTCTGGGGTGCTTCTCTTTTTCAGAAGAGCAGGAGCCAGTCTGGAGGAGCCAAACCAGCAGTGGAAAGTTAAAGGTGTGTCGTCGCAAAGGTTACTAGCCAACAGGCCACTGACCGGACAGACGCGGCAAGCAGGAAAATGCAGAAGGGCCCCACGCAGGACTCGTGGAGTGTGGGGGGCTGATCTTCGGTGCAGATGGTGCTTGGGGTTGGGGCTTCTCAATCCCCGGTGCACAACTTCGAGGGTGCCTCAGAAGCTGCGCTGGAAGATACTCGCCACTATTCCCAGGTAGCCGGTCCCACGTCTCTCGTCGCCTCCACGGATCTCAGCTCGGATGTGGATCAGGGTCGGAGAAGTCTGGAAGTCAAGGCTCTGGTCAGGCTCTGCAGTCGGTCCCTCGAAGAACTTCAGCAAAGCAAAGGGTAAGTCTCTTGATGGTGCCTGTTTGCACAGGGTAGCCACTCCTTGGCCACAAGGGAGATTCTTCAGTCTTCTTCTTTCGTCGAATGTCGAAGGTCCAGAGTTTCTGTTCAAGGTGCAGGTTCAGGATAATCTAATCTCCTGGGGCCCAGCTACCACACTTATACTAATCTGGGGGGCTGGGTTGCCTGCTAGGTCACGCCTTATGGGTGGGACCTGGGAGGGGGGTGGTTACACCCCCTTCCCTTTGTCCAGTTTCGCGCCAGGACTGGGGCTGGAGTGCCCCAGCACCGGTTTGAACTGGACTATGCATGGGACACCTTGTGTGCCCCAGGCTTGTCTCATTCCTTTCAGCCCTCCCTGCCCCAATACTCTAAAGTCTGTCTGGGGAGGTGCTAGCACCTCCCCAAGCAGGAAACCTATTGTCCAAGCCTCCCTTGCCGGGATCACTCCCAGCAGCAGGAGGTCAGACTCGTGTCTGTGACAGCAGCATCCATTTTGTGATGCTGAGGCTTTGGTTAGAGTTAAACAGCAAAGTAGGATTTTAACATGTCTCTCCCTCTAGAAGGGGGGAATAATATCCTCATCACCAGAAATGGTATGGGGGTATTATTCCAAAGTGGTAGACACCTTACACGACATGTTTTGATAAAGCCAAACCATAGTTACCATAACCGTTTAAGATTATAAGGCACTTTAAGAGTATATGGTAGGCTATATCATAGAACAGCTATAAGGACATGGTTCCGAAAGCTGCAGACAGGCTCAGCTCATGCTAGAGCACCATCTCACATGTTACCAAGCACTCTGCCTCCAGGATTGTTAAGGCCTGCCATAGGAGTGGCTGATAGGTACACATGTGTCTATTTTAAGGGCAGATATAGGTATACTATATCTAAGCAAGGGGTGATTACACGACCTTGCCCCAGCTGAGTGATCAGCCAGTTGTGTCTGATTGGAAGGCCATACCAGGTGTGGCATAATACATGCTGCAGCCCCTGGGAGGCCTAGGGTACACCTATGCCCTGGGTACCTAGGGTACATTGTACAGGGTCCAATAAGGTGATCCTTACCAATTGTGTATGTACCTAGGGTACATGGAGTCCATTTTAAAGAGAGAGCAGACAGCCTGAGACCCTGAATGGCAGGATCTCAGGCCAACTAAGTCGAAAAACCAGCTAGACACTAGGCAAAAAGTTGGGGGTAACCATAGTCAGATATCCACCTTCCTACAGCAGACACTTTGCCATTCCCCCTGCCACATCCGTCCATTAAGAAAGTCAAAGGTTTGTGATCCGTGATTAACTCAAAACGTTTTCCCCATAAGTACATTTTGAGTTTATCAACAGCCCTAACACATGCTAGAGCTTCTCTCTCTATAGTGCTGTAGTTACACTCTGCATCCAGTAAACGTCTAGAAATGAAAGCGATGGTATGTACATTACCTTCTACCTTTTAAGTATAAACTGCACCTATGCCAACCGAACTTGCATCCACAGTGATGATATTGGTACCATCAGGATCATAGGGTTTCAAAGTAGGGGCTCTCACAATTGCTTTCTTGATCTCTGTGAATGGAAAATCTTGATCTTCAGACCAAACATATTTTTCTCCTTTGCGTAGAAAAACACGCAAAGGCTCCACTATTTCTGAGTAGTTTTCTACTCACTGAGCCCCAAAAAGGATTTAAGAGTATCTTTATCAGTTGGTTTAGGGGCATCAGTTATGGCTCTAACTAAGTTGAGTTTAGGTTTGATACCATTACCACTAAAAATATGGCCCAAGTATTCGATTTCAGTTTGAAGGAACTTACATTTGTCTTTAGCAACTGTCATACCTCTCTCGTTTAATTTGTTAAGAACGATGTCTAATATTTCATTGTGTTCTTCGATTGAATTAGCATGAATGAGGATGTCATCCTGAAATTTCTGAAGCCCAACACTCCTTTTAATATACATTCCATCAATTTTTGAAATACGCTGGCTGATGAAGCAAAACCGAAGGGGAGTCTTACAAACCTATAAGCACCCAACGGAGTAATGAATGTTGTCAGATCTTTAGATTCATCTGACAGTTGGACTTGGTGATATGCTGATTTGAGATCTATCAACGAAAAATATTTTGAACCCTTCGTGGCCGCTAGAATCTCCTGATTTTTGGGTAAAGGAAAACAGTCCACCAATATATTTTTGTTTAATGATCTCAAATCAGCACATAAGCGAACTTCGCCATTTTAAAAAAAATCAAAACAATAGCAGAAACCCATTCTGCTGATTTGGTTTGTTCAATAACCCCTTCATCGACCAATTTGTTGAGAAGTTTTTGCAAATCTGCTTTTACAGACAAAGGGATGGATCTTACCTTATGCTTAACTGGTATTGCATTTTTCTTCAACTTTATAGTATGTTCAAACCCTTTGACACAACCAGTTCTGTCTTCAAAAAGAGCCTCATATTTACTTAGAATAGATTCCACTTTGTCTAAAGACGACAAAGAATCAGAAACAGAGACTGCATGAACAAAGTTTACATCCAAAACAATGGGATCAACAGCACCTGGTTTGAGAATTATCCCCAGACACGCCAAACCTTTCCATCCTACTATGTCTCTGCCACGCTCTGCAACATATACTTTAGTAGTAATGGATCTTCCTTTGATGTTCAAATTATCTTGAAAGTAACCCAACATATTTATGTCGAAATCCCCATACGCTTTAGGGTTGACATCAGAAGCGAGTAAACCTGTATTTGGCCAATGCTTTTCATACTTATTATCAGAAATAATGGTAATAGGCGAACCTGAGTCCGCCATGATATTTCTTTCTACATTTCCTATGTGCGCAACACCAAGTGGACCTTTTATGGAATCGCCCGGGTCATCTATTGTCAATACAATATTAGAGCACATGTCTTCCTCAAAATCATCTAAGGAACTAACTTTGACTTTCTGGAATCTCTGTGTTTTAAAATTATTGCACACACCAGCAAAATGTCCCACCTTAAAGCATTTGGTGCATTTCCTCCCCTGCGCAGGACACCCTTGAAAATCCGCCTTATGATTCCTTGAACCACATCTAAAACAAATAAAAGCAGTAGAATTTGGACTTTTACCAGCTTTACCTCTTCTGTCATAGTTAGTTACATGTTTCTTATGCTCTTGTATATAATATACATCAGTCTTTGAATTCTTATCAGAAGAGAGTTCCTTTGTGCTTTCAAGAGACCGCTCAATACCTTTAGCTATGTCTATAGTTTCCTGTAGAGAAGGGTTTCTGCAAGCTAAAAGCCTCTCCTGTATTTTTTTTTCAAAGCAATAAAAAACAAACTGGTCTCTAATGTATTCGTCAACCATGTCATTAAATTCACACTTGGTAGCCAACACACGTAAACAAGCAATGTATTCTTCAATCGTCTCATTTTCTAATTGTTTACGCATTCCGAAGCGATGTCTGCCAATCATTATGTTGGGTTCCTCTCCGAATTGTTTTTCTAAACGTTTTATTGCTTCTTGGTATTCATTCATAGGTATAAATTAACCAGGAGGTACCTCAAATTCCGGCAAACTGTCAAAAATTTCTTGGCCTGCCGTACCCAACAACCCGAACAAAATGACTTTTTTTCTTTCTGGCTCGTACTTCTTTCCATCTATCGCGACCAAATAATTCTCAAATGCTCTTAACCAGTTTTTCCATTTCATAACTGGTTTTCCTGGATCAGTTAAGAATGCTGCTGGCACACTGATGTTTGAATTTTCTGACATATTTGTTTTAGAAAAAACTTCCTCTTTTTTAACTGTAACAGCAATTTTGAAAACAATTTGAATAACGACAATTTAAATATAAAATAAAATATGCCCTGCAAAATTATAGTCTTCCAGTGGAAAACAATGAAAGTGAAGAAAGAATAAAATTTTGAAGTATTTCCTGATGAAAATATTGGACTACCAAATTCGTGAAAATGTTACTTGAACAGAAACAAATAGAATCCATACACTGTGTAATCCTATCAACATTGAGTTCATTTCATTTTGCATTAACTTTGAAATCGCCGAAGAAAACAGTTGCAGGGAAAGTCAATAACATCAGTTTGAATGCGCAGCTAATGGAACTTACTTGAAAAAAAATGTTCTCCACAAAATGGAGTCACGCAGCGTAAATACGTACGTGTGAGCGTAGAACAACACGTCACAACAATTGACAGCTACAGCTGAGCATTGAGGAATGGCCGTTAAAGCTGAGCGCAGGCGTGCGTACGAGCGTATATTAACACGTCACCTCCACTGACAGTTACAGCTGAGCGTTGAGAAAAAAAACATTACAGCTGAGAGCAGAATTGCCGTTAACTGAATACCAATGGCCATAGAGATTCCTCAGCAACTAAAATATGACAGAAAAGCGTACACAAAGTACGGTAATTAGTAAGATAATAACTTCTCATGCCATAAAGATCACATAGCAACTTGCCTTGAAGTAATACTCGAAGTGGTTGTCAATCAACGTAGCCTCTGTGCGTCAGTTGGCTCCACAAACAAACTACGGCAATAGAGTCAAGAAACACACGGCAAATTAATAAATGGTTAAACCCGAAGTAGGCAATAGCAGTAATAACTTGCCTGTTTAATTACTGTTGTAGTCCTCGAAAATTCCGTCCCGTAACGAATTTCAGCAAAGCGGGTCTTCACTTAAAGTTCTGATCCCGTCCCTCGTCGCCAATTGAAGTGTCGAACAAAGTGGAGAAATAACAACACACAGGTTAGTAATTGTA
Organism: Triturus cristatus; assembly: GCF_964204655.1. Lineage (NCBI taxonomy): Eukaryota > Metazoa > Chordata > Amphibia > Caudata > Salamandridae > Triturus > Triturus cristatus. The sequence continues at coordinate 1,255,801,469 of NC_140589.1, read as the reverse complement.
AAGTATTTATTACAATACAATGACCCGCATACAGCTGACACGAAGTCGGGAAATGAGGAATAGCCGGTAAGCAGAAAACGCAACGCCCCACAGTGACGCTGCCTAAATAGCATTAGAGCATTCGAAATGACGTGGTGGGGAGACGACCAATGGGAACAGAGTGCAACACCACATCGCGCAAGGAAGAGCCAAACATGGATACGATATACTACAGTCCATATTCTAAATGTGTTTACATCTAATCAGCGGTGGCCCCTCCATTAGGGCAGAGGAGCATCGCCCTTGCTGCCAGCATGGCAAAAGTTGAAAAATAAAACGGCGAAAATAAAATGGTGAAAGAGGGAATTTATTACCATTTTATTTTTCTCTTTCTTCAGCCTGAGCCGTGCATGGGGGCGTGGCATTACTGCTGACTGGCGGCTGGGGAGTTTTATTTTTCTCTTTCTTCAGCCCCAGCCGTGCATGGGGGCGTGGCATTGCTGCTGACTGGCAGCTGGGGAGTGGTGCTCACTCCACCAGTTTACACAGAGCATGTCAGGCTGGCCGGCTGTCTTGCGATGGCTAGCCTGACCTGCTCAGTGTAAACCTCTCTACCTAACTCTCAGACAGCTGGATGGAGAGCAGGCACAGCTGGAACGTCGAGGCAGCATGCCTCAGCCAATCTTGGTGCTGCTGTCATTCGGCTGAACATTATCAGCAGCATCACAGCAGCGTGTGGATTGGACTGGAGACTTCAATTGCTGCAGAGACCACCAGCGTGGCACGGACAGACTGAAGAAGCAGAGAGGATCGGAGGAGACAAGCCAGCGAAATTGGTAAGTTAACTTTTATTTTTTAAAGTCAGGTGGATGGGATTGGGCTGGTGGGGTCGAGATCTATTAGGGGAATGTGTCATTTTGGGTGGAGAGAAATTAAGTCATTTGCCCAGATTAAGCATTGCTTTGTGATTGATTTATGGCAAGGCCCGGAGGCCAATATTATGCATGATCCTTTATTGCTCTCAAACACAGCAGCAACTTCAAAGAACACAAAAGAACTCTAGAACACTGAACATGCATATAACATCAGAACAGTCAGCCATCTTCCTCTATTTTTGCTGCTCAAACACAGATAAGTACATTCATATCTTATGAACTTTGATATTGTTTGTGGTTTCGTTTGGTTGGGATATTGTTATTAATGTGAGAGTTGTTTGATTTTGGGATATGTGTGAAACAATTTAGATACAGATTTAACGTATTTATGATATTTTTTTAGAGATTTTTTAGTTCTTGTATTGTTAATAAGCAGTATTTAAAGAGGAAGGAGTAGATACTCTATAACGTGTCGTTTAGCTTAAGCTTGGAATTGAAGTCGGTGCGTGTAAAAATTATAAAATTGAGAGCTTTCAGTATTTACCGTTGGGGTCCGGTTGTTGTTTAAATATCAGCGCGCACTGGTGCGCGCGCAATAGTTGCCGTGCGCGACACAGGCGCACTGTTTGGAGAGCGCTTGAGCGGGCAACAGCATTCTTTTGCTGGCGCTCGAGCGCGGCTGCATCCTCTCGCGTCTCTCGTATTGTGGAGCATGAGGGAAGGATTGCAGAGTTATTTTTGGAAACAGGAGGCCGCCGTACACACGCGACGTATTGCGGCCATCTTGAATGAATGATATAATACAATACAAGTGTGTTATTATGTAGGCAGCCATGTTTTGGTAAATTTGACGATCGGAAACTGACTGAACGCTTGTCAGTTTCAGTTTCAATTTGACAAGAGTTCAGGTGGAGGTCGTTTTTCAGAGCACAGGGTGAAAATATTTGGAATTTGGCTTTTGGAAGTTGTTTTTTATTATTAATGTAGATAAGAGAGACATAGTTAGGGTGTGTTAATTTGTTTAACTTGTTTAGGTGTTTTTTTTCATCCATAAGAGAGATAGTTTGTGTTTAAAGGTATGATTAAATATTTTAAATTAAGATGGAAAATTGTGAAGGATCAGGATTTGAGGAAAGGATGAAGCAGTATATGGGAAATGTTTGGGGAGATGACAGCATCTTTAGATAGAAAGATAGAGAGTAGTGTAGAGAAACTGCTCCAACGAGGAAAAGGGGTAACATTTTTACATATCCTCCCTGCGTCAAAGACCCGTCGTCACACTAACTCATTCACACACGCATTCATTGGTGGGGCACATAACATCAACACTCATACGTTTCTCTCACGAGTCTGCACATAGGAGGAACGATGCGCTGGACATGTGGGGGGTACATTATTACCTATAGGAAAGAACATTTATTACAGTATATACATATTTACATTAACACCTATAGGATCCTAACCTTAACATCAAGCACTCCACCACTTGGTCGAGTGGACCAATTAGTTGGACTGGTTGATGGTGATTTAGAACCAGCTAAAACACATTAAAGCTTCAGAATCCTCTAGTAACCTAAATAAAGGACCACAAACTCATTATTTTGTTAATCAATATTTACTTTATCTAATCTATGATTCAAATTTTTTATAAATTAGCATTTCGGTCAATCAAATTTGAATTTCAGTCTATCAACACAAATTGCATGACATTTTATATTTACCTATTCTTGCTATCAGGGTTATTCTCTAATTCAATTGGCTCTGCATAACCCACATTCTTTGCTCAATCATCTCAATCGGAAGCAGGCCAAGCCTCAAAAGTCCGGAAAAGTTCTTTGCTCGGCACGACACAGTCCCAATGATCTCCAAAGGACCAAGTAATCGCGCAAGCGAATCGATCACGGAACGCACTCTCCTCCGGATATGATCTGCCCTTTTCCTCTCTATTCTACTAACCTTTTTATAATAAAATTCTGGGTAACATGAAATATTTCTTAGACTACGAGAGACTATGATTGGTCCATTTGGTGAAATTTGCTATAAGGTCCAGTTTTCCCACTGACTTGGGTTCCCAGAGAAGTTGCTGGGTCACTTCCTCAGTCTATGTCATGCTCATGCTACATTGTTGAATCTTGGTTATGTGCGACCATTGTTTCCTCCAGTAATTTTCACTGACTGAAGTTTGGCAGTCCTCCTTGTTCCTATCCTTGACCAGGAACACTGTGCTCTGAATTGAGGATGCCTGGAGATCTTCGGAGCCATCCGAGTCTGCGCAGAAGACATCGCGCTCACAAGACGGTGGCCACTTACGAACTCCATTTTGAATGTCATGGCTTTGTAGGCCCGAATGCCAACTTAAACAAAACAAACACAAAGAATAATTAATATGTGGAAATTAAGTTTCTAAAGTTAAAACCCACACTAATCCCTTTATGTATTAGTATTTTCCTAGCTTATAGCGACATTTAAAGCAACCATACTCACCATTTGGCATCAACAGGAACGCGAACGTCACCTAAAGCAACATAAATCATGCAATATTCTATCGACAGAAATACTATTGTTAATAGGCTTACCACAATTAGTTATTAGAGTTATTCTGCCATGCAAATAGCAATGAGTCCCGCGTGTAATTTGTGTTTACCAAAAATGCATGTTGTTGGTTAGTGTAACACAGCACACAGTTAATTCAAATTAAAATATTAAATCGATTATGTAATTAGTATTTTAATGCAAAATAGAGAAAGTATACAACATTTTGCTTTACCTGCTCCATCAATCCCCCCCTTTGGTGATTTTTAATATCACCATAAATTCCCTTAAATTTGGATAAAATTTTGAATAGAAATGAATTCAGTTCTCTTAAGTTGTGTTAGGTCACATGATTGTTTCCCCTGTTTCATCCTCTCTTGTCTTTTTATATACATTCTCTTTCCATTCTTCTAATTCTATATCTTCCATTTCTCTTTCCTTTCTTTCTTTCTCTCTTTTCTTAACAGTTTCTCTTTTTATATGATTTTGTAATTTTCGTCTTTTGCAACATAAACATCCTAGTCTCAAAATGAATACTAAAAATATCACATGTTACTGGAATTAGAATTTTACCAATAAATGTACTACCTAATTTTAGTAAAAAGTTTTTAATAGTAGAAAACCATTTTCCAATCTTTTCCCAAACACCTTCAACCTCCAATGGAACAATCTCCTTGTGCAAGTCAGTTATATTCTTAATGTATGTCTTTAAATCTTGACTTTCGTCAGGAATATAAGTACAACAATGTTGAACCTTCAGCATTCCACAGACTCCTCCCTCTTTGACCAAAATAATATCAAGGGCAAGTCGATTTTGCATTACCATGGCTCGCATTACGACCATTTCTGTATTTACTAATAAAAATCCTCCAACAGTGCTTGTCGATAAGCGATCCACTACTGTAGACAATTTTCTAATTTTGTGTGTATTCAGAGATATTCCAACGGTTGGTATCAATGCTCCAAAAATATCCCCTACAATTTCTGACCAACTCTCCCTACTTCTACGTGTTAGTTGTCTACCTATCTCATGTGCACCATCTTTTCCCCTTCCCACATGAAATATCTTTGGGAAGACCAGGCCTAGATAACATGTGCCATACCAATGGTCCGGTAATCGATAATAAGCTTTGTTCCCACAGATAAAATATAATCCAGGGAATACCGGATCATTTCCTCCTTTAAATCCCCATCCACCCATGATTCTAAAAGTATCGTGGCAGTTACTCGCACCACCCCCTTTTTCCCAAATCGATTTTATCCACACTCAGTGTGGGAGGGTATGCTCAGACGTGAGTCCCTTGCTCATTGCACCATCAGGATTCAGGCAAGCCGGGCCGACGAAGGCTGTGATGCCAGAAACCGGTCCCCGGAAGCTTGTTTCCTTCCCAGTATAAGAATTGGCTTGGTAGTTTGGTTTGCCCTGTTCCCATCATGCACTGGGACAGGTACAGACTAATTTGCATGTAGCCAGGTTCTGAGCTGGGATGGTGCAGTGAGCTAAAAAACGGTGATGGATTTAAACCATGATCTCTTGACTTGGTAAGAGTATTCTGCATCATTCAGAAACTCTGTCCATCACCACCCCCTTTTTCCCAAATCGATTTTATCCACACTCAGTGTGGGAGGGTATGCTCAGACGTGAGTCCCTTGCTCATTGCACCATCAGGATTCAGGCAAGCCGGGCCGACGAAGGCTGTGATGCCAGAAACCGGTCCCCGGAAGCTTGTTTCCTTCCCAGTATAAGAATTGGCTTGGTAGTTTGGTTTGCCCTGTTCCCATCATGCACTGGGACAGGTACAGACTAATTTGCATGTAGCCAGGTTCTGAGCTGGGATGGTGCAGTGAGCTAAAAAACGGTGATGGATTAAAACCATGATCTCTTGACTTGGTAAGAGTATTCTGCATCATTCAGAAACTCTGTCCATCACCACCCCCTTTTTCCCAAATCGATTTTATCCACACTCAGTGTGGGAGGGTATGCTCAGACGTGAGTCCCTTGCTCATTGCACCATCAGGATTCAGGCAAGCCGGGCCGACGAAGGCTGTGATGCCAGAAACCGGTCCCCGGAAGCTTGTTTCCTTCCCAGTATAAGAATTGGCTTGGTAGTTTGGTTTGCCCTGTTCCCATCATGCACTGGGACAGGTACAGACTAATTTGCATGTAGCCAGGTTCTGAGCTGGGATGGTGCAGTGAGCTAAAAAACGGTGATGGATTAAAACCATGATCTCTTGACTTGGTAAGAGTATTCTGCATCATTCAGAAACTCTGTCCATCACCACCCCCTTTTTCCCAAATCGATTTTATCCACACTCAGTGTGGGAGGGTATGCTCAGACGTGAGTCCCTTGCTCATTGCACCATCAGGATTCAGGCAAGCCGGGCCGACGAAGGCTGTGATGCCAGAAACCGGTCCCCGGAAGCTTGTTTCCTTCCCAGTATAAGAATTGGCTTGGTAGTTTGGTTTGCCCTGTTCCCATCATGCACTGGGACAGGTACAGACTAATTTGCATGTAGCCAGGTTCTGAGCTGGGATGGTGCAGTGAGCTAAAAAACGGTGATGGATTAAAACCATGATCTCTTGACTTGGTAAGAGTATTCTGCATCATTCAGAAACTCTGTCCATCACCACCCCCTTTTTCCCAAATCGATTTTATCCACACTCAGTGTGGGAGGGTTTGCTCAGACGTGAGTCCCTTGCTCATTGCACCATCAGGATTCAGGCAAGCCGGGCCGACGAAGGCTGTGATGCCAGAAACCGGTCCCCGGAAGCTTGTTTCCTTCCCAGTATAAGAATTGGCTTGGTAGTTTGGTTTGCCCTGTTCCCATCATGCACTGGGACAGGTACAGACTAATTTGCATGTAGCCAGGTTCTGAGCTGGGATGGTGCAGTGAGCTAAAAAACGGTGATGGATTAAAACCATGATCTCTTGACTTGGTAAGAGTATTCTGCATCATTCAGAAACTCTGTCCATCACCACCCCCTTTTTCCCAAATCGATTTTATCCACACTCAGTGTGGGAGGGTTTGCTCAGACGTGAGTCCCTTGCTCATTGCACCATCAGGATTCAGGCAAGCCGGGCCGACGAAGGCTGTGATGCCAGAAACCGGTCCCCGGAAGCTTGTTTCCTTCCCAGTATAAGAATTGGCTTGGTAGTTTGGTTTGCCCTGTTCCCATCATGCACTGGGACAGGTACAGACTAATTTGCATGTAGCCAGGTTCTGAGCTGGGATGGTGCAGTGAGCTAAAAAACGGTGATGGATTAAAACCATGATCTCTTGACTTGGTAAGAGTATTCTGCATCATTCAGAAACTCTGTCCATCACCACCCCCTTTTTCCCAAATCGATTTTATCCACACTCAGTGTGGGAGGGTATGCTCAGACGTGAGTCCCTTGCTCATTGCACCATCAGGATTCAGGCAAGCCGGGCCGACGAAGGCTGTGATGCCAGAAACCGGTCCCCGGAAGCTTGTTTCCTTCCCAGTATAAGAATTGGCTTGGTAGTTTGGTTTGCCCTGTTCCCATCATGCACTGGGACAGGTACAGACTAATTTGCATGTAGCCAGGTTCTGAGCTGGGATGGTGCAGTGAGCTAAAAAACGGTGATGGATTAAAACCATGATCTCTTGACTTGGTAAGAGTATTCTGCATCATTCAGAAACTCTGTCCATCACCACCCCCTTTTTCCCAAATCGATTTTATCCACACTCAGTGTGGGAGGGTATGCTCAGACGTGAGTCCCTTGCTCATTGCACCATCAGGATTCAGGCAAGCCGGGCCGACGATGGCTGTGATGCCAGAAACCGGTCCCCGGAAGCTTGTTTCCTTCCCAGTATAAGAATTGGCTTGGTAGTTTGGTTTGCCCTGTTCCCATCATGCACTGGGACAGGTACAGACTAATTTACATGTAGCCAGGTTCTGAGCTGGGATGGTGCAGTGAGCTAAAAAACGGTGATGGATTAAAACCATGATCTCTTGACTTGGTAAGAGTATTCTGCATCATTCAGAAACTCTGTCCATCACCACCCCCTTTTTCCCAAATCGATTTTATCCACACTCAGTGTGGGAGGGTATGCTCAGACGTGAGTCCCTTGCTCATTGCACCATCAGGATTCAGGCAAGCCGGGCCGACGAAGGCTGTGATGTCAGAAACCGGTCCCCGGAAGCTTGTTTCCTTCCCAGTATAAGAATTGGCTTGGTAGTTTGGTTTGCCCTGTTCCCATCATGCACTGGGACAGGTACAGACTAATTTGCATGTAGCCAGGTTCTGAGCTGGGATGGTGCAGTGAGCTAAAAAACGGTGATGGATTAAAACCATGATCTCTTGACTTGGTAAGAGTATTCTGCATCATTCAGAAACTCTGTCCATCACCACCCCCTTTTTCCCAAATCGATTTTATCCACACTCAGTGTGGGAGGGTATGCTCAGACGTGAGTCCCTTGCTCATTGCACCATCAGGATTCAGGCAAGCCGGGCCGACGAAGGCTGTGATGCCAGAAACCGGTCCCCGGAAGCTTGTTTCCTTCCCAGTATAAGAATTGGCTTGGTAGTTTGGTTTGCCCTGTTCCCATCATGCACTGGGACAGGTACAGACTAATTTGCATGTAGCCAGGTTCTGAGCTGGGATGGTGCAGTGAGCTAAAAAACGGTGATGGATTAAAACCATGATCTCTTGACTTGGTAAGAGTATTCTGCATCATTCAGAAACTCTGTCCATCACCACCCCCTTTTTCCCAAATCAAAATAATATCAAGGGCAAGTCGATTTTGCATTACCATGGCTCGCATTACAACCATTTCTGTATTTACTAATAAAAATCCTCCAACAGTGCTTGTCGATAAGCGATCCACTACTGTAGACAATTTTCTAATTTTGTGTGTATTCAGAGATATTCCAACGGTTGGTATCAATGCTCCAAAAATATCCCCTACAATTTCTGACCAACTCTCCCTACTTCTACGTGTTAGTTGTCTACCTATCTCATGTGCACCATCTTTTCCCCTTCCCACATGAAATATCTTTGGGAAGACCAGGCCTAGATAACATGTGCCATACCAATGGTCCGGTAATCGATAATAAGCTTTGTTCCCACAGATAAAATATAATCCAGGGAATACCGGATCATTTCCTCCTTTAAATCCCCATCCACCCATGATTCTAAAAGTATCGTGGCAGTTACTCGCACCTATGAAATAATTATCATATACAGTTTGATTTCTTCTAATACACAATTTCCCTTTCTGAGGCCAATCTAAAGCCATAGCTGGACTAGTTTCTCCTTTCATATGTTTTTCTCTTTCAACGTACCAGACTGTCTTTTCTTCCTTTCCCTCAGGTATCTTCTTTTGCATTCTTATTCTCCTTTCTTCTACCATATCTAGAAAAGTCTTTTCTTCTTTCTTCAAACTACAAGTAAGATTATTTCTAAATACTGATTCTAAAGTTAATTATCTAGTTTCTAGGAAAAATTCACCTAAAACGTTACCAGGTTTTACTTTATTCAGTTCAGGAACTACAGGTACTTGTGAAAAAATGTTATATACATTAGAAAAATAATATTCCAGTTTCCCTGTTTTATAAAACAAACTTGCTAATACACTACGTTATTCCATATGTTACTGGAAGGTGGTGATATGTCACTCCCTCAGACACTGATGCAGGTAACTGCATGCATACGTAGCAGTCTCTCACATCCATTGTTTTTACATATTCATACAACAATTTTGAAAAAACATTATTAGAAAAATCAGTTATAGACCTATCTTTATGTAAGTAAGTTCTATCTATTTCTTTAATCGGATGAATATCATGAATCTTTTCTACATCAGACTTATTCTCGCTATGACCTTCTATCGTTTCAAATGTTACTTTGAATGAAATTATTAAAGCTAACGCACTCCACAGAAGCATTAGTAATCCTGTACAACTACAACACACCTTGCACCATCTTCGAAGGAACACACATGTAGATTTTCTACTTTCTATTTTTGCCATTTCGGAAAATGATCAGTGTATTTTGACATAGCCTCGTCTGCACACAACTAGTTTTGTCTAAACCCAAGGCTCTAGGCGCCTACTTGGTTCTTTTCGGTTATGTCTCTTATTTGGTATTTTCAAAATTTTCTTCTGGAACACCTTGGTTTCCTCAATTTGGCATTTGATCGTCTTTCACTTTACTCTCACAGTCATGATTCAGAATTTCCTGAACATCCGTCTCTTCCCCGATGTCGGACAAGATAACTCTCAGGATTTCCGATTCTTCGTCTTCCTCAACCACTTCTGGTATAATCACCCCAAGATCCCCTTGGCTGTCTGCTTCCTCTTGTACTTCAGGAAGTGCCACGTATGACCATTCTGGTGGCTTATACTTCTGGTTGGGTTTCTTAATCCGTTTTCTTTCCTCTAACAGTGTCTGTTCAATATCTTTTGATTTCTCTTGGCTAGACACCTCATTCACTTGTTCAGCTCTAGATGACTTTACTCGTGTCAATCGGAATCTCAATCTCTTTATCTTGTTTGGCCAAACTTCCTCTTTTGCTGGCCTGTTCAACTTATTTGCCTTTTCACTTCTCTCAGTTCTCCATGCTCTTTTTCTCAGAACTCGACCTTCCTGTACTTCTTTGTCACTGTCCTCAGATTCAGTTCCACCTTGACTCTTACTTTCAGTAGTTTTTCTTTCCGCAACTTCCTTTTTCTTATCTACTTCTGTCCCTCCTTGTGTTTCTTCCACACAATCTTCCTGCTGACTATCTGTCCCTTCACCAACCTGGATGTGTTGTTTCCCTACACCTCCGCGGGGTTCTTCCGTAACAATCTTTCCCTCTCTCTCTGTATCTAGTACTCCACCATCTACCTCTGTGTTTTCAGGTGGAATTTCTATTGTTTTTGCATGTGGAGCTTCTTTATCAAGAATTTTTTGGGCAGACTCTTCACTGTTTTCATTTACTCTTTCATGTACTTGTACTTGTTCAGTGTTTGACTCTGAGCTAGTGTCAGAAATCTGTAATCTCCTTCTTAATTGTAGATTCTCTGGTGCTATAACTGGACTTTATTCCAACTCCGCCTTTTCACGATCTGGTCTTGTTCTTGCTTCTTCTGAATCTGACTCGGAACTGGTATCAGATTCTTAAAAATATTCCTCTTCCCTATTATCCACTGGATTTGGAATTCGCAAGGTATGACTAGCATGAATCCAATTCTTCACTCGTGCACATTTCACAGTAGTCGTCGTGGTCAAGATTACCTCACGTGGTTTACCCCACCGTGGGACCAGACAATTTCTTCTTCTATGCACTTTAACTCTCACCCAGTCACCTGGACTTAGATCATGAGCTGGCTTTTTTTCAAGAGGGGTGGCATCCGATCCAACCTAATGAAACACAGAATGAACAGAATCAGCCAATCCCTTGCAATAATCCAACACCAAGTCATCAGATATAGGCAATAGTTTGTTGACAGGAATGAAAACATGTCTCATTGCCCTACCCATTGCTATTTCATGGGGACTCAATCCAGTATTCCTATCAGGGATAGATCTAATAGTCATGAGCACTAGAGGCAAGACATTAGGCCATTTCAAACCTGTGGCTAAACACATTTTTCCCAATCTATTTCTAATGGTGCCATTTACTTGTTCCACCACACCAGAAGCCTCTGGGCAATAAGCACAATGCAGTTTCTGTTGTACATTCAATGCTTCACAAATCAGTTTCATGATTTCATTATGAAAATGCTTTTCTCTATCTGATTCGATCGTGACTGGAAAACCAAATCTGGGAATGAACTCTCAATAGTAGGTTTGCTACAGTAATTCCATCACTCCTTCTTGTCGAGTATGCTTCCACCCATCGAGAAAATAGGCAAACTACCACTAGAACATATCTCAATCTATTGCAGGGGGGCATTTCAATGAAGTCAATCTGCATTCTTGTGAAAGGCCGTCCTTCTCGTCCTATCGTTCCTAGGCTCACCACTGTTTTCCTTCCAGGATTATATTGCTGACATATAAGGCATCTCTGACATAGGCTCTCAGCTACAAGTCTAAACTTAGCATTATACCATGTCTGTTTGAAAAGTCTGATCATAGCATCCCTTCCTACATGTGCTTGTCCATGATACATCCGTGCCATGGTAGAAACCATGCTATCAGGCATGACTGGTCTTCCATCCCGATAAACCCAAACATGATTGGTCTCTCGAGGTGCACAACCTGCTTTTATCCACTGTTTTCTTTCCTCATCTCCTGCCTCTTCTTGTAACTGCCTTATCCCCTCCCATGTATTCACAGTGTTAGTAAAAAGAAAGGGACATGAATTCATTTATTTTTCCCTGCCAGGATTTACTGAATTCTGGTTTCGAGCACAATATTGTGCCATGTCATAGGCAAACTCGTTCCCCGCTGATATATAGTCAGCAGTTTTTCAGTGAGCAGCACATTTTACTACTGCCAATTGCTTAGGCAGCTGCATCGCCTCAAGCAACTTTCCAACCACTAAATCTGCCCAAAGTCCGGCTATCAGTAATCACAGTGACTCTCAGATTCTTTCCCAACTTGCACGCTCTTGTTAATGCAAATAGTTCAGAAACCTGAGATGATTTTACTCCTTTCAGACATGATGCTTCCAATACAGCTGCTACAGTACATACTGCATAAGCTGCACTCAAAATCCCCTCGTCTGCTCTCAAGCATGACCCATCTACAAACATCACATAGTCACTTTCTGTCAGAGGTATATCTTTTATATCAGGGCGTGGCTTAGTACAAAAATCAAGCACTTCCAAACAGTCATGATCCACATCATCCGTGACTTCCACATTCTCAGCATCAGGTAACAATGTTGAAGGGTTCACATTAAGACGCCTCACAAGGCTCACATTTGTTGCACCTAAAATGACTTTCTCATACTTAGTTAGACGACTATGCGTCATAAACTGAGTGTGACTCCTAGTTAAAAGGATCGCTACGTCATGAGGCACAAACACTCTCACAGGATATCCCATCACAATTCCTACACTCTGTTCCAGGCTCTTACAAGTAGCTGCTACAGCTTTCAAACAGCCAGGTAATGCCACAGCTACAAGATCTAATATAGCTGAAAAGTACGCAATTGGTCTTCTCAATTTTCCAAGTTTCTGTTCTAGTACAGAAAGCGCATATCCATTTCTTTCGCTGCAATAGAGCTCAAACTCATTTTCAAGTCAGGCATGCCAAGAGCTGGTGCTTCACACAAATTGTTTAAAAGCCTTCAACTCCTCTTTATTCAACCCAATGGGGTCTTTCACATCGCTCTTTGTCAAACGTACCAGAGGTTTTGCAATCAATGAGAAATTACTAATCCACTGACGGCAATATCCAACCATTCCAAGAAACATTCTCACCTCTCTTTGAGTCATTGGGGCTCTCATTCCTTTGATTATCCTGATTCAATCAATCAAAATGCTTTATTCGGTTTGTACAAGTACAACCATATAGCAACATACATCAATACGGTTAGAAATCATATTTATGTAAGTTAAATAATAAAACGTTTAAAATTACATCACTATCCATGCCGATATTGTTAAATCAATAAGGTATATCTCTTTTGGGTACAGAGTTAAATTTGGTCACTGAATACATTTTAGCAGTAGTTATTGAGAAGGAAGTTAATTCACTTTAGACATTTTAGCAGCAATTTGTTTGTGATAAGGGTTTGTGCAAACGCCAGTGCAAGAATAAATACACATACAGACAATATAACTCAACAGTAAATCACGAATAGTCATAGAATGTAACGGCCAACGGGTGAGCGGGGATAACGAAGGAAAGAAATCATATAATTATTGATTTCCTGTGCCAAATACATTTTAGAATGTAGGTGGCCACACGATAACACACCTTCGGGGAAGCCAAATCAAACAACAATTGTATTGCGGCTCTTGTATTGTACATGTTATGTTCTAAAAATAGTTGCTTCAAATAAAACTTTCTAAAACCAGTATAAAAATTACAAAAAAGTAAAAAGTGGCAGATGCTCTGTTTAGATTTCCCATCGCATGGGCACAGACATAACCCGGGTTTTTTTACGGTAGGGAAAGCCACCAAATGGTGGACTATACCCAGCCTCAGGCGTGCTAGAACAAAGCGATGAGAATTAATGCTAACGAATGTAAGATAGGATGGGAGTCTTGTGCTAAGGTTGTACTCCAAGTATAATTTGAACGTACTTTGCATTGCATACTCCTTCATTCTGGTCCCTTTTGCATGATCCAAATAGGTGGTTTTGAGGTCACACTTTGTTAAAACCGATTCTGTTAAAATATCTTTAAAAATATCCTGACCAAAGAGAGTCTTATACCAGGAGTGAATGTGTTTTAGCCAGGGGATTTTCGAATGTCGATCAAGTTTGATACAGTCCAAAATTACTTCCTGGGTAAACCTGGTTTCTTCTTTGGCCCATATGGACCGCCATAGGGACAGGGGACGCAATGCAATCAGGTCTGTGACATAATTTATGCCTAGCTCTCTGTGGGTAATCTCGTTTGAGGCAGAAACGGGGAGGTATAATAGTCGTTTCAGGTACTTATTTTCCTCTTGCTGGATGGACAGGGCAATCTGAGGATTATATCCCCATATCCCTGCTCCATACAGGACAGAGGACATGCACCTTGAGTTGTAGATGGAAATCATCTCTCGGATTCTACGACCCCCCAGTTTAGAGGCGAATCTGAAGATGCAATTTGTATTTCTGGTCATCTTCAGGCCAACACAGGATTGCTCGTTTACCCATCTCCCATCTCCTGAAAAGGTAATACCTAAGTAGCAAAAATGTTGGACAGCCTCAAGTTTATCCCCATCTAAAAAGAATGACTTGTTTTTCTTTATTTTCTTACCACAAGTCATGGTCATAGTCTTACCCTTGTTAATTTTAAGCTTTCTGCCCTGAATAAAAATATGAAACTTCTCAATTAACTTTTGCAGCCCATTCGCGGTCCTGGAAATCAGGACCGCGTCGTCCGCGTATAAAAGGACGGGTATTTGCTTTCCATTGATGATGGGGGCATCAGCATAAGATTCTTGTAAAAATTGATCAACCTGATTTATAAAAAGGGAGAATAAAAGGGGGGCAAGCACGCACCCTTGTCGGATCCCTCTTCCAATTTTAAAAAGGGGGGTGCATTCACCGTCTGTTCCGAATCTAACCTTACTTGAAAGACTACTATACATTCTAGCCAAGAGGTGGATGATTTCAGGTGGTGCGCCCATGGCAAGTAGTACTGGCCAGAGCAGTGCGTGTTCCACTAGATCAAATGCGGAACTCAGATCGGCAAAGCACATAAACAAATTCCCCTCCTTGGCTTTAGTGTACTTGCCGATAATAAGTTCAAGGTTCACGCACTGCTCCATGGTTCCTAGACCCCTTCGGAACCCAAACTGAATAGGCGAAAGAACATTATTGTCTTCGGCCCAGGACTCTAGTCTCACCAGAAGTATACGACTCAAAATCTTTAACGACGACCCCATGGATTGACCCCATGAGGTTGGTAACTTATCCTCGATTGCAGCATTAAAATAACGGGTTAAAATGGGGGCCCATAGAACAATCTCAGATTTGAAAAAGTCCACGGGGACCCCGTCCGGACCCGGGGCTTTCCCCCCTTACTCTTTTCAATTGCCTCAATCACCTCACTTAATGTCACCGAAAACAATAATTTCTCCCATTTAAAACAGGTTGGTGTATCAGTTAAAACATTAGAATTAAAAACAGAAATAAAATCAGGGATAAAATCAGAATTAAAAATCCCAGTGAAGTGTGCTATCCAGGCCTGACAACTAACATGCGAGGTTAGTTCAGGGATGTTGTCGTTCTTCAAGAACGGGCTATTTACAATGTCCCAAAAAAGTTTATGATCTTTGGTATCTGCAGCCAGATCTAATTTTTCCCATGCCTCGTCCTGCAATTCCTTCTTCCTGGTGGAGAGTGCAATTTTGTAATTATGGCGCTCTTCCCTGATCTTACAAACGTCTCTTGGTGTGGCATCAAGTGAAATTTTTAACCTTTTTAATGACTGAGCACAATGGTCATCAAACCACACCGCCTTGACTTTCCTTGATTTCTGAGGTTTATATGTCAGGGATTTCTCAATGGTTTTTGTAATAGTTAGGAATTTGGATAACAGGATTCGTGGGCATGGTTCCGGCGATAAGCAATACTCGACCTCTCCACAACAATTTGCGATCACGTTGGCAACAAGTTTAGTGGGGTCAACTTTTGTCCATTTCACCCTCATCCCATTCGGTCTTTCTGCAGCAATATCCTGAATTGGTTGACCGTAGGTATTCCTTTTGATTCCCCAACCCAATAGTTCAACAGATACACTATTGTGATCACTGACCATTTGTTCAATCACCCAAACATTGATATAAGCTACGGAGCAAGATATCATAATATGATCAATAAATGATTGGCTGTTCCTCCCATGGAATGTCGGACATCTAACATTGTTTGTGTTCTTATTGCATTCTAGGAGGTCCAGGCCATATTTAGCCAATAGGTTATTCAGAGCGCTACCATAGTTGTTATGCGGGAAATGATTATATACACATGTTGTTTCCCTTCCCGAGTACTCCTCCCTATGGCCACATGCCCCCTTGAGTGCATAGATACATGATTTAATGTTAAAATCTCCTACCCATATGATGGCAGCAGGTTTGGGTGTACTCAATAAAATCGCATCAATGGCCCGCTCTATGTCAGAAATAAACTTTCCCTGTTTGTACCCCGCATTGTTATTATAAAAGTTCACTATTATTAAGTCTCTGTATCCGCTATGGGCCATACGCAGAACAGAAGCATGTTCACCTAGAACTACATGATCACTAACACAAAACTCAGTCAGTGCGGTGGATATCAGGGTCACAAGTCCACCCTTGGCTCGACCAGCTTGGGATGCCACAGCCTGCACGTTAAAGGAGGTATAACCCTCAACGTGTACTTCAGCCCTATCCCAAGTTTCTTGCAGGCAGATAATATCGTAACCCTGTTTAATAAAGTCAGCCCATATGGGGGTGTTTACCTTAGAGGCTAGCCCAGCTATATTCCACGTAATAGCCCTCAGGTTCTCTTCTAAGGCTACTTGGGATGGGTTGGTAACTGTTATGACTGATGATATATTGGGTTTCCCAGGCAATTTTCAGCGGTACATATGATGGCATCTATCACAGTTGGATCATTAGAACTTCTTACAGTGGTGTCTATTGAAGATTCCTCAACTGTATTAACGGCCATCAGCCTAGGATCCTCAGTTACAGATGGTTCTTCGACGAGGGTATCCCCGAGTCAGTCATTTTCATCTAAAGAATTGAATATCTGAAATCTATTCGATGTTGGGATTGCATATTGACCACAAATGTTAGTTCCCGGCCCAGGGACATTATGGTTATTAAGGTAGTTAGGGTTTGGCATTCTGAATAAATTCAGTGGTTGCTGTGGAGCATACTGGTTATTTGGGTCATAAAAGGTCAAAGGGTACCCAACTGATTGCGCTGATGCCTGCTGTACTAGTGGATAAGGCGTGTTAATTGCTCTGGGGTGTTTAAAATTCTGCACGGAAATCTTAAATCCCACCAGGTTTCTGTAGAAGTAGTCCAATGGGAACAAGGTGGTATTGTAGTCATTGTCTGAGGGGATGGGCGCATTCAAGATGGAGTCTCTTGCCCATTCGATGGTTTTGTAATTAATGATTACGCAGTCCCCACTAATTTCCTTTTTACTGGGGCCCACCCACCCTACCCTTTGGGTTGAGAGGATCTGGCTTGCCCCACTTAAGGGGAATCCACAATTATGGGTAAGCCAGTACAAAATTTTGTTTTTAAGTGTTTCGCTGTTTTCGTATTGGGAGGGTTTAAGTTTTGGGACATTGGCAAGAATTGCCACGTATGGTCTACTTTCTGGCGGGAGATTAATCACTGCAGGGATGATATTATTATAGTGGCTGCGTGCTGGTGGATTCCCGCTTACTGAAGTATGGCCCGTTGGCACTCCTCCTCTTACCCCAGAAAAAGAGGAAGAGGAAGGCCCACTTGTGGTGTTACCTAAGGTATAGGTATGTAAATTAGTGGGCTTGCCGGGAGCTGCCGTAGGGGTCGCATTTCTAGCGGAAGGAAACTGTGATTTAGTTGTGTTTGTAACAGTCATAGTAACCTTATTCACAGTAGGTACATGCAAAGGGGTTGGAGTAACTTGTGGACCCAGATGTTCAAGGATATCTAATTTAGCTAAACCCAATTTCTCCAGATTTTCCACTTTTTTACATATCTGCTCAAGTTTGTCATTTAGGGGGGCAATAAGGAGCTTCATAGCATCCATAATGTGACCCATTATAGACTCCCCATTGCCTCTGAGACCCAGATTTGAGCTTGACTGTGGTGGTTCTCTTCCATTGGTCTGTTCAAATAATGGCAGAGTTACCTTCTTTCTTCTACCCCTTTGTTTAGCACACCCCCTACTTGGGGCCAGTAATTTTCTATTATGCGTGCGTCTAGGTCTGCGGTGGACAGAGCCGTGATCGGTCGTACTATCGACACAGCTATTATTAAGTGAATCAATTGTGAGGATAGGATCATCATTATCGCAGGAAATCGGGATTGTGCTGGTCTCGGGCGCCTTACTAGGCTCCGGTTCCTCTGATGGTGTCGCAATAATCTGCAAATTAGGAGTTAGGGACAACCGGCTATCCCTATCTTGAAACACTGCAGGAAGTGAGGGAGGATCTTCCACATGGGTTGGCACAGCCCCAGGGAGACCTGTGTAAGATTGCATTAATATAGAATCATTTGATAGTGATGTCACATTTATATTATGTTCATTATAATCAGCAGGTTGTGATATCTGCTGAATTAGACAGGTGCTAGGTGGTAACGACAATCGTCTCTCGGTATTTTCGATGGCATTCGCTACCACCACAATTGTTTGTTGGAGCATGCGATCAATTGCAGTTAGCGTTGGTAGCGGTGTTTTAGTTTGGGCAGTATTCCTTGTGACTGAGCGTGTATGGATAGGCGTTTTTTTAACCATGTTCTTAGCGGTAGGCTTGGACTCCATGGGGGCCATTTATAGTATACTTATCGATGGGTGGCTGATCGGCCGAGGGTAGTGCCCAGCCCAGACTCCTCAGGCCTCTGAGGGCCCGCCCTTTGCCCGGGCTTAGCCCCGCGCGCGGACCCGCGACGCGGGAAGGCCAGCCCCTTTAATGGTGCCTCCGGGTGCCAAGCCTCGACGCGACTTCCGGTCCAGTCGCGGAGGCTTCTGGGGACTGTAGTCTCTACTCCCCCGCTCTGCGGCAGTCCCGGTGTTGGAGGGCTGCGGCGGGGGGAGGAGACAACAGGTGCGGTGATGGTCGCTCGAATCCCTGTGCAAACGAGACTGAAGGCAGGTCAGGATCCCCAGACGGCTGACAAGCGTGCAGGTAGGCACACGCACGGGACACTGCAAGCTTTGGCGCCAACACCCCGCTCAACCGCAAGGCCAGCCCCTTTAACGGCGCCTCCGGGCGCCAAGCCTCGACGCGACTTCCGGTCCAGTCGCGGAGGCTTCTGGGTACTGTAGTCTCTACTCCCCCGCTCTGCGGCAGTCCCGGTGTTGGAGGGCTGCGGTGGGGGGAGGAGACAACAGGTGCGGTGATGGTCGCTCGAATCCCTGGGCAAACGAGACTGAAGGCAGGTCAGGATCCCCAGACGGCTGACAAGCGTGCAGGTAGGCACACGCACGGGACACTGCAAGCTTTGGCGCTAATCATTCCTTTGATTATCCTGATTCTATCTGCAGTCACTTTTCTTAGCCCTTTTTCAATTTTATGGCCTAAATACTGTACTTCTTTTTGACAAAATTGCAATTTTGATGGGGATACTTTAAGACCTCCATCTGCTAAATGATTTAGCAATGCAACTGTATCCACTACACAAGCTTCTCGAGTTCTCGATGCCACCAATAGGTCATCGATATATTGGACTAGTACTGATCTTTTGGGCATTTTTAAATCTTCTAGTGACTTCTTGAGAATCTGATTAAATATCGATGGACTTTCTGTATACCCCTGTGGGATTCGGCACCATGCCAAAGTACGTTCGCCAAACTGGAACGCAAAAATCTGTTGGCTATCAGGGTGCAATGGAATAGAAAAGAAAGCATGACACAAGTCAATGACTGTGGACCATTCTGCATCATGAGGAATCTGATATAGAATCACAGAAGGATTTGGTACGATGGGACAACATGATACAACAATTTTATTCACTTTTCTAAGGTCTTGCACTATTCTGAAAGTTCCGTTAGGCTTTTTCAGACCCATAATTGGTGAATTACACGGGCTACTAATTATTTCTTTCAAAATACCTTGTTCAATCATTCTGTCTATTATGGGAGTAACTCCTGCAATTATTTTGGGTGTCAATTTATACTTTGGAATATTTGGGTAACTTACTCCTTCCTTTACAGTAATTCTTACGGGATCTACACTTCTCATTAATCCCACATCTTCTCCAGTGAAATCCCATACTTCCGTTTTCACTGTTTTCTTCAATTCCTGAGGCAATTCTTCTGGGTCAAATACAGCAAATGCCTCAGTTACTTCGGGTTCCATATTAGCTATAGTCATTTTGTACAGTACATCCTCATCAGGAGTTTCAAAAGCTATGCCATCAGGAGTACAGAAAATTGTGCAATTCATCTTACACAACAAGTCCCGTCCTAACAAATTTACAGGGCTGGTATCGCACACGACAAAACTGTGCATCTCGGAAAATTTCCCTATTTTAACCTTAACTGGTTCAGTAAGATCTGTTTGTTTGAAACTCCAACTACTTGGATTGTCTCATCCGAGAGAGGAAGATTTTTAATATCAGCTGATCTAACAGTTGAACGAGTAGCATCAGTATCTACTAGGAAAGTAATGTTTTCGTCATTTATCTTTCCATCCACAAAAGGGCCTGTCTGGTCTATTTCCAGAGTTGCGCCAAGTACGCACTCTTCTTCCTCTCCTCGACACCGTCAATAACTCTCTTCTGACTCACTCTCATCGCGTTGCAGCCAATACTGCGAAACAGCACTAGCGCGCGGCAGCTTAGTTACCTGTTCTTCGGTGTAGAATCCTGTCTCATTACTGTATCTCTGAGGGTTTACGCTCTGTGGAAAAGGCGGTTTTGGCACCTAACACTGTTGGGCAACAACCTCCTGCTGTCGCTGTGGTTGACGACTCACCTCATTCTGCACCTGTGGATTTAATGATGCATTATCGCCATTAGCACTTGGGGGTAATTTACACTCGGATTTCCAATGCCCTATCTTTCCGCAGTTATGATATGGCCACTTCTTTTTGGCTTCTTCTATACTAATCTGTCCTTTTCCTTTTCCAATATTGGGTTTTTGTTTCATATTGCTCATGCCATTTGCCTGTTCAATCAGTTGGGCTTCTTGTCTTTCTGCCACTTTTACTTGAGCCCTTATGGCTTTTGCTTTTAACTTACGTTGCTTGGCTTCAATTTCATCGCTAAAATATTTTGCATGCTTTAATACTTCATATATCTTTTTATTTTGCCAATCCACAGTATGCTGTTTAATCATTTCGCTTACTTCAGTTCGCAACCCATACACAAATCGATATACAAAATGACTTAAATCTTTCTCACTCAAATTTTCATCACCACTGTATTGTTTAAAAGCCAATAACAATCTCTCATAATAGGCATGTACAGATTCTTTTACCTCTTGATGAGTTCTATCAATTTTTACCCAATCAGTTTCTTTTGGAGGTACTTTATTTTTCAAGAAGGTAACTACTTGTTCATATTTGCTCATTACCTCTGGATCGGGGGCACCTGTTTTAGGATCTCTAGGGTATTCCTGAGTAGGCCAACCTATTGTAATTTTACATTCTGCCCATAATTCTGCTGGCACAATTATTTCAAAAAGACTGTTCAAATCAATCCACAGTACTTTTGATAATTTGACAAACCTGTCTACCTGCCTATACCACTCCACCAGCTTTTCGCGAAGACGGGGGAAGTCATTTGTAAATGATAAAATGTCTTGTCTAGTCCAGTGGACATGCACATAGCCTCCTCCTGGAATCTCCCTTATAGGATACTCAGCTACCACTTTCTCCTTTTCTCTTTCTGGGAAAGCTGCAAATGTTTTGTCTGTTACATCGTCTCGTTTCCGAAACCATCTGCTCTTCCATTTATCTACATCGCCCCATTTTCTCAGTAAAACAATTAGCTCTTTAATTTGTGTCATTCTTCCCGTGGTATTCAAACTCTCAATGTCTTTTTCAGCAAAATCTACTCGGTATGGTTTCTGTAATGACTTTATTTTTCAAAATCGATACCCATTTCACCCGCTACTTCTTCCAATTTTTCATGTAAATTATTTCTCGTTCTCCATGTTATACTCTTACATAGAAACATTAGTTATTCTTCCTGATATGCTTTTAATTTTCCTGTGGGAATAGTTCCTACTATCAATTCTTCTAAAGTTATTTTTAATTTTGCCACATCTAAAGGTCGAGGTTCAGCATCTTTTTGCTGTAAACTCCTTAACCATTCGCTTAGTTCATCGGAAGTGGGACCTACAGGAGTTATTTCATTCCTCACTCGTTCTGGACTTTTTGGCGATCCTGGTACTGATTCTGTTGTCATTAGTGTTTTATTCATCAGGCTCTGATTTACTGTCAAATTTTAAGGAGTACTTAATCCCGAAGTTCCTATCACTTTTCACCATGGATTTTCTCCTGAATCTCTTTTTTCCATTTCAGCTTGCTTATTACTGTTGTAAGGGATCGTTAGACAATTTTCACTATCCTTTTGCTTATCAAAAATAGGCATCACTGCTCCTATTGTTACAGGAACAGTTACAGCTTCCATATTTTTGGTCAATTTCCTAATCTTTTCAGTTAACTCCAAAGTAGTTCTGGCTAATTCAGCTGAAGTTTAATTTGTCATTCTACCAGGTTGTGTATTTTCTGATTCTCTAAAGGGATTATTTTTTCCTACCTCAGGTGGCGTTGACTCAAATTTTATATTTTGTGGTGTCTCTTTCACTGGGGCACTTGGTGTCAACAACGTAGAATTTGGTTGGTACGGGGGAGGATTTTTATAAAACATGTCCTCGAGTACATCATCCTTTGACTCATTAACACGATACTTGTAGCCTTCTGACCCTGTATTGTTTCTCTTCTCTGTACATTTTCTACTACTAGCCTCTTCATCATTTCTCATAGGGAACATCCCATCAGCCATATTCACACTCCGCCATCGTCTTATTCTGTCATCATGATTTTCCTGTCCACACGGTCTACCAAACATGTATTTATACCTTCTGCCACTCCGCTGTCGCTCTCTTTCATACATCTCATCTTCCCATTCTGTCAATGCTTCAAATTGAGTAGGTCTAGGTCTCGGTTCTAGTCTCATCATCCTTTCTCTTAAGTTCCTTAATACTGCTAAATTAAATGAACCATGTTCTGGGAACGCTAAAACTCCATCATCTTTTGTATACTTTGCCCAATTATCTAGCCAAATACATATATGATACCCATATTTCGCAACCATAAAGGATGCAGGCGATTTCGGTGGAGGAAGCAACTGTCTCTCTCTAGTCACAATCAGTTTATCCTTTTTAAATAAGTTCTTGATCTTTCCAAACCAGGACTTTTTCTGGTGGATCGTAATACATAATTTTCCTTATCCGGTATCGCTAGATTTCCTCTACGACTATTCTGTGGTCTTATCCAATCGTAGCGCGACTCACACTAATGCACCAATCAGGAGCGTCTATATCATTTGTGTAATTCTCCAATCCCAGCGAGAACACACTAACGCACCAATCTGGAGCGTTTACGTCACTCTGGCTTTTCTCCACTCCTAGCGCGACGTACACTAACACACCAATCCGGAGCGTTTACGTCTCTCAATTGCTGGCCAATCCCAGCACGGTCTTTCTGACGTCAGCTTTTCTCCCTACTCCTGCTTCTGCTGACCCCTCCTTTACAAACATATTCGGCAAACCTTTTCTTACGTTCTCTTTTCCTCAAATTATGTTAGTAACAACATAAAAACACCACCATTGTCCGCTTCGCTGAACCAAAGGAAATAGTTTTGACCTTTTACACAAGAATTCTGTATTTCTCGAGAACAGTGCTTACCTCTGCCCTACCACAGAATTATTTGCCTATAAAGTAGCACTTCCCTCTACCTTACCCTTCTAGCAAGCATTAGCTAACTGTTTCTCTGGAGATAAAACACATGTGGAGACTACACTGCTCCTGAGAATTAAGGCCAGAGTTTCACAATAAAGCCGAATGCTATTTCACTTATACACATTCATACGGAAAAATGTAGTCCATTTACAGAAGAATCCTGTATTTCTCGAGAGCAGCGCTTACCTCTGCCCTTCCACAGAATTATTTCATTTGTTGATAAAGTAGCACTTCCCTCTACTTTACCCTTCTAACTAGCTTAGGGGAGACCTATTACCTTCCCATTGATAAGCGTAATCAGAGCTCACAATTGACTCCTGTTACTTAAGACCGAAAATTTACAGGTGGCTTTCGCTATCCATACACCACTTTCACACAGAAAATCCCTACCGATAACACACGACGATGTTACCAATTTCAAACCCAGACAATGCGTTGTGCGACTCCAATCGTCACACGTTTTCCCCGTGTACCTACAAGGCAACAAGACAATACACCGTGCGACTTCACTTGCCACACGTTTTCCCCGTGTACCTACAGGGCATCCAACTTCCTACATCCCAGAAGTCTTCAGAAACAACATAAAACGCGACGCGACTCAACATAGAATGTTAGTACATAAATCAATAATCAATAAATCAGAAATCAAAATCAATAAGCAATAATCACCAAACCAATGCAATAAAACCATCAATCTGCTACCAGAAAAAACTGCTCCAGCGCAGAAAAGCGGCGAAATTTTTACATATCCTCCATGCGTCACAGACCCGTCATCACACTAACTCATTCACACACGCATTCATTGGTGGGGCCCATAACACCAACACTCATATGTTTCTCTCATGAGTCTGCACACAGGAGGAATGATGCGCTGGACATGTGGGGGGTACCTTATTACCTATAGGAAAGAAAATGTATTACAGTATATACATATTTACATTAACACCTATAGGATCCCAACCTTAACATCAAGGCACTCCACCACTTGGTCGAGTGGACCAATTAGTTGGACTGGTTGATGGTGATTTAGAACCAGCTAAAATTCATTAAAGCTTCAGAATCCTCTAGTAACCTAAATAAAGAACCACAAACTCATTATTCTGTTAATCAATATTAGTTTATCTAATCTTTGTTTCACATTTTTTTTATAAATTAGCATTTCGGTCAATCAAATTTGAATTTCAGTCTATCAACACAAATTGCATGACATTTTATATTTACCTATTCTTGCTATCAGGGTTATTCTCTAATTCAATTGGCTCTGCATAACCCAAATTCTTTGCTCAATCGTCTCAATCGGAAGCAGGCCAAGCCTCAAAAGTCCCGAAAAGTTCTTTGTTCGGCACGACACAGTCCCAATGATATCCAAAGGACCAAGTAATCGCGCAAGCGAATCGATCACGGAACGCACTCTCCTCCGGATATGATCTGCCCTTTTCCTCTCTATTCTACTACCCTTTTTATAATATAATTCTGGGTAACATGAAACATTTCTTAGACTATGAGAGACTATGATTGGTCCATTTGGTGAAATTTGCAATAAGGTCCAGTTTTCCCACTGAGTTGGGTTCCCAGAGAAGTTGCTAGGTCACTTCCTCAGTCTATGTCATGCTCATGCAACTTATTGAATCTTGGTTATGTGCGACCATTGTTTCCTCCAGTAATTTTCACTAACTGAAGTTTGGAAGTCCTCCATGTTCCTATCCTTGACCAGGAACACTGTGCTCTGGATTGAGGATGCCTGGAGATCTTCGGAGCCATCCGAGTCTGCGCTGAAGACATCGCCCTCACAAGACAGTGGCCACTTCCGAACACCATTTTGAATGTCATGGTTTTGTAGGCCCGAATACCAACTTAAGCAAAACAAACACAAAGAATAATTAATATGTGGAAATGAAGAGTCTAATGTTAAAACCCACACTAATCCCTTCATGTATTAGTATTTTCCTAGCTTATAGCAACATTTAAAGTAACCATACTCACCATTTGGCATCAACAGGAACGCAAACGTCACCTAAAGCAACATAAATCATGCAATATTCTATTGACAGAAATACTATTGTTAATAGGCATACCACAATTAGTTATTAGAGTTATTCTGACATGGAAATAGCAATGTGTCCCGCATGTAATTTGTGTTTACCAAAAATGCATGTTGTTGGTTAATATAACACAGCACACAGTTAATTCAAATTAAAATATAAATCGATTACGTAATTAGTATTTTAATGCAAAATAGAGAAGGTATACAAAATTTTGCTTTACCTGCTCCATCAAAACGTTTGCACGTTAAAGACTATAGAAAGAGGTCTGGTGAGGATGAATGTTTTTGGACAACTGAAGAAGTGGAAGTTGTTGCTGGTGGCTCAGGATAAGGAGTCAAAAGGTCACAAAAAAAGGAAGAATGTAGAGAGAAATAAGAAGGAAAAGTTCACTGAACGTAAGGGTCAATTGTTTGATGATGCTATAAAGGCAAAGAGTGGCGCTATAAAGGTGTAAAAGAGAGGCCCTATTGTTGTGGTATGTGATTTGTCCTCTGCCAGTGGGGATGTAGAGTTGACTTGCTCTACAAGTTTTGACGACTCTGATGAGGAAGAGGTTCCCCATGAAAGGAGAATAGTGGCTGAGAGGAAAATAAAACTGGAGATGGGTGATTGTGTGGATCCTCAGGGTGAAGAAATGCTTGACCCACTTTTGATTCAACATACTATGTCTCCTCAATGGACTCCTGCAGAGCATGTAGCTAAGTATGTGAGATACTGGATCAGGAGGGAGATACCAAAGGAGGTGCGGGCAAGGCTAAGGTCTGAGTGTCCAAGACTAAGTCTGGATTGCCAGGTGGCTTATACACCTGAATTGGACCCTAAAATGATGACTTTCTTAAATAAGTCAGGAAGAGATCCGAGAAGGGGTCTAGATAAGGGTCCAAAAGGATGCCAGGATAAGTTGCTAGACATGCTTGATCCACTCACAAAATTATTTGATCTGTGAGAAGAAGCACATCCGAATAATACCGGAGTGGATGTTCAGGAGTTACGTCAATGAGTGCAGAGGGCAATTTGCCTTCTTGGTAATTCTAATGCAGCCTTATGTGTTGAGAAACTTAAGAGCATCTTGTTAAAGGTTGACCCTAAGTTGGCAGACCTGGCAAACAAAGAATTCGGAGAGCAAAGGCAAGGAATGATCTTTGGAGAGGAGTTTGTAAAGGATATGTCTAGGTACGTTGGTACTTTTAATTCTTTGCAAAAGGCTTAGAAGGATATCAGAAAAGTTTTTGGTATTGATGTGGTCAAGCGAATACCAGAGGATCTTTTGGTGGAGGTTTTAGGCCCTATGGTTCAGGTTTCGGATATGGTTTGTCGAGATCGGAACAGGGTAGTTTAGTCAAAGGTTGAGGTCTTGTGGAATGCGGGCGGAGAGAAGAACAAGAGGTTCATCAGGTAGGATGTTTCACAGACCCTATTTCTATCCATGTAAAATTGGGCAGCAGACTAGCCCAGCTTGTTTCAAGGTGGAAGGAAATAACTCAGGATCTGTGGGTCTTGGAAACAGTGGCAGGATATCATATAGATTTTATGGAGACACCAGTTCAGGAGAGGTGTCCCGCTGTTTTTAGATTCTCAAAGGAGCTGGAGGATCTTTTTTCAAAGGAGGTAGAGGCATTGGCAGAGAAAGGGGCAATAGGGGTTGCGAAGATGGTGTCAGGGTGTTTCATGAGCAATATATTTTTGGTGGTAAAAAAAGGACACTGTCATGAGATCTGTTATAAACCTCAGAGAGTTGAATGATTGGGTGTGTTGCAATCAGTTAAAAATGGAGGGAATCCATACGTTAAGGGATTTGTTGAGAAAAAGGGTTTGGAGGACCTGTTTGGGTTTGAAGGATGTTTATCTGACGTTTCCGGTGTGTGTGGCGCACAGGGATTTCCTTCAATCCGAATGGAAAGGAGTTCATTGGAGGTTAAAAAGTCTCCAGTTAGGGTTGATGTCAGCTCCTTGGTGCTTTACCAAAGTAATGAAGCCAGTAGTAGCATGGTTGAGATCCATGGGAATTCAACTGATTGTTTATCTGGATGACATTCTAATTATGGCCGAGGACAAAAGTTTGGCAAAAGAGGAAACAGAGTTTGCAATGAGGGTTCTGGAGGATCTAGGTTTTGTTGTAAACAGGGAGAAGCCATGTGTGGAGCCGGTGCAAGTGATGCAGTTTTTAGGTTTTCAGATTCAGACATTGGAATGTGTGTTGAAATTACCAACGGACAAGGTGAAAAAGATTTGAAAGTAGGTAAAGAGAGTGAAGAGTGTAGATTGGATCACGTTGCGTCAGTTGACGAGATTGCTGGGTCTACTTTCAGCGTCTATTCAAGTGATTTTTCCCGCTCCCCTCCAGTACAGAGCATTGCAGAGGTTGAAGGCTTTTCATTTGAGGCAGGGGCGAAGTATTCACAGAAAGTGATAATGAATCAGGAGACTCAGGAGGAGTTGGATTGTTGGTTGATGAGCCTTAAAGCATAGAATGGAAGAGCAATATTTGGAGAACTTCCAGAGGTGGAGTTAGAGTCAGATGCAAGTCTGTATGGTTGGGGAGCAAGGTGTGGCACACTGTCGACCGGGGGACAGTGGTCCAAGGAGGAGAGGGAGCTTCACATAAATTGTCTGAAGCTCCTGGCAGGATCATTTGCAGTCAAGAGTTTCATGAAGGATCAAGTAAGATGTGTTCTGCTAAAGATGGACAACATTTTAGCAGTGCGTTGTGTGAACAAGCTGGGGGTCCTCAGTCAAGGGGACTAGCAGAATTAGCAAAGGAGTTTTGGAAGTTCTGTTTGGAAAAAGAGATTATGGTGCAGGCTCAGTATATACCGGGGTTGAGCAACACAGAAGCGGATTGGTATTTAAAGTATCTCAAGGATGTGAATAACTGAAGATTGGCCAGGGGAGTTTTCCAGACGTTACAGCAGAGGTGGGGTCCTCTGCAGGTGGATTTATTTGTGGACAGACTGAAAGCGCAGTTGGTGGATTTTTTCAGTCAGAGGCCAGATCCGGAAGCAAAGGGGATAGATGCTTTCCTACAGGAGTAGAGTGTGGGGAGGCTTTATGCCTTTCCGCCATTCTCCATAATTCAGAGAGTGTTGATGACAGTCAGGAGAGACAAGGCAGAGTTGGTTCTGATAACGCCATTTTGGCAGGCCCAAGTGAGGTTCCCATATGTGATGAGTTTGTTAATGGAGGATCCTGTTTTGTTGCCAATTTTCCTGAAGCCGTTTCTGCTCCAACCTTGGCTAGGTGGTGAAAGAGGTGATGTATAAAGGCTGGTGTGGATGTGAGTGTTTTCGGGCACATTCTGTTAGGGGTGCTATGGCTAGTTTATGAGAGGTTCCAGTTTGAGTGGCATTTTGAGGGCGGCTGATTGGTCAAATGATTCAACTTAAAAGAAATCTATATTAAACCTGTAGAAAATATGTTGGAGAGAGTTTTAGAAGAACTTTGAACATGCATAATATTGGCTTTTGGGCCTTGCCAAAAAATGCAGATGTTCCACAGTTTAATGGGCAGAAAATCATGATTTTATTAAAGGCATGGAGGCTAATATTATCCCTTCACTTACCCACTCCCTTTTACATTTATTTGTTATTTTTTGTTTAGGTTAAAGCAGAGAAAATGGATATCGGGGATAAGTATTTGGAGAACACTCTAAGACAGTGCTCTGAACATCTGAAATTCAGAAAGTTGCTTAAGACCTTCCTATTCAGTGTCTGTTAATCCTGCCAGGATCCGCTGCTTCTCCTCACAGTCTGCTTAAGTGCAGAGATACCCCTCCGAGGGTCGATTCTGGCGCTATACAAATAAATAAATAAATAAATAAATAAACACAAATGGATTGGACCTTTTTGGTTCTTCGGCTGGGACTTTGTTTGTTTCACAGCTAATAAAAGAGGAAGATGGCTGACTGTTCTGATGTTATATGCATGTTCAGTGTTCTAGAGTTCTTTTGTGTTCTAATTCAAATTTTTGATGTTACTGCTATGTTTGAGAGCAATAAAAGTTCATGCTTAATAATAGCCTCTGTGCCTTTAATAAAATCATGATTTTCTTCCCATTAAAACTGTGGAAAATCTGCATTTACAAAGTTGACAGAATACTACACAGGCATTGTAGGATAAGTCTATGTCTCGCAGCGAGTGCTATTTAAGGGAAGAGAAGTGTCAAGTTTAACAAATGCTGTACCACAAATGAAGCAAGGTGATGGGCAGAAATAGCTGGGTCCCAGATGCACAATCTTGCAGTTTGACAATCCCTGTCCACAAGCAAGCAGTATCAGACCGCATCACTTTTGAGTTTCTCAAAAAGTTTTGCCTTGAATGCAGAATCGTGTTTGTAATGTTCTCTAATACAACAGCTCAATTAATGATTTGGATGTCTTTCTCTTTACAGCGTTGCTTGTTTTGCACTTGGAGTCACACATTTTTTACTCTAGTGCCAAGGCCAGGATTGTTAGTCATGGCGCTGTGAGCTCCCCAGTTCTTTGTTATTGGGTCCAGGGCCATCTTTAGCACTGGTGGCACCCTGTGCGACAATGTCTGTAGGCCCCCCAATGACCACCTCTGCCATGGATTCCCTCACTAACACCCTTTAACAGTGCCCCTCAAGTCTCCATAACCACTATCTCTCAGATTCATTTAGTTTTATAGCACCACTCATACCAGTGTACGATGTCAGAGTACTTTACATCACACACACATTGCACATGTGTATATATCAGTGTATAGGAAATGTTACATCAGACAGGACTACAAGGTGTAGTGTAGGATTGACATTTCATTGATACTGGTAGACAATATAGTTTAAGTCCTTATTCGGGAAAAGCACAAATTCAGAATTTAAAATGTAACATCATTGTTAGGGGTTCTCTTTAATAATAAGAATTGTTATCTACCCAAATGAACCCTGTTCATAAGATTAGGATGATGAAAGACTGGGCAAAAAAATGTATAGCGCTAACATATACCTTGCAGTTTGCATACAGCTCTTTGATGACAGTTAATAACTCAATGTTCTACATTAGGATTTTGACTTATAAACGACAAGTAACAAAAGGAGCTCTCTTACAGAAGCAGTAACCACTGACCTATTTACATTATATGCAGTTTGTTAGCTGCATGGTAAACGTTCTTAGCAGCAGGCATTTTAACCCTCTGCACTACCTTAGGATTAGTCAAAACTTTCACTAAACAAACCTTAATCACAGAGTGATCTTGACATTTTAGTTGATGCCTAAAAATTTTTAGAGGCCAGGAACGCGCAGCAAGTGCTTCTAAAATGATAAGGTGCTTGTAAAAATTACGCCCCCACCCCAAGTCAGCGCCCGGTGCGATGGCACCGATCGCACCGCCCTAGAGTCGGCCTTGATTGGGTCGGTTGCCTCACCAAATATTTGGGGGACCAACCGCCACTGCATCTAATATTCGGGGATAGTGAAGTGTGTTTTCAATATTGTAATGCAGTAGTTCACTAACATTACTACAAATTATCACTGTGACCTCCTCTCATTTCCCATATGTGAGGTCACGTCTTGATCTAAAAGAAGCTTTTTAATGAATGTTGCATAAAAAACAAATACAACATTTTTCTGCATAACGTCTCTAATAGACTCACACACATCACCCACATTAGCAATAAATTAAAGGAAAACAATGTTTATAACAATCTGTTTAAGAATTATTCAAGTCCATCAGGGAAACCAGTTGCGGCTCATGCAGGTAAGCACGAAGGGGTGGGGGGAGTGACAAATGACGGAATAAGGAAAATGAATTAAAGAAAACCACGTACCTTACGCTTGCCGCATCGCCAATTCTGCGATGCGGCGAGCGCAAGGTAAATGGTGTTATTTATTTATTTATTTTATTTTCCCTATTCCGTCGTTTGTCACTTCCACCCCAGCCCCACCGCGCTTAGCTGCACGGACCTCCACTGAGGGAAAGATTCTCTGCAGAATAGAGCTGGCTCTATCAGAGGGCCCTCTGAAAGGTTTGGGCCCTGGGCCAGAGCCTACTTTGTCCATGCCTTAAAATGTCTCTGGTCATGATGTACAGCAAGCCTGATGCTGTGCAGCATGGCTAAATGAGAAAAAAAGCTCATGACACTGCCCGCATGCTGTCATTTCATAGGCATGTGCAACATGGGTCCACTTTTTTTTCCCTTTATTTTCCAATCAGTGTTGGATTGTGAGAAGGTGGAGTATTATGAGGTGATACTGGTTAGGCCTCACCATGCAAACTCTCATAGAGCCAATAGATGGTAACACTAATGAATAAAAGAATTTCTAGCTGACGCGTTAAGATTTTTCCTTTCTATTAAGAACATGAAGGCGAGGATTATACTTCTCTTTCTTTACTGAGTAAAAACACAGCAGACAATTAGGTACTTGAAAACTTTGAACTACATATCCCATGAGCCCCACAGCGTTATGTGTCATCCAAGGGGTCCCATATCCCTATATATAGCCTCAACACGGAAGTCCTTCTTCTTTCCTTGTGAATATCAACATAAGGTCTCCAACCTGAGTCCAACAAGAACTTCTGACAAACACCAACTTGCCCACTCCACGGGTGTAACCACCTTCAACAGGCATAGGCGAATCCCTTTGGAACCATCCAATCGACCAGAAACCAGTAATTCTTCTGTCATCTTTATGTGGATTTATTATCCGTTTCTGAGAAAAAAGAGATATCTAATAATATTGTATCCTTTGAAGACAGTATAAACAATCTCAGTTGGGAAATATCAAATAGAAAACAATAATGAAGCCATGCATCAAAAGCAATAGCAGTAACATTTGAAACATCATATATACTTAAACAGAGTTTGAGACACCACCATCAATGCAACATCCACAATAGATTTATGATAAAACACCTTAAAGGTGAAATCAGAAGAACAATCCGCGACAACCTTAATGTCTTCTAAGTGAGAACCAGTAGAAATAAAGCTTTAGAGGCAATAGCCCCTTGCACAGAATTCTCCCCAAAAAGGGATACATCAATTGCAGCTTCTGCCTGCAGCCATTAAAACCAACGGGCCAAAGCTTCAGATGAGACAGGGTGGAATGGTTTCTTTAGTGAAACTGGCAGTTGACCCTCCAAATATCTGCAAAATTCATTGGTACACTCCTCATGAGACTTAAGGGATTTACCCACACACAACTTTTGATTATGAGGGAAAGCAGGATAACTGATATATTGCGATGCAGTTTTAGTAGGTCTTGAAATAGAGACAGACACACCGGAGGGAGCCTGCTAAATCGAAGGCACTCACATCCGAAACACGTCTATATGAAATGAGACGCATAAGAAGCGTCCGCTTTTCAGACAACTATTTGTGAGAGAGATCTTCGTTTGCGGGCTATGCTCTGAGAAAGCGCAAAACTACGGCAACATCCCATAGCTTTTAATATTTCAGCTGAGGGGGATGGACCAACTGAATACCCCTAAACAGCTTGCATACTAAAGGGTGTTCACCCACTGGTTCCCCATCCAGATGAGTATATCCAGCAGAAATAGCAGAACGCAAGTTGTTTACAGTCCTATATGCTAATCCGTGACTAGCAATGTCATATAAAAAATTCACAATCATATAGACACCTCGCCCCAAGGAATCCACACTCCGTTCACTACACCAACATACCCATCAGCGCCAGGCCAACTCATATCATTTATGTGTAGAGAAGGGAGCCCAAGACTGTGATAAGAAGAACATAGTGCTTTGCAAAACTCCTGGCACTTGCCAGTATCGCCTGAAGGTCTCCACACCATAAGGGACAAGCACCCCATAGTCAGCAATGGATGCGGGAGACCCAGCAGGTTGGAGAGAAGATCTGGGAAGGAGAGAATCCACACTGGCGGTGCACAAGACAGCAACATCACTACAGGAATCTAAGGCTGGGCCTTCCAACAAGGGGTCATTAGGACCAACTCTGCTGTCTGCAGACTCACCTGTGAGAGCACCTTCTGCATCATAGAAAAGGGAGGAAACGCTTTCAGAAGACCCATCGACCTGAATTGGGTGCCAGAATATCCGGTCCCCAACTGTAAAAATTCAGGAGGTGGGCATTCAGGCGGGATGCGAATAGATCTATTGTGCATGATCCCCACATAAAAAACCCAGGGATGGAGCCTTCAATGGCTGGAATCAAGCAGGAACCAAGAGTTCCAGTCCGCTATCACATTGGATTGGGCCGGAATTTACTCTGCTGTCACCAAGATT
The DNA here is from genome assembly GCF_964204655.1 of Triturus cristatus. Classification (NCBI taxonomy): domain Eukaryota; kingdom Metazoa; phylum Chordata; class Amphibia; order Caudata; family Salamandridae; genus Triturus; species Triturus cristatus. The sequence goes on along the minus strand of NC_140589.1, from coordinate 1,255,767,589 downwards.
TGATGCTGGAGACAATAATGCCAGAAATCCTTGGCAATCTCCACCAGAAGTCGGGATCTCGTTCCGACCAGGTGGCATATCTACTGTATCGCCGAGACAATGTCCATTCTCAGAAAAATGCAACAACTCGCCTTGCATGGGGATAAAGTGCAAACTGCAAAGGCCCCTGCCAACACCCCGAGGCAATTGATGTGAAGATGAAGCTCGTCCGGAGATCACCTGTCCCATCACCACCATGCGGCACCGGACCTCCTTGCCCCATTGGCTGGCGTCCGATTCTATGACCACCTCAGCAACCGATGCTAAGATGGCTTTGCCGTTCCAGTCATCCATGTGGTCCAACCACCAGGACATCTCCTTTCCGGCTTCCTCCAACAACACTATTCGCTCCGAATAAGAGCCCCTTCCAAAGGTGTAAGAACTTTAATCATTGAAGGGCCCGATAATGAAGTGGTACCGGGAATATCGTTTGGATGCATGACACCAAAAGACCTACTATGCGAGCCAAGATCCTCAATGATATAGTCAGAGAGGCAATGGTTATCCTCAACTCTTTCTTGATAGAAATCCGTTTCTTTAATGGTAACTGGAGCTGGCCCCCAAAATTCTAGAGTCTGGGAAGGAACTATAATCAATTTCTGAATTGATGACAAACCTCAGATCCTGAAGGAGCTGAACAGCCCAAGAGAGGTGAAAAAGAACATTGTTCCTGCTCTGTGCCATGATGAGAATTTCATCCAGATATATAATCAATCTCACTCCCGCTCCCCAAGATATTGGACTACAGTCCGAAGCCACTTGGTGAAACACCAGGGAGTTGATGAAAGACTAATGGCATGGCAGTAAACTCGTACCAGAGATGGCAACAGCAAAATTGGAGAAACCTCTGATGGGGGACAATGATGGAGACTGCCAAGAAAGCGTCCCTGAGGTCGAGACAGACCATGCAATCTCCCTCCTGTAAAATATCGCAGAACAAGTGTATGCCCTCCATCTTCAACTGGCTATATACGATCCAAGAATTTAAATGTTTGAGGTTCAGGACCCGCCAAAGACCTCAATGCTTCTTCTGAACCAAGAAGATTTTGCAGTGTATGAGGTAAGACCTCACAATCGCTCTTTTTAAGAGTAGCGCACAAATCTCATCTATGAAACTACTTGGGAAAAAGAAGAGTGGGATACTTTTCCTGCTGAGGCGTGGAGTAAACCTCCAATCTGAACCCCTCAACCGTCTACAACACCCAATTATCCAGACTGATAGCCCTCCAATTGTGCAGGTACAACTGTATTTTCCCCATCAAAGCTTCTGTAGCTGGAAAAACTCTTACCTGAGTTAGTAATATCAGCAGCAGCAGCGTTGTTACCACCCGATATACGCTTGCTGAGCACAGCCACGACCTCCTCTGTTATGGGTAGGGTAGAAGTTGGAGGAGCTGGAGGTGGTATCTCTGCCCCTTTGATATCCTCAGGAAGCCTGGTTGAATCCATGGCCTGGCACTCAGCCTCGAAAGTGCCTTTTTCATAGATTCTTGGGTGTGGTACAAAGCAGAGAAAGTGGCAACACTTGCCGAGGTCTTTAACAAATTTGTCCCCAAACAGCAATCCATTTGCCATAGTGCCTGCCTCCGTAGAAGCCCACTCACCAGCTTCTGGTCAATCCTCATTAGAAAGGACATACATCGTTTTGTGGACATCGCACAATTAGCGTTGCCAACAAGGCATAAACCTCGCTGAGTCCATTCAACCATTTCCCCAGATCCAACTAGGAATTTTCCTCCTTCACCTAGACAGCCAACTCTAAAATCTTAGTAAGTAGACCGGAAAGGTCCAACAGCTTATCATGCCCTGTCTAGTCCTTTTTTTGGGGTATTTTGAAAACTTATTCAGGAAAGTCGCCATATTGGGATACAATTCTGATGTCTTTACCACTTTGCCTGAGAGGGAGGGTTGAGGGCATTCCGATCTCAGTGTGTTACGTACCTCACACTCAAAGCCTTCGCGCAGTCTATCTTGGACATAATGCACCACTTCCATAAAAGGCACCTATTGGGTGGAATGCAGGCAAACTATATTCTCTTAACCAAACAGCAGGTTTGTATTACCTAATGTATGTATTTCCATAGTGGAATGGTGTGCTTTACGTTTGCTCTTCACTGCTGCTTTGGATTCTCTTGGGGGCCTTTGAATCAGATGGTGGGGAAGAGAATGCAGAAGACAAGTTTGCCAGGTGAGACATTGAACCCACTGAGATCCCTTAAGGACATTGAGATGATGTGCTCCCATATTCATGATCTCAAAGGACTGAAGCAGCAATCTGTGAGAGAATGTCCGCAGAGGAAGAATCCTCCCCGAGACTCACTGGGCGAATCCCAAATCATTGGTCACATCGTTAGAGAAGGACTCTACAGGAGGCCAAATCAACTCACGCTGTCCATAACGGACCAGTGGCTGCGTAAAACGCATCAAAGCCCTAATTAGGGCCCTATTAACGGAATCTGCACATGGGTATCCAGTTCTTCCACCAACCCCTCTTCCACCTGGTGTTCATAGGGCCCCTCATCATATTCCATGTATCCTTCTTCCTGTTCAGCATAGTACTCCATTCTGCTTCAAGTAAAGTGCAGAGAGGAGTTCGAAGAGGATTAGAGGGCATATCAGCCCCAAATAGCAGGTGTCAACAAAAATGCCTCAAAGGAGACAAATACGGCAAAAAATGCCCAAGCCTGATCAATCAAATAAGGAGGGAGCTGATATACCCAGGGCACAGCCCTTGAAACACTTATATCGCTCTGTCAGGCATTCTCAGTGGACAGGAGCTGAAGATGTCCTGCAGCACAAAGCACACAACTGATCGGAAGGTCAAAAGGCCAGGATTGGCTTAGCGCACATGCGCAAGGATGGAAGTAGAAAGAGGACTATGTCCTCGCTTTCAGCGCAAGCCTCTCCAAATCCCCACTCTCTCTCCACTCTGGCATATGCAATGTGGGCAGTGTATGAGCCCCTTTGAGCGGAGCGCGCTCTGTGGCGAACAATAATATCACAGCTACAAAGCACTAAAGAAACTAAGCACTTGCTTGAAAAGAAAAAACAAATGCACTTATCTCTGTGCCTGCAGCAGCAAGGAAAGAGGAAGGACTTTTGTATGTATATATATATATATATATATAGAACGAATCTCATCCTTGCGAAAGAGCAGGACCCAGAAGGGAAGTTCAAAGAAGCCTTTATTGAACACGGATGACATGGCGAATGCATTTCGGCAATGACTGCCTTCCTCAGCGCCCAAGTTCACAGGTGGCTTCCATCAATGTCGGATGAATGTTCCTGCCAATTTTATTGGTCCTCATGAAGGCTCCGCCCTGTAGAACGAAGCTCCCCCTGCCAGTAGCTCCCAAGATGGACGAGAACTCCAACACCCAGAATGCAGTGCTCCGCTTCAGGTAAGTGGTGGGTGGGGGGCATGTTGCACCAAGTGGTAAAGCGGAATGCAGGATTCCGATGGGGATGTTGACCAGGATGTCCTGCTTGTGGTGTCCAAGAAACGCTTCCCCGAGCTCCCTCACCGCTTCAGCCCCAAGTCTCAGGATATACATCAGCAGGGGCAGCTGTGCAGATGCACGCCGCCCAAAGTGCAATGAAATCACCGCGCCACTGCTCCGGAGCTCCCAGTCATCGAGGCGGACACGACCCAATTCACTACCGTGAAATAAACAGATTAGCCGAAGCAGCGCCAGTTTAGGTACAGTCCTTGGTGAAGCGGGGGTCGCAGTAATGTGTCTCTGGCTGACACAGACAAATAGAACGAATCTCATCCTTGCGAAAGAGCAGGACCCAGAAGGGAAGTTCAAAGAAGCCTTTATTGAACACGGATGACATGGCGAATGCATTTCGGCAATGACTGCCTTCCTCAGCGCCCAAGTTAACAGGTGGCTTCCATCAATGTCGGATGAATGTTCCTGCCACTTTTATTGGTCCTCATGAAGGCTCCGCCCTGTAGAACGAAGCTCCCCCTGCCAGTAGCTCCCAAGATGGATGAGAACTCCAACACCCAGAATGCAGTGCTCCGCTTCAGGTAAGTGGTGGGTGGGGGGCATGTTGCACCAAGTGGTAAAGCGGAATGCAGGATTCCGATGGGGATGTTGACCAGGATGTCCTGCTTGTGGTGTCCAAGAAACGCTTCCCCGACCTCCCTCACCGCTTCAGCCCCAAGTCTCAGGATATATATCAGCAGGGGCAGCTGTGCAGATGCACGCCGCCCAAAGTGCAATGAAATCACCGCGCCACTGCTCCGGAGCTCCCAGTCATCGAGGCGGACACGACCCAATTCACTACCGTGAAATAAACAGATTAGCCGAAGCAGCGCCAGTTTAGGTACAGTCCTTGGTGAAGCGGGGGTCGCATTAATGTGTCTCTGGCTGACACAGACAAATAGAACGAATCTCATCCTTGCGAAAGAGCAGGACCCAGAAGGGAAGTTCAAAGAAGCCTTTATTGAACACGGATGACATGGCGAATGCATTTCGGCAATGACTGCCTTCCTCAGCGCCCAAGTTCACAGGTGGCTTCCATCAATGTCGGATGAATGTTCCTGCCACTTTTATTGGTCCTCATGAAGGCTCCGCCCTGTAGAACGAAGCTCCCCCTGCCAGTATCTCCCAAGATGGACGAGAACTCCAACACCCAGAATGCAGTGCTCCGCTTCAGGTAAGTGGTGGGTGGGGGGCATGTTGCACCAAGTGGTAAAGCGGAATGCAGGATTCCGATGGGGATGTTGACCAGGATGTCCTGCTTGTGGTGTCCAAGAAACGCTTCCCCGAGCTCCCTCACCGCTTCAGCCCCAAGTCTCAGGATATACATCAGCAGGCAGGGGCAGCTGTGCAGATGCACGCCGCCCAAAGTGCAATGAAATCACCGCGCCACTGCTCCGGAGCTCCCAGTCATCGAGGCGGACACGACCCAATTCACTACCGTGAAATAAACAGATTACCCGAAGCAGCGCCAGTTTAGGTACAGTCCTTGGTGAAGCGGGGGTTGCAGTAATGTGTCTCTGGCTGACACAGACAAATAGAACGAATCTCATCCTTGCGAAAGAGCAGGACCCAGAAGGGAAGTTCAAAGAAGCCTTTATTGAACACGGATGACATGGCGAATGCATTTCGGCAATGACTGCCTTCCTCAGCGCCCAAGTTCACAGGTGGCTTCCATCAATGTCGGATGAATGTTCCTGCCACTTTTATTGGTCCTCATGAAGGCTCCGCCCTGTAGAACGAAGCTCCCCCTGCCAGTAGCTCCCAAGATGGACGAGAACTCCAACACCCAGAATGCAGTGCTCCGCTTCAGGTAAGTGGTGGGTGGGGGGCATGTTGCACCAAGTGGTAAAGTGGAATGCAGGATTCTGATGGGGATGTTGACCAGGATGTCCTGCTTGTGGTGTCCAAGAAACGCTTCCCCGAGCTCCCTCACCGCTTCAGCCCCAAGTCTCAGGATATACATCAGCAGGGGCAGCTGTGCAGATGCACGCCGCCCAAAGTGCAATGAAATCACCGCGCCACTGCTCGGGAGCTCCCAGTCATCGAGGCGGACACGACCCAATTCACTACCGTGAAATAAACAGATTAGCCGAAGCAGCGCCAGTTTAGGTACAGTCCTTGGTGAAGCGGGGGTCGCAGTAATGTGTCTCTGGCTGACACAGACAAATAGAACGAATCTCATCCTTGCGAAAGAGCAGGACCCAGAAGGGAAGTTCAAAGAAGCCTTTATTGAACACGGATGACATGGCGAATGCATTTCGGCAATGACTGCCTTCCTCAGCGCCCAAGTTCACAGGTGGCTTCCATCAATGTCGGATGAATGTTCCTGCCACTTTTATTGGTCCTCATGAAGGCTCCGCCCTGTAGAACGAAGCTCCCCCTGCCAGTAGCTCCCAAGATGGACGAGAACTCCAACACCCAGAATGCAGTGCTCCGCTTCAGGCAAGTGGTGGGTGGGGGGCATGTTGCACCAAGTGGTAAAGCGGAATGCAGGATTCCGATGGGGATGTTGACCAGGATGTCCTGCTTGTGGTGTCCAAGAAACGCTTCCCCGAGCTCCCTCACCGCTTCAGCCCCAAGTCTCAGGATATACATCAGCAGGGGCAGCTGTGCAGATGCACGCCGCCCAAAGTGCAATGAAATCACCGCGCCACTGCTCGGGAGCTCTCAGTCATCGAGGCGGACACGACCCAATTCACTACCGTGAAATAAACAGATTAGCCGAAGCAGCGCCAGTTTAGGTACAGTCCTTGGTGAAGCGGGGGTCGCAGTAATGTGTCTCTGGCTGACACAGACAAATAGAACGAATCTCATCCTTGCGAAAGAGCAGGACCCAGAAGGGAAGTTCAAAGAAGCCTTTATTGAACACGGATGACATGGCGAATGCATTTCGGCAATGACTGCCTTCCTCAGCGCCCAAGTTCACAGGTGGCTTCCATCAATGTCGGATGAATGTTCCTGCCACTTTTATTGGTCCTCATGAAGGCTCCGCCCTGTAGAACGATGCTCCCCCTGCCAGTAGCTCCCAAGATGGACGAGAATTCCAACACCCAGAATGCAGTGCTCCGCTTCAGGCAAGTGGTGGGTGGGGGGCATGTTGCACCAAGCGGTAAAGCGGAATGCAGGATTCCGATGGGGATGTTGACCAGGATGTCCTGCTTGTGGTGTCCAAGAAACGCTTCCCCGAGCTCCCTCACCGCTTCAGCCCCAAGTCTCAGGATATACATCAGCAAGGGCAGCTGTGCAGATGCACGCCGCCCAAAGTGCAATGAAATCACCGCGCCACTGCTCCGGAGCTCCCAGTCATCGAGGCGGACACGACCCAATTCACTACCGTGAAATAAACAGATTAGCCGAAGCAGCGCCAGTTTAGGTACAGTCCTTGGTGAAGCGGGGGTCGCAGTAATGTGTCTCTGGCTGACACAGACAAATAGAACTAATCTCATCCTTGCGAAAGAGCAGGACCCAGAAGGGAAGTTCAAAGAAGCCTTTATTGAACACGGATGATATGGCGAATGCATTTCGGCAATGACTGCCTTCCTCAGCGCCCGAGTTCATATCATTTGAGATGTCATCAGTGATGTCATCAGTGATGTTACTGACCATGTTATGAGTGATGTAATATGTGACGTCATCAGCAGTGGATTGCGGGTGCGCGAGTTATAGTTAGCTGAACTAACTATAACGGGGGAATTTCATTGGTTTTTTACGAGTGAAATGTCCAGCTAACTATAACATGTGTGAAACCTCTGGTTTTTTCAGTGAATTTGCAAGGTTTTTTAAATGCTAATTCCTAACTATAACGTGCGTGAAACCTCTGGTTTTTTCAGTGAATTTGCAAGGTTTTTTAAATGCTAATTCCTAACTATAACGTGTGTGAAACCTCTGTTTTTTTCAGTGAATTTGCAAGGTTTTTTAAATGCTAAATTCCTAACTATAACGTGTGTGAAACCATGGTTTTTTCAGTGAATTTGCAAGGTTTTTTAAATGCTAATTTTTGTATTTTTTATTTATATTTATTAAATATTTCTTTTTCAAAAATGTCCCTATGTATACATTTATATATTATCTGTATCCTTTAATTTGGTGTGGCTCATTTTTTTAAAAAGTTTTAATTAAGATAAAGTAGAACAGCATAGTTAATATCTTCTATTAAGTTATGTCCACTTTTTTTTTTTTATATAAATTCTTGGGGTGCGCGCTCAGAGCGCGCAACTAGTACGTTTGCGTACATTTTTCATGAATTCCGGCGTACGTTATTTACGTACGCATACATACGTTTCACTGCGCGCTCGGAGCGCGCACCTAGTACGCATGCGTACGTACGCATGCTTACGTGCGTCGTACCTACTCCACGCGGTACACTTCCGTATACGCGTAGAGTACGCGCGCTGATGTTTACGCATACGCGCGTGCTGCGTATGCGCGTTACGTACGCGCATAGTACGTAAGCGCATGCGCGCATACGCGTTCGCGCATACGTAATTGTACCGTGCGCGAAGGGAGCTTGCTCTGTGCGCGCACCTTGGGGTATGTGATGAATAAAACAACACTTCTAATTGGTTTTCATTACTTTCAGTTTCATATTGTTTCAATACCACACCCAATCCCCTCATGGCAAGTCATGTGATGAAGAAACATCACTTTTCATTGGTTCAAAGTACTTTTAGTTCCAGATTCTTCCAAAAGCACACCCACCCCCCTCATTGTTAGTTCTGATTCCCTAGGAGAAGGAGCTAATCTGTGTGTTGAGATACAATGGCAGAGCAGCAGCCATCTTCTGAGAGTGAACAGGACACTCTTGAGAGACAGAGGCAGAGGAAGCAGAAAGACTCCTTTATATGGCAGTTTTTCACTTTTCCAGAGGGACAAAAGAAGGTGAATGCACCAAAGGTCACCTGCAAACTGTGTCAGCGCGTCTTGTCACGTGGGAATCCTAACAAGAAGTATTCTTTTAGTATTCATACTATGACGAGGCACGTTGAGGCAATGCATCCAGTGACTTTTCGTCGAGCTTCTGGAGCAAACCCTCCATCTGCTCAGCCGACGACATCTGCAGCAGCTCAGCCGAGCACATCTTCGGCAGCTCAGGCGAGCACTTCTTCTGCAGTGGTGCCTTCACCTTCTTCCACACCTTTGGATATTCGTCCTTGTTTTGGGAGGATGAGTACACACTGCATGGATTGTGGTTCTCTTATTTCTTTGGGTGAGAGCAGTATTGATCTCATTCAAAGAAAATTTGAGGAGCATCTTTGCGAAAGGCCATAATTTTCTTATTTTTTTTTTTCGTTTTTCTCTTCCTCTGTCCCTACATTAACTCAAGGGCTCTTTTTAGAGCCACCTAAAATCCAAACACAAAAAATTGTTTTTTAGAATCTATTTCTTTTTTTTTTTTTTAGAGTGCGCGCACCCAATGGTTTTTTTTTAGAAAAAAAAAACACATTTTTTTCACCTTTAGTAAACCTTCAGGGACTCCCTGAGAAAGAGAGGGGAATGGCAAAGTAATTAAAAAAGAGATGGTGTACATTTCACAGATGAAGGGAAGAGAGTCTTCCTATTAAACTTTAAACTCTGCATCAGTACTTATGTATAGGTACCCAAAAAAGATAAGAGCTCATTTTAGTGCTGCATTAGAATTGCCTGTATTTACAAGGAGAGGAAAAGACACACAAAGAGGCTTATCCTCTCCTTGTAAATATGGAAAAGCACCCTGCGCAACTAGTTCGTCTTGAAAATTGACGTAATGGTGGTGCAGGTGGCTTGTAAATGTGCCCCAGAGATGTTAAGGAAATTAAGGGTGAAACAGACAAACCGAGAGTGACAGATACAGAGACAGAGAGCAAACAACTGAGAAGGAGTAAGGCAGTTAAAAAGACTAAGACATGTGGATACAGAAAAAGAAACATGGATGACAAATTAGTGATGGAGGGAGTAAAGCTAGGGGATTAGTATAGAAGGAGTGAGGGAGTTACAAAAGAGTGGTAAAGCAGGAAGAGAGAGTGAGAAGAGAAATGAGAAAAGTAGAGTAAGGAGAGGTGAAGAAAAGGAAGCATGAAACGAAACCAGTGACATATACAGATATGTTAAACTTACCTGACCATCAAAAAAAATAATTTAGAATTAAATGTTTTTATTTAATTGCAAACATAACTGAATAAAATCTTCTTTCTAGTTCTGAAAAAAAGAAAAAAGTATTAATATTCAACAATACACTTTATTAAACAGTACATGTTTTTTCATATTTAGCAAAGCAATTTTTTGCCCTTTTTTTGCTGTTTTCAGAATGTTTTGATTTTCACTGATAATAGTGAAATCAATTGTATTCATCATTTAACAGCGGGCAAAAAAAAAACAATCTGAAAGATTGTTTAAAAAAGCCCCAAATGTATCCTCACTAAAACATACCTTAATAGAAATATTAAAAATACCTTTTAAGAAGAATAACAATTTCCAAAAAATAACGTCTGTAAAGCTTGTTACAAAAGAACATTTTCCCAAATAATATCTGTCAAAGAAGTCCACAATTGTTTGTTTTACCTTTCCTTACGGCCAAATAGTAAGTTTAAAATCTCGTTTGAGCGAAATATCCAGTTTAAATCCTTTTAAATTTTAATAATGCTTTCTTCCAATGATGATGTTAGTATTTAAAATTTTGGTTTCAGAAAAATTAGGTAACAATTGGGTAAATCATAAGGCAAACATTGCTTGAAAATCAATTGAGAATCATTACACAGTGTCCATCCTTTTTCACATTTAAGATAAACTGTGTAATGACCAGAAGTTATAGAAGGTCCATCATGAAAAATTATTGCAACTGCAACAAATAGCACGTCAAAGTCTGTCTTCAGAATTTGCTGCATTCTTAAATGCACAAAGGCAAGCATTAAGTTTGATACCATGCTTACCTCATCAATAATCAGTACTTTCATTTTCTTCAATACTCTTGAAACTTCCAAGCATGCTTCTCCTGCTAGTTTGTGGTACTGTATTTTGTTCTCATGCTCTACTGGTAACATTAGCAAACGATGTAAGGTAACTCCTTTGATGTTATATGCTGCTAACCCAGTTGGAGCAGTAACAACACAAGACAAAATGGAATCCATTTTCTTCTGTAGGTAGCTTCTAATTACATTAATTAAGAAACTTTTTCCAGTTCCTGCTTGTCCACTTACATACATTCTCATTGGTTTAAAGGATGTGCATGAGCACTCTTTATTTTCATGTAGTAATCCGTGATCAATTTTTTCTCTGACTTCTTCATAAATTTGTTTTTGTTCTTCATTCAGTTGCTCCTCCAAATATGTTAAGTCTACTAAATCTTCCTGAGCTTGATTCATAGCTGTTTCCACTTCGTTCATAGCTATTGCTGCTTCATTTTCGATGATCGGTTGTCCTAGAGGATCTTGACTGAATGTGCCAGAACTTTGACTGTCTTGAGAACTGTCTCTAGCTACTTCAGCTGCAATTGTTGCTTCTTGTTCAATTTCTTCATTTAACATTTGAACATAAGTTGTGAAAGTACTGCATTCGACGCTGTCTTTGCTAGCATTGAAGGATTCTCCATAGCTCTGAAATTCTCCAAGTAGTTCGTCCTCTGAACGCCATGGTTTAAACAGCTGCAAAAGTGCCAAGAAGTAAAATTCCTTTTTATCAGGAGTGTCGCAACTCAGCTTCCGGTGATTTATCAAACTTCCTTTTGTTTGCTTCACCAAACATCCTTCCTCACCAATGACTTTATATTTTCCATTGTTGATATCTTCTGTGACATTCTGTTTAAAAATAAAGTTCTGCAGCACTTCATAGAGACACATGTTCTCAAGGTGGTGACTTCTTTGTGGGTAATATGTGTCCAACATGTTTGTTCTTAAAATGTCTGTACTTTCTGCTTCGAACTCTGCTAAATACTCAATTTCTCGAATAGATTTCAGTACCCGATTTCGCATTCCTGCAAGACCTAAACTTGCCCAAATTATTCTTCTGGATTTGGAGTACAGACTTGCAGATGATAACCTATCTGAGCATTCGTAGGATCCAATATCTCGATGCGATAACATCTTTAAACTGAAACTGTATAGCTTCTTACTGACAGTCTTCTCATGAGAAATCTCTTCCCACATTTCCTTCAATTCCGTTTTCTCTGATTTAGTGATGTAAGATGTGACATAGCGAGCAACAGCAATAGAATTGTCAGCCACATACTGTATATCCATGTTAGCATTCCACATGGATAAAATGACTGGGTTGTAGTCATTTATATATTTTGACTCTTCTTTTCTTCTTAGATTGTAGGTATTTTTAGGTGATTCTCTTGTAATAGTATGTCGCACAGCTGACATAAAACTGTTTACTCTTCCTTTTGAAAGAACAGGTCATGGAAATACAAATCGACATTTTGTGCAGAATTTATCTTTACTCTTGTACTTTCGTCGACAGTATTTTCCACACCGATGACTTTGGAAACGTAAAACTTGCTCTTTTAAATTTTTCTCTTCTGTGCTTTTAGGTATAGCACATGTTGCATATCCTTCGATGAAACTTAAAACTGCATCATCAGAATCTGTTCCAAATTTTGGAGCATCCTTGATCCACAACAGCATATGAATATGAGGAGCACCTCTGGCTTGGTACTCTTTTCTCCAAAAGAAATCCACAACTTCTCCAAGAGGTGGATTTTTTTATTGCAGATGAAGGACATCATAGCCTCAAATCTATGATTGAAATATCTGCATACATTAACCGGATCCAATGAGCACAATTCTCCTGCTGTCTTGTATTGGATGTTTTCAATATTTGAATTTGCCTCTCGAAGAAAATCCAAAAGATCATCCCAAGCGTAATCAGCACAGCTTAGGGTAAGGAACCATGTAGGAGTTCCTAAATTCCGTAACATACATTTCAATTCTCCATGGCGTCGGTACCAATATTCATTCGTCCCACGCTGACAAGCCATCAAATTGATCAATTGAGATTCCAAATGATCATCTCGCTGTTGCACTTTGTTCATAAAATCCTTTGCAGTCACATTACGTAGATTTACTCCAGTTTTCAAAATGTGATTTACTGCATAAGATAGTGCTGACAAGTCACTTTCAAATAAAAGATGGAACAAATAAGGAATACTTTGACGAAATCTCGGATCTTCTGCAGATAGTCTTGTAGTCCGATACTCAGAAGCAGGAATCTGTACTGGACGTTCATCATATCGTCCTCCTTTTCCTGTAGGAAACAGCTGGGGGAAACAACGAGCTTCCAAGCTCTCCTCCCATACACTCACGGGAGTTCCTTGTGCTTTCTTCATCTGAAACAGATCAATAGCGTTTCCCATAACTTCTTTAAAATGTAGAGGATGTATGCTGAAATGTTCATAAATTTCTTCTTCTTTTGACTTATCCACTTTTTCAAGTTGCCCAGTTGGTATTCCTGTGTCTTCTAGTATTTCTTCTTCATCTTCATCCATATAAACGGCTTCATACCATTTATTATTTTTTTTCAAATACAAATTTGCTCTCTGTACTTTTCGTACATCCACCAGCTCCTGCCAAATTTTCTTATTCTTTGTAGGTACACCATTAACCAGAATAACTAATGGTTCAGTTTCCAAAGTATCTGCATCAATTGTTTCCATCTTTTTTTTCAAATCCAATGGCAAATAGACAACTCTTCCTTTTAAACCTCTTTGTAAATCCGAAGGAGGTAATTTACCAGCTTTTGGCTCCATACGCACTATGGTCTGAAACGGATGGACACATTGAATGAGTATAGACTACGTATTTAAATCAGAAAGTTCTGGAGGAATATCAACCAATTCTAAATTATTATGTACAGCCCTAGCTGGCATTCTATTTTCTTCTAACTTGTTATAACAGTATTTACAAATACGCTGATCTTCACCCAAATCAAAACAATTTTCCAGAAATATATATGTGGCAAAATCTTTCCACTTATAATTATCTTCATTTTCACTTTTTTTATACAGATCAACATTCCTTGTTTGATTTTTGTAATGGCTTCTCCGGCAACATATACAAGTAATATTTGGTCTTTCATTAGAGATGATAGCAAATTTTGTCATTTCATCATCAAAATTTTTACTAACAGTGAGTTCTACATTCTCTTCCACATTTTCATCAATAACTGTGTCATTTTCTGCACTTTCTTCTTTTGGACCAAAGTAACAAAACTGAATCTCATCAGTAACCTTCACTACATCTGATACAGATCCACGGAACAGAGCATTATTCAACTCATTTAACTTTAGTGCTGGACTTTTAGCAAAATACAATGTTCTCACAAACTTTCTCATTTCAGTATGATGAACAGCCAGCATCCTAAAATGGTGAAAAACACTTTGACACACTTTCCTAGATAGACAAGCCAGAGAATGTCCTTGCAAACCAGTATTCTCTCTTACTCTGCATGGATCTAGTCTTTGAAGCACCTTAATTTTCTGTTTAACACTCTTTTTACTATATTCTCTTAGAAAGTCACGTAATTTATCAATAGATTCCTGACGCACAGTACAAATACTACTACAATTCTAAGTGTACACTGGGGCTTTAGGACGTCTTCCCATAACCTCATCAGCCATCACTTGTTCCTCATTTCTTGGAACCATTTTCTCCTTTTCCATTACACAACCATCCTTAACTTCATAAGCTCTACCATTGGTGTCAACTGCATGCAACAAACTATTACTTTGAAGATAACTCTCTTCATTAAAAAATGGTTCAGTACTTGAACTATGCTTCCATTCTCCTAAGAACACTTTACAAAAGTTTTTTTTTTTACTTCTCTTTTCCTTTTGCTTTGTGACTTCATTGCATTCACTAATTTATCTAATCTACGCATCCTGTTCAAAATTAAAATGAATAGTTTTTTTTTTATTTCTAATGCCTTAATAGCAATACTTTCAATTAATTTCTTTTTCTTATAAAATTTGGTTTTTTTCTTATATTTTTTGACATCCTTCAGCAAATTTAACATCACTCTTCTCTGAAACATTTTTCGACGAATGTTTTTAAAATCTATTTTCCGTATTAAGTCACTCTTCCTAACTTCTGTGAGTCTATATTAGCATTTTGTTTTTGCTGTCGACTCTGTTGTAGTTTTGTAATTGTAACACTGTTTGAATGTATCTTTCGATCATTTTTTTTTGTTTTGAAGATATTTTTTAAAAATTCTTTAGTTTGCTTACCAGAAGACTTTTTCTGTTTTCCAACACGTGCTTCGCCTCCTATTATTTTTTTATCAGTCGTCTTCAAATATAGTTGTTGTTTCTTTTCTTTTCTTTTTCTTGACTTTATAGGCATCTTTATATTTTTTCACTGTTGCTCACCAATACCTGCAAAAAACTATAAAAAAAAATACCTTTATGTAATTTAAATTCATTACATTTTCTTTTTAAAAACTTTTCAAATCCTATCACATGAGCTGATCCTTTCCTACGAGTCAAACTCTTACAAAATAGAAGAAACATGAATTAAATCTCTGACAACAATTCCTGTGTGCACACAGACTCATGGTCTGATTCTAGGCAGAAAGCGATATTTCCTTTGGCAATTTGAAAGCACATTTATTACTGGGGTAGACCAAGTGATCATTACAACAGCCTGACACATGTTCCTTCTAGTTTAGACAGGCAGAAAAGAGTACATGTCCTAACAGCTCCTTGAGACCATGACCATGTGTTAGAGGGTGACTGATTAGACTAGAGCAAAGGAAATGAGCCTTGGTGACGTTGAATCTGTTTGCGTTACACACTGCTATCTGAAACAGCACACAGAGCTGACTATTACGCATGGGAGTGTAGCAGAAGCTGCTGCGTGTGTGCAAAGAGTGTGTTTCTCGAGACTGTGTATTGTCAGCTGCAAGAGAGATCTGCATGGAGACTCCCACAACTGCATGAAGAGTACAGACATGTGTGTAAGAGTACATGTGTGGTAAGGGTTAATTAGAGTTTTCAACATGTAAGAACCACCTCAGCCATTGTAAGAATTCATGAAAAATCTACCATGCTATTTTCAAATGTGTTTGCATTTGCCTCACATTTTTGAGATACTGATTTCTGCTGAGTGCTAACCAACACATTGGAAGAAAACAAGCTGAGCCTTTCCTGAATGTGCAAGTTTTACAGAACAACAGCAACACAAATTAAAACGCTAACAACAATTCCTGTATGCACACAGACTCATGGTCTCATTCTAGGCAGAAAGCAATATTTCCTTTGGCAATTTGAAAGCACATTTACTACTGGGGTAGAGCAAGTGATAATTACTGTAACAGACTGACACATGTTCATTCTAGTTTAGACCGTAGTCAAAAAGAAAGATCTCCCTGGATCTATAAATATCAACCGTCATTCAAACATACAGATTTCACATTAACAGGATGAGATATGGCATCAACGAAGTAAACCAATTACTTGATAGCAAATTTATTTCAAATTAATCGAAAAATGTCACAAAATATAAAATGTTGTACACATACATAAAAAAGGTAAACAATTTACCAAATGTTAAAACAAGAATTAAAACTTTCTTGAAATTCATACACAGAAAATTAAATGAATCATCATCAATATACATACAAGACAAAAAATTGGGAAAAAGAAAGAGAACAGGACAAATAATCCAACTCAGACAAAGGAAATCGTTAACTCACAGATAAATCAGTTCTGACCACAATACAGTTCAATCACAATATATATGGCACACAACCATTGTCATTACAGATTTTGAACGATTTCCTTATATTAGAGCATCGACGCGTTTCGGTAGGCCACAGTATACAGCCAACACCTTCCTCAGGATTAGTTGCAGATCCCAATTATGATAAATTTAAAATAGTTGTAAAAATGTCAACGAATCACGATCCCTCTTGTCCAGACTGAGTCCACTACTCAGCGCTTAAGTTTCATCAAGGATCTTATATATTCTTTAAGTTTGTTTATCGTAGTCATTCACACGTACACTGTTCGATAGGTATCCTCATAAGAGTAGAGATTGTGCAAGTGCGTTACCAAATAATTATGTTTGGTACAGGCGGATCCTCTATCTTTTTTCCGCTGTGTATGTCTCAGTTTGGAGAATTACCATTTACTCTCCTAGATGATCTCTTCGGCAAAGTTCCTTTATGTAGCTTGAAGTCGGTACAGGTAAAACCGTCCCAAATCTTGGATCTGGTGACTCCCTTACTCGAGTCCGGTAATCTCCGCAAAGTGGATTCCTTAGATTCTAGTTTAGACAAGCACAAAGGAGCACATGTCCTAACAGCTCCTTGAGTCCATGACCATGTGTTAGAGGGTGACTGATTAGACTAGAGTGTTACAAAAAACAAGCTGCCCCTTTCCTGCGAGTGCAAGGGTAATAGAGCAAGACCAACCGGAATGAAATCTCTGTTTACATTTCCTGTGTGCTCACTATCTCATGGTATGATTCTAGGTAGAAAACAGTATTCCTGGGTGATACCAGTACACATTAACTTATAATGAAGACATACTCCATAATATATAACATGTTCAAGCCACTTAAATATCTTCCTTAACATAAAATGTAAAACACAACTTTTAAAGTGGTAGGAAAATGTACCATACTATTTTCAAATGTGTTTGCATTTGCCTCTCACTGATCAGTAAATGATTTCTGCTGAATGCTAACCATCACACTTTAAGATAACAAACTAACCCTTTTCTGCGAGTGCAAGGCTAACAGAACAAAAGCAACACAAATTAAATCTCTGTCAACAAATCCTGTGTGCAGACAGACTCATGATGTAATTCTAGTCACAAAACAATATTCCTCACTAATATCACTACACCTTAACTTACAGTGAAGACATACTCCATAATATCTTACTAGTTCAAGACAGTTAAATTTCTCCTAAATCACAAATTGTAAAACACAACTTTAAAACAAGAATGACAATTCTATTATTTATATCAAAATACACCACATACTTCCCCTCTTTAACTCATAACTCACCTTTAAAATTAATTAGTTGAGAAAGAAATGTGGCACTCAAACAGCAGATTATCAGAGCCAGAATCTCTGAGCTGTACACCTCTCTCCTCTCTTCACAACCAGTAAATGGCAATTTTTCCCTCTCTTTTTTCCCACATATACATGTTAATGTAAAATCACAGTCCTTCCCACATTTTTTCAAATGGAATTACCCATTTCTATTGGTTGCAACTTTCAACCCCTTTGCAAATCATCCCTTCCCCCAACATGACTTCTGCCTGCTACCATAGCAACAGCTCATGGAACACAGGTGTGAGCAGAGAGGTCAGAGGTTCAGCAGACATTGTTTCAAATCAAAAGAGCAAGAGTGCTTGACTTTTCAAACCTAACAGCAAATCCAAAGTAATGTTCAGTGGGAACACATTTTTCTGTACCAATCCAAAACATGCTTTTAAAAATTTAAACATACAGCCTAGTTTTAACTGTAAAATGGTTTGAATCAGCCAATGAGTTCTTTTTATCAAAAAAAAGTATGTATGCCTCCATTTTTCAACTGTGTTTCTTTTCATATTGCCATTCTACTGAAAGACACCTTCTGAGTGGATCCAGATCTCCTTGAAAGATGTTCACAGTGTGGATTGTAGGTCATAGCTATGTCTTCTGGAGTGAAAAATTTGCAGAAAAAAGAGGTATGGTGAGAGACCTTGCTTTGCCAAATGTAGACATTAAATGGATTGGTCAGAGAGGGTTAAAGTGGCACCAATTAATGCCTTTGGTGAAAACCTTTCTACATCTCCCACAGCCTAACCTTATTATTGTGCACTGTGGTGGAAATGACCTAGGCACTTTAACTGGGGTAGGTCTGGAAATGCTTATTAAGGACACCTTTGTGCAATTGATGTCGCTTTTTCCTCAATCTGCCTTTGTATATTCTAACATATGCCAAAGGCAAAAGTGGAACTGGTCCAACCAATTTTGTCCACAGATTGACAAAGCAAGAAAGCACGTCAATAAGTCTGTTTCTGCTTTCCTCAGAGACTATGGTATGGGTTCTATATACCACAACAACTTGCGTTACAACATGCAAGACATTTATAGAGGAGACGGTGTACATTTCAATGATGAAGGGAACAGAGTCTTCCTCTTGAACTTTAGGCTCTGCATCGGTACTTACTTGTAGGTACCGAAAAACACTCAATGAACACAAGGGCTCTTTTTAGAGCCACCTAATATCTAAACACTTAAACGTGATTTTTATTTCTATTTTTTTTAATGTTTTTTTACGGGTGCGCGCTGGGTGCGCGCACGTCGTGATGTTTTAAAGGTTTTTTTGGGTACGCGTAGAGTGCGCGCACTTCGCGATGTTTTTAAAAAAATTTAAATCTATTTTTTTGCCCTTCGTGGTCCTACTGTGCCCCCCTGACAATGGCTAGGGGTCTAGAACTCTCTACCCTGCCCCCTTTTCACGGTCTCCACCTTTCCTTTTTAGTGTGACAGACAAAATGGCGGCCGACACTTCCTGATTTCGACCGATTCGAATGTTTACTAACATGTAACAACCAATCAGAATTACGCTCGCGCACGGCAGGGTGCGCGCTCAGGGCTTGCTCTGTGCGCGCACGCTGCGCTCATAGATATTGATATGCTTTTAAATGCTATTTTCTCTGGAAATACTGAACAGATTTACACCAGACCTGCAAAAGGCACTTCCTTGACCTTATGGCTACCTCTCTGCCAAATTTCACGTAATTCTGTTCATCCGTTCGGGCTGTAGCTGTGTCTAAAGGTCCTATGGGAAAATGCATGGGGAAAACGCGTTTTGGGGCCCCCTTTTTTCTCAGCCCCCGCTTGACGATTCACCCCGAGACTTTCAGGGTAGGAGCTGAACGGAGCGCCCCATTAGTTTTGAAAATTTCGCGAGGATTCGTCAACTGGCGCCAAAGTTATTCAAAATAGAATTTTGAGATTTCCTATGGAAACACGGTCCTAACTATAACTATCTACTGGCGACCGCCAGTAGATAATATATATATATATATATGTCCAAAGACTTCTCCCACCAGCCTTGAAGATCCTCCAACTGCCAAGGAAGTAAGTACACGAGCCTGCATATAGTGCAATTTTTTATTCAATGCCCAGAGCGACGGCCATAACGTTTCGGCTCCGTGGAGCCTTGTTCACATGACAGCGTGTAACTCGTGATGTCACATATTTAAAGTGATACTGTTGGTCACATGGGGGGAATCACATGGGTATGAAGTCATAGACAGCGAGAAAGTACAATCAACCAAATGGCAAAAAATGCAGGTAATCAAATTACAGGCTAAAGCATTGTGCATATTTCTAACCTTTCCACATATAGCATAAATATTTTATAATACCGGCATGAATGCCTGATGCCTTTAAAGAATACAATGTAACACTTATGGCATCTCCTAAGAAATAAACAAGAATTGTATCAGTTATGCATGAGTAACCTAATTGCCGACAAGCGGAAGAACAATTTGCTCGGGTCAGACTTCAACTAATAACACAACATATCTCATAAAAATATAAATATTATGATAAAGGGTATTGTGTTAAAAGATCCAGGTTGCCCCACGGACCATTAAAATGGAAAAGTGATGAGTGCAAACAATATAAAAGGACTAATGATAAAAAGAAAAATACAATTAGTATGCCTGAGCTTAAAAGTGATTGAAAAAATACATTTCATAAATAAGACAATTCCAGAGAGACGAACCCACCCAGTGTAACCCAAGGACAGAATATTAAGGTTATAATCTTCATATAAGGTTTTATGAGGCACATCAATAAATTGGATGAATCCGAAGAGCAGATTTACCTATGTCTGATAGTATAGTAGGTTTAAGCAGAGTAAGGCTGTGGTGAGGCCTGTCAATTACAGAGTAGATTTATATACGTACTGAGCGAGATAAGTTTAAGGATGGAAATCAAAAAGCGGTTGGGTTCCAACTAGAAGGACACGCGATTCCATAGGGGAATGGGGATGTGCAAATACGCAAATTTAATAAATATAAGTACATTTTGTCTGAAAAAAATGGTAAAATACCAGATAAATAACCTGAAATATTTAAAAAATATAAATATATTAAATAAGGTTAAGACAAAAGACTTAAAAATGTTAAAATGCTGTTATGTACACATCAGATAAAAAAGGTTCCCAAATAAAAATCACCGCTTATAAACACTTAGTTCGTGGGACTTGCGGAAAAATCACTCATATAGTGTACTAATAGAATGGGTTGCAAGAGACAAGGAAAAGGCTAGTGAGTAAAATTGTGCGGTACTGTGTGCTTAACCCAAACATGTATGCAGATCCTCCGTTATGTTAAGTCCTGTGGGAACCTTGGTGTTGAGTTGCAAAATGTAACGGGTTTCCAATTTGCGGAGATTGGACTCACGATCCCCACCCCTCCTGCTCGGTTCAATACAATCAATAACAAAATAGTTAAGACCCTTATTGTCACTACTGTGGGTCTCCCTGAAATGGCGAGCTACGGGGTAGGTGTTGTCCTGGTTAGAAATCGCACGCAGATGTTGCAGAATGCGTTTATGGACCGCTAGTTTTGTACTGCCCACATATCTAAGGTTGCAGGGACAGGTAAGGACATAAATAGCAAACTCAGTCTTACAAGTCAGTAGTTTGTTGATTCTGTGCTGCTTGTTGCTGAAAGGATCAGTAAAAGTTTTGGTGTTAACACCATGGGAGCAAGCTTTGCAAGTTTTACACTTGTAAAAGCCATTGTTAAGTTG
This sequence comes from Triturus cristatus, assembly GCF_964204655.1. Classification (NCBI taxonomy): domain Eukaryota; kingdom Metazoa; phylum Chordata; class Amphibia; order Caudata; family Salamandridae; genus Triturus; species Triturus cristatus. The sequence goes on along the minus strand of NC_140589.1, from coordinate 1,255,746,324 downwards.
TAACCACGACTTATTGTCAATGGATTCCGGGTTGGTGTTGACCAGAGCTTGTCTCATCGTGGGGGCTCTACTGTATGTGATGGTAACCTGCTGGGGAAGCATGGGACCAATAACAGGATCACTGCGCACGATAGGCCAGTTCCTATTGATAATTTTGCGCAATTCTGCATGCTGTTTGCTGAAGCCCATGATGATTCTGAATGTATTGGATGGGCTTGTTTTAGTCCCCTCTGGGTTGTTATGCAATGTGGTGCTGCTGGTAATACCACAAATGGGTTTTAACAACTCGCTGCGATTGTGTGCATTAGCCTTCACAATAGCACTTTCAATGGTACTCTCAGAATAACCTCGCGCCTTGAATCTAAGTTTGCTAAGCTCTTGTGCTGCCTTAAGATCAGTGTCATTACTGCAAATTCTCCTCAAGCGCAACATCTCCCCATATGGTATGCTATTAATGAGGTGGGGCGGGTGTGCACTGGTGGCATGGAGGGTGGTGTTACCGGCATTGGGTTTACGGTAAAGCTTAGTTTCTAATGTACCAGCATTAGTGTAGACCTCAGTATCCAGGAATGTGACATTAGTTTGGCCGTAAGTAGCAGTGAATTGAAGGTTTAGGTTGTTCACATTGAGACTTTCAATAAAAACTTTCAATAAAACCCTGGGCCTCATTCAATGATCCCTTCCATACTACAAATACATCATCAATAAATCGCAGCCAAACTATAACATTGTCATTTAGGCACCGGCTGTACTCTTTTCGAAGAATCGTCTCCTCCCAATAGCCCATGTGGAGGCAGGCATAGCTGGGTGAAATATATAGCCTTCCTGACTGCCTGCTGTGTCACTTCAAGTAATGCCTGTGAACAAGGAGCAGAAACGCTCTGAAACGCGTAAGGCGAAGCGGAATTAATTTAATTTTGTGTAGGTGAAGCCGGTGCCGTCAATTGGCTGCTTGCGAGTGCACCTTCAGAACGGGGGTCCTTTGTAATACAAAATGATATGCGGCAAACCAAGCCGCGATGGTTGCACCACCTGGCTTAGAATGCGGGACCCTGGAGACACAGAACCCTTCAAAGTCTTCAAATTGGGGCAAACAGCAAATCGGATTAAAAACACACAATACGGCGACTCCTTCATGAGAAACACAATGGAGGGTAGAACATTATCGTGAATATAAGTGAAAAGCAGGACCCACTAAAGGTAACTAATGTGTCACGGGGACTTGCAACCTACTAGAGGAAGTGTACAAACTACAAACCCCAGCATGCAATATTAGCTATAATCACCTGCTGCCCACTGGAGGGCGTATTAAAGTGCACGCTGTTAAAAAGCCTCTCTGACTGCCTGCTGTGTCACTTCAAGTAATGCATGTGAACAAGAAGCAGAAACGCTCTGAAACGCGTAAGGCAAAGCGGAATTAATTTTATTTTGTGTAGGTGAAGCCGGTGCCGTCAATTGGCTGCTTGCTAGTGCACCTTCAGAACGGGGGTCTTTTGTAATACTATATATATATATATATATATATATATATATATATATATATATATATATATATATATATATATATATATATATATATATGTTAAAAGCGAACCAGTTAATCATATTAAATAAATAAATACAGCATTGTGGGGCAAACAGTTCATAAATAGTAAAAAAGTTTTTACATAAATAAAACGTTATAAAGAAACAAGCTGAAAATTCCTGGTTAAATCCTTTACCAAATTTATCAGTGACTAATATATGACGGTATACATACAACATATATAAAATCATCCAATTGAAATGTTAATAGGGCATGCTTGTCATTTAGTCTAAACGGTTCATTATTTTCACAATCGAATCACCCCCAACAGAAATGGCTGTTTTCTAATCTAGTTCCATGTGGAGCATAGAACAAGTGCATTAAAGTGACTGTGCCATAAAAACCAAATTTTTATAAAAAAACATAAATGATTCGAACACGAGCGGTTATAAGATAATGTTATTGACTGTCTTTTTTTCCTCTTTTTTTCTTTTTTTCACCCCTCTTTTTCTCTATCGCTTATTGTCTCTTTATTCTGTTTATCATCACATAATCAGGATTACGTGTATTGGACCACATAAAATATACTAGAATTTGATAATCATCTAAGATGTCAGCTAAATGATACGTTAGTTTGTAGGTGACCATTAACAAGCTAAAGTTGAAACCCGCCAAAATAGTAATAAAACTAGTTAAATAGTAAAACCAGTTAATAGTTATTTATTGTAAAAATAAGTAATATCTACAATAAGTGAAAACTAAAAGGACCCTAATAAATATAAAACTTTAAACAATTATAAATATCAATAAATAATTATAAAAAGTTATATAATTCCTCACCATTGTTCAATCCATTTGGGGTACGGGTATCTAATTCAAGTATGAACCTGGCCTCCAATTGTCTCAAAATCCTTTCCCTGTTTCCTCCCCTTCTAATAGGTGGTATTGCAGCTATAACAAAATATCTCAGATCCTCCAGTTTGTTGTTATGTATAGCCTTAAAATGCCTGGCTACCGGATAAGTCATATCCGAATTGACTATAGCTCTGAGATGCTGCAGAAAGCGTACGTGCACCTGCAGTTTGGTGCTACCCACGTACTGAAGCCCGCAGGTGCAACTCAACACATAAACTGCATATTCGGTGCGACACGTATACCTAGCCTTGAGCTTGCTGGTAGTAGGGCCATACATTGTCGTGTATTGTGACGTATTAACCCCAAACTTACATGCCCTACATGTGTTGCATTTGATAAAACCATTGCGGGAAGCTAGCCACATATTTTTGGGTTGAACGGAGTTGCTGATCAGCTTCGGGCTAGATTTGACAAGGGCATTATACATAGATTTGGGTTTCCTAAAGGTAAAGGCTGGAGGGGTCGGAAGCATTTGGTTTAAGCCTAAATCAGTTTGGATAATGGGCCAGTGTTTGTTAATTATGGTCCTGATTTTCTTACGCTGACAACTGTAGGTGGTTACAAATCTCATTACTTGGTCTGCCTCCTTCAGGTTATGTTGTTTACCTTTATCAATGGTAGTTGAAGTCACATTGGTTTTAAATAAATCATCTCTGGATTTCATTTTAACTTTGGCAAGGGCTAGTTTAATGTCTTTTTCTTTGTAGCCTCGTGCTAGAAATCTGAGACTGCTCTCTTCAATGCATTTCTCGAAACTCACTTCAGAACTACATATTCTGCGTATCCTAAGGAACTCCCCATAGGGGATGCTCCTGATTAGATAAGTTGGATGGAAACTCGACGCATGTAGCGTAGAGTTCCCTGCCGTATTTTTTCTGTGTAGAGTGGTTTCTATAGAATTGTTATCAATGTACACATGTACATCTAAAAAATCAATAGCAGTCTCATCAATTGAGGCTGTAAATTGAAGATTCAATTTGTTGTCATTTAAAGATTTAATAAAGTCACAGGCCATTTCCTTCGTGCCGTTCCAAATTAAAAAAATATCATCAATGAATCGCATCCAAGAGACGATGCGTTCATCCCAGAGTTTCCTAAATGTGACCTTGAAAACCTGCTCCTCCCACCAGCCCACGTGTAAACATACGTAGCTGGGGGAGAAGCAGGCTCCCATCGCAACTCCTCTAATCTGATGGTATATATCTTTATTGAACATAAAAAAGTTGTTGTGGAGGCAAAGGGCAATCATTTCAATAATCATCTTTCCATGTTGATATAATTCTCTGGACCTATTTTTCAGAAAATATTGTACTGCTTCCATGCCATCAGTAGGATTAATACTGGTATATAAAGCACAAATGTCCATAGTAATCAACAAATAATCATCTTTCCAAGGAATGTCTTGAATCCTCTCCAAGAAGTGGTTGGTGTCTTTTATGTATGACGGAAGGGCGGTGACTAAGTCCTGCAAATAAAAATCTACAAATATGGATATTTTTTCTAATAGCCCTCCTCTAGCATTAATGATGGGTCTTCCTGGGACTGGAGTGATCATCTTATGTATTTTGGGTATGAAATACATTATAGGAATAACTGGGAATTCAGTTCGTAGATAGTTTAATTCATCATTAGTGAGTTGGTTTTCGCGTTTCCATTTGTTTACGTTTTTTGGACATAAAGCATTCAGTTTCAAAAGTTGTTGGAAATCTGATTTTTTGTAACAGTTATTATCAGTTAGATGTTTGGTTGATTCAATTAGATAGTCCTGTCTTGGCCATAGGACTATATTCCCCCCATTGTCTGATTGTTTGATGATTATTTCGCTATGGTCTTGTAGCTTTTTGATTAAATGTTTATATTTTTTGTACTTGAATTTTGTGCCTTCTCTCTGGCTTTTAACTGTTAAACGAAGTTTCTTAACCTCTTGAATGATAATATCTTGATAGATATCGATAGCATCTCGACACATCATAGGCACAAAGGTCGACTTAGGTTTGAAGGGGGATTTAGAAACTGTAGAGGGACTGACACCCAAATCTCGGATCATTTCCTGTGCTGGTATAATGTTGTCATCCTGATTTCCATTGAGTAAGTCATCCATAGTTCATAAATTAGGGATGTCTGAAACTGTTAATGTAGACACAGCCTCCAAATTGGAAATGCTCAAATTGTCAGTGCTGTCAGTGGTTTTTTTTAAATTTTTGATAGTGAAATATTTTTTTAATTTCATTTTGCGAATGAATTTGTAGATGTCCACTCTGGTTTGAACATAGTTCAGACTGCTTTCTGGGCAGTAAGATAAACCAAGTGCCAAAAGTTGGGTTTCAGCTTGATTGTATTGTCATGGGATATTATTTGCTGTTCCATCTTTTGTTTCGTTGTTACCTGCCTGTTGCATTGCCGGGCTTGCCATCTGGCTTTCCTTCTTTTATTGCGTCGTATTCTGGATTTTGTTGGGGCTTCTGTGGTCTGAGCGTCTGACGTTGTGCCCGCTGTACAAAATCCAGTTCCTCCGCTGGAGTAAGGGTTCCCATTTCTTCTCTTTCAGGGTATCTTTCACCTCTGCTAGCATCAGAGTCAATCTCGCTGATAGTGGAGTTAGATTCGGATATAGATCCTGACTCTTGTTCCTGACTGGTTGTTCCTTGTTCTGTATTGAGAACCCCGCGAGACACCTGTTTTTCCCTTTAAAAAATCATATTTTTTTGTGAACGTAAAGACTTGTCCTGTCTCGTAGTCTTGTTTATCCCGTGCATATTTATATGCCTTCCTGATTTTAATTATTTCTTCTTGTTTCTTAAGGTGTATTTGATTTCATTATTAGTTTTAGTTATCAGGTCCTGAAACTCTGACTTTGCCAACTCGTCTTTGATGATTTGTATTTCCTTCTTAATACTTTCACGGTCTATTCTACCATATTTGATTAATATTTGGACCATTCGCATAGAAGCTTCCAAATTGCTATTAGCCCACTCTTTAAGCATTTCTGGATTTGGGCTATCAAAGCTGGGGGCAAGCAGTATACGTAGTCCACGCGGCACCCTATTGGCCTCCACATACTTATCCAGAGATTTTTGTTCCCACCATTCCGTTATTTCTGATTTCATAAATTTTTCTAGTTGTTTTAATAGAGTCTTAGCGCCACCTTCTGGTGAATTGTTGATACCATTCCTGTTATGTCTGATATTAGACACTGTTGGTAAATTAGTAAATAAATCTAAGACAGCCGCCTCTCGTTTGCGTATAATCTCGTCAGCCATGAAGTCAGTGAGTTTTAACACATTAATTGTTGAATGAAAGTCAAAGTTAGATCTAAGTTGACGGAGGTCAAGCAATGCTGAATAACCGGAGCCCCGGTAATTATCCTCAACGTACAACGAGTTATTGTCCGTACTTGGAACTTCCTGCACACCTCCCCACCCGCTCTGCTTCCTCGTAATGGTGTCTTACCGACTGGTTCCCGCGTAGAGTCGTGGATCCTCCGACTCACGTCTCCTTGCTTTCACCGTCCGGATCCATTCACCATACACTTCCAGACGCGGGGGGTCAACAGTGATTATTCCTTCCGGAATCAAAAAACAATGATGAGGCTGTGAGCTGAATGTCCCACAGTGGAGGACGGGGTCCGTGATTTCCCAACAGCAGCAGCTTAGCTGAAGAACGGGACACAGACACCAATTGCGTGCAAGTATATTCTTCTTTTTAATTGCTGGCACTGATCGGCATGGTAGATGACGTGTTTCACCCAACTAGTGGGCTTGATCACCTGACCAGCTTATACTATTTTTTCATTTTTAAAGCTCCCTCACCCTGCATGTGTCATGTGACTTAATAAACATAGAAAAAATACTCCACTTAAAAGTATGTTAAAAGCGAACTAGTTAATCACACTAAATAAATAAATACAGCATTGTGGGGCAAACAGTTCATAAATAGTAAAAATGTTTTTACATAAAAAATCGTTAAAACGAAACAAGCTGAAAATTCCTGGTTAAATCCTTTACCAAATTTATCAGTTACTAATGTATGACGGTATGCATACAACATATATAAAATCATTCAATTGAAATGTTAATAGGGCATGCTTGTCATTTAGTTTAAACGGTTCATTATTTTCACAATTAAATCACCCCCAACAGAAATGGCTATATATATATATATATATTCACTGAAAAAACCAAAGGTTTCAGGGGCGTTATAGTTAGGAATTGGCATTTAAAAAACCTAAGAAATTCACTGAAAAAACCATAGGTTTCAGGGGCGTTATAGTTAGCTGGACATTTCCCTCGTACAAAACCCTAGAAATTCCCCCGTTATAGTTAGTTCAGCGAACTATAACTCGCGCCCCCGCAATGCACTACTGATGACGTCACATATTACATCACTCATGACATGGTCAGTGACATCACTGATGACATCACTGATGACATCACTGATGACATCATCCATGTGAAAATTAGTGCATCTTCTCACACCCTTTGATATACTCAATCAAAATTTCAGATGTCCATACTCAAAACCATAGATACTCCAATACCAATAACTACATACCCACTCATTGACTCTTAGATCTACACACACATCCACTCACTCACCTGTACAGTCACTCATACTTACGGTCACTCAGTACAGGACTATCATATGCATTTATACACCTACATAGACACTCACACACCACCAATCATCCATAGAGGTACTCTCACACCTAGTCAGTCATGCAAATAATTAATCACATTCCCATTTACTCACCTATGCAGTTATACACACACAAGTTCACTTACTCATAAAAATAGTACCACATTCTTACGCTCTAATACAATCATTGATATAAGCACACACTCATCCATACAGCCACTCTCACAATCACACACTCTCACATATACCCACTTATATACTCTTACACACATATATACTGCCTTTCACATATGTAGTTAGTCACACATGTACCACTGAGATATACATTCAATCCCTAACACACCCATACATACACTCACCCAACCATACAGTCCTTCACAGATGCACTCTTAAAACCATGCACCCATAGAATCACCCACTCACACATGTATGCACAGAGTCACACTCACCCCACCCACACAAACACTCAGGCACCCATACAGATACTCAGACAACCAATTAATAACCCATAGAGACACTCATATAGCTATTCACAAAACCATGCAGCCGCTTATACACCAACAGACAGACAGATACAGACATTCACAGTTTAGTCACTAGTCTGCAGTAAGATACGTTTAATGACTCTCTTATAGAGTCAGTCACGCACCTACTAAATCATCCATTCACACACTTATACACCCACTCATTCTTCCATAGGTTTTTCCCTTATATATATATCAAACATATTTAAAATTTACAGAAACACACACTCACTGGATGACGACATCAGTGATGTCATTTCAGATGTCATCAGTGATGTCATCAGTGATGTCACTGACCATGTCATGACTGATGTAATATGTGACGTCATCAACAGTGCATTGCAGGGGCGTGAGTTATAGTTAGCTGAACTAACTATAACGGGGGAATTTCTAGGGTTTTGTATGAGGGAAATGTCCAGCTAACTATAACGCCCCTGAAACCTATGGTTTTTTCAGTGAATTTCTAAGGTTTTTTAAATGCCAATTCCTAACTATGACGCCCCTGAAACCTTTGTGTTTTTCAGTGAATTTCAAAGGTTTTTTAAATGCCAATTCCTAACTATAACGTGCATGAAACCTATGGTTTTTCCAGTTAATTTCAAAGGCTTTTAAATGCTAATTCCTATCTATAACTAATCTCTAAAGATATCATGTTTAATGATTTTCATTGGATTTCTATTTTTTTCAATTTCAGTGTGTCAATTTCAATAATTATGTTTTTTTGAAATTCTTTTTGAACACTGTTTTTTTAACCTATTTTTTCATTTAAATCTTTTCAAAATTAAAAAATATTATTTGTTTTTATTGGGTTTTTCAAACATATTTATATATATGTATATTTTTTTTTTTTAAATATATGTTCAAAACTTTATTTTATATATATTTTTTCCATGTTTTTTGGATCTGCGCACCCTATGCGCACCGTTCTCGATCCCTATGCGAAAGCATCCGCGCACGGTATGCGTTGGGTACGTGTTTGATGCGCGATTCCAATGCGACCGGTACGTGACTCCAAGCCTATACGCGACACGTACGATGTAGGTAACGCAACGTTTACGCGCTTCCGCGATGCGTCATGTGCGTCTATGACACGGTAGGTGCGCGGATCCTGCGAAATATTTATCATTTAAAAAAACATATCTATGTATTTCATGTGAATATTAATTGAAGACAAACTCTAAACTAGTATTAAAAGTAATATATTTTTACATCTAATCCTATATTTCTTTTTAATTCAATTTCGCGGATGCGCGCTGGGAGCGTGCTGCCTATGCGCAGGGTGCGCGGATCCCATGTGACCTGCAAAAAAAGAGATTTGATTGGTTCATTACACTTCCTGTTCTAACTATTGAAAGACCCCACCCAATTCAATCATTCTTCTTTGACCTTCTTTGGAGGAGCATCTCTTTGCAGAGTAGAAGATTTTTTAGACTAAGTTTACACTTAGCTCTAACTTTTTTCAACTAAAAATGGCTTCAGGGCAGCAGGCATCACCTGCATCTCCTCATACATCTGAGGTTGAATTTTTGGAGGAGACACCACGTTTTTCTTCAGTGGTGTGGAAATTTTTTACTTTTCCCGAGGGGCAAACAAAGACCAATGCCACCTTGGTCACATGCAAGATTTGCAAAAGAGTCCTGTCTCGAGGCAATCCTAACAAGAAATACTCGTGCGGGACGGCTAGTATGATGAAGCACCTAAGGACCCTTTATCCTAACAATCTTGCATGAGAAGAATGCAGACGGATGAGAGACACTCCTGCTCCTGCGCCTTCCACCTCATCGCAGCCGAGCACTTCAAGAGTGCATCTGTCAGCCCAAAACTTGGACATCCGTCCTCAATTTAAATTTTTAAAAGTGCTCTGCACTAAGTGCAATGCCACTTTGTGCTACGGTGAGCAGTCGATCGATCTGATCTGCCGCTGGCAAGAAAATCACAATTGCTAGTTTTTGGGGGTTTTTTTGTTCCCTGAAGTTCATTGTTTGGTTCCTCCTGGTTTTTTGGGGTTTTTTTTTCCAGAAAAACCAAAAAAAAATCACAAAATTGTTGGAAAAACCAAAAAAAAATATCAAAGAAGAAAGAAGAAAAACAAAAGTTCTTCTAAGAAGTAACTTTCCTGGTTTAAAAAAAGAGCTAAATGTCTTTGTTAGTGTGTGAAAGTTTAGATGAATGTATGTGTAGTACGTAATTGACTGAATGAATGCATTAGTAGCGTATGGTGAATGTATAAGTGCAGAACTATGAGGAAGTGCTGCAGCATCACACAGTAACCTCTTTAACTGCAGTGTGCTGTAGTACTTCCGGTGCACAGGGATGCAACATATGTACATAAATATGTTGCAAATCTATGCTTCTCTCTGCACGGCTGCTTAAACTGCAGCCATGTGGTGACACAGGCACCCTTGCACCATAGTGCAAGGATATCTGTGTCATGTGCTGTTTGTTTTTCTGCAGGAAGACAAACCTTCCTGCACATAAACAATGAGAAAATGCATTTTTCTCCTTCAATGAATGCTGAACATTTTAGCATGCATTGAAGATGTAAAAATGTGGAGAAATGAAAATAATTCTCCTTGTTGTGCTTTCCTATACCAATTTTAGAATTGTGCAGCATTCAAACACATATTGAGATTTATGATTTCTGATAAATCTAGAGATGTGTCTTGTTCTATGAGTATTCAGTGCAATCATGCACAACAACACTTATAGAACACCCTTTCAACGCAAAGTGGTGTGTATGATGACGTTGTATTTACATAGAGTAGAAAAAGTCCACAGAGTGTCTTTTCCTCTCTTTGTAAATATGAAAGACTGTCTTGCGCAATAACTATGTTACAAAAAGTGACATATTTCTGTTTTTAAAATTGCTTGCGAATGATAGAAGGTAAGCACAGAGTTTTGTCTGCAAAGATGTTCAAAGAAGAATGATTCAAATGATTGCGGTCCTTCAATAGGTCCAATGGGAAATATTATGAACCCCTCAAATCTCTTTTTTTGCAGGTCACATGATATCTGATTATGGTCAGATTTTAAAACTACATAGGTATAAACAAAGAGTTTTTAGAAACGTGTTTCAACTTTGTAGCTTCTTGCAGACCTCCTCAGTCTGCATATTGAGACTTAGTTAAACTTACCTTCACAGTAATAGGAATAAAAAATGGTATACATTTTTTCCAGATTTTCATTGCAATCTAAATTGATATAAATTGCTTATTTTAAAGTTTGGATCTGTGAAAGAAAAGAAAAAAAAATTATAACATGTAATAATACATTTTTTACAACACAGCATAATTTCCACAAAGTAATTTGTTTGCCTTTTTTGCTGTTCTCAGAATATATTGAATTTCACTAGAAATAGTGATTTCAATCGTACTCATCACTTAACAGCGGGCAAAAAAAAAACAATCAGAAAGATTGTTAAAAAAAACCTACATGCTATTCTCAGTAAAATACCAGAAAATACAAATCACACATATATGAAATGCTTACGGTTTACAAAATTTTATAACTTTAACTTATAAAAACTGTAAATGTTGCCACTTTAAAATATTCACAGAATCAATGACCACCAAAAAGTCCATAATTCAAAAATATACCTTTCCTTGAGGCCAAATGGTATTTTTGCACTCCTTCTTTATGTAAATTGTCCAATGGTAGTCCTATTAAATTATAATAATGAATTCCTCAGAGAATGAATTATCTTCCTAAAACTTTGACTTTAAAAATATTAGGGTGCCAATTCCGATCCGGTAAAAACCGGGTACGAACCGTCGGACGGAGCCTTTTCTCCGTCCGACTCGTACCCGGTGCGAAATCCATCCGAAAATGCAAGTACGATTCATACGGAAACACCATTTCCGTACGATTCGAACAAAACACCGACCGAACAGAAACTAAACACAATTCCGATCCTGAAAGGAGCCGACGTGACGTCGGTACGCATCCAGCCTACGTTTCACGAACCAGGAAGTACGATTCGAACCGACGTCATCCCGCACGGAAAATATTTACCGGCTGCCAAAAACTGCCGGGAAATCAGGACGACACACGCAAGGAGCAGCTGGACGCGACGAACAGACATGGACCCGAACCTACGTGCCATCCCTGCCCTCCTAGCAGTCCACCTGGCGTACAGGAACCGACGCAGACGCCGCAGAAGGTCAGCACAACAACCAGGGGCAAAGGGGGGGGCAGGGGCAGGACACACAACACCAACACATGGTACCAAATCACACATGGCCTGGACATACCTGACCATCAGGGCCTGGTCACTTCCAGGGGGTGGGGGCAAGGCCAGCAACGCAAGCGTCCGCCACAACGGAAGTGGATGGTCACGCGAACCGGTACGTACCCTACCCAGGCCGCAAGAGCGTGGGTACGGAACGTACCACGCGTCCCCCTACGTCACTCCAACAATAGCGGTACGGCCCGTACCCACGTCAGAAAGGCCTTGGTACAGCTCGTACCAGCATTGCTGGGGTCATGTAGGGGTACGCGTGGTACGACCCGTAGCCACGCCCCCAAGGCCTGTGTACGGTGCGGACCCCACGGCCCGCAACAATGGTGGGACGCACCGTACCCACACACCAAAGGCATGGGTACGGCCCGTACCCAGGCACGCAGAGCGTGGGCAGGGGTATGTACGGACCGTACCCCCACCCGTGGAAGTACGGCCCGTACCCCCACCCGTGCATGTACGCCCCGAACCCCCACTCGTGTATGTACGCCCCGAACCCCCACCCGTGTATGTACGCCCCGAACCGCCACCCGTGTATGTACGCACCCAAGCGCCACCCGTGTATGTACGCCCCGAACCCCCACCCCACCCTGGTATGTACGCCCCGAACCCCCACCCGTGTATGTACGCACCCAAGCGCCACCCGTGCATGTACGCCCCGAACCCCCACCCCACCCTGGTATGTACGCCCCGAACCCCCAGCCGTGTATGTACGCACCAAACCCCCACCCGTGTATGTACGCACCAAACCACCACACCAGCCGTGTATGTACGCACCAAACCCCCACCCCAGCCGTGTATGTACGCACCGAACCACCACCCGTGTATGTACGCACCGAACCACCACCCGTGTATGTACGCCCCCGAACCCCCACCCCAGCAGAGTATGTACGCCCCGAACCCCCACCCGTGTATGTACGGACCGAACCCCCACCCCAGCCGTGTATGTACGCACCAAACCACCACCCGTGTATGTACGCCCCCTAACCCCCCCCAGCCGTGTATGTACGCACCGAACCACCAGCCGTGTATGTACGCACCAAACCCCCACCCCAGCCGTGTATGTACGCACCGAACCACCACCCGTGTATGTACGGACCGAACCCCCACCCCAGCAGAGTATGTACGCCCCGAACCCCCACCCGTGTATGTACGGACCGAAACCCCACCCCACTCGTGTATGTACGCCCCGAACCCCCACCCGTGTATGTACGCCCCGAACCGCCACCCGTGTATGTACGCACCCAAGCGCCACCCGTGTATGTACGCCCCGAACCCCCACCCCACCCTGGTATGTACGCCCCGAACCCCCACCCGTGTATGTACGCCCCGAACCGCCACCCGTGTATGTACGCACCCAAGCGCCACCCGTGTATGTACGCCCCGAACCCCCACCCCACCCTGGTATGTACGCCCCGAACCCCCACCCGTGTATGTACGCACCCAAGCGCCACCCGTGCATGTACGCCCCGAACCCCCACCCCACCCTGGTATGTACGCCCCGAACCCCCAGCCGTGTATGTACGCACCAAACCCCCACCCGTGTATGTACGCACCAAACCACCACACCAGCCGTGTATGTACGCACCAAACCCCCACCCCAGCCGTGTATGTACGCACCGAACCACCACCCGTGTATGTACGCACCGAACCACCACCCGTGTATGTACGCCCCCGAACCCCCACCCCAGCAGAGTATGTACGCCCCGAACCCCCACCCGTGTATGTACGGACCGAACCCCCACCCCAGCCGTGTATGTACGCACCAAACCACCACCCGTGTATGTACGCCCCCTAACCCCCCCCAGCCGTGTATGTACGCACCGAACCACCAGCCGTGTATGTACGCACCAAACCCCCACCCGTGTATGTACGGACCGAAACCCCACCCCAGCCGTGTATGTACGCACCAAACCACCACCCGTGTATGTACGCACCAAACCACCACCCCAGCCGTGTATGTACGCACCAAACCACCACCCGTGTATGTACGCACCAAACGCCCACCCGTGTATGTACGCACCAAACCACCACACCAGCCGTGTATGTACGCACCAAACCCCCACCCCAGCCGTGTATGTACGCACCGAACCACCACCCGTGTATGTACGCACCGAACCCCCCCCCAGCCGTGTATGTACGCACCGAACCACCACCCGTGTATGTACGGACCGAACCCCCACCCCAGCAGAGTATGTACGCCCCGAACCCCCACCCGTGTATGTACGGACCGAACCCCCACCCCAGCCGTGTATGTACGCACCAAACCACCACCCGTGTATGTACGCACCAAACCACCACCCCAGCCGTGTATGTACGCACCAAACCACCACCCGTGTATGTACGCACCAAACGCCCACCCGTGTATGTACGCACCAAACCACCACACCAGCCGTGTATGTACGCACCAAACCCCCACCCCAGCCGTGTATGTACGCACCGAACCACCACCCGTGTATGTACGCACCGAACCCCCACCCCAGCAGAGTATGTACGCCCCGAACCCCCACCCGTGTATGTACGGACCGAACCCCCACCCGTGTATGTACGCACCAAACCCCCACCCGTGCATGTACGCACCGAACCTGCTATAAGAATGGGGTGTGCAAAACACCCCCAGCAGTGCCCAGACACAGGAGGGGTGGGTGCAGGGTCCTCCCAGCAGTGCCCAGACACAGGAGGGGTGGGTGCAGGGTCCTCCCAGCAGTGCCCAGACACAGGAGGGGTGTGTACCTATCACTCCCAGCAGTGCCCAGACACAGGAGGGGTGGGTGCAGGGTCCTCCCAGCAGTGCCCAGACACAGGAGGGGTGGGTGCAGGGTCCTCCCAGCAGTGCCCAGACACAGGAGGGGTGTGTGCCTATCACTCCCAGCAGTGCCCAGACACAGGAGGGGTGTGTACCTATCACTCCCAGCAGTGCCCAGACATCGGACAATATACCCCATCAACAAGTTCAGTGACCTACAAGGGTGATACCCCAGATGCAGGCGGAGCCATCGCTGAGCCAGCATGGCTATATTGAAAGGCAACCCTCACACATCCAGGAAATGTAGACACAGCACAGCACAGCATTTGGGAGACACCCTGCAGGAAAAATGGCCTGGGCCACAGAGGACGGAACACACCTTGGGACAATGTCACCATACAGTGAGAGCAAACATGACCAAATACCATTTGCAGAGACCTTTGTGATGGCACGCAGATGGCAGGGTACACCCCATGAGCAGCACACTCCAACATTTCACAGACCCCTAACACATTATCACCACCCCAACGCAGGGAGCACCAGCACCAACAGCAAGTCCAGGAAAGCATCAGTGTGCAAAACAAAAAGAAAAGGCTTTATTCAGCAGGAAAATATATCAGAGAAAATGTCCACTATGTACAAGGGCCATGGGCCAGCCCAGCAGCAATGTCCGGGGGGGGGGTACACATCGGGACGTGTGTCCCCTAGCTTGCCTGCACAGTTCACAAGTCCATTTCATCCACAGAAGAGGGGGCATCAGGGGGGAGGGTGGAAACAGGCACCGCAGGGACAGGAGGGGAAAGGGTAGGTGTTGTGGGTGCAGGGAGGGATGAATCTGCCACAGGGGGGGTGCCAGCGCCAAAGGTGGAGGACAGAATGGCGCTGCACACGTCGGCAAGTTCCCCCAGCGACTCCCCCGTACCCAATCCAACCACAGGCCCCAAGGAGGGGGGGGGGGCAAAGGGATGGGTCGCAGCGCCACTGGGGGAGGGTGTGGACAGGGTGGGGGACTCAACTCCCCTGGCCGGGTCCCGCCTCCACCGCTTGCGGGGTGGTGTCATCCTGGGGCTGGGGGGCACACTCGCAGTGGATGATGCTGTCACTGACTGTTGGCCAGGAGAGCTAAGGGGAGTGGATTTGGAGGGAGTGGGTTGTGTGGAATGCGGACTCCCACTGTGGCTGCGTGTTCTACGTTTCCCCCCCGACCCAGTGGGTGTGCCTTCCTCACCCTGTGTGTGCGTGACAGGAGGTGTGCGCTTCGACTTCCCTGGTGGTGTGGTGCCTGTGTCTGTTGGGGTGCGTGCACGCTGACGTCTGGATGTGCGTGGGACAGGCACGGGAGTGGGAATTGGGGATGGGGCAGGGGTAGGGGGTGTTACGCAGCGCTGCAGGAGATCCAGTGCTGCAGTCAGTGTGGAGTCTATGGACCTCAGCAACTGCCGTTGGTCAGACTGCGCAGCCGACATGCCCTCCATGTATGCCTCCATCTGGGTCAGCACCTGGGTGTGGGCATGGAGGACATTTAGCATCGCAGTCTGACCAACCTGCAACTGCCTCAGGATGTCCACAGACTCCGCACTCACCGCAGCAGTGGTGACAGGGGCAGGGGGTGCGGTGCCTGGCAGGAAGGAGACATGTGGGGACCGAGCACGGAGGGAAGGGCCACGAGCATGTGGGAGGCCGGTGATGGAACCTGAGGTGGCGGGGGGATGTGGAGGGCTGCCATCAGCTGGGGGGGCAGACTCCGCCACCTCTGGGAGCTCAGCCTCGGACCCGTCTGCGTCATAGTCTGTGTTGGCAGTCAACAGGTCCTCCGCCTCACTCCCTTCGGCCTCCGTGCCACTCCATGTGCCAGACAGGACAGCACTGCTGGTACTGGTGCTCAATCTCTCCTCCCGGTCCGTGCTAGTGTCTCCTTCCGTGTCCCCCGGCGATGCTGTGGGCAAGGTGAAGAGACAGGAGAAAATCAGACACCTGTACACTTATGTCACATGAGTCAAATATACATAGGTCACATTGCATAGCCTGAAAAGCAACAGGAGTAACACCTACAAAACAATGTACACATGTAGGCCATGGAACACACAGTTTTTCTACCCACCATGCCACTGAGACACAATGGAGATCATGACACAACAGCAAATCACTGCACCTGAAATTTTAGAGAGGAGTCAGCCTCTGGGGACAAATGTGCACAGCACCTGCACCACACTGCGTCGTCAAAAAGGGATGAGCATGAATCATATCCATTTACTCTTGCCGCATGCTGCAAAGGCAATACATGAAACCAGGCCACACATGACAGGGTCACTGCACCTTGAGCGTATGTCCAGTCAAACATCACACACAGGCTAAACCCAGCAAGGAGGATGAAGCTTCTGACATGTAGGCCTTGTACGCACAAACCACCCACACCTGAGACAATCTCATTGAGACGGAGAAAGTATGTACACCTCTTACTCTGGGATGGAAACACATGGCCTCCACTAATTCATGACTGTAAACACACAGCCCCTGGTGGCCATGTCCACACATCATTGACAGGCAAACATCATCAGATTGTCTCAACAACACACACAGGTAATGCCCACTGTGAGTATGCACAAGCAAAATGGGTCCCCCTGTACAGTGGACACATGTAGCAACCTGTAGGTCCTAACAGTTGAGCCCAGGGTACAATGCCACCCTACGCAACCCATGGCAAAGACACAGTGAATGGCCATATTGTTGGATGACGCACATGATACCTAGGAAGAGGTGCCCCAGGGCACAGTAGTGCCCACACTCCTCCATGGTCCAGGATGGACATGACTGCAAATTAAGCAACCGTCCCTGCACTTAGCAGGCCTCCCACTCAGGCACATCATGTCAGAGGGCACACAATTGGACATGCATGCTGGAAGGCTGTACATTTTGGAGACACACCCCTATGTCGTGATTCACAATCAGTGCCAAGTGACATGGACACCACAATGACTGAAATTGGCCATGGCACACGCAAGGTCCCCATACCTGTGGCACATCACCCCCACACATGATGCTGATAGCATAGGGCACCTGCATGAACTGCCTGCATAAATAACCTTGTGCAAGAGTGGCGACAGACCAGGGAACACATTGCAAGGAGGGGAAGGGAGGGAGTGAGAACAGCACTGTGCTACTTTGTGGAGAAGTTGACGCACTGCACAATCAAACCCTGGCAGTGTATCCATGCAACTGCACACTTACATTGGCTGGGGACACACAACTGACACACATGTACCTACCCCCTTCCTGCTGCTGCCTCTCCTGTAGGCGCCTGTCCATATCGGGGAAGACCACCGCCAGCACACGCTTCTGGATGTGGGTCAGACGACGGCGGCCACGGTTCTTACGGCTCTCAGGTGAGTCCCCCAGCAGGAGCCGTGCAATCCTCCTCGTCCAGCACCGGATGTCCTGCCAGCGTTTCCTCACCTGAGACAGGCTCCGCCTCCGACCCTCTGTACCCCTCACGGCACTGACGGCTTCCCTCCAGATCTCCCCCTTGGCAATGGCGCCTACCTGTGAGGATGCAAAAGAGAGAATACATTAATCCACATGAGCAAAGACACAGAGACACACATATAGAACAATCCTCATTATGAACAGGCCATGGTATGCATGCAACTAATTGCACCTTTGTCATAGGGACATTATCCACTGTGGAAGGCCAAATGCACTACGTGCCAGTGGAAGCACACGGGTGGCATGAGGGGT
This sequence comes from Triturus cristatus, assembly GCF_964204655.1. Lineage (NCBI taxonomy): Eukaryota > Metazoa > Chordata > Amphibia > Caudata > Salamandridae > Triturus > Triturus cristatus. The sequence goes on along the minus strand of NC_140589.1, from coordinate 1,255,728,007 downwards.
ACCACACACTCACTGACCAGGGATCACACTGTGCCTCACAGGCTACACCAGGATTATGTACAGCACCTCACAGCAGTCACCTGCCCCAGCACACTGATGCTACCTCAGCAGAGTACACAGACACACACAGGTACAGGACAATCACATGGCATTGCCAACTGCGGGTACACACCTCACTCTGCCCATGTGCCAGTAGACGGGGGTGTCACAGGTGTGGGGCTGGCTCAGCACGGCATGCACACAGCACTGCTCCCTGCTCACATCCGATGGCCAGGCCATATCCATCCCTCATGCTGCTTGTGTGCAACACTCCCCATATGCACTCACCCACATGACAGGGGACTAACACACACACCAATGTGCAGGGGACGAACACGGCCTTTGGACACTCACAGCACAGGTACACTGAACAAACACACATCCATGGGTACTGACACCTGTCACACTGGGGGGAACACAGGATCACATCAGGACTGTGGAAACAACATCCCCAGGAGGAGTATGCAGGCAGAATGTGGCATGCACCTTGCATTCATTGTCACAGTAGGCACTATGCAAGTGAGGAGTGCACACAGGAAACACAGCATGCTCTGCATGGGTGACATGAGGCCTTCCACACCCTGGGACCCACTCCAAACAACAGTGCATGTCTGTCACACATGGACACAATGCCAGAAGTCACTGTCACACAAAAGGGGCACAGTCTAAGCTAGTGGAGTCTGCACTCACCTGAACCCCTGGTCGACCATACAGGCTCTGGAACTGTGGGAGGATCACATCTATCAGGGCAAGGTTCTCCTCCTGGGTGAATGGCTGTGACCTCTCCACAGTCCTGGACATGGTGCCAGAGGAATCACTATCAGCAGCAGTGGTCAGGGATGAATGGATGTGCAGGCAAGTGCTCTCTCATGGGACCTGGCTGCCTTATATATGCCTGGCTGGCCTGTTCATGTATAGGAGTACAGATTGATTGGTCAGTCACATTAGCATCCTACGTTTCATCCAATCCCTTCAAACCTACCCCAGTGTGTGGCTTTGCATGGTTTCAGTTTTGATAATGATGTCAAGTCAACATCCACATTGCAACAATGTAGATTCTTTCAAACTGACTTCTGCTGTGCACCTGGTGCTCAAATTCAAAAATTTAACTCAGTCTCCATGGCAACCATCAGGCATTTAGGCCCTTATACTTGTCCCTCATGTGTCCCCTATGTGTTTTCATACATTTACACACAGGTACGGTGCGTTCCACGCCCTAGGGCACCCCACAAGCAGTGATACCGACCGTACATGCGCTTGTACGGTCCGGATCACAATATGGGCGCTGGCGTATGCGTACGCCACAGTAGTACGGACTGTACACGCGCTTGTACGGTCCGGATCACAATATGGGCGCTGGCGTATGCGTACGCCACAGTAGTACGGACTGTACACGCGCTTGTACGGTCCGGATCACAATATGGGCGCTGGCGTATGCGTACGCCACAGTAGTACGGACTGTACACGCGCTTGTACGGTCCGGATCACAATATGGGCGCTGGCGTATGCGTACGCCACAGTAGTACGGACTGTACACGCGCTTGTACGGTCCGGATCACAATATGGGCGCTGGCGTATGCGTACGCCACAGTAGTACGGACCGTACAAGCGCGTGTACAGTCCGTACTACTGTGGCGTACGCATACGCCAGCGCCCATATTGTGATCCGGACCGTACAAGCGCGTGTACAGTCCGTACTACTGTGGCGTACGCATACGCCAGCGCCCATATTGTGATCCGGACCGTACAAGCGCGTGTACAGTCCGTACTACTGTGGCGTACGCATACGCCAGCGCACATATTGTGATCCGGACCGTACAAGCGCGTGTACAGTCCGTACTACTGTGGCGTACGCATACGCCAGCGGCAATATTGGCCCAGGGACCCTATACACGCGCTCCGAGCGTATGTACGGTGCGTATAACAACTGTCAGTGGTGACAGGCGGCACACAGACAGGAATGGAGCGGACAGGTATTGCCAAGGGTGGACACCAATGCATTGTCTGTGCAATACCACCTGTGTGTGACACAGGTGTGTCAGGATGTGATGTGGCACTTTACCCCTGAGGTGTGGGCAAAGCACATGTACGATGAGCTGTGTACACATGTCGTGTGTGATGGTGCGCATTGTACCACACATCCCCTGCACTCCTTTGACATGTGTGCATGTCGTACACACTAGTGGAGCCATGAGTCACTTGCATGTCCCAGTCACGGACACCCGCACCTGTCCCCTGATGCCAGGTACACGGAATATTACATATGACACGTGTATGGCTGCGTTGCATGCTGCAACCATGTCATGTGTGTGGCATGTCTTTCCATGATTTTGCTGTAGGTGTGTGATTCAATGTGTCAGCAGTTGCTGCTGCCAACATGTGTCTGTGTGTCGATGGGCATGGCACACTGTTCCGCACACCAGCCCACATATGTGATTTGCCATGAGGTGTGTATGTATCCAACTACACGGAGTATCAACACAAGTACATATCCACATGCTCCCTATGTATGTTCTGTCTCGACATGTACTCCTCAAAGGCAATGTGTGTGGCCTGTCCTATTCCTATGACATGTGACCAGTGCATATCGCATCCAACTACCTGTCTGTACCATACGCATACTACCTCTGCACATGTGTGGATGTCTGTGAATCCTGTGATGCGTGTGCATGTTCACTTACACTGGCCCACAGCTAGTCTCATGCCATGTCATCGTGATCTTGCCCCCCTCCGTTAGTGGCTGTCCCTTGGTAGGAGTGTAACCTGACTGGCGTTCGTGTCCAGGAACTGTGGCACAGACCTGACTCACAACGTGGCATATGTGTATTGGCTGTGTAACATGTGCTCAGTGCATTGACGATGTTGTTGTACAGTGCTCACTCTTAGGTGTTCCTTCCATTTCACTGCAGGGCTCCGCCTCTCCCTCGACGTATGCCAGACATTGCTGCCCTGCATGAACGGGACTGTATACGCCGCTACAGATTCAGCCAACGGTTGATTGATGAGTTGACTGGCCGGCTGGAAGCACAACTCCTCCCGCGCCACAGGTATCCAAGTGCACTGACACCCAAGTTGAAGGTGATGGCAGCCCTACATTTCCTTGCCACGGGTACGTTCCAACATACCATTGCTGATGTCGGGGGCATGTCCCAGACGATGTTCAGCCGTGTTCTGCATGATTTCTTAGAGGCCATGTTGGTTCACCTGGATGAGTACATTAAATTCCCAAATCGTGAGCAGTTGACAGATGTCAAGCGTGAGTTCTATGCCCTGGGAGGGATGCCCCATGTCATTGGGTCCATAGATGGGACACATGTTGCGTTGGTACCACCACAGGCACAGGAGGTGGTGTATAGGAATCGCAAACATTATCACTCCATTAATGCCCTTGTGGTGTGTCTGTCCAACATGGTGATTTCACATGTCTGTGTTCGCTTTCCAGGATCAGCACACGATGCCTTCATCATGAGGCGTAGCAGGGTGCCAGAAATGATGCTGCAGCTGCGGAACGAGCGAGCATGTATTGTTGGTGGGTAGACTCTGGCAGTTCTGTGTTTGGCGTCATCTTCCAATCTCACTGCCTGTGCTGACACACTTCTGTCCATGATGTTTCCTTGTAGGGGACGCTGGCTATCCCAACATGCCATGGCTGATGACGCCTGTCCGCAACCCCAGCACGGCTGCCGAGCACCTCTACAACAACGCACATGGGCGGACCAGGAGAGTCATTGAGAGGACGTTTGGACTTCTGAAGAGCCGATTCCGGTGCCTCCACAAGACCGGCGGAGCACTCCCATATGCCCCGGTGAAGGTGTGCAAGATCATCATCGTCTGCTGCATGCTGCACAACATGGCAGTGGAGGAAGCTGTTCCACTCATACTGGATCAAGATGACCAGGACCATCCACCCGTGGAGGATGAAGGGCTTGGTGACGGGGCAAGTGATGTGGAGGAGGAGGAGGCTGTGGAGGACATGCGGAGTCGGCTCATACGCAACTTCTTTGCTTAGTGGTGAGTTCCAGTGTCTGAGTGTGCACGCATTGGGCCGTGTGTGGCATGTGTTGCAATGTGTGTGTCCATCTGCATGTCTGCCAAGTGAGTCAGTGGTGTGTATTGAAGTGTCACTCAAGTGATGGCGCAATGGAAGGATGTTGTCTGAGGGTCATCATTGTCACCTGTCATGTTAACAACATGATACGTGTTAAGTACATGCTTGCGGATGTGCTCCTTTGTGCTGAATCCTTGTGTGTCTCTCTTCCACAGGTCCATGTGCATGCTGTCTGCTGGTGGCATTGTTGTGCTCCTGCTACTCCTCATGAACACAGCGACATGTGCTGATTCAGCGTCACATGCACGGGCAAGTGTTGAAATCTCCTCAGGGTAAGGGATGCCTCACGTCGTTTTGGGTGTGTGAATTGTTTGTAGTCTGTGTGCACTTCTCCGGTTCATGTGTGTTCCATTTGCATACATGGTGATCCTACATGGGGAACATGACATGGGGCAGGCTTCACCTGGAGCCATGCTCAGACTTGGTGACTGTCATGTGGCAGGGGATTGGGGATTGTGATGAGGCCATCATTGTGTGTAACACTGGCCTCGGAAACATACAGGTTGCACCGGGTTGACATGGTGTGTGATTGCCCCATCAGGGCCTCAATGGTGTATAGCGGCCTCTCCGTGGCAGCAGGGGGTGTTTAGCTGTTATCCGTCACTTGTGTGCCAGGTCAATGGGATGCCAGCATCTGTGTTGCAATGGGGGGTGCCAGTGTTGCTCCCACATGTACATCCACATGACCTGTGTATGTGTTGACAGAGTATCATTGTCATTCCAACACACATGACTAATAAATTTGTCCCTCTGTCTCCAAGGTGCCTCTTCCCTGTCAATGGTGCCCTGTTGCCACTGTGCGTGCCGCAGGTCTGGCATAGTTTTCATAGGTGGTGCATATGTGTCTATGTGTAGAGTGACAAGATGCTAGGGGTTTGTCAGGGAGTGGGAACTGTATTATGCACAAGATGCACAGTTCCATCCACCTCAAGGCAAGAGAGACCATCCCCCAGGGAAACTACAACATCTGTGTAGAATCCTACCCTGCAGTCTACGGACATGTGCCTCACGACTCCCATGGTACTTGTCCATATCCGGAGTGCATCTGCACAGCTCTGCTACTGCGTCGGGCAACCAGGCCACATCAACGTCCTAACGGGATGGGGGGAATGTTTCACAGCCAGCTGCAGGATGACCTTCTAGATCCACGCCCACACTCATGATGCAGCCCACAACCCCAACACAACCATGTGGCACAGTGATCCTAAACTGCATTCTGGCATCTCCATGCATCCAACCTTGGCCTAGCCACCATTCTCAACATCCGCCTGACGCAAGCATGCTGCACATTGTAGGGACACATGTCTAGACATACCTGGGAGCGGCAAGCCAGGTCACTCCACATGATCCCTGACCTCTGCGCATGACTGTTGCTCCCCTGAATGTGTCTGTAGCCACAGTTGTGCGGGAACCACTCAGCTGGTTGGGCCCAGCACAGGTGAGTTTGGTACTCCATGTCTGTATCAGATGAGACATTGGGACCCATGTGTGTCCTGGGCAAGACTGCGACCCCACGGTTTGGATGGTTGGAGTTAATTCTGAGATCAGGCATGCTTTGACTGTACGACACACACATGTATTGTAATAATGTAGAATCACGGCATCATCTTGTAAGTGTGATTAATTTATTTGTGGTGGGGTACGGGTTTGTGGGGATGACAAGAGGTGCACAGCGGGAGTGTAGAATCCAAAGTTCACTGGGGGAGTTGGTATCCTTGTCGTAGCAAAATGTCAGAGTCCATGCCACAGTCTTCGTCAACATAGGTCAGACAGTGACCAGCAAGTCCATGTGGCAGACAATGTCATGTGCTGCTATTGGGCCAGAGGGCCAGGTGCCAGGCCAGGTGACCTGGGAGATGGTGATGTTCTGCTGACTCTCACAGTCTTTTTCGTGGACGACCCACCTTCCTGCGGGGACCCTCGGAAGCAGTCCGTGACGATGTCTGTGACGCTCCGTCGGATGAATCCTCCTCCTCCTGATCCCTCCCTGTGTCTGGTAATGGCCTTCGCCTGGTGCCACAGGGAGGGTTGCCCATGTTGTCGGCAATCCGACGGAGTACACCGGTCATTTGGGTTTGCACCGCCACGAGCTCAGCCTGTCTATCCTCCATCCTTCCTTGGTGTTGCAGTTGACAGGCATGTTGCTGGGACTGCAGGGTCTTCATCTCCTGGAGGGTCCCCTTGATGTCATTGAGGGTGGACGCAATCTGGTCCATGCCCCTGGTGTCACGCCGGTATGTATCCAGGATGTTGCTGACCTGGGACACTACCGGGTCCTGAGCTGCCTGGTCAGGTTCGCGCCTCCGCCGTCCTCCACTCCCGCCACCCCTGCCCACGTGCACCTGGCCTGCCGTTGTGGGTGCATCGGGTCTCCGGGACCCCTGAGGGATGGCATCTGCGTTGCCGCCTGCCTCCTCCTGGGTGCCCGGAGGACCGTGTCCCTCCTGGGCAGACTGGCTGGGTGGTCGTGTGCGGGCAGGGCTCCTGGACGTCTCCTGGGATGTGGCAGGAATGGGGGTGGTGGTTGGCACAGTTGTACCTGACGCAGGTGCTGCAGGTGGTTGGACACCAGAGGGGCCAGGTTGGTCTGGGTCATCCACGGAGTGGTGAGAGTCATCGCTGGCGGTGGGGTCATCATCCCGCGGAGCCTGGTCCTGTGTGACTTCCCCCCCAGTGTTGGGGGGTGTTCGTCGACGTTGACCTGTGTGTGAGAGAGACAATGTTGACAGTGTCACATGTGGCATCCATGTTGCATGCATTTCTGATTTGGCACTCTTCCTCTGGGTAGTTGGATCTGTCCTGCATTCCTCTCACAGTGCACTTGTGCATGGCTATGTCCCTTGGCCACAGCTGTCAGGGCTTTACGCATGTGTGAGACACAATCTTAGTTGATGCATCTATTTGGGTACACAGTCAGCAGTGTGGTGTGCGGGCGTAGCGAGCCATGCAGAGGCGCCTTACGTGTTGCACTGTACCTGGCCAAATGGTGTTTTGGCAAGGCAATTTGATGTTGCAGGTAGGGGACTGAAGCATTTGTGACAGGGTTCTTACCGACACGGTGGGTGGGTATACTGGGTGTGTGGTTAGGTCTGTGCCTGCAGCACGGATGGACTCGTGCACAGATTGACACATGGACCGGTCTTCATCTACGGAAGGGGGGGTTGAGGCACTGCCAGACCTGGTCTGCATGCACACAGTCCACCGGCTGACGAGTGGACATGGCCACACCACCCAAGGGTGATTTAGTCTCCCTGTGTCTCCCTTCCTCCCTCCCTCTGTCACCCTCCTCCCTCCCTCTGTCGGTCTCCCTCTGTCACCCTACTCCCTCCCTCTGTCTGTCTCCCTGTGTCCCCCCTCTGTCTCCTTCCCTCTCATTCCCCCTCTCCCTCCCTCTCTTTGTCACTCTCTGTCACCTCAGGCCAGCTTCCTGGGCACACACAGTTAGCCGGTCTTTGAATGGCCATTGGCTTGTTCATGTGAGTTAGTCCCTGTTCTCCGGGCACCCATTGGGCAGTGTGTCTGAGTGTAGGCTGCTGCTGTGGCGGTGTGTGCTGAGACTCTATCAGAGCGATGCATCTTCATTGTCTGCTGTTATGTGCAAATTGTGCCTTCAGACCCATGGCATCCTGCATGGCAGCCATCATTTGCAGGCAAGACAGTACTGTGTGGGTACACACAGTTTGTATGGCTGTGCCCTGGGCCATATGGGCTGAGGGCATTGTTGTGTGCTTGTGAGTTGCTCAATGTTAGTTTTGCTGCCCCCACTCCCAGCATCGACCACATCCTGTGTTGTGTTGGTGTATTGTGTGGCCTGTGACTTGGCATGGCCCTGATTGATGCATGGGGCATGGAGGTGCCAGTGGCATGTGTGTGTTTGTGGAGTGTTGTTGTGTCCGGTGGTGGCTTGGGGGGGGTGGCATGCATGATTGATTGTGTATGGCATCCCCCCCATGTGAGGTGAGTTGTTTGTGTACTCACCAGGGTCTGGGAGTCCTGGCAGTCCGTGTAGTCCCTCCACCGCCAGCGTGGACATCACCTTCTCCTCCCAGGGATGGTATTGTACCGGTCTGGGGGGCGGCCCTCCTCCAGTGATGTTCCCCTGGTTGTGATTGTCAGTCATCTTCCTCTTGACCGTCCTCCGCAGATCGTACCACCTGGATTGGCACTCGTGCCTGGTCCTTCTGGTTGTCCCAACAGCATTCACAGAATCGACGATCCTCTGCCACATGGCGGTTTTTTCGGATATGCTGGTCTGTCTGACCAATGTCCCAAAGAGCTGTGGCTCGACTCTGAGGATTTCGTCGACAAGGATCTCCAGCTCCTCCTTTGTGAACTTTGGATTCTTGGTGGTGGACATGGCGTGGGGTGTGGTTGTGGGGGTGTGGGTGTGGATGGCTGTGGGTGTGTGGGTGTGGTAGTGGAGGTGTGTGTGTGAATGTGATGAGGGGGTGTTTGTGTAGGTGGTTGTGTGAAGGTATGCAAGTGTGAGGTTCAAGTATGGTGGTGTGGGTCGTCTGTGGGCTCTGGCAGCAGTGGGTCTGTTGCAAAGGCTCATGGTTTGTGTGTGTGGTCCATTTTTATTGGTCCATTTGTGGGTGTGGCTGTGTTTGAAATTTGTGTGGGTGTGTTATGAGGAGTGATTGAGTTTTGGGCCTCTGTTTGGCAGTTTGGCAGTTGCAGGTGAGTGTATGTGATGTTTGTGGGGTTGTTGGGCCTGTTTGGTGGTGTGGGGAAACTCTACTTGACTCTCCTTGTGTAAATATGGTTTGTCCGGGTTCAGTACGTGTTTTTTTGGCGTCAGTACGGTCCGTACATGCACTGGTGGGGGTGCGGTCCGTACATTCCCTGGTGGGGTGGTGGTTCGGTGCGTACATACACGGCTGGGGTGGGGGTTTGGTGCGTACATACACGGCTGGTGGTTCGGTGCGTACATACACGGCTGGGGGGGGTTCGGGGGCGTACATACACGGCTGGTGGTTCGGTGCGTACATACACGGCTGGGGGGGGTTCGGGGGCGTACATACACGGCTGGTGGTTCGGTGCGTACATACACGGCTGGTGGTTCGGTGCGTACATACACGGCTGGGGGGGGGTTCGGGGGCGTACATACACGGGTGGGTGTTTGGTGCGTACATACACGGCTGGTGGTTCGGTGCGTACATACACGGCTGGGGGGGGGTTCGGGGGCGTACATACACGGGTGGGTGTTTGGTGCGTACATACACGGCTGGTGGTTCGGTGCGTACATACACGGCTGGGGGGGGGTTCGGGGGCGTACATACACGGCTGGTGGTTCGGTGCGTACATACACGGCTGGGGGGGGGGTTCGGGGGCGTACATACATGGGTGGGTGTTTGGTGCGTACATACACGGCTGGGGGGGGGTTCGGGGGCGTACATACACGGCTGGTGGTTCGGTGCGTACATACACGGCTGGGGGGGGTTCGGGGGCGTACATACACGGGTGGGTGTTTGGTGCGTACATACACGGCTGGTGGTTCGGTGCGTACATACACGGCTGGGGTGGGGGTTTGGTGCGTACATACACGGCTGGTGGTTCGGTGCGTACATACACGGCTGGGGGGGGGTTCGGGGGCGTACATACACGGCTGGTGGTTCGGTGCGTACATACACGGCTGGGGGGGGGTTCGGGGGCGTACATACACGGGTGGGTGTTTGGTGCGTACATACACGGCTGGTGGTTCGGTGCGTACATACACGGCTGGGGGGGGGTTCGGGGGCGTACATACACGGCTGGTGGTTCGGTGCGTACATACACGGCTGGGGGGGGGGTTCGGGGGCGTACATACATGGGTGGGTGTTTGGTGCGTACATACACGGCTGGTGGTTCGGTGCGTACATACACGGCTGGGGTGGGGGTTTGGTGCGTACATACACGGCTGGTGGTTCGGTGCGTACATACACGGCTGGGGGGGGTTCGGGGGCGTACATACACGGCTGGTGGTTCGGTGCGTACATACACGGCTGGTGGTTCGGTGCGTACATACACGGCTGGGGGGGGGTTCGGGGGCGTACATACACGGGTGGGTGTTTGGTGCGTACATACACGGCTGGTGGTTCGGTGCGTACATACACGGCTGGGGGGGGGTTCGGGGGCGTACATACACGGGTGGGTGTTTGGTGCGTACATACACGGCTGGTGGTTCGGTGCGTACATACACGGCTGGGGGGGGGTTCGGGGGCGTACATACACGGCTGGTGGTTCGGTGCGTACATACACGGCTGGGGGGGGGGTTCGGGGGCGTACATACATGGGTGGGTGTTTGGTGCGTACATACACGGCTGGTGGTTCGGTGCGTACATACACGGCTGGGGTGGGGGTTTGGTGCGTACATACACGGCTGGTGGTTCGGTGCGTACATACACGGCTGGGGGGGGGTTCGGGGGCGTACATACACGGCTGGTGGTTCGGTGCGTACATACACGGCTGGGGGGGGGTTCGGGGGCGTACATACACGGGTGGGTGTTTGGTGCGTACATACACGGCTGGTGGTTCGGTGCGTACATACACGGCTGGGGGGGGGTTCGGGGGCGTACATACACGGCTGGTGGTTCGGTGCGTACATACACGGCTGGGGGGGGGGTTCGGGGGCGTACATACATGGGTGGGTGTTTGGTGCGTACATACACGGCTGGTGGTTCGGTGCGTACATACACGGCTGGGGTGGGGGTTTGGTGCGTACATACACGGCTGGTGGTTCGGTGCGTACATACACGGCTGGGGGGGGTTCGGGGGCGTACATACACGGCTGGTGGTTCGGTGCGTACATACACGGCTGGTGGTTCGGTGCGTACATACACGGCTGGGGGGGGGTTCGGGGGCGTACATACACGGGTGGGTGTTTGGTGCGTACATACACGGCTGGTGGTTCGGTGCGTACATACACGGCTGGGGGGGGGTTCGGGGGCGTACATACACGGGTGGGTGTTTGGTGCGTACATACACGGCTGGTGGTTCGGTGCGTACATACACGGCTGGGGGGGGGTTCGGGGGCGTACATACACGGCTGGTGGTTCGGTGCGTACATACACGGCTGGGGGGGGGGTTCGGGGGCGTACATACATGGGTGGGTGTTTGGTGCGTACATACACGGCTGGTGGTTCGGTGCGTACATACACGGCTGGGGTGGGGGTTTGGTGCGTACATACACGGCTGGTGGTTCGGTGCGTACATACACGGCTGGGGGGGGGTTCGGGGGCGTACATACACGGCTGGTGGTTCGGTGCGTACATACACGGCTGGGGGGGGGTTCGGGGGCGTACATACACGGGTGGGTGTTTGGTGCGTACATACACGGCTGGTGGTTCGGTGCGTACATACACGGCTGGGGGGGGTTCGGGGGCGTACATACACGGGTGGGTGTTTGGTGCGTACATACACGGCTGGTGGTTCGGTCCGTACATACACGGCTGGGGGGGGTTCGGGGGCGTACATACACGGCTGGTGGTTCGGTGCGTACATACAGGGCTGGGGGGGGGGTTTGGTGCGTACATACACGGCTGGTGGTTCGGTGCGTACATACACGGGTGGGGGTTCGGGGCGTACATACGCGGGCGGGGGGTGGTGGGGTGTTCGGCGCGTATGCGGGCACATGTCTCCATGGTTGCTATGGGAGTTCGGTTCGGACGGTGTTTTTTGCGTACGGTTGTGAAATGGGGAGGACGGGAGGGATCGTACTTGCGCAGTCGGACTTTATTTTTCCGCACGGTGGGTTTCTCGCCCGGGGACGTGTCGGTGACTTTTCCCGACCCGAGGACGTGTGGGGAAATCTTCCCAATGCGATTCGTATGGACTTTTTTCCGTTCGAATCGTAATTGGCAGTTTGTACGCTACTTTGACGATTCGGACGGAAAAAAATCCGGATACGAGTCGGACGGGGAATTTTTTTACCGGATCGGAATTGGCACCTAGGTAGGAATTTTGTAATTCCCTATGCAAACGTTGTTTAAAAACCAACTGAGAATCATTACAAAGAGTCCAGCCTTTGTCACATTTTAGATAGGCAGTGTAATGTCCAGATGTGGTGGAAGGACCATCATGGAAAATTATAGCAATTGCTACAAAAGTCCTTCCTGATATTGATAGTTGTGCTGCTACAAATTGCTTTATTAAAGTATCCAATTTTCTTCTGTCAGCTGTAGAACGTTGCATCATTAAAATTATGTATTTTCCAGATTTTGTTAAGAATAATGTGGATAACATTTCTGATTTACATTGGCTACACTCCATGTTTTGATTTGCACCTTTAACTAATTTATTGAAAGACACTGATTTACAGTCTGGTAATGTTAAATACAGAAATCTCTCAGTGTCTACATTGGTGCTACATGTATACATGCAATTTTCACAATCATGTTCCCATTTGTAAGAAAGGCCAAAAATATTTTCTATTTCTACACCTTCATTTTCAAAAATGGTAAGCATATACATTAAAAATTCCTGAGCATCTTGTTGGATATTTTGTGAAAATTGTGTAGAACCAGAACACACATCCAAAACACTACGAACATCTGAAACAGATTGTATTTTACTTGTATCTGTTGTCAATTTTTCATAAACAGAATGCAACAGAGAACAAAATCTTTTTTGCCGATTCTGCATAATTTGTTCTCGCAAACCTTCCAGATAAAAAACAACATTGACCACTACATTAGCATAGCAGTTGACACCAGAACTATTTTCAAACTGATAACGAACAATCTCTTCAACAGTGTCCAATTTCTTTTTACCTGCAATCACAACATTATCTTGTTCTTTTCTTTTCTTGATACCTTCAGAACAGATATTTTCTAACCTTATTTTTCTCGGGGGAACATGGCGGCCGGAAGCTAACGGCCGTGGCAGAGCTCCCTGACACTTTCTCCCGGTTTCTGCGTGAAGCGCAGCAAGATGCACCCTTTTCGCTAATTCACTAATTCGGAAATCTTTGAAGCTCTTCCTAATTTAACTCCCATATCTTTGGATTAATTATACCTGGATGGTGCCTGCAGAATTATCAGAGATCTCGCAGCTCAGGCTAGGCGGAGCAGTTCGGGAGTGGAGGAAGCGCGCCCCGGAGCTTTGGTTCCGGGCTAACCCTGGCAGAGACAGAACCTGCAAGCCCGGAATCGGCGAGTGGAGGAGGAAGTACTCAAACGGGCTGGCGTGCTGGGGGAGACGGAAGACTCGAGGTGAGGTTGTCCCTGCTATTGAAATCCAGGAAGCACTGGGAGCTCTGGATATCGACTCTAGGAGGAACGGTATATTTTTGTCCTCTTTGAAAATTGGTCGAGTTACTCCTAAAGAAGTAAGTGGAGCGACTTTTTCACATATTATCTATCAAGATTGTATGGATAGCAGGGAGTGCGACCTCCAGAGTGCCCCCCGTAGTATTATTTCACAGCAAGGGGTTTTGTTGAATATTAATAACACCAGCAATATAACCCCGGTCAGTAGATATACCCTGCGAAACAGAGCAGCAAGGCTGGAGATAAATACGGACTCGGCTCCCCCTGCTGTTAAGATTAAAGTTTCTGCTTGCCAGACAAAGAAGAAAGCTACCACGGAGGGTCTCTCCAGTGAAGGAGGGAAAGGCAGAGGAAGGGTAAAGAAAGCTCCTCTGTCTAAAGTCAGAGTGACTTCTTCTTTAAAGTCTTTTTATAAGGTATTATCTAATCCCTTAGACAGAGGTAAAGAAGCAAACAACAAAAATACTATGGCATCCCCCAACAAACAGAGTTCACAATCTGAGAAATCACCCTCACTCCCATCTTCCGAGAACGGTATTCAGTTGAAGCTAGCTGAGGGATGTGATATAGTATCTCTAACAGACACCCGAGACATACATCCCTCGGTTAGCGTGTCAAATAGATATTCGGCCTTAGAAACCCTAGACAGCCCCCTCAGTTGTGAAAATCAGGAAACTTCACCAGGGCCAGTCAAAACAGCAACAGAATTAGATCCAGTCACGACAACCCCGTTGCTTGTTGTAGAAATCCCCCGTCTTGCAGAAAGCGGATCTTCTAGTAAAAGGAATGAAGGAGTAGGGGGACTCGCGGATATCCTACTGGCCTTAAAGGAAGACATTGGGAAGCGTTTCTCAATTTCTGAGTCTAACCAAGCTGATATTAAATCCTCATGTGAGGTTTTGGCACAAAGGATTGAAGAGGTCTCTAAGAGGACTGATACATTGGAAGAGGAAATTCCTAAGTTAAGGGAAGCCCTACATAGTTCTACTGTTGAACTGGATAAGCTAGCCCTCCAAAATAGGGGATTAAAAGACAATATGGAACGGCTCGAGAATCATGCCAGGAAAAATAATCTGAAAATCTTGAATGTCCCGGAAGATCTGGAGGGAAGCGACATAAAAGAATTCGTGATAGCACTTTTGAAGGGAACAATTCTCAAGGATGTACCAGATATGGACTTAGCTACCGACATACAACGAGTTCACCGAGATCCCTACAGAAGGAATCCCACAAGGTCTAAACCGTGGAAGATCTTGGTGAACTTTCTTACCTATACATCCAAAGAGAAAATCCTATCTCTTGCGCTGAAAATAGGTCCAGTGAAGTGTAACCTATATCCCAGCCCGTTTTCCTACACCATCCGGTCTGATATTTCCCAAATTACGGCCACGAGACAATGGGAACTGGGTAAAAGGATGACAATTTTAAACACTTTAGGTGTTAAGGTTCAATTAAGGTTCCCGGCTCTCCTTAGAATAATGTGGAATAACCACATGTACAATATACATCAGATTGAGGAAGTAGATGACCTTATCAGGAAAATAAGGAGCGGAAAAGAGGGAGAAGCTTCCTTGTAATGATTTGTCAATAATTATTTCTTACACATAGCTCTTGCTGAGCGCTACACAGAGGGATCTGGGAAACAAAATATTCTTTTCTTTTTGCATACATAGTGTCAGGGAGGTCCTGCCCTATGAGCTCATGCTCAGAAGAGAAGGGAGGGTTCCCCAGGGCAGTAAGGTAGGGATACTGGGGTTGGATAGGAGCACGGGTGTTAGGGGAGGTAGAAGGGGGGTAGGGAACACAGGTGGGGTTGCAAAGGGAAAAAATCTAAAAAAATATCCTCATTCTCATAGAAATCCTGTAAATATGGTACTCAGTAAGCAGCATATAGAATCTCTGAATAAAACCCGGTTAAAGGGGTAGCCACAATGAATAGATGTATAAACTTCATTTCATGGAATGTTAATGGACTTAGATGTCCACGGAGGCTTGGGTTGGTAATGAAATTTCTTGAACAAACCACAGCTCAGGTCTTCCTCCTTCAAGAGTCGCATTTGAGTCTTGTAGAAAGTAGGGCTTCTTTTAGTAAATTCCGCTGGGTTGAGCTGCATTATTCATCTGAGCAAGTAAGCCATACTAAAGGGGTGGTAATTTTAATTAGAACGGGTACTGGAGTGAGTATTAAATCAGTCTCCTCAGATCAGACAGGTAGATGGATCACCGCACAGATTGAAATTGAAGGGAGAGAGTTATCCATAGCATCATTCTACGGACCAAATCTCGATGATCCAGCATATATGTATAAACTCCAGACTAAGCTAACTGAAACCGCGTCCCCAATTATTATTGGAGGTGATTTTAATGTCCTTCTTAACCCTATTCGGGATAGATCTAATAATAGTCATTATATTGGAAATCCTAATGTCATGCCCCACGGTTAGGAGCGGCAGGAGGTCCAGTATATAAGGTCTCTGAGATATCATGAACGCGCTTAGCGTTCTAGCCTGGAATCTTCTTCCGTCCTAGTTAGTGTAGCCTGTCTTCCGGTTGTTGATTTCCTGTTCCGGGAGTCCTTCTTTGTTGTTCGTTGTTTTTCGCGGCTCGTTCCGCGTCTTTGGCGTTCGCGGAAGCGCCACTCTCTGTTGTTTTGTCTGTTGCTTCAAGTTGGTGGTTAGCGCTCCTTTCTTGCATCTCAGCAGTCTTCTGGAACTCCGCAAGAATTGTGAGTGCGCTGGTTCCCCTTTTTTGTTCTACGACCCTCCTTACTATTGCAATCACTCCCTGTTGGTGACGTCTGGTGTGTGTGGCTGGTGACCCTAGTGTGCTCTGGCTCCGTGTTTTCGGTCCAATTCTAATTACTTCCATAACCTCCTGTTCAGTGCTTTGTTCTTGCACCTCCGTCATTTGGTCCCCACAACCCGCTCCCTCAATACAGCGGAAATATACCGGGTCTGGTATATCATGGAGTGAGAGGTGCTGCCCATCCCCGTGTGCCTCCCTGTATTTTAGTCACTAGTGGGTCCTCAGTGTTTGGCTCGCCAGTTGGTCCTCTTCCCTTCCCGACCCCCATACTATCCCATTCAGTGAGGATCATCCGTGGCTAAGAACACAGAAGGAAGGAAGTGGAGCACTTGCGTGGACCACGGTATGGTTTGACCGGTGTACGTCAGAAACACGGTAATAGCGCTGTGCGCTACCTTTCTTTGTATGCACGACCTACCCTTGAGCGGGCGTGAGGTAACGATTGTTGTTCTGTTCCACTTTAGTCTTCCGCCCTTCATCAACACCAACATGGCTAACCTGTTACCGGGATCCACATAGCAGAATTGGGGCTTTTGGGTGTTCGCAAAGGGTGAGTTATATTTAAGGCAGATCTGAGGTTATTGGGCGTGGGACAGGCTCTCAATTAGTGCTTTATGTTACATAGGAGACTAGACTGTATCTTCCACGGTTCATACCTCCTGACTGGGAACAAGATCCTCCATAGGAAAGGGCATTTCGAGAGGTAGGACTGTACAATTAGCAAAGTGTTATTTGTAGGAATTCTTATGTGGATGGTCTATAACCTGACTTTCGTTACAGCACTGAAGAGTCTCACCCTTGGATCCGCCTCTGCCACTATCTTGACGTCATACCCTCCTTCCCTTGTTTTGTTTCCCTGTTTTCCCCTGGCGTGTCCTCCGGTTCTCTAGTGTTCGATAGAGACGGGGAACCGCAGGGGAAGACTGGGAATTATCTTCACGGACCAGACGCTCCTGCGGATCGACCCACGTATCCTTACAGAACGCTAAGCCTAATAGAGTGTGTTCTGCCCGAGCGTCATGGACGTAGTACCGGTCACGTTGGCGGATGTAGCCAACATGATAGGAAATTTACAAGCTGAGACTCAGGCCTTGGCAGCCCGAGTGGACGCCCTGCAAGGCCAACATAGAGATGCGTCCTCGGGAGAGAGAAGTGTAGTTCAACAACCCGTTATACAAGTTACTACACCCCAGTCTATTCCCTTGGCTCCTCCGGAGCGTTTTTCGGGGGATGCGACTAGATGTGCTGCGTTTCTCAGTCAGTGCCAGTTGCACTTTGTATGTAAAGCGCACTGTTTCCCCTCTGACCAATCACGGGTGGCATTTACCGTATCCTATCTCAGCGGGACCGCAGCCGATTGGGCCATTCCCTTGGTGGATAGGGACGACCCTTTATTATATAATTATGCAGCCTTTAACAGGGAATTCCGCAAACTCTTTGACCGACATACGTATACTCATGCTGCGGACACTGAATTATTGGCCCTGAAGCAAGGCAGTCATGAGCTAGTGCAGTATATAACCTCTTTTCGGCGATTAGTGGTAGAAGCCAACTGGCCAGAGGAAAAACGTTGCACCCTCTTTTACAGGGGGCTAAGGGACGAGTTGAAAGACGCATTGTCACAGATTGTAGACCTACCTCGTAACTGTTCAGATCTCATTGACTTGGTGGTACAGATCGACCATAGGTTACGTGAGCGGAAACACGAAAAGGGGAAAGGAGAACCCCGCTATGTGTTGTCCAAGGAAAGAAAAGGTGACTTACCTAGGCCTATGGATGAACCGGAACCCATGCAAATAGGGGTGGTCCGGGGCCCTTTGACGCCCGAAGAACGACAACGGAGACGAACCGAAAATCTCTGTATGTATTGCGGTAAAACCGGTCATTACCTGAGAACATGTCCAGTAAAGCCAAAATCAGGGAATCGACAGGGAAACTAGAGTGTCCGGGGTCTTCCGAGACCAGGCTCCCGGGCAGTACAGAATATGCGGTCTCCTCTGTAGAGCACGAATCATCGCCCGCTTCCCATTTGTATGTCACTGCTTATCTTTCATTGGCGCGCTACGGTCTTCATGTGCAGATTATGATAGACTCCGGGGCATCGGGGAATTTCATGGATGTGGAGTGGGCTAAAGCTAACCTAATTCCCTGTCAAGAGAAAACGTACTCTAATAAGGTTACCACTATTGATGGCAGTCCTCTTGTCTCGGGGCCCGTAACCCATCAAACAGTGAGGCTTCACTTGAGTATAGAGCCCCAGCATCAAGAGGACCTGTCTTTTGATTTGATTAGGTCCCCACATATTCCGGTGTTGTTGGGTATTCCGTGGTTGAAGCTCCACAACCCCATAATTGACTGGGAAAAATCCACGCTGGAGTTTCGAGCTACTAAGAGACAGGAGATCGTGATAGCTAGTTCTCAGGGAACCAGTGTTTCGGAATCCAGAGGAAAGGAACCTGATCTGCCCACCTACTATAACGATTTGAAGGCAGTATTCGATCCCCAAGAAGCTGATACCTTACCACCACATAGAGTCTATGACTGCCGTATCGATTTGGAGGCGGGAGCCAGAATACCTTGTAGTCGGGTTTACTCCCTTACAGAGAAAGAAAATACGTACCTAAGGGAATATTTGGATGATATGTTGGAAAAGGGGTTCATCCGACCCTCTCGCTCTCCTGCCTCCTCTTCCCTGTTTTTCATACCCAAGCGGGAAGGGGGATTAAGATGCTGCATAGACTACAGAAGGCTGAATCTAGTGACCATAAAAAACCGGTATCCATTACCCCTCATCTCCTCCCTCCTTGACAAGGTTCGGGGCGCACAATACTTCACGAAATTAGATCTACGTGGAGCTTACCACCTGGTGCGAGTCAAGGAGGGAGATGAGTGGAAAACAGCCTTCTGTACCAAATACGGGTTGTATGAGTATCTCGTAATGCCCTTTGGGCTTTGCAATGCCCCGGCGGCATTCCAGTTTTTTATTAATGAAGTGCTGAGGGACATGCTCGAAGACTTTGTGATAGCCTACATCGATGACCTGTTGATTTACTCTGGTTCCCTGTCTGATCACATGCATCATGTACGGAGGGTATTAGAACGCCTCCAGGAGAACAAATTGTACTGCAAGTTGGAGAAGTGTACATTTCACACCCAAAAGGTGCCCTTTTTGGGTTTTGTGGTGTCGCCGTGGGGGTTGGCGATGGACCCCGGTAAAGTAAAGGCTGTCCTGTCTTGGCCGGCGCCCACCACCGTCAAGGAATTGCAGAGTTTCCTGGGCTTTGCCAACTTTTACCGGCGGTTCATCAAAGACTTTTCCAACTTGGCGACACCCCTTACGGCCCTCCTAAGGAAGGGTGTCCTGTATTCATGGTCCAAAGAAGCGGAGAACGCATTTCAACAGCTGCGTCTCGCTTTCACTCGTGCCCCTGTTTTACACCACCCAGATCCCTCCTTGCCTTATGTTGTAGAGGTTGATGCATCTCATGTAGCTGTGGGGGGGGTTCTCAGTCAAACAGATCCTGTCAGTGGCCTTATTCATCCGGTGGCTTATTTTTCCCACAAGTTTTCCCCGGCAGAATACAATTACGCAGTTGGGGAAAAAGAACTCCTTGCAATTAAAAAGGCATTCGAGGAGTGGCGACAGTATCTATTAGGCGCCCGACACCAGACAACAGTCATTACCGATCATCGTAACCTCCAGTATTTAACGTCAGCCAAGGCATTGTCCATGCGCCAGATCCGCTGGTCACAATTTTTTTGTGAGTACGATTTTCATATCCACTTCAGACCGGGTAGAAGGAATGGAAAGGCCGATACCTTGTCCCGTTTAGGTTTTGCTCTTCCCGAGAGGCCTGTGGAATCCCCGACTATTGTCCCCAGGGAAGCCTTTATAGGTGGGGTGGTCACGGAAGAACAGTTCCTCGCCCAGGTCAGACAGAGTCAGGAGTCATCCATAATGGGGGAAGTAGTGGGTTCCTGTGCCACTACCATCCAAGATGGGTATGTGTGTGTATTGGGGGGAGTGGTATTACCCACCAAAGAACTGCAGACTCAAGTATTGAAATGGTACCATTCCCATGCCCTGGCGGGTCATCCCGGGATAAAAAAGACAACCAGAGTGATCAGAGAACGGTTCTGGTGGCCAGGCATGACTAAGGATATTGAAGCTTATGTCAAGACCTGTCACGTCTGTGCTCAGACAAAGGTTTCCCGCCAAAATCCAGTAGGGTTGCTCTTACCTCTCCCTGCTCCACCTGGTCCATGGCATACGGTGTCCCTTGATTTTATTGTTGACCTACCTGTAACCTCCCACAAGCACAACACCTTGCTGGTGGTGGTGGATCTGTTTTCTAAAGTCTCCCACTTTGTCCCCTTAGGCGGCTTGCCCACGGCAGTTGAGCTGGCGTCAGTGTTTGTGCGGGAGATAGTCCGTTTGCATGGCTTTCCATCAGTTTTGGTATCGGATAGGGGGGCCCAATTTGTCTCCCGGTTTTGGAAGGGAGTTTGTTCCTTGCTGGGGATAGATGTCAGGTTATCCTCGAGTCATCATCCACAGACAGACGGGCAGACAGAGAGGGTCAACCAATGTTTCGAGCAATACATTAGAACTCAGGTCTTGCTGAAGCCCACAGAGTGGGATGAGTGGGTGTGGGTAGCAGAGATTGCTTATAACAACAGCCCACACTCCTCCACTAACCACTCGCCTTTCTATTGTTCTAGTGGGTTTCATCCCAAGTTGTTGCCTACAGGGGTTTCCCCGGGAGGTCCTACGCCAGCAGCTAATGACTTCATAAAGTTATTGCAAGATATCCATAGGGCCACCCTAGTACATTTGGAAGCCGCCAAAACAAGATACAAGGAGGGAGCAGACCTACACCGTAGATTGGAACCCATTTATGAACCAGGGGATAGGGTGTGGCTTTCCACCAAACATCTGGCTCTTCGTGGTCCACGCAAGTTCAACCCTACATACATTGGCCCCTATAAGGTACTGAAGGTGATAAACCCAGTAGCCCTGAAACTGGAATTGCCTGCATCTTTCAAAATACACCCTGTATTTCACACCTCTTTGATCAAGCCTGTCGTACCTGGTACCCACATCCCTAGAAGACCAGCTCCAATCCCTCTTCGGGAGGCCGAAGAATATGAAGTTGAAGCGATTGTGGACTCCCGCATAGTACGTAACGCCCTCCAGTACCTGTTGCACTGGAAGGGGTATGGAGTGGAAGAGCGTACTTGGGAGCCCGCTGACAATGTGCATGCTCCGCGTCTCCTTCGTCTGTTTCACCTCAAATATCCAGATAAGCCCAAAAGAGTGGGGGACCGTTGTGGGGGGAGTGTGCTGTCATGCCCCACGGTTAGGAGCGGCAGGAGGTCCAGTATATAAGGTCTCTGAGATATCATGAACGCGCTTAGCGTTCTAGCCTGGAATCTTCTTCCGTCCTAGTTAGTGTAGCCTGTCTTCCGGTTGTTGATTTCCTGTTCCGGGAGTCCTTCTTTGTTGTTCGTTGTTTTTCGCGGCTCGTTCCGCGTCCTTGGCGTTCGCGGAAGCGCCACTCTCTGTTGTTTTGTCTGTTGCTTCAAGTTGGTGGTTAGCGCTCCTTTCTTGCATCTCAGCAGTCTTCTGGAACTCCGCAAGAATTGTGAGTGCGCTGGTTCCCCTTTTTTGTTCTACGACCCTCCTTACTATTGCAATCACTCCCTGTTGGTGACGTCTGGTGTGTGTGGCTGGTTACCCTAGTGTGCTCTGGCTCCGTGTTTTCGGTCCAATTCTAATTACTTCCATAACCTCCTGTTCAGTGCTTTGTTCTTGCACCTCCGTCATTTGGTCCCCACAACCCGCTCCCTCAATACAGCGGAAATATACCGGGTCTGGTATATCATGGAGTGAGAGGTGCTGCCCATCCCCGTGTGCCTCCCTGTATTTTAGTCACTAGTGGGTCCTCAGTGTTTGGCTCGCCAGTTGGTCCTCTTCCCTTCCCGACCCCCATACTATCCCATTCAGTGAGGATCATCCGTGGCTAAGAACACAGAAGGAAGGAAGTGGAGCACTTGCGTGGACCACGGTATGGTTTGACCGGTGTACGTCAGAAACACGGTAATAGCGCTGTGCGCTACCTTTCTTTGTATGCACGACCTACCCTTGAGCGGGCGTGAGGTAACGATTGTTGTTCTGTTCCACTTTAGTCTTCCGCCCTTCATCAACACCAACATGGCTAACCTGTTACCGGGATCCACATAGCAGAATTGGGGCTTTTGGGTGTTCGCAAAGGGTGAGTTATATTTAAGGCAGATCTGAGGTTATTGGGCGTGGGACAGGCTCTCAATTAGTGCTTTATGTTACATAGGAGACTAGACTGTATCTTCCACGGTTCATACCTCCTGACTGGGAACAAGATCCTCCATAGGAAAGGGCATTTCGAGAGGTAGGACTGTACAATTAGCAAAGTGTTATTTGTAGGAATTCTTATGTGGATGGTCTATAACCTGACTTTCGTTACAGCACAGAAGAGTCTCACCCTTGGATCCGCCTCTGCCACTATCTTGACGTCATACCCTCCTTCCCTTGTTTTGTTTCCCTGTTTTCCCCTGGCGTGTCCTCCGGTTCTCTAGTGTTCGATAGAGACGGGGAACCGCAGGGGAAGACTGGGAATTATCTTCACGGACCAGACGCTCCTGCGGATCGACCCACGTATCCTTACACCTAATATCCGCCGTGGGATGATTAATATGATGCATGAACTCGGGCTAGCTGACGTCTGGAGGGTAAAGCAAGGAGAGAAGACAGGTTTTACCTTCTTTAGTAAGAAATACGGTCATTCTTCAAGAATTGATTACATATTAGCTGATAGGTCTGTCTTGGAGAATGTCCTTGATATCTCGACTCTACCTACCATCCTCTCGGATCATGCACCTATATTTTTCTCATTTTTATGCTCAGGAGGAAGGAGAACCCCCAGACCCAGATGGACATTAAAACGGTCAATGCTTTCTAATATCGATATTATTAATGCTCTTAAAGCCTCCACAGTAGATTATTTTCAACTTAATTTAGGTTTCACATCCTTAGATTTTGTTTGGGATGCTTTTAAAGCAAACATACGAGGTCAGTTACACAGTTTGATTTGCTCAAAAAATAGAGAAGAAATATCAATCTTTAAAAACATGGAATATAACATAAGTAAGCTGGAGGACGAAAGGACGAATAACCCCCAGTACTCAAATGAAAAAATGATACAAATAAATAAAGATCTTGAACATTTACGGCAGGTCTATAGAGGTAAATTAGAGACCAAAATTAAGGCACAGTGGTCCGTCCAAAACATGCAACATTTTGAATATGGTGAAAAAGCGGGGGCTATTTTAGCTTGGAAAGCAAGAGCAGATCGCGCCAAAAATAATATAAGCGAGCTAATAATTGACGAGAGTGGGGAGAGTTCAGGAAAATGGGAGGACATGCAGAGATGCCTTGTGTCCCTGTTTTCAGATCTATATAGAGAGGGGTCTACACCAAATGCAGACAGTATTCAGAAGTGGCTGCAACTCTAAGAACTACCTGTGTTAACTGAAAACAGTCGACTCACTATAGATGCCCCTATAACTGAGTTAGAAGTAAAACTACACATTAGTAAGATTAAGAACAATAAAGCTGCAGGGACGGATGCCCTTCCAGGTGAAATATATAAAATACTACATAATGAGTTAGTCCCTGGGATGAGTGCATTGTTTAATTTAATACATAGCCCAAGTGGTAGAGTTTCAAATTCTTGGAAAGAAGCTACCATTGTTCTTGTACTAAAACCAGGGAAAGATCCCCGTAAAGCAGATTCATATAGACCAATCTCCCTGCTAAATGCTGACTATAAAATCTTTATGAGCATACTTGCAGGGAGATTGGTCAAGGTAATACCCCTACTGATAAACGGGGACCAAAAGGGCTTTATCCCTGGTAGATTCATTCAGGATCAGACTCTCCAATTAATTGGTAGTATCGACCTAGCGATAGCAAGGTCGGAGCACCTGGCTGTTGCTGCATTTGATGCAGCTAAAGCCTTCGATCGCGTTTGTTGGATCTTTTTATGGGAACTTTTGAAATCAATGGGCTTGGGTCTAATTTTTATTCAGACTTTGACTAATTGTTACCAGGGGGCCTCTGCATCAATTTTACTAAATGGCATGTTAACATCTAGCTTTGCAATAACTAGAGGGACAAGGCAGGGTTGCCCTATCTCGCCTCTGTTGTTCGATCTGTATATAGAGCCTTTGGCTCAAGCCATAAGACTAGAAGAGTCAATTACTCCCTTCAGTGTTAACCTATACAGCAGCAAGGTAGCCCTATATGCAGATGACCTACTCATATATACCAATAATCCAAGTGAGGCACTCCCCAGAGTAGAATCAATTATGGATGAGTATGGTGTCTTTTCAGGGTATCTTATCAATTCATCTAAAACGGAGGTGATGTGCTGGAACATCGAGAACTGGACTGGCCGTATTAGTAAGGAATTCAGATATCTAGGGGTAACTATAGTGAGTAATTTAGATGATATTCCGAGGATTAATCTGAAAAAAGTGTCAAATGAGATCGATCATCTATTCTTAAGATGGAAGAACTTACCCCTAACTATATACGGAAGGGTTAACCTGGTAAAAATGGTAATCTTGCCTAAATTAACTTATTTATTTAGTACCATCCCTCTTAGTTTTTCTAACAAAGATATTAGTAAAATTCAAGGCAAGATTGGCAGCTTTATTTGGTCCAATAAAACCACGAGGCTCTCCTGGAAGAAGCTAAGGCGAAAACTCCTAAAGGGAGGCCTCGCTCTTCCCGATTTGCTTTTGTATTCCTATTCATTCCAATTTAAAAATGTTCGGACGCTACTTATCTCCCCGGGAGATTCAAACTGGGGGATGATTCTGAAGGAAATGGCTACTCTTGAAGGTGGAGGAAGGGGTTTCCTATACAAATTCGGAGCCCCGAGGTTTTTCAAAAAGGTGCGCTTGAAGATATTAAAAACAGCCCTAAATGGGTGGTATAAAATCAGGAAAATGTTGGGAATCTCTTATTATTCAGAGTTTGCTCCAATCTGGGATTCCCCTGGTATCCCCGCTTGCCTGAAAGATAGCCTCGCGAAACCCACAAAAGATGCAGGTCTTACAACTTGGGCTGACCTCATTTCTTTAGAAGGTGTCCATCCTTGGGAGGTGTTAAAGTCCCGAATTGGTTGCTCTTTTTCAAAGTTTAAGTATCTCCAACTGGTTTCCTGGTTTGCCGCTGAGAGAGAGCATATAGGTGGAAATTGGGAAATTGAGTCTCTTTTCCAAAATACAAATCTCATCAAAAAAGAGGCTGGCTTTTGGTACAAAAGTCTTTTGGAAAACGTTACATCTGAGTCTCTCCCACAACAGATGGTTTGGAACTTGTCAGCCCTGGACAAAGTTGCAGAAGAGTTATACGAACCTTCTTTGGCTATATTATACAAATCCATCAAACCTGCCTCGTTAAAAAAGAACCATTTTTATGTCATAAAGCGGTTATATTACACCCCAAAGAAAATAGCCAAGTTTGCTCCCCTAGTTTCTGCAAAATACCCAAGATGTGAATTCTCCCCGGCTGATGATTTACATATTTTCTTTGACTGTCTGAAATTAAGGCCCTTTTGGCAGCAAGTAGAATACGCTCTCCAAGCCATCTTCAAAGTTAAGATCAACTTGAGTCCCCCGATAGTAATTTTTGGAATTGATAAGGACTTGATGGACTGGACGTCTGCAAAACAGAAAGGTCTGATTATGTACCTAATTCTTATAGCTAGAAGGGAGATATGCAGGCTATGGAAAGATCCATCACCCCCACTGTACGAAAAATGGCTGCAAACTTCTTTTAGTGCTGCCCGATTAGATCTTGGTCATTTGGATGGTCTGGAAACCAGCATGTGGTCACCTCTTTTAAGCTGGGGAAGAGATTTGAGATTGATTTAGTACCCCCAGGTCCTATGATTACACCTAGCTTCAAAAGAAGCTGACCTGGGTAGGTCTATAGCTAATGCAAAACGCAGATGCCAGGGGGAGCTCAGGACCATAGTTGGCTTACTGCTCTTAATTGCAGGTGCTATATTGTGAGATGAGGACTTAAAAAAAAAAAAAAAAGAAAAGAACTATTTTCAAACTGATAACCAACAATCTCAGTGTCCAATTTCTTTTTACCTGCAATCACAACATTATCTTGTTCTTTTCCCTTCTTGACATCTTCAGTACAGATATTCTCAAACCTTCTTTTTCGACCAACCACACGCTTTTCAAATACAGGATATTGACCTAAATTGGGAGCATACACCCTTCTTAACTTATTATACTCTTTTACACAGTTTGCATCTGCAATAACCTTCGTCTCATCAAAATCAATCAAAAACAAACCAGATAATGTTCTGACTCGTGACAAAGCAACATATGCCATACCCTCTTTAAATACAGTAGATCCAATGTTCACCAATGCACTGTCTACACTTAATCCTTGAGATTTATGAATAGTCACTGCGTATGCCAGAGAAAATGGAAATTGTTTCCTACGGACATATAAATCTTTAACAAGCAAAATACGAACTGAACAACGACCAATTTCTTTAACTTCATCAATCTGATCAAATTTAATTTTTAACAATTCAATTCCTTCTTTTTTCTGATAATTCACAAAATCCACCACTTTACCCATTGCACCATTAACTAAACCTTTCTCTACATCCAAATTACGCCTCAAAATTACCCGACAGTTTACACACGCATATAGTGTCTTTTCTAAACCAGCAGTTTTAGATATTTTTTTTTCTAAACAATCCAGTTTTGATCTCAACTTTCCCGTCAAAATAATAGTGATTCCTTCATGCTGTATTTTATCGATGGCTTCCATTTTTACAATTTCTTCATTTTGCAGTTTCAATAGTTCTTCGTTGAATATGGAACACTCGCGCAGTGTTGGCATTAAGCAAATCACTGATTTATTTTTAGCAATTTCCACGTACACTTTTGCAGGAACTGCATTTTCATTTGGAAAGACATTGCAAAGTAATCGACTCTCCAAAGCTTGTTTGCCTTGTTTTGAAAGAATTCCAATTCTTATATCTTGAAGAATACTTCCATATTCAGCATCATTTGCCTGTCACATATTTGTTGTCAGTTCTTTGTATTCAAAATTAGTCCAAATGTTCACATTACCAACACTGCCAAGAGACTTTCTGCTATCTTCATGGGCTAGTGTTTTAAATACCGGTTGTCCTTTTACCGGAGTCAGTTGCAGTAGATCTCCAAAAACTATGACGTGTTTTCCTCCAAATAACACGTCATACTCTGTTTTAAGAATTTGCTGCATTCTTAAATGCACAAAGGCAAGCATCAAGTTTGAGACCATGCTCACCTCATCAATAATAAGAAGTTTCATTTTCTTCAGGACTCTTGAAACTTCACAACAAGCTTCTCCAGATAGCTTGTGGTATTCCAATTTGTTCTCATGCTCTACTGGCAGCATTAGTAAACGATGTAAAGTAATTCCTTTAATGTTATGTGCTGCCAACCCAGTTGGAGCAGTGACACAAGACAAAGGGGAATCAGTTGTTTTCTGCAGATAACTTGTAATTACTTTAATTAAGAAACTTTTTCCTGTTCCAGCTTGACCACTCACATACATTCGGATAGGTTGAAATGATGTACATGAGCACCCTCTCTTTTCATGAAGTAATCCATGGTCAATCTGCTCTTTCACTTGCTGATATATTTGTTTCTGTTCAACATTTAGGTGCCGATTCCGATCCGGTAAAACCCGGGTACAAATGGTCGTACGGAGCGTTTTCTCCGTCCGACTCGTACCCGGGAAAAACACCTTACAAACTCACAAGTACGATTCGCAAAGAAATACCATTTCCGTACGAGTCGTAAAAAACACAGACCGGCAAAAAAATACATACAAATCTGATTCTGGACGGCGCATATGCGACATCCGGACGGAGTCAGGCAGCGTTTTACGGACCATCAAGTACGATACGTGCCGACGTCACGCCGCACGTAGCATTTTTTACGGGAGCCAAAAACTGCCGGGAAATTGAGGACTACGCGAACAAGGAGCACCGGTACACGACGGACAGCGATGGACCCCAACCTACGCGTCATCCCGGCCCTCATAGCCTACGACCTTGTGTTCAGAAACCGACACAGATGCCGCAGAAGGTCAGAACAACCCCCAGGGGCAAAGGGGGGGTGCAAGGGGCAGGAAACATAACCCACACCCCAAAAAATACTAATACATCCTGCACATTAATTACCTCCATGGTCTGGTCTGGTCACTTCGGGGGGCGTGTCCACCAATCCCACGTCCCGCCACAACGGAAGTGGATGTGGACGCGTACCCGTCACCACCACAATGGTGGTACGGGACGTACCCACGCCCCTCAGAGCGTGGGTACGGTCCGTACCACCATTGTAGTGGTGATGTAGGGGTACGCGTGTACGGCCCGTACCCACGCCCCCAGAGCGTGGGTACGGTTTATACACGCGTACCCCTACATCTCCACTACAATGGTGGTACGGACCGTACCCACGCCCCCCAGAGCGTGGGTACGGGCCGTACCACCATTGTAGTGGTGATGTAGGGGTACGTGTGTACTGACCGTACCCACGCCCCCAGAGCGTGGGTACGGACCGTACACGTGTACACCTACATCACCACTACAATAGTGGTACGAACCGTACCCACGCCCCCCAGAGCGCGGGTACGGGCCGTACCACCATTGTAGTGGTGATGTAGGGGTACGCGTGTACGGCCCGTACCCACGCCCCCAGAACGTGGGTACAGACCGTACACGCGTACCCCTACATCACCACTACAATGGTGGTACGGACCGTACCCACGCCCCCAGAGCGTGGGTATGGGCCGTACCACCATTGTAGTGGTGATGTAGGGGTACACGTGTACGGACCGTACCCACGCCCCCAGAGCATGGGTATGGTCCGTACACGCGTACCCCTACATCACCACTACAATGGTGGTACGGACCGTACCCACGCCCCCCAGAGCGTGGGTACGGGCCATACCACGCGTACCCCTACAGCCCCATTACATGATGGATGCAAGGCATACACACGCCACGGATGTAGGTGTACGGCTTGGTGCAGCACATCAGCTGTAAATTGGGGGTGGTGTATGCCCAGGACAGCAGTGTACCACAGCAAGGGCGCAAGTGGGTGGGTGGGTGGGTGCAGAGGAATACCAGCAGTGGACAGGGACATATGAGGGGTGTGTGCCTATCGCTCCCAGCAGTGCCCAGACATATGAGGGGTGGGTGCCTATGACTCCCAGCAGTGGTCAGACATATGAGGGGTGGGTGCCTATCACTCCCAGCAGTGCCCAGACATATGAGGGGTGTGTGCCCATCGCTTCCAGCAGTGCCCAGACATATGAGGGGTGGGTGCCTATGACTCCCAGCAGTGGCCAGACATATGAGGGGTGTGTGCCTATCGCTCCCAGCATTGCCCAGACATATGAGGGGTGGGTGCCTATCGCTCCCAGCAGTGCCCAGACATATGAGGGGTGTGTGCCTATCGCTCCCAGCAGTGGCCAGACATATGAGGGGTGTGTGCCTATCGCTCCCAGCAGTGCCCAGACATATGAGGGGTGGGTGCCTATCACTCCCAGCAGTGCCCAGACATATGAGGGGTATGTGCCTATCGCTCCCAGCAGTGGCCAGACATATGAGGGGTGTGTGCCTATCGCTCCCAGCAGTGCCCAGACATATGAGGGGTGGGTGCCTATCACTCCCAGCAGTGCCCAGACATATGAGGGGTGTGTGCCTATCGCTCCCAGCAGTGCCCAGACATATGAGGGGTATGTGCCTATCGCTCCCAGAAGTGCCCAGACATATGAGGGGTGGGTGCCTATGACAACCAGCAGTGCCCAGACATATGAGCGGTGGGTGCCTATCACTCCCAGCAGTGGACAGACATATGAGGGGTGGGTGCCTATCACTCCCAGCAGTGCCCAGACATATGAGGGGTGTGTGCCCATCGCTCCCAGCAGTGCCCAGACATATGAGGGGTGGGTGCCTATGACTCCCAGCAGTGGCCAGACATATGAGCGGTGTGTGCCTATCACTCCCAGCAGTGCCCAGACATATGAAGGGTGGGTGCCTATCACTCCCAGCAGTGCCCAGACATATGAGGGGTGTGTGCCTATCGCTCCCTGCAGTGCCCAGACATATGAGGGGTGGGTGCCTATCACTCCCAGCAGTGGACAGACATATGAGGGGTGTGTGCCTATCGCTCCCAGCAGTGCCCAGATATATGAGGGGTGGGTGCCTATCACTCCCAGCAGTGCCCAGACATATGAGGGGTGGGTGCCTATCACTCCCAGCAGTGACCAGACTTAGTGCCCAGACATATGAGGGGTGGGTGCCTATGACTCCCAGCAGTGCCCAGACATATGAGGGGTGTGTGCCTATCGCTCCCAGCAGTGCCCAGACATATGAGGGGTGGGTGCCTATCACTCCCAGCAGTGGACAGACATATGAGGGGTGGGTGCCTATCACTCCCAGCAGTGGACAGAGACATGGGGATGGGTGCAGAGGACTTCCAGCAGTGGACAGAGACATGGGGGTGGGTGCAGAGGACTCCCAGCAGTGTACAGAGACATGGGGGGGTGTACATCATTATCGTGAATGTACGTATCCCTAACTTAGGACAATGATGATAGTGCCATAACAACACATCCCTGACAGCAGTGTCCCACTTCCAGGAGGATGGATGTCTTTCCCCCACTGCATGACACACCACATGTGGGTGTGAGGACAAATAACACATGCATACCCACCCCTGGCAGATGCAGCACAATACACACACTGAGATCATGCTGTATAGTCATGTCACTGCCTAATAAACTAAGAGAGTCAAAGAGAACACACACTGTCACGCACATCCCAGAACTGATAGGAATGTTCAGGTGCTGGGCTAGCCACCAAGATGTTGTCTGTCATGGAAGGAATAGGGTGGAGTTCCCACAGATACAATGGCCAATTGTGAGTCAGGTGTTCAAATCCCCAGCATAACAAGTACCATATGTGTACTAGGCTAGGATTACACACATGCATTGTGCGGAAAAGGGACAATTTCTCCATGAAGGCATGGCAAAATACTCAATACACAAGTACAGTGAGTACCAAGGATGGCACAGACGATGCAGCCGGACACATTGCTGAGCAGGCATGGCCAGAGTTGAAGGGATCCATCACCAACAAAGGAAATGTAGACACAGGGCAACACAACAATTGTGCAACTCTCTGCAGGGGAGATGTCAGGTGACACAGAGGAAGGAACACTCCTTGGGACAATGTCTCCAAACACAAAGAGCATACACGAAAAATAATTTTTGCAGAGACCTTGTGATGGCACGCAGATACCAGGTTCCACCCCATGAGCAGCAGACTACAACTTTTCCCTGAAACATAACACATGCCCACAACCCCAACTCCTGTAGCATCAGCATCAACA
Source organism: Triturus cristatus (assembly GCF_964204655.1). Lineage (NCBI taxonomy): Eukaryota > Metazoa > Chordata > Amphibia > Caudata > Salamandridae > Triturus > Triturus cristatus. The sequence continues at coordinate 1,255,696,279 of NC_140589.1, read as the reverse complement.
TCAATACCTGAAGTGCAAGACTTGTTAAACGAAAAAGAAAATGCTTTATTCAGCATGAAAATAATAATGTGTAAACAAGACTATTCACAAAGGCCAATGGCCAGTCCATATCATCAGTCCTTGGGGGGGGACACATGCCCATGCGTCTACCCTAGCTTCCCTGCACATCACAAGACTGTGTCGTCGACTTGGGGGGGGGCATCATGTGGGGAAGGACCAGGCACCGCAGGGACAGGAGGGGGAAGGGTAGGTGTTGTGGGTGCAGGGACGGACGACTCCACCACAGGGGGTGGGGCAGCGCCAAAGGTGGAGGCGAGCTCGGCGCTGCACACTTCTGCCAGTTCTTCAAGCGTCTCCCCTGCACCCGGAGAAACAACAGGCCCCAAGGAGGGGGGTGGGGTCGGAGGGATGGGTTGCAGCGCTACTGGGGGAGGTGGTGGATGGGCTGGGGGACTTAACTCCCCTACCCGTGGAGTGCCTTAACCGTTTGCGTCCAGGTGAACTAGTGGGGCTGAGGCCCAGCCCAGCAAAGTAGGCCTCCTTCTCCAAATCTGGGGCAGGGGAGCCAAGGGGAGTGACATCGGAGGGACTGGGCAGTGAGTCATGTGGACATGGACTGTGGCTGCGTGCCTGCCTGTGTGCCCCAGACCCAGTGGGTGTGCCTGCTTCCCCCTGAGTGTGCGTGTCAGGAGGTGTGCGCTTGCCCTTACGTGGTGGTGTGCTGCTCCTGTCTGGTGGGGTGCGTGTGTGTGGATGTCTTGGTGTGCTTGGGACAGGCATGGGTGTGGGACTTGTGGATGGGGCAGGGGTGGGGGGGACGTAGCGCAGCAGGTGACTCGCTACTGCCGTCAGTGTCGAGTCCAGGGACCTCAGCAACATCCGTTGGTCAGACATCGCTGATGACATGCCCTCCATGTACGACACCATCTGGGTCAGCAGTCTGGTGTGGCCATGGAGGACAGCCCAACTTGCAACTGCCGCTGAATGTCCACAGACTCGGCAGTGAGGGCAGCAGGGGGGACAGGGGCAGGGGGTGCGGTGCCTGGCACGAAGGAAACACGGTGTGGCCTAGCACGGACAGAAGGGACCCGAGCAAGTGGGAGGGCGGTGATGGGAATGGAGGGGGCAGCAAGAGATGTACTGCTGCTTTCAGCTGTGGGAGCAGCTACCGCCCCCTCTGGGAGCTCAGCCTCGGACCCGTCTGCCTCGTAGTCAGTGTTGGTACTGGGCAGGTCCTCCGCCTCACTCCCCTCGCCCTCCGTGCCACTAGATTCCACCGACTCCTCAGCAGTGGTGGCACCACTGCTCGATCCCTCCTCCACGTCCGTGCCGGTGTCTCCCTCGGTGTCCTCCGATGATGCTGTGGGCAAGGTGAAGAGACAGGAAAAAATCAGTCACCTGTATACATCTGACACATGAGTCCAAACAAAATAGGCAGCAGTGCATATCAGGAAAGGCATCATGAGTAACATCTAGGATACTCCCCACATATGTAAGCCCTGCACTCCCCAGTTGGTTGACCCACCATGCCACTTGGAAAAAATGAAAATTAGGACACAACAGCAAATTACTTGAATTCACAAGATCATGAGAAGCTAGTGTCTGGGATCAGTTGAGCACAGCAAGACTATGAAGGCATGCCACCTCTTGTTCACTGTGAAACAAACAGTATTGTCGCAACCAAGGCCAAATACCACATGCCAATGCAGAAGGTGTCCCCACACTCGGAGACCTGTGAGTACTTTTGACACCCCAAAGAAATACATTGTGACTCCTGGAGAATCACAACCCTTTATACAATGGACATGTCTAGCATGTGTGAATGTGGCACTCTGTGAACACAACACACATGCGTCTGTATAGCAGAAGTCACACAAGGAGGTGCACACCAAACTACATGTACACAGTCATTGTCTGAGCTGCCAGACTCATTCAAATCAGCCACTGTTAGGCAGAAATGGCGTATCAGTAAGTACATATACATGGCACCAGGGTGGTCTGGATGACTTGACACTCGTAAGTTGGTATCAGTAGCATCCAAGGACTAACCCAAATGCTAGCACACTGTGGGAACATGTATATGTATGAACTCCAAACAAGTTTTGTTCAAACTGTGCCTTACTTTAAAATGTGCCAGCGTGTCCCTGGAAAGTGTAAAGGTGGTGTCTTGTGCACTTCCTTGGGAGACATCTGTCATGCAGGCACATCATTGTCCTTCACAACCAAACAACAAAGTCAAGCATATGAAACATTGAGACATGTTGACAGGTGTAGTGAGTGCCAATGGGCATTTTCTCTGAGTAACAAATTGAATAATGTCATTTGTCATATGGCTATCCGTCACCTGATCACACAGTTGGCTACACATATGACCTACTGACTGTCATCTGGAGTGGCACACATGTCCACACCCAGGACAATGCATAAGCTAATGGGCCTGCAATTGTTTAGCAAAAAACCCTAGCTGTACTGTGGGTTCCCCCTCATGGCAAGCCAGAATGTACCCACAGATGTCAGCACACAAAGTCACAACTGTGTAGCATCTGAACCACACACAGGTGGCAAAAATGTACAAGCAGGATACATGATTGTCAAAAACTGACACAGGCAATGAAGCACGAACATTAAGCACTGGCCAACATCACGGGGGCACTGCACGATGACTTTCTGTACTGCGAATCATCACACACAAGTCAGAACTGGCAATGAAACATCAGGGTTGAACATGTACGCCCCTCCCGCACACACCCACCCATACCTGAGTCAATGTGACTGATACCGATCAAGAAGTGAAACCTCTTATTCAGGGTTACAATAACTGTGCTTGAAAACTAGCTTCATTAACACGACATCACCTTGTAGGGCTGGCAAAACATATTGGTCACAAACAAACATCAACAGATTGTTGTGAATAGCCACACAGGCACTGCCCAGTGTGAGTATGTACAAGCAAACTGGTGTATCCCTGTCCAGTGGGCAAATGTATCACACATGTGAAAACTACTACCTAGGCCAGGGAACAATGCCACAGAGGCAGAGCCATGATGAACCCACAGTGAATGTGCACAGTGTTGGATGACACACATGAGTAGGAGGGCAGGCTGTGTCAGGGGACTGTAGTGTGCACACTGCTCCATGGTCCTGGAATGAGCTGACTGTTACAGGAGCAACCGTCCCGGCACTATGCATATATCCCACTCATGCACATCATGTCTGAGGCCACAACATTGGTAATACATGCAGCAAGTCTGTTCATTTGAACCCTCACACTCCTATGTTGGGACTCAGCATCAGTGCCAACAATTATGCACCCCCAAATGACTGAACAGGACAGGGCACAGGCAGACCACCCCCACACATGATGCTGAAAGCATTGTGCACCTTGATAAACTGGCAGCCTAGATGACCATGTGCAATAGTGATAACACACAGACCAGGTATCACATGTCAAGGAGGGGAAGGGAGGAAGAACAGCACAGGTTGACTTTAGGGTACAGGATATGCACTGCACATATATAGCCTGGCACTGTATCCAGGCGACTGAGCAGCTCCAAAAGCTGGCGACACACAACAAACACACATGTACCTACCCCCTTCCTGCTGCTGTAACTCCTGTATCCGCCTATCCAGGTCAGGGAAGACCACCGCCAGGACACGCCGCATCTGGTGGGTCAGGCGCCGGCGCCCGCCATGCTTGCGAGGAGCCTCCTCCTTCAGCATGACCCGGGCGATCCTCCGGGTCCAGCACTGTGTTGGACAGGCCACACGAAGGGCTTGCTCCCTCCCCGCACGACAGGGCCCGAGCTCCGGCCCACCAGGCATAACCCACGAAAAGCACCTGTACCCCGTCTCCCGACGGATCTTCGGCCCTCGGACCTCTACCCATCACGGGGCCCAGCCCCACCGGCTCCCCCGGCCGGTTCAAGCCGCCATCTTGGGCCCTGCACCACGAGGCCGCGTGGCCTCGGCCCGACCCTAACCCCGGGCCTGGCCGGCCCCGACATCCCGGCACCACCCTCCACCCAGGAGGTGAGCGGACCACTTGGCAGGTCAATGGGAGAACGAAGTGTCAAGAGCTCTTCCCCCCCGCCAGGTGCCGATCGCCTCCAGCTCCCCCCAGGCGCTGGCTCCACCCCCGGCTGGGTGTCTGGACACCTTCATCCCGGGCCCTCCGACCTCCAAGTGCGAGGGTCCGGACATCAAAGGGCGCATGCCCTATAACTGGGGCAACTCCGGAGCAGGAAGGCAGTTGTATCCTGGAGTCGAGAGACACCGAGAGAACTCAGCCTTGACGGACTACTGGTGCTGCCGTAGCCCGCTCTTGTGAACCATCGTCCTGCCTGCTGGCGCTGCCGCGGCCTTCTGCAACATCCATCCTCGTCGGGACCTGCTGGCGCTGCCGCGGCCCGTTGTAACGACCATCCTCGTCGGGACCTGCTGGCGCTGCCGCGGCCCGTTGTAACGACCATCCTCACCGGGACCTGCTGGCGCTGCCGCGGACCGTACATCGACCATCTTTCCGGGACCTGCTGGCGCTGCCGCGGACCGTGTACCGACCATCTCAACCGGGACCTGCTGGCGCTGCCGCGGCCCGTACCAACTAAGCCACCAAGCTCGAGGATTGTGAGCTAGTCATCATCTCATCCGAACTACCTGACTGGTAGACAGACTGTCCCGCTACCCCTTACCCTGCTTTGAGAGACTTGAATCGAGGGGACCCCTGAGTCCAGACCTCCTTGTACCATTCAACCGTACCTTAAGAAGTGCTTATAAAGAACACTGAACCTTATCCGTGTGTGGTATCTGTCTGTGAGGGGGAAGTTACTTGTCTGTACGATCGCTGGAGACGGCTCTCCCCGGAGACCTCTCCTCCTGACCCCGGCCGACCCTCCCGGTCCATCTACCCTTTCTAACATTGGTGGCCAGCGGCGGGATCCGAATCAACGCGTAATCGTACAGAGAGTAGCTCACCCCACGACAAAAACACGATGTCAGCCAAAGATAGCAGCTCCACCGAGAATTTCCAAATGGATAAATTAGAAGAATACAACCACCGCGAACTGAGACAATTCTGCATAGAACTTGGCATTGCTACCACCGGCCTGAGTACCAAGGATGATCTAAAGCACGCCCTAGAGTCGTGGACAGAAACTGGGGTCGCCGGACCCTCCGACCAAAGCAGCATCACACCAGAGGGGAACGCCACGGCTCCCGAGGAGCGGGGAACGGGCCTCTCGCAGGAGGAGATCCGAGAAAGAGAAAGAACCAGATTGCACGAGTTGGAAATGGCACGACTCAAGATGGATGGGGAACTCAAGTTAGCTGAACAGAAACTCAACCTCGAGCATATGCGGCTCCGAGATGAACGAGAAGAGAAGCAGAGACAGAGAGAGCTGGAGGAGAAAAAAATAACGCTCGAGCACGAGCGCCAACTAGCGGAGATAGAACTTCGGAAACAAAATAAAGAACTGGGGGTGCCTGAGCGACCACACACCCCGGGGCCAATCGAGAAAAAAGTCCACATCCCCAAGGATGTTGTCCGCGAGTATGTCCGAGAAGACGACATACAACAGTGGTTTAAAGCCTACGAGATCGCCATGACCTCCCACCGGATCGACCGGAGTGATTGGGGAGCCGGACTTTGGGGGAGGTTTATCAACTAGGGTCGCGATGCCCTACTGCAGCTCCCAGATCACCAAATGTCGTCCTACGACCACATGAAGGCTGCCCTCCTCACCCGCTACGGCCTCACACCCGAGATGTACCGCCAGAGGTTCAGAGATTGCACCCGGATCCCAGGTACAACTTGGGTAGAATACGTGAACTATTTCAGCCGTGCCTTCGAGGGTTGGATAAAGGGGAGCCATGTCACCACTTACGAACAACTCTTTAACCTTATGGTATGGGAGCACCTGTCGAACAACTGTTTCGTCGAGCTCAGGCAGCACCTCCTCGACAGTAAGCTGACTGACCCCCGGCAGCTCGCCGCCGAAGCTGACCGATGGGAAAGCACCCGAGTGGGCCGGAGGGGGCCACACGAACAGAACAGAAGCAACCCAGGCCAGCACCGTCCTCGGGGAGGAGGAGGGGGCCAGGGGCGAGGGAGAGACGCCTTGCCAACAACACCCGTGGCCAGCACCCCGCCTCCGGCCGGCCGGGGCAACCCCCCGTGGCGTCCTGGGGCCCGAGCCAACGTCACGTGCCACCGATGCCAGCGAGTCGGCCACTACGCCAATGACCCGAGCTGCCCGCAGAACCAAGCACCCAAGCCCCGCCAGGTAGCTGCCGCCGCCCTGGGGGAAGAGCGATCATCGGAGGAACCAGAAGAGTATGAGCCGGCCCAGCAAGAGTGGGAGCCGGCCGCCATGGTCCTGGCGTGCTTAGGGGGAAGAGACATGGTCCCGCGGGCTCCCCTACCCGCTAACACCAGGAAATACGGTCAGTGGGTAACCATTAATGGACAGCGAGCCGAGGCCTTGCGTGACACAGGCGCCAGTGTGACGGCCGTCCGCTGTCACCTGGTGAAGCCCGAGCAGATCCTGCCGAACATTCTCTGCCCCGTCCGCTCGGCAGACAACTCTGAAAGTATGTGTCAAATGGCCTGCGTCCCATTCGAATGGGGAGGGGTCTCCGGCCTGTTGAAGGTGACGGTCCGGGACGATGCCCCCGTGGACTGCCTCCTGGGGAATGACCTCGAGAGTTCCCCGTGGGCCACCGTTGAGAGAAGGGAGCACCTGGGGATGCTGGGCCTCCTGGACTGGGCCTGCATAACCACCCGGTCCATGGCCGCCCGTGCCGTCCCTCGATCAGAAGAACCGGAATGGCCGGCACCTCCGCCCCCGGTCGCCCCAGTAGAAGACAACGACAAGGCCAGCCTCCCAGACCCGACGACCGAAGGGGACGCGCAATCCCAGGACCTTCCTGACCTGGCTCAGTGGCGTCAAGAAGGGGGGCCCACCCAAGAACAGTTCCGCCAGGAACAAAAGACCTGTCCCTCCCTCGAGGGACTCCGCCAACAAGCCAGCGCCCAGAACGCAGGGGACTCCACCGGAACTCACTGGGTCTACTGGGATAACGACCTGCTATACAGCGAGCAAAGAATCGCCGAGCTGGGGGCCGGTCGAGTACTGGTGGTACCTCTCCGCTTCAGAGACTTTCTGCTCAACCTGGCACACGATGTCCCCCTGGCTGGACACCTGGGCCAGGACAAAACGTACAGCCGCCTAGTGACCCACTTTTTCTGGCCGAAAATGAGGAACGACGTCCTGAACCACTGCCGATCTTGCCCCACATGCCAAGCCAGCGGGAAGAGTGGTCGGAAGCTGAAAGCCCCTCTGCAACCCTTCCCTGTGGTCACCACCCCGTTCGAGAGGGTGGGGATAGACATTGTGGGGCCTCTGGACCCCCGCACGGCACAAGGACACAGGTTCATCTTAGTACTGGTGGACCATGCCACCCGCTACCCCGAGGCGGTGCCCCTACGGACCGTGACCGCTCCGGTGGTTGGCCGGGCCCTAATGGGGATCTTCTCCCGGGTAGGCTTCCCCCGAGAAGTCGTCAGCGACCGAGGCACGAACTTTATATCCAAATACATGAAGTCCCTCTGGCAACAATGCGGGGTCACCTACAGATTCACGACCCCCTATCACCCCCAAGGGAACGGACTAGTGGAGCGGTTTAACCGCACTCTCAAGGGGATGATTGGGGGATTGGAAGAGCCCCTCCGTCGCCAGTGGGATGTACTACTCCCGTGCCTCCTCTTCGCTTACCGAGAAGTTCCCCAGAAGTCCCTCGGTTTTAGCCCTTTCGAACTCCTGTACGGGCACCCTGTGCGAGGGCCCCTCAGCCTAGTAAAAGAAGGTTGGGAGATGGCCCCCCTAAAGACCCCTCCAGACGTCTTCAAATACATCCTGGCCCTACGCAATCAGACCCGGCGCTTAAGACAGATGGCCAAGGCGAACCTCGAGGCCAGCCAGGAGGACATGAAGAGGTGGTATGATCACAATGCCTCCTCCGTTGAGTTCGAGCCTGGACAACAAGTATGGGTGATGTCCCCCACCGAACCATGTGCCTTGCAAGATAAGTGGACGGGGCCCTTCAAAGTGGTCGAGCGCAAAAGCCCCGTCACTTACCTCATCGACCTGGGGACCTCCCGGAACCCCCTCCGGGTCCTCCACACCAACCGACTCAAACCACACTTTGTGCGCTCAGAACTCAGCCTCCTGATGGCTACGGACAGTGGGGCAGAGGAAGACTCCGAACCCCTCCCGGATCTTCTGAAAACTCAGGAGAATGACGGCTCCGTGGACGGGGTCCGGCTCTCTGACGCCCTCACTTCGGAGCAACGCCAGGGCTGCCGGAACCTCCTGCTGCAGTTCGCTACCCTGATCTCCCTCACCCCCGGGGTCACCCCTTGGTGTTTGCACGACGTGGACACCGGGGACAGTCCCCCTGTCCGACACCGGGCCTACCGCGTACCAGATCGGGTACGGGCCTGCATACAGGAGGAAGTGGCCAAGATGCTCACAATCGGGGTCATCGAGCCCTCGGACAGTCCCTGGGCCAGTCCGGTTGTATTGGTTCCCAAAGCCGCTGCCCCCGGCACCGCACCTGAACTGAGATTCTGCGTCGACTACCGGGGCTTGAACGCTGTCACCCGGACCGATGCTCATCCGATTCCCCGAGCAGACGAGCTGATCGACCGGCTGGGGGCCGCCCGCTACCTCAGTATCTTCGATCTAACAGCGGGCTACTGGCAGATCGGCCTCACACCCAGGGCTCAGGAACGGTCAGCCTTCTCTACCCCCGATGGCCACTACCAATTCAAGGTCATGCCCTTCGGCATGAAGAATGCCCCCGCCACGTTTCAACGCCTCGTGAACCAGGTCTTGGCGGGGCTCGAAGAGTTCAGCGCTGCCTACCTGGACGATATCGCTGTATACAGCCGCCACTGGCCTGACCACCTCCGTCACCTCCAAGAGGTCCTACAGGCCCTCCAGCGGGCCGGTCTCACAATTAAGGCCGGCAAGTGCCAAATTGGCCAAGGGTCTGTGACCTACCTTGGGCACCAAGTGGGAAGCGGGCTGGTGGCCCCGCTACAACTTAAGATTGCTGCCATCCAGTCCTGGCAGCCCCCCGTCACCCAGACCGAGGTCCGAGCCTTCTTGGGGCTCACCGGCTACTACCGGCGGTTCGTGAAAGACTACGGCAGCATCGTGGGGCCCCTCACGGGTCTCACGTCCAAGAACCAGCCGAAGCGGATTAACTGGACCCCCGATTGTCAAGCGGCCTTCGAGAAGCTGAAGGCCGCCCTGTGCACCGCCCCTGTGCTCCAGGCCCCCGATTACAGTCAGGAATTCGTGGTACAGACCGACGCCTCCGACCACGGCATCGGGGCCGTCCTTTCTCAGTTAAACCCCGAGGGTCATGACCAGCCGGTGGCCTTCATCAGTCGACGTCTCCTGGCCCGAGAACAGCGCTGGAGCACCATCGAGAGGGAGGCCTTCGCAGTGGTGTGGGCCCTCAAAAAGCTCCGGCCCTATCTCTTCGGTACCCACTTCCGGGTACAAACCGACCATCGACCCCTGCAGTGGCTGATGCAGATGCGGGGGGAGAACCCAAAACTCTTGCGCTGGTCCATTTCCCTGCAGGGAATGGACTTCACTGTGGAGCACCGACCAGGCCAAGACCACGCCAACGCGGACGGCCTGTCCCGTTTTTTCCGCCTCGACGAAGAGAGTCCCCAAGGAGATGGGTGACTCTCCCCGCCTTCAGCTGGGGGGGACGCATGTTGGACAGACCACACGAAGGGCTTGCTCCCTCCCCGCACGACAGGGCCCGAGCTCCGGCCCACCAGGCATAACCCACGAAAAGCACCTGTACCCCGTCTCCCGACGGATCTTCGGCCCTCGGACCTCTACCCATCACGGGGCCCAGCCCCACCGGCTCCCCCGGCCGGTTCAAGCCGCCATCTTGGGCCCTGCACCACGAGGCCGCGTGGCCTCGGCCCGACCCTAACCCCGGGCCTGGCCGGCCCCGACATCCCGGCACCACCCTCCACCCAGGAGGTGAGCGGACCACTTGGCAGGTCAATGGGAGAACGAAGTGTCAAGAGCTCTTCCCCCCCGCCAGGTGCCGATCGCCTCCAGCTCCCCCCAGGCGCTGGCTCCACCCCCGGCTGGGTGTCTGGACACCTTCATCCCGGGCCCTCCGACCTCCAAGTGCGAGGGTCCGGACATCAAAGGGCGCCTGCCCTATAACTGGGGCAACTCCGGAGCAGGAAGGCAGTTGTATCCTGGAGTCGAGAGACACCGAGAGAACTCAGCCTTGACGGACTACTGGCGCTGCCGTAGCCCGCTCTTGGGAACCATCGTCCTGCCTGCTGGCGCTGCCGCGGCCTTCTGCAACATCCATCCTCGTCGGGACCTGCTGGCGCTGCCGCGGCCCGTTGTAACGACCATCCTCGTCGGGACCTGCTGGCGCTGCCGCGGCCCGTTGTAACGACCATCCTCACCGGGACCTGCTGGCGCTGCCGCGGACCGTACATCGACCATCTTTCCGGGACCTGCTGGCGCTGCCGCGGACCGTGTACCGACCATCTCAACCGGGACCTGCTGGCGCTGCCGCGGCCCGTACCAACTAAGCCACCAAGCTCGAGGATTGTGAGCTAGTCATCATCTCATCCGAACTACCTGACTGGTAGACAGACTGTCCCGCTACCCCTTACCCTGCTTTGAGAGACTTGAATCGAGGGGACCCCTGAGTCCAGACCTCCTTGTACCATTCAACCGTACCTTAAGAAGTGCTTATAAAGAACGCTGAACCTTATCCGTGTGTGGTATCTGTCTGTGAGGGGGAAGTTACTTGTCTGTACGATCGCTGGAGACGGCTCTCCCCGGAGACCTCTCCTCCTGACCCCGGCCGACCCTCCCGGTCCATCTACCCTTTCTAACACACTGGATGTCCTGCCATCTCTTCCTCACTTGTGGCAGGCGCCGACTGCGACCCTTCGCCAATTGCACGACCTTGATGGCATCCTTCCAGATCTTCCCCTTGTGGTACGGGGATACCTGTGTGGATGACAAAGTGGGACAACATCACTACACCTGCACCATGTCACAGAGACACACATTTGAACATCTTAGATTTGTTGAACAGGGCATAGTATGCTGGCAAGTAATAGCACCTTAGTCATAGGGACTTTTTCCACGGGGGACGCACCAATGCACTACAGGCATAGTAAGTACACAGGTGGCATGTGGGGTGCGACACAATCCCTGATCATGGCACACACTGTGCATCCCAAGCAACACAAGGCTAATGGACAGCACCGCAAAGCAGTCACATGCCCCAGGCCACTGACGAAACCTCAGCAGAGTACACAGACACACACAGGCACACATCAATCACCTGCCATTGGCAACAGCGGATGCAAACCTCACTCTGCACATGTGCCACTTGCCAGGGGGGGGTCACAGGTGTGGGGCTAGCTCAGCAAGTCAGACACACAGCACGGCTTACTTCACACATCAGATGGATTGAGCAGTTGCCTCCTCCATGCAGCTGTGGTTCAACACTCCACATAGACACTCACCCACATGACAAGAAACATTCACACACATCAATGTCCAGGGGGCATACACATCATTTGGACACTCTTACCACTCTCACCACAGCTCCACTCAACTCTCACACACATCTGTTGGTGCAGTCACCTGTCACACCGGGGTGACCACTGAATCACCGCCGGACAATAGAACAAGAATGCCCAAGAGGATTAGGCTGGCGGAATGTGCCATGCACTATGCAGTGAATGTCACAGTAAGCACAATGCAAGTGAGGAGTGCACACATGAACTACATCAAGCCCTGCATGAGAGACATAAGCCATCCCCCCCACCGGGACCCACTCCACCCAACATTGCATGTCTGTCACACCTGGCCACAATGCCAGAAGTGACAGACACAATAAAGGTGCACAGGCAAAGGTAGTGGAGTCAGCACTCACCTGCTCCCCTGGTCGACCATACAGCATGGGGTACCGTGGGAGGATCACATCCAGCAGGGCCTCGTTCTCCTCCTGGGTGAAAGGCTGGGCCCTCTCCACAGTCCTTGACATGGTGCCAGAGGGAGACAATACAGCAGCAGTGGTATCGACTGACATGTTGTGCAGGCAAGTGCCCTCTCATGGGTTCTGCCTGCCTTATATCTGCCTTGCTGGCCTATTTCATGTACAGGAGTACAGAATGATTGGTCAGACTCATTTGCATCCTACGTTTCCTCCAATCCCTTTAAACATACACCAGTGACAGCCTTTGCATCTTTCGATTTAGCAGCATCATGTCAAGTCAACAACCGCTTTACAACAATGTAAAATGTGGCCAACTGCTTTTTCCAGACCACATGATGTAAATTTTTTAACTTGCAACTCGGTATCCATGACAACCAGCATGCATTTAGGCCCTAATACTTGTCCCTCATGTGTCCCCATTGTAATTCTTAAATCCACACACAGGTACGGCGCGTTTCACACGTACTCCTAGGGCACCATCACTACAGTGATACGGGCCGTACTCACACGTGTACGGGCTGTACACGCGTGAGTACGTGCCTATCACTATAGTTGGGGGTACCGTAGGTCCGAGTGATACGGCACGTACTCACGCGTGTACGGGCCGTACACGCGTGAGTACGTCCCTATCACTATAGTCGTGTTACTGTAGGTCTGAGTGATACGGCACGTACTCACGCGTGTACGGGCCGTACACGTGTGAGTACGTGCCTATCACTATAGTCGTGTTACTGTAGGTCTGAGTGATACAGCACGTACTCATGCGTGTACAGGCCGTACATGCGTGAGTACGTGCCTATCACTATAGTCGCGTTACTGTAGGTCCGAGTGATACGGCACGTACACACGCGTGTACGGGCCATACCCACGTGAGTACGTGCCTATCACTATAGTTGGGGGTACTGTAGGGCCTAGTGATACGGCACGTACTCACGCGTGTACGGGCCGTACACGCGTGAGTACGTGCCTATCACTATAGTCATGTTACTGTAGGTCCGAGTGATACGGCACGTACTCACGCGTGGATGGCCTGTACGCGCGTGAGTACGTGCCTATCACTATAGTCGTGTTACTGTAGGTCCGAGTGATACGGCACGTACACACGCGTGTACTGGCCGTACACGCGTGAGCACGTGCCTATCACTATAGTTGGGGGTACCGTAGGGCCTAGTGATACGGCACGTACTCAAGCCTGTACGGGCCGTACACGCGTGAGTATGTGCCTATCACTATAGTCGCGTTACTGTAGGTCCGAGTGATACGGCACGTACTCACGCGTGTACGGGCCGTACACACGTGAGTAAGTGCCTATCACTATAGTTGGGGGTACCATAGGTCCGAGTGATACGGCACGTACTCACGCGTGTACGGGCCATACATGCGTGAGTACGTGCCGTATCACTCGAACCTACAGTAACACGACTATAGTGATAGGCACGTACTCACGCGTGTACGGCAGGTACTCACGAGTGAGTACGGGCCCTACACACGCATGTGTACTGCGTTTCACTGCTTACACTGGTGATAGGAGGCGCACACGAAAGGAATGGAGGTGTCAGACTTGCACAAGGCTGTACATCAAGTCATTGTCAGTGCAGTCCTTCATGTGCAGGGCCTAGGTGTGTCAGGCAGTGATGTGGCACATGTCTCCTCATGTTGTGGCACAATAGATGTGTGATGAGCTGTTTACACATGTCATGTGTGATGGGGCACTACGTGGCACACTTCCCCTTCACACTTTGCACATGTATGCATGTACGACACACGTGTCAAGCCCTGCATCACTGGTATGGCACAGTCAGCAACACCCGCAACTGTCCACTGATGCCAGGTACACGGATAATTACACCTGACATGTGACTCCCAGCGTGCCACGATGTGACTATGTCATGTGTGTGTCATGTGTTTCCATGAGCTTTCCGTTGGTGTTCCATCAACTCCATCTGCTGTTGCAGCATTCAACATGTGTCTGTGTGCATATGTGCATGACACACATATACGCACACCATACCACATGTGGACTCACACGTTACATGTGTCATGATGGTTCGAAGATGACTTCCTGACATGAGGCAATATCTGCGTTCTCTCAATGTCTGTGTCATCAGTTTTTGACATGGACCCCTTAATGGAAATGTGTGTTATCTGTCCATTTACAGATGACATGTGACCTGTGCGTCTAGACTCCCGCCAGCTGTCTGTATGAGATGACATCCTTTAAATGCTGATATGTGGATGTCTGTCACTCATGTAATGTGTCTGGCTTATCACTTACACTGGCCCACAGCTATTTTAATGGCATGTCACGTCAACATTGCCATGCAACTATTGTGGCTGGCTCTTCGTAGGAGTATCACCTGGCTGGCCCACGTGTCCTGGATGTATTGCACAGCACAGGCTCTGTATTAAGCCGATGTGTATTAGCTGTTCAACATGTGCTCACTTCAGTGACATAGGTGTGGTAATGTACTCACTCTTCGTTATTCCTTCCAAATCTCTGCAGGGCACCGCCTCTTCCCAGATGAATGCCAGACCTGGATGCCATGCGTGAACATGACTGCATACGCAGATACCACTTCTCGCAAGAGTTGATAGAGGACTTGACCCGCCGGCTTGCACCACACCTCCAACCACAACACAGGTATCCTACAGCTCTGACCCCCAAGGTGAAGGTGATGACAGCCCTACATTTTTTTGCCACCGGCACGTTTTAATTGACCATAGCTGATGTCGATGGCATGTCCCAGACAATGTTCAGCCATGTCGTGCATGATGTTATAGAAGCCATGTTGGTGCACCTGGATCAATTCATCCATTTTCCCACTCGTGATCAGTTGACAGGTGTCAAGGGTGAGTTCTATGCCCTGGGAGGGATGCCTCATGTAATTGGGGCCATTGATGGGACACATGTGGATTTGGTACCACCACAGGCACAGGAGGTAGCCTATAGAAACAGAAAACATTACCACTCCATTAATGCCCTTGTGGTGTGTCTTGCTAACATGCTGATTTCCCATGTCTGTGCACGTTTTCCAGGGTCCGCACACGATGCATACATCATGAGGCGTAGCAGGGTGCCAGAAATGATGCTGCAGCTGCACGCGGAACAAGCATGTCTTGTTGGTGGGTATACTCTGTCAGTCCTGTGTTCAGCGCTATCTTTGTATCTTACGGCATCTCCTGGCCCACTTCTTCACATGATGTTTCCATGTAGGGGACTCTGGCTATCCCAACATGCCATGGCTGATGACGCCTCTCCGCAACCCCAGAACAGCCGCAGAACACCGGTACAACGACACCCATGGGCAGACGAGGCGCGTGATTGAGAGGACATTTGGACTCCTGAAGAGCACATTCCGGTGCCTCCACAATACCGGCGGCGCCCTCCCATATGCCCCGGTGAAGGTCTGCAAAATCTTCATTGTGTGCTGCATGCTGTACAACATGGCAGTGGAGAAGGCCGTGCCACTCATCCTTGATCCGGATGAGCAGGATCATCCACCCGTGGAGGATGAAGGGCTCGGGCACGGGGCAAGTGAGGATGAGGATGAGGATGAGGATGAGGACATCCGGAGTCAGCTTATCCGCAACTTCTCATGATGGTGAGTCCCTGTGTCTGCACGCTTTGAGCCTTGTGTGGCATGTGTTGCAATGTGTGTGTCGAGCTGACTGTGTGCTAAGTGACTTGGAGGTGTGTTCTGATGTGTCATTTAAGTGATGATGTCATTCCACACGTATTAGCTGGGACACTAAATTTATTAAGGGCATGGTGACAACATCATTCCTGTAGAGTACATGTACATGTCTGAGGATTACTAGCTCTTCGCTGACTTGTTGTGTGTCTGGCCTCCACAGGTTCTTGCGGCTGTCGTTTGCTCATGTCATCATTGCCCTCCTGCTATTCCTCATGAGTATTGCAACGTGTGCTGGATCAGAGTTACATGCACAGACATGGTGAAAAGTCATTTGGGGTAAGGAGTACAGCAAGGCATTTTGTGGGTGGTACGTGTTTGTGATATGTGGGGACTGCTCCTGTGCATGTTGTGTTACCATGCATACATGTCGACTCACCATGGGCCACATGACGTGTTGCATGGCTCCCATGAATTGATAGTCACCCTTCCTGACAGTCATCTGTAATGGTTTGTGGATTCTGATGAAGGTATCAATGTGTGTATAATTTCCCTCAGGAACATACGGGATGCTAATGGTGGACATAGTGTGGGACATCCCCATATGAGGCTCAATGGGGAATTGTAGACTCTCCGTGTGCAGCAAGGGGTGTTAGGCTCATCCCCTTCACTTGTGTGCCAGCTCAGTAGGATTTACACATCTGTGTGTTGAAGGGGGTTTCCAGTGTAGGTCACACATGGTCAGCCAAATGACCTGTGAGTCTGTTCCAATTGATGCATTTCCCTTAGTGTGAGGCTGAGTAATGAGGGTGTTCGTCACACTCCAAGGTGCCTCATCTCTGTCAATGCAGGTCTCTTGCCACTTTGCATGCGGCATATCTGGCATAGTTGTGGAAGATTATGCATAGTAGTTTAGCAACATGCATGCAGTTGCTCATGGATTAGGCTCCCTATTGGGCATGAAGTACATGGTCGTGTTTTTTTTTTTTGACATGTTGGTCCACACAATGGGCCATCAACAGCTGCTGAGGGTGTGTCTCCTGTGCGCAGGTCAGCCTTCAGTTTCCTGAACCGGTGTCATGCTTCTTTGGTGAGTGTGCATGCATTGTCTCTGGGTGTGCCATGTGACACTGGACACTCCTTACTTTACACACGCGCCTGTTGCAGTTGTCCTTCTGACATCCTAGTCTATGTGTGCAAATTCTGTTATTTTGCAAGGAGATGCCGCCTGCTGCTGCGGCCCCTGCAGCAAGGGCCCACAGAGTATCCGGATTTGGCAACACACACGCCTCCAAGATGCTCCTCACTTCCTCCCTCCACCCATTGGCTGTCCTCAGCTTGTCTATGCCACTGTTGTCACCACGTGGTGCCAAAGGCTGGACCATCAGCACATGCAAGGTGCACATTGCACCACCATCCTGTCCTTGCATAACCCACATCACACTACAGTCTGATGTATCAGCCACACTCCGAGCTATGTCCATCCGCACATCTAACGCCTGCTGTCAGACATACCGTGGGCACACACACAACACCTTTGCATGCTGAGTGTGCAACTCCAACTGCCTACACTGCGCTGCCCCGCCTTCCAGGCCCTGTCACACCAACCAGGTCACGTCCCTAATACTCCCCACAGGCTCTGTAGCCCAGCAAGGGCATGGGAGTGGGACTCAAGGCTTCAGCATGTAGTATGGTGTCATTGTCTGGGACATGGCACAGGTATCATCTCTCAGCATATCAATCTACAGAGTGTTCAGGACCCCCCTCTCCACCATCACATGCGCACAGCACCTCATCATCAGCTCGTATGCCATTGACAGCCAGGTGCTCCTCACCCTCAACAAAGACACAGACATTGGCAGTTCCATCATTCAAGTATGCATGAGATCCATTGATGAATGGCTGAACACGAGCCACCTGAGGCTGGACTTGTACAGGACTGAGGTGATCATCTGAGGATTGTCCCCTTCCAGCTGGGTCAAGTGCCTGTGTCCCACCCGCAAGAGCCCTGTACAAACACCCAGTGGCCACACACACAAGATGGTGTGCATCATGTTTGGCTCGCTCACATATGCCATGCTAGTCCACACCATCTGTACCTCATGCTGCAACGCCCTCTGCATTATGCACATGATCCACAGATAGATCCACTCCAAGAAAAGACAGACCATCCCCCAGGTCCATGACAACATCCGTGTCAAATACTGCCCTGCCCTCTACGGAGCAAGTACATCCAAACTCCCAGGAAACTGGTCCACTTCCAGGGTGCATCTGCACACCTCAGATTCAACACCCTGCGCCCCAGCCACCTCACCGTCCACCATAGATAGCTGCAATGGATCACTGTCTGCTGCAGGATGACCTCCACACTCCCCACCCACACTCAGGAGGCAGTCCACAACCCCGACCCCAACCAACCTTGTACGTCTGTCATCCTAGATCCCGTTGGGCCATCTCCGTGCATCCAACCTTGCCCTGGCCACCGTTCTTCACATCCACCGTACTCCAGCATACAGGACATTGTTCTCCCACCTGGCCACACATACCTGGGACTCCCTCCCCGGGAACCTCCACATGAGCCATGACCTCTACGCCTTGATGATGATCTCCCAAATAGGTCTCTCCGCACAGTTTAGCTAGCACCCCCTCAGCAGCCAGAGGCCATCACAGGTGAGTGTTGTGCTCCATGCCTACATTGAATGATACCTTGTGACCCATGTGTGTCCTGTACCAGACTCTGATCCCAGGGTATGGATGGCTGGAGTTAGTTCAACACTCAGGCATAGTTTGACATTTCCACACACATATGTCGTTGAATAATGCAAAATGACAGGAACGTCTCATGTCCAAAGTGATATATTTATTTGCGGTGGGGTAAGTGGTTTGGTAGATGCAATTAGGTGCTCTACCGGGGAAATAGAATCCAAAGTTCACAGGGGGAGATGGTATCCTTGGCATTGGAAGTCATCAGAGTCCAGGGCACAGTGTTGGTCATCATTGGTCAGACTGTGACCAGCAAGTCCATGTGGCAGAGAATGTCATTGGATGAGGTGCTGCTGTTGCGCCAGAGGGCCAGGTGCTAGGCCAGGTGACCTGGGAGATGTGGATGGTCCGCTGACTCTCACGGTCTTTTCCGTGGACGACCCACCTTCCTCCAGGGACCCTCAGATGCAGGCCTTGACGATGCTGGGGACGCTCCGTCAGACGAATCCTCCTCCTCCTCCTCCCTCCCTGTGTCTGGTGCTGGTCTACGCCTGGTGGCACAGGGAGGGGTGCCGATGCTTTGGGCGATCTGGCGGAGTGATTGGCTCACGTCCCTGTGCACCGCCAGGAGCTCAGCCAGTCTTGCCTCCATCCGTCCTTGGTGTTGTTGATGACTGGCATGATGCTCGACCTGCAGGTTCTTAATCTCATCGAGGGTCCCCTGCATCTCGGAGAGTCTGGTCACGACCTGGTTGATGCCTCTGGTGTCATGCCGGTATGAGTCCAGGATGTTGCGTATGTGTGACATACCGGTATCCTGAGCTGGCTGGTCAGGTTCGCGCCTCTGCCTGCCTCTGCTCCCACCACCCCTGCCCACTTGAGCCTGGCCTGCCCTTGTGGGCACATTGGGTCTATGGGACCCCTGAGGGATGGCATTTGCAGGGTTGCCTGCCTCCTCCTGGGTGCCCGGAGAACCTTGTCCCTCCTGGTCAGACTGGCTCTTTTGTTCAGTGCGAGGAGGGCTCCTGGGTGTGTCCTGGGGTGTGGCAGGAATTGGGGTGGTGGTTGGCACATATGTACCTGACGCAGGTGCTGCAGGGGCTTGGGCACCAGAGGGTCCAGGTTGGTCTGGGTCATCCACGGAGTGGTGAGAGGCGTTGCTGCCGGTGGGATTGTCTTCACGCGGAGCCTGGGACTGTGATTCTTCCCCCCCAGTGTTGGGGGGAGATCGTCGACGTTGCCCTGTGTGTGAGAGAGAGACAATGTTAATGGTGTTTCATGCGACATCTATGTTTCATACATATTCAAGTTGACACAGTTCCTCCAGGTAGTTGGATGTGCCTAGCATTCCTCTCAATGTCCACTTGGGGATGGGTATGTTGCGGGGGACAGATTGGGATGTTCTCCTGAGTGTTTGACGTGTAGATTGTTGGCTCTGATGCTTATTTGGCTCTGGATTGGTCTTGTTGTGTCACATGTCCATTGTGGGACTGTGTAAATCCGTTGCCTGCCCCGGGGGTGTGTGCTTGTGTTGGGGGGGTGGTTGTGACCGGGCGTGCTGTTGTGTGTAGTGTGAGTTGTCATTGGGTCTCCCAGGTGATGTGTCTGTCCCCTCATGGTGCATGCTGGCATGACAGTGAGTGTGAGTTCCTGTGCTAGATACCTGTGCTTGTGGAGTTGGTGTTTGAGTGTACTGTGGTCCCAGGAGGGCCTTGTGCTGCATACAGCAGGGCCAAGTGTCAGCTACCTTGTCAGTACTTTTCCAGTCCCTGTGCATTGTGCATGGGTATGTACCTATGCCATATGGGCTGAGGGCATTGGTGTCTGCGTCTCATTTTCACAATGTGTTGTGTGGGGCCCACCCTCCCAGCCTCCCGGACATCCAGTCTTGTGTTTGTGGTTGTTGTAGCCTTGGACATGGCCTTGCCTTGATTTGTGAAGGGTGCATGGAGACGTTAGTGGCATGAGCGTGGTTTTTGAGTGTGGTTGTGTGAGGTAAGTGCTTGGGGGAAGTTGTGTGCATTTGGTGTATATGTGGTGTGGACCCCATTGCCCCCATGTTACGTAAGTTGTTTGTGTACTCACCAGGCTCTGCGACTCCTTCCACTCCGTGCACTCCCACCGGCGGTAGCAGGGCCATCACCTTCTCCTCCCAGGGATGGTAGTGTACGGGTCTGCGGGGCGGCCCACCTCCAGTGATGTTACTCTGGGCATACTCTTCGTTCATTTTCCTCCTGACCGCCCTGCGCAGATCGTACCACCTGGCTTGGCATTCATGCCTGGTCCTTCGGATGGGCGCAACAGCATTCACCTTATCTACAATCCTCTGCCACATGGCAGATTTTTCAGCTATGCTGGTCTGTCTGACCAATGTTCCAAACAGCTGTGGCTCGACTCTGATGACTTTGTTGACAAGGAGGTCCAGCTCCACCGTTGTGAACTTTGGATTCTTGTCTGTGGGCATGGTGTGGGGTGTGGGTGTGGGTGTGGATGGTTGTGGGTGTGTGGGTGTGAATGTGATGGTGTGTGTGTGAATGTGAAGAGGGGGATGTTTGTGGAGGAGGTTGTGTGAAGGTGTGTGAGTGAAGGTGTAGTGGAGGTATGAGTAATGTGGAGTTGTTTGTCAGTGGAGTTGTTTCTCAGTGGGGTCTGGCAGCAGTGGGTATGTTGCAAAGGCTCATGGGTTGTGTGTGTGGGCCCTTTTTATTGGTCCATTTTTGGGTGTGGCTGTGTTTGAATTTTGGTGGGTGTGTTATAAGAGGGGGTTGTGATTTGGGGCCTCTGTTTGCCTGTTTGGATGTGCCAGGTCAGTCATTGAGATGTATTTTGTCATGTAGACGTGTTTTGTGGTGTTGTGCGAGTCAAATTGACCCTCCTTGTGCTGTTTTACAGTGTCCTGGTTCTGTAAGAGCCTTTTTCGCGTAGGTACGATCCGTACATACGCGATGCTGGGTGAGGGTGCTGGGGTACGGTGTTGGAGTGCGGCGCGTACATGCGGTGGGGGTTCGGTGCGTACACGTGCGGCCCTGGGGTACGGCGCGTACATGCGGAGGTACGGTGCATACATGGGGGGTAAGCCGCGTACATGGGGGGAGGGTGCGTACATGGGGGGGAGGGCGCGTACATGCGGTGGGGGTACGGTGCGTACAGGTGCGGCCCTGGGGTATGGCGCGTACATGCGGAGGTATGGTGCGTACATGGGGGGTAAGGCGCGTACATGCGGTGGGGGTACGGTGCGTACACGTGCGGCCCTGGGGTACGGCGCGTACATGCGGAGGTACGGTGCGTACATGCGGGGGTGATGCACGTACAGGGGGGAAGGCGCGTACATGGGGGCGGGGTACGGCGTGTACAGGTGCGGGGCTGGGGTACAGTGCGGACAGGGGGGGAAGGCGCGTTCATGGGGGCGGGGTACGGCGCGTACAGGTGCGGGGCTGGGGTACAGTGCGGACAGGGTAGTGTACGGTGCTAACATATTTGGGGGTGGGGGGGCTGTACACGGGCATCAGTTTACCCGTGTACATGTGTGCTACTGCTTTGGCTCCGTACGGGCCATTTTACATGCGCTTGTGTATTCGGACGGACGGTCGGGATCGTACTTGCGCGCTCGGACTTGTGTTTTACGATTTGCACGTAAAAATGTCCGGTTCACTCTCGTACACTTTTCCCGACGATATTCGGACGTGAAAACTTTCCGACGCACTCTCGTAGACTTTTCCCGACACTATTCGTAGTTATTTTTCACGGACGAATCGTACTTGGCCGTTTGTACGGTACTTGTACGACTCGTACGTAAAGAAATATGGATACGGGTCGTACGCAAATTATTTTTAACGGATCGGAATCGGCACCTTAGTTGTTCTTCCAAGTTTCCTATCTGTATTGCATCTTCTTGAGCTTGATACATTGCTGTTTCCACCTCATTCATTGCAATCGCTGCTTCATTTTCAACAATTGGTTGTCCTAGTGGATCTTGACTCAGTGCAGCAGAACTTTGACTATCTTGAGAACTGTCTCTAGCAATCTCAGCTGCAATTGTAGCTTCTTGATCAATTTCATCATTCTACATTTTGACATAATTTGCGAAAGCACTGCATTGTATGCTATCTTTAGAAGCATTAAATGAATCTTCATAGCTGGGAAAATCTCCAAGTAATTCCAGTTCTGAACGCCATGGTTTGAACATTTGCAAAAGGGCTAAATAATAAAATTCCCTTTTGTCAGCAGTATCGCAACTCAGTTTCCTGCGATGAATTAAGTTTCCTTTCCTTTGTTTCACCAGACATCCTTCGGAACCAATCACTGCATATTTTCCATCGTTGATGTTCTCTGTAGTATTCCGTTTAAAAGTGTAGTTTTGCAGCACTTCATAGAGACACATGTTCTCAAGATGATGACTTCTATTTGGGTAGTATGTGTCCAATATATTCGTTTTCAAAATATCTGTACTTTCTGGTTCATTTTCTGCTAAATATTCAATTTCTTGAACAGATTTCAGTACCCGATTTTGCATTCCTGAAAGACCTAGACTCACCCAAGTGATTCTTCTACTTTTATAGACTTGCAGATGATAACCCATCTGAACATTCATATGCTCCAATTTCACGATGCGATAACATCTTCAAACTGAAACTGTATAATTTCTTACTTAGAGTCTTCTCGTGAGAAATCTCTTCCCACATTTCTTTCAATTCAGTCTTTTCTGATTTAGTAATGTAAGACGTTACATATCTAGCAACAGCAATGGAATTGTCCGCAACATACTGAATATCCATATTAGCGTTCCACATGGATAAAATAACTGGATTGTAGTCATTTATGTATTTCGATTCTTCGCTTCTTCTTATGTTGTAGGTGTTTTTCGGAGACTTTCTTGTGACGGTATGTCACATAGCTGACATAAAACTGTTCACTCTTCCTTTGGATAATACAGGACGTGGAAATCCAAAACGACATTTGGTATAGAACTTATCCTTTGACTTGTACTTTCGTCGACAGTATTTTCCACACCTGTGGCTTTGAAATCGTAAGACTTGTTGTTTTAAGTTTTGATCTTCTCTGCTATTGGGAAGAGCACATGTAGCATAATCTTCAATGAAAGACAAAACAGTTTCATCTGAATCTGTTCCAAATTTGGGTGCGTCCTTGATCCATAACAACATATGTATGTGAGGAGCACCTCTTGCTTGATACTCCTTTCTCCAAAAGAAATCCACAACTTCTCCAAGAGGAGGATTCTTTTTATTGCAGATTGAAGACATCATAGCTTCAAATCTATGATTGAAATATCTGCATACATTGACAGGATCCAAAGAGCACAATTCTCCAGGTGTCTTGTATTCAATATTTTTTATATTGGAATTTGCCTCTCGAAGAAATTCAAGTAAATCATCCCAAGCATACTCAGCACAGCTTAGTGTAACAAACCATGTAGGAGTTCCCAAATTCCGTAGCATACATTTCAGTTCTCCATGTCGACGGTACCAATATTCATTAGTCCCACGCTGACATGCCATCAGATTAATCAACTGAGATTCTAAATGATCATCTCTCTGATGCACTTTATCCATAAAATCCTTTGCAGTTACATTTTGAAGATGCATTCCAGTTTTTAAAATGTGATTTACTGCATATGAAAGTCCAGACAAGTCACTTTCAAACAGAAGATGAAACATATAAGGGATACATTGTCGAAATCTTGGATCTTCTGCATATAATCTTGTTGTCCGTTATTCAGATGCAGGAATCTGCACAGGACGTTCATCATATCGTCCACCTTTTCCTGTTGGAAACAACTGCGGGAAACAACGAGCTTCCAAGCTCTCTTCCCATACACTCATGGGACTTCCTGTTGCTTTTTTCATTTGAAACAACTCAATTGTATTCCCCATCACCTCTCTGGAATGAAGTGGATGTACACTGTAATGTTCATAGATTTCTTCACACCTGGACATGTCCACTTTTTCTATTTGTCCACTTAATGTTTCAGTATCTTCTGCTAAATCTATTTCTTCTTCTCCTACAAACACATTTCTATAGTACTCATTATATTTTAACAGATACAATGATGCCTTTTGCACTTTTCTAACATCCACTAACTCTTGCCAAATTTTCTTATTCTTAGTAGGAACACCATTAACTAGAATGACTAGTGGCTCATTTTCTGCATGGTCTACAGCAATAGTTTCAATATTTTTCCTTAAATCTAACGGTAAATACACAACTCTTCCTTTCAATCCTCTTTGCAACTCTGATGGAGGTAATTTACCTGTTTTGGGCTCCATACGAACAATAGCCTGAAACGGGTGAACACATTGTATGAGAATAGACTCATACGTATTTAAATCTATCAGCTCTGATGGCATAGCAACCAACTCTAGATTATTATGAACAGCTCTAGCAGGCATTTTATTCTCATCTAATTTGTTATAACAATATTTGCAAATACGCTGCTCAGATCCCAAATCAAAACAATCCTCTACCAACAAATAAGTTGCAAATTCCATCCACTTATCATTATCTTCTATTTCACTTTTTAAATACAGATTGACACCCCTAGTCTGATTTTTATAGTGACTTCGCCGACAACAAATACAAGAAACATTTGGTCTTTCACCTGAAATTACCTTAAACTTTGTGATTTCATCCTCAAATTTTTCTGTAATTACGGGTTGTACATTGTCTTCAACATTTTGTTCTACTAATGTGTCAGTTTCTTCACTTCAGACCTGCTTCACATCTGATACTGACCCACGCAAAAGAGCACTGTTCAACTCACTTAACTTTAGTGCTGGACTTTTTGCATAATACAACCTTCTCACTAACTTCCGCATTTGAGTATAATGTACTGCCAGCATTCTGAAGTGGTGAAAAACACTTTGACAAACTTTCCTAGAAAGACAAGCCAGAGAATGACCTTGCAAACCAGTATGTTTTCTCACTCTACAAGGGTCTAGTCCTTGCAACAGCTTAATCTTTTGTTTTATACTTTTTTTAGTATAGGCTCGTAAAAAACTACATAATTTTTCAATAGATTCCTGTCGTACACTGCAAATACTACTGCAATCCCAAGTGTACACAGGTTTTTTAGCACGTCTCCCTAAAACTTCATCAGCTATCACTTCTTCTGCATTTCTTTCAACCATTTTCTCTTTCTCAATTGGACAACCGTCG
Source organism: Triturus cristatus (assembly GCF_964204655.1). Classification (NCBI taxonomy): domain Eukaryota; kingdom Metazoa; phylum Chordata; class Amphibia; order Caudata; family Salamandridae; genus Triturus; species Triturus cristatus. Next base: position 1,255,670,702 of record NC_140589.1, on the reverse strand, counting down.
CTAACCTCATAACCTCTACCACTGGTGTCAACAGCATACAATAATTTTTCGCTCAGTGTATAACTCTCTTCGTTAAAAAAAGGCTCTGAACTGGAACTGTGTTTCCATTCTCCCAAAAAAAATCACAATTTTTTTTATTAATAACTCTTTTCCTCCTACTTTTGGCCTTCATTACATGGATTGGTTTATCTAGTGATCGAATTCTGTTTAACACTAAAATGAATAGTTTCCTTTGTACTTCAAAAGCCTTTTCCACAATGTTTTCAATATGCTTCTTCTTTTTATAAAATAAAGCTCTCTTTTTATATTTCTTCACATCTTTCAGCAAATTATTCACTACTCTCTTGTAAAATATTTTTTTTGCGTAATTCCTTATACTGATTTTGCCTTCTTTTACCATACTTTATCTCCTTTGACTCACCATTTGCTTTTTTGCTTTTCCACTTATTTTGAATTTTTTCCTTACTTGAATAATTCTCAGTAGTTCCAGCATTATGTACATTCTGTTTGGTCCTACAAACATTTTTAATAAATTGCTTTGAGATCTTACCAGAAGATTTTTTCCTTTTAGCCACATTATCTTGTACATTCAATACTTGTGGTTGATGTTTCTTCAAGTAATCCTCCTGTCTCTGTTCTTTTCTTTTCTGACATGATTTCTCTATTTTAACGTTGAAAAACAGTATCTGTAAAAAAGAATCACAAATAAATGTATATTAATAACTTTCAAATTTATACGATTCTATTACTGTAGAAACACATTTTATATAAAAACTGACTAAGAAACTATAGCCCCCACTGCATGACACACCACATGTGGGTGTGAGGACAAATGACACTGCATACCCACCCCTGCTGGATGCAGCACAATACACACACTGAGATCATGTCACAAGACTGTATAGTTATGTTAAAGCCTACTAAACTAAGAGAGCCAAAGGGAACACACACTATCACGCACATTCCAGGACTGATAGGAATGTACAGGTGCTGGGACAGCCACCAAGTTGTTGTCTCCCATGGAAGGAATAGGGAGGACTTCCCACAGATACAATGCCCACAATTGTGAGTCAGGTGAACAAATACCCTGCAGAACAAGTACCATATGTGTGCCAGGCTGGGAGTACACACATGCATAGTGCGGAAAAGGGACAATTTCTACATGAAGACATGGCAACATACTCTATACACAAGTACAGTGACTACCAAGGATGGCACAGACGATGCAGCCGGAGACATTGATGAGCAGGCATGGCCATAGTTGAAGGGATCCGTCACCCACAAAGGAAATGTAGACACAGGTTCAGCACAACAATTGTGCAACTCCCTGCAGGGAAGATGTCAGGTGCCACAGAGGAAGGAACACTCCTTGGGACAATGTCTCCAAACACAAAGAGCATACACGACCAAAGATTATTTTCTGACACCTTGTGATGGCACGCAGATACCAGGGTCCACCCCATGATCAGCAGACTACAACATTTCCCAGACACCTAACACATGATCACCACCCCAACTCATGGAGCATCAGCACCAACATCAATACCTGAAAACCAATCGTGGTCAAAGGAAAAACAAAATGCTTTATTCAGCATTAAATTAAAAGGTATAAAAGGACAATATTTACAAAGGCCATAAGCCAATCCAGATGCGAAGTCCTGGGGGGGGGGACACATGTCCACGCGTCTCCCCGAGCTTGCCTGCACATACTAAACCTCTGGTTCAGCGAATGGGGGGGGCATCATGTGGGGAAGGACCAGGCACCGCAGGGACAGGAGGGGGAAGGGTAGGTGTTGTGGGTGCAGGGACGGACGACTCCACCACAGGGGGTGGGGCAGCGCCAAAGGTGGCGATTAGCATAGCGCTGTACATGTCCGCAAGCTCGTCCAGCATCTCCCCTGCCCCGAAGGAACCACAGGCCCCAAGAAGGGGGGGGGTCGGAGGGATGGGTTGCAGCGCTACTGGGGGAGGTGGTGGACAGGGGGGGAGACTCAACTCCCCTACCCGTGGAGTGCCTTGCCCGTTTGCGTGATGGTGAACCAGTGGGGCTGAGGCCCAGCACAGCCAAGTATGTCTCCTTCTCAGACTGTGGGGCAGGGGAGCCGAGGGGAGTGACATTGGAGGGACTGGGGAGTGAGGCATGCAGACTTGGACTGTGGCTGCGTGTCTGCCTGTGTGCCCTAGACCCAGTGGGTGTGCCTTCTTCCCCCTGAGTGTGGGTGACAGGAGGTGTGCGCTTGCCCTTCCCTGTTGGTGTGCTGCCTGTGTCTGGTGGGGCGTGTGGCTGGGAATGTCTGTGTGTGCTTGGGACAGGCATGGGAGTGGGAAGTGTGGATGGTGCAGGGGTAGGGGGGGACGAATCGCTGCAGGAGACTCACTGCTGCCATCAGTGACGAGTCCATGGACCTCAGCAACATCCGTTGGTCAGACTAAGCTGATGACATGCCCTCCATGTACGACACCATCTGTGTCAGCAGTCTGGTGTGGCCATGGAGGACAGTCAGGATCGATGTCTGCCCAACCTGCAACTGCCGCTGAATGTCCACAGACTCGGCAGTGAGGGCAGCAGGGGAGACAGGGGCAGGGGGTGCGGTGCCTGGCACAAAGGAGAAACGTTGTTGCCCTACATGGACAGAAGGGACCCGAGCAAGTAGGAGGGCGGTGATGGGAATGGAGGGGGCGGTGACAGTTGTAGTCCTGCTGCCAGCTGTTGGAGCAGCCTCCGCCCCCTCAGGGAGCTCAGCCTCGGACCCGTTAGTGTTGTAGTCGGTGTTCGTACTAGACAGGTCCTCCGCCTGACTCCCCTTGCCCTCCGTGCCACTTGATTCCGCCGACTCCCCAGCAGTGGTGGCACCGGTGCTCGATCCCTCCTCCTGGTCCATGCAGGTGTCTCCCTCGGTGTCCCCCGATGATGCTGTGTGCAAGGTGAAGAGACTTGAAATAATCAGTCACCTGTGTACATCTAACACATGAGTCCAAACAAAATAGGTCACAGTGCATATCAGGAAATGCATCATGAGTAACATCTAGAATACTCCGCACATATGTAAGCCATGCACTCCCCAGTTGGTTCACCCACCATGCCACCTGAAAAAATGAACATCAGGCACAACAGCAAATAACTCAATATCCAATTATACTGAGAAGCTAGTGTCTGTGAACAGTGGAGCACAGCCAGACTATGAAGGCATGCCACCTCTTGTTCACTGTGAAAGAAACAGTATTGGTGCACCCAAGGCCAAATAACAGACGCCAATGCTGAAGGTGTCCCCACACTCAGAGACCTGTGAGTACTTTGTAAACCCTAAAGAAATACATTGTGATTCCTTGGGAATCACAACACTTTACACAATCGACATGTTTGGAATGTGTGAATGTGCCACTTTTGGAACAGAACACACATGTGCCTAGATAACAGAAGTCACACAAGGAGGTGCACACAAAACTACTTTTACACAGTCATTGTATGAGCTGCCAGCCTAATGCAAATAAGCCACTGTTAAGAAGAAATGTGGTATCAGGAAGTACATATACATGGCACCACGGTGGTCTGGATGACATGACACCCGTAAGTTGGTATCAGCAATAACTGAGGACTAACCCAAATGCAACCACACTGTGGGAACATGTATATGTATAATCTCTAATCAATTTCATTACAGAACTGTGCCTTTGTTTTAAATGTGCCAGCGTGTCCCCTAAAAGTGTAAAGGTGGTTTCTTGTGCACTTCCTTGGGAGACATCTGTCATGCAGGCACAATATTGTCCTTCACAACAAAAAATCTAAGTCAAGCATATAAACTATTGGGACATGTTGACAAGTGTAGTCAGTGCCAAGGTACAAGACATCTTGACTAACAACTTGTATCATGCCACCTGTCACATGGCCATCCGTACCATGATGACACAGTTGGCCCACTACCTGTCATGTGGAGTGGCACACATGTCCAGACACAGGACAATGCATTAGCTAATGGCCCTGCAATTGTGTCGGAATAAGGAGCACCTGCACTGAGGAGACACCCTCATGGGAACCAAGAATGTCCACACAGATGTCTGCACACACAGACCAAACTACGTAGCATCTGGAGCACACACCGGTGCCAAAAATGGATGAGCAGGAAACATGTCTTTTAACCTTTGCCGCATGCTGCAAAGCACAAGCATTACCCCCTGCACAACATGCCTGGGTCACTGCACGTTGAGTGTCTGTCCAGACAATTATCACACACAGGTCAGACCTGGCAAGGAGACATAAGGTTTGGACATGTAGGCCTTGCCTGCACAAACCCCCCCTACCTGAGACAATGTGATTGAGACAGAGCAAGTAGTTACACCTCTTAATCTGGGATTACTAAAATGTGCATCAAGAACTCCTAAATGTACTCAACATCACCTCGTGAGGCTGACCACACATATTTGTGACAAACAACCATCAACAGATAGTTGTAAATAGACACACAGGCACTGCCCAGTGTGAGGATGCACAAGCCTAATGGGGTCACCATGGACAGTGGAGACATGTAGCACACTTTACGTAAATACAAATGAGGCCATGGAACAATGCCACAGAGGTCAACCTATGCTGAACACACAGTGAATGGGCACAGTGTTTGATGCCACACATGATTCCTAGGAAAAGGTGTCTCAGGGGACTGTAGTGGGCACACTGCTCCATGGTCCTGGAATGATCTGACTGTAACAGGAGCAACCGTCCCGGCACTATGCATATCTCCCACTCATGCACATCATGTCTGAGGCCACTACATCGGTCATGCATGCTGCAAGTCTGTTTATTTGAAATCTCACACTCTTATGTTGAGACTCAGGACAGTGCCAACAATTATGGACCCCCAAATGAGTGAACAGGACAGGGCACAAGCAAGGTACCAACACATGTCACAGACCACCCCCACCCATGATGCTGAAAGCAGTGTGCACCTTGATTAACTTGCAGCCTAGATGACCATGTGCAATAGTGATTACACAGAGACCAGGGAACACATGTCAAGGAGGGGAAGGGAGGAAGAACAGCACAGGTTGACTTGGGGGAACAGGATATGCACTGCACATATAAACCCTGGCAGTGTGTACAGGTGACTGAGCACTTCCAAAAGCTGGTGACACACAACAAACACACATGTACCTACCCCCTTCCTGCTGCTGTCTCTCCTGTAACCGCCTATCTCAGGGAAGACCACCGCCAGGACACGCTTCATTTGGTGGGTCAGGCGCCGGCGCCCACCGTGGGAGTGTGGTGGTGAGTCCTCCAGCAGGACCCGGGCGATCCTCCTGGTCCAGCACCGGATGTCCTGCCAGCGTTTCCTCACTTGGGGCAGGCGCCGACTGCGACCCTCCACCGTATTCACGGCCCTGACGGCCCTCTTCCAAATTCTCCCCTTCTGGTAGGCAGTTACCTGTGAGGATGACAAAGTGAGACTACATCACTACACCTGCTCCATGTCACAGAGACACACATTTTAACATCTTTGATTTGTTGAACAGGGCATATCATGCTGCCAACTAATAGCACCTATGTCATAGGGACATTCGCCTCTGTGTAAGCGCCAATCCACTACATGGCATTGAAAGTACACAGGTGGCATGAGGGGTTCGACACACTCCCTGATCATGGCACACACTGTGCATCACAAGCAACACAAGGCTGATGGACAGCACCTCCAAGCAGTCACATGCCCCAGGCCACTGACGCAACCTCAGCAGAGTACACAGACACACACAGGCACAGATCTTTCACCTGCCATTGGCAACAGCGGATACAAACCTCACTCTGCACATGTGCCACTTTCCTGGGGGGTGTCACAGGCGTGGGGCTAGCCCAGCGAGTCAGACACACAGCACGGCTTACTTCTCACATCAGATGGGTAGAGCAACTGCCTCCTCCATGCAGCTGTGGTGCAACACTCCACATAGACACTCACCCACATGACAAGGAACATTCACACACATCAATGTCCAGGGGGCGTACACATCATTTGGACACTCTCACCACAGCTCCACTCAACTCACACACATCTGTGGGTACAGTCACGTGTCACACCGGGGGGACCACTGATTCACCTCAGGACTATAGAACAAGAATGCCCAAGAGGATTAGCCACGCTGAATGTGCCATGCACCATGCAGTGAATGTTACAGTAAGCACAATGCAAGGGAGGAGTGCACACATGAACCACATCATGCTCTGCATGAGAGACATAAGCCATTCCCCGCTCGCTGGGACCCACTCTAAACAACATTGCATGTCTGTCACACCTGGACACAATGCCAGAAGTGACAGTCACAAAAAAGGGGCACAGTCAAAGGTAGTGGAGTCAGCACTCACCTGCTCCCCTGGTCTACCATAGAGGCTGGGGTACTGTGGGAGGATGACGTACAGCAACGCCTCATTCTCTTCCTGTGTGAATGGCTGGGCCCTCTCCACAGACCTTGACATGGTGCCAGAGGAAGACAAGACAGCAGCAGTGGTGTCGACTGACATGTTGTGCAGGCAAGTGCCCTCTCATGGGTTCTGCCTGACTTATATCTGCCTTGCTGGCCTATTTCATTTACAGGAGTACAGAGTGATTGGTCAGACTCATTTGCATCCTACGTTTCCTCCAATCCCTTTAAACATACACCAGTGACAGCATTAGCATCTTTCAAATTTGCAGCAGCATGTCAAGTCAACAACCGCTTTGCAACAATGTATAATGTGGCCAACTGCTTTTTCCAGCCCACATGATGGAAAATTTTGATCTTGAAACTCGGTATCCATGACAACCAGCATGCATTTCGGCCCTAATACTTGTCCCTTATCTGTCCCCATTGTAATTTTCAAATCCCCACACAGGTACGGTGCGTTTCACACATACCCCTAGGGCACCACTACTATAGTGATACGGCCCGTACACGTGTGTGTAGGGGTCGTATCCCTATAGTAGTGTTGCCGTAGGTGTACGCCATAGTGATACGGCCCATACACGCGTGTGTAGGGGTCATATCCCTATAGTAGTGTTGCCGTAGGTGTACGCCATAGTGATGCGACCCGTACACGCGGGTGTATGGGTCGTATCCCTATAGTAGTGTTGGCGTAGGTGTACGCCATAGTGATACGGCCCGTACACGCGCGTGTAGGGGTAGTATCCCTATAGTGATGTTGCCGTAGGTGTACGCCATAGTGATACGGCCCGTACACGCGCGTGTAGGGGTCGTATCCCTATAGTGGTGTTGCCGTAGGTGTACGCCATAGTGATACGACCCATACACGTGTGTGTAGGGGTCGTATCCCTATAGTGGTGTTGCCGTAGGTGTACGCCATAGTGATACGACCCGTACACACGCGTGTACGGGCCGTATCACTATGGCGTACACCTATGGCAACACTACTATGGGGATAGGACCAGTGTGTACGGTCCGTACACACACGCGTACTCCTACCCAAACCAATATAGTGATACGACCTTACACACGCCCTCAGAGCGTGTGTACGGTGCGTTTCACAGCTTACACTGGTGATAGGAGCCACACACGAAAGGAATGGAGTTGTCAGACTCGCACAAGGCTGTACATCAAGTCATTGTCACTGCAGTCCTTCATGTGCAGCAGGGCCTAGGTGTGTCAGGCAGTGATGTGGCACATGTCTCCTCATGTTTTAGCACAATAGATGTGTGGTGAACTGTGTACACATGTCATGTTGCACACTTCCCCTTCACACTTTGCACATGTCTGCATGTAGTACAAATGTGTCAAGCACTGCATCACTGGTATGGCACAGTCCCCAACACCCGCAACTGCCCCCTGATGCCAGGTACACGAATAATTACACCTGACATCTAACTACCATCGTGCCACGATGTGACTATGTCATGTGTGTGTCATGTGTTCCCATGAGCTTGCTGTTGGTGTTCCGTCAACTGCATCTGCTGTTGCTGCATCCAACATGTGTCTGTGTGTAGATGGGCATGGCACACAATTATGCACACCATGCCACATGTGGAATCCCACGTAACGTGTGTCTGTATGCATCAAACATGGTATTTCGACCTGAGGACATATCTGCGTTGTCTCAATGTCTGTGTTATCAGTTTTGACATGTACCCCTTCATGGCAATGTGTGTGATCTGTACTTTTTAAATGACATGTGACCTGTGTGTCTAGCTTGCTGCAAGCTGTCTGAATGAGATAACATCCTTCTAATGCAGATATGTGGATGTATGTCACTCCTGTAATGTGTCTGGCTGTTCACTTACACTGGGCCACAGCTAGTTTCATGGCATGTCATGTAGACCTTGACAATCAACGTTTGTAGCTGGCTCTTCGTAGGAGTATCACCTGGCTGGCATACGTGTCCTGGATGTATTGCACAGACCAGACTCTGTATTTAGCAGATGTGTATTAGCTGTTGAACAAGTGCTCAGTTCATTGACATTGGTGTTGTAATGTACTCAATCTTCGTTATTCCTTCCAAATTTCTGCAGGGCACCGCCTCTCCCCCGACCAATGCCAGACTTGGGTGCCATGAGGGAACGTGACTGCATACGCCGTTACAGATTCACCCAACAGTTAATTGAGGACCTGACAAACAGGCTGGCACCACACCTCCAACCGCGACACAGTTATCCTACTGCGCTGACCCCCAAGATGAAGGTGATGGCAGCCCTAAATTTTTTTGCCACCGGTACGTTTCAATTCACCATAGCTGATGTGGGTGGCATGTCCCAGACCATGTTCAGCCGTGTCCTGCATGATGTTTTAGAAGCCATGTTGGAGCACCTGGATGAATTCATCCATTTTCCAACTTGTGAGCAGTTGACAGGTATCAAGGGTGAGTTCTATGCCCTGGGAGGGATGCCCCATGTAATTGGGTCCATTGATGGGACACATGTGGCTTTGGTACCACCACAGGCACAGGAGTTAGCCTATCGAAACCGAAAACATTATCACTCCATTAATGCCCTTGTGGTGTGTCTACCTAACATGCTGATTTCCCATGTCTGTGCACGTTTTCCAGGGTCAGCACACGATGCCTACATTATGAGGTGTAGCAGGGTGCCAGAAATGATGCTGCGGCTCCACAACAAACGAGCATGTCTTGTTGGTGGGTATACTCTGTTTGTCCTGTATTTAGCGGTATCTTTGTATGTTACGGCATCTCCTGACCCACTTCTTTACATGATGTTTCCATGTAGGGGACTCTGGCTATCCCAACATGCCATGGCTGATGACGCCTCTCCGCAACCCCAGAACAGCTGCAGATCACCGTTACAACAACGCCCATGGGCAGACCAGGCGAGTGATTGAGAGGACGTTTGGCCTCCTGAAGAGCCGATTCCGGTGCCTCCACAAGACAGGCGGGTCCCTCCCATATGCACCGGTGAAGGTCTGCAAAATCTTCCTCGTGTGCTGCATGCTGCACAACATGGCAGTGGAGAAAGCTGTGTCACTCATCCTGGATCCCGATGAGCAGGAACATCCACCCGTGGAGGATGAAGGCCTTGGTCATGAGGCAAGTGAGGAGGAGGAGGAGGAGGACATCCGGAGTCAGCTCATACGCAACTTCTTCTCATAATGGTGAGTCCCTGGGTCTGAGTGTGCACACTTGGAGCCTTGTGTGGCATGTGTTGCAATGTGTGTGTCCAGCTGACTGTATGCTAAGTGACTTAGAGGTGTGTTCTGATGTGTCACTCGAGTGATGATGTCATTCCAAACATTTTAGCTGACACACTCAATTTTCAACTAGCATGGTGTCAACCTTATTCATGTAGAGTACATGACCATGCATGCGGATGACTATCTTTTTCCTGACTTCTTGTGTGTCTGTCATCCCCAGGTAGTTGCGCATGCTGTCTGCTCGTGGCATCGTTGTGCTCCTGCTATTCCTCATGAGTATTGCAATGTGTGCTGAATCAGCGTTACATGCATGGACATGGTGAAAAGTCTCCTTTGGGTAAGGATTGCAGCAAGGCATTTTAGGTGTGGTAGTTGTTTTTAATGTGTGGGCACTGCTCCTGTGCAGGTTTTGTTACTATGCAAACATGTCGACTCACCATGGGGCACATGACATGTAGCATGACTCACATGAATTGATAGTCACACTTCGTGACAGTCATCGGTAATGGGATTGTGATGAAGGCATCAATGTGTGTAAAACTTCCCTCTGAAACATACGGGATGCTACGGGTGGACATAGTGTGGGACATCCCCATAAGAGGCTCAATGGGGAATTGCAGCCTCTCCGTGTGCAGCAGGGGGTGTTTGGCTCACCCCCTTCACTTGTGTGCCAGTTCAATGGATTTACAGCATCTGTGGTGCGAAGGGGGTGTCCAGTGTAGGTCCCACATGTTCATCCAAAAGACCTGCGAGTCTGTTCATATTGATGCATTTCCATAGGTGTGAGCCTGAGTAATAATGGTGTTCCTCACCCTCCAAGGTGCCTCATCTCTGTCAATGCAGGTCTCTTGCCACTTGGCATGCGGCACCTCTGGCATAGTTGTCAATGATTGTGCATATGAGTCTATGTGTAGATTAGCAACATGCATGCTGTTCTTCATGTATTTGATTCTCTATTGTGCATGAAGTCCATGGCTGTGTATGTGTTTTGGCATGTTGGTCCCCACAACGGGCCGTCAACACCTGCTGAGGGTGTGTTTCCTGTGCGCCGCTCGGCCTTCAGTTTCCTGATCCGGTGTCAGTCATCTTTGGTGATTGTGCATCCATTGTCTCTTGGTGTGCCATGGAAAACCGGACACTCCTTCCTTTATATACACCTGTTGCAGTTGTCCTTTCTGACATCCTAGTCTTTATGTGGAACTTGTGGCATAGTTCCCAGGACATGCCGCCTGCTGTTGCATCACCTGCAGCAAGGGCACACGAAGTTGCCGGATTTGGCAACACACACACATCAAAGATGCTCCTCCCTTCCTCCCTCAACCCATTCATTTGGCTGTCATCAGCTTGTCTGTGCCACAATTGCGGCCACGCGGTGTCAAAGGCTGGACCGTCTGCACATGCAACGTGCATATTGCACGACTCTCAGGTCCTTGCATGACCCACATCACACTACAGTCTGATGTTGCAGCCACCCTCCAAGCAATGTCCATCCACAAATCTACCGCCTGCTCTCAGGCATACACTAAGCGCACACACAATACCTTTGCATGATGAGTGTGCAACTCCAACTGCCTACACAGCGCTGCCACGCCTTCCAGGCCCTGTCACACCAACCAGGTCATGTCCCTCCTACTCCCCACCGGCTCTGTACCCCAGCAAGGCCATGGGAGTGGGACTCAAGGCTTCTGCATGTAGTATGGTGTCGTCGTCAGACACATGGCACAGGTATCATCTCTCAGCGTGTTAATCTACAATGTGTCCAGGACCCCCCTCTCCACCATCACATGCGCACAGCACCTCATCATCAGCTCGTATGCCATTGACAGCTAGGTGCTCCTCACCCTCACCAAGGACGCAGACATTGCCAGTTCTAATATTCAAGAATGCATGACATCCATTGATGAATGGCTGAACATCAGCCACCTGAGGCTGGACTTGTACAGGACTGAGGTCAACATCTGAGGATTGTCCCCTTACAGCTGGGTCAACTGCTTGTGTCCCACCCGCAAGAGCCCTGCACAAACACCCAGTGTCCACGCACACAAGATGGTGTGCATCATGGATTGCTTACTCACATTTGCCATGGTAATCACCAGCATCTGTGCCTCAGACTGCAACACCATCTGCATTATGCACATGATCCCCAGATAGATCCACTCAAAGGAAAGACGGACCATCCCCCAGGTCCACGACAACATCCGTGTCAAATACTGCCCTGCCCTCTACGGAGCAGGCACATCCAAACTCCCGGGAATCTTGTCCACATCCAGGGTGCATCTGCATACCTCAGCTTCAACATCCGGCGCACCAGCCACATCAACGTCCAGCAGAGATAGCTGCAATGGATCACTGTCTGCTGCAGGATGACCTTCACACTACACACCCACACTCAGGAGGCAGGCCACAACCCCGAACCAAAACCAACCTTGTACCACTGTCATCCGAGACCCCGTTGGGCCATCTCCGTGCATCCAAATTTGCCCTGGACACCATTCTTCACATCCACCTTACTCCAGCATGCAGGACATAGGCCTCCCACCTGGCCACACATACCTGGGACTCCCTCCCCGGGAACCTCCACATGAGCCATGACCTCTGCACCTTAATGATACTCTTCCAAATAGGTCTGTCCACACACTATTGCAAGCCCCCCCTCAGCAGCTTGAGGACATCACAGGTGAGTATTGTGCTCCATGTCTGCATTGTATGATACATTGTGACCCATGTGTGTCCTGTACCAGACTCAGATCCCAGGGTATGGATGGGTGGAGTTAGTTCAACACTCAGGCATATTTTGACATTTACACACACATATGTTGTGAACTAATGCAAAATGACAGCAACATCTCATGAAAAAATGAAGTTTTTATTTACGGTGGGGTACGTGTTTTGGTAGATAAACTAAGGTGCTCTACCGGGTGCATAGAATCCAAAGTTCACAGTGGGAGATGGGATCCTTTGCTTTGGAAGTCATCAGAGTCCAGACCACAGTGTTGGTCATCATTGTTAAGTCTGTGACCAGCAAGTCCATGTGGCAGAGAATGTCATTGGATGAGGTGCTGCTGTTGCGCCAGAGGGCCAGGTGCCAGGCCAGGTGACCTGGGAGATGTGGATGGTCCGCTGACTCTCACTGTCTTTTCTGTGGACAACCCACCTTCCTGGGGGGACCCTCAGATGCAGGCCTTGACGATGCTTGTGATGCTCCGTCGGACGAATCCTCCTCCTCCTCCCTCCCTGTGACTGGTGGTGGTCTTCGCCTGGTGGCACAGGGAGGGTTGCCCATGTTGTCGGCGATCCGACGGAGTGAACGGCTCATGTCCGTTTGCACCGCCAGGAGCTCAGCCAGTCTTACCTCCATCCGTCCTTGGTGTTGTTGTTGACTGGCATGTTGCTCGGCCTGCAGGTTCTTCATCTCGTCGAGGGTCCCCTTCATCTCTGTGAGGCTCACCACTACCTGGCTGATGCCCCTGGTGTCACGTCGGTATGTGTCCTGGATGTGGCGTAGGTGTGACATACTGGTTCCCTCAGCTGTCTGGTCAGGTTCGCGCCTCCGCCTGCCTCCACTCCCACCACCCCTGCCCACACGAGCCTGGCCTGCCGTTGTGGGCACATCGGGTCTACGGGTCCCCTGAGGGATGGCATTTGCGGGGTTGTCTGCCTCCTCCTGGGTGCCCGGAGAACCTTGTCCCTCCTGGTCAGACTGGCTCTGTTGTTCAGTGCGAGCAGGGCTCCTGGGTGTCTCCTGGGATGTGGCAGGAATGGGGGTGGGGGTTGGCACAGATGTACCTGACGCAGGTGCTGCAGGGGCTTGGGCACCAGAGGGGCCAGTTTGGTCGGGGTCATCCACGGAGTGGTGAGAGTCGTCGCTGCAGGTGGGATCATCTTCACGCTGAGCCTGGGACTGTGATTGTTCCCCCCATTGTTGGGGGGAGGTCCATGACGTTGCCCTGTGCGTGAGAGAGAGACAATGTTAATGCTGTTTCATGCCACATCCATGTTACATACATATTCAAGTTGTCACAGTTCCGCCAGGTAGTTGGATGTGCCTAGCATTCCTCTCAATGTACACTTGGGGATGGGTATGTTGCGGGGGACAGATTGATATGTTCTCCTGAGTGTTTGACAAGTAGAATTTTGGCTAGGATGCTTATTTGGCTATGGATTGGTCTTGTTGTGTCACATGTCCATTGTGAGAGTGGGTAAATCCGTTGCATGCCCTGGGGGTGTGTGCTTGTGTAAGGGGGGGGGTGTGTGTGACCGTGCCTGCTGTTGGGTGTAGTGTGATTTGTCATTGGGTCTCCCAGGTGATGTGTCTGTCCCCTCATGGTGCATACTGGCATGACAGTGAGTGTGAGTTCCTGTGCTAGATATCTGAGCTTGTGGAGTTGGTGTTTGAGTGTACAGTGGTCACAGCAGGGCCTTTTGCTGCATACAGCAGGGCCAAGTGTCAGCTACCTTGTCAGTACTTTGCCAGTCCATGTGCATTGGGCATTGTGCATGGGTATGTGCCTAGGCCATATGGGCTGAGGGCATTGGTGTTTGCTTCTGAGTTGCACAATGTGTTGTGTGAGCCCCACCCTCCCAGCATCCGGACATCCAGTCTTGGGTTTGTGGTTGGTGTGGCCTGGGACATGGAATTGCCTTTATTTGTGAATGGGGCATGGAGACGTTAGTGGCATGAGCGTGGTTTTTGAGTGTGGTGGTTTGCGGTGAGGGCTTGGGGGAAGTTGCGTGCATTTGGTGTATTTTTGGTGTGGATGCCATTCCCCCCATGTTACGTGAGTTGTTTGTGTACTCACCAGGCTCTGCGACTCCTTCGACTCCGTGTACTCCCACCGGCGGAAGCATGGCCATCACCTTCTCCTCCCAGGGATGGTAATGTACCGGTCTGCGGGGAAGCCCACCTCCAGTGATGTTACTCTGGGCGTATTCCTCGTTCATTTTCCTCTTGACTGCCCTGCGCAGATCGTACCACCTGGCTTGGCATTCATGCCTGGTCCTTCGGATGGGCGCAACAGCATTCACCTTATCGACGATCCTCTGTCACAGGCTAGTTTTTTGGGCTATGCTGGTCTGTCTGACTAATGTTCCAAACAGCTGTGGCTCGACTCTGATGACTACGTTGACAAGGAGGTCCAGCTCCGCCCTTGTGAACTTTGGATTCTTGTCTGTGGGCATGGTGTAGGGTGTGGGTGTGGATAGTTGTGGGTGTGTGGGTGTGAATGTGACGGTGTGTGTGTGCATGTGAAGAGGGGGTGTTTGTGAAGGAGGTTGTGTGAAGGTGTGTGAGTTAAGGTGTAGTTAAGGTGTAAGTAAGGTGCAGTTGTTTGTGGGTGTCAGAACTGCTTAAACGGCAGGGGGACGATTCCCTCGGAGGCAGATGACTTGTCCCAATTCCTACCTGCCCAAGCCAGCGACAGGTGAAGACAACTGTCACTGACTTCAGCTCGGGGGAAAGGGGAAGTGGAAGACAAAACAAGAGAGACTTGACTCAGGTCGCTCTCCTCACTTCTATGTTCAGAAAGAAAGTCACCTGCAAAAGAGAACACAACATAAACTTGCCCAAAGTTCTCAATTACTTCTCTTGCTCTCTCTCTATTTTATACCTATTTACCTGAGTCCCAGCTGAGGCTAGCTCCTCTCTATATGCCTTGTCTGGATTGTGTAATTATCTGACTGACCGGAAGGACCACTCTCAAGAGCTTGAATGTCACCTTGCTTTTAGGAAGTTTCTCATATAGAAAACATGTGTAACCCTCAAGGATAATAAGAAGGATATACTGAGTTCCTCATAAGTAGTTCTCAATCAATTTGGAAGTCCAACCATAACTTAGTTCTTTTTAGTTCAGTTCTTGGTGACCTCTAGAGCTCTTGATTGAATGGTTCCTTGTTACTGCTACTCTTAATCGCCAACAGTATCTTTTGTCTGCATGCGTGGACCTTGAAAATCACTTGAACACTCTTACTTGTGAGACGGGGGCTCTTCTCTTCACAGAAGCTGCTCCCCTTACCAAACTTCGACTCTTGCCTTTCTTGCTCGACGGAGGTCTGAAGCTGCTCTGGTTTTCACCTTTTTTCTCTGGTAAAGAATTTCAGAAAAGGCTTGAGAAAACTATATACATGCAAAAATTACAAGATAGCATTCACTACTTCCCTACTGATAACTTTGAGTCGCCTTATAAGTTCTCTGAGGTACTTCGCTAGGTTGACGAGAAGCGCTGAGGGAATACGCTCCTGTCAACGGTTTTCAAATCGTTGAAGTGCGCCGCGCGATCTCCGCGCATGCGCATCAGTCCATCCGAAGCGTCTCGAGGGCGTACTACTAGACCGCGCACCACCACAGGAAGTGGACACAGTCGAGTCTCGATCCCCTGCTAAGGGGTGCTTCAAATTACCAATGACTGCACACAAGAAGGACCTCCAACCAGGACTAATTCTCCTCCAACGCGGATACTTGGCTGCAGGGATCTTTATGGAGACATGTCTTTCCTTGCCATCGTGATGCCTAGCATAAACGGGAGCGTTCCTGACAGTACTTCCCACCAAAAGGCGCTCCCCCAATCTAGGCTTTGCTGGATTGGCTTTATGAAATTCACGGATCAATCTTGGAGCATGAATGTTGGTGTGAGGCTCCCATGATCTTTCCTCTGGACCAAAGTTCTTCCAGTCAATCAGATAACACAATTTACCCTTCCTAAACATGGAGTCTAAAATTTTATGTACCTCAAACTCCTCTTCTCCATCAATCAAAACTGGTTTAGAAGGTGCCTGACGTCTCAAGTTAGGTGGACTCTTTTTAAGCAGGGATACATGAAACGTTGGATGGACCTTGAGATAGGAAGGCAAATGGATTCTGACTGTCACTGGATTTAACATCTTGTCTACTTGGAAAGGACCAATAAAGCGAGGCTGAAACTTTCGATTTTCTTTTAACCTGAGGTTCCTAGTGGATAGCCACACTTTATCTCCTGGGCTAAAAACTGGACTGATTCTCCTCTTCTTATCTGCCTGAGTTTTATAAGAAGTCTTAGCCTTAGTTAGATTTTCTCTCACTTGAGCTAAAGAATTTTGAACTTCTTTTACATATACCTCAACTGCAGGGACTGGGCTTTCTTCCTTGTCTAATATTAAACTAGGATGTCTACCATAATTTAGATAGAATGGTGAATTTCCCGTGGAAGAATGCTTGGCATTGTTATAGGCGAACTCTGCTGCCCACACCAATTCTGCCCACTCTGACCTTTGATCTAATAGATAAAGCCGGAGGTACTGTTCTAGATCTTGATTCACCCTTTCTGTCTGCCCATCCGTTTCCGGGTGAAAACTAGTGGAATAGCGGGCATCTATTCCTAACCTCTTAGTGAAGGCCTTCCAAAAATGGGAAACAAATTGCGAGCCTCGATCTGAAATCAAAACCTTTGGAATTCCATGTAACCTCACAACATGTTGGGAAAACAACTGAGCTAAACTTGGTGCATTGGGAATTTTCTTAAGTGGGACAAAATGAGCCATCTTTGAAAAGGTATCTACCATTACAAGGATGGTATTAAATCCTTGACTTGGAGGGAGATCTACAATTAGATCCATAGAAACCGTATGCCAAGGATGTGGTGGAGTGGACAATGGCATTAACAGCCCTTGCGGGGCCTTACGGTCTGATTTTCCTTTTAAACATCGTTCACAAGTGGACACAAACTGTCGTATCTGCGGTCTCATCCCTGGCCACCAAAAATTCCTTTCCACTAATTCAACTGTCTTGCAAATTCCTTTATGACCCGCTAACAGATTGTCATGGCAGGACTTCAGGGCCTTTTCCTGGAGAGCCTTTGTTGGAAGAAAAAGACGATTTTCATAGTAAGGTAATTCATTCTTTAGTTCTCTACCTTCTTCCTCCAAGGCCCATTGATTCATTTCTGCTCTTGTCATCGATCTCTTAATCTCAGTTGAAAAATCTGAAAGATTTGTGGCTGATATAATTTTCTCCTCCGGAATAATAAATTGAGACTCCTGGATCTTTTCTTGGGAATTGGAGTCGATTCTGGAGAGTGCATCTGCTTTAGCATTACTGGCCCCTGGCCGGAAAGTGATCACAAAATTGAAGTCCGCAAAAAACAAGGACCATCGCAATTGCCTGGAAGTCAGAGTGCGAGCAGACTTTAAAAATTGCAAGTTTCGATGGTCAGTGAACACTGTGACTTTGTGCTTAGCTCCCATCAAGTAATGTCGCCACTCGATAAAAGCGCATTTCACTGCCAACAACTCCTTGTCGGCAATTGAATAATTACACTCTGGTGGAGTCAACTTTCTGGAAAAATAGGCTACTGGGTGAAGTTGTCCGGTGTCTGCATGGCGTTGAGAGAGAATTCCCCCAATAGCGACATCCGAAGCATCTGCTTCTACATAGAAAGGATCTTCAGTCTTGGGATGCAGTAAAACTGGAGACTGAGTAAAAGATTTCTTTAAAAATTGAAAAGCCTCTTCAGCTTCTTTTCCCCAGACAAACTTCACTCCTTTCTTCAAGAGACGAGTAATGGGGGTTACCACGCGGGAAAAATTTGGGATGAATCTTCGATAGAAATTGGAGAATCCCAAAAAACTTTGAATCTCTTTGACATTCGTTGGAGATGGCCACTCTTGCACTGCCTTCACCTTGGTGGTATCCATACTGACGCCTTGAGGGGTGAGCACAAAACCCAAAAACTCAACCCTTTCAACATGGAACGCACACTTCTCCAATTTTACGTAAAGGTGATTTTCAAACAACCTTGTGAGAATGGCTCGCACATGTTGCACATGCTCATCCTTGTTTTGTGAAAAAATCAAAATGTCATCGATGTACACCACAGCCACTTGGTCCAAAAATTCTCTTAGGATATCATTTACAAAATGCTGAAAGGCTGCGGGAGCGTTGCACAACCCATATGGCATTACTTGATATTCGAACAATCCATAACGGGTGCGAAACGCTGTCTTCCACTCATCACCAGCAGCCACTCTAATCAGATGATATGCCCCTCTTAAATCCAATTTAGTGTACACCTTGGCATCTTTTACTTGATCCAGTAACACTGAGATCAAAGGAAGAGGGTAACGATTTTTTACAGTCACTTGATTCAAGGCTCTGTAATCCACACATGCTCGAAGATCTCCATCTTTCTTGGGGATAAAAAATAGGGGAGAGGAAACTGGGGACTGAGAGGGGCGTATGAATCCATTTGCTAGATATTGATCTAGATAAGATTTCAAAAATTGATTCTCAGTTTCGGTAAGGGCATATATACGACTGCAAGGGAGCACTGCCCCAGGCTCTAGTTCAATCTTGCAGTCATATGGGCGATGAGGGGGAAGTTTTTCGGCCTCTTTTTTGTCAAATACTGATGATAAATCCTTGTACTCAAATGGAATTTCTTTGGTTTCCACTGAACAAATTTGAACTGGATGGTGGACCAAACCTTGAACTGGCGATTCTTCTTTAGATTGGATCTGATCATTGAAACAGTTTTCCTTACAGAAGGGGGAGTCCATGACAACTGTTCTCTTACTCCAATTTATGCTTGGATTGTGCTCTGTCAGCCACGGAAGTCCTAAAATTAATTGAAACTGAGGAGCATCAATTAGATTGAACGTCATTTGCTCAGAATGACCATTTAGTCCATTCAATTGAACTAATTCAGTTTCGTGAGTGATTGGCCCTGAAGATAGATTTGTACCATCCACAGCCCTCACTGCCTCCAGAATTTCCTTTTTGACAAACTTGATTCCTTGCTGGCGGGCATAATTGATGTCACAAAAATTTCCGGTAGCCCCTGAATCTATCATCACTGAGACCTTCTTTATTTCCAATCCCCGAAAACTTATGGTAAAGGAGACTACCAAATGGGGAGCGGCAGACTGTAAAGTGTTCACAACTTGCTGAGGTTCTTGAGCTGACTTAGTAATTTCTTCCACCCGCGCAGCTCCTTCTACGGGTGAAGCTTGTCTTTTTCCTGCTGAGAAACCTTTGGTCTTTTTGGACACTCTTTTACAAAATGCCCTGCTGATCCACAATATAAACAGAGTTGCGCACTTCGTCGACGTTCTTTTTCTTCTTTAGTCAGGGGCCCTCTGACGGATCCAATTTGCATTGGTTCTTCGGTGGAAGCCCCTTCTGAAGTCTTGTGAGTTTCCGTCTTAACTCGGTCAAAGCGAGGAGGAAAAGGTCGAAAGTCTTTTTTCTTTTCACTGCGCCGCTCACTCAGTCTGTGATCGAGCTGTAGCACCAAATCTATCAGTTCTGAAATTTCTGTGGGTCTTCGAGGAATTTGGGCGAGCGCATCTTTTAGTTCATCCTTCAATCCTCTATAAAATATGGCTGCTCTCTTTTCTTCAGGCCAATTGGTCTCTACAATCAATTTATTAAACTGCGCCAGATATCCTACAAGGTCTCGAGATCCTTGCTTGAGTTCTAACAACTCATTATCCGTAGCTTGGGATGCAGAGCGTCGATCAAAAATCCTAGAAAATTCTTTTTTGAAACCTTCAAAATCATACAAAACAGGATCATTCCGGGTGACCAGAGACATAGACCAGGCAGCTGCATCGCCATTCAGATACGACAGGATAAAGGCCACTTTAGATTGATCTTCAGCAAAGATCACTGGGCGACATAAAAAGTGCAACGAGCACTAGGTCAAAAATATTTGCGCCTTAAGAGGATCTCCACCAAATCTTTCTGGGGGCGCCAAAGGAATGATTGGCGAGATTGCGTGAATGACTTGAGTGGAAATGTCTGCAGAGGAGGGGTAACTTGACGTAGGTAGGGAACCCTTAAGAACTGACCCTGAAGCCACCAACTCATCTAATTTCTGCCTAGTTTGCATGGATTCTTGACTAGACCTCCTAACTTCCTCCCTCAGGGATTTGTTATCGTCTAGGGCTCTATTTAATTGTTCCTGCATATTGGTCAAAATGCTAGTCAAGGATTTTAAATCTATACCCTCAGCCATACTGCCCGGGAGGGAATCTGCAATCCTCAATTAAGAGGTAGGCACTTCAATCTGTCAGAACTGCTTAAACGGCAGGGGGACGATTCCCTCGGAGGCAGATGACTTGTCCCAATTCCTACCTGCCCAAGCCAGCGACAGGTGAAGACAACTGTCACTGACTTCAGCTCGGGGGAAAGGGGAAGTGGAAGACAAAACAAGAGAGACTGCCTCTTGACTCAGGTCGCTCTCCTCACTTCTATGTTCAGAAAGAAAGTCACCTGCAAAAGAGAACACAACATAAACTTGCCCAAAGTTCTCAATTACTTCTCTTGCTCTCTCTCTATTTTATACCTATTTACCTGAGTCCCAGCTGAGGCTAGCTCCTCTCTATATGCCTTGTCTGGATTGTGTAATTATCTGACTGACCGGAAGGACCACTCTCAAGAGCTTGAATGTCACCTTGCTTTTAGGAAGTTTCTCATATAGAAAACATGTGTATCCCTCAAGGATAATAAGAAGGATATACTGAGTTCCTCATAAGTAGTTCTCAATCAATTTGGAAGTCCAACCATAACTTAGTTCTTTTTAGTTCAGTTCTTGGTGACCTCTAGAGCTCTAGATTGAATGGTTCCTTGTTACTGCTACTCTTAATCGCCAACAGTATCTTTTGTCTGCATGCGTGGACCTTGAAAATCACTTGAACACTCTTACTTGTGAGACGGGGGCTCTTCTCTTCACAGAAGCTGCTCCCCTTACCAAACTTCGACTCTTGCCTTTCTTGCTCGACGGAGGTCTGAAGCTGCTCTGGTGTTCACCTTTTTTCTCTGGTAAAGAATTTCAGAAAAGGCTTGAGAAAACTATATACATGCAAAAATTACAAGATAGCATTCACTACTTCCCTACTGATAATTTTGAGTCGCCTTATAAGTTCTCTGAGGTACTTCGCTAGGTTGACGAGAAGCGCTGAGGGAATACGCTCCTGTCAACGGTTTTCAAATCGTTGAAGTGCGCCGCGCGATCTCCGCGCATGCGCATCAGTCCATCCGAAGCGTCTCGAGGGCGTACTACTAGACCGCACACCACCACAGGAAGTGGACACAGTCGAGTCTCGATCCCCTGCTAAGGGGTGCTTCAAATTACCAATGACTGCACACAAGAAGGACCTCCAACCAGGACTAATTCTCCTCCAACGCGGATACTTGGCTGCAGGGATCTTTATGGAGACATGTCTTTCCTTGCCATCGTGATGCCTAGCATAAACGGGAGCGTTCCTGACAGTGGGGTCTGTCAGCAGTGGGTCTGTTGCAAAGGCTCATGGGTTGTGTGTGTGGGCCCTTTTTATTGGTCCATTTGTGGGTGTGGCTGTGTTTGAAATTTTGGTGGGTGTGTTATAAGAGGTGGTTGTGATTTTGTGCCTCTGTTTGGATGTGCCAGGTCAGTCATTGAGATGTATTTTGTCATGTAGACGTGTTTTGTGGTGTTGTGCGAGTCAAATTGACCCTCCTTGTGCTGTTTTACAGTGTCATCGTTCTGTACGAGTCTTTTTCGCGTAGGTGAGGTCCGTACATACGCGATGCTGGGTGAGGGTGCTGGGGTATGGTGTTGTGGTGCGGCGCGTACAGGTGCGGGGCTGGGGTACGTGCCTGGGGTGTGGCGCGTACATGCACGGGACTGGGGTACGGGCCTGTGGTGCGGTGCGTACAGGTACGGGGATGGGGTACGGGCCTGGGGTACGGTGCGTACAGGTACGGGGCCGGGGTACGGGCCTGGGGTGTGGTGCGTACAGGTACGGGGCTGGGGTAAGGGCCTGGGGTGTGGCACGTACATGCACGGGGCTGGGGTACGGGCCTGGGGGGCGGCGCATACAGGTACGGGGCTGGGGTACGGGCCTGGGGTACAGTGCGTACAGGTACTTGTGCGATTCGTACGTGAAAATATACGGATACGAGTCGTACGCAAATTTATTTTACCGGATCGGAATCGGCCCCTCTGTCTTTGAAAATACCACTTTTATAAGGTAGGTATTTTCTTGGCTAACCATCCAAGCCTGCCTCTGCTAGGTTGTGTATTCCTTGTATGGAGTTTGAGTGACAGGGGCTGGGGGATTTCAGGAGACAGGGTGAGTCAGCACAGGGCTGAATAGAGAGATCTGCATGTAGATGGGTGGGAGGTGTCGCAACTGGGACCTGAATAGGGCTGTGCCTTCCCCCTACAATGCTGGCTCCACCTCCTGTGGTGCGTCCAATGTCTATGCCCTGCACTGTGAAAGAAAAGGAGGAGTCATGTCAACAAAGTGCTCCAGGACTGACCAGAACTGGTTTGGACTCGGCAAAGGCCTCTCTGCCTTCAGAGAACAAAGAGAACCTGAGTATAAATATTGGGACCCAAACCCAAGAACTTTAGATCACTTTGGGAAACAAGAAGAAACCTTTGCTGAGGAGAGGAACCAGAGAGACTGAGGAGTGACTATCCCTAAGCTGAAGTGCTGCTTGAGGGATTGATCTGCAGTGGTTGCCTAGACTGCCAAAGAAAGAAGAGAGGAACTTTGTGTGTACTTTCATCAACTTGTAAAGGACATCCAAGGGCTTGAGAGAGAGCTTGCCTCCTTCTTAAGTATCAGGGACAACAGACTTTACCCACCAGCTCCCCAAGAGTTCTTGTGGAAGTGCCTGCTAAGGTGCGAGGCTTTCTGAAGGACTGCGTGTCGCAAGGAGCTGGGAGCTCGACTCACAAAGAAGATACGTGTCGCCGCTGCAGCCGCTGTTGTCGCATCGCCTAAGAAGAGGATTGACATCGCATCAGACGCCGCCGCATCAACGGAGAAGCGTGTCGCCACCGCTGCAGTTGGCGCATTGTTGCCGAAGCGCCTCACATCACAGGAGGAGAGGATTGACGTCGCATCAGACGCAGCCGCATCACCGGGAAACGTGTCGCAGGGCCTGTCATGGCTCAGAGGAATCGTTGAGTCCCTGCAGGGCCGCCGAAGTGCCTCGCGTCGCCGGAGACGAAGATCGACATTGCATCAGATGCCGCCGCATCACCGAGAAGCGTGTCGCAGGGCCTGTCGTGGCTCAGAAGAATCGGTGAGTCACCGCACGGCTGTCGCATTGTTGCCGAAACATCTCGTATCACCGGAGAAGAGGATCGACGTCGCATCAGACGCCGCCGCATCACCGAGAGTCGCAGGGACTGTCGCGGCTCAGAAGTATCATTGAGTCGCCACACGGCCGTCGGGCGTGCACGCATTGTGTCGCATCAAGAAGAAGACGCCATCTTTGTTGCATTGTACCGGATCTTCATCGCATCACGGCGTTGCGTGACGCAACGCCACGGAAGCGCAGTAAGAAATCGATGCATCACCTCCTCTCGCAGAGAAGAACCGAGGCATCACCTACGCATCAGTAGGGACCCGATGCATCAGAGTTCTTGCATGTAAGGAACCGATGCATCACCTCCCCTGCAACACTTTCGTTGTATAGCGTTACGCATCCTAAGGTACATTGAACTCAAAGTGTCGCATTTTAATATCTGAAGAGAACTAAGCTAATTCTACCATTTTAAGTATCGTATTGTGGATTTTTGTCGTTTATGGCCTTGTGTTAAGTCTATATAAAGAATACTTATTTTAATATACAACTTGTGTTGTGTCCCTCTGTAGTGTTGTCACTGAGTTACTGTATGTGTTCGCAAATGCTTACACACTGCCTCTGAGATAAGCCTGTCTGCTCGTGCCAAGCTACCAGGGGTTATTATAGGAGTGTACCTCCTTACCCTGACTAAACGCAAGGGCCCCTACTTGGTCAAAGGTACCTACCCCTGCCAACTAGAGACCCCCAAATCTAACAGTAGGGTGAATAGGAAGCCCTTTAACTTTAGAGGTATAACCAACCTCCTGGTAGCACCGGGCTTGGGGTCTCTACCCTCTGAATAAAGGAGTCCCTCATCCCAGTAGATCCTGTGGGACCCACTGACATTCCCAGCAGCCTCAGCAGCAGCTTCCTGTCTGAGAGGTTCAAGAGAGGGGCATGTTTGCTGCTCCTAACTCAAGTCTGCCTTTGTAGGTCCCCCTGTCCCCAAGAACTCAGCCTAATCAGGCTTAAGCCCATCTGGGACAGTTCCTTCACAGGGACTGACATCATCTCCCTCAAGAGACTGATCCTCACTCTGAGTCTGGGGGAAAGACTCAACCTTACCCCTCCTGCTCCTTCTCTTGGAAGGCACCCGGTCCATTGTTCCAGCATCCAGGGCCTGTTCAGTGCATGTCAGTTTGGCTTGTGACCTAGTCACAGCAAACACATCTGCAGTGATGCCCAGCATTGCTGCATGAGTCCTGAATTCAACCTCCCTTATCTTGAGTTTTTGAAGAATCTTGCTTCTTCTGGTCACCACTATTGTTCTGGTTTATCTGCTTTACCTTGGTCCTGACCCACTTATCTGCCTTCTTTCCTAATTCTTGGGGAGAAGTTAAATCTGAGTACACCAGGGATTGATGCAATAGCTGATTTTGGCAATTATTAAGGATCTGCTCCCTCAAAATCAAATTGTATAATCCTTCAAAATCATGCACTTTGCTGCCAGGCAACCACCCTTCCAGAGCCTTAATAGCACTATCCACAAAGTCTATCCAATCCTTTATTCTGTGCCTTCTGGGTGTCTCTGAACTTAATCGTCTATTGTTCAGTGGTTAAGCCAAATCCATCAATGAGAACACTCTTCGAAACTGGGTAATTGTCAGCATCCTCTTCTCTAACAGTGAGGAGCTTATCTCTACCTTTGTCAGCAAAGGAGATTCACAAGATAGCTGCCCACTGCTTTTGAGGGACCCTCTGCACTTTACAGGCCCTCTCTAAAGCAGTTACACATCTGTGGATGTCATCCCCAACATGGTAGGGAGGGATAATATTGCTCAGGTTCTTATTGTCAGAGGAATGTTCCTTACTTCTAGGGACACTGTTGCTTCCACCTTGGGACTCTAGTCCCAATTTCTTCCTTGCCTTCTGAACTTATAGGGACTCACTGTCAAGGGCCAACTGCTCTTTCCCGAGCCTAAGCCTAGCTTTCTCAAGTTTAAACATTTAGTACTCCCTATACAGATAGTTCTCTCCTTTACTAGAAATGGAGGTCCCTACTGACTGTCTAGAAGTATTAGATTCTGCAGAGGAGGATCTAGACCTCCTTGGTCTATTCTGTGCCTCCCCAGGAGGATCAAAGGGGGCTTCCTCTTGGCACTCTGTGTTCTCCTCTGGGAGGTCTGAATTGTCCAGGTGGGAGCCACGAGGCTCCACCTGGTCAGGGTTAGATTCTAGGTCAAAGAGGGGTTCCCCTCCTGCCCTATCTTCATTCCCTGCCCCACCCACTCTGTCCTGTTCCTATGACCCAGAGGCTTTCCTCAGGTCATCCAACAGTAAAACCTCTACAAGGCGTTGAGTGTTGGCACTTCTCCCTGTCACTAGCTTTCTAGATGCACACAGTGCTTTTAGTTTTTGAGTTTTTGGAACAAAAGTTCACTGTACCTAGTAGGAAGAGAGTCACTGTCATCTCCTTTAGTAGATATAATAAGTATGGTGTGGTGTTGCACCTACCTAACCTAGTGGGAACTAAACTCTCTGAGGTTGGAGAAAGGGTGTGCTAGACCCTTGAGTTCAGTAGAACTTACTATTCTAAGCTTGTATTTATATGTGCCTAGTACTAGTGATGGTTTTTCAGTTAATCAATACAAATATTTGCCTGGTAAAACAATGCCGGCTTGAATCCCAACCATTGCACACCAATGTGAGAAGCTGGCCTGGTATATGATGTCCACTAATGTAAGTGAGCACCTTGCACCAGTACAGACAACCATTATGGTGATTCAAGAGGTCTCAGACAACCTTAGAAAGCTATCCAAGTGGTGGCTGTGGAGAGCAGCATTCAGGATTGGTCTTGAAGGAGTATATAGCAGCTTGTTTTACCATAATGCAATCCTATAGTATGGATTAAATCTAAAAGAACCACACAAAGTATTTATAAAAATATGTATTTATTATATAACACTATCAAGTACATTACAGTATCTCTTACACGGAGATAGACACAAATCACACAATACTTAAGCAACAAAAGCACAGTAAATAGCACTAATACGCAGTGGGCCCCTGGGGGGAGAAAATCATATACTCAGAAAGTGCTATAAGAACCACGACTTGAGTCAGGACAATGTCTAAAGGATGTAGAATAGCTTGGGACCCACAAAACCACTCAAGGTAAGTAGGTAGGGACCCAGGGAGAGTGCGTACAGTGTGTGAACACAACTATCCCAGTGGAAGACAGAAGGTTGGAGAGCCACCTCACCCGTGGATACCGTGGTACCCAAGCTCCATATCCCAGGGAAGTCTGGTGCATAGGTGTGAAGTGGCGTCGGAAACCGCAGTCGAACCCAATGGAGTACTTCAGGAAAGTGCCGCTGCTGGAAGAGGAGAAAGTGTCCAGAGGAATACAAATGTGGATTCTTGAAGAGGAGTACCTGAAAGCAGAGGGGACAGAGTCTATGTCACTTGGGAGTGACCAGGAGGCTTGGAAGACAGATGCCCTCCGATGTCGGGTGCGTCAGGAAGAATGACGGTGATCTTGACTCTGCAGCTGTGAGGACCAGGCGATGCTGAGGACAACCAGGACCCAGATACAAGCTGTCTCACGAAGGATGTCTAGTGCTGAGGGATCGGTGTCTGGCAGGAGCACCAACAAGCCTTGGCAAATGCCACCCACGTAGGAAGTCAAGAAGATGCACGGTTGGGACCAGCAAGGTCCAGGAGATCCACTACAAGCAGGGGAGTCATGGAAGGCCCCGAGCAATCAGGGGAGCCCAAGGAAAACAAAGGTGACCCTCAAATGAACCCACAGGCCGGAGGCACAGGAGTCACAAGAGGACCTCAATCAGCTTACCAAAAGATGCAGGCCACGATGCACACGATGTGGTGTGGCTTAAGATTCTGTTCACAGGAGGTGCTCGATGTTGGGGCTACTAAGAGCCTGAAGATCTTCTTGCAATAATGTCAACAATCCTTTGCAACTGCAAAGGAGACGCGGTACTCAGGGGTTCGGTTATTGCAACCCCCACAAGGACTACTGGCCTCAAACTTGGTAAGGGTATAGAGCAGGCCTCGGGAGCTGAGGAAATCCACCACCTGTGTTGCATAGCCCATGGAGTCCGGAGGAACTCAGAATCTGCATACCAGTCTACTTAGTTTCAGTGCCTGGGAATGCTGGGGAGCAACTCCTTCACTTAAAGGAAGATTACTTTGGTTGTCCTTTATGCTTCACAGGTCTTGGAAGGTTCCTGTATGATGCACATGAACAGACTATGCAGCAGACTGGAAGGGATACAAAGTCAGGCCCAAACAAAGTCCAGCAAAGTCCAGAGTGCTCAGACGGTAGAAGTGCAGTGGTTTCAGTTCAGTTTCTTATCCCACGATTAATCTAGGGACCTACACCTAGGGAAGCCCTTAAGTACACTAGCGAAAGGGTTGGGAAGATTCAGGGGTCCCTCCCAGGGGAGGCTCTGGTCGGGGGGAGGTTATTCCCATGTCCTTTGTCCAGTTTCGCAGAAGAGCAGGGTTGTTCCGTTTTGACTGCGTGAATTGAGTTGCACCTCTTTTGTTTTTGGTGTTTGGTATTTTTGACGTGCCAATGGATGCAGTTTTTTTGGTTCCACTAAAGGGTGTATGAAGCTCTGATTAAAGTGCCCTTCGTGAGGTTTTTCTCTAGATTAGAATTACATGTGCATACATGGGATATGCTATTCTCCTTTTGTGGGGATGAGTCTCGCTGCGAAAGGATTACCACATGATTTAAATATATAAACGAAGAGTTGGTGAGCGTTTTTCACATTCCACTTTGCCTCACTGTTAATTCTGCATCGGTGGCGTGATTTGAGTTGCACTCACTTTTATTAGGGGCTGGGTAATATATACATAATTGAAACTGGCCGGTATATGGTATAACTGAATTTAATACAAAAAAGTCTTTTTCTTTCGATATAGGTAATAAATATGGGAGCTGATTTACCCGTCCGGTAATACCTATATGTTAATACACAATTCGATGAATCAATGTGGGGAAATCCTTATGGAATACTATACTGATGTACTATCGATTAACACTGTTACCATAAATCGATATATAAGGCTCAAAGGTGAGGAGAATGCTGTTGACATTTAGAATTGTGACCAAATGTATTTCTATTTTGGATGGGATTGAAATATTGGTATGAAATTAGTTGTTTTTCTTTGTCTAATTTTTGCTGTTTTGGTGTACCTGTTTGGATGATATGTGTATAGTGGATCACTGACATAATATAGAATGCCAAAATATCGACCTACCAAAATATCGTGAACAAAATATAGAATGCAAAAATATCGAATTCCTATCTTCAAACAGGTAAGTACAAAAATATTGAATCAAAAATATAGTTGTAAAAAATATAGTTAGTCAAAATATCGAATGTTTTAAATGTCTTAAAAGTAATGTAAAAATAATAAAAGAATAAATATAATTAACTAAAACCGACTTAAAAATACTTAAATAATCTTAAAAATAATAATTAATGTAAGTTAAAAAAATAAACATAAATTTTTATTTTTTAATGCATATATATATTAACATAATATTAATAAAAAATAATCAATATTTTTAGCGTAGGATAGCTGGTGGGTAACATTTTCTATTACCACTCCAGAGAGTGCAACAGTAGGGAAAGTGTTGGATAGCGTAGGGGTAAAAATGACTATTCCCACTCCA
The DNA here is from genome assembly GCF_964204655.1 of Triturus cristatus. Taxonomy (NCBI): domain Eukaryota; kingdom Metazoa; phylum Chordata; class Amphibia; order Caudata; family Salamandridae; genus Triturus; species Triturus cristatus. The sequence continues at coordinate 1,255,641,351 of NC_140589.1, read as the reverse complement.
GAGAGTGCAACAGTAGGAAAAGCATCAGATAGCGGGAGGGTAAAAATTACTCTATTCCCACTCCAGAGAGTGCAACAGTAGGGAAAGCGTTGGATAGAGTAGGGGTAAAATTTACTATTCCCACTCCAGAGAGTGCAACAGTAGGGAAAGCGTTGGATAGCGTATGGGTAAAAATTACTATTCCCACTCCAGAGAGTGCAACAGTAGGGAAAGCGTTGGATAGCGGGAGGGTAAAATGTACTATTCCCACTCCAGTGAGTGCAACAGTAGGGAAAGCATTGGATAGCGTAGGGGTAAAAATGACTATTCCCACTCCAAAGAGTGCAACAGTAGGGAAAGCGTTGGATAGAGTAGGGGTAAAAATTACTATTCCCACTCCAAAGAGTGCAACAGTAGGGAAAGCGTTGGATAGCGTAGGGGTAAAAATTACTGTTCCCACTCCAGAGAGTGCAACAGTAGGGAAAGCGTTGGATAGCGAGAGGGTAACAATTACTATTCCCACTCCAGAGAGTGCCTCAGTAGGGAAAGCGTTGGATAGCGGGAGGGTAAATATTATTGGGTGCAACAGTAGGGAAAGCGCTGGATAGCGTAGGGGTAAAAATTGCCATTCCCACTCCAAAGAGTGCAACAGTAGGGAAAGCGTTGGATAGCATAGGGGTAAAACTTACTGTTCCCACTCCAGTGAGTGCAACAGTAGGTAAAATAATAATTTAATATTTTATTAAAAATAAATTAATTATCAATCCCAATAAAAAAATTATTAAAATTAATTACCAACTACAAAATATGTAATAATTAATTATTTATAAATACCAATAAATATATGTTTTAATTAATTAGCTATTAATAATTAATTAGCAACCAGTTAATTTTCAATAACAAAAAATAATAAATAAAAATAATACCAATTAATAATTAATTAATAATCAATACACAAAAATAATTTTAATAATTAATTATTTACAATTAAATTACTTCCCACCATATTCCCCTATAAACCCACAACCCACTACTAATATTAAATTAATACAATAAACATAATTATCAATTAATCAATTAATAATAATTAATCACCAATGAATACAAATGAATTACCAATTATTAATCAATTAACAACCAATTAATTTTCAATACCAAAAATTAATAAAGAATAAAAAAATACCAATTAATAATTAATTAACAGTAAATTATCAATGCACAAAAATATTTAAAATAATTAATTAATTACAATTAAATTACTTCCCACCATATTCCCCTATAAACCCACAACCCGCTACAAATATTAAATTAATACAATTAACATAATTATCAATTAATCAATTAATAAAAATTAATTACCAATTAATTAATTAATTAATTAATTATCAATACCAATAGATAAAAATAAATAATTACTTAATTACAATTAAATTACTTCCCACCCTATTCCCCTATAAACTCACAACCCGCTACAGAACTAAAACGCAAAATTAAATTAAAAATAATTACTAATTCCTAAAAATTATTATTTAATTTACTATAATTAAATTACTTCCCACCCTATTCCCCTATAAACCCACAACCCGCTACGGAATTAAATTTACTAAGAAAAGGAGGGAGCTGACCATTTTGAGTACAACAATATGATATTGGACATGATGGATTTGATCCTGACTAATAACTTTTCTACAAGATGGACAGTGGTTCCACCAAATACGAGGAACAGTTACGGGTTCCCAGTTTTCCCCCTCTTAAGCCGCCTCTTAATGGAGTAGTATGAGAGGGACAATTCCTGGGGTTAATGTTACTCCCCCTGGACTGAACACATAGGGCCATATGTATCAAACTTTGAAATTGCGATTTCCAAATTGTGATGTTTAGCGAATCACAATTTGAGAATCGCAAATCGGTATGTACATTAAATCTCGCAAATATATAGCAATTCCCTAAAATTTGCATTTTCAATTGCGAGTACCCAAATAGCGATTCCTTATTTGCGTATTCGGTAATTTTGCGAACTCGCAAATAAGGAATCGCAAATCCATGCGTGTACCAGAGACACGCAAAAGAAGGATATGGCCTGACATACAGGAGAAGGTAAACTCCATTGACGTCACCCACCGCAGCGTTGAGGATTTGCGAAAATGCTGGTATGACATGCGCCAGCGCTCAAAGGAAAAGGTTGCTGCCAGGCTGGAGGAGGCTAAAAAGACCGGTGATGGGATCTCCACTGCCACCGCTTCCACGCCATTTGAGGAAATGGTCGAGGGGACCCTGCTACCGGAGAGTGTGAGGGGGCGTGGCAGACCTTGACAGCTCCGACCAACCAGACCAAAGACAAGGTAAGAAGCATGCCATCACACCCCTGATACCTCCTTACCTCACCATCCCTTTCACATTGGCAACTGGAAATCTTGTGAAGCATGATTGATGCCCGTATTCTCGTGATAAAGCATTAAATCCTTTTAAAATCTGCTCTTGGAACACACATGGTTTTAAATCACTTCTGAAGGATCCAGATGTAATAAGCTTTCTTAGAGACTTCGACATATTAATGCTCCAGGAAACCTGGAATATGATCTGTGAACCCCTTATTGGTTATTTTGAATATTCAAATGAGGCTCTCCGTAAGGCCTCTACTGGTCGCCCCAGCGACGGCCTTTCCACTTATGTTTCTGTGAACTTGGATGTTAAACATTTTGAGATTGATTTTCAGGTAAAATGGCTACAGTGTATTAAATTAATTTCCAAGTAACCTATTATCTTCTTAAATATTTATATAAGTTCAAAACATAAGGTTAAATCTACTCAACTAACGATCCTGTGGGAAATAGTGAAAGTGTTGTACTATGATCATTTAGACTCATTGATAATTATTTCCGATGATTTTAACATGCATCTTTTTACCTGTAAAAAGCTGAATATACACTCAAAAATTCTATCCCAGTGGATTAACTCCCAGTTTATAAAATTTAATCTTAAAATATTGCAAGATGAGGATTACACACTGACATTTAAAAAAATGTGTAATCCTTCTATTATTGATTACTCCATAATTTCTGAGAAACTGTTACATTTGCTTCAAGTTATCATGTATTACCAAGGATAGAGTGATCATAATCCACAAGTTATTTCCTTTGCTTTTTCTTTTGACCACTTACCGGAAACAAGAATAATTTAAACTGCTCCTACTCCATTTAATCTTAAAAGGTTAATATGGAATGAGAGAACTGAAAAGGATATATTGGAAGCCCTTTCTTGTTTAATTTTAAAAGCTCAAGATGCAATTGCTGAAGGAAAATCTATGGTTGCTCTCTGGCCTTGTTTGTGTTCCGCTCTTTTGGTTAACTTTCCTAATTCTAAAACCTCAAAAGGTGCAACTTTGACTTCAAATAAACCAGGGTGGTTTTCAAACCGGTTACTCTACCTTAAAAGAAGTCTTAATAGAGCAATAAGAGCACTGTATAGAAAAGTGAAAGAAACATCTAATTTTCTTGTGTCCCAACAAATTGAACAATTGAAAAAGAGATACAAGAACGAAATATGGAGGGCTAAACAAGCGCACTATGAAGAAATTTGGTCTCAGTTACATTTTTCATGTAAAATTAAAGACTCAAGGTCATTCTGGGGTATCATTAATAATCTTGAACTTGGTAATCATAGAGGCAATAGTGCAAATATTGAAGAATCAAGCTGGGTAAACTTTTTCCATAACCTACATGCTGTTCTTCCGGACTCACAGCTTGATTCTAATAAATTTGATTCTGCCCATCATGGCTCGCAAGAAAAAATAAAATATGGCGGGTCAGACTTAAATGTCTACGACCCACTGAGTCTATTCGACAAAGAGCCATGGTCAGTAGAGAAAGTTAAAAAAGTAATAAATAATATTAGATCAAATGGAGCTCCCGGTCCGAACGGAATCCCTAATATAGTTTTTAAAACAAATCTAAAGTATTGGCCAGAGGTTTTTAAAATTTTTATTCAATGATGTGCTTAAAACGGGTTCTGAATCATGGCAGGGAAGTATCATCCAACCAATATACAAAAGCGGTCCCCAAGACAACCCCGCAAATTACCGTTTAATTGCTTTAAAGGATGTGGAGGCTAAAATATTTGCTAGTTGTCTTTTGGAAGAACTGGAAGCATGGGCTTTGAGAAAGGAATTGATTCCAAATTTACAAACTGGTTTTAGAAGAGGAGAATCGACTAATACGAATTTTATTTTATTGACGTTATTGGGCGATAGGGCCAAATACAGGAAGCAAAAGTTGTATATTTGTTTCATCGATTTAAAAGTCGCCTTTGATTCTGTACCGCAAAATCTATTATGGTCGAAGTTAACCAATTGGGGCATATCTAACACCCTACTTGGGTGCCGATTCCGATCGGGTAAAAAAATTTCCCATACGACTCGTATCCATATATTTTTACGTACGAATCGTACAAGTCCCGTCCCACCGGTGAAGTACGATCCGTACGTGAAAAATACATACGAATCGCTTTGGGAAAAGGTCTACGAGACGTACCCAGACAGTTTTACATGCAAATCGTAAAACTGAAGTCCGAGCGCACAAGTACGATCCATAACGCTCTTTCGAATATACAAGCATATGTAAACCGTCCCGTACGGAGCGAACTCTGTACCACTCGTCTCCCAGGTAAACTTGTGCCCGGGATACGAGTCGTACAGCCCCCCCTTCCCCCCGTGTATGTCCGCACGTCCCCCCGTATGTCAGCACCGTACCCCCCGTATGTCAGCATCGTACATCCCCATGTCCGCACCGTACCCCAGCACCGTACCCCAGCCCCGTACTTGGATGCACCGTACCCCAGCCCCGTACATGGACGCACCGTACCACAGCACCATACCCCAGCACCGTACCCCAGCCCCGTACTTGGGCGCACCGTACCCCAGCACCGTACATGGACGCACCATATGCCAGCACCGTACCCCCCCATGTCCGCACCTTACCCCAGCACCGTACCCCAGCCCCATACTTGGACGCACCGTACCCCAGCCCCGTACATGGACGCACCGTACCCCAGCCTCGTACCCCAGCCCCATACTTGGACGCACCGTACCCCAGCACCGTACCCCAGCTCCGTACTTGGGTGCACCATACCCCAGCACTGTACATGGATGCACCGTACCCCAGCACCGTACCCCAGCCCCGTACTTGGATGCACCATACCCCATCCCCGTACCCCAGCCCCATACTTGGGCGCACCGTACCCCAGCCCCGTACTTGGGCGCACCGTACCCCAGCACCGTACTTGTACGCACCGTACCCCAGCACCGTACCTCAGCCCCGTACTTGTACGCACCATACCCCAGCCCTGTACTTGGGCGCACCGTACTCCAGCCCCGTACATGGACGCACCGTACCCCAGCACCGCACCCCAGCCCCGTACTGGGACGCACCGTACCCCAGCACCGTACCCCAGCCCCGTACTTGGACGCACCGTACCCCAGCCCCGTACATGGATGCACCGTACCCCAGCACCGTACCCCATCCCCATACTTGGACGCACCATACGCCAGCACTGTCCCCAGCATCGCGTATGTACGGACCTTACAACAACATTGCGTATGCAAGCACGGTACAACAACATCACGTATGGACGCACCATACATACGCGAAAACGACTCGTACTTAACCAGGACACTGTAAAACAGCACAAGGAGGGTCAATTTGACTCGCACAACGCCACAAAACACGTCTACAGTACAAAAAACATAAACATGACTGACCTGGCACATCCAAACAGGTAAACAGAGGCCCAAACTCACAACCACCTCTTATAACACACCCACCAAAATTTCAAACTCAGGCCCACCCACAAATGGACCAATAAAAAGGGCCCACACACAAACCATGAGCCTTTGCAACAGACTCACTGCAGCTACAGAGCACACCCCAACAACTGCACCCATACACCTTAACATATACACCTTCACACACACTCCTTCACACAAACCCCCTCTCCACATTCCCACACACACCTTCACATTCACACCCACACACCCACAACCATCCACACCCTCACCCCACACCATGCCCACAGACAAGAATCCAAAGTTCACAAGGGAGGAGCTGGACATCCTTGTCAACTAAGTCATCAGAGTCGAGCCACAGCTCTTTGGAACATTGGTCAGACAGACCAGCATAGCCGAAAAATCACGCCTGTGGCAGAGGATCGTCGAAAGGGTGAATGCTGTTGCACCCATCAGAAGGACCATGAATGAATGCCAAGCCAGGTGGTACAATCTGCGGAGGGCAGTCAAGCACAAAATGAACGAGGACTACGACCAGAGCAACATCACTGGGAGGAGAAGGTGATGGCCCTGCTTCCGCCGGTGGGAGTACACGGAGTCGAAGGAGTTGCAGAGCCTGGTGAGTACACAAACAACTTATGTAACATGGGGGTAATGGCATCCACACCCCAACTACACCAAATGCACGCAGCTACCCCCAAGCCCTCACTGGACGCCACCACACTCAAAAACAACGCTCATACCACTAACATGTGTATGCCCCATCCACAAAGCAAGGCCATGCCATGTCCCAGCCTACACGAAGCATAAACCCAAGACTGGATGTCCGGGATCCTGGGAGGGTGGGGCTCACAAAACACATTGTTCAACTCTGAATCAGACACCATTGCCCTCAGCCCATATGGCCCAGGTACATACCGATGCACCATGCTCAATGCACAGGGACTGGCAAAGTACTGACAAGGTAGCTGACACTTGGCCCTGCTATAGCCAGCACAAGGCCTTCCTGTGACCACTGTAAACTGAAACACCAACACCACAAGCTCAGATATCTAGGACAGGATCTCACACTCACTGTCATGCCAGCATGCACCATGAGGGGACAGATACATCACCTGGGAGACCCACTGCCAAATCACACTACACCCACCAGCAGACCCTGTCACACACAACCCTTACACAAGCACACACCCCCAGGGCAGGCAATGGATTTACCCACTCTCACAATGGACATGTGACACAACAAGATCAATCCATAGCCAAAGAAGCATCCAAGCCAAAAATCTACATGTCAAACACTCAGGAGAACATATTAATCTGTCCCCTGCAACATACCCATCCACAAGTGAACAGTGAGGGGAATGCTAGGCACATACAACTACCTGGAGGAACTGTGCCAACTTGAATATGTATGAAACATGGATGTCGCATGAAACAGCATTAACAGTGTCTCTCTCTCACACACAGGGCAACGTCATGGATCTCCCCCCAACAATGGGGGGGAAGAATCACAGTCCCAGGCTCGGGAGGAGCCTGAACCCACCGGCAGCGACGCCTCTCAACACTCCGCGTCTGACCCCAACCCACCTGGACCCTCTGGTGTCCAAGCCCCTGCAGCACCTGCCTCAGGTACATCTGTTACAACAAACACATGATGGACGGAATGCTGACAATGCAGACATTCTCCCCCAGTCAAGAGATCTGGGTTAAATCCATCGTTCTTTTGCCCACTACGCCACCCCAGTTTAGACATGGCCATATGCAAATCAGTCTTGACCCTGTGCCTCATGGGAACAGTCCAGCCCGAACTGCCAAGCCATGTCTTCCCTGGACCGGAATCAAGCATCCTAGGACCGGTTTCTGGCTATCAGCCGTCATCAGCCAGGATAGCTTGACTCCAGTGGCGTAGTGAGCACGGGTCCCACGTCTGGGAATACCCATCCCACTTAGGGCGAAAAGCGTTACAGCAAACAAATGATGGACGGAATGCTGACAATGCAGACATTCTCCCCCAGTCAAGAGATCTGGGTTAAATCCATCGTTCTTTTGCCCACTACGCCACCCCAGTTTAGACATGGCCATATGCAAATCAGTCTTGACCCTGTGCCTCATGGGAACAGTCCAGCCCGAACTGCCAAGCCATGTCTTCCCTGGACCGGAATCAAGCATCCTAGGACCGGTTTCTGGCTATCAGCCGTCATCAGCCAGGATAGCTTGACTCCAGTGGCATAGTGAGCACAGGTCCCACGTCTGGGAATACCCATCCCACTTAGGGCGAAAAGCGTTACAACAAACAAATGATGGACGGAATGCTGACAATGCAGACATTCTCCCCCAGTCAAGAGATCTGGGTTAAATCCATCGTTCTTTTGCCCACTACGCCACCCCAGTTTAGACATGGCCATATGCAAATCAGTCTTGACCCTGTGCCTCATGGGAACAGTCCAGCCCGAACTGCCAAGCCATATCTTCCCTGGACCGGAATCAAGCATCCTAGGACCGGTTTCTGGCTATCAGCCATCATCAGCCAGGATAGCTTGACTCCAGTGGCGTAGTGAGCACGGGTCCCACGTCTGGGAATACCCATCCCACTTAGGGCGAAAAGCGTTACAACAAACAAATGATGGACGGAATGCTGACAATGCAGACATTCTCCCCCAGTCAAGAGATCTGGGTTAAATCCATCGTTCTTTTGCCCACTACGCCACCCCAGTTTAGACATGGCCATATGCAAATCAGTCTTGACCCTGTGCCTCATGGGAACAGTCCAGCCCGAACTGCCAAGCCATGTCTTCCCTGTACCGGAATCAAGCATCCTAGGACCGGTTTCTGGCTATCAGCCGTCATCAGCCAGGATAGCTTGACTCCAGTGGCGTAGTGAGCACGGGTCCCACGTCTGGGAATATCCATCTCACTTAGGGCGAAAAGCGTTACAACAAACAAATGATGGACGGAATGCTGACAATGCAGACATTCTCCCCCAGTCAAGAGATCTGGGTTAAATCCATCGTTCTTTTGCCCACTACGCCACCCCAGTTTAGACATGGCCATATGCAAATCAGTCTTGACCCTGTGCCTCATGGGAACAGTCCAGCCCGAACTGCCAAGCCATGTCTTCCCTGGACCGGAATCAAGCATCCTCGGACCGGTTTCTGGCTATCAGCCGTCATCAGCCAGGATAGCTTGACTCCAGTGGCGTAGTGAGCACGGGTCCCACGTCTGGGAATACCCATCCCACTTAGGGCGAAAAGCGTTACAACAAACAAATGATGGACGGAATGCTGACAATGCAGACATTCTCCCCCAGTCAAGAGATCTGGGTTAAATCCATCGTTCTTTTGCCCACTACGCCACCCCAGTTTAGACATGGCCATATGCAAATCAGTCTTGACCCTGTGCCTCATGGGAACAGTCCAGCCCGAACTGCCAAGCCATGTCTTCCCTGTACCGGAATCAAGCATCCTAGGACCGGTTTCTGGCTATCAGCCGTCATCAGCCAGGATAGCTTGACTCCAGTGGCGTAGTGAGCACGGGTCCCACGTCTGGGAATACCCATCCCACTTAGGGCGAAAAGCATTACAACAAACAAATGATGGACGGAATGCTGACAATGCAGACATTCTCCCCCAGTCAAGAGATCTGGGTTAAATCCATCGTTCTTTTGCCCACTACGCCACCCCAGTTTAGACATGGCCATATGCAAATCAGTCTTGACCCTGTGCCTCATGGGAACAGTTCAGCCCGAACTGCCAAGCCATGTCTTCCCTGGACCGGAATCAAGCATCCTAGGACCGGTTTCTGGCTATCAGCCGTCATCAGCCAGGATAGCTTGACTCCAGTGACGTAGTGAGCACGGGTCCCACGTCTGGGAATACCCATCCCACTTAGGGCGAAAAGCGTTACAACAAACAAATGATGGACGGAATGCTGACAATGCAGACATTCTCCCCCAGTCAAGAGATCTGGGTTAAATCCATCGTTCTTTTGCCCACTACGCCACCCCAGTTTAGACATGGCCATATGCAAATCAGTCTTGACCCTGTGCCTCATGGGAAAAGTCCAGCCCGAACTGCCAAGCCATGTCTTCCCTGGACCGGAATCAAGCATCCTAGGACCGGTTTCTGGCTATCAGCCGTCATCAGCCAGGATAGCTTGACTCCAGTGGCGTAGTGAGCACGGGTCCCACGTCTGGGAATACCCATCCCACTTAGGGCGAAAAGCGTTACAACAAACAATTGATGGACGGAATGCTGACAATGCAGACATTCTCCCCCAGTCAAGAGATCTGGGTTTAATCCATCGTTCTTTTGCCCACTACGCCACCCCAGTTTAGACATGGCCATATGCAAATCAGTCTTGACCCTGTGCCTCATGGGAACAGTCCAGCCCGAACTGCCAAGCCATGTCTTCCCTGGACCGGAATCAAGCATCCTAGGACCGGTTTCTGGCTATCAGCCGTCATCAGGTACATCTGTGCCAACCACCACCCCCATTCCTGCCACATCCCAGGAGACACCCAGGAGCCCTGCCCGCACTGAACAACTGAGCCAGTCTGACCTGGAGGGAGAAGGTTCGCCGGGCACCCAGGAGGGGGCAGACAACCCCGCAACTGCCATCCCTCAGGGGTCCCGTAGACCCGATGTGCCCACAATGGCAGGCCAGGCTCGTGTGGGCAGGGGTGGTGGGTGTGGAGGCAGGCGGAGGCGAGAACCTGACCAGCCAGCTGAAGGGACCGGTATGTCACACATACGCAACATCATGGATGCATACCGGCGTGACACCAGGGCCATCAGCCAGGTAGTGGAGACCCTCACAGAGATTAAGAACCAGCAGGCCGAGCAACACGCCAGTCAACAACAACACCAAGGACGGATGGAGACAAGACTGGCTGAGCTCCTGGCAGTGCAAACGGACATAAGCCGTTCACTCCGTCGGATCGCCGACAACATGGGCAACCCTCCCTGTGCCATCAGGCGAAGACCAACACCAGCCACAGGGAGGGAGGAGGAGGAGGATTCATCCGACGGAGCGTCCCAAACATCGTCAAGGCCTGCATCTGAGGGTCCCGCGAGGAATGTGGGTCGTCCACGGAAAAGACCGTGAGAGGCAGCGGACCATCCACATCTCCCAGGTCACCTGGCCTCGCACCTGGCCTTCATGCGCAACAGCAGCACCTCATTCACTGACATTCTCTGCCACATGGACTTGCTGGTCACAGTCTGACCAATGATGACAAACACTGTGTTCTGGACTCTGATGACTTCAAATGCCAAGGATCCCATCTCCCCCTGTGAACTTTGGATTCTAGGCACACTGTATAGCACCTATTTTTACCCACAATATACGCCCCCCACCGAGAATAAAACTAAATTTCTTTAATTAGATGTTGCAGTCATTTTGCATGAGTCCACAACATATGTGTGGGGAAATGTTAAACTATGCCTGAGTGTTGAACTAACTCCAGCCATCCATACCCTGGGATCTGAGTCCGGTACAGGGCACACATGGGTCACAATGTATCATCCAATACAGACATGGAGCACAATACTCACCCGTGATGGCCTCAAGCTGCTGAGGGGGGGCTTGCAATACTGTGCGGACAGACCAATTTGGAAGAGCATCATTAAGGTGTAGAGGTCATGGCTCATGTGGAGGTGCCCGGGGAGGGAGTCCCAGGTATGTTTAGCCAGGTGGGAGAACTATGTCCTGCATGCTGGACTTCAGTGGATGTGAAGAATGTTGGCCAGGGCAAGGTTGGATGCACGGAGTTGGATGACAGACGTCCAAGGTTGGTTTGGGGTCTGGGGTTGTGGACTGCCTCCTGAGTGTGGGTGAGGAGTGTGAAGGTCATCCTGCAGCAGACCGTGATCCATTGCAGCTATCTCAGGTGGACGGTGATGTGGCTGGGGCGCGGGATGTTGAAGCTGAGGTGTGCAGATGCACCCTGGATGTGGACAAGTTTTCCGGGAGTTTGGCTGTACTTGCTCCGTGGAGGGCGGGGCTGTAGCTGGCACGGCTGGTGTCGTGGACCTGAGGGACAGTCTGTCTTGCCTTGGAGTGGATCTATCTGTGGGTCATGTGCATCATGCGGAGGGTGTTGCAGCATGAGGTACAGATGCTGGTGAGTTGCATGGCAATTGTGAGCGACGAGTCCATGATGCACACCATCTTGTGTGCGTGGCCACTGGGTGCTGGTGCAGTGCCCTGGCGGGTGGGACACAAGGAGTTGACCCAGCTGTAAGGGGACAGTCCTCAGATGATTACCTCAGTCCTGTACAAGTCCAGCCTCAGGTGGCTGATGTTCAGCCATTCATCAACGGACCTCATGCCTTCTTGAAGGTTGGAACTGGCAATGGCTGTGTCTTTGGTGAGGGTGAGGAGCAGCTGGCTGTCAATGGCATACGAGTTGATGATGAGGTTGTGTGCGCATGTGATGGTGGAGAGGGGGGTCATGGACACATTGAAGATTGACACGCTGAGAGATGAGCCCTGGGCCATGTGCCAGATAACGCCACTGTACTACATGCTGAAGGCTTGAGTCCCACTCCCATGGCCTTGCTGGTGAGCCACTTGGTGATTTCATCCTGGTCCATCCCCTGGATACCAGTGTTGGAGATGTGTGAGCTGACAGTGTGTGAGCACATCGTGCATAATGCCGTGGAGAGGTCAAGGGGGGTGGCCTCACCATTGTTGAGCAGGGCAAAGTTGTCGGTGTTGGTGGCAATGATGACGGTTGCAGTGGGGTGATTACTGTGGAAGACGGTCTTATGCAGGTTGCCTGGAGCTCTTTGCATGGAGGAAGTTTGTCAGCTGCTCGTTGACTGTATTCCTGATTACATTTGCTGGCTAGGGAAGCACGTTGAGGTTCCTTGAGAGCCAGCGTTCCTGCCGTCCATTGTCTAAGAAGGGCCTGGGTCACTGCATGCCTCTATCTACCATGGAATGTGGCTAACTCCAAAGATACATACATGACGTGCTGGATGGAGGCCACAAGGATGGGGAATGATGTGGTTGAGATGTTGTGTGGGAAGGGTCCTGATGGAGATCCCCAGGAGATGTTGCACATGAGCGGGGTGTTGCATCTGCTGATGATGGAAATCCAAAACCTGAGGGTGGTTGGTCACGCGTATAATAGTGCGTTCTGCCTCTGTGTGCCAAGGCTTGCGTGTATGTCCATGAGCTTGCAGTGGTAGAAATTTGCAAGGTATTGGCTCAGCCTTGCAAGGGTGGGGTGTCTTTTGGATGGAGAGCTGATGTCAGTGCACTCACGATGCTGATGAGCTCCTTGATGTCGTGCTGTTTTTTGGCCTCGTCCCCATCTGAAGGATCTCTAATTGTCCTTGCTGATGATATGGTGATGGCTGTGTGTGCCGTTTTCCAGGGTTGTAAGGCCACTGATGGTAATTTGTGTTGCAAGCTGTGCACAAGAGTCCTGCTAGACGTGTATGAGTCCAGTAGGTCTGCCTTGTCCCAGGTGGCTTAATTGTTGATGTGCATCACAGGAAAGTCCGTCAACGTGGCTGGATTGTTGGATCAGTTGCTGATCCAGTGTGTGAGGTTGCAGGGTGTGGCGGTGGTGTTGGTTCCAGTGTCCCACACAGCATGTCTGTGTTGACTTACATCAAGCATCTTTGGGGGATTGGTAGCGGGGTGTGTGGCAGTGTGTTGCCCATCGGAGACGTGGATGCTAATGCGGATGGACCAATAATGGAAGCTGGTGTGGTTCTCATCCAGCCAGAAGTTCCTGGCCCACAGCCACATGTATCCTGTGGATGTGAGGGCATGCGTGATGATGGACGTGTTGAGGGCTTTGCCGAATTGTGGATGTAGACCTGGAGATCTGTAGATGAGTGTTACTCTGAGGGTTTGCAGGGGGTTTGTGCCAAACCGGATTTGTGACCCTGAGTGCGTACTTGGGAATAGATATCAATTCATCCTCCGGGATTGTTAGTGCCGTCCCTGCGGGTGGTCTTGTATCCGTCTGAGATGGCAATGAAGAAGTTGTGTGCTGAGGATGCTTTCATCCAGGTCACTGTCATGATGGTGATGTGTGGGCCTGTGGTGTTGAGGAGGTAACAGAGTCCAATGACGTGCTGTTGGACGGAGCCGGTGTGGAGTAGGAGGGACATGACCCTGTTGGTGTGACAGGGCCTGGAAGGCGGGGCAGCGCTGTGTAGCCAGTTGGAGTTGCACACTCAGCATGCGAAGGTGTGGTGTGTGCGCTTAGAGTATGCCTGAGAGCAGGCGGTTGATTTTCGCTTGGACATTGCTTGGAGGGTGGCTGCAACATGAGACTGTTGTGTGATGTGGGTCATGCAAGGACATGAGGGTCGTGCAATGTGCACGTTGCATGCGCTGACGGTCCTGCCTTTGGCACCGCCTGGCCGCAACAGTGGCACAGACAAGCTGATGACAGCCTAATGAATGGGTGGAGGGAGGAATGGAGGAGCATCTTGGAGGCGTGTGGGTTGCAGAATCGGGGAACTTGGTGGGCCCTTGCCGCAGGGCCCACAGCAGCAGGCGGCATGTACTGGAAACTAGGCCAAAAGTAGCACACAAAGACAAGGATGTCAGAAAGGACAACTGCAACAGGTGCATGTAAAAGAAGGAGTGTCAGGTTACTCATGGCTCACACAGATAAAATGGATGAACAATCACCAAAGATGACTGACACAGGATCAGGAAACAGAAGGCCGAGCGGCGCACAGGAGACACACCCTCAGCAGGCGTTGACGGCCCGTTGGTGGGAGCCTGCACAAATACATACACAACCATGGACTTCATGCACAATAGAGATTATTAACCATGAAGAACTGCATGCATGTTGCCGAACTACACATACACTCATATGCACAATCTTTGACAACTATGCCAGAGATGACGCATGCAAAGTGGCAAGAGTCCTGCATTGACAGAGATGAGGCACTTCGGAGGGTGAGGAACACCTTTATTACTCAAGCTCACACTGAGGGAAATGCATCAATATGAAAAGACTCACAGGTCATTTGACTGAACATGTGGGACCTACGCTGGACACCCCCTTCATAACACGGATGTTGTAAATCCAAATGAACTGGCACACAAGTTAAGGGGATGAGCCAAACACCTCCTGCTGCACACGGAGAGGCTGCAATTCCCCATTGAGCCTGTCATGGGGATGTCCCACACTATGTCCACCCGTAGCATCCCGTATGTTTCAGAGGGAATTATTACACACATTGATGCCTTCATCAGAATCCAAAAACCATTACAGATGATTGTCACCAAGGGTGACCGTCAATTAATGGGAGTCATGCTACATGTTATGTGCCCCATGGTGAGTCAACATGTATGCATGGTAACACAACATGCACAGAGGCAGTCCCCACACATTCCAAACACGTACCACCCCCAAAATGCCTTGCTGCAATCCTTACCCAAAATGAAATTTCCCCATGTCCGTGCATGGAACGCTGATTCAGCACACGTTGCAATACTCATGAGGAATAGCAGGAGGACAACGATGACACGAGCAGACAACATGTGCAACAACCTCTGGCACCATGTCACGGACTGTGGAGAGGGCCCAGCCATTCACCATGGAGGAGAATGAGGCCTTGCTGAATGTCCTCCTCTCACAGTACCCCAGCCTGTATGGGAGACCAGGGGAGCAGGTGAGTGCTGACCCCACTACCTTTGACTGTGCACCTGTTTCGTGGCTGTCACTTCTGGCATTGTGTCCAGGTGTGACAGACATGCAATGAGGTTTAGAGTGCATAGTGCATGACACATTCAGGCTGGCAAATCCTTGGTGGCATTTTTTGGCTATTGTCCTGAGGTGATTCAGTGGTCCCCCTGGTGTGACAGGTGACTGTACCCACAGATGTGTATGAGTTGAGGGGAGCTGTGGTGAGAGTGTCCAAGTGATGTATACTCCCTCCTGGACATTGATGTGTGTGAGTGTCTATGTGAAGTGTTGCACCACAGCTGCATGGAGGAGGCAACAGCTCTACCCATCTGATGTGAGGAGTAAGCCGTGCTGTGTGTCTGACTTGCTGAGCTAGCCCGACACCTGTGACACCCCACAGGCAAGTGGCACATGTGCAGAGTGAAGTATGTATCCGCTGTTGCCAATGGCAAGTGATTGATCTGTGCCTGTGTGTGTCTGTGTACTCTGCTGAGGTTGCGTCAGTGGGCTGGGTCATGTAACTGCTCTGAGGTGCTGTCCATCAGCCTGGTGTTGCATGTGATGCACAGTGTGTGCCATGATCATTGAGTGTGTCACACCACTCCTGCCACCTGTGTAGTTTCAATGCCATGTAGTGCATTGGGGCTTCCACAGAGGCCAATGTCGATATGAGTAAGATGGGATTCCTTGGCAGCATCCTATGCCCTGTTCAACATATCATCGATGTTCAAATGTGTGTCTCTGTGACATGGAGCAGGTGTAGTGATGTTGTCTCACTTTGTCATCCTCACAGGTAACTGCCTACGAGAAGGGGGGGATCTGGAAGTGGATCGTCAGGGCCGTGAGAGTGGCGGGGGGTCACAGTCGGCGCCTAGCCCAAGTCAGAAAACGGTGGCAGGACATCCGGTGCTGGACCCGGCGGATCGCCCGGGTCCAGCTGGGGCTCTCACCTCCACGCCCCCACGGCGGGCGCCGACGCCTGACCACCCACATGAGGCAGTTACAGAAGGGACAGCAGCAAGGAGGGGGTAGGTACCTGTCTGTTGTGTTGTGTGTCCCCAGCTTTTGGAAGTGCTCTGTAGCCTGGATACACTGCCAGGGTTTATATGTGCAGTGCACATTCTGTTCCCCAAAGTCAACCGGTGCTCTTATTCATCCCTTCCCCTGCTTGACATGTGTCCCCTGGTCGGTGTGTAATCACAATTGCACATGGACATCTAGCCTGCCAGTTGATCCAAGTGCACATTGCGTTCAGCATCATGTGGGAGGGTGGTCTGTGACATGTGTTATTACCTTGCCTGTGCCCTGTCCTGTTCACTCTGTTGGGGGTCCATATTTGTTGGCACTGATGATGAGTCTCAACATGGGAGTATGAGGCTTCAAATGAACACCCTTGCAGCATGCATGACCAATGTTGTGGCCTCAGACATGATGTGCATGAGTTGGAGATATGTATAGTGCCAGGACGGTTGCTCATGTTACAGTCAGATCATTCCAGGAACAAGGAGCAGTGTGCCCACTACAGTCCCCTGAGACACCCTTGCCTCGTAATCATGTGTGTCATCCAACACTGTGTCCATTCTCAGTGTGTTCAGCATATGTTTGCCTCTGTGGCATTGTTCCCTGGCTTCATTTGTATTTATCCAAAGTGTGCTACATGTGTCGACTGGACAAGGAGACCCCATTTGGCTTGTGCATACTCACACTGGGCAGTGCCTGTGTGTCTATTCACAACTATCTGTCGATGGTTGTTTGTCACAAATATGTGTTGGCAGCCTCACGAGGTGATGTGGAGTACATTTGGGAAGTCTTGCTGCACATTTTAGTAAAGCCTGATTAAGAGGTGTCACTTCTTGATCTGTCTCAATCACATTGTCTCAGGTATGGGGGATTTGTGCGGGTGAGGCCTACATGGCCAGACCTTATGTCTCCTTGCCAGGTCTGACCTGTGTGTGATAATTGGCTGGACAGAGACTCAACATGCAGTGTCCCAGTGATGATGTGCAGGGTTTAATGTTTGTGCTTTGCAGCATGTGTCAATTGTTTAGATACATGATTCCTGCTCATTCATTTTTTGCACCAGTGTGTGGTCAAGATGCTACGTAGTTTGGTCTTTGTGTGCTGACATCTGTGTGGACATTCTGGCTTGCCATGGGGGTGTCTCCTCAGTTCAGGTATGCCTTTTTACAACACAATAGCAGGCCCATTAGCTCATGCATTGTCCTGGGTTTGGACATGTGTGCCACTCCACATGACAGGCAGTGGGTCAGATGTGTTGGCAACTGTGTCATCAGGTAACGGATGGCCATGTGACAACTGACATAATTCAAGTTGTTAGTCACAAGGTATTGTACCTTGGCACTCACAACACTTGTCAACAGGTCTTCATGTTTTCTATGCTTTAGTTTGATGTTTTGTTGTTAAGAACAATAATGTGCCTGCATGACAGATGTCTCCCAAGGAAGTGCACACCAAACCACCTTTACACTTTCAGGGAACACACTGGCACAATTTTAAAGAAGACACTGTTCTAATGAGACTGTTTTTCAGATTATACATATACATGTTCCCCCAGTGTTGTGGAAATTGGGTATTTCCTTGGTTTTTGGTGATACCAACATATGAGTGTCAAGTCATCAAGCCCTCCGTGGGCCCATGTATATGTACTTTCTGCAACTACATTTCTTTCTAACAGTGGCTTCTTTAAAGAAGGCTGCCAGCTTCTTCAATGACTGGGTAAATGTAGTTTTGTGTGCACCTCCTTGGTAGCCATCTGTTATGAAGGCACATTTTTGTTCTGTTCACAAAATGGCACATTCCCACATTCTGACCATGTCGATTGTGTCAAGTATTGTGATTCCCAAGGGACCAACTTTTTTTCGTTTTGTGTTCCAAAGTACTTACAGGTCTCTGAGTGTGGGGACACCTTTGGTTTTGAGGTGTGTTACTTTGCCTTGGGTGCACCACTACTGTTTCTTTCAGGGTAAACAAGAGGTGGCATGACTTCATTGTATTGCTGTGCTCACCTGTTCCCAGACACTAGCTCCTCAGTGTTTTCTCTTTCAAGTTTTGGGCTGGTGTGTCCTATTGTTCCTTGTGTCCAAGTGGCATGGTGAGTCTACCAACTGGGGAGTACAGGGCTTACATATGTGCGGAGTAATCTAGCTGTTACTCATGATGCATTGCCTGATATGCACTGTGACCTATTGTTTTTGTACTCATGTGTCAGATGTATACAGGTGACTGATGTTTTTCTGTATCTTCACCTTGCCCACAGCATCATCATTGGAAACCGAGGGAGACACCGGCACGGACCTGGATGAGGGACCCAGCAACAGTACCACCAGTGCTGGCGAGTCTGCGGGAGCCAGTGGCAAGGAGGGCGAGGGGAGTCAGTCAGAGGACCTGTCTGGTGACGAATCCAACTATGATGCAGACGGGTCCGAGGCTGACCTACATCGAGGGGGCGGAGGCTGCTACAACACCTGGCAGCAGCCCAACATCTGTCCCCGCCTCCTCCATTCCCAGCACAGCCCTCCCAGTTGATCCAGTCCCTTCTGTCCGTGCAGGGCACCCCCATGTCTCCTCCGGGACAGGCACCGCACCCCCTGCCCCTGTCACCCCTGCTGCCCTCAGTGCAGAGTCTGTGGAAATACTGCGGCAGTTGCAGGTTGGGCAGGCATCGGTGCTGACTGTCCTCCATGGCCACACCACACTGCTAACACAGATGGTGTCGTTCATGGAGGGCATGTCAGCATCGATGTCTGAACAACGCAGGCTTCTGCGGTCCATGGACTCTTCACTGATGGCAGCAGTGAGTCTCCTGCAGTGCCTCGTCCCCCCCACCCCAGCCCCATCCACACTTCCCTCTCCCATACCTGTCCCATGCACACCCAGACATTCCCAAGCACGCACCCCACCAGACACAGGCAGCACACCACCAAGTAAGGGCAAGCGCACACCTACTGTCACGCACACTCTGGGGGATGTAGGCACACCCACTGGGTCTGGGGCAAAAAGACATACACGCAGCCACAGTCTGAGTCCGCAGGCCTCACAACCCAGTCCCTCCAAAAGCACTCCCCTTGGCTCCCCTGCCAAACTGACACCCGAAGAGCTGGCCATCACCCACACTGTGACACCACTCCGCAAGCGGGCGAGGAAGTCCCCGTCCCGAGTAGTCAAGTCCCTCCCCCTGTGTCCAGCCCCTCCCCCACGAGCGCTGCACCCCATGCCTCGGCCATTTTGAAAATGGACGTCTGAAATTTTGAGTTGGTGTATCAAAGGTTAAATTAGGGTGTGAGAAGATGCAGTAATTTATCACATGGATGATTTCATCAGTGATGTCATCAGTGATGTCATTTGAGATGTCATCAGTGATGTCATGCGTGATGTCACTGACCATGTCATGAGTGATGTAATATGTGACGTCATCAGCAGTGCATTGCGGAGGCGCGAGTTATAGTTAGCTGAACTAACTATAACAGGGGAATTTCTAGGGTTTTGTACGAGCGAAATGTCCAGCTAACTATAACACCCCTGAAACCTATGGTTTTTAAGTGAATTTCAAAGGTTTTTTAAATGCCAATTCCTAACTATAACATGCATGAAACCTATGGTTTTTTCAGTGAATTTCAAAGGTTTTTTAAATGCTAATTCCTATCTATAACTTATCTCTGAAGATATCATGTTTATTGATTTTGATTGGATTTCTATATTTTTCAAATTCAGTGTGTCAATTTCATTAATTACATTTTTTTTTAAATACTTTTTTATCGCCATTTTTTAAACGTATTTTTTCAATTAATTATTTTAAAAATTAAAAAATAATATTTGAACTTAATGGGTTTTTCAAACATATTTTTTTATATTTTTCAAAATATTTTTTTAACTATATGTGCAAAACTTTATTTTATATATATTTTTTCTATGTTTTTGGATCCGCGCACGCTACGCGCACCGTTCTCGATCCCTACGTGATAGCATCCGCACATGGTATGCGTCGGGTACGTGGTTAGTGCGCGATTCCAATGCGACCGGTACGCGACTCCCAGCCTATACGCGACACGTTCGATGTACGTAATGCGACGTTTACGCGCTTCCGCGATGCGTCATCTGCATTTATGACGCGGTAGGTGCACGGATCCCGCGAAGTATTTAACATTTAAAAAAACATATTTATGTATTTCATGTGAATATTAATTGAAGACAAACTCTAAACTAGTCTTAAAAGTAATATATTTTGACATCTAATCCTATATTTCTTTTTAATTCAATTTTGCGGATGCGCGCTGGGTGCGTGCTGCGTAAGCACAGGGTGCGCGGATTCCATGTGACCTACAAAAAAAGAGATTTGATTGGTTCATTACACTACCTGTTCTAACTACTGAAAGACCCCACCCATTTCAATCATTCTTCTTTGAGCTTCTTTGGAGAACCATCTCTTTGGAGAGAAGATTTTTTAGACTAAGTTTACACTTAGCTCTAACTTTTTTCAACCAAAAATGGCTTCAGGGAAGCAGGCATCACCTGCATCACCTCATAGTTCTGAGGAGGAATTTTTGCCGGAGGCACCACTCAAAAAACGTTTTTCTTCAGTGGTGTGGAAATTTTTTACTTTTCCCGAGGGGCAGAATAAGACCAATGCCACCTTGGTCACGTGCAAGATTTACAAAAGAGTCCTATCGAGAGGGGATCCTAACAAGAAATACTCTTGCGGCACGGCAAGTATGATGAAGCACATGAGGACCCTTCATCCAAACAATCTTGCAAAAGAAGAGTGCCGACGGATGAGAAACACTCCTGCTCCTGCGCCATCCACCTCATCGCAGCCGAGCACATCAAGAGTGCATCCATCAGCCCAAACCTTGGACATCCGTCCTCAATTTCAATTTTTATGGTGAGCAGTCGATCGATCTGATCTGCCGCCGCCAAGAAAGTCACATTTGCTATTTTTTTATTTTTATTATTGTTCCCTGAAGTTCATTTTTTGGTTTCTCCTGTTTTGTTTTTTGTTTTGTTTTTGCAGAAAAATCAAAAAAAATTAAAAATTGTTTAGAAAACCCAAAACAAATTATAAAAGAAGAAAGAAGAAAAAAAAAGTTCTTGTAAGAACTAACTTCCCTGGTTTAAAAAAAGAGCTAAATTTCTTTGTTACTGTGTGAAAGTTTAGATGAATGTATGTGTAGTACGTAATTGACTGAATGAATGCATTAGTAGCGTATGGTGAATGTATAAGTGCAGAACTATAAGGAAGTGCTGCAGCATCACACAGTAACCACTTTAACTGCAGTGTGCTGTAGTACTTCCGAAGCACAGGGATGCAACATATGTACATAAATATGTTGCAAATCTATGCTTCTCTCTGCACGGCTGCTTAAACTGCAGCCATGTGGTGACACAGGCACCCTTGCACCATAGTGCAAGGATATCTGTGTCATGTGCTGTTTGTTTTTCTGCAGGAAGACACACCTTCCTGCACAAAAACAATGGGAAAATGCATTTTTCTCCTTCAATGTATGCTGAACATTTTAGCATGCATTGAAGATATAAAAATGTGGAGAAATGAAAACAATTCTCCTTGTTGTGCTTTCCTACACCAATTTTAGAATGGTACAGCATTCACACACATATCGAGATTTATGATTTATGATAAATCTAGACATGTGTCTTGTTCTATGAGTATTCAGTGCAATCATGTACAACAACACTTATAAAACACCCTATCAACGCAAAGTGGTCTGCATGATGAGGTTGTATTTACATGGAGTATAAAAAGTGCACAGAGTGCCTTTTCCTCTCTTTCTAAATATGAAACAGTATCTTACACAATAACTATGTTACAAAAAGTGACATATTTTCGTTTTTAAAATTCCTTGCGAATGATAAAAGTAAGCACAGAGTTTTGTCTGCAAACATGTTCAAAGAAGAATGTTTGAAATGACTGCAGTCCTTCAACAGCTAAAAAGGTGAAATATTATGAACCCCTCAAATCTCTTTTTTTGCAGGTCACATGATATCTGATTATGGTCAGATTTCAAAACTACATAAACAGAGTGTTTTTAGAAACGTGTTTCAACTTTGTAGCTTCTTGCAGGCCTCTTCATTCTGCATATTGAGACTTAGTTAAACTTACCTTCACAGTAATAGGAATAAAAAATGGTATACATTTTTTTTCTGTTTTTCATTCAAATATAAATTCTTAAAAATTGCTTATTTTAAAATTTGGATCTGTGAAAGAAAAGAAAAAAAAATTATAACATATAATAATACATTTTTTACAACACAACATAATTTCCACAAAGTAATTTGTTTGCCTTTTTTGCTGTTCTCAGAATATATTGAATTTCACTAGAAATAGTGATTTCAATGGTACTCATCACTTAACAGCGGGCAAAAAAAAAACAATCAGAAGGATTGTTAAAAAAAACAACAACATACTATTCATTCTCAGTAAAATACCAGAAAATACAAATCATACATATATGAAATGCTTACAGAGTACAACATTTTATAATTTTAACTTATAAAAACTGTAATTGTTGCCGCATTAAAATAATCACCGAATAAATGACCACCAAAAAGTCCATAATTCAAAAAAATACCTTTCCTTGAGGCCAAATGGTATTTTTGCACTTCTTCTTTATGTAAATTGTCCAATGGTAGTCCTATTAAATTATAATAATAAATTCCTCAGAGAGTGAATTATCTTCCTAAAACTTTGGCTTTAAAAATATTAGGTAGGAATTTAGAAATTCACTAGGCAAACTTTGTTTGAAAACCAACTGGGCATCATTACAAAGTGTCCAGCCTTTGTCACATTTTAGATAGGCAGTGTAATGTCCAGATGTGGTGGAAGGACCATCATGGAAAATTATTGCAATTGCTACAAAAGTCCTTCCTGATATTGATAGTTGTACTGCTACAAATTGTTTTATTAAAGTATCCAATCTTCTTCCGTCAGCTGTACAACGTTGCATCATTAAAATTATGTATTTTCCATATTTTGTTAAGGATAATGTGGATAACATTTCTGATTTACATTGGCTACACTCCATGTTTTGAATTGCACCTTTCACTAATTTATTGACACTGATTTACAGTCTGGTAATGTTAAATACAGAAATCTCTCAGTGTCTACATTGGTGCTACATGTATACATGAAATTTTCACAATAATGTTCCCATTTGTAAGAAAGGCCAAAAATATCTATTTCCACACCTTCATTTTCAAAAATGGTAAGCATATACATTAAAAATTCCTGAGCATCTTGTTGGATATTTTGTGTAAATTGTGTAGAACCAGAACACACATCCAAAAGACTACGAACATCTGAAACAGATTGTATATTACTTCTATCTGTTGTCAATTTTTCATAAACAGAATGCAACAGAGAACAAAATCTTTTTTCCCGATTCTGCATAATTTGTGCTTGCAAACCTTCCAGAAAAAAAACAACATTGACCACTACATTAGCATAGCAGTTGACACCAGAACTATTTTCAAACTGATAACGAACAATCTCTTCAACAGTGTCCAATTTCTTTTTACCTGCAATCACAACATTATCTTGTTCTTTTCTTTTCTTGATACCTTCAGAACAGATATTTTCTAACCTTATTTTTCGACCAACCATACGCTTTTCAAATACAGGATATTGACCTAAATTTGAAGCATACACCCTTCTTAACCTATTATACTCTTTTACACAGTTTGCATCTGCAGTAACCTTTGTCTCATCAAAATCAATCAAAAACAAACCAGATAATGTTCTGACTCGCGACAAAGCAACATATGCCATACCCTCTTTAAATACAGTAGATCCAATGTTCACCAATGCACTGTCTACACTTAATCCTTGAGATTTATGAATAGTCACTGCATATGCCAGAGAAAATGGAAATTGTTTCCTACGGACATATAAATCTTTAACAAGCAAAAAACGAACTGAACAACGACCAATTTCTTTAACTTCATCAATCTGATCAAATGTAATTTTTAAAAATTCAATTCCTTCTTTTTTCTGATAATTCACAAAATCCACCACTTTGCCCATTGCACCATTAACTAAACCTTTCTCTACATCCAAATTACGCCTTAAAATTACCCGACAGTTTACTCACGTATACAGTGTCTTTTCCAAACCAGCAGTTTTAGATATTTTTTTTTCTAAGCAATCTAGTTTTGATCTCAACTTACCCGTCAAAAAAATAGTGATTCCTTCATGTAGTATTTTATCGATGGCTTCCATTTTTACAATTTCTTCATTTTCCAATATTAATAATTCTTCGTTGAATATTGAACACTCACGCAGTGTCGGCATTAAGCAAATCACTGACTTATTTTTAGCAATTTCCACGTACACTTTTGCAGGAACTGCATTTCCATTTGGAAAGACATTGCAAAGTAATCGACTCTCCAAAGCTTCTTTCCCTTTTTTTGAAAGAATTCCAAGTCTTATATCTTGAAGAATACTTCCATATTCAGCATCATTTGCCTGTCGCATATTTGTTTTCAGTTCTTTGTATTCAAAATTACTCCAAATGTTCACATTACCAACACTGCCAAGAGACTTTCTGGTATCTTCATGGGCAAGTGTTTCAAATACCGGTTGTCCTTTTACCGGTGTCAGTTGCAGTAGATCTCCAAAAACTATGACGTGTTTTCCTCCAAATAACACGTCATACACTGTTTTAAGAATTTGCTGTATTCTTAAATGCACAAAGGCAAGCATCAAGTTTGAAACCATGCTCACCTCAAAACAAGCTTCTCCAGATAGCTTGTGGTATTCCAATTTGTTCTCATGCTCTACTGGCAGCATTAGTAAACAATGTAAAGTAATTCCTTTAATGTTATGTGCTGCCAACCCAGTTGGAGCAGTGACAACACAAGACAAATGCGACTCAGTTGTTTTTTGCAGATAACTTGTAATTACTTTCATTAAGAAACTCTTTCCTGTTTCAGCTTGACCACTCACATACATTCGGATAGATTGAAATGATGTACATGAGCACACTCTCTTTTCATAAAGTAATCCATGGTCAATCTGCTCTTTCACTTGCTGATATATTTGTTTCTGTTCAACATTTAGTTGCTCTTCCAAGTTTCCTAACTGTATTGCATCTTCTTGTGCTTGATACATTGCTGTTTCCACCTCATTCATTGCAATCGCAGCTTCATTTTCAACAATTGGTTGTCCTAGTGGATCTTGACTCAGTGCAGCAGAACTTTGACTGTCTTGAGAACTGTCTCTAGCAATCTCAGCTGCAATTGTAGCTTCTTGATCAATGTCATCATTCAACATTTTGACATAATTTGCATTGTATGCTAGCTTTACAAGCATTAAATGAATCTTCATAGCTGGAAAAATCTCGCAGTAATTCCAGTTCAGAACGCCATGGTTTGAACATTTGCAAAAGGGCTAAATAGTAAAATTCCCTTTTGTCACCAGTGTCACAACTCAGTTTTCTGTGATTAATTAAATTTCCTTTCCTTTGTTTCACCAGACATCCTTCAGAACCAATCACTCCATATTTTCCATCGTTGATGTTCTCTGTAATATTCCGTTTAAAAGTGTAGTTTTGCAGCACTTCATAGAGACACATGTTCTCAAGATGATGACTTCTCTTTGGATAGTATGTGTCCAACATGTTGGTTTTCAAAATATCTGTACTTTCAGGGTCATTTTCTGCTAAATATTCAATTTCTTGAACAGATTTCCGTACCCGATTTCGCATTCCTGCAAGACCTAGACTCACCCAAATGATTCTTCTACTTTTGGAATATAGACTTGCAGATGATAACCGATCTGAACATTCATATGCTCCAATTTCAGGATGCGATAACATCTTCAAACTGAAACTGTATAATTTCTTACTTAGAGTCTTCTCGTGAGAAATCTCTTCCCACATTTCTTTCAATTCAGTCTTTTCTGATTTAGTAATGTAAGATGTTACATATCGAGCAACAGCAATGGAATTGTCCGCAACATACTGAATATCCATGTTAGCGTTCCACATGGATAAAATAACTGGATTGTAGTCATTTATGTATTTTGATTCTTCGCCCCTTCTTAAGTTGTAGGTGTTTTTCGGAGACTTTCTTGTGATGGTATGTCGTACAGCTGACATAAAACTGTTCACTCTTCCTTTGGCTAATACAGGACGTGGAAATCCAAAACGAAATTTGGTATAGAACTTATCCTTTGACTTGTACTTTCGTCGACAGTATTTTCCACACCTGTGGCTTTGAAATCGTAAGACTTGTTGTTTTAAGTTTTTCTCTTCTCTGCTATTTGGAAGAGCGCATGTAGCATAATCTTCAATGAAAGACAAAACAGTTTCATCTGAATCTGTTCCAAATTTGGGGGCGTCCTTGACCCATAACAACATATGTATGTGAGGATCACCTCTTGCTTGATACTCCTTTCTACAAAAGAAATCCACAACTTCTCCAAGAGGAGGATTCTTTTTATTGCAGATGAAAGACATCATAGCTTCAAATCTATGATTAAAATATCTGCATACATTGACAGGATCCAAAGAGCACAATTCTCCAGATGTCTTGTATTCAATATTTTTTATATTGGAATTTGCCTCTCGAAGAAATTCAAGTAAATCATCCCAAGCATACTCAGCACAGCTTAGTGTAACAAACCATGTAGGAGTTCCCAAGTTCCGTAGCATACATTTCAGTTCTCCATGTCGACCGTACCAATATTCATTAGTCCCACGCTGACATGCCATCAGATTAATCAACTGAGATTCTAAATGATCATCTCTCTGATGCACTTTATCCATAAAATCCTTTGCAGTTACATTTTGCAGATGCATTACAGTTTTTAAAATGTGATTTACTGCATATGAAAGTCCAGACAAGTCACTTTCAAACAGAAGATGAAACATATAAGGGATACATTGTCGAAATCTTGGATCTTCTGCATATAATCTTGTTGTCCGATATTCAGATGCAGGAATCTGCACAGGACGTTCATCATATCGTCCACCTTTTCCTGTCGGAAACAACTGCGGGAAACAACGAGCTTCCAAGCTTTCTTCCCATACACTCATGGGACTTCCTGTTGCTTTTTTCATTTGGAGCAACTCAATTGTATTTCCCATCACCTCTTTGGAATGAAGAGGATGTACACTGTAATGTTCATAGATCTCTTCACATCTGGACATGTCCACTTTTTCAATTTGTCCACTTAATGTTTCACTATCTTCTGCTAAATCTATTTCTTCTTCTCCAACAAACACATTTCTATAGTACTCATTATTTTTTAACAGATACAATGATGCCTTTTGCACTTTTCTAACATCCACTAACTCTTGCCAGATTTTCTTATTCTTATTAGGAACACCATTAACTAGAATGACTAGTGGCTCATTTTCTGCATGATCTACACCAATAGTTTCAACATTTTTCCTTAAATCTAATGGTAAATACACAACTCTTCCTTTCAATCCTCTTTGCAACTCTGATGGATGTAATTTACTTGTTTTGGGCTCCATACGAACAATAGCCTGAAACGGGTGAACACATTGTATCAGAATATACTCATACGTATTTAAATCTATCAGCTCTGGAGGAATAGCAACCAACTCTAGATTATTATGAACAGCTCTAGCAGGCATTTTATTCTCATCTAATTTATTCTAACAATATTTGCAAATACGCTGCTCACATCTCAAATCAAAACAATCCTCTACCAACAAATAAGTTGCAAATTCCATCCACTTATCATTATCTTCTATTTCACTTTTTAAATACAGATTGACACCCCTAGTCTGATTTTTATAGTGACTTCGCCGACAACAAATACAAGAAATATTTGGTCTTTCACCTGAAATTACCTTAAACATTGTGATTTCATCCTCAAATGTTTCTGTACTTACAGGTTCTACATTGTCTTCAACATTTTCTTCTACTAATGTGTCAGTTTCTTCACTCTCTTGCTGAGGCCCAAAGTAACAAAACTCAATATCCTCACAGACCTGCTTCACATCTGAAACTGACTCACGTAAAAGCAACTCACTTAACTTTAGTGCTGGACTTTTTGCATAACACAACCTTTTCACTAACTTCCGCATTTGAGTATGATGTACTGCCAGCATTCTGAAATGGTGAAAAACACTTTCACAAACTTTCCTAGAAAGACAAGCCAGAGAATGACCTTGCAAACCAGTATGTTTTCTCACTCTGCAAGGGTCTAGTCCTTGCAACAGCTTATTCTTTTGTTTTACACTTTTTTTAGTATAGACTCGTAAAAAACTACATAATTTTTCAATAGATTTCTGTCGTACACTACAAACACTACTGCAATCCCAAGTGTACACAGGGTTTTTAGCACGTCTCCCTAAAACTTCATCAGCTAGCACTTCTTATGCATTTCTTTCAACCATTTTCTCTTTCTCCATTGGACAACCATCACTAACCTCATAACCTCTACCACTGGTGTCAACTGCATACAATAATTTTTCACTTAGTGAATAACTCTCTTCATTAAAAAAAGGCTCTGAACTAGAACTGTGTTTCCATTCTCCCAAAAAAAATCACAATTTTTTTTTTATTAATAACTCTTTTCCTCCTACTTTTGGCCTTCATTACATATATTGGTTTATCTAGTGATCGAATTCTGTTTAACACTAAAATAAACAGTTTCCTTTTTACTTCAAACGCCTTTTCCACAATGCTTTCAATATGCTTCTTCGTTTTATAAAATAAAGCTCTCTTTTTATAATTCTTCACATCTTTCAGCAAATTATGCACTACTCTCTTGTAAAAAAGTTTTTGCGTAATTCCTTATACTGATTTTGTCTTCTTTTACCATACTTTATCTCCTTTGACTGAACATTTGCTTTTTTACTTTTCCTCTTATTTTGATTTTTTTTCTTACTTAAAAAATTCTCTGAAGTTGCAGCATTATCTACATTCTGTTTGCTCCTACAAACATTTTTAATAAATTGCTTCGTGATCTTACCAGAAGATTTTTTCCTTTTAGCCACATTATCTTGTTCATTCAATACTTGTGGTTCATGTTTCTTTGCATAATCCTCCTGTCTCTGTTCTTTTCTTTTTCTTTTTTTTCTGGCATAATTTCTCTATTTTAACGTTGAAAAACAGTATCTGCAAAAAAGAATCAGAAATAAATGTATATTAATAACTTTCAAATTTACAGTATTTCAATTCTGTACAAACACATTTTATATAAAAACTGACTAAGAAACTATAGCCGTGAATCACAAGTGTGACGATGATTAAAACACTGCATACATAGTGCATACTACTTTGAAGCAGTTCATGCCCTAAAGCCTACCTCACTAAAAGACTACATGCTAACTGACTGAATGATTACAGTACTAAAAGGAGACACACTGGGTGAGTAACAGGGTGTTTGCTTGAAGTGTATGAATACTAACTGGGGAATTGAAGTTGTGAAAGACAACTGTGTAGCTGATTAGAGGACTGGATGCATACTGGATAGGCATTTAAAGCAGTCCATGTGCTAAGGCCTGGCTCACTGCATGAGTACTTGGGTACTTACTGAATAATTAGACTACAGCAAGGAGACTGCCTGGATGAATTTATAAGTGGTAGGCGTTTCGCACAGGGAATGGATTAGTACTTGGTACTGAATGGGTCACTAGAAGAGTGCAAAGGGAGTGACAGGATGTTTGCTGGACTATATGGATACTGACTAGGAAATTGAAAGTGTAAAAGACAAGTGTCTAGGTGGTTAGAAGACTGCATGCATAGTGCATAGGGGTTTGAAGCAGTCCATGCGCTAAAGCCTGGCTCAGTGCATGACTACTTAGGCAGTGACTGAATCATTAGAGTACTGGAAAGAAAGTGTCTTGGTGAATTTATAAGTGTTTGGGTTTTGGCACAGTGAATGGATTACCACATGCTGCTGAATGGGTCACTAGAAGACTGCAAAGGGAGTGACAGGGTGTTTCCTGGAAGTGTATAGATACTGACTAGGGAATTGAAGGTGTGAAAAACAACTGTGTAGGTGGTTAGAGAACTACATGCATACTGCATAGACATTTGAAGCAGTCTATTTGGTAATGGATGGTTCACAACATAAGTACTTAGAAACTGACTGAATCATCAGACTACTTCTAGGACAGTGCCTGGGTAAAGTTTTTAAATTTATAGTTCTGGTGCAGTGAAGACAATACTACATGGTACTGCACTTTAGTGTCAAAGCATGGCTCATTTTATCAATGCATAAGCAAACACGGGCTTCTAATGCTACTAAAACTTGACAACATGACAGGTTTTAAAACACTTATCTGCCACCAAATACACAATGTTACCAAATGCTTCTCTCACAGTGGTTCCCAAATGCACACAAACTCACAGTGTGATTCTAGACAAGCACCACTATCCCTAGGAGTTTACCAAAACTCATTCACTACAGTGCAAGTGGTAAGGGAATTGCACACAATCTACATATTTCACGACTACACTTTCCTGTCAATACCTGACTCATTTAATGAAAGCATAAGCCATAACTTTCTTCTAATGCTACTAAAACTTGAGAACATGACATGTTTTAAAACAGTGATTTGTCAGCAAATACACAATGTTACCAAACGCTTCTCTCACAGTGGTTCCCAAATGCACACAGACTCACAATGTGAATCTAGACAAGCACCACTATCCCTAGGAGTTTACCAAAACTCATTCACTACAGTGGAAGTGGTAAGGGAACTGCACACAATCTACATATTTCACAACAGCACTTTACTGCCAATGCCTGACTCATTAAATGAAAGCATAAGCCATAACTGTCTTCTAATGCTACTAAAACTTGACAACATGACATGTTTTAAAACAGTTATCTGTCAGCAAATACACGATGTTACCAAACGCTTCTCTCACAGTGGTTCCCAAATGCACACAGACTCACAGTGTGATTCTAGACAAGCACCACTATCCCTGAGAGTTTACCAAAACTCATTCACTACAGTGGAAGTGGTAAGGGAACTGCACACAATCTACATATTTCACAACTGCACTTTCCTGTCAACGCCTGACTCATTTAAAGAAAGCATAAGCCATAACTGTCTTCTAATGCTACTAAAACTTGACAACATGACATGTTTTAAAACAGTTATCTGTCAGCAAATACACAATGTTACCAAACGCTTCTCTCACAGTGGTTCCCAAATGCACACAGACTCACAGTGTGAATCTAGACAAGCACCACTATCCCTAGGAGTTTACCAAAACTCATTCACTACAGTGGAAGTGGTAAGGGAACTGCACACAATCTACATATTTCACAACAGCACTTTACTGTCAATGCCTGACTCATTAAATGAAAGCATAAGCCATAACTGTCTTCTAATGCTACTAAAACTTGACAACATGACATGTTTTAAAACAGTTATCTGTCAGCAAATACACGATGTTACCAAACGCTTCTCTCACAGTGGTTCTCAAATGTACACAGACTCACAGTGTGATTCTAGACAAACACCACTATCCCTAGGAGTTTACCAAAACTCGTTCACTATAGTGCAAGTGGTAAGGGAACTGCACACAATCTACATATTTCACGACTACACTTTAGTGTCAATACCTGACTCATTTAATGAAAGCATAAGCCATAACTATCTTCTAATGCTACTAAAACTTGACAACATGACATGTTTTAAAACAGTTATCTGTCAGCAAATACACGATGTTACCAAACGCTTCTCTCACAGTGGTTCCCAAATGCACACAGACTCACAGTGTGATTCTAGACAAGCACCACTATCCCTAGGAGTTTACCACAACTCATTCACTACAGTGGAAGTGGTAAGGGAACTGCACACAATCTACATATTTCACGACTGCACTTTAGTGTCAATGCCTGACTCATTTAATCAACACATAAGCAAAGACTGACTTCTAATGCTACTAAAACTTGACAACATGACATGTTTTAAAACAGTTATCTGTCAGCAAATACACAATGTTACCAAACGCTTCTCTCACAGTGGTTCCCAAATGCACACAGGCTCACAGTGTGATTCTAGACAAGCACCACTATCCCTAGGAGTTTACCAAAACTCATTCACTACAGTGGAAGTGGTAAGGGAACTGCACACAATCTACATATTTCACGACTACACTTTACTGTCAATACCTAACTCATTTAATGAAAGAATAAGCCATAACTGTCTTCTAATTCTACTAAAACTTCACAACATGGCATGTTTTAAAACAGTTATCTGTCAACAAATACACGATGTTACCAAACGCTTCTCTCACAGTGGTTCCCAAATGTACACAGACTCACAGTGTGATTCTAGACAAGCACCACTATCCCTAGGAGTTTACCAAAACTCATTCACTACAGTGGAAGTGGTAAGGGAACTGCACACAATCTACATATTTCATGACTGCACTTTAGTGTCAATGCCTGACTCATTTAATCAACGCATAAGCAATGACTGGCTTCTAATGCTACTAAAACTTGACAACATGACAGGATTTAAAATAGTTATCTGTCAGCAAATACACAATGTTACCAAATGCTTCTCTCACATTGGTTCCCAAATGCATACAGACTCACAGTGTAATTCTAGACAACAACCACTATCTTTATGAGTTTACCAAACCTTATTTACTACTATGGAAGTGGTAAGGGAACTGCACACAATCTACATATTTCACAACAGCACTTTACTGTCAATGTCAATGTGCATATTTCAAAAGTGCACTTTTGTGTCAAAGCCTGACTTAATCAATCAACGCATAAGCAAAGACTGCCTTCTAATGCTACTAAAACTTGACAACATGACAGGTTTTAAAAGAGTTATCTGTCAGCAAATACAAGATGTTACTAAATGCTTCTCTCACAGTGGTTCCCAAATGCACACAGGCTCTCTGTGTGATTCTAGACAAACAACACTATCCCTTGCACTATACCAAAACACATTTCTTCATCTAGAAGGAGTACTACATTTTACTGCAGAAACAAAACTCATTTCACAAATTCATAAACAATGACTGGTTTCTAATTCTACCAAAATATAAAAACTGTATAGTTATCTGTCTACAAACACATGAAAAAAACAAATCCTTATCACAAAATGGTTTCTACATGCACACACACTGTCAATAAGATTGTAGATAAAAAAAGTACTCCCTACACTTTAGCAGAAGAAATACATTAGTCTGATTAAAATAAAAATAGTCTACATACATGCCCTCACAATTAAATATCTCACCTTTCAAGATGTTTTGTAGATTAAGAAGTATATCAGTCACACACCAGATATCAGTCACACACCAGATTTTCTTATACAGAATCTCTGCACTGTGCACCTGTCAGCAGAACCAAAGAATGGCAAAGTTTCCCTCTCATTTTCCACACATATACATGTAAACATCAAATCACATTCCTTCCCACATAAATTCAAAAGCAAACACACATTTCTATTGGTTAAACATTTCAACCCTTTACAAATGACATAAACTTCAACCCTTCCCCCAATCTGCCTTCTGCCCGTTACCATGGAAACAGGTCATGGAACACTGTACTGAGCACACAGGTCACAAGTTCAGCACACACAATGTTGCTAATCAAAACAGCAAGTGTGCTTGACTTCTCAACATATCAGCTTATCATATATAATGTTCCTTACAATCAGTTTTGTTAACCAATAAGAATCATGCGTTTAAAAAACAGAAATATGCACCCTACCTTTCAGTGTAGAAGGTTGTCAAACAACCAATGATTTCTTGTCTTTTTTCAAAATTGCATCTTAGCCACCATTTTAGAAACATCTTACTTTTCAAACTGCCATTTCATTTACAGAGACCATCTGAGTGCCTCCAGACATCCTTACAAG
Source organism: Triturus cristatus (assembly GCF_964204655.1). Taxonomy (NCBI): domain Eukaryota; kingdom Metazoa; phylum Chordata; class Amphibia; order Caudata; family Salamandridae; genus Triturus; species Triturus cristatus. The sequence continues at coordinate 1,255,607,072 of NC_140589.1, read as the reverse complement.
ATGCTTACAGTGTGGATTGTGGGACACAGCTACATTTTCTGGAGCCAAAGGTATGCAGAAAACAAAGGCATTCACAAAGACCTAGGTTTGTCAAATGTAGACATTAAATGGATTGGACAGAGAGGGTTAAAGTGGCACCAATTGATGCCATTGGTGAAATCCTTTATGCAAATCCAACACCCTGACCTCATAATAGTGCACTGTGGTGGCAATGACCTAGGCACTTTGACTGGGGTAGGTCTGGAAATGCTTATGAAGGACACCTTTGCAGAACTGATTTCACTTTTCCCTAAAACTGCCTTTGTGTATTCTAACCTATGCCAAAGGCAGAAATGGAACTGGTCCGATCATTTTTGTCCACAGATTGAGAAAGCTAGGAAACATGTGAATAAATCTGTTTCTGCTTTTCTCCGAGACTACAGAATGGGGTCCATTTACAATAACAATCTGCGCTTTCATATGCAAGAGATGTATAGGAGAGATGGAGTACACTTTACTGATGAAGGAAACAGAGTCTTCCTCAACAACTTTAGACTCTGTATAGGTACTTACTTATAAGTACCAAAAACTCTTAATGAACACAACGGCTCTTTTTAGAGCCACTCAAGAACCAAACACTTAAGCTTTATCTTTATCTCCCAACAATTTCATTTTTTTCCCTTGGATCCGCGAACCCACCGCGAGAGAATCCGTGCATCCAACGCGATAGAATGCGCGCACCAAAGGTGGGCCCCAGGGGGTCCTTCTAGGACCCCCTGAGCACCTCTAGAGGGTCAGAGTATTTCCACTCTGCCCCCTTTATATGTTTTACACAATTTTTCCCATTGCTTCTTCAGCCTCGCTTCTACCGAGGCAGAAAATGGCCGCCAACAGTTCCTGGTTTCGAATGTAGAGAGACACTCGACAGCCAATTAGCATTCAGCGCACGATCGGGTGGGTGCGCACTCGGTTCGGGGAGGGTGCGCGTACGGTGCGTGTACGGTCCGCGGATCCTCCGCGGCCATAGATATTTATGTACTTTTAACTCTAATTTTCTCAGGAACTACTGAACAGATTCACACCATATATGCAAAAGGCACGAGTCCGAACCGAGGACTACCTCCTTGCCAAATTTGGTGTCATTCCGTTCAGCGGTTTGGGCTGTAGCTGCGACAACATATCCTATGGGAAATTGCATGGGAAAAATGCGTTTTGGGACCCCCCTTTTTTCTGGGCCCCCGCTTGACGAATCACCGCGAATCTTTCAGGTTAGGAGCGGAGTAGAGCTAGCCAAAAGTTTGGAGAATTTTGCGAAGATTCGTCAATCGGCGCCAAAGATATTCCCAATAGAATGTTGCGGATTTCCTATGGAAAATAGGTCCTAACTATAACTATCTACTGGCGACCGCCAGTAGATAATATATATATCTATATATTACCTACTGGCGGTCGCCAGTAGGTAGTTATAGTTAGGACCACGTTTCCATAGGAAAACCTCAACATTCTATTTTGAATAACTTTGGCGCCGGTCGACGAATCCTCGCGAATTTCTCAAAATAGGTGGGGCGCTACGCTCCGCTCCTACCCTGAAAGTCTCGGGGGGATTCGTCAAGCGGGGGCTGAGATAAAAGGGGGGTCCCAAAACGCGTTTTTCCCATGCATTTTTCCATAGGACCTTTAGACAGGGCTACAGCCCGAACGGCTGAACAGAATTACTAGAAATTTGGCAGAGAGGTAGTCCCCAGGTCAAGGAAGTGCCTTTTGTAGGTCTGGTGTAAATCTGTTCAGTAGATTCTGAGAAAATAGCCTTTAAATCAATATATATATCTATAAGCGCGCAGAGTGCGCGCTGGGTGCGCGCACCTCGCCGTGCGCGAGTGCAATTCTGATTGGTTGTTAGATTTTAGTAAACATTCGAATCGGTGGAAATCAGGAAGCGGCGGCCGCCATTTTGTCAATCCCATAAAGAGGGGGTGATAAACAAAGGGGGAGAACTTGAAAAGGGGGCAGAGTGGGTAGAAATAGACCCAGTAGGCATTGTAAGGGGGTTAAAGTAGGACCTTGTAGGGAAAAAAAAAAGGTTAATATTTTGTAAAAAAATATCGCCGAGTGCGCGCACCCAGCGCGCACCCGAAAAAAAACTTTAAAAAAAAAAAAAAAAAAAGGAATTAAAGCGAGTGGGGTTTTGAGGTTTGTACTTCTGTACAATCACATTTTCAATTTTTAATTGTAGTCTCTCAAAAAAAAAATTTAAAAAAACATGGGTGCGCGCAGGGTGCGCGCACCTCAAAAAAATTTCAAAAAAAAATTCTAAAAAAAAAATTTGTTTTATTAAGTTTATAAGTGGTTCTTAAAAGAGCCCTTGAGTTAATGGAGGGAAACAGGAAGAGAAAAACGCAAAAAAAGAAAAAACATCTATGGCCTAGTGCACGTATGCGCATCAAATTTTCTCTGAAGGAGATCAAGACTGGTCTCCCCCACAGAAATAAGAGAACCGCAATCAGTGCACCGTGTAGACAACCTCGCCAAACAAGGTGGACCAACAAGAGGTAAAGAAACAGGTGAAGGCACCATCGCAGCTGAAGTGCTCGCCTGAGCTGCCGAAGATGTGCTCGGTTGAGCTGCTGCAGATGTCGTCGGCTGAGCAGGTGGAGGGTTTTCTCCAGAAGCTCGACGATAAGATACTGGATGCATTTTGTAAACATGTCTCAACATAGTGTGAATGCTAAAAGAATATTTCTTGTTAGGATTCCCACGAGATAAGACTTTTTTACAAAGTACACATGTAACTTTCGGTGCATTTACCTTTTTCTCATTCTCTGGAAAAGTGATAAACTGCCATATAAAGCTGTCTTTCTGCTTCCTGTTCCTCTGCCTCTCAAGAGTGTCCTGCTCACTGTCTGAAGTAGGTTGCTGTTCAGCCATTGTCTCTCAACAACAGAATAGCTCCTTCTCCAAAGGAATCAGAACTAATAATGAGGGGAGTAGGTGTGGTTTGGGAAGAATCTGGAACAGAAAGTACTTCAAACCAATCAAAAGTGAAGATTCTTGATCACATGACTTGCCATGAGGGGATTGGGTGTGGTATTGATACAATTAGAAACTGAAAGTAATGATAACCAATAAGAAATACTGTTTTATTATGTATAAACCCGAGGTGCGCGCACTGCGCAAGCTCCGTGCGCGCACCCCGCGATGACGTATGCACGAACGCGTAAACGCGAAGGTGCATACGTCATATACGCGTACCTAGCGCGCATACGTTGAACACGCGTATACGCGACCGTTATTGCGCATAATTTTAGCGTATGCGGAAGTAAACCGCGTCGAGGGCGTAGGACGCATGCCTACGTACGTACGCATACGTACTGGGTGCGCGCTCCCAGCGCGCACCATTAAGTATATTTGCGTACGTAAATACCGTACGCCGGAATTCATAAAATAGTACTAGGTGCGCGCTCAGAGCGCGCACCCCAAGAATTTATAAAAAAAAAAAAAGTGGACATAAAAAATTAAATAAAAAAAAATATCCAAATTGAATTTTAAAAAAAAATAATTTATAAAAAAATACAGATAATATATAAATGAATATAAAGTAATTTTATTTAAATAAAAAAAAATATCTTTAATTAAAAATACATAACTTAGCATATAAAAAACCATACAAATTCTCTGAAAAAACCAAAGGTTACAAAAACGATATAGTTAGGGATTAGCATTTAAAAAACCTTGCAAATTCACTGAAAAAACCATAGGTTTCACACACGTTATAGTTAGGAATTAGCATTTAAAAAACCTTGCAAATTCACTGAAAAAACCATAGGTTTCACACATGTTATAGTTAGCGGAAATTTTACTGATAAAAAACCAATGAAATTGCCCCGTTATAGTTAGTGCTGGCAACTATAACTCACGCGACCGCAATCTTCTGCTGATGACATATGTGTCTTTATAAAAAAAAATATTTGTAATATATGTATAGCTAAAAATGTATGGAAGAAGACATGGGCAAATAAGTGTCTAAATACAGTATTAGCATCAGCAGAGGATTGCAGTCGCGTGAGTTATAGTTGCCAGCACTAACTATAACGGGGCAATTTCATTGGTTTTTTATCAGTAAAATTTCCGCTAACTATAACATGTGTGAAACCTATGGTTTTTTCAGTGAATAGATATATATATATATGCAACAACTCGCCTTCACTTTCCTTCTTGATGTAACAAACGAGCGCAGACCCAGTAATTCTTGTGCTGTTATGTTTATTTAGCCAATTCCACCATTACGCGTTTCGGGCGATCCCGCCCTTGATCACATGACATCTCATTAGCTGCAAACCACATTTTTTAAAGTGCAAGTGCAATGGCTTAATTCGTGGACACAGAGGAAACACTGCACTATATCGAAGAGGTACTGCACTATTTATTCTTAATTCATCCCAGCTGAGAAACCCCATACTCCTCCAAGCTACAAGTTGAGAAAACAATGTCTCCTGTATGTCCTTAAGTTTAATAGGTGAGACCCTTCTATAGCATTCTGTGTTATTTAGTTGACCGTATGCCTCTTCCAGATACTCCGTTTGCGGCCATAACACCAGATTGCCTCCTTTATCTGAGTTACGTATAATGATCTCATGATTTTCTCTCAACTTTTTGATGAGTTGCCAATATCTCCTCTCATGATTGGTGAATTTCTTATTATTGGCATTATTAATAGCAATATTAATTTGTGCCACAATCTGTTCATTAAAAACATCTATGAAGTCTCTTGCCATAATAGGAACAAATTTAGATTTTTGTTTAAATGGAGTCCATGGTTTGACATCTGTTCCTTCAATTTGGGATGCTTGCATATTCATTGACCCTATTGCCCCTTTGGACTGATTGGGGATACCTGTTGCCACTGTATCTCCTCTTTCCAAACTTCGCAGATCATTGAGTAGTTCATAGTCTGACCCCAGCAGGCCTTGCATCTCCGAGGTTTGAATTGCTCCTTCGGCTTCCTCCAATCCTACCCTGGCACTGCGCTGATGGTGAAACTTTTTCAATTTTAGTTTACGTATGAACTTATAAATGTCTCCCCGAGGCTGAGGGGGATGCATTGGCATTAACTTGATAATTTCTTCTGTCCTCCACATGCCCCATATTTTTTTTTGCCGTATCCACCAGCATTGAGTCATATCTTTTCGCGAACGTAAATATCTGTCCGTTCGCATAATCATCCCGGTCACGTCTAAACTTATATGTTTTGCGGTTCTTTATTTTTTCCTCCTCTTTCTTAAGACGCACATTCATTTCTTCCACCATTTTCTGTTTAAACTGTGGATCCCCTTGTGGTTCAATTTCTTTTTCAAGGAGCTCTATTTTTTCCTGAAGCGCCCCTCTATCAATATCCGCATACTTCACAAAAATTTGAACAAGCCGTCTGGATGATTCTAAATTGCATTCCCCCCACTCTGCCATCAGAAGAGGGTTTGGAGAGTCGTAGCTGGGGGCAATCATTATGCGGAGACCCCTCGGGATCCTCCCCACATCCATATATCTTTGGAGTGATCGGGCCTCCCACCACTTTGCTTGTTCCTGACGCTTCAGTTTCTCTAGTGCTCGAAAACTGTCCCTGAGCCCTTTACCCTTGCTTGGCTCCTCATTGGTCACCTTGCTGGCCCCCTGATTATCTTCTGGGGAATCAGAAAACATCCCCTCAGCTGCCAATTCGAGGTCTTTGAGTATGTCTGCGGACATGATTGTGGCTTTTTTAGAAAATACTTTTGTTGCTGGCTCGTGAACTCTTATTAGTATATACTTTAAGCGCTCACGCTCTGCAATGCACACCTTTCCACCTGCAATTTGCCAATACGTGCTGTACCTTGTTGAAACTGCCGACGCCGACTGGCTGCCTCCGTTTCCCCGCCGATATAACTTAACAGGCCCCCACTGGAGCACCGGAGCAGGGAAAACACTTCACCCGTCCGTATCAGGCAAATTCACGCACATGCGCATCCACTTCTGGCTCGCAGGGGGCTTCGCTTACTTCCGAACCGGAGATTCCTTTGAGTGCCCCGGGGGTCCCCGCCAGCACGCACCATGAGCCCGTAGTGCTGACTGAAGCCGGATGCACCAAGACAAGACTTGCCACAAACGAAGCCACTAACGGAAAGGGGGTCCACGAACCGGAGAAAGTCAGTCCGGTAAAATCTGCAACTACTCGCCTTCACTTTCCTTCTTGATGAAACAAACGAGCGCGGACCCAGTAATTCTTGTGCTGTTATGTTTATTTAGCCAATTCCGCCATTACGCGTTTCGGGCAATCCCGCCCTTGATCACATGACATCTCATTAGCTGCAAACCACATTATTTAAAGTGCAAGTGCAATGGCTTAATTCATGGACACAGAGGAAACACTGCAATATATCAAAGAGGTACTGAGGCAAAATCACAAATGGTTACATTATAAATATATATCCAACCAACAAAGTTGCCCCATGTGAGGACGCCCACACAAGAACCAACACCTCGTGCCGTGAGGTCTGCAGCACATTCAGCTTTTCGGCTTCCAACCATAATTTTCGGCTCGGCTCTATGCGTTTCGGATTCTGCATCCTTAATCATGAGCCCTCCAACAAACCAAACAACAGCAACATATTCATCTGCTTTTTATTTTTAAAAGTCCCGCCCACCTTTGGACAAGAACTCAAATAAATAAATAAATAAAAATTAAACAAATCCCGCCCTGATAGGTGTGTGCCTGGTGGCATTCTGGTATTAGCAGTCCACAAAAAACCCCAGTGGGCGTTGCCGTTGCTAGTCCCATCAAAGTTTATCAAATATCCATTGTGGATTATGTCCGCTAAAAATGCAGGATGTGCTGCGTTTGACTGACACTCAATTTTGAGCCATTCTGTCACAAAACTGGTGCCAGGCCCTCCTGACACCACAGGTCAGTGCACTCACGGAGGTTCGACCTCACGATTTGGGCTCAGCCGCAAAAAATCCAACCAACAAAGTTGACCCATGTGAGGACGGCCACACAAGAACCAACACCTCATGCCGTGAAGTCTGCAGCACATTCAGCTTTTTGGCTTCCAACCATAATTCTCGGCTCGGCTCTACGCATTTCAGATTCTGCATCCTTAATCATGAGCCCTCCAACAAACCAAACAACAGCAAATGATTCACCTGCTTTTTATTTGAAAAGTCCCGCCCACCTTTGGACAAGAACTCCAGCCCTGATAGACGTGTGCCTGGTGGCATTCTGGTATTTCCCCAAAAGCAATGCAGTCTCCTGCTAGAGGCGGGGAGCTGGCTGGGACCATGGGGGTCCCCCCACTGTCCCCATCAAGGAGGCCAGGCCCCGGGGGGATGGGGTTCCCGGGGCCAAAGGTGGCCCAGGGAAGGGGGCCTCCCTTCTGAATAAAAAAGATTTAAATAAAAAAAGAGGCAATGCCATGGGGAATGGGGTCCCAGGGGCAGATAAAGGCCTCAGGGGGGGGCCACTCGGCCCCCTCCATGAAAAATCGAAACATATGTGTATGTGGACATGTCCTGGGGGATGGAATCCCCGGGCCGAAATTGGCCTCGGGATGGGGGCCACGCAGCTGTCAGGAACCAGTGTCCACAATCCAAGAATAGATGCCAGCTAGTGGGGGCTATAATCGTTTACAGGAAAAGAAGGAGATTCTGTGCCCCATGCTACCTCAGAGAACCACACGACCTGTCCTGGACTGTATTAGTAAATGCATGGTCTTCTAAGATGGCCGCAAGCGCAAAGGTTAGCGCTGCAGCTTTCCAGCAGCGAGTGCGAGGATTCAAGGACAGCTGACGCTCGCGCTCTCCCTCAGCTGTGCACACTTCACCAGGATCGTTAGGCGAGCAGCAGCGCTCGCGTTCTCTTCCGTGGCAGCTTTAGAATAGTTTAGAGAGAGAGAGTGTCCGTTTCGTTTCACTGGCGGTAGAATAGCATTTCTCTACGCGTCCGGTGTTGTAAAGAAGCTTTCAAGGATAAAGGCTCGAGTTGTTTTCTTGAATTTAGCAGAAGAATTCCTGATGCATTCCGGGCTACTTCGTCTCTGACAGGAAGGCCCCAGTCACGCAAGTTCCCGTCCAGGGAAAACTATTTAGTACACACATCATTGCTAATGAGTATCTTGTGTGAATTTCGCTCATAAGTATTCCGTTTCTGCTGGGCTTAAATAATAAAACTACACATCGTTTATTCAGAAAAGACAAGTCTAGCATTAGTAGAGATAAATTTACCTGAAAAAACTGTTCCTGAAGGGCATTCTGTGTCTGTAAAACCACCTGCAAAACCAAAGAAAAGAAAAGTTATCAGATTTACCTACAGCACTAAATAGACAATTAGAGTGTAATAGTCTGCCTAAGAGGAATTTAAACTGTCATTGCTTTTCAACAGGATAGCGCTACGCTTCATTTCACACCATAGTGGAGTATATGTGTTAAATACATCAAGAACCAATAGAATAGAGGCAATAGCTCTAAGGGTACGTAGTATGAGGGTGTGAAAATACATAAATACTGTAGCTGTTAAAGATTGTTTAGATCCTAGTAATTTGTTGTTTGTATTACAGTGTCTAAAAAACTGAAAAAAAGCACAAGAAGCAAGATAGAAGTAACAGTATAGAAGACACCAGATAATAGAAGACGAGGCTGTCTCTTCTCGGTCCCCAACCCCTTTCCCCCTGGGAATTTCTTCATACTTCCAAAAATATTCTTTGGGAGTGTGGAGAGAAACTCCGGGTGGCATTGAGAATAATCCGCAATCTGCTCCTGTGAAGCATCTGGGAAACTTTAAGTAAGACTCTGACAGCAGCCCCCTTCCCATTTTTTTGTTTTTTTAAAAATGTGGCAGGCCCTAGGGAGGGGGTCCCCAGGGCCCAAAAAGGATTGAAAGAAGGGGGGCCACACAGCCCCCTTCTAACAATTTTTTTTTTGAAGCCGTCATCTTGCCGGAGGCCCCGCACTCTCACTGCACCACACTGCAAACGCGCCCCCTGGCACGTTCTAAGTTGGGGAATTAAGTCCCCTTGAATACTGAGGGTCCCTGGGGGCCAACTAGCTAACCAGGTATTTCCAGTAAGCGCCACACAGCTGGGTTGCAGAGAGGTGGTCCGAGGCCATGCCCCTTTTTACACCACTCTGCAAACGTGCCTCTTGGCACACTGCTGGTGGGATGATGAGGTCCTCTTATGTCCTGAGGACCTCAGGACACAAGTCGACTTCATCCCCCGAGCAGCAGTGTGCAAGGAGCCGCGTTTGCAGAGTGATGTAAAAAGGGTGTGTGGCCTCGGACCACTCTCAGCAATCCAGCTGTGTGGGGCATACTGGAGGTACCTGGTGGGCTAGTTGGCCCCCGGGGACCCTCATGAGGAAAGAGGACTTCATCCCCCAACCAAGAGCGCCCTGTGAGGCACGTTTGCAGAGTGGTGGAGAAAGGGGGCGTGGCCTGTGTCCTCCTCCTCTTCCTTCTTTCTGCACCCCTCGTGCCTCCTTCTGCATCTCTGATGCCTCTTTCAGCACCTCTGTTGGTTCTTTCAGCACTGCTCTTGTTTCTTTCTGCACCTCACTTGCCTCTTTCTGTCCTTCTCTTCTAAACCTCTGTTGCTTCTTTCAGCAATTCTCTTTCTTGTTTCTGCACCTCTTTTGTGTCTTTCTTCACCTCTGTTACCTCTTTCTGCACCTCCCTTGCCTCTTTCGGCACCTCTCTTGCCTCTTTCTGTACCTCTATTGCTTCTTTCTGCAGTTCTCTTGCTTCTTTCTGCACCCTTCATGCCTCTTTCAGCACCTCTGTTGCTTCTTTCTGCACTTCTCTTCCTTCTTTCTGCACCCCTCCTGCCTCTTGCTGCACTTCTTTTGTTTCTTTCTGCACTTCTATTGCCTCTTTCTATACCTCTCTTGCTTCTTTCTGCCCCTCACTTGCCCCTTTCAGCACCTCTGTTGCTTTTTTCTGCAGATCTCATGCCTCTTTCTGCACCCCTCTTTTCTTTGTCTGCACCCCTCTTGCCTCTTTCTGCACCCCAGTTCCCTGTTTCTGCACCTTTCCTGCCTGTTTCTGTACCTCTCTTGCCTTTTTTTGTACCTCTGTTGCCTCTTTCATCATCCTTCATGCCTTTGTCAGCACCTATGGTGGTTCTTTCTGCACTGCTCTTGCTTTTTTATGCACCTCACGTGCCTCTTTCTGAACTTCTCTTGCTTCTTTCTATACCTCTGTTGCTTCTTTCAGCAATTCTCTTGCCTCTTTCTCCACTTCTCTTCCTTCTTTCTGCACCCCTCTTGCCTTTTTCAGCACCTCTGTGGCTTCTTTCTGCACTCCTCTTTCTTCTTTCTGAACCTCACTTGCCTCTTTCTGCACCCCTGTTCCCTATTTCTGTACTTTTCCTGCCTGTTTATGCACCTCAGTTGCATCTTTCTGCACTTCTCTTGATTCTTTGTACACCTCTGTTGCTTCTTTCAGCAATTCTTGTGCCTCTTTCTGTACTTCTCTTCCTTCTTTCTGCACCCCTCCTGCCTCTTTCAGTACCTCTCTTGCCTCTTTGTGCACCTCTCCTACCTCTTTCTGCACCCCTCTTTCCTCTTTTTGCACCTCTGTTGCTTCTTTCTGCACTTCTATTGCCTCTTTCTGTACCTCTCATGCTTCTTTCTGCACCTCACTTGCCTCTTTCAGCACCTCGCTTGCTTTTTTCTGCAGATCTCTTACCTCTTTCTGCACCTCACTAGCCTCTTTCAGCACCTCTCTTCCTTTTTTCTGCAGATCTCTTGCCTCTTTCTGCACCCCTCTGTTCTTTTTCCGCACCCCGCTTGCCTCTTTCTGAACACTTGTTCCCTGTTTCTACACCTTTCCTGCCTCTTTCTGTACCTCTCTTGCCTCTTTTTGCATCCTTCATGCCTTTTTCAGCACCTCTTCTGGTTCTTTCCGCACTGCTCTTGCTTCTTTTTGCACCTCACTTGCCTCTTTCTGCACTTCTCTTGCTTCTTTCTAAACCTCTGTTGCTTTTTTCATCAATTCTCTTAGCTCTTTCTGCACTTCTCTTTCTTGTTTCTGCACCTCTCTTGCGTCTTTCTGCACCTCTGTTCCCTCTTTCTGCACTTCACTTGCTTCTTTCTGCACCTCTGTTGCCTCTTTCAGCACCTCTGTCGGTTCCCTCTGCACTGCTCTTGCTTCTTTCTGCAGGTCAATTGCCTCTTTCTGAACTTCTCTTGCTTCTTTCTAAACCTCTGTTGCTTCTTTCAGAAATTTGCTTGCCTCTTTCTGCACTTCTCTTGTTTGTTTCTGCACCTCTCTTGCGTCTTTCTGCCCCTCACTTGCTCCTTTCAGCCCCTCTCTTGCTTTTTTCTGCAGATCTCATGCCTATTTCTGCACCCCTCTTTTCTTTGTCTGCACCCCTCTTGCCTCTTTCTGCACCCCTGTTCCCTGTTTCTGCACCTTTCCTGCCTGTTTCTGTACCTCTCTTGCCTGTTTCTGTACCTCTCTTGCCTCTTTCATCATCCTTCATGCCTCTGTCAGCACCTATGGTGGTTCTTTCTGCACTGCTCTTGCTTTTTTATGCACCTCACTTGCCTCTTTCTGAACTTCTCTTGCTTCTTTCTATACCTCTGTTGCTTCTTTCAGCAATTCTCTTGCCTCTTTCTCCACTTCTCTTCCTTCTTTCTGCATCCCTCTTGCCTTTTTCAGCACCTCGTGTGGCTTCTTTCTGCACTCCTCTTCCTTCTTTCTGAACCTCACTTGCCTCTTTCTGCACCCCTGTGCCCTATTTCTGTACTTTTCCTGCCTGTTTATGCACCTCAGTTGCATCTTTCTGCACTTCTCTTGATTCTTTGTACACCTCTGTTGCTTCTTTCAGCAATTCTTGTGCCTCTTTCTGCACTTCTCTTCCATCTTTCTGCACCCCTCCTGCCTCTTTCAGTACCTCTCTTGCCTCTTTGTGCACCTCTCCTACCTCTTTCTGCATCCCTCTTTACTCTTTTTGCACCTCTCTCTGCACTTCCATTGCCTCTTTCTGTACCTCTCCTGCTTCTTTCTGCACCTCACTTGCCTCTTTCAGCACCTCTCTTACTTTTTTCTGCAGATCTCTTACCTCTTTCTGCACCTCACTAGCCTCTTTCAGCACCTCTCTTGCTTTTTTCTGCAGATCTCTTGCCTCTTTCTGCACCCCTCTGTTTTTTTTCCGCACCCCTCTTGCCTCTTTCTGAACACTTGTTCCCTGTTTCTACACCTTTCCTGCCGCTTTCTGTACCTCTCTTGCCTCTTTTTGCATCCTTCCTGCCCTTTTCAGCACCTCTTTTGGTTCTTTCCGCACTGCTCTTGCTTTTTTTGCACCTCACTTGCCTCTTTCTGCACTTCTCTTGCTTCTTTCTAAACCTCTGTTGCTTTTTTCAGCAATTCTCTTAGCTGTTTCTGCACTTCTCTTTCTTGTTTCTGCACCACTCTTGCGTCTTTCTGCACCTCTATTGCCTCTTTCTGTACTTCACTTGCCTCTTTCTGCACCTCTCTTGCCCCTTTCTGCACCTCTGTTAATTCTTTCTGCACCGCTCCTGCCGCTTTCTGCACCCCTCTTCCCTATTTGTGAAACTCTCTTGCGTCTTTCTACACCTCTCTTCCCTCTTTCTGTACCACTCCTGACTCTTTCTGTACCTCTGTTGCTTCTTTCTGCACTTCTCTTTCTTCTTTCTGCACCCCTCCTGCCTCTTTCTGTACCTCTATTGCTTCTTTCTGCACTTCTCTTTCTTCTTTCTGTACCCATTGTGCATCCTTTGACACCTCTATTGCCTCTTTCAGCACCTCTGTTGGTTCTTTCTGCACTGCTCTTGCTTCTTTCGGCACCTCACCTCACTTGCCTCTTTTTGCACTTCTCTTGCTTCTTTCTGCACCTCTCTTGCATCTTTCTGCACCTCTGTTACCTCTTTCTGCACTTTACTCGCTTCTTTCTGCACCTCTCTTGCCTCTTTCGGCACATTTCTTGCCTTTGTCTGTACCTCTGTTGCTTCTGTCTGCACTTCTCTTGCTTCTTTCTGCACCCTTCGTGTCTCTTTCAGCACCTCTGTTGCTTCTTTCTGCACTTCTCTTCCTTCTTTTTGCACCCCTCGTGCCGCCTTCTGCACCTTTGTTGCTTCTTTCTGCACTTCTCTTGGTTCTTTCTGCAATTCTCTTGCCTTTTTCTGCACCATTTGTGTGAGAAGTTGGCCTGATATATGCTGTCCACTAGCTCTAGTGGGCACCTTGTATCAGTCCAAACAACCCCTTATTGGCATAGGTTAAAGACAACCTTTATTGAAAGCTATCCTAGCTATGGAGAGCAGCCTTCAGGCTAAGTCTTGAAGGAATGTAAAGCAGCTTGTTTTGCCAGTCTATAATCTCTTGAGTCACTAAATGAAAGATATCCACACCAGGTATATATATAAAATATATGTATTTATTACTAAACACACCCTCCTAGTCTCTTTATGAGACTAGAGGTCAAAACACATAAATTACACTTCAATAATCACAGTAAAATAGCACAAATACATGTCAGGCCCTAGGGGCGAGCCAAACTATATACTGAAATAGTGGTATAATAACCACGACTTAACTAGACACAAAGCCAAGAGCCTGTAGAATCGCTGGGACCCCAAGTAACCACCCAAGGTAGTGACACAGGGGACCCACGGGGGGGCGTGGGCAGTGTGTGAACACAGTCGTGCGCCCCCGTTAGCTTCTATGGGGAAAGTCGCGGTTAGATTTTTAAAGATTAGGGACACTTAGAAATGAGTCAGGACAAAACCCTTTTGGACTTAGGAAGTTCTAGGGCTAGCACCCACGGGAGCACCGGAGTACTCGTGTTACCTCACCCAGGGAAGCAGGGTGCATAGGTGTCTTTTGGTGTCGGGTTGCGTCGTCGATTTCGATGGGAGCTGGTGAAGAAGTGCTGTTGTCGTGAAGATGTGAAGTGTCCGAAGAAATCCAAGCCTGGATCGAGGAGGAGAAGAACCTGAAAGTAGAGGGAACAGAGTCTGGGTCACTTGCCAGTGACCAGGAAGGCGATAAGCAGATGCCCACCGATGTCGGGTGATTTCAGGTGAAGGAGGTGAAGCTTGACTCTTCAGCCACGAGGACCAGGAGGCGTCGAGGATGACCAGGAGCTGGATTCGAGCTGTCCCGCGAAGGATGTCGAGTGCTGCAGCATCGGTGCCTGGATTGGACACAACAAGTCTTGGCAACAGCAACCCAAGCAGAAAGAGAAGAAATGCTTCGGTGCAGACCAGCAAGGTCTGGGAGACTCACCACTTGGTTGGGAGTCAGGGCACGTCTGGAGCAACTAGGGAAGCCCAAGGAAATGCAAAGTTACCCCCTCACGGACCCACCAGCCAATGGACCAGGGATCGCGAAGGGACCTTGAGGCGAAACACAAAATGGTGGCCCACGGGTCACTTGGAATGACCAGGCTGACAATCTTCAGTGGGTTCAGTGCTCAAGGTGGGGGCTACAAGTTAGCCCAAGCACGACTTCAAGAGATGTTGAGAAGTCAATGCACTTGCAGAAATGCACGGTGACCAGGAGTTCTGGTTCCACACTACTCACGAGGGCTGCGGGTCTCAGCTTTGCTGGGGACTCGGGTCGGCCGCTAAGATGTCTGGAAATCTTCTTCCTGGTCTGAAAATACTTTGGAGTCCGGCGGGAGCTTCGATGATGCAGACCAGCAAAAGGCTTCATTGGTGCCTGCCAAGCAGGGGAGTCACTCCTTGACCCCAAGGGAGATTTCTTCAGTCTTCTAGTCGAAATAGAAAGTTGAAGGTCCAGGATATATGTTGCAGAGTTTCGTCCAGGTTAATCTAAAGTCTTAAGGACAGGGTTCCCATACTTATACTAAGGTAGGGGGTTGGACATACTCTGGGGACCCACCTTTGGGAGGGTTTGGAAAGAGGGGTGGTTACACCCATTTCCTTTGTCCAGTTTCGCACCAGAGCAGCGGCAGGTAGCCCCTGCAACCAGTTTGAACTGGACTATGCACAGGGACACCAAGTGTGCCCCCAGTGCAGGACTTCAAAGCACCAGAGAGTACTCCCGCCCAGGCCCAATACACATCTGCCTGTCTGGGGAGGTGGTTACACCTCCCTGGGACAGGTAACCTATTGTCCAGGCCTCCCCTGCTGGAGTTTCGGTCAGCAGCAGGAGGCCAGACCCGTGTCTGTGGCAGTGGCATCCATTTTGTGATGCCAGGGCTTTAGAAAGTCTTTACCGGTTAGACCAGTGTGAACATGTATCTCCCTCTAGAAGGGTGGAATGCTACCCCTGCCGCCAGGACTGGCGGGGGGGAGGTAGTATTCCAAAGTGTTTGACACCAAACACAACATGTTTCTGTGCAGCCAGTCAAAAGTTAGCATTTACCGCAAGGTTATAATGCACTTAAAAGTATATGGTCAGGCTGCACCACAAACAGCATCAGAGGAGGTACTCCGAACACTGTAGAGGGGCTCTGTTCATGCAGGGGCACCCTCTCACATCAAAACCAAGCACTCTGCCTTCAGGATTGTCAAGGCCTGCCATAGGAGTGACTTATAGGTTTTATATGTGTGTGCAATGGTCGTGATATAGGTGGCCTATACCACAGTAAGGGGTGCAGGCACCACCTTACCCAGGCTGCAGTAGCAGTGTCATGCCCCTGGTAGGCCTCTGAGGTACCTATGCCCTAAGTACATAGTATACCATATACTAGGGGCTTATAAGGCACTCTAGAATCCAATTAGAAATGTCCCTAGTGTACATGGAAACCATTTAAGAGAGGAAGCAGCTAGGCTGGGGGCATGAATAGCAGGGTCCTAGCCAGATTAAAGTCGAAAAACAGTGAAACACCAGCAAAACGTGGGGGTACCCACGTGAAGCAGATCCTACTCTCCTACACAACCCCCCCAAACGCAGGGACATTAAACTAACCTTGACCAGTTGAGTCTTCATGTTCTAAGTGGAAATATCTGGAGAGTCCATCTGCATTGGCATGGTTACTCCCAGGTCTATGTTCCACTGTATAGTCAATCCCCTGTAGGGAAATGGACCACCTGAGCAATTTGGGATTTTCACCCTTCATCTGTTTTAGCCATAAGAGGGGCTTATGGTCTGTCTGAACAATGAAGTGTGTACCAAATAAGTATGGCCTCAACTTCTTCAGAGCCCAAACCACAGCAAAGGCCTCCCTCTCTATGGCTGACCAACGGTTCTCTCTGGGGGTCAACCTTCTGCTTATGAAAGCTACTGGTTGATCCTGACCTTCATCATTCAACTGTGACAGCACAGGCCCTACCCCCAATTCAGATGCATCTGTTTGGACAATTAACTTTTTGGAGTAGTCAGGACTTTGCAGAATGGGAGCAGTGCACATGGCCTGCTTCAGGTCATCAAATGCCTTTTGACAGCTAGCTGTCCACTGAATCTTTTGGGGAATTTTCTTAGAGGTTAAATCATTCAGGGGTGTCACTATTGATCCATACCCCATGACAAATATTCTATAGTACCCAGTCAGGCCTAAGAAGGCTTTCACCTGAGTCTGGGTAGTGGGAACAACCCAGTCGATTATGGTCTGGATTTTGCTCTGCAATGGTTGAACCTGGCCTCCACCTACAAGGTGACCCAGATACACAACCTGACTCTGTCCTATCTGGCACTTAGTAGCCTTGATAGTTAGGCCTGCTTTTTGCATGGCCTCCAAAACATTCCTTAGGTGGACCAGGTGATCCTCCCAGGTGGAGCTAAGGACAGCAATATCATCTAGATATGATGCACTATAGTCTTCCAGGCCTGTAAGGACTTGATTCACCAACCTTTGGAAAGTGGCAGGTGCATTTGTCAAACCAAAGGGCATTTCCACAAATTGATAGTGCCCACTAGGGGTAGAAAATGCTGTCTTTGGCTTTGCATCATCAGCTAGTCTGATCTGCCAGTAGACAGCTGTCAAATGTGCTTAGAAATTTGGCTGAGGCCAAAGTATCTATTAGCTCATCTGCCCTGGGGATGGGATGGGCATCAGTCCTAGTGACTGCATTGAGATCCCTGTAGTCTACACAAAACCTCATCTCTCTCTTGCCATCTTTGGTGGGAGGTTTGGGTACCAGGACTACTGGACTAGCCCAAGGGCTATCTGCGGGTTCAATCACTCCCAAATCCAACATCTTTTGGAGTTCTGTCCTTGCACAGTCCCTGACATGGTCAGGTTGCCTGTAGATCTTATTCTTCACAGGCAGACTGTCCCCAGTGTCCACTTCATGAGTGCACCCGGTGGTCTGACGTGGAGTCAGAGAACACATATGTCTGAACCAGCTGAGAAGTTTTCTGCAGCCAGTTTGCTGCTGGGCAGTGAGGCTGCCTGCCAAGGCTGCACCATCAACTGACCCATCATCAGGGTTCTGAGAAGCAGGTCAGGGAGTGGGTCACTCTCTTCCTCCTGTCCTTCATCAGTAGCCATGAGCATGCCCATGTCTGCCCTGTCAACATATGGTTTTAGTCTGTATACATGAAGTACCCTGTGGGGACTCCTAGGGGTTCCAAGATCTACCAAGTAGGTGACCTCCCCTTTCTGCTCAACAATTGTATGGGGGCCACTCCATTTGTCCTGGAGGGCTGCTGGGGCCACAGGCTCCAACACCCACACTTTCTGTCCTGGCTGGTAAACAGTCAGTACAGCCTTTTGGTCATGCCAGGCTTTTTGTAATTTCTGGCTAGCCTCGAGGTTTTTGGTTGCCTTTTTCATATACTCAGCCTTCCGGGAGCGGAGGCCAAGTACATAGTCCATGTGAGAAGTTGGCCTGGCATATGCTGGTCACTAGTTATAGTGGCCACCTTGCACCAGTCCAATTTGACTCTTATGGTAGATAGGTTTAAGACAACCTTTTAATAAAAGCTATCCTAGTGGTAGCTGTGGAGAGCAGCCTTCAGGCTAAGTCTCTGAGGAATGTAAAGCAGCTTGTTTTACCTTATAATCTCTTGAATTACCAAATGAAAGGACACCACACAGGTATATATATCAAATATATATGTATTTATTTCTAGACACACTCTACTAATCTCTTTATGAGATTAGAAGCCAGGAACACATTCAAATATCAACGTTTCACCATAAGTTAAGATCAAATATGGCTGGAGCCCTAGGGACGTACCAGACCATATACTAAAACAATGGGTTGAGAAAGTCGAATTGCAAAATGACAAGGCCTAGGGCCTGTAGAATCGCTGGGGCTTCACCACTGCAGTGAAAGCAGGTAAGTAACCAGCCCACGGGAGACGTGTTCAGTGTGTGAACACAGCCGCGGGTTCCCTATTGATTACATTAGAGCAAGTCGCGGTTTGATTTTTAAAGTTTTAGGGTACTTCGAGGAAGTCTACAAGCAAGCCACTTACAAGGTAAGTAATTTGAGGGCCAACACACACTAGGGCACCGGAGTGCATGAGTTACCTCACCCAGGGAGGCCGGGTGCATAGGTGTCTTTTGGTGTCAGGTCGCGTCGCTGTTTTCTATGGAGACCAAAGAAGACTTGCTGCTTGCGTCGGCTGAAGAAGTGTCCGGTAGAATCCAAGGGTGGATTTAAGATGGAGATGACCTGAAAATTGAAGGGACAGTGTTCAAAGTCACTTGCCAGTGACCGTGGCCAGGAAGATGGCTGACCACGGATGTCGGGTGATTTCAGGTCGTCGATGGTGTATTGACTCTTCGCTCACGAGGTCCAGGAGAGATCGATGATGACCAGCACCTGGATTTGGAGTGTCTCACAAATTCTGCAGCTGACTGAGGTGTCGGCAACCAGATTGAAGTCAACAAGCCTTGGCAACAGCAAGTCTCGTGGAAAACAAAGAAGGTCAGCGTTGCAGACCAGCAAGGTCTGAGGGATTCACCCAGCAAGGATGAGTGAGGGCAGGCCTGGAGCAACCAGGGGAGCTATTTTAGTTGATAAGAAAGTCTTCGGGGGACCCACAAGCCAATGGGCAAGGGATCGCAAAGACGCCTTTCTTCACAAGAGCCCACGGTCACTCGGGATGGGGTAGGCCTCTGATTTTCACTGCAAAACCTGCTGGAGGCTTGTGCCACAAATGGTCTAATGCACACATTCATAGAACGTTGTAAAGGGGTTGCACTTGACAATAGTGCACGGTACCCAGGTATTGCTGTTCCTCATCACTCGTGGAGTCCACTCACCTCAGCTCTGCTGGAAACTCACAATGGCCGTCGAAAAGTCAAGAATTCCACTTCCGGGGCTGAAGGGACTTCGAACTCCGGCAGGAGCGGGAACGTTTGCGACCTTTGATTAGAGTTTCTGGTGCCTGGCAAGCAGGGGAGTCACGCCTTGACTCCAAGGGAGATTCTTCTGTCTTCCAAAGGTAGTGGAACGTCAAAGGGCCAGGATTCTTCTCTGTAGAGCGTCGTCCAGGGTTATCTGCTTTGCAATGGCAAAGTTTGCTTTCTTATACTGAAGATAGGGGAGGGACTAGCTCTATGACCACTCCTCTGGGAGGGTCAGGGTAGGGGGTGGTTACACCCACTTCCCTTTGTCCAGTTTCATGCCAGAGCAGGGACAGGTAGCCCTTGAACTGGTTTGAGCTGGCATATGCACAGAGGAGCCTACTGCTCCCCCAGTGCAGGACTTCAAAGCATTCTAGAAGTTCACCCACCCAGCTCCAATACACTAAATCCTGTCTGGAAGGTGGTGACACCTCCCTGTGACAGGATGCCTATTGTTGGGCCTCCTCCACTGCGAGTTTCAGTCAGCAGCAGGAGGGCAGCCCAGTGTCTGTGCTGGTGGCATCCATTTTGTGATGCCAAGGCTCTTTCAGATTTCTACCGTGTTACCACAGTAGGTACATGTCGTCCCCTCTAGAAGGGTGGGATCATACTCCCACATCAGTTACTGGTGTCGGGGTATGATTCCAAGTTGTTTGACACCAAACACAAAATGTTTGGATGCAGTCATTCCAAAGCTAGCATTTACCGTTGGGTTATAATGCACTTAAGAGTATATGGTTTAACCGGATTCACAAACAGCCACAGAGAATAGACTCTGCCAGCTGCAGAGGGGTCCTGCTCATGCAGAGGCACCCCCTCACATAGTAAACCAAGCACCCTGCCCTTAGGATTGATAGGGCCTGCCATAGGGGTGGCTGATAGGTTTATATGTGTGTGTATGGTGAGATATAGAAATCTATACCTCTGTGAGGAGTGCTAACACTACCTCACCCAGGCTGCAGTAGCCGGCCTGTGGTGTCAGATTGAGTCTGCTTCCCAGGGGTGGCATAATATATGCTGCAGCCCCTGGTATGCCTGTGAAGTGCCTATGCCCTAGGTACCTAAGGTACCATACACTAGGGGCTCATAAGGTACCACAGTATCCAATCACTAGTGCATCTAATATGCACACCAAGTCGTTTAGAGAGAACAGAGAGACTGGGGCCCTGATTAGCAGGGACCCAGCCAGACTATAGCCTGAAACCAGTGTATACATCAGAAAAAAAGTGGGGGCAACATAGGTGCAGATCCTACTCTCCTACACAACCCCCCCAAACGCAGGGACATTAAACTAACCTTGACCAGTTGAGTCTTCATGTTCTAAGTGGAACTACCTTGAGCGTCCATCTGCATTGGCATGTTGGGTCCCAGGTCTATGTTCCACTGTATAGTCCATCCCCTGTAGGGAAATGGACCACCTGAGCAATTTAGGATTTTCACCTTTCATCTGTTTGAGCCATAGGAGGGGCTTGTGGCCAGTCGGAACTATGAAGTGAGTGCCAAACAAGTATGGCCTCAGCTTCTTCAGGGCCCACACCACAGCAAAGGCCTTCCTCTCGATAGCTGACCAACGTTTCTCTCTAGAGGTCAGCCTTCTGCTTATGAAAGCTACTGGCTGGTCTTGACCTTCCTCATTAAGTTGAGACAGTACAGCTCCCATACCCAGCTCTGAAGCATCTGTTTGAACAATGAACTTCTTTTTGTAGTCTGGACTTTGCAAGATGGGGGCAGTGCACATGCTGAGGTCATCAAATGCCTTTTGACAGCTAGCTGTCCACTGAACCTTTTTTGGCATTTTCTTAGAGGTCAGATCATTTAAGAGGGTCACTATAGATCCATATCCCTTAACAAACCTCCTATAGTACCCAGTCAGGCCTAAAAAGGATCTAACCTGTGTTTGGGTTGTTGGAGCTACCCATTCCGTTATGGTCTGGATTTTGCTCTGCAATGGTTGAACCTGGCCTACAAGGTGGCCCAGGTACACAACCTGACTCTGCCCTATCTGGCACTTAGTGGCCTTGATAGTGAGGCCTGCTTTTTGCAGGACCTCCAAAACATTCCTGAGGTGGACCAGGTGATCCTGCCAGGTGGAGCTAAAGACAGCAATATCATCTAGATAAGCTGAGCAATAAGTTTCCATACCAGTCAGAACTTTATTCACCAACCTCTGAAAAGTGGCAGGTGCATTTTTCAAACCAAAGGGCATTACCACAAAGTGATAGTTCCCACCAGGGGTTGAAAATGCTGTTTTGGCCTTGGCATCATCAGCTAACTTGATTTGCCAATAGCCAGCTGTAAGGTCAAATGTACTGAGATACTTGGCTGAGGCCACAGTGTCTATTAGTTCATCTGCCCTTGGAATTGGATAGGCATCAGTCCTGGTGACTGCATTGAGGCCTCTGTAGTCAACACAAAACCGCATTTCTTTCTTACCACCCTGGGTATGAGGTTTAGGCACAAGGACTACTGGACTAGCCCAAGGGCTATCTGAAGGCCCAATAACACCTAGTTCCAACATTTTCTGGACTTCAGTCCTGATACAATCCCTGACATGGTCAGGTTGCCTGTAGATTTTACTCTTGACAGGCAGACTGTCTCCAGTGTCCACCTCATGGGTGCACCAGGAAGTCTGACTTGGGGTCAGGCTAAGCATATGTCTGAACTGTTGCAGAACTTGTCTGCACTCAGTTTGCTGATGCTCAGTGACGCTGCTTGCCAAAGCAACACCATCAACTGACCCATCATCAGGGTTCTGTGAGAGCAGGTCAGGGAGAGGGTCACTCTCCTCCTCCTGGTCCTCATCAGTTGCCATGAGCAAGCCCATGTCAGCCCTGTCCACATATGGTTTTAATCTGTTGACATGGAGCACCCTAAGGGGGCTCCTGGGAGTTCCCAAATCCACCAAGTAGGTGACTTCTACCTTTTTCTCAACAATGGTATGGGGGCCACTCCATTTGTCCTGGAGAGCTGCTGGGACCACAGGCTCCAACACCCACACTTTCTGGACTGGCTGATAAACAGTCAGGACAGCCTTTTGGTCATGCCAAGCTTTTTGTAATTCTTGGCTAGCCTCAAGGTTTTTAGTTACCTTCTTCATGTACTCTGCCATCCGGGAGCAGAGACCAAGTCACATCACATCCTGTTTGGGAGGTTTGAGAGGTACTCCCATCCCTCCTTCACCAAACATAATGGACCTCTGACAGGGTGCCCAAACAGAAGTTCAAAAGGGCTGTAGCCAACCCCCTTCTGTGGGACCTCCCTGTATGTAAACAGAAGGCAGGGAAGTAAAAGGTCCCATTTTTGCCTAAGCTTTTCTGGGAGGCCTTTAATCATTCCCTTTAGGGTTTTGTTGAACCTTTCAACTAACCCATTGCATTGTGGGTGATAGGGAGTAGTGAACTTTTAGTTTACACCACACTCCTTCCACATTGCTTTTAGATATCCTGACATGAAGTTGGTACCTCTGTCAGATATAACCTCCTTAGGGAAACCCACTCTAGAGAAGACTCCAATGAGGGCTCTTGCCACTACAGGGGCTGTAGTGGTCCTGAGGGGAATTGCTTCTGGGTACCTGGTGGCATGATCCACTACCACCAGGATACACCTGTGCCCAGATGCTGTTGGAGGGTCAAGGGGACCACCAATGTCAATCCCTACCCTTCCAAAGGGAACCCCCACCACAGGTAGTGGTATCAGGGGGGCCTTTGTTGTGCCACCTGACTTGCCACTGGCTTGGCAAGTGACACAGGAACATCAAAACTCCTTGTTGTCCTCTGACATGTGTGGCCAAAGAAAATGAGGGACAAGCCTGTCCCAGGTTTTGTTTTCGCCCAAGTGTCCTGCTAATGGGATATCATGTGCAAGGGTCAAGAGGAACCCCCTAAACTTCTGAGGTATCAGCAACCTCCTGGTGGCTCCAGGGGTAGGATCTCTAGCCTCAGAATATAGGAGTCCCTCATCCCAATAAACTTTATGGGACCCGCTAGCACTGCCAGCAGCCTCAGCAGCAGCTTGCTGTCTGAGGGGTTCAAGAGAGGGGCAGCACTGCTGCTCCTTGCTCATATCTTCCCTGGAAGGTCCCCCTGCCCCCAAGAACTCAACCTGACCAGGCTCAAGTTCCTCTGGGGCAGTTCCTTCTTCAGGCTCTGCTTCTTCTCCCTCAGGAGGGGAATCTGAGATCTGAGACAGAGGGGAAGGCACAGCCGTAACCCTACTGCTCCTCCTCTTGGGTAGCATCTGGTCCATAGTTTCAGGTTCCAGAGCTGGTTCAGTTTTATACATTTTGGCCTGTGACCTGGTCACCGTAAATACCTCTGCAGGTATGCCCAACATCTCAGCATGAGTCCATAACTCCACTTCAGACCAGGCTGAAGTCTCCAGATCATTGCCCAATAGACATTTGACAGGGAGGTCTGCACTGACTACTACCTTTTTGAGGCCAGTTACCCCTCCCCAGGAGAAATTCACAACTGCAAGACTATGGTTGGTCCTGACATTGCTTGCATTGGTAACCTGGTACATTGCACCCAGGATGATCTGTGCAGGGTCCACTAGATCCTCTGCCACCATGGTGACACTAGCACCTGTGTCCCTGAATGCCAAAGCCTGTTTGCCATTAATTATAGGCTGCTGTTTGTACTTGCCCAGATTACTGGGGCTCACTATGAAGGACATATCAAGGTCTCCCTCACAAACTAGCAATGCCTGTGTTGGTACTCTGACTAGGCCAGAGTCCACATCAGAACCCAGGGTCAACCCTACTACACCCTTATTCTGGTTACCACCTCCACCAATGACTGCACTAGGGGGAACAGTTGCCTTAGGGGCTGGAGTGGTGGTGGTTTGGTCTTTGGATTTGGTACAATCATAAGTCCAGTGCCCTTTCTGTGTACAGAATTTACACCAGGGTTTCTTTTGGCCTTTTCCCTTTGTAGACTGTGAATCCCCACCAGATGCAGATTTTTGGGGCGCATGTGAAGACTTCTGGTCTTTTGACTTATCCCCACCTTTATCTGAGCCTTTAGGATCTTGCTTCTTGGTGTCACCCCCTTGGTTCTGGGTTTTCTGCCTCACCCTGGTTCTGACCCATTTGTCTGCCTTCTTTCCCAATCCTTGGGGAGAGGTCAGATCAGAGTCCACCAGGTACTGATGCAACAACTGGTTTTGGCAATTTTTAAGGATCTGTTCTCTCATGATAAGATTATACAATCCCTTAAAATCAGTAACTCTACTACCAACCAGCCTTGGTTGCACAATCAACAAAGTCAGTCCAATCCTGAGTCTGTGCTTTCTGGGTATCTCTGAACTTCAACCTGTACTGTTCAGTGGTTAAGCCAAACCCATCTATCAAAGCACTCTTCAGGGCTTCATAATCATTAGCATCCTCCTCTCTAACAGTGAGGAGCTTGTCTCTACCTTTATCAGAAAAGGAGAGCCACAAGATTGCTGCCCACTGTTTCTGGGGGACCTGTTGAACTTTACAGGCCCTCTCCATAGCAGTTATCCATTTGTGGCTATCATCCCCACTCTGGTAGGGAGGAACAACCTTGGACAGGTTCCTATGGTCTGGAATGTAATCTCTGCCTCTAGGGACAGGCACTGTTGCTGCCACCAGGGGTATCTAACCCCTCTTTTCTAGAAGCTCTCTGGAGCTCAAAGGCTTCTCTATCTAAGGCCAATTGCTTGGTTCTGAGGGCAAGTCTAGCTTCCTCATACTGGAGCATCTTGTACCTTCTTTCAGAGGAGGTCTCTCTATGTAAGTATGAGTTCCTCTGATGGACAGAATCATTGTCAGAGTGATATGAGTGGTTAGATTCCCTTGATAGGGACCTAGGCCTCTCTTCCACTCTGACAACTCTCTTAGGGAGAATTCCTCTGTCCTGTTCAGACCTTTCTGGGTCTGGCCCTTCAATCACAGACTTCAGGTCATCTTGATTTTCATCATCAGACCCAGAGACTATGGCTGACCCACCCCCTGATCCAGATCAACCAGCTCCTAGAGCCAGTCTAAGATCATCTGCTATAAGTAGATTTATCAGGTGTAGTGTGGAGGGACTCTGTCCTAATCCCAGGTGTCTTGCAACACACATGGCCTTCAAGTCAAAGAAGGTCATGTCCTTATACTTGGGTTGGGTGGATCCACTGGCTCCATCCCTTAAGGACATTCTAGTGTTATGCAGTGTTGCACTACCTACACTAGTTTGTGGCCTACTGATCCTAGCTTAAGCTGTAGCAAGGGTGTGCTATCCCTTCACAAACAACTCTAAGTTCAGTAGAACTTATTGATACTAAGCTTGACTTTTGTATGTATCTTGAGTACCTTTAGTGGTTTTCAGTTGGTAATTCAAATAGAGATTTTCTGGTAAAAAAATGGCAAGCTGGAATCCCACACACTGCCCACCAATGTGAGAAGTTGGCCTGGCATATGCTGGTCACTCGTTATAGTGGCCACCTTGCACCAGTCCAATTCGACTCTTATGTTAGATAGGTTTAAGACAACCTTTTAAAGAAAGCTATCCTAGTGGTAGCTGTGGAGAGCAGCCTTCAGGCTAAGTCTCTGAGGAATGTAAAGCAGCTTGTTTTACCTTATAATCTCTTGAATTACCAAATGAAAGGACACCACACAGGTATATATATCAAATATATATGTATTTATTTCTAGACACACTCTACTAATCTCTTTGTGAGATTAGAAGCCAGGAACACATTCAAATATCAACTTTTCTGAATAAGTTAAGCACAAATATAGCTGGAGCCCTAGGGGCGTACCAGACCATATACTAAAAAAATGGGTTAAGAAAGTTGACTTGCAAAATGACAAGGCCCAGGGCCTGTAGAATCGCTGGGGCTTCACCACTGTAGTGAAAGCAGGTAAGTAACCGGCCCGCGGGAGACGCATGCAGTGTGTGAACACAGCTGCGGGTTCCCTATAGAATACAATGGAGCAAGTCGCAGTTTGATTTTTAAAGTTTTAGGGTACTTCGAGGAAGTCTACAAGCAAGCCACTTACAAGGTAAGTAATTTGAGGGCCAACACACACTAGGGCACCAGAGTGCACGAGTTACCTCACCCAGGGAAGCCGGGTGCATAGGTGTCTTTTGGTGTCGGGTTGCGTCGCTGTTTTCTATGGAGACCAAAGATGACTTGCTGCTTGCGTCGGCTGAAGAAGTGTCCAGTGGAATCCAAGGGTGGATTCAAGATGGAGATGACCTGAAAATTGAAGGGACAGTTTTCAAAGTCACTTGCCAGTGACCGGTGGCCAGGAAGATGGCTGAGCACAGATGTCGGGTGATGTCCAGGAGAGATCGACGATGACCAGCAGCTGGATTTGGAGTGTCTCACAAATTCTGCAGCTGAGTGAGGTGTCGGCAACCAGATTGGAGTCAACAAGCCTTGGCAATAGCAAGTCTTGTGGAAAACAAAGAAGGTCAGCGTTGCAGACCAGCAAGGTCTGAGGGACTCACCCAGCAAGGGTGAGTGAGGGCAGTCCTGAAGCAACCAGGGGAGCCATTTTAGTTGATAAGAAAGTCTTCAGGGGACCCACAAGCCAATGGGAAAGGGATCGCAAAGACCCCTTTTGAGGAAATGCTTCACAAAGAGCCCACGGTCACTCGGGATGGGGTAGGCCTCTGATTTTCACTGCAAAACCTGCTGGAGGGTTGTGCCATAAATGGTCCAATGCACACGTTCGTAGAACGTTGTAAAGGGGTTGCACTCGACAATAGTGCATGGTACCCGGGTATTGCTGTTCCTCATCACTCGTGGGGTCCACTCGCCTCAGCTCTGCTGGGGACACACAATGGCCATCGAAAAGTCAAGAATTCCACTTCTGGGGCTGAAGGGACTTCGAACTCTGGCGGGAGCGGGAAAGTTTGCGAACTTTGATTAGAGTTTCTGGTGCCTGGCAAGCAGGAGAGTCACGCCTTGACGCCAAAGGAGATTCTTCTGTCTTCCAAAGGTAGTGGAACGTTAAAGGGCCAGGATTCTTCTTTGTAGGGCGTCGTCCAGGGTTATCTGCTTTGCAATGGCAAAGTTTGCTTTCTTATACTGAAGATAGGGGAGGGACTAGCTCTATGACCACTCCTCTGGGAGGGTCAGGGTAGGGGGTGGTTACACCCACTTCCCTTTGTCCAGTTTCACACCAGAGCAGGGACAGGTAGCCCTTGAACCGGTTTGAGCTGGCATATGCACAGAGGAGCCTACTGCTCCCCCAGTGCAGGACTTCAAAGCACTCTAGAAGTTCACCCACCCAGCTCCAATACACTAAATCCTGTCTGGAAGGTGGTGACACCTCCCTGTGACAGGATGCCTATTGTTGGGCCTCCTCCACTGCGAGTTTCAGTCAGCAGCAGGAGGGCAGCCCAGTGTCTGTGCTGGTGGCATCCATTTTGTGATGCCAAGGCTCTTTTAGATTTCTACTGGGTTACCACAGTATGCACATGTCGTCCCCTCTAGAAGGGTGGGATCATACTCCAAAACCAAAGGAAATGGACGGAGTGTTGAACATTGCAAGCACTCACCCCCAGTCAACTGATCTGGGTTTAATCCATCACCGTTCTTTAGCCCACTCTGCCACCCCAGTTCAGACATGGCCATTTGCAAATCAGTCTGACCCTGTGCCTCATGGGAACAGTCCAGCCCGAACTGCCAAGCCATGTCTTCCCTGGACCGGAAACAAGCTTCCTAGGACCGGTTTCAGGCATTTCAGCCGTCTTCAGCCAGGCTTGCTTGAATCCAGTGGCAAAGTGAGCAAGGGACTCACGTCTGAGCATACCCTGCCAACTTATGGCGAACAAAGCAAAACCAAAGGAAATGATGGACGGAGTGTTGAACATTGCAAGCACTCACCCCCAGTCAACTGATCTGGGTTTAATCCATCACCGTTCTTTAGCCCACTCTGCCACCCCAGTTCAGACATGGCCATATGCAAATCAGTCTGACCCTGTGCCTCATGGGAACAGTCCAGCCCGAACTGCCAAGCCATGTCTTCCCTGGACCGGAAACAAGCTTCCTAGGACCGGTTTCTGGCATTTCATCCATCTTCAGCCAGGCTTGCTTGAATCCAGTGGCAAAGTGAGCAAGGGACTCACGTCTGAGCATATCCTGCCAACTTATGGCGAACAAAGCAAAACCAAAGGAAATGATGGACGGAGTGTTGAACATTGCAAGCACACACCCCCAGTCAACTGATCTGGGTTTAATCCATCACCGTTCTTTAGCCCACTCTGCCACCCCAGTTCAGACATGGCCATTTGCAAATCAGTCTGACCCTGTGCCTCTTGGGAACAGTCCAGCCCGAACTGCCAAGCCATGTCTTCCCTGGACCGGAAACAAGCTTCCTAGGACTGGTTTCTGGCATTTCAGCCGTCTTCAGCCAGGCTTGCTTGAATCCAGTGGCAAAGTGAGCAAGGGACTCACGTCTGAGCATACCCTGCCAACTTATGGCGAACAAAGCAAAACCAAAGGAAATGATGGACGGAGTGTTGAACATTGCAAGCACTCACCCCCAGTCAACTGATCTGGGTTTAATCCATCACCGTTCTTTAGCCCACTCTGCCACCCTAGTTCAGACATGGCCATATGCAAATCAGTCTGACCCACTCTGGTAGGGAGGGACAATCTTATTCAGGTTTCTATGTTCATAATACCTCTCCCTATCTCTAGGGAAGTTGCTGCCACCAAGGGATTCTAGTCCCTCCTTTTCTCTAGCTCTGTAGAGCTCTAGGGCTTCCTTATCTAGGGCTAACCGTTGCTTTCTGAGGTTATATTGAGCACTCCTCTCCTGGGAGGTTTCCCTCCCTCTGTGAGAAGAAACAGAGGTTCCTATAGATGAGGTAGAATGGACAGACCCCCCTGAGAGAGATCTATCCCTTCTAACCCTTCTTTCAACCCTTCCTGGAGGGACAAAGAGAGGGCCATTCTGCTCCTCTCCCGCATCCTCATCCCAGGGAGCTGGGTTAACCAGATCCTGATCATTGTCATCAGTCTGGTCAGCAGCAGAGGTTAGGTCAGGGGAGTTTCCACCCCTGGGTCCACCCTCCACTGTTGCCCCACCCACTCTGCCTACCCCATCAGACGCACTAGAGTCTGAGAGATCATCCAACTTGAGTATCTCCAAGAGATGCTGGGTGGTTGGGCTTTTGCCTGTCTTCAGCTTCCTAATTGAACATAAAGTCCTAAACTGAGCAAAGGTGAGATCCTCATATTCATCATCATCATCATCATCAGTCTTTATTCGATTTAAAAGTGAATCATAAAAGACACAAACATAAAACAAGAGCACAATTTTTGTGCCCACAATAATACCGAACATCAATAAATACATTAAAAAACTGTTAAAAAATACATTAAATAAATCAGTATACTGACGAGAGGATCTAGTATAAGGACACATTGACTACTACAGATTCTAGATCGCCAATTTAACAAGCATTTACAATGCAATGGTCTCGGCATTGGTGAAGTTAGAGCTATTGGCATTGCTCATGACATTATTTTTGTTTATGTTTTTGTTTTTAAAACATTTAAAGAAACGGCATTGTCATGAGCAATGCCAATAGCTCTAACTTTACCAATGCCGAGACCGTTGCATTGTAAATGCTTGTTTCTCCTCTCTCCTGAAAGCAGATGCACGCTTCTCCTTGACTTCACCCCCCGTCCCCAAACAAACAGCGTACCCACTCACCTATTAGCGCCACATTTTCTTTTACTTTTCTTTATCAGTATTTTGACAACAGTATGCCTCCTTCACATACACTTGCACATAATCAAAAGTGCAATTAGAAAACATAATCACTGCGCTGTGCGCTCTACAGAAGCGCCAAGGTCTGGAAGACCATCTATTCCGACTACCTTTCTGAACCACTGAAAACCTCGCACTGACCCCTTGAACTTCAACTCCAGAGACTCAATCGTGGCCCGCTGTAAACACATACAGGCGACTCAATAAAAGTTTGCGTTATACAAGAGCAATATCCTAAACCCAAAAAATAGAAACATCAAAACTTGAAATAGCAAACATGCAGAGAGAATGCAAATTTAAGATTAAGTAAAAAACGTGAAGAAAACTAGAATTAAATCGCTGTCACTGATTACTTTAAATTTTTTCACATTCATTGTTCAAAAATCGCTTGGTGTTTTGCATGCACTGTGACATTGGGGAGCGAGGAGGTAAAGGGGAAAGGTCTGCACCGTGCAGAGCAAAAACGGCCAAAGTGGCCATGTCATGGACCACGGTAGGGAGCTCAGGAACAGGGTCTGAAAAGTACAAGGGTGACAGCGGCTGAGTTTGATTTAAGATGATGTTAAATACCTCCCCGAAGATGCTGAGCAAGGAGGACACCTGTGCCTCGCGACATATAACCGCCTCCTCCAATGTTCGGAGCTCGGCCTCGGAGTATCCCTGATGTTGAAATGCCATGGCTCTTATGTCTTGCACAGGGAAGGTTCAGGCACCAAACGCATACCGCATCAACACACGTGAAAACTCAACGCCGGTGCGTCCTTTCAAAGCCAGGCGGGCTGACAGCTCCGGAAGCCACGCGAGACTTCAAGACCAATCTACCCCCCCACCTCCTACCCTACTTCCTCGCATCATGTGCCATGCATGGGCGGTGCGAATCTCCGTGCGATTGAAATTAAGGAGTGATTTGAGTAAGTAGTCGTGCCTTTCCTACGGTGGTACCAACATCAAACGTTGCTACCGCAAGAGCTGTCCGACGTCGAGTTATGTCATTCCTACTCATTAGAAGCCTACTGACGAAGAAAAGCTCTTAAATTTAACAGGAGAATAATCCGAAAAAGACATAGAATTGAGACCGAGCTTCACATGATCAGTTCCAAGATAGAAAGGGAAAAGGGACGAATTACGTAACTTTTGTCTGGTCGTAACAGCCATCTTGAAGTGGCCAGTAAAGAAGCTTTTCTGGGTAGCGTGAGTAGAGGAACAGCAAACATTGCCAAAGTTTCAGATCGCTTATGTGTGACATTCTCATAATTTCAGTGTAATTATGAGTGTCATTCAATTACTATCAGTGGCACTTTCTCGAGAGCAAAATCAAGCGAAGGCGAGAAAAACGTACATTTCAAAAATTACACCCATTTGACCTAACGAGAAACAGTAAGATCTTGAAACTGTTGCAGAGCATCTAAATGGAAGGACCCTAACCTAGTGCCCTTATAAACTGATCATACCGTAAAACAATTGTGTAACTGTGATATTAAACAGTAAACATGTCTTTCAGAGGCAGTACTTTATTAACGTTTTTTGCACATATTCAAACACACGCAATTAAATACAAACAAGTAAACAGGAACAGGGCACCGGAAGACACCACCGCCTTTCTCCGAGGCACAGCAGAAATGCCTCGGAGAAAGGGAGCGTCCTTTTCGGATTCGGGGGCGTGTTTTGCTGTTGTCTCCTCCCTGAGACTTTTCGCAAAAAACACACCCCCCGATCCGAAAAGGACGGGGCATGATTGGAGTGACGGGACCTCTTCTCCAATGGCTGGCCAGCATTTACTAGGCCAGCCAATGGAGAACAGGGGAGAAGAGGGGCGGGTTCAAGCCCCTCTTCTCCCAAGTCATTATCTCTCGCGAGCGAGACTGCGCAAGCGCAGCCATCGCTAGCCGAGACCTAAAAATCAAGTCTCAGGACACAAAAGGGACCCAAGCCCCAAGTTCTATTAAGGGGCTTCTAGGGTGCACTTAATCGCTTTTCTCCGTAAGGACCAAGCCCAACCCAGATATTTAGCTAGGGCAACAGAAACTATTGTTAAAGAGCTAGTGCGCAAAATTCGTAATGCCACAGCGCTGCTCCTGGTTCCAAGGGTCTTGCACATGGGAGAAAGCCAGACACGCCTTGGAATAGCAAATGCCGGACAGGCAAACAAAAAGTGAGGAGTGGTTTCAGATTTAGCCCCGCATGCAGGGCATAGTTCCTCCGATTTCCTAGCCCACCTTCCTGTCAAAGATCTAAGAGGCAGAGAGCCAGCTCTAAACTGGAAATAAAGTTTCCTGTCACCAACATTGGTAACCAAGTCCCAGTATGATTCTAGAGTAGGAGTAATTTTAGCCTCTAAAAAGCTACCAGACATCCCTGTAGCTCTATTCAATACCTGGAAATCTACTCTTTCCCAATATGCCATTTTAAGAGAACTCTTTGATGGGAACACAGCAGTCGCCGGGTCATACCATAACCCCTCCATACCCATGTCTTTCAACGTCGCATGTAGGTTCTTCAGCCATACAATTTTGTGGAAAACATCAGTTTTTATGATGTCCATGAGGCCGTTAGCGTAATGGGAGAGCTCAGGGGTAGTCCAAAGCCTCCGCCAGTATAAAACCGGTCGGAGCTTTGCAATATCTAAAATGGACCTCCTACCTAGATCATATCTGAGTGGGATCAGAGGGGTGCTCTGGGGGAGACCAGTTATAGTTCGAAAGAATTTGTGCTCAACACTGGATAAAGTAACTAGCTGGTCAAAACCCCAAAGCTCCGCCCCATAAAGCACAGAACTTAAGGCCTTTGCTTCATAAACTTGTAATACAGGGCTTATTGGCTTTGTAAATGACTTGTTAAATTCCCTGGTTAACCCCTTCAGTGCCCATGACGAGATGGTCTCGTCATGGGCCGCGGTTGCGCTGTGCCCATGACGAGACCATCTCGTCATGAACCCCGCCCGCTAATAGAAAGCCCGGCACAGGGCGGGGAAAGGGCGGGGCACGCAAGAGGTTAAAGCACCGGTTAGTTGTTTGTATCGCAGGGTGGCCATTTCAATGTGTTTACGCCATTTATTGTCATTTGCTATTTGCATGCCAAGGTACGTGAGATCCTCATATTGATAGGGGAGAAGCCCAAGGGCTTCGTTCCCGGACACACTGGTTCCTGGCTGATTAAACATTGCTAATGTGGTGTGGTGTATTGCACTACCTACACTAGTGTGGCCTACTAAACTCTCTTGAGTTGTAGAAAGGGTGTGCTATCCCTTAACACACAACTCTAAGTTCAGTAGAACTTACTGTATACTTAAGCTTGTATTATATGTACCTAGGGTACCTTTAGTGGTATTGCAGTTAGTTACTCAATTGAGATTATCTGGTAAAACAATAGCAAGCTGGAATCCCACACGCTGCACACCAATGTGAGAAGTTGGCCTGATATATGCTGTCCACTAGTTCTAGTGGGCACCTTGTATCAGTCCAACCCACCCCTTATTGGTATAGGTTAAAGACAACCTTTATTGAAAGCTATCCTAGTGGTAGCTATGGAGAGCAGCCTTCAGGCTAAGTCTTGAAGGAATGTAAAACAGCTTGTTTTACAAGTCTATAATCTCTTGAGTCACTAATTGAAAGATATCCACACCAGGTATATATATAAAATATATGTATTTATTACTAAACACACCCTCCTAGTCTCTTTATGAGACTAGAGGTCAAAACACATAAATTACACTTCAATAATCACAGTAAAATAGCACAAATACATGTCAGGCGCTAGGGGCGAGCCAAACCATATACTAAAATAGTGGTATAAGAACCACGACTTAACTAGACACAAGGCCTAGAGCCTGTAGAATCGCTGGGACCCCAAGGAACCACCCAAGGTAGTGATACAGGGGACCCACGGGGCCGTGTTCAGTGTGTGATCACAGCAGCGAGCTCCCGTTTGCTTCTATGGGGAAAGTCGCGGTTAGATTTTTAAAGATTAGGGACACTTAGAAATGAGTCAGGACCAAACCCTTTTGGACTTAAGTAAGTTCTAGGGCTAGCACCCACGGGCACACCGGAGTACTCGTGTTACCTCACCCAGGGAAGCCGGGTGCATAGGTGTCTTTTGGTGCCGGGTCGTGTCGTCGATTTCAATGGGAGCTGGCGAAGTGCTGCTGCTGTGAAGATGCGAAGTGTCCGAAGAGATCCAAGCCTGGATCATTGATGAGAAGAACCTGAAAGCATAGGGGACAGAGTCTGGGTCAATTGCCAGTGACCAGGAAGGCGATAAGCAGATGCCCACCAATGTCGGGTGATTTCAGGTGAAGGAGGTGAAGCTTGATTCTTCAGCCACGAGGACCAGGAGGTGTCAAGGATAACCAGGAGCTGGATTTGAGCTGTCCCATAAAGGATGTCGAGTGCTGCAGTGTCGGTGCCCGGATTGGACACAACAAGCCTTGGCAACAACAACACAAGCAGAAAGAGAAGAAATGCTTCGGTGCAGACCAGCAAGGTCTGGGAGACTCACCACTTGGTAGGGAGTCAGGACATGTTTGGAGCAACCAGAGAAGCCCAAGGAAATGCAAAGTAACCCCCTCAGGGACCCGCCAGTCAATGGACCAGTGATCGCGAAGAGACCTCAAAGCGAAACACAAAATGGCAGCCCACGGATTACTCGGAATGACCAGGCCAACAATCTTCAGTGGATTCAGTGCTTGAGGTGGGGGCTACAAGTTAGCCCAAGCACGACTTCAAGAGACGTTGAGAAGTCAATGCACTTGCAGAAATGCCCGGCGACCAGGAGTTCCACGCTACTCACGAGGGCTGCGGGTCTCAGCTTTGCTGGGTACTCGGGTTGGCTTCTGAGATGTTTGGAAATCTTCTTCCTGGGCTGAAAATACTTCAGAGTCCAGCGGGAGCTTCGATGATGCAGACCAGCAAAATGCTTCATTGGTGCCTGCCAAGCAGGGGAGTCACTCCTTGACCCCAAGGGAGATTTCTTCAGTCTTCTAGTCGAAATAGAAAGTTGAAGGTCCAGGATGAATGTTGCAGAGGTTCGCCAGGGTAATCTAAAGTCCTAAGGACAGGGTTCCCATACTTATACTAAGGTAGGAGGTTGGACATACTCTGGGGACCCACCTATGGGTGGGTTTGGAAAGAGGGGTGGTTACACCCATTTCCTTTGTCCAGTTTCATGCCAGAGCAGGGGCAGGTAGCCCCTGCAACCGGTTTGGACTGGACTATGCACAGGGACACCAAGTGTGCCCCCAGTGCAGGACTTCAAAGCACCAGAGAGTGCTCCCTCCCAGCCCCAATACGCATCCGCCTGTCTGGGGAGGTGGTTACACCTCCCTGGGACAGGAAACCTATTGTCCAGGCCTCCCCTGCCGGAGTTTTGGTCAGCAGCAGGAGGCCAGACCCGTGTCTGTGGCAGTGGCATCCATTTTGTGATGCCAGGGCTTTAGAAAGTCTTTACCGGGTAGACCAGTGTGAACATGTCTCTCCCTCTAGAAGGGTGGAATGCTACCCCCGCTGCCAGGACTGGTGGGGGGGTAGTATTCCAAAGTGTTTGACACCAAACAGGACATGTTTCTGTGCAGCCAGTCCAAAGTTAGCATTTACCGCGAGGTTATAATGCACTTAAGAGTATATGGTCAGGCTGCACCACAAACAGTATCAGAGGAGGTACTCCAAATGCTGTAGAGGGGCTCTGCTCATGCAGGGGCACCCTCTTACATAAAAACCAAGCACTCGGCCTTCAGGATTGTCAAGGCCTGCCATAGGAGTGACTTATAGGTTTTAAATGTGTGTGCAATGGTAATGATATAGGTAGCCTATACCACAGTACGGGGTGCAGGCACCACCTTACCCAGGCTGCAGTAGCAGACCTGTGGTGTCATTTTGGAGTGCTTCCCAGGGGTGGCATTATACATGCTTCAGCCCCTGGTAGGCCTCTGAGGTACCTATGCCCTAGGTACATAGTATACCATATACTAGGGGCATATAAGGCACTCCAGAATCCAATTAGAAATGTACCTAATGTACATGGAAACCATTTTAGAGATGAAGCAGCTAGGCTGGGGCCCTGAATAGCAGTGTCCCAGACAGACTAAATTCGAAAAACAGTGAAACACCAGCGTGGGGGTACCCATGTGAAGCAGATCCTACTCTCCTATACTTCGTGCCTCTTTCACCACCTCTATTGCTTCTTTCTGCACTTTTCTTCCTTCGTTCTGCACCCCTCTTACCTCTTGCTGCACCTCTGTTGCTTCTTTCTATACTTCTATTGCCTCTTTTTGTACCTCTCATGCTTCTTTCTGCACCTCGCTTGCCTCTTTCAGCACCTCTCTTGCTTTTTTCTGCAGATCTCTTGCCTCTTTCTGCACCCTTATGTTCTTTTTCCTCTTGCCTCTTTCTTCACCCCTGTTCCCTGTTTCTGCACCTTTCCTGCCTCTTTCTGTACCTCTATTGCCTCTTTTTGCATCCTTCATGCCTCTTTAAACACCTCTGTTGGTTCTTTCTGCACAGCTCTTGCCTTTTTCTGCACCTCACTTGCCTCTTTCTGCATTTCTCTTGCTTCTTTCTATACCTCTGTTGCTTCTTTTGGCAATTCTCTTGCCTCTTTCTGCACTTCTCTTCCTTCTTTCTGCACCCCTCTTGTCTCTTTCAGCACCTCTGCTGCTTCTTTCTGCACTCCTCTTCGTTCTTTCTGAACCTCACTTGCCTCTTTCTGCACCCTGTCCCCTGTTTCTATACCTTTCCTGTCTGTTTATGCACCTATCTTGCCTCTTTCTGCATCTCTGAGTTAGAGGTAGTTCAATCCCCCTGCCCTATTATGCCTATTATGTACTAGGGCCCCTACAGGGGAGGTCATACCATTCACAGGGGTACGCGAACCCATAGTGTACCTTAGTGTATGTAGGTTTTTTCACTGTATTCTAAGTGTCTTTCAGTACAGCACTGGCTCCGGGCCTGGTTAGTCAGAATCATTTACCACCAGTACTAGTCAGTAAAAAGTTGGGGGCACAGGATGACTTTGCAACAAGGCCTTTTTCTGCACCTCTGTTGGTTCTTTCTGCTTATCTCTTGCTTTCTGCACTTTTCTACGTCTTTCTGGACTTCTGTTGCCTCTTTCTGCATTTTTCTTGCTTCCTTCTGTGCCTTTCTTCCTCTTTCTTCACATGTCCTACCTCTGTACGCATAGTTAGAAATTAGCATTTAAAACATCTTAGAAATTCACTGAAAAACCATAGGTTTCAGGGATGTTATAGTTAGAAATTATCATTTAAAAAACCTCTGAAATTCAAAGAAAAAACATAGGTTTCAGGGATATTATAATTAGTTGGACTTTCACTTGTACAAAACCAGAGAATTTCAGCCATTATAGTTAGTTGAGCTAACTATAACTCGTGCCCCCGTAACGCACTGCTGATGACGTTACATATTACATCATTCATGACATGGTCAGTCACATCACTGATGACATCTCAACTGACATCACTGATGACATCATCAACCTCATAATCTGATGCACCACCTCAAACCCTAATATAACCTTTGATACACCCACTCTAAAATACAGACTACCATTTTCAAAACCATAGACACACCAATACCTGTTACTACATACCCAATCACTGCTTCCTAGGTCTACACACACGCCCACTCATTCACCCATACAGTCAATTATCAATAAAGCACTGTTATTTGCACTCATACACCTATACAGACACTCACATATCACCACTCATCCATAGAGTTACTCACACACCTAGTCAATCATGCAAGGAATCATTCACACTCATATTTACTCACCTATACAGTTATACACACACCACCTCACTTACTCATACAGATACTAACACATACTCTCTTATACAATCACTGATACAAGCACACACTCATCCACACATCCACTCTCACAATCACTCACTCTCACAGATAGTGATTTATATACTCCAACACTCACATATACTGCCTTTCACACATGTAGTTCCTCACACATGTACCACTGAGACATCCATTCACTCACCAACACACATTCACTCACCCATACAGCCCTTCACAGATGTACTCTTGAACCCATACACCCAGTGAATTACCCACTCACACATCTATGCACAGAGTCACACCCTCAACACAGACAGTCAGGCACCCATACAGATACTCAGACAACCAATCAATAACCCATATAGAGACTCATGTAGCTACTCGCCAACCCATGCAGCCACTTACACACCAACTGACAGACTGATACAGACATTTACACAGTTTAATCACTAACCTACGCATTCAGTAAGACACGTTAATCACTCACTTACACAGTCAACCACACCTACTAAATCATCTATGCAGACACTCATATACCCACTCATACTTCAATACACCTTGGCATATATAGATATCTATAAAACATATTTAAACTTTACAGAAACACACAGTCACTGGATGATGTCATCAGTGATATCATTTGAGATGTTATCAGTGATGTCACTGACCATGTCATGAATGATGTAATATGTGACGTCATCAGCAGTGCATTGCAGGGGCACAAGTTATAGTTAGCTCAACTAAATATAACTGACAAATTGCTCTGGTTTTTTATGAGTGAAATATCCAACTAACTATAAAGTCCCTGAAACCTATGGTGTTTTTCAGTCGATATATATATATTTATATATATCCAAGTGCAAAAAACTCCTTCTGGGAACCACAGCCCAAGGAAGGTGGCCCGCTTGAAAATTAATAAACTGCCAGCAAATAACAAGTATCACAAACCAGCAAGAAGATATACCAAAGTAAGTATACATAAATAAATAACAAATATTAAACTCACCTAAATGTGAAACAAAAATAAACCTAACAACCTCAACCTCTTCAAATTATCAACAAAATACCATTTGAAATGTAACTTACTTTTTTTCCCAACAGAACATACATGTAAGTATACAAAAGAGAAGTAATTGCATTTTTAAACATTTTAATAACAAACATGCAAAAGTTAAAATATAATATATATGTATACTTTTACACTATTTACAGATACATCAGAATCCATGAACTGAAAATGCCCTAAATATTATAATGCATGCTATAGGAGGGAAACTGCCAATGATGATGTTGTAATTCATGTAAGAGAGCACAGCCACCCCCAAATGTGACAGAAATAGAAGTAAGAGAAATATTGCAAGATATAAGAGGGGCAATCACTAGCTACTATGAACCCAGAAGCAAAATCCTGAAATATATACTACCTAGAGTCCCCGAACAGATAACAGGGTAAATTCAACCTATCCCCACTTTAAAATGTTTAATTGCATGAACTAAAAAAAACACCAGCGATACTCCAAGGGCTCCTAGAAGATACCAAGGCATACACATATCTGAACATTTAAACAATTACAGATACAAAAGAACCTTTCCTTTAACATGACAACCTAAATAATGAGAAACAAATCCTAATATTCTCTATAGCAAACAACTTACTATAACTTAGCCAATGTCAAACCTGGATGATGGATGGGACCTTCAAAATGTGTCCCACACCATTCATTCAGGTCTACACCATAAATGATGAATATCAAAACACAAATATCCCTTTCATATATCCCATACTCCCAATAAACCAAAAGAAACACTTACTACAAGCTCTTAAACCATATAAACATAAAACAAATAACTACTACCCCAAAACAAGATCATAGACTTTGAGCAAGCCATGATTCAGACCATTCTAAAAATATAATCCCACGCAGTCATACAATGCTGTTATTAGCATTTGAATCTAAATATATGGAGACACCTAAAAAAATCTGCACTAAGTATAGAATATGCCGCAAACAGCAATTCACAGTTGTAATTTATAAAATGACAGCACTACCCAATGTCCCTGTCACAGAGATAGCCAACCGCTAAAATTGACTAGAAAAGCCCTTTCTACCAACCAAATGAAGACAAACTTAGTCCCCTAATGGGCTATATTTGGGGGACACTTTAGTTGGCTGATTGCATTGCTCTGGACACAGACGTCAACCCAAATTCCAAATACCATGGAGGAATGTCTATGACAGCACCTTGGCTCAGGAAGCCAAAAAAAACAATATACGGGAAGGATGACACAATGCCTTCCAATTCATACTAAGCAGAACCCAACCTACGCTACACAAATACATGGAAGAATTAAAAAATGAGCAAAGCTACCAAGAACTACAAATGGAGCATTCTGTTAGTCAAAATGGCCCTAAACTTAGCAAACAAACCAAAAGTGTACAGCATGCTACAATCTAAAGGCAAACTCTTCATAAATAACAAAAGAGTAGATTATTCAAAATTCATAACCAGAAGCATATTATAAAATAAATGTTAACCTACCACAGTCCTACAAAATTATGATAAACTCTAAACCAACATACCAAATCTATTTTTTTAAATAATAAATATAATATTATAATAGATCAGTGAATTATTTAAAATCACAATGTTAATAAAGACTGATATAATAAAACTCTATATAAATATTTTTTTTAAATGTAACCATCACCAACCAAAATAGATAAAAACAAACTCAGTACATCACATAAAATAATTACAACACATAATCCAAACAATTCCAAATAACAATCACATATATTTGACATAAAAATAATATCACATTTTCCACCCAAAATAAATGAAAGAAATAAAATATAATGTTTTGTAGTTGCAGATCTTTTTCTGTTTCCACTTATTAAAAACTTAGTAATCCACCAAAAATGTGATAAATAAATCCAAACATCTCCCCAAAAATGCTAAATATAAGGGATTCAATCTAAATTCCACAAAGCAATCTAAAGTATCTAGGTTTCATGAAACATCTGAAAAAAGTGTTTTAAAAAAAGAACTGCTCTAGGAAATCAGAAAAAGGGAAATTAAACTGGAAACCACTGGTTTATTATAAACCAAATCTGATTTCCTTTAAACGGAAAAGGAAACTCAAAATACCAAAAGAATGCATTTGTACATGAAAACATGTAAAGTAAATTTAAAGAACCCACCAAAAAACACATTACATTCCCAAAAATATGTATACATAGCAGTTAATCATAAAAGTATAACTAACATCACACAATTTAACATAGCATAGTGATACATTACTAAAACAGAGTACAAAAGCACAAACTAGTAAAAAACACTAAAATCAAAAAATCTAAATATACAAAAACCCCACAAACAACACTATAACAAACTTTCAAATCTCCGCCTACCCTCAAAACCCTTAAAGAAGGACTTATCTGTTCTGATGAACAGCAGCATCCTACTGCGACCTTGTTCCGGGAAAATGGACTTAAAATGAAACAAGTACATTACAAAATAGAATGTAGCATTAAACAAAATGGCCACTAAACAAAATGTAAAAAAAAGACTATCTCCCCACAGAAATGAACAGGAGATACTGTGAAAATTTTGAATAAATGTTTTAGAAATGCAGATAATTATTAAACATGTAATACATATCAAACAATATTATAAAAAATTATGACAAAAATGTAAAGTATAAACTTATGGCCTTATTGTGATTTTGGCAGTCCAGCCGCCCGAACACCAAGACCAACAGAAGCGCTGGTGGTGTTGACCGCTGGGTCCATGGTGTGACTGCAGCAGTCTTGAGGCGGTGGGCAATGGTTTTCCAAATCTATCGATGTCTCTGTGTACATTCCGACTGCACATGTGTCAAATGTACACATTTGCATGATACATGTGGAAAAATATCACAAACCCATTGCCGGAGTCTGGCCCATATGTGGACAGTCCAGGCAATGGGTATATGGTACAAAATAGACTTACCTGTATTGTGCTGCAAAGAGAGTCATATTCCTCAGGATGAAGATGCTGCTGTGAAGGGGGGACCTAGAGAAAAGGGATCTGTGTTAAACTCTGATGGGTAGAACAGAAGAGGAGTGAGTATGAACTCCAAATCCTTCATTTCTGCTGACTCAAATCCAGCGGTCCCACCACCACGGTTGGCTTGTCAGAAAGGCAACTTGTAATTTGGACTGTGGTGAAACTCTTCTGTACCATCCTATGGCAACCCCTTTTTCCCAACCATGTCCCCGGCGGTCTGCGGTGTGCTGGCGTTGTTGGTGGTCAGCCGCGATCTTTGCTTTCCAATAGCATAAAACGGCGTTCAGACCGGCAAGCTTGCGGTGGTCGGCTGGCGAGTACAATAGTTCATGGACTGCCAAACTCACACTAATGCCCTAAATAATAAAAGAAAATATATACAATGAATTATTATATATTTTAATAAAACATATCTTAAAAAATTGTAAAAATGTATATGTAAAAAAGTTAAGAAACGTTAAAAAAATGTAAACATTTTTAAAATATAAAAGATATCAAACATTGTTATAATTTTTTTTTAAAGTTGTAAATTATAAATTGCATAATAGTCTACAATATATACAATTGTTTAACATATATACTAATAAAAGATATGTTAAAATTATGTTGAAAACATATATATTAAAAAGTTAAGAAATGTTAAGAAATTGTTACCAATTAAAAATAAGAGTTGAAAATATACTGCAAACAAATGTGTATAGATATGATTTAGCTGCTTTTTAGTATGAAAAAATAATGAAAATGTTTTTATTTACTTAACTTCATATTTACTTGAATTATATATGATTCAAAAGGTAAACTATAGAATAATAAAACAAATTGAAACAAAAATAGAAAAATGTGTGACATGTCCTTAGTATACAACATTTGGGGAAGGTGTTGGACACTAAAGGAGTTACATTTAATATTCCCCCTCCAAGCTAATCATATTGGAAGAATGTGATGGCTCCTAAAGGGGTAACACTTACTATTCCAGCTCCAATCTAAACCAATTTGAGGTAGGTGCTGAATACTAAACGGGTGACATTTACTGTTTCCACTTCAATCTAAATCAATTTGG
Source organism: Triturus cristatus (assembly GCF_964204655.1). NCBI lineage: Eukaryota > Metazoa > Chordata > Amphibia > Caudata > Salamandridae > Triturus > Triturus cristatus. The sequence continues at coordinate 1,255,564,193 of NC_140589.1, read as the reverse complement.
GGAAGGTCGTGGACACTGAAAGGATGACATTTACTATTCCCAGTCCAATCTAACCATATTGGGGGAAGGTATTGGTCACTACAGGGGTGACATTTACTACTCCCACTGCAATCTAAACCAATTTGGTGAAGGTACTGGACACTAAAGGCGTGACATTTACTATTCCCACTCCAATCTAACCATTTTGGGCGAAGGTGTTGGTCATTAAAGGAGTGACATTTACTATTCCCACTCTACTCTTAACCAATTTGAGGAAGGTGTTGAACACTAAAGGGGTGACATTTACTATTTCAACTCTACTCTAAACCAATTTGGGGAAGGTGTTGGGCACTTAAGGGGTGACATTTGCTATTCCCACTCCAACCTAAACCAATTTGAGGAAAGTATTGGAAACTAAAAGGGTGACATTTACTTTTTCCACTCCAATCTAAACCAATTTGAGGAGGATTTTGGACACTAAAGTGGTAACATTTACTCTTCCCACTCTAATCTAAGCCAATTTGGGAAAGGTGTTGGACACTAAAAGATGAAATTTACAACATGCAATTCAAATTAAAACATTTTACATTACATAAGAAAAATATTACATACACAATTATTACTCCATTTTTTCTCATTTTTTATAAATAAAATTAGCTATAATGGTATTAAAAAACACTAATCTAAGCTGCAAACCTTTATGAACACATTTATATTGTAAATGATAAAATGACTATTTTATTTCATATTAAAAAAAGAATTTAAAGATCAAAATAGACAGTACTATTCATAAATAAACACACAAAAAGACATTTGTAAGACTAAATTAACAATTATAAATCAAGAAAATGTTTATATAAGTTTTATATATTTTTTTAAATTGAAAACAATTTTACTTAAAATAAAATTCCTTTTTTTTAAACGTATACATTTGTAAAAAAATAAAATTAAATGGGCTACGGGTCCATTGAGCCTGGATTTTGGAAAGAAACTGTACTATAATGCACTTTTTTCTTTTGTTTGGAAAGCCTTCATTGATCAGTACAACACATCGGTCACCTGGTAACAAATGACAATGAACAAATGACAAAGAACAAATGACTTGGGCAGAACAAGGCCGAGGGACATGGAGAACAAAGAAAATACCTAACTTACCCATGATGAAAGGCAGAGGAACATTATACTAAAGGCATAAATCTCAACCGTGTGCACAGCTAATGGAATAAACCCCAGACTGTACCACGGATTGCAGGTGGTAGCATGAAGTTTGGAAGGTGGACGGAGAGTAGAAATGAAGAAGGTCGAGGTGTGAGGTGGAGGGGGTAATTGGACATAGTAGAGGGAGGGTGGTATATGTGGGGTGTGCAAAGATATGATGGTGATGAAGTTGCGGGGATTCTGCTCATGCACAGAGCTATGCACAGGAAACCAGGACCTCAGTGAATTGTGGTGTACCAAAAAACTCACCTCAGTACCCAGAACCCCTTATCCGACTAGCATCAGTGTCTCTCCGTTCTCCGTATCATCTCGAAGCTACCAATCATTAGACAACCCAGAACAAGCGACTTAGAGTACTCTCAGGAATGGTGCGAATCAGAAACACCTTTTCGTTATTATTCTCCTATCAGTCTACAACAAGAGTAATCAGAGACACAGAAAAGTTTAAAATGTTTATTTTTAACTACGTGCTCTAAGGTGCAGTACTTTGGCTAATATAAGCAGACAAATGATTAAAAATAAAACCATCAGCATTGTTACAATACCATAGAAAATGAAGGGAGAAATCATATTAAAAATGATAGTGGAAAACAAGTCCTATGGTACTTTGTGAACCACCCTCCCTTGGTTAGTAAACTAGTTTTTTAAACTAATAGAAGGTCTCTAGGTTTGAATGGGGAACCCCATACCTCAAAGATCAGCTTAGGTGAAACACATCACAGGATCAGCTCTGCTCTCTGTGTCTGGAAAGGTTTTTTCCAAGTGGCCTAATTATGCATGCAAATGCAATATTAAAGGCACCCGAGTTTCATATATTTGCAGCTGTGTGCGTGTTGTGTCTAGAGCGTGGGCCGGTCAACCTGAATTTAACAGCATACATTGTTATTTGACCTTGACGGCTTCTGCACACAGTGTTCAGACTAAGGTCGCGGTGCACATCTAGGGATGTGAAAAACAACCTGTTCTCATGTGAAGAAAAAGCAATCAAGCAGTTTTACTTATAATAACAGCTACCTGTAGTGTTGTGTGCAAAAGCGACAAAGTGGCAAAATGGCGTTTAATATCTAAAGCGCTTATGCTAACATAGCAATGTGTGCAGGCAAAATGCTGGCTTCACTACACCCTCCCTTGATCAGACCACGAACAGAATAGGGAAGCAATGTAGGAACGCAGAGTTCAAGCTCGAGTGAGACAGAACCAAGTTCATATATTGCCAATCTGTATAATTGGTAGTGAAAGTTCAAAAATTTGTTGGGAAAAAATATTAAAACATCTCTCAGGGGCGGTATACATCCCAACGGGGAGTAAAAAATAAAAAAATCGGGATGTGGATGTGCAGAACATGGACAACTGTCAATTTAGTCCATCAACATGTTGGCACAATAAGCGGCAACTGCCTTCAAGAGGAAGTCATTATAATGTTCATTAAAAGATTCAGCCATCCTGTCAAGTAAAGTAAAGGAACATACATGTTCTTCGATAACCGGAGCCTCTAGCACCATCAGAGGACAACTTGCGTGTTCAAGATAACTTCTCACCAGGAAGTCATATGCTGCCGCATATATATCCCAATTCCCCAGGACTCCGTGCGCCGCTCCACAGGCCATCATCCCGATACCAGAACAGTCCAACTCATGAGCCACTAAGGGACTCATTAGTCGATCATAATCCGGGGCAGGAGACGCCGTGTTGGGCAGACACAAATTCAGAGCCCATTCGAATGGACAATCCAGGCAATGAAAAACAGGTTGCACGCAAGTAAAATATGTGAACCGGAAGGATAATCCATGGGCTACGCTCAATCCGGTTGCGCAGTTGAAGCAGCCGGGGCTGGTTATCGTGGGCACAGATCGTGCAGCCATTGCGGAGCAGGCAAACCAACAGCAGCACACCAGCAGTCAAGGTGAGAATTAATGGAAGCCCGCCGAAGACGCTGGAAAAAATAGAATGAAAAAATGCCGGTATCACACCAAATATTGTTTGGAAGGAGGTCCCAAGGCCGGAGCCCACAACTTGGAAAAAATGCACTAAGCCAGTTGTTGACGAGGCATTGAATATAGTGTGAATCAGAGCACCGAAATGAAGGGGGAGATCTGCATTTAGTCCGGGTGTTAGCTACGTGAAGGACAAATGTTTCACGGGAGGAAGTCAAAGAGACTTCTTTTTGAGACAATAGAGCCCTTATTCTGCTCATATTGTTGAACTCTGCTTTCAGGGTTGGTATGGAAGGCCAGATGGATACATCCAGTCTCCCATGCGGGGGTGGGAAAAGGACATTTTCACAACAAACTACGCGTTGTGAGACAGTTACAATGTACGGAATCCCTACTAGCATCCCGCAGCATGCCTCATTATTTAAAAGCAAATAACTACCGTTAGCCAATAACATGAAAGTGGGTGTAATCGCTGGCACAGGATTTCCCTTCAGAATGCAAGCTAAATTCGGTGCTTGAACGTTGCAGTCACCATGCAATTGGATGTTCCTACAGACTACTGAGTGATCAGGTGTGGAAGTGCAATCCTCTCCTTTTAAATAAACCTCTTTACCCTCTCTCAGGCACCTGTATGTAAATGGAAGTGACCAAACTTCATGCAGGAAAGCGGTACCTAATGGTTCATACCTGCCTAAGGCATAATGTTTCATACATGAACTGACCTTAAACAATGGAATTGGTAAAGTGATCAATCCATGGATAAGCCACACAGCTGAGTTCGACTCGGCCACAGAGAATGGTAAAGGTTCCAACTTTTCAATATGCAATAATGAGTATGTTGCATCCTTCATGGACATGAACTGTTGTTTGTTAGTCAGATTAAACAGCAGGAATAAAGATGATGTGTTCATGTAGTCCCAGGGAACTTTCCCTGCCTTCAATGTTTGTAAAGTCTATGCAAACTGCATTATAGAACGCAATTGATTTTGACATATCATCTTGTTCAATATCCACAACAGATGAAACAATATTATCTAACGTGTAAATTCTGGAAGAAAGGGTGTTAATGCTATTATCAATGACAGCAAGCACTTTTTCCAAATTTGCCTGATCAATAGCTCTTAATCTAGACGCAGCTTCAATTTGCGATAATTTCCAAACTTCGTTGTAAACAGCATACGCCCATCTTTTGGAACTGCCACTCACAGGGCCCTTAACAAAATCATTCAAATCTACTCTGTCATTTAATTTGGGCAAATGAAGTTTAACAGATGCCAAGGTGGAGTGTTGCAGTCAGTTCTGACATAATTTACCTACTGAATATGTAGTGACAGAATGGGAAGATTCAAATCGGGGGTCCACTCTAGTCTGTGTATAACCGGGGTGGAGACCCAGAAAACGATATTGACAGGAATATGAACTTTTCTGCCATATCAACCATCCTTCAGGATCTAAGGTTGAAATATTGAAGGACGTATTAGTGAAGAATGACTGCAATTCATCAAGGGACAGATCTGTGTGATTAGCCCATGTTGGATAGGCACCCAGATCAGGAATAGAAGGGAAACTCATCTTTTTCGAAGTAGCCAATCCAAAGCAGGTGGTTTGAAAAATAGTAGAATTCAGGTGGTTAGGTATAAGGCATGCATGATGGAGTGCTTCCTCGCCTTGTACCTGCCATGCTTTAGAACCCCAAACAGATTTAAGATCAATGGTATCTTTCCACAGCTCATAGCCCCCTACAGCTAATTTGTCCATAAAGGACTTGGAATACAATAATTGAGTGTGGGTTAGTCTAACTTTGGAAGCTGACTCAGCAGCCATTTTAAAATAAAAAGCTTCAGGTTTAGAAACACTGAAATCAGAAAAATATATACATTGTTCAACTAGAGTTTTGGAGCTGCCCTCAATTAGGGCTGGACAATGTTCCCATTGCGTAAAATTAATGATATTTCTAAATGTACTCGCTTTATGCAGGAAATGATTGCCACAGTGTTGGTTTCAAAACAACTCTGCATAATTTGCAGAGTCCAAATACAAACCTTCAGCATCAAAGGCAGCATCATATTTCAAATCAGAAAAAATTGCCTCTACGGCTTGGACATCCCAATCATCAGAGCATACGTTTTGTTTCACTACACCCCCCATAGAAACACGAAGCACATTGGGGACATTAATCACCTCCGTGGAACCATGAATTTGGAATTTTACAGCATCCCATACAATCCCATCTAACACAGACCAGGCAGTAATGTTAATAAAAGTCTGGTCCTTTCTTCATTATGTGTGATGAGGAGTGGGGTGCCAAAGTTCCATCAATTAATTTAATTGTAGTTATTTCTGTTAGATAGTGTCCATTTACCAGACAGAAAAATACAACCACAAATCCAATCGAAGGGGGAATTCAAAAATGTCTTTTAAACCAAACAGCAAAAATAGAAATTTTTGATGGGGCTTTCGATGTTGTGGAGTTAGTGTCAAATGAAAAACATGACTGGTCAACTGCACTTGATTGTAAACCAGGCAACGACACATCTGGCACCCCAAAGTGCGTCAAATGACGTCGGAGAGGTTCGCGACTATGCGCTGCGATAGCAACCTCAGCCATAAGGACACAGAGAAGAAAAACAATCTGTTATAAACTGTAGAACAAAAAGGGTATAAGAGCAAATGAAACCTTTTTAGTTGTCAAGCTTGAGAGAACCTGTATATTAACTATTTAGGTAGGTTTAAACCGTCACTCCCGTCAACCGGAAACAAGAATGAGGGTGTTGTGGACAAATATAAGCACTACCAAGGCGTCTCAAAAACGTTAGGTGCGCCATGTTGCAGGGATTCTGCTCATGCACAGAATTATGCACAGGAAACCAGGACCTCAGTGAGTTGTGGTGTACCAAAAAACTCACCTCAGTACCCATAATCCCTTATCCGACTAGCATCAGTGTCTCCGTATCATCTCGAAGCTACCAATGATTAGACAACCCAGAACAAGCGACTTAGAGTACTCTCAGGAATGGTGGGAATCAGAAACACCTTTTCGTTTTTATTCTCATATCAGTCCACAACAAGAGTAATCAGAGACACGGAAAAGTTTAAAATGTTTATTTTTAACTACGTTCTCTAAGGTGCAGTGCTTTGGCTAATATAAGCAGACAAATGATTAAAAATAAAACCATCAGCATTGTTACAATACCATAGAAAATGAAGGGAGAAATCATATTAAAAATGATAGTGGAAAACAAGTCCTATAATACTTTGTGAACCACCCTTCCTTGGTTAGTAAACTAGTTTTATAAACTAATAGAAGGTCTCTAGGTTTGAATGGGGAACCCCATACCTCAAAGATCAGCTTAGGTGTATCACATCACAGGATCAGCTCTGCTCTCTGTGTCTGGAAAGGTTTTCTCCAAGTGGCCTAATTATGCTTGCAAATGCAATATTAAAGGCACCCAAGTTTCATATATTTGCAGCTGTGTGCGTGTTGTGTCTAGAGCGTGGGCCGATCAACCTGAATTCAACAGCATACATTGTTATTTGACCTCACGGCTTCTGCACACACTGTTCAGACTAAGGTCGCGGTGCACATCTAGGGATGTGAAAAACAACCTGTTCTCATATGAAGAGAAAGCAATCAAGCAGTTTTACTTATAATAACAGCTACCTGTAGTGTCGTGTGCAAAAGCGGCAAAGTGGCAAAATGGCGTTTAACATCTAAAGCGCTTATGCTAACATAGCAATGTGTGCAGGCAAAATGCTGGCTTCACTACAATGAGGGCTGGAGGTAGGTTGCAAAGGTCATTGTCTAGGGACCATGAAGAGTCTGTTCCTTCCCCTCCTAGGAAAGGAGCCCATATGGCAGTTAAAAGGTCAGTGAGATCTTAAAGATGGTTTACGATCCATTCATATGGCGCCACCTTATACATCTCAGCCGTCCCTTCGTTACATGTGGGCAATTCTGGCAATCTCCAGTACTGTAAAATTCCGAGCTTGGCATTAGTTAATTCAGTGGTCAGTAATGTGCACGTGTGACCAGTGAGCCCAGGGAGATTGCCCGTGTCGTGTAATATGACCAAAGTTTAGGGGAGTGTGCAATTCAGCTCAATGGAATGGCTAAAAGTGGAGCTGATTCAGGACCACACCTGAGTTATATTGAGGCAATCCTAGAAGGATGTGTGTAGTGTCTCAGTCGGGTACGGTGCAGCACCAGCATTGTGAATGGTGGAGAATGCCAGAAGCCACCAATTTCTACTGGCTCCAGTACCAGTCCTGGATTTCTTTAAAGAGGCAGAACTTCATTGATTTGGTGATCCCTTTGCAAGAGCCCCAAAACTTCATGTACTATGTAATGGGGGAGGCAAGAAGGTTCCATTTCCTGGTTCAGAGGGCGATATTCAAGAAATAGCACACTTAAATGGATCGCCACCTTTGACACTGGAGGAGATGAAATTCTTCCCAGAGGTCCTCAAAGATTTAATCTCACCAGATGATAAAAGATCATCCAGGGTCATCATTCCAGCAGTTTGCCACATGCCCAAGAGTATAGGCCTGCCTTCCACTTGGATTGCAGCATTGTTTCAGATGGGAGATTAAAGGTGGAGTCATGTGTGACATTGCAGGAGTTTGTGGGCTTGGTCCCTGGTCCTCAGCATGTTCTGAATGATGGGGTTGTAGGCTGACAAAGAAGGTTACATTGGTAAATGAATTCAATGCCAGGCTGCAGTGTTCTGTTCCAATTTCACCCATGAGTAAAGGGCAGTCGCTCATCCTAGGACACATGGAGGCAGCTGGGCAAGGTTTAGGGTTATGGAGTAGTGCCCAATGCAGGGCAGACCCAGGCCCTGCACTGAAGAGGGTTAATCAGCTTAGAGGCTTTCAGATGGGGAAGCATGTTGGCCCATGCAAAGAATCTGATGCATTTATCAATGAAGCGAAGGACAAGGATCCGTACTAGGATGGGTATCATGCTTAGGACATAGGTGAATGGGGTGCACTACCATTTTCACCTCCTGCAAGTGCCTATTGATGGATTGAGAGAGTTCCCTTCTGCATAATCCGAAGTAGTAGTTTTAGCTATGAGCGGATCAAGATTAGTCTTACTTAAGCTGTTGCAAGATTCCCCCATGAATGGGTATTCAGCTATAGCTGCTCTGGTCATGAAATGTGACATAGGCAAGGCCCCGCTTTTGTCCCAATTAATCTTACAGCAAGAAAGGTCAGAGAAGTCTACAATAAGGGACATGAGGGTTGTGAGGAGCTACCAAGGTCGGGAAGCGTAAGCAAGATATCAACCACATATAGGAAATGTTTGGATGGTTGAACTGAGTGGGTTTGCCAGTAATTTGCAGAGATTGGTTGATGGCAGCTACAAGTAATAACAACAGGGAAAGGGGGCAACCCAGCTGCTGTCCCTTGTGGACAGGGAATGCTACCGATAAGAAGCTCCCACAGTTCACCTTTGCCTAGGTGTGGTGTAAAGCCATTGAACTTTCTCAAAGCAAGGTGCAAAACATAAAGTTCCTTTATAATGTGACTGTACACCTTTTCAGCATCTAGTAAAAGGGCTACAGTGGCCTCCTGCGAGTCCCTGGAGAACCATAGAATATGAGCAACACACCGTAGATGTCATGAGTAGGAGTGGGAGGACCTAACGGAATTTGACTCCAAGAAATTCCACAGCGTTACATAAAAACTCTATAAGATTCAGCAGTTCTGCCAATGGGGCGGAAAAGGCACATCGCACTGCTCGAGCTGTGATTTAGCACTGGTAGTGCGTTCCATGTTGAAATATCAATGTGAACTGCACCACCTGGTGCACCAGAGAGCACAGCTACTCACGTTGATTTTATGGCCACTCAAGTAGATTTTCTACTTCTGACCAAAAACGCTTGTGGCCAGCTGCGACTGACCACGTTAATAAGTTATCGCCATATGTCCTCCTAGCAACCAGAAATCAGGTGTGTGGATGCCAAATCTCGTTTGTGCTCACCAGCATGCTGGTATGAAGCCTCAGGTGAGAAAACATTTCGCCACACAGCGATTAGTGAAATTTGACTGGACCTCTGCTTTACAAGAGTGATGCGGAGTTGCCAAATTCTGCCAATTCCACAGGCAGAGCCAAATATTCCGCACACCCCTAGCCATGAGATGACCGTCCTGGGACAAACCCCTCCTGGGAATGATGTATCAAGCTGGGCAGAGCTCACTTAAGGTGGGCCGCTAAGACACTGGCCAGTATCTTGGTGTCAGTATTCAGGACAGAGATAGAGCAGTAACCGTTTTCGGAAGGACAGTGATCACAGCTTCATTAGACCAATGTAATATAGACCAAGTGTGTTCTGCCACCTGAAAGGCTGCATGGAGGTGAACATCTATCTTCTCCTTAAGCCACCAGTAAAACTCTGGAAACTCATCCTCCCCCACTGCCTTATTGTACGGGGATGTGAGATGTCCTCCATGATTTCCTCCTTTGGGATCTCACCCTCAAGGAGAGCTCGGCCTTCGTCTTTTGAGAGTCAGGCTGTCAAAGAAGTAATTTACTCGGTCCTCGCCATTTATTACACTTCTGCATTCTCATGATTGATGATACTCCTTGTATACCTTGGGGATATTTCTTGCAGCGTACATGTCTGTACTGAGAAGCAGACAAACCCTTTTCAAAATTTCTTGGAAACACTGTTTGTGTATTTATTTTCATCTTTCCATTTTGAGCAGGTTATATGCATATTTTAAATCAAAAGCTTTCAGCAATTTCTTAATTGTTCTATTTAAAAAGGAATGTTTTGCTGCTGAAGGAGACATGGTTAATTATTGAATCATTTGTTCAAATTTGTATGATTAACGAACAAAAGAGCTCTACAGCTCCAGGAAGCAAGAGGGTGATTCAGACAGACATTGCTGGTTGGACACCCCAGGAGCTTGGTCCTGCTAACCTCAAAGCACCACACTGCCCGAGGTCTCAGAGGTTGTATCAAGTTTCACAGTGGAGCCTAGATATTTCAGACCTTCTCTAGAGATTGGTAAATCAAAAAAATACCTTCCTAACTGTGCTTTGTGCTCACTTTAGAAGCTTTATCTTGAAACATGACAAATGTGACCTATTAGCTGAGGTGTCCCCTCTTTCCATTTATGGAACCATGGAGTGTGGTTTTAAGGATTTTAGTGGCCCTGGACGAGACATATGTGGGGGCCTAAGTACAGAAAAAATACTAACTTATATGTTAAACTTTAATAGGGTCACCCAAAAACAATTGAAATATGCCTTTCTCACGACACCAAGAATTCTTAAAATCACTCGGAGTAGAAAGTAAGAGTCAGAGCTAGAGGTGGGCACTGAGGGACAGAGGAATAGATAGAGAAATAGGATAGACAGAGGTCCATTAAAGAGAAAATTCACTTTCCCCAGGGTGCCCCTTGAAAAGTGGGTACCCTGGGTACTCGCCCACTTTGTCCATGCCTTAAAACATGTCTGGAACTATGAGCTTTGCTTAGAGGTTGGCAGATGGGAAACTCCCCAGAAATCTGTCAGAAGCCCAGTCTGCCATATTGCAAGTCTATTTATAGCACATGTAATAGAACAGACCCGATATCTGCTGGTCTTGAAGCAATATCCTATCTGCCAGATTCTGTTTTGGAAATGCATTCCTGTCAGCACTTATATAGTGAGCCACTTAGTGTGACCAGCGGTCCGTAAATTTCACAGACCGTCCGTAATTTGGACCTCACATACGTTGTCCGTGAGGATGCCATTTACGGGTGCCTTTCGTTCGTAATTGTGGGCCTTGCAGGGAGCAGAGCTGTTCCCCTGCAAGAGGCCTCAGCATTGTGATGTGGCCGCCTCACACTCATCCTCTGAGCACAAGAGCAGCCCCACCCCGCCCATTGTCATTCTGTACGCTGGCTGATTGTCACATATAGAATGACGATGGGCCAGTTTGAGCTGTTACAGCATGTGGTGGACTCCTCCTGCTGCGGTCCAGGTCAGTGCATGCTGTTAAGGTTAGATGGAAGAAATGTACAAAACAAATGTACAAAAATGCCAATGCTGCTATGTGATAGTTAATGAAAAGAAGCTGGCTAAAGAAGTTAAAAAGAAGAGGTTATAGTTCTTACGAATTTCATCATTTCAGAGCTGAAGCATTTTTAATATTATATACAACAAAGCCATAGTTCCTTTTTGATTAATTTTACGCAACTAACATATATTGACAAAGCCAATAGTCAAGGCTTGTTGTAGGTCTAATGTTACTGGATGCAATGATATAAACAGCAAAATACCAGTCGGGCGGCACATTCGGCTCAGCACATAATTCTAGCTTAGGTGTTTTGAGTCACACCCTTAATTACATCAGACACGGCCCCTTGGAGAGACCCCCAGTTTTTTCATCCCACTTAAAGCCCTGGAAAAAACACCATGTCACAGTCACCTCAGGTCCTGGCACTGTGCATCATGCATTACTCATGACTTTCAAGTTTTCAGATTGCCTATGTGCAATAGTGAACCCTCCCACACACCCCACCCCTTGCTTTAGGAACTACAGTGAGGGTGAAGTTCTTGATGGGCCTCTTCTGTCTGCAACTCAGATCATAATTAATGTGAAAAGTTCGGTGAGTGAATAAGTGAAGGAATGGGTAAATGGTTGGATGGATTAGTGAAAGGTAAATGGCTGAGAGTACGGGTGAATGGATAAATACTGAGAGAAAGGATGGATGGATGCGTGAGTGGAAGGATGGATGAGGGTAAATAGATGGATGTATGGGTGGAAGGGTGGATGGATGGGTAAATGGGTGGATGGATCAGTAAAAAGATGGATGGATGAATGAAAGGGTAGATGATGGGCGAGTGAATGGGTGGATGGATGAGAGAAATGATGGATGTATTGATAAATTGATAAGTGAAAGGGTGAATGATTGGATGGATGGATGTATGTATGAGTGAAAGGGTGGATGTAAGGATGAACAAGTGAGTGAAAGGGAGGGTAGATGGACAAAACGATGGATAGATGAGTGAAAGGGTGGATGAATGAGAGAAAGGATGGATGGATGAGTGATAGGGTCAATGGATGGATTCATGAGCAGATGATAAAATGGTTGAGTGGGTAGATGGTTGAAGGGTGGATAGAAGGAGGGGTGGCTAAGTGAAAGGGGAATGGAGAGAGAAAGGGAGGATGGATGGATGAGTGAAGGCATGGATGAATGATTGGCAGAATGGATGGGCGAATGGGTGCATGGATGAGTGAAAAGAATGGAAAGATGGATGAGTGAAAGAATGCATACATGAGTGAAAGGGAGGGTGGAGAGCAGGAAGAAAGAATGGATGGATGAGTGAAAGGTTGAATGGGTGGACGTATGAGTGACTGGGTGGATGGGTGAGTAAGTGAAAGTTTGGCTGGATGGATGAAAGGGTACATGATTGGATGGATGAGTGAACGGCTGGATTGGTGGAAGAGTGGATGGATGAGTGAGTGAAAGGGAGGGTAGATGGACAAAAGGGTGGATAGATGAGTGAAAGGGTAGATGTATGAGAGAAAGGATGGATGGATGAGTGAAAGAATGGATGAGTGATAGGGTCAATGGATGGATTCATGAGTGGATAAGTAAATGGATGAGTGGGTGGATAAGTGAAGGGTGGATGGAAGGATAGGTGGCTAAGTGAAAGGGGAATGAGAGAGAAAGGGAGGATGAATGGATGGATGGATGATTGAAAGCATGGATGAATGATTGGCAGAATGGATGGGTGAATGGGTGCCTGGATGAGTGATGGATAAGTGAAAGAATGCATACATGAGTGAACGGGAGGGCGGAGAGCTGGAAGAAAGGATGGATGGATGGATGAGTGAAAAGTTGAATGGGTGGACGGATGAGTGATTGGGTGTTATTTTATGTTATGTTATAGTTACTTCTATAGCGCGCGACTCCCCCGGGGGCATCTCGGCGCTTGCCTAGAAATACAAACTGAGAACCAGAAATCAGACCAACAGCAAAATTAAAACAGGTAAGCTTTTAGTTGTTTCCTAAAGGTACTATATATAGAAATTTCATGCAGGGCCATAGGTAATTTATTCCAATATCTTGGGGCAAGATACGAGAAAGCTTTTCCCCTTGTGCGACTCAGACGTATACAGGGTACCTGTAGAAGGGCCAGTGTACTGGATCTAAGATTTCTGCAGGGTACATATTTTACGAGTTTCTGTTGTAGGTAGCAAGGGCCTTTGCCTTGCAAAGCATTGTAGGTGAGACAGCAGATTTTAAAGTATAATATCTTCCTCAGGGGTAGCCAATGTAACTCTCTCAGCAAGGGCCAGAGGGAGAGCCTGCTGGGCGATTCAGGATCATTCTGGCCGCAGTGTTCTGGATCACCTGTAATTTAGCAAGCAGGGTCTCTCCCACTTCGGCCAACTGAGCGTTACCATATTCTAATCTACTAATCACCATAGCTTGAACCAGAGTTCTACGATGATTACTAGGCAGATAAGGAAGAATCTTGCGCAATTGACGCAAGCTATTATAACAGGAGCTGGTAGTGGCAGCAATGTGGTCTTTCATTGTTAATGTCTAATCCAGTTTTAGACCTAAGTTTTTTACACATTGTTTAGGAGCAGGAGCTGCTCCCAATTGTCAGGGCCACCATTCATCCGACCAGATGGCTGAGGCTTTCCCCATTAGCATGAGCTCGGTTTTTCCAGGGTTCAACTGAAGGCAGTTCTCCGTCATCCAGTTGGAGATTGCAAGCATACCGACGGAGAACCGAATTTTCTCTGCTTCTAGGTTGGGGCCGATAGTAAACATAAGCTGAGTGTCGTCAGCATATGAAATTATCTCAAAGCCTAGCTGCTCTACGATTTTTGCCAGAGGGGCCATATATATGTTGAATAAAGTCGGGCTTAGACAGGAGCCCTGAGGTACGCCCCTATCCAAACGTATTTTTTCTGACAAGTATGGCCCTAACATAATGGTTTGCATTCTGTCTGACATGAAATGCTGCAGCCATTTTAAGGCTGTACCTTGGATGCCACAGGAGTGTAATCTCTCCGCGAGCTTTGAGTGTGAGATGGTATCAAACGCTGCAGAGAGATCTAATAGGATCAGTACTACTGAGCCTCCTGTGTCCATTGTCTGCCTAAGGGAGTCAGTCACAGCCAGAATGGCGGTCTCAGTGCTGAAACCCGGTCGAAAGCCTGATTGCGAAGGATCCAGAATTTTATTGGATTCCAGGTATGGATTTAACTGCCTATTTATTATACTTTCCAGTTGCTTGCCCAGTAAGGGTAGCAAGGAAATAGGACGGTAGTTACTGAGTACTCGTGGATCAGCTGTAGGTTTTTTCAGTATTGGGCGTACGAATGCCTCCTTCCATGTTGTGGGGATAATACCCGATTGTATTGAGTGATTAAAAATATTTTGAATTACTGGGGCAACGCTGGTGGCTAGGAGAGCCATTTTCTTTGGAGGACAGAGATCTTGAGGCGAGCCACATTTGGCGATGGACAGTAGGTTGGAAACCTCCTCAAGCGTGGTTAATTCAAAACAGTCTAGAGTACTGCATGCCACCTTTCCTGAGTCTTCTAGTCTAGTGAGAGATTCAAGGTTCTGAGCAGTGGTAGATGGAAAATTCGCATATATGTTAGAAATCTTTTCTTGAAAATAGATTGCTAATGAATTGCAGAACTCTTGAGATTCCACTGGAGATTTCTGCAGACTTGTGGGGTCACAAAATCCCTTACTATATTAAATAGGGCTTTAGAGGAATTACTGGCGTATTCAATTTCATTCATAATAAACAAACGTTTAGCTGTTTTTAAGTTCTGATGGTAACTAGACAGAGACTGTTTGTAACGTAGTCTGTTTTGAGGATCTTTACTAGATCGCTAAAGTCTCTCCAATATCTTACATTTGGATTTTTCAGTATTTAGCTCAGAAGTATACCAGGGGGCTGACGGCCGCCGCTGAAGAGAACCATAGTTTTTTGTGGGATCACTGTGTCCAATGCTGTCACAAAGGCAAAATTAAAACCTTCCAGCATCTTGGATACTTCCATGTCATTCTCTGGATGGATGGATCGATAAGTGATGGTATGGATGGATAGGTAAGTGAAAGGATGCCTGGATGGGTGAAAGGGTAAATGTTTGGATGGGTGAGTGAATGGATGGATGGGTGGAAGAGTGGATGGATGAGTGAAAGGATGGCTTGGGTGAAAGGGTAAATGGTTGGATGGATGAGTAAATGGAAGGATGGGTAGAAGAATGGATGGATGAGTGAAAGGATGGATTGGGTGAAAGGGTGGATGTATGCTAGATGGATGAGTGAAAAGGTGGATGGAGGACTGGATAAGTGACATGACGGGTGGAAGGATAGATGATGGATAGATCTGCAAATGGTTGAAAAGGTTTGGATATGGATGGGCACACAGATGGAATGACTGAATGAATGGTGAAAGACTGAATGATGGGTGAAAGAATTAATTGATGACAGAATGTACATTTTAAATGGTGGATATCAGAGATCTGATGGAAGGATGAATGGCTAGATCCTCGAACAAAAGAGAGCTGTTCGGGGGAGGGTTGTGTTGATTTACTTTGCTTTCTTGGTGCCATAGGAGTGGGAGGACCTAACGGAATTTGACTCCAAGAAATTCCACAGCGTTACATAAAAACTCTATAAGATTCGATTCAGCAGTTCTGCCAATGGGGCGGAAAAGGCACATCGCACTGCTCGAGCTGTGATTTAGCACTGGTAGTTGTATCAGTTTCACAGTGGAGCCTAGATATTTCAGAACTTCTCTAGAGATTGGTAAATCAAAGAAATACCTTCCTAACTGTGCTTTGTGCTCACTTTAGAAGCTTTATCTTGAAACATGACAAATGTGACCTATTAGCTGAGGTGTCCCCTCTTTCCATTTATGGAACCATGGAGTGTGGTTTTAAGGATTTTAGTGGCCCTGGACGAGACATATGGGGGGGCCTAAGTACAGAAAAAATACTAACTTATATGTTAAACTTTAATAGGGTCACCCAAAAACAATTGAAATATGCCTTTCTCACGACACCAAGAATTCTTAAAATCACTCGGAGTAGAAAGTAAGAGTCAGAGCTAGAGGTGGGCACTGAGGGACAGAGGAATAGATAGAGAAATAGGATAGACAGAGGTCCATTAAAGAGAAAATTCACTTTCCCCAGGGTGCCCCTTGAAAAGTGGGTACCCTGGGTACTCGCCCACTTTGTCCATGCCTTAAAACATGTCTGGAACTATGAGCTTTGCTTAGAGGTTGGCAGATGGGAAACTCCCCAGAAATCTGTCAGAAGCCCAGTCTGCCATATTGCAAGTCTATTTATAGCACATGTAATAGAACAGACCCGATATCTGCTGGTCTTGAAGCAATATCCTATCTGCCAGATTCTGTTTTGGAAATGCATTCCTGTCAGCACTTATATAGTGAGCCACTTAGTGTGACCTGCGGTCCGTAAATTTCACGGACCGTCCGTAATTTGGACCTCACATACGTTGTCCGTGAGGATGCCATTTACGGGTGCCTTTCGTTCGTAATTGTGGGCCTTGCAGGGAGCAGAGCTGTTCCCCTGCAAGAGGCCTCAGCATTGTGATGTGGCCGCCTCACACTCATCCTCTGAGCACAAGAGCAGCCCCACCCCGCCCATTGTCATTCTGTACGCTGGCTGATTGTCACATATAGAATGACGATGGGCCAGTTTGAGCTGTTACAGCATGTGGTGGACTCCTCCTGCTGCGGTCCAGGTCAGTGCATGCTGTTAAGGTTAGATGGAAGAAATGTACAAAACAAATGTACAAAAATGCCAATGCTGCTATGTGATAGTTAATGAAAAGAAGCTGGCTAAAGAAGTTAAAAAGAAGAGGTTATAGTTCTTACGAATTTCATCATTTCAGAGCTGAAGCATTTTTAATAATATATACAACAAAGCCATAGTTCCTTTTTGATTAATTTTACGCAACTAACATATATTGACAAAGCCAATAGTCAAGGCTTGTTGTAGGTCTAATGTTACTGGATGCAATGATATAAACAGCAAAATACCAGTCGGGCGGCACATTAGGCTCAGCACATAATTCTAGCTTAGGTGTTTTGAGTCACACCCTTAATTACATCAGACACGGCCCCTTGGAGAGACCCCCAGTTTTTTCATCCCACTTAAAGCCCTGGAAAAAACACCATGTCACAGTCACCTCAGGTCCTGGCACTGTGCATCATGCATTACTCATGACTTTCAAGTTTTCAGATTGCCTATGTGCAATAGTGAACCCTCCCACACACCCCACCCCTTGCTTTAGGAACTACAGTGAGGGTGAAGTTCTTGATGGGCCTCTTCTGTCTGCAACTCAGATCATAATTAATGTGAAAAGTTCGGTGAGTGAATAAGTGAAGGAATGGGTAAATGGCTGGATGGATTAGTGAAAGGTAAATGGCTGAGAGTACGGGTGAATGGATAAATACTGAGAGAAAGGATGGATGGATGCGTGAGTGGAAGGATGGATGAGGGTAAATAGATGGATGTATGGGTGGAAGGGTGGATGGATGGGTAAATGGGTGGATGGATCAGTAAAAAGATGGATGGATGAATGAAAGGGTAGATGATGGGCGAGTGAATGGGTGGATGGATGAGAGAAATGATGGATGTATTGATAAATTGATAAGTGAAAGGGTGAATGATTGGATGGATGGATGGATGTATGAGTGAAAGGGTGGATGTAAGGATGAACAAGTGAGTGAAAGGGAGGGTAGATGGACAAAACGATGGATAGATGAGTGAAAGGGTGGATGAATGAGAGAAAGGATGGATGGATGAGTGATAGGGTCAATGGATGGATTCATGAGCAGATGATAAAATGGTTGAGTGGGTAGATGGTTGAAGGGTGGATAGAAGGAGGGGTGGCTAAGTGAAAGGGGAATGGAGAGAGAAAGGGAGGATGGATGGATGAGTGAAGGCATGGATGAATGATTGGCAGAATGGATGGGCGAATGGGTGCATGGATGAGTGAAAAGAATGGAAAGATGGATGAGTGAAAGAATGCATACATGAGTGAAAGGGAGGGTGGAGAGCAGGAAGAAAGAATGGATGGA
The DNA here is from genome assembly GCF_964204655.1 of Triturus cristatus. Taxonomy (NCBI): domain Eukaryota; kingdom Metazoa; phylum Chordata; class Amphibia; order Caudata; family Salamandridae; genus Triturus; species Triturus cristatus. The sequence continues at coordinate 1,255,545,974 of NC_140589.1, read as the reverse complement.
TGAGTGAAAGGTTGAATGGGTGGACGTATGAGTGACTGGGTGGATGGGTGAGTAAGTGAAAGTTTGGCTGGATGGATGAAAGGGTACATGATTGGATGGATGAGTGAATGGCTGGATTGGTGGAAGAGTGGATGGATGAGTGAGTGAAAGGGAGGGTAGATGGACAAAAGGGTGGATAGATGAGTGAAAGGGTAGATGTATGAGAGAAAGGATGGATGGATGAGTGAAAGAATGGATGAGTGATAGGGTCAATGGATGGATTCATGAGTGGATAAGTAAATGGATGAGTGGGTGGATAAGTGAAGGGTGGATGGAAGGATAGGTGGCTAAGTGAAAGGGGAATGAGAGAGAAAGGGAGGATGAATGGATGGATGGATGATTGAAAGCATGGATGAATGATTGGCAGAATGGATGGGTGAATGGGTGCCTGGATGAGTGATGGATAAGTGAAAGAATGCATACATGAGTGAACGGGAGGGCGGAGAGCTGGAAGAAAGGATGGATGGATGGATGAGTGAAAAGTTGAATGGGTGGACGGATGAGTGATTGGGTGTTATTTTATGTTATGTTATAGTTACTTCTATAGCGCGCGACTCCCCCGGGGGCATCTCGGCGCTTGCCTAGAAATACAAACTGAGAACCAGAAATCAGACCAACAGCAAAATTAAAACAGGTAAGCTTTTAGTTGTTTCCTAAAGGTACTATATATAGAAATTTCATGCAGGGCCATAGGTAATTTATTCCAATATCTTGGGGCAAGATACGAGAAAGCTTTTCCCCTTGTGCGACTCAGACGTATACAGGGTACCTGTAGAAGGGCCAGTGTACTGGATCTAAGATTTCTGCAGGGTACATATTTTACGAGTTTCTGTTGTAGGTAGCAAGGGCCTTTGCCTTGCAAAGCATTGTAGGTGAGACAGCAGATTTTAAAGTATAATATCTTCCTCAGGGGTAGCCAATGTAACTCTCTCAGCAAGGGCCAGAGGGAGAGCCTGCTGGGCGATTCAGGATCATTCTGGCCGCAGTGTTCTGGATCACCTGTAATTTAGCAAGCAGGGTCTCTCCCACTTCGGCCAACTGAGCGTTACCATATTCTAATCTACTAATCACCATAGCTTGAACCAGAGTTCTACGATGATTACTAGGCAGATAAGGAAGAATCTTGCGCAATTGACGCAAGCTATTATAACAGGAGCTGGTAGTGGCAGCAATGTGGTCTTTCATTGTTAATGTCTAATCCAGTTTTAGACCTAAGTTTTTTACACATTGTTTAGGAGCAGGAGCTGCTCCCAATTGTCAGGGCCACCATTCATCCGACCAGATGGCTGAGGCTTTCCCCATTAGCATGAGCTCGGTTTTTCCAGGGTTCAACTGAAGGCAGTTCTCCGTCATCCAGTTGGAGATTGCAAGCATACCGACGGAGAACCGAATTTTCTCTGCTTCTAGGTTGGGGCCGATAGTAAACATAAGCTGAGTGTCGTCAGCATATGAAATTATCTCAAAGCCTAGCTGCTCTACGATTTTTGCCAGAGGGGCCATATATATGTTGAATAAAGTCGGGCTTAGACAGGAGCCCTGAGGTACGCCCCTATCCAAACGTATTTTTTCTGACAAGTATGGCCCTAACATAATGGTTTGCATTCTGTCTGACATGAAATGCTGCAGCCATTTTAAGGCTGTACCTTGGATGCCACAGGAGTGTAATCTCTCCGCGAGCTTTGAGTGTGAGATGGTATCAAACGCTGCAGAGAGATCTAATAGGATCAGTACTACTGAGCCTCCTGTGTCCATTGTCTGCCTAAGGGAGTCAGTCACAGCCAGAATGGCGGTCTCAGTGCTGAAACCCGGTCGAAAGCCTGATTGCGAAGGATCCAGAATTTTATTGGATTCCAGGTATGGATTTAACTGCCTATTTATTATACTTTCCAGTTGCTTGCCCAGTAAGGGTAGCAAGGAAATAGGACGGTAGTTACTGAGTACTCGTGGATCAGCTGTAGGTTTTTTCAGTATTGGGCGTACGAATGCCTCCTTCCATGTTGTGGGGATAATACCCGATTGTATTGAGTGATTAAAAATATTTTGAATTACTGGGGCAACGCTGGTGGCTAGGAGAGCCATTTTCTTTGGAGGACAGAGATCTTGAGGCGAGCCACACTTGGCGATGGACAGTAGGTTGGAAACCTCCTCAAGCGTGGTTAATTCAAAACAGTCTAGAGTACTGCATGCCACCTTTCCTGAGTCTTCTAGTCTAGTGAGAGATTCAAGGTTCTGAGCAGTGGTAGATGGAAAATTCGCATATATGTTAGAAATCTTTTCTTGAAAATAGATTGCTAATGAATTGCAGAACTCTTGAGATTCCACTGGAGATTTCTGCAGACTTGTGGGGTCACAAAATCCCTTACTATATTAAATAGGGCTTTAGAGGAATTACTGGCGTATTCAATTTCATTCATAATAAACAAACGTTTAGCTGTTTTTAAGTTCTGATGGTAACTAGACAGAGACTGTTTGTAACGTAGTCTGTTTTGAGGATCTTTACTAGATCGCTAAAGTCTCTCCAATATCTTACATTTGGATTTTTCAGTATTTAGCTAAGAAGTATACCAGGGGGCTGACGGCCGCCGCTGAAGAGAACCATAGTTTTTTGTGGGATCACTGTGTCCAATGCTGTCACAAAGGCAAAATTAAAACCTTCCAGCATCTTGGATACTTCCATGTCATTCTCTGGATGGATGGATCGGTAAGTGATGGTATGGATGGATAGGTAAGTGAAAGGATGCCTGGATGGGTGAAAGGGTAAATGTTTGGATGGGTGAGTGAATGGATGGATGGGTGGAAGAGTGGATGGATGAGTGAAAGGATGGCTTGGGTGAAAGGGTAAATGGTTGGATGGATGAGTAAATGGAAGGATGGGTAGAAGAATGGATGGATGAGTGAAAGGATGGATTGGGTGAAAGGGTGGATGTATGCTAGATGGATGAGTGAAAAGGTGGATGGAGGACTGGATAAGTGACATGACGGGTGGAAGGATAGATGATGGATAGATCTGCAAATGGTTGAAAAGGTTTGGATATGGATGGGCACACAGATGGAATGACTGAATGAATGGTGAAAGACTGAATGATGGATGAAAGAATTAATTGATGACAGAATGTACATTTTAAATGGTGGATATCAGAGATCTGATGGAAGGATGAATGGCTAGATCCTCGAACAAAAGAGAGCTGTTCGGGGGAGGGTTGTGTTGATTTACTTTGCTTTCTTGGTGCCATAGGAGTGGGAGGACCTAACGGAATTTGACTCCAAGAAATTCCACAGCGTTACATAAAAACTCTATAAGATTCGATTCAGCAGTTCTGCCAATGGGGCGGAAAAGGCACATCGCACTGCTCGAGCTGTGATTTAGCACTGGTAGTTGTATCAGTTTCACAGTGGAGCCTAGATATTTCAGAACTTCTCTAGAGATTGGTAAATCAAACAAATACCTTCCTAACTGTGCTTTGTGCTCACTTTAGAAGCTTTATCTTGAAACATGACAAATGTGACCTATTAGCTGAGGTGTCCCCTCTTTCCATTTATGGAACCATGGAGTGTGGTTTTAAGGATTTTAGTGGCCCTGGACGAGACATATGGGGGGCCTAAGTACAGAAAAAATACTAACTTATATGTTAAACTTTAATAGGGTCACCCAAAAACAATTGAAATATGCCTTTCTCACGACACCAAGAATTCTTAAAATCACTCGGAGTAGAAAGTAAGAGTCAGAGCTAGAGGTGGGCACTGAGGGACAGAGGAATAGATAGAGAAATAGGATAGACAGAGGTCCATTAAAGAGAAAATTCACTTTCCCCAGGGTGCCCCTTGAAAAGTGGGTACCCTGGGTACTCGCCCACTTTGTCCATGCCTTAAAACATGTCTGGAACTATGAGCTTTGCTTAGAGGTTGGCAGATGGGAAACTCCCCAGAAATCTGTCAGAAGCCCAGTCTGCCATATTGCAAGTCTATTTATAGCACATGTAATAGAACAGACCCGATATCTGCTGGTCTTGAAGCAATATCCTATCTGCCAGATTCTGTTTTGGAAATGCATTCCTGTCAGCACTTATATAGTGAGCCACTTAGTGTGACCTGCGGTCCGTAAATTTCACGGACCGTCCGTAATTTGGACCTCACATACGTTGTCCGTGAGGATGCCATTTACGGGTGCCTTTCGTTCGTAATTGTGGGCCTTGCAGGGAGCAGAGCTGTTCCCCTGCAAGAGGCCTCAGCATTGTGATGTGGCCGCCTCACACTCATCCTCTGAGCACAAGAGCAGCCCCACCCCGCCCATTGTCATTCTGTACGCTGGCTGATTGTCACATATAGAATGACGATGGGCCAGTTTGAGCTGTTACAGCATGTGGTGGACTCCTCCTGCTGCGGTCCAGGTCAGTGCATGCTGTTAAGGTTAGATGGAAGAAATGTACAAAACAAATGTACAAAAATGCCAATGCTGCTATGTGATAGTTAATGAAAAGAAGCTGGCTAAAGAAGTTAAAAAGAAGAGGTTATAGTTCTTACGAATTTCATCATTTCAGAGCTGAAGCATTTTTAAGAATATATACAACAAAGCCATAGTTCCTTTTTGATTAATTTTACGCAACTAACATATATTGACAAAGCCAATAGTCAAGGTTTGTTGTAGGTCTAATGTTACTGGATGCAATGATATAAACAGCAAAATACCAGTCGGGCGGCACATTAGGCTCAGCACATAATTCTAGCTTAGGTGTTTTGAGTCACACCCTTAATTACATCAGACACGGCCCCTTGGAGAGACCCCCAGTTTTTTCATCCCACTTAAAGCCCTGGAAAAAACACCATGTCACAGTCACCTCAGGTCCTGGCACTGTGCATCATGCATTACTCATGACTTTCAAGTTTTCAGATTGCCTATGTGCAATAGTGAACCCTCCCCCACACCCCACCCCTTGCTTTAGGAACTACAGTGAGGGTGAAGTTCTTGATGGGCCTCTTCTGTCTGCAACTCAGCTCATAATTAATGTGAAAAGTTCGGTGAGTGAATAAGTGAAGGAATGGGTAAATGGCTGGATGGATTAGTGAAAGGTAAATGGCTGAGAGTACGGGTGAATGGATAAATACTGAGAGAAAGGATAGATGGATGCGTGAGTGGAAGGATGGATGAGGGTAAATAGATGGATGTATGGGTGGAAGGGTGGGTGGATGGGTAAATGGGTGGATGGATCAGTAAAAAGATGGATGGATGAATGAAAGGGTAGATGATGGGCGAGTGAATGGGTGGATGGATGAGAGAAAGGATGGATGTATTGATAAAATGATAAGTGAAAGGGTGAATGATTGGATGGATGGATGGATGGATGGATGTATGAGTGAAAGGGTGGATGTAAGGATGAACAAGTGAGTGAAAGGGAGGGTAGATGGACAAAAGGATGGATAGATGAGTGAAAGGGTGGATGAATGAGAGAAAGGATGGATGGATGAGTGATAGGGTCAATGGATGGATTCATGAGCAGATGATAAAATGGTTGAGTGGGTAGATGGTTGAAGGGTGGATAGAAGGAGGGGTGGCTAAGTGAAAGGGGAATGGAGAGAGAAAGGGAGGATGGATGGATGAGTGAAGGCATGGATGAATGATTGGCAGAATGGATGGGCGAATGGGTGCATGGATGAGTGAAAAGAATGGAAAGATGGATGAGTGAAAGAATGCATACATGAGTGAAAGGGAGGGTGGAGAGCAGGAAGAAAGAATGGATGGATGAGTGAAAGGTTGAATGGGTGGACGTATGAGTGACTGGGTGGATGGGTGAGTAAGTGAAAGTTTGGCTGGATGGATGAAAGGGTACATGGTTGGATGGATGAGTGAATGGCTGGATTGGTGGAAGAGTGGATGGATGAGTGAGTGAAAGGGAGGGTAGATGGACAAAAGGGTGGATAGATGAGTGAAAGGGTAGATGGATGAGAGAAAGGATGGATGGATGAGTGAAAGAATGGATGAGTGATAGGGTCAATGGATGGATTCATGAGTGGATGAGTAAATGGATGAGTGGGTGGATAAGTGAAGGGTGGATGGAAGGATAGGTGGCTAAGTGAAAGGGGAATGAGAGAGAAAGGGAGGATGAATGGATGGATGGATGATTGAAAGCATGGATGAATGATTGGCAGAATGGATGGGTGAATGGGTGCCTGGATGAGTGATGGATAAGTGAAAGAATGCATACATGAGTGAACGGGAGGGCGGAGAGCTGGAAGAAAGGATGGATGGATGGATGAGTGAAAAGTTGAATGGGTGGACGGATGAGTGATTGGGTGTTATTTTATGTTATGTTATAGTTACTTCTATAGCGCGCGACTCCCCCGGGGGCATCTCGGCGCTTGCCTAGAAATACAACCTGAGAACCAGAAATCAGACCAACAGCAAAATTAAAACAGGTAAGCTTTTAGTTGTTTCCTAAAGGTACTATATATAGAAATTCATGCAGGGCCATAGGTAATTTATTCCAATATCTTGGGGCAAGATACGAGAAAGCTTTTCCCCTTGTGCGACTCAGACGTATACAGGGTACCTGTAGAAGGGCCAGTGTACTGGATCTAAGATTTCTACAGGGTACATATTTTACGAGTTTCTGTTGTAGGTAGCAAGGGCCTTTGCCTTGCAAAGCATTGTAGGTGAGACAGCAGATTTTAAAGTATAATATCTTCCTCAGGGGTAGCCAATGTAACTCTCTCAGCAAGGGCCAGAGGGAGAGCCTGCTGGGCGATTCAGGATCATTCTGGCCGCAGTGTTCTGGATCACCTGTAATTTAGCAAGCAGGGTCTCTCCCACTTCGGCCAACTGAGCGTTACCATATTCTAATCTACTAATCAACATAGCTTGAACCAGAGTTCTACGATGATTACTAGGCAGATAAGGAAGAATCTTGCGCAATTGACGCAAGCTATTATAACAGGAGCTGGTAGTGGCAGCAATGTGGTCTTTCATTGTTAATGTCTAATCCAGTTTTAGACCTAAGTTTTTTACACATTGTTTAGGAGCAGGAGCTGCTCCCAATTGTCAGGGCCACCATTCATCCGACCAGATGGCTGAGGCTTTCCCCATTAGCATGAGCTCGGTTTTTCCAGGGTTCAACTGAAGGCAGTTCTCCGTCATCCAGTTGGAGATTGCAAGCATACCGACGGAGAACCGAATTTTCTCTGCTTCTAGGTTGAGGCCGATAGTAAACATAAGCTGAGTGTCGTCAGCATATGAAATTATCTCAAAGCCTAGCTGCTCTACGATTTTTGCCAGAGGGGCCATATATATGTTGAATAAAGTTGGGCTTAGACAGGAGCCCTGAGGTACGCCCCTATCCAAACGTATTTTTTCTGACAAGTATGGCCCTAACATAATGGTTTGCATTCTGTATGACATGAAATGCTGCAGCCATTTTAAGGCTGTACCTTGGATGCCACAGGAGTGTAATCTCTCCGCGAGCTTTGAGTGTGAGATGGTATCAAACGCCGCAGAGAGATCTAATACGATCAGTACTACTGAGCCTCCTGTGTCCATTGTCTGCCTAAGGGAGTCAGTCACAGCCAGAATGGCGGTCTCAGTGCTGAAACCCGGTCGAAAGCCTGATTGCGAAGGATCCAGAATTTTATTGGATTCCAGGTATGGATTTAACTGCCTATTTATTATACTTTCCAGTTGCTTGCCCAGTAAGGGTAGCAAGGAAATAGGACGGTAGTTACTGAGTACTCATGTATCAGCTGTAGGTTTTTTCAGTATTGGGCGTACGAATGCCTCCTTCCATGTTGTGGGGATAATACCCGATTGTATTGAGTGATTAAAAATATTTTGAATTACTGGGGCAACGCTGGTGGCTAGGAGAGCCATTTTCTTTGGAGGACAGAGATCTTGAGGCGAGCCACATTTGGCAATGGACAGTAGGTTGGAAACCTCCTCAAGCGTGGTTAATTCAAAACAGTCTAGAGTACTGCATGCCACCTTTCCTGAGTCTTCTAGTCTAGTGAGAGATTCAAGGTTCTGAGCAGTGGTAGATGGAAAATTCGCATATATGTTAGAAATCTTTTCTTGAAAATAGATTGCTAATGAATTGCAGAACTCTTGAGATTCCACTGGAGATTTCTGCAGACTTGTGGGGTCACAAAATCCCTTACTATATTAAATAGGGCTTTAGAGGAATTACTGGCGTATTCAATTTCATTCATAATAAACAAACGTTTAGCTGTTTTTAAGTTCTGATGGTAACTAGACAGAGACTGTTTGTAACGTAGTCTGTTTTGAGGATCTTTACTAGATCGCTAAAGTCTCTCCAATATCTTACATTTGGATTTTTCAGTATTTAGCTCAGAAGTATACCAGGGGGCTGACGCCCGCCGCTGAAGAGAACCATAGTTTTTTGTGGGATCACTGTGTCCAATGCTGTCACAAAGGCAAAATTAAAACCTTCCAGCATCTTGGATACTTCCATGTCATTCTCTGGATGGATGGATCGGTAAGTGATGGTATGGATGGATAGGTAAGTGAAAGGATGCCTGGGTGGGTGAAAGGGTAAATGTTTGGATGGGTGAGTGAATGGATGGATGGGTGGAAGAGTGGATGGATGAGTGAAAGGATGGCTTGGGTGAAAGGGTAAATGGTTGGATGGATGAGTAAATGGAAGGATGGGTAGAAGAATGGATGGATGAGTGAAAGGATGGATTGGGTGAAAGGGTGGATGTATGCTAGATGGATGAGTGAAAAGGTGGATGGAGGACTGGATAAGTGACATGACGGGTGGAAGGATAGATGATGGATAGATCTGCAAATGGTTGAAAAGGTTTGGATATGGATGGGCACACAGATGGAATGACTGAATGAATGGTGAAAGACTGAATGATGGATGAAAGAATTAATTGATGACAGAATGTACATTTTAAATGGTGGATATCAGGGATCTGATCGAAGGATGAATGGCTAGATCCTCGAACAAAAGAGAGCTGTTCGGGGGAGGGTTGTGTTGATTTACTTTGCTTTCTTGGTGCCATAAGAGCTTTAGTTCAAACTGGGAGGTATTTACATTTTCTGGCTACTCCATTGCCTATGAATTACTATTCTGTATTTGCTGTGTGTTTATGTGTGGGATCTTTACATCATGTATATGACATTTTGAGTGACACCCAACTGCTACTTGAATGTTACACTAGTAATTGTAAATGTTTACATGTTTTGTTTTAGGTGAAAGGTTTTAGGGAGAGCCTCATAGTGCCATGAGCTGTGCTTGATATGTATATTGTGTTTGTAGCAATAGGCAAGGTGTTAAAAATAAACTATGTAATAGCATATCGACAGTGCCTTCTTTTAGAAAGCTGCAGGGAAAAGCACCTTTGTGACTTCCGTCAGCTAGTGCAACTCTCTGCGAAGCCCCCATAAGCAAAGTCAGATTCCATATTTTAAGTTCCACTTGCTGAAACACCCATAATGCGTTCCCTATAGTGGGTTCATCACAGCAATCCTCCCTTTAGTTCACTTATGCATGCCGCTTTACATCTCACAATGGTACTCAGATATGAGATGCTAGTAACAAAGTCTATCCGAGCAGATCTTCCTGACCACTTCTCTCACCAAACATGCCTGCTCAGGACCATGAGTTGTAAACAAAATATCAGACTGGACAACCCAGTGCAGTAACCAAATAAATCGATTATTATCATATGAAATACCACAAAAAGACCTGCACAGCTGCTCAAAGCTGCGCACCTACCGAAAAAACGTGACTGCAAGATTGTCTCAACCTGATATCAACTTGTTTTGATTTGTACTTAAGTGGTTGTCTGTTTACTTACTTTTGTACTATCTCGCAACTTCCTCTGACGTGTCTGTAAAACTTACCTTTTGTCCCGAAGTTTTGTCCTGAATTTTGACCTTCTGTCCTGAATTTTTGTTCTGAATTTTGAGCCTTTGTCCTGAATTTTTACAAATACCTTCCTGAATTTGCACCCATACCAGTTGGACACCCTAAAGCCACCTGGCATTAGCGCCACGAGACTCCAACTTCACCAGCACCTAGACGACGGGTGAGATCAAAGGGGATAAATAAACAGGGCGTAAACTGCTCGGGGTCTATTCCCAGTTAGCAAGTAACCTTATGAATATAGTATTATGTATCTTGGCAGTGTTTCAAATTACGCAAAAGGGACATTCATACAAACAAACGTTTACCTTGTCATGTGCACGATGTTTGCAGAGGTCAATAGAATTTGATGTAAATAACCCCTTCTTCAAAAGTTGCAAATCCAAAGAGTGAGAACTATCTCTAAAGCATTAGAGAACTGCACAGGAACGTGCGTTCACGGGAACTTAAAGCGCGTTTCTACTAATAGGCGGTTTTCAGACCACAAGCCAATCTCGTGCAGCCTTGTTACAGTGAGTCACCATTCAGCTGCAAAGAGGAGACACAATAAAGCACACAAATGCCTGTAATTAGGGCGAGCGTGCTGTTTGATGTCATAAGCCACCTGCACTTAGTTGCCTGACTACATGAAAAAAGCACTATCGGGTGGATACTCGTGTTTGTGTTGTCATCTGGAACCAGACAAGAAGGTGAAAGCTCTTCTCAACTATTAATTTGCCTCTTTTTATTTATTTTGTGTTGCTGAGCACTGCAGTATTTGTAGCACATTCCATAACATCAAACATTCAAGGAAACTCATACACAATGATGACCGCAATAAAGTAAACAGATTATAAAGGAACCACATTATATATGGGATGTAGTAGGATTCCGTTTGATTCCGAACATTTAAGTTGGTTACGCAGTGGTTGCCTCTCGTTTGCTGGGCAGTCGGTTGCTTGTTTAAGCTCTTAATTTGGTCGCTGGTATTTTTGGGGAACAGCCCCTATTTTTTCCCTTCACACTTTCATCCAGAGTTGGAGAGAAGAAACACAAAAAGGTGAAACGAAAAGGAAGAGAGAACAAAAAAACCGCGACAAACAAAAAGGAAAAAAGCAGAGAGAAAGAAAAAACTGCAAGAGTGAGATAAAGACGCAGGGATTATTTTGTGATGGATGAAAGAGGCTTAAGGTGGAATCAAGACTGTGCAGACTTGGGGGCAGATTTATAATAACTGGCGCATCCCTGCATATCAGCAGGGATGCACCAGCTATTGTGCGCCACAGCTCCGCCACCATGGATGCGCCGCATTTGCAATGCGGCGCACCATGGGGCAAAAACGGCACAGATGTGTGACGCATCTGTGCCGTAAAAGTGGCGCATTGCTGGAGTTGCGTCGCAAGCGCGACGCAGCTCCAGCAATGCTTTGGGGGGACCTATCTTCACAATGCTGTGTCAATCCTTACGCCTGCTTCAAGCAGGCGCAGGGTCTTGACGTAGCATGGGCTCAAAAGTGACTGAGTGAAATCTTGTAGATTTCACTCAGCCACTTTTAAGAGGCGTTCCTGCGCCGGAACGCCCCCCCCCCACTCCAGAACGCCTACTTCTGGCGCAGGGCTTTACAACGTGACGAATCTGCCAGATGCGTCACGTTGTAAATACCCCGCAGCTTGGCGCAGGATTTGCGCCGCCGCTGCATCACAAAAGTGACGCAACGGTGGCGTAAATGAGGCGCAAGGGGCTCATAAATCTGCCCCTTGGTATTCATCCCCTGACATTCAATAGCGCCCCATCACTCCAGTCAGTTTTGTGTCGACTTGCATCGTACATTATCTTTCCCTCTTCTACCATGTTTGTGTTTGAACAACCGTAACTTCGCATGAAGCACCCTATTGTGCAACATCAGCTATATGGGGTAGCACTAGCGCAACAAGGGTGCAAGAAAGGAAACAATGAAATGGCTCCTTTAACAGATGTTGGGGAAGTAAAATAAAGCATTGCCTTGGTTCAATGGTTCCCTCAAGGCGCTAGGCCCAGTTGCCTCTGCAACTGCTGCACCAATGGTAGCTAAGCCCCTGTGAGGTAGATTTTACCTTTAAATGCGATCTCTCACTGCCATAATGAGACTTTCCACCATTCTCCATCCGCTAATTTCCCTTCAATTTCTAAGTTTGCCCATTGTATCTAAGACATTAAGGGGCATATTTACAAAAAAAATTCAGAGCGCTGACTTATTTATTTATTTATTTAGATAGTTTTATAGAGCGCGAACAAGATCCTAAACGGATATCAGAGCGCTATACAGTCAGTAAAGTTACTATACAACAAATATATGTTAAACATAGCGCATACACAGAGCATCTTGTGAAGGCAAAGCAATAATCAACATGAAGAAAAACAAAATGTCTAGTTGGCAACGCTGTGCTCCAACATTTTTAAAACTCAGGGATGCCACGTATTACCAAGAATACGGCTCGCTCCTGTGTTTCCCCTAGCCCCGGCACCTTCAAAGCTGCCTAGCGCAGGTACCCCGCCACTATGTGGCAAGGGTGCCTGCGCTGCAGGAGTGATTGTTTATGTGAAGGCAGGGACACCTTCCTGCACATAAACAATCAATTATAGTGTTTTGCTCGTTCTATGTATGCTGCAGAATACAGCACACATAGAAAGAGCAAAAACAAGGAGAAATTAATAAGTTCTCCTCGTATCGTAACTTTAAGACCGAGTATTCCCTGCCCTTAATTTTTGGGGCTGCCCCAGACTTGTAAATCAGGGGCAGCATCGAAAAGCAATGGCTGTTGAGGTGGAACGCACACTGCAACACCCATTGCACGCCCTTTGCCACAGAGGACAATGGCGGAAAGGGGCATATTTACAAGGTGGCACTAAGCTTAGCGTCACCTTGTAAATATGGGAAATGCCGCAATACTTAAATAACTTTATTTCGGTCAAAAGACCATGAAAGCACAAAATAAAAATACTACAATATACAGTTCAGTGCAAACATGCAAGGGAGGCCGCCAGTTACATAAAAAATAGTGCAAATTTTGGTTGACCAGAAACAAAATCATTAGTTAAAGGTAAAAGTTTGTTACAAAAGAGTTACACAGATATAAATGCTAACAGAATTTCTTGGTAATGTACATAGATAGTAGGACACCAAGGACCACATAAGTCTAAGGATACTGCAAGATGGACTATGCAGAGAGTCCATCATTTATAGCACATGCCCTTAATATATCTACGATGTAAAAAGAGCCTCATTTAGCTAATTCATCTCGTGTCAAAAAGACATTATATTCAACGTGTTCATCTTATAAACAGGAAAAAAGTCAGTTTAAAAAATATCATAAAATAGGATAAAAACACTCAAAAATGTTAAAACCTAGATCCAAGTTAGAAATTTACAAAGTATACACAGAGACTCACATGTCACTTTACAAGGGCCCTACGTAGATACCACATCCAGTTTAAAAATCGAGAAACAGCAAAAACTATTGGGGGATGGGTATCATATTTTAGTATCCTAAAAGCCTCTAGATATAGCTTAAACCTGAGATTGCGGCATATTGGTATTATCCAGCGTTTGCGTGGGAGGGTGTATGCCGGGCAAAAGAATAATACATGTACTTCTGACTCTTCCCTGTAGGTACATGCGGGACAGGTCCTCTTATTCCCTAGAGCCCATTTGCTAGTAAGGGCATTTAGAGGGAGGTTCCCCACTCTGAATTGCATGTAGAGTTTCCTGGCCTGCAAAGGATAAATTAAGTCCAGGAACTCTTCTTTCCTATATTCAGCCTTAACTAGCAAAAACTCTGCAGTCATCGAACCCCCTATGGCACTTCCTTGGATAGCCAGCAAGTTAACCTGTCTATAAAGAAGCACTAGGTCTTGTCTAGATATTGATCTACATGATATCTCTGGGGTTAACCAGAGATCCGGCCTACCTAGCCTAGCCGAGAGATCCCTAATATACAACAACCACAGGATCTTTTTTGCTGTTTTAATGGTATTTAGGATCTCCCCCAGCTCGTCTTGGCGGAAAGTTCTGAGGTCACCCACACCCTGCGCCAAAATATAATGGGCCTCAGGGCAATTACTTCATTTATAGGCAGCAGGCCCAGGTCCATACGAAGAGGAACTAAGGGGGTACTGGGTGGGAGGCCTACAATCTGTCTCATAAAATTATTCTCTATTTTTGTAAAATTGGCAACAGACATATGGCCCCACATTTCAGCCCCATACAAGGCGGCTCCTCTTGCCTGGGCTTTGTATATTTCTAGTGCAGGTGCCACTGACCTATATGTGGTTGACCTATGAAATTTCATTATCCCACCTACCATCTGTGTTAGTTTAAGTCTGGCCTTGACCATTTGGGGTTCCCATGTAAAATCTTCTGATAGGGTAATACCCAAGTAGTCAAATATCCTCACCCTTTCCAGGGGTATACCATCAAAAGAAGGACTTGGTTAAGTAGTTTTTGGGGGGTTGAAGATCATATATTTTGTCTTGGTTAAGTTGATCTCCAAACCCCGCTTAGTACAAAACTCGGCAAAACCGTGCAAGATGCGTTGGCTACCAGATGGAGTTTTAGACAGCAGCAGGGTGTCATCCGCAAACATTAGTGCGGGAATCTTCCCCAAACCCAATTTCGGGGCGTCATTATCCTTGATGTTGTTAAGATGGTCAATGAGCCCATTGATATAAAGACAAAATAGGGTTGGGGCAAGAACACATCCCTGACGTTTCCCCTTTTTAACAGGGAAGCGCGCAGATAGTTTCCCGTTTTTCCCACTTCTTACTTGCGCGTAGGTCCCTGTGTGTAGCCTCACCAGGAATTTAAGGAGATAGGGCGGAATCCCTAGGTCGTTTAAGACTTCCCAGAGTTTCCCCCTGGGAACCAAGTCAAAAGCCGACTTTAGGTCGACAAAAATAAGATAGAGGCTGCCACCCTCCATCTTAGCTGTTTTCCAAAACAACAACTGTAGCCTGAATATCTGGTCCACAGTTGAGGTACTTGATCTAAAGCCGGCTTGATAGGGGCTCAGGATTCCTTCCTCCTCTATCCAGCTTTGGATACGATCAAGAAGGACCCTGCCCATCAGTTTTTGTGGGATATCAATAAGACTGATGGGCTTATAGTTTGACAGTAAGAGTGGGCAGCCTTTTTTGTATATGGGAACAATCTCGGCCCCACACCAGGAATCTGGTGGGGCCATACCCCTCATGATGGCATTAAATAAAGCACATAAATAGGGAGTCCAAATTTTTGGTTCCATATGAAAAAGCTCCCCTGGAAGTTTGTCTAAGCCGGGGGCTTTATTAACCCCTTGCATGCCCCGCCCTTTCCCCGCCCTGTGCCGCGCTTTGTATTAGCGGGCGGGGTTCATGACGAGATGGTCTCGTCATGGGCACAGCGCAACCGCGGCCCATGACGAGACCATCTCGTCATGGGCACTGAAGGGGTTAAGGGGTAATCTGCTGATAGCATTCCGAACTTCAGTCAAAGTAATATCGCACAATCCTTCTGTGTAAGGGTCATGCAATAAATCCAAAAAAGCTATATTGAAACCCACCAATTCCTCCCCGGCATAGAGAGTCTCAAAATGCCTCTCCCAGGCTTCTGGCGGTATATTAGGTTCCCGGGCTGATTGTCCTTCCTTGTTTCCCACGCTTACTAGGGCCCAGAATGATTTCAAATCTCTATCCTTCAGGGCAATACTAAGTGACTCTCACTTCTCAGTTTCCCAAGTTTTCTTTTCCCTTTTTAGGGTCCCTTTATATATTGCCCGAAGACCTTTAATTCGAATTTTGTCCTTAGCCTTGACTGCAGCTATTAGATCCTTCTTTGCTTTGCGGCAGGTGGCATTAAACCAGGAGTTGGTGTCATATTTAGTTCCTGTGCGTGTTGCAGATGGGTAGACTATCTCAATCAGTCTAGCAACTTTTTTGGCGATTGTTGTTTATGGCACCACCTGACCCTTCGTCTGTTGTTTGAAAGCAACAATTGGTTATCCCCCACGCTAGGCAAAGATAGAGGGATAGAAATGCCCATGCTCTCTGAGTTCAAGGACAGTACCAAAGCATTGTGATCATTGTCCTGTCTCTCAAGTACCTGAAAGTCAAGAACCTTGTCCCAGGATTTAGTTTCCACTATAATATAATCAATCAGGGATGATTGACCTTCCCTATTGAATGTATGCTGGGCCGGTTGGTCAGATTTTGTTCTCCCATTACAGGTCCTGAGTGAGTGTGCCAGAGTCAATGAGTGAAGTTGGATGGCCAATGGTGTCCAGATTTTTATAGGAGTAATTTGAGGTTCAGGTATAGACCAGTAACGATCTTCTTCCGAGGGCTCGTCTATATTCAGATCAGTGAGTGGCTCATACTGGCAATTGAAGTCGCCCCCTACAATCAACATCGTATCTGGTCTAAAGTTGGTAAAAAGCATCCCAGATTGTCCAAAACCACAGATTCCTGTCCATAGCTTACGGGTCTGGAGTATATGTTAATGAGAGCTAGTTTGAGCTTAGTGGGAAATGTCAACATAACACATAAAATATCATTTGTTGACAAAGTTATTAACTCAGCATTCGCCCCAATATGCGTGCCCAACCATATAATTAGGCCGCCCGACGGTCTACCCCTTCCTCTGGAGGTGGCCAGAATGTTAAACGATGCAAATCCCATCCTATGATATTCCTCCGTGGCCCAAGTCTCCTGAAAGAAGCAGATATCATGATTATCTATTAAACCTCCCCAGTCTGAGCAGGATCATTTATTTTTAACACCTGCTAAATTCCAAGATAAAATCTTCAGAGGACCCCCTGCTTTGCTGGGCAGTTCCTGCACTGTAGTTATGGGGGAGCATAGAACTCCAGAGGGATTGTTACCCGTCTGGCTAATATCCTGGATCTTTGTCCGGAGATCTGAAGATGGAACTATCAGATCAATTGCTTGCTGTGTCCCTAGGCATAATGGGTTGGCCTTTGATAGATCCTCCTTCCCCGAACCATATGCTCCAGTGTTCCTAATTGTGTTTTGAGTCCAGGCCCTACAATCTTCCACTAAAATCTTGGCTGAATTATCTTTAGACAGGCCCTCCTGCCTTAATGGTAGGATGGTATAGGCAGTCTCGTTGTTCCTCATAGCAGAGCCTATATTAGATTTTGTGGTGGTTGAGTTATTATCTGTAGGTGAGTGGTGATTTTTAAGCCTACAGCCACCTCCCCCATAAACTATTGCATGTGAATCACCCGCACAATCCCCGTTATCGCTTGTGGGAGTTTGTCAGTCTACCAGATCAAGGGGGCTGTATCTATTACTTACAGGGATATTGAAGCATGGGGTAATAGTATCACTGTCCCCGCCACCTTGCTGTGATTCCCCTGAGTGGGCCCTTAGTTCCCATTTCTTGTGTATCAAACTCATCCTCTCTTCAAAGGTGCCCTGTGGAAAGAAATAGCTAAGTGGTAATGTCTGGATGTTTTTGCTTATCAACCCAGTAAACCATCCTAGGATGTGCTGGACTGTTCGTCTGTCCCTAAAGTTAATCAGGATGCAATCCCCCTGTATATCTTTCTGCCGCTGACCCACTCAGCTAACCCTATGCACGTGGATAATTTCACTGTGCACCTCGGGTGGAAGAGGTCTGTTGTTGTTTAACCAGTGTGATACTTTATTTCTTAATTCTGTGTATGTCTCCACCCGACTAGTCTGTAGTCTAGGCACTCCAGCTAATACCACCACATACGAAGAGGAGGCTGGTGGTAGATCTATACACGGAAGACAGGATTCTGTTAAATGGAGCAAATCTCCACATCTTTTTTTGCCACCCTTATTTGGGAGCCTATAATCCTTCTCCCAATTAGATATACCCACATGACGTTTACCAGGGGCATTTTCTTTGTTCGCATCTTCACCACTTGGGGAGTCCCTGGCTCCCAATAGAGGAGTAGATGGTCCAGACCTGTCAGAAAGAGGATGGGGGATGATTGATGGATTGGCCGATACAGTCATTGCTTTAGTAGGCTGCTCAGGTACTACCCTTGGGGCCATATCTTGAGCACACTGGACCCCTTGGAGACTAGATGCTAGTTTAGTACCCCAGGAATCTACTTGTGATGATAGTGAATTAATTTTACTCATCACTTTATCTAAACTATTTAGGATTGCTCGGTCTATATAAGCTTTGAGATCATTTACCATCTCTATAACCCAATCAGGGGAATTCCTTACATCCTTATTGCTTAAATCGGATGTACAGTCATTGGTGGAGCTCCCAGATGATACAACCAGGATTCTACAGGAACATTTTTTGCCTGTGTCAGTTTTACTTTTCTTTTGGCTCTTTTTAATCTTAGGTGTATTTTTTTCAGTATCTCCACCCTGGTCTCCCCCTTGCTTTGATAATATCGCTGTTTTACCCTGAGTTGCCGTTACATGGGAGTTGTATATATCATCTAGTTGCTGGATTTCCCTAGATGTACCTATTTCCGGGGATACCGAAAGAGGGGGTAATGTTGGCGTTATCGATAAACGTCTCTCTGTTCGAGAGATTTCGTTGGTTACTGCACCAATAGCCTGCTGCAACATTTTATCTATGGCAGTGTGTTTTTCCATTGGGGTGCGGGGTTGCGTTTTCTGTCTAGTGGTAATTCTATGGGGTGGAGGAGTATGTTTTCCCATGTCCTGATTTACAAGGGGAGCACCTGTTTTATCCCACTGGGAATTGATGTACTAACTTGGCACAACTTAGCTCTATTAATGTCAAACCAATGGGGAAACCGGACAACCTCAAAGGTAGGGGCACCCCTGGGAAGCAATAGTCAATCGGTCATAGTTGCGAGGACGTATTGATCCGGGACGCTCACCACAGTGCCTTACTTGTGGAATCCAAGAGTGGGAAGTTAGAAGAGTGGCCCAGCCCAGCCTCATCCAGCCTCTGACGGACTAGGACGGTCCCGCCCTTGTCCCGGGCTTCTCCCGGCGTGTCCCGCGCGCGTCCCGCGGGACGAGGGACCAAGCAGAGCTTTATGCGCCTCCAGGCGCTGGCAGATGACGGGCGCGGCAATCGGGGGTGATGGGATTTGTAGTCCCGGTATGGCGGAGCCAAGCCCGGCCAATAGCAGTGGTGGAGCAAAGCCCGGCCCGGGGTTCTCTTGTAGGCTGTAAGTTCTGTTTACAGGCTGAAGGCAGAGGGGCTCAGCGGAGAAGGTCCCGGCCAAGCAGAGTGGCGGAGCAAAGCCCGGCCAGCGGTTCCGCCCCCCAGCAAGGTAGATGAATCACCGCAATACCACCGGAGCATCAAAAAAAGTGATGCTCCGGTGGCGATAGGGGCTTGTAAATATGCCCCTAAAAGTTAAGGGTGTCAACCGACTAGACATTTCCTGTTTTTTCATGCCTGCACACTGATGCTTTCCCTCAAGTGACCACAGCCCCAGCAACAGTATTTTTTGCCAAACCTTGCCACACCTGTAAACTTTAATTAAACTTTCGATTGGGAGATTCCTATTCCCTCATATGCTGTGATTGTTTGAGAGGACTGATCCCAGGTATGTGTTAGTTTTTACTTTCTTGAAAAGAAACTGTCCTTGAAGCTATGTGAATAAAGATGTTTTGTGTCTGTCATTAATCAATAGTAGGTTTAAAGAATAGGTATTAACAAACCGAACCTGGGAGATTTCCTGAAGCTCCAGAGGGTAACTTGACAGAGAACATCAATTACCTTAAAAACAGTTTCCCATGAGTAACACCTTTAAACATAAGACACAATAGGACAAATATAGTATTGAACGTTTTTATTGTTTTACTCACCCCTCCACAAAGCATTTTCACCTATTGCTCCAATCTTAACAGTTGCCTGTTTCTTCGATGCTTTCCATTTAATTTTTATTTTATTATGTTATTCTTGATGTAGTATTATGGCCTCAATTTGAGTTGGGGCAAGTGACACACCATTGGTTGGGGGTGGGGTCATTACCTCTGCCACCCAGGAGGATTACTGCCTGACACATTGCACAGATCTTTGACTGCTTGGCAGAAATCTGCATACCTTCAGAGGACCCGCCACCATGGTGGCTTCTCCGAAGGTACATTTACTGAGCAGCAACCATGTTTAATGCAGTTGCTCAGCAAACCTTTTAATTTGTCAAAAACAAATTCCTAAGGCGGGAGTTTATTTTTGAAAAGCAAAAAATAATGAAAATGACACACTGGTCTAGAAGGGCTAAACCCATGCACCATTGGACTTTGGAACCGCTTTTCTTTTTTTCTTTTTGGGGCTGCCATCCTTTACCCGGCGGTCCCAAACAGACAAAAATACACCAGAAAGTTATTTGATCTGTCGGTTCCAGGGTTCCGCCAATGAGGGCACTGCAGGAGGAGAAATTATGGTCTGACCCACTCTAAACAGAGCGGGTGAGCTGTCGGTTTGCCAGACAAGATATTTCAGCATGTTCGAGATAGAGTCCCATGCAGTAAATGGATCACAGACACAATATTGTGGTAAAAAATATTGTGTGAAAAATATCGTTAACCACAATATTATGCTCCTATACTCATATTGGTAAGTAACTAAATAAAGGAAAAAAATATCGTTGACACAAATATCATCTACAAATATACAAAAATATTGTTTTTAAAAAATCTGAATAGAAATTAAAGTAGGAAATGTTAAATGTTTTAAAATACTCATTTAAGATAATGTAAGTTAAATACATTCTAGTAATACCTAATACTACATACAAATATATACTTTTATAAATTAACAAACATATATATAGATGTGTGTTTGTGTTTAGTGTAGCATAATTAATAAAATATTTATTTTACATTACAGTCAAATTTTAAATATGTAGTTACATGAGCTAACTGTAACTTATGCCCCTGCAATGCACTGCTTGTGATATCACATATTACATCACTCATGATATGGTCAGTGACATCACTGATGTCACCGCAAATGATGTTACAGATGACATCACTGATGACATCATCCAGTGAGTGTAAAGGTTTTCTGAGAATTTATGAGAGTTAAACAAATATACTAAGCTACAATAAAAGTTTAATTAGTATACTAGGTGTATTACTAATGAGTGATATTACTTTTAACATATAATATGTGAGTGACTGTGTGTATCTGTGTGTGAGTGGGTGTCTGTGTGCCTACATGTGTGTGTGAGTGGCTGTATGGGTGTATACGTGGGTGTGTGAATTACTGTGTGGGTGAGTGAGTGGCTGTATTAGTGAGTGAGTGGGTCTGTCAGTGGCTGTATGTGTGGGTGGGTGGGTGTGTGAATGACAATGGGTGAGTGAGTGAGTGTCTGAATTACTTTATGACTGAGTGACTGGGTGTGTAAGTGTGCTGTATGGGAGTAGTAAGAGGGTATTGCTTCCATCAAACTATCCTGGCCGCAAAAGTGACAGGTCTGGTCGCAAACGCTGGTCTTAAATTTGACAGGTCTAGTCTTAAATTTGACAGGTCTAGTCTTAAATTTGACAGGTCTAGTCTTAAACTTCTGGCCTTAAATTTGACAGGCCTGACAGCAAAAATGGACATGGCTGGCAGCAAACTCCTGGCCTTAAATTTGACAGGGCTGGCCGCAAACTGTTGTCCTTAATAACTCTGGTTTTAAAAGGGGGTGACATGTAGTGGTAGTCCTAAAAGTGACAGGTCTGGCTGCAAAACATGGATAGTTGTGTATATGTTTAAAATTGCGCAGAAAAGTGAGTGCATGTAGGAAATGTCTGGGCAAGTTTTAAAACTGGGGGGTTGCAGACAGATGGTGGGTGAACAGCTGCGGCGCAGTCCTGAGGCCACGTGACCGTGTTGTGTTGTAGAGGTGTACGCCTCTTTTAGGGGTTGTGACTTCTTAGAATACATATAAGCATGTGGCAAGAGCCGTGTACAGCAAGCAGACGTTTGAATACGAAAAGGGACCCACAGCCAAAATGAAGAGATACAACCCGTTCGTGAAAAGCGCCAGGGTGGATGGCTCCCAGACCCTTATCAATAGATATTACCGCAGCTTAACACCTCTGGAAATGGACGAGAATGCTCAACAAGAAACACCTAGGGATATGGGCTGCGACGTTACTGGTTTTGGCACCGGCCTGTGTAGGCCTATGGAAGAACTTAGGCTCAAGGATTACGGATGCCGGATGGTCCCGGTTAAGTGCGACAGCAGCGAAAGTGAGGGCTTGTGTAGTGACAGTGTGCTTGCTGGCCTCAGTTCAGTGGACGTTGAAGAAGTTGTAGCACCTTCTAACACACCCGCCTGTGAAGACATGGACCTTCAGGAGAATACAGCTGCTGAGAAGGACGGTCTGCAACAGCCTGGGACAAGCGTCGAAGATGTTGGGGCCTCGCAGGACATTAACGACTCGCAAGATTTCAGAGCCGCAGCAGAGGGCTGTGATAATGCAGAGGTTAGTAGGAAAATGTTATGAACAGGTAGTTACAAAAATGATGTATTTTATTTCTTCAACTAACGTATTGTCATTCTGTCTTCTTTTGACCCCTAGAGAGCAAAACCCGCTGGATGCACATACTTCATAATGCACTATGGTAAAGAGGCTGTAGAACCCCCTAAGACACCCGTCTATGAAGACATGGACCTTCAGGAGAATACGGCTGCAGAGAAGGAAGGTCTGCAACAGCCTGGGACAAGCGTCGAAGATGATGGGACCTCGCAGGACATTAGCGACTTGCAAGATTTCAGAACCGCCGCAGAGGGCTGTGAAAATGCAGAGGTTAGTAGGAAAATGTTATGAGCAGATAGTTACAAAAAGGATGTATTTTTATTTCTTCAACTAACGTATTGTCATTCTCTCGTCTTTTGAACCTAGAGAGAGACCCCAAAAAGGTCTGCTACAGAGTGGAGGCATGTGTCAGGGTGGCGACCTGCTAAAGCGAACAATGTAATTTTCAATTGTCTGTGGTGTTCAAAACAAGCTGAAAGTTCCATATGTCAAAACCGTGAGGGCTGCGATAAGCGTGTGAAAAGGAAGAGCCAGGATTGACCGACGACGACCGACAGGCAGTTAAGGCTTTCTCCGCGTCGGTGGTACTAAATTGTGTCAAACGGGTCTATTACAGCCTTTGTCAAGGTCATCAAATCAAAGATCCTCAGCAGGCGGCGCAAGAATGCTTGTGTGAATCATACAGAACAAGAACAATACGTTATATTTGTACTTTGCTAGACCCTTACAAGGTATATAAACTGCTAAGTGTTGTGTATGGTTTGTACAATGAAAAGAAATATGTCCACCCCGATATGTTGATGATCTTGATCGGGGTACTCAATGAGATCCGATACGCCTTAGACCCGAGCTCAAAACTAACCGTTATGCAGGGAATGGACACTGCTTTCAATAGAAGGATGATAGAAAGACTCATAGCAAGGCGTATGTGTAATGTGTATAAAAAAAATAGACAAGCAGGGTCTTTGGCCCCCCGAAGACTGTTTTAAACAGGTTCTTATGTAACGTTACATGATAGCGTGTATTTAGAACAAACTAGTAGAATGTTAAACCCAAAAGGGTGACGCTGTGTTAAGTCGTACTATGCAGAATGTGAAAAGATATGAAACAAATGTCTATGATTTTACTAATAGTCTTTATTTTTTAATAAAATGTTCTTACACAAAACAAGCGTCATTCATTGCATTGTGTAACGACTGATAACATGCAGGGGGGCGTGTTAAGAAAACTTTATTACGATACTAGGGAAGTTGGTAGCTTGGGGAGCGCCGAAGCTCTATATAGAAGGGCTGTGGATGAAAAGGAGTCGGTAAGCAGAGAAGCTGTGAAGACTTGGTTATCAGGCGAGGAGGCGTATTCACTCCATAAACCGTCCGGATGACATTTTAAGAGACGCCGAACAATCGTTAATGCGCAAATAGATTATCAATGGCAAGCGGACATAATAAGTCTACAAGATATAGCAAAACATAACAACGGATCTTGTTATATATTAACCGCCATAGATGTGTTGTTCAAGTATGCCTACGCAGAGGCGCTGCGTGATAAAAGTGGGGCTAGCGTCACAGCCGCTTTTAAAGCCATCTGCGATAAGGGGCGTATTCCTCAAAAACTACAAACAGACGCCGGAAAAGAATTCTTAAACAAGGCATTTCAGAAATTATTAAAGCAACACAATGTTCAACATTTTGTAACACGCACGGAGGTAAAAGCAGCTGTTGTAGAACGGTTTAACAGAACCTTAAAGTCTAAGATGTTGAAGTATTTTACGGCCCACAACACCTACAGATACATGGATGTCCTGCAGGCTTTCTTAGCTGTATATAATGCCAGTTATCATAGGACCATCAAAAGGGCCCCCGAAGATGTGACACCTAGTAATTCGTTAACTGTTTGGAGAAATGTGTATGGTCGTAATTTCGATACAAAGGTGAAGAAGCCTGTTTTTAAAAAAGGTGATCACGTAAGGATTTCAAAATTGAAAGGAGGCTTCACGAAGGGTTACCAGCAGACTTTTAGCGATGAAATATTTATGGTGGAAAGTGTGGAGCTTAAGGAAGGGCTGTATATTTACAGGTTAAAGGACTACGATGGGGAAACGGTGTCTGGGGGGTTTTACAAGGAAGAGTTACAAAAAGTGCCAGATGATCCGAACAGGGTGTACAGGGTTGAAAAGGTTCTGAAAAGGAAAGGTAGTGGGGCTAAGAGCCAGGCATATGCCAAATGGCAGGGATGGCCTGAGAAATTTAACAGTTGGGTGTTGGCCAGTTCCCTGAAGGGTGTGTGAGCTCAAAACAGCTGATACGATGGAGACAAAACCCTTTTATATAACCTTACCATCCAACGCCTCTAAGGGCATGTTCCCCAACAATCAGATTTCTAATTACACCGTCAAATTGGCTAAGCCTGTGGACCTGAAAGGGGACTGGGAGGTTGCCCTAACAGAAATCCAGTACCCTAGAACATGGAATACCTTTACAGCGGCCGAAACCAAGTTCCAATTCAAGCTTGAACAGGACCCCAAGGTCATAAACGTATCCTTCCCTCACGGCTACTACCCAAGCGTTTCAAGCGTTGTTGAAGCCATCAACAAATCCATAGCTGCCATAGAACCGCTGCCGAATATTCATCTGGTGCTAGATAACGTTAGAAGGAAGGTGTTTCTCAAATCCATAAATCGCAATACCCTGTTTAACTGCTCCGGTAAATTAAAAAGGGTTTTAGGGACAGTACAACACGTGAAAAGACCGGTGGAACAAGATCACACGTGCCCCGATATTAACGGGGGGTTCTACACGCTCTATGTGTATGGTGATATTGTAGAGGCTCAGAGGATCGGGGATAGTTACTCGCCGCTGTTAAGATGTGTTCATGTACAGGGTGATAATAATACCATGGTCAACATCCAATTTAACAAACCTGACTACGTCGCAGTTTCTAAAAACCATTTTGACACTATTTCAATTATGATCTACGATGATCAGTCTGAGCCGGTGGCCTTTAAATACGGGAAAGTTATTGTCAAACTTAATTTAAGGCCTAGACACAACAGGGGATATTAAGCAGCAGGAATGGTGGTTATGAAAACATACGGGGACCCATCCATGTACAGGGACTATTACAGAAGTCAAGCCGGTTATGGGGGACCCCCGTACTTTCAAGGTTCACCAGTTATGTACGGGGCTGGCTTAGGGGGATTCTTTAGGAGTCTGTTTAGAAGAGCTATGCCTTTCCTGAGAAGAGGCTATGAAATTGCAAAACCTCATGTTAAGACGGTCGCCACGAGCATTGCCCAGGATATGGTGGGGTCTGTTACATCGGCGGTTGCAGAGCGCATGAACAAGCAGCCGCAAGAAGGAGCGGGGCTGCTGTATAAGCCACGCGTGAGTGTCAAAAGGAAACGTGGGTTTCCAGACGCAGGGGCCCGCCGGCCCCCTATAAAAAAGGAGGAGCTCTTCAAAACGCACTCAGAAAAGAAGAGCCCCAAGAAGGAAGAGAGCTGCCAAGAAGCGAAACGGCTCTAAAGTAAATATTTTTTAAAGCCTCGTAAACAGCACTATGGGCTTTGTACATTGTGGATCAGGAGAGTGTGCCAAATCAGAGTTAGACTTGTTTACTCTAAAACCCACGCAGACAAGCATCGAAAACAGCTTCTTCATGGAGGTATCACCTTTAGCAGCATTGACGCCGCTGGCCCCCATAGAGTTTTTTGTGTCAGGGTCCACGGATATGTATTTGCATCTCAACAACACGTTGCTACATCTTATGTGTAAAATCGTCAAAGCCGATGGGACCGACATTAAAGACGATGCTAAAGTGGCAACGATCGCTTACCCTCTAGCTACCCTGTTTAACCAAGTGGACATCACCTTGGGTGATCGACTCATCACCCAGAACGATAACATGTACGCCTACAGAGCCTACATCGAGAGCATTCTAAATTACAGTAGCGATGCCCTTGACACACAACTTTCAGCTGGTCTGTTTCACAGGGATACATACGGACAGTTTGAAATCACAGCTCTGGATGGAGCCAATAAGGGTTTTATAAAAAGAGCAGGGCAGACGACAAGTAGTCGTACCTTTGACCTCCTAGGTCGCATACATTCAGACCTCTTCTTCCAAGATAAACTGCTCATCAATGGAATTGATCTTAAGCTCAAGCTCACTCGCAACAAGGACTCATTCTGCCTCATCAGCGGGGATGCGGAACACTACAAGCTGAGCATCCTGGCCGCGAGCCTGTTTGTAAAGCGAGTGAAAGTGTCACCGAGCGTCAGGTTAGCACACGCCGAAGCTTTACAAATCTCCAACGCCAAGTGCGCTGTGGAAAGAGTATCTCTGAAGGTATTCAGTATACCTACAGGAACCCGCTTAACACAGCAGCAGAATTTATTTCTGGGACAGCTACCCAAACTCATCATTATAGGTTTTGTGGACAATACAGCTTTTAGCGGCACCTATGCCTCAAACCCCTTCAATTTTAAACACTACAACATCAACTACGCGGCGCTGGTCCACGAGGGCAACGTGATTCCTGCAAAACCCTACACACCCAGTTTTACAACCGCCAACAACGTCAGGGAATATCAAGGGTTGGTTTCGATAACCGGGAAGCATCAAAGGGACTGTGGTGTGGCCGTGTCACGAGAAGGTTATGGGAGCGGATACACGCTGTTCGCATTCGACCTGACACCCGACATGGAAGATGGTGATCACTACAACCTGGTAAAAAACGGGAATCTAAAAGCTGAAATACGTTTCGCCGAACCGCTGAGGGCGAATGTGAACATGGTCGTATTCTCGGTATTCGACAGCATCATACAGATCAACCACGCCAGACAGATTTTGTTCGACTATCTTTAAAACATTTGTGAAATGGACACTGTGCAGATACGGGACTTCTTAAACAGGCATAAATACGCTAGGAAATACTTTTTAGGGGTTTTCCCTAGCGATGGGTTACCAACCGAAATAGGGCCAGAAAGACCGAGCACCCTAGTCTTTAACACCGACCCTCATGACAAGGGAGGGACACACTGGGCCGCCTTGTTTATAGCTAGGGACAAGGTTACAGTGTTTGACAGTACAGCAGAGTTCCCTGAACACAGTATCTATACACGGCCCATATTCAAGTTTGTGAAAAAAGCTGCAGCGGTGGTGGAGTATAACAAGCTGAGGGTGCAGGATTCCATGGCAATCACATGCGGGGAACACTGTATTTATTTTATCAGTAAAATGTCAGAGGGTGTTTCGTTTAGAAATTTCTTAAATCTATATTCAAGGGATCTTGTTAACAATGACAGTATAGTTGTGAAATATGTAAAAGAAAACACAAGGTCGTCGGTCAGACCTGTGAAAACCGAATATGCAGCTTGTCAAAACTGTAAGGGTTTATAACAGTCGTATGCTTAATGTTGAACATGTAAAATAAAGACATTATATTTTAAAAAAACATGTATTCAGACTCCGTATTTCAATATACATACACCTTAAATGTTTTAAAAGACGACTGAGACGGATTGAAAAGTTAAAACATGTGTTTATTACAAACAGGTTGGTAGTTGGGTCGTTAGTTTCACAAACTTTATTGAAGAAACAAATGAAGTAGAAAAAGCCAGGAACGTTTATACATATAATACACACAATTATTCAAAAAGTCTGTGGAACCATCAAGGCGTAATCCACGTGAGGGGTTTGGGCATAGTCTTTTTGCGGGGTGGCACCGCTGGTGCAGGGGTCGACCATGTCGGGGATAGCCTTCGAACTTCAGAACTTGTAGGCGATGGTAGTAGGGGGTCCTTCAAATTTTCTAGCAGGCGCCGGTGTTCATTATTCCCAACGAGCGTGGAGGGTATATTGAGTTCAGCAGCGGCTTGCAGAAACTGCTCCCAACCACGAGGCGCATTTTGAGGCGTCAGGATTTTGGGATGCGTGTGACCTTTGACTAGATCGTACATGTGCGACCCTGCAACCGGGTGTCCCTTGTAGAGAAATTCACCTCGCTCATTCCAGGAGGTTAGGTCTTTAGGTTTAAATCTTTTTTATTACTTTTAACACAAACAGATTGTCATGGACAGCATCAGCAGCTTCGCCTACAACCCTGCGGGCCGGCTCTTTACTGTGGCAGAGGGGCGTCGTACTCACACTCCTATCCAACCCCGTGGGAAATCAGTGTTAACACAGCATGTCGCCTACAACCCCTCAGGGCCGGCCGCGTATCATACGAAAGGGAGCACTATGGGCTACGATTAGTGTATCGGATATTCTGTGCGATCAGACCCGCAAGGCACCCCTCAACAAGACGCTCTAATGGGGCCGGTAGGGGCCCAGTCCCTGCAGCGGGCTCTATGGCTGAGACTGGTCCAGCAGGACTGCTATCTGCCATGACATTCAGAAAAGCAAAAAAACCAAAATCCAATCCCATCTCAACACCCCCCTCCCTCTCCCCGTCTCGCCCTCCACCCCCCCCCACTCCCCCCTCCCCCGTCCAGTGCGTGCTTCCAGTAAGTCCCGCTCGGTTGCGTTGCCTCGTCTGGGGACCCCGTCCTGTCCCAACATCACGCCCCATCAAGGGGCGGTGTTCTCTTGTGTAGTAAGCCTCATGAGGCGTAGGTATCTGGGGCAGGTGAGTTCCCTGAATTCTGTGACCAGTAAGGACCGGAATGGCTGCCAGAGGTCATTAAACGTCTCCATGTCCCCTGTCACTGTCAATGAGAGTTTCTCCATGCCCAAGACATGCCATAGTCTGTGCAGCCAGCCCATGATCGTAGGGGGGGTGGGAGTGCGCCAGTGCATTAAAATGTTCTGAATGGCAGATCCCAACGCTATGGCGATCTGTCTGCCTCTGCGGGATTTCAAGGGGTACATCAGGTCGTTGGGGAGGCCTAGCACTATGTAAGCTGGGAAGTGCGGCAATTCAGTCTTAAAGTGGGAGTCAACCTCGTCGAGCACCTCCTTCCAGTAAGCCCCCAGTAAAGGGCATTCCCACAATATATGTGTCAACGTACCCACCCTCCCACAGCCCCTCCAACAGGTGTCTTCCTTACTACTGTCCATGGCGTGTATACGTGCTGGGGTGTAATACCAATATGTGGAGACCTTGGTGAAGGTTTCAGTAAGTCCCGTGTGATACGCCGAGTGCCTAGCTCTGTAAGCTATCTGTCCCCATTCCTCGTGGCTCAGGGTCCTTCCCAGCTCCCCCTCCCATCTTTCCCGCCCTGGGTTGTAAAAGTGCGAGGGGGGCACCTGGAGGAATTGGTACAGGTCACTGATGAGTTTGGCGTCGGACGTGCGCGTTAACAGCCAGCGTTCGTAGGGGAGGAATCTTCTATCCGTTGTTTCGCGCACCTGCGGGTGTAGCGCCCAGTGGCGAATCTGCCAATACCGCATTCTCTCGGTTTCCGGCAATGCGTAGTCCCGTCGGAGGTCTGTAAAGGAGATAATCCCTTCTGCATTGTACACATGGCACAGGGCTCTACATCCCGCCTCTCGCCAGCGGTTGAGTGCACCTTTCTCCATCCCCGGTGCAAACTCCGGATTATCTGCCAGAGGTGTCAGCGGAGAGGGGAATGTGGTCAACCCATGTATGAGATTCGTAGCATCCCAGACTTGGAGATGCACTCTAGTGAGAAAGGAGGCATATAAGTTAGCAGGGCGGTGCGCTCTGCGAAGGAACGGTATCTCCTGCAGAGGTCGCCCCGCCACCGCCTGATCCTGGAAAAGCCAGTGTTTATCCGACTCCCATCTGCTCCATTCCACCAGGTGTCGCAACTGTGCCGCGTGAAAATATTTGCGGAGGTCCGGGATGCCGAGCCCCCCCGCCTCCGGCGCCAGCAAGAAGAGTGCTCTCCGCATTCTTGGCTTCTTGCCCTGCCAAATGAAGCGTCCCAGATCCGACTGCATCTGCCGGAGCCATCCAGCTGGCGGGCGTAACGGGAGTGCCCTAAATACATAGAGGACCTGCGGTAAAATTGTCATCTTGACCGCCGCCACCCTTCCGAGCAGCGACAGGGTGCCACGATCCCAGCGTGCTAATTCATCCCTAACTTTCCGGCCCAAGGCAGTGTAGTTGGCCAGTACTATTGTGGGCAACGTTGGAGCCAAAAGGACTCCTAGATAGGGCACCGGTTCCCGCGACCAGACTATAGGGACTCGGTGTTGCAAAAGGGCTCTGGTCGCCGGCGCCAGGGAGAGATCCAAGGCCACTGACTTGCCCATATTCATTTTAAATCCTGCCACCTCTGCAAAGGAGGTCAGTTCTTTAATGCACGCTGGTAAAGCCGAGAGCGGATCGTCGATGGAGAGTATCACGTCATCAGCATATAGGCTAACTGCATGGCTGAAGCCACCAAACTTCACTCCTTTCACTGCCGGGTTATCTCGGATCCGCTGGGCAAAGGGTTCCATATATAATGCAAAGAGTAATGGTGACAGCGGGCACCCTTGTCTCGTGCCTCTTTCAATGTCGAAGCTCTTCGAACTGTACCCATATGGCCGTTGGGGATCTGTAGCAATTAAAAATCATGTGGCGAAATTTGTCCCCTACTCCCACCCTCGCTAACACCTGTTCTAGGTACGGCCAGTGCACATGATCAAACGCCTTTTCGGCGTCCACTAACAGCAACATCCTCTCTCCCCGGATACGCGACGCTTTCTCAATGAGGTGAAGAATTCTTTTGGTGTTATCGACCGTTTGTCTCCCGGGGATGAATCCCGCCTGATCCGGATCGATAAGCCCCGGCAGGAGGGGGGCGAGACGCGCTGCTAAGATCCCTGTGTATAGTTTGAGATCGATATTGAGGAGAGATATTGGTTGATAGGAGCCGCAGTGTGATCTGTCTTTACCCGGCTTGGGGATCACCGCAAGGGACGCTCGTAAGAGGTCTGGCGGGATGGCTCCCGGTGTCGCAAAGGTATTAAACAAACGCGTGAGGATGGGCGCCAGCAGTGTACAAAACATTTTATAGAAAAGTGACGTAAAGCCGTCCGGTCCCGGGGATTTACCATGTTTAAGGCGGGCAATTGCGGATATCACTTCCTCCGTTTTAATGTCCCGCTCAAGAGCCTCCGTCTGGGAGGGCGTTAGGGACGGCAGGGAAACCGAGTCCAAGTACCTCCGAGTTGCAAGAGCATCCGGGATGTCTCCAGCGTAGAGGCTCGCATAGTACCTGCTGAAACGCTCCGCAATGCCAGCGTCGTCCGTGACCGTGGATCCCGAAGGGTCGGTGATCGCCTTCACCGTGTGTTTCTGGCGAGCGACCCTGGGCTTACTCGCTAGTAGTCTGCCACATTTATCTCCCCCTGTATAATAGGCATGTTTGAGGCGCAGCGCCGCGTATTCCGCGCGGTCCATATCTAAGGCTGTCAGGAGTTTTCTCGCTCCTTGAAGTTGCCGCCATATTCTAGGGGCCCCCGTCCGGCTATGCATGTGCTCCAGTTCACGGACCTTCTGCGTAAGCTCCTCCCGCTTCCCTCTCCTGTTGGCGTTGTCCGCCGAGGAAATTGCGATAAATTCCCCCCGGAGTACCGCTTTCAGTGCAGCCCACTGGGTCGCTCGTGTCGTGTCTGAGTTCTCATTATGGGACTGGTACTCCCTGACCGTCGTCGTCACCTGTGTGACCACATCGCGTCTGCCGAGGAGTGTGTCCCGCAGCCGCCAGACCCGCGGGGGACAGGAGGTCGGCGGGAAACTGAGGGTAGCCGACACCGGGGCATGATCCGAAACTGAGATCACTCCTATGTCCGCGGCCGTAGCCAGCTCACGCACCGGCCCTGAGACTAAGAGGTGGTCCAGTCTTGCATACGTCTTCTGTGCGTGCGAGTAGAACGAGTAGCTCTGTTCCATGGGGTGCATGTGACGCCAGAGGTCCCCGACATCCATCTCTGCCATCATAGCCCTACATCCCGCCGAGAACTCTCCCGTCTGTGGAAAACGGTGGGTGGATCTATCGGCCGCACCGTCAAAAACCATGTTAAGGTCACCCCCTAAGATTACATGCCTGTCCTGTGCCGTCGCTGTCTCCTCCAGTGCTGAGCGGAGGAATCTTTCTTGCCGCTCGTTCGGGCTATAAATGGACCCGATCGCAAACGTGAGACCAGCCACCCGGATTCTGTAGACCAGGAGCCTGCCCTTCAATTCCGCGTGTTTATGGAGCACCTCCCCTCTAAAGTGCCGGGCTACGAGGATCGCCACCCCCGCGGTTTTAGTGTTGTTGGAGGAGAAGAATTGTGTAGGGAATGCGGAGGATCGCAGCCTAAAGCAGTCCCGGGGTAAGAGGTGGGTCTCCTGGAGCAGACAGATATCTGCTCCGGTGTTTTCTATAAGGGACAGAACAGCACGCCGTTTTATCGGATTGTTTAGGCCCTTGACATTAAGCGTGACAATCTTAAAAGGTGTCTGCGTCATGTGGGAATGTCATCAATACCGCCGTGTCTCCTGAGAATTGACTGATTGTAGCATGTACACCACTATGATAACGGCCTCCCCGGCCACGCACTGGACTGCCCCCCCCCACGCCCTTGGTTCCCTCCGCCCCCTCCCCATTTGCCCCGAAGTCCCCCCTCCCCTCTCCTCTTCCCCCAAACGCCCCTCAAAACTCCCTGATACCCCAACCGCCCCGTCCCCAACAACATGCCAGCAACACCTCTCTCCTCACCCCCAAGTCCTGGAATATCAATGTCCAAGTCCGGCTCCCTGCGAAGCAGGTCTTCGGTATAGTATTTCAGTGGACGTCAGGCCCCACCCCTTACCCGCCCGCCCCCCCCCGCCCCGACTCCCAAACCTGCATTTCGAGAAAGGCTGTGTTGAACTCCCTCCGGAGCTGCCTCAGGCAGTCAATGCGACGTCACTGACACCTGTGTTTCCGGCCACCTCCATTACCGCTTCGTCCATGCCGGCTCTGATGACGGGCGAGTCCGGTCATGTGGACCGCTCACGGGGCTTGCGCCCCGACACCCTCCGCCATCCGTCCTCTCGGGGGCGACCCCACCGCTGCTCGGCCATCTCGTCGTCTGGTGCGGCAATGCCCAGGACTCCGCAAGTCTCCCGCAGGGAACGTAGCTGGTGCATAGTACCGTTCCAGCGGAAGATGAGCCTAAAAGGATGTCCCCAGGTATAGGGTGTGCCTTGTGCTCTTAGGAAATCCGTGGCCATCTTGAACGTTTTTCGCTTCTGCAGCGTGATGGCTGACAAGTCTTGGTAGAGGGCCACTTGATGGCCTCGGAAAGTCAGGGGCTGCCTCTTCCGTGCCTCTGTCATGATGCGTTCCTTGAGCGAGAAATCCGGGAGGAAAGCCAAAATGTCCGGGGGCGGCGCCGACGCTCTGCGTTGGGGTCCCACTCTGTGCGCTCTGTCAATCCGGATAGGGAACCCCTCCGCCTCTCCCAATACTTCTCGGAACAGGGCCTGCAGATATCCTGCTGCGTCCGTCCCTTCGGCCGTGGACGGCAGCCCTCGAACCCTTATGTTCTTCCGCCGAGACCTGTTTTCAAGGTCCTCAGCGTGCGCTTGGAGATCAATCTGTTGGTCTCTGAGGCGCAACACTTCTTGTTGCAGATGTTCAAACTCTTCGTCTCTTCTGTGGCTGGCGTCTTCCACCGCGACTACCCGGTCTCCCAGGCCATCCACCTCCCGGCACAGCTCCCGTACCTCACCTGCCACCTCATTCTTTAGGGTTTGGAAGTCTTCCCTGAGGGTGCTGAAGAGTGACTCCATAAAGGACCTGGTGATGGGGGGTTCTCCGCTTCCAGCGTCCTGTGCCCCTCCGGAGGACCCGGGAGACTGCTGCCCCCGATCTGCTCGTTGTTGGTGTCGTCCTAGTAGCTCGGGGAGGGTGCGTTCCCCCTTCTTCCCTCCTCTACTGCCAGCCATGGTCTCTGTGGCCCAGTGTCACCTGGCCTCTCACCCCCCGGGTCCGTCTCCCGCCGTCACCGTCTCTGCGGCGTCCCTCGGACGCCGCTCTGCCTAGACTCCGACTCCTGCGCGTGGCTCCCTCGCTCCTCCGGGGTGAAAGGCTACTCCGGTTCCCAACAGAGGCTGTTTCCGGCTTCGTCCCGCTCTCCCCGTTATGGCACCGCCGCAGCCTCCCCCAACCGTGCTGCACCTCTGGGTCTGTTGGGTCGCGATGTCCTCCGCTCTGTCCCTCTCTCCGGCTGAGAGGGTCTCCGGTCTCCAGCCCTCCTCCGCCCCGCCACACCCCCCAGGTTCCGAGAGCTACTCCATCGATGGGCGAGGGGGGGGGCACCCGGCTGTCGCTGCACCTGCGGGGCTGTTGGCTGCCTTCGACAGCTCCTTCTCCCGGTTTCCGGCTGAGCCACCCCCACGAGCCGGGGGCCGGGTCTCCAACTGTGTCTCCCCGGGTCCCGCCCACTGCTCTCCCTGCGGGGCTGTCGCGTCTCTTCAATGGCGTCGCCAGCAGCCTGCGGAACCCCCGCCAAGGGTCGCTCCCGGGGGTCCGTCGGTGCCCCCGTACCTGGGGTGAGTCCGCTGTCCCCCGGGTGGGCAAGGGCACCCCTCACGGCCGTATTGTCTCAGGCTCCTCAGTGGGGCCCCCAGCGCTGGCGCCTGTGCTGGCCGCGGCCGTTCCCGACCGCTCTGGGCCCCTGGGGGAGGCCGCCCACGCCGCCGTCTCCTGCAGTTGCCGGCGGAGGAGCAGGCCCACCACCGGACCGGATATCACTCTCCGCTATCACCAGGTGTCATTCCATCCTCTGGTTCGACCCCCAGCAAGGGTCCGAGGTCGCCGCCGTTCGCCTTCCTGCCCTACCATGGGCCCGGGCACTCGCGTGATTCCGCAGCCGGACGCAGCCTTGTCCAGCCCGGCTCTCGGCTCCGCCCCCTCTCGGCTCCTCAGCTCCGGCCGTGCGCTGTCTGTCTCCGGGCTGCCGTGGGCGTTGTAAGCCTCTCACCGGCTTGCTCTTGGGTTCCCCTGCCCCCGCAGCTGATACTCTCTTGAACCGGGGGGAGATTCAGCGAAAGAACCGAGGCTGGGGGTTCAACGGAGCGGGAGCCGGCAGGAAAGGCGTCTGCTCACCCCGCCATCTTGGCCACACCCCCGAGGTTAGGTCTTTAGAAGCTGCGAGTTTACTCATTATCATCTGCGCAGCCCCTCTGTGTCTCTGGCTTATATTTTTTAAGAGATCGCCAACAAAGGTATCTGAGGATGTTGCAAGATCGGGAGGCGGCTGCATGGGTTGCGGGGCGTTGGCTGGAGCTGGTGGTTGTTCAGAGTCTGGGGTATATAGAGTCAGCTTGTTTTTCTCGGTATTCCACATGGTGTATGAATTTAAGAATTTTTTGAGAGTGGCTGTGTAAAGGTTAGCCTTGTCGTAGGGATTTAGATCGGTCCTGCTCAAAATGTCTTGAATTTCAGTATCCAGGCGTAGAGTCTCATTTCTAAGTATATCCCAGGCGTTGTCCGAGGAAGACCCCAGATGCTCCATTTGCTGCCTAGGCACCAGATACATTTTTGTGGCATGTTCCATCACCGGCCCGTGATGAGGCTTGTAATTATAGGTATAGCAATGCCCAACAAGTTACCTATAAAACCCCCAGACTGTTTCACCAGTTTCTTCTTTGTGATGAGCGAGGCCCTTTTATTACTGAGCTTCCTGATAAGACCCCTCTTCTTCTTCAACACCTGTAACTGACGCTTTGATATAGGAACGTTGCCTTTTAGGGTTTTTAGGGCTATTTCTGAAATGGCAGACACTAAATCGTCAGAAGCGGCGCCCAGGATGGCCTTTCTGTGTTGGGGGCTGGCTGTAGCAAGCATTTTTAGGAGCGCTAGATTGCGACGTAGGCGGGCAGACATGGTCACCACTGAGCGTTATAATGGCTGAACTGTAAATGGCTCTAAAAGACATCAGCGTTGCTTTTTATAGGGCCTAGTCTTGGGCTTTGGGGTGTAAACTACAGGGAGCTCTGGGGGAAAAATATCAGCCCTTAGTCTATAGTCTTCTAGAGTTTCATTTTTTAAGTGTACCAGCAGGTACCCGTGGGGTTTTGATGTAGCGTCGCTAAAGGCCTCCATGAAGAAGTGTGTGTTTCCGGGGTACATCTGTTTAGCTATGACGGATATTTGTTGTTTGTCACGGGGATTTTTAAATAAAACAAGGTATGAAGCGTTGAGAGCTATAGACTGACTGTTCTTGCCCTTGTAGAACAAGTTCTGCACAATGTAGCAGATGCTTAGATTGCGATGATGTGAATATTGAGTAAAAGCTCTCTCTAACTCGGGATGATCACCCCCTTCACGCATAAGGTCATCAACAATTATCATATTTACAAGGGTTGGGGGCAGTAGCTCATCATCGTTGAGGTTATTCGGTATACCCTCTATAAATTTGATATGGGGGGACCGACGGCCCAAGTCTGTATAAAGAGGCTGCCAGCATGAATAAAGCCATACAATATTGTTAGGGGTTTGTGGTAAAGCAGAGTCGGCATTTTCTAAGAGTTTTTTTATAAAGTAGCTTTTACCGCAGTTTGAGGGGCCTGCTGGAACGCAGGAGAACGGATGCTGTAACCTGGTGTCCATGCTGTGGCGGTTGTCTCTCTAATGGGTCTAATAACCATAAGGCAGTGTTTTATAGTCGCTGGTCAGGACCCTTTTATCAAAAACAACTCGCAATGTTTTATGTAGAGGTTGGGTTGTGATTTCCCACTTCTTTTTGGATCTGACTATGCAGGGCTGGTTCACGACTATGGTTTTAGCATTCTCATAATCGTCTGCTGTAGCGTATTCATGCACCAGATTCTTCAGACTATCAAAATTGATTTTTAGGGTGTTGCTGACATTTAATGTTATCCCTTTGACCTTCATACACACCTTGTTCTTGTTGGTACGGTAACTGTATGTTTTAGGCCCTGAGGAAGTATATTCTTTTATATACTCATCCTTATCTAGCTCACTGGTTAGATTACCCAGATAATCTCCTAGAGGCGGGTCTTCATCCCCAGGCTTGCTCAGAAAAATCACTGAATCTGTATTGTGATACAAGCAGCGATCCTGGAGCTTATCCATAACCCCATAAAGCTCTAGACGAGCGTGGGCTGTCGTGAAGCAGGCTATGAAAATGTTTATGTTGTTACTCGATGTGGGGTACTCTTGGGCATATTTCCAACACAAAGCCGCGGTATCGTCATCGATAAAACCGCAGCTGGACACATCGTAGCAGGGGGCAAACAGGTACTTGAACAGTTCATCAGGATCTGATATGAAGGTAGTATTTGAAAGGTTTGTGCGCTGTGCAAATTTTCCCCATAAGGAGTTGAGACAGAGTTTGGCTAACTGTCGGCGTGCAGGATTGACCTCTATCAGGTGGGGGCGTAAACGGATACCCTCATGAGCGTAGTAGTCGGCGATGTATTTCTGTTTTGCACCCTGACTAGTACACCATTCAGGATACCCTGAGGCCTCCTGTTTGTCTCTGAGAAACAAATTAATGTAGGGGGCAAAGAGTTGTGTTGTAGTGCTCTTAAAATGACACACTTCGTGTACTCTACCTAACCTGTACCCTTTCTCTAAGGCAGCTTGTACCTCGTTGCTACACCAGGTCCCTGTGAGCATCCTTTGTTCATCGGTGTGTCTGCACCCCGCAACCTCTTTAAACATCGCACATGTTCGA
The DNA here is from genome assembly GCF_964204655.1 of Triturus cristatus. Classification (NCBI taxonomy): domain Eukaryota; kingdom Metazoa; phylum Chordata; class Amphibia; order Caudata; family Salamandridae; genus Triturus; species Triturus cristatus. The sequence continues at coordinate 1,255,507,968 of NC_140589.1, read as the reverse complement.
CAGAGGGGGAACATCAGCTTACCATCGACTCTACATGGTAACACAGGGAAGTAAAGCTGCTTAGGCGGATAGATTTCACATTTGATAAGCCCAAAGTATTCGGATAGGGGCTTAAAATGTCTATAGATGATGGTGGGATGACCCAGTGGGTACAACTTTATTTTGTTCACAAAAGGGTACAGACTGGTGAAGTCATAGTAGTGTATTTTCTCACCCTCACCAACGGCCTTGTACAGTTGTATGGCATTTGTACGCCCCCCAAATAAGGCATCTCGGGGCTCCAAAGGTGTGGGTAAATCATGAGTCTTAAGAAACGAGCAGAGGTCTGTGTCAGTTTTTAACATGTCTAACCACTCGTGCTCCCAAAGAACTCTCATAGCAAAGCCCTGATTTTCAACATACTGGGCCTTTGTCAGAGTACGTCTGTATAAGTGTTCAAATTTGGCACCCAGCATTTTGTTATACTCGTGGGGTTTGTAACACTTAGGGCAGCCGTGGTAAAAACAACCGTTGAATTCAAAGGCTGTCGGCACACCCTTCATTACAGAGTACCCGTCCAGGTAATAGGGTCCCAAGCCGTATTTACCACCCTGTAAGGCATGTTGAATCTGGATGTCCTCCTTCTCAGAGATGTGCATGAGCCACTGGATAGAGGGGGTTGAATAACGTTTCTGTTTACCGTTATAGAGGTCTGGCGGTACTAGAGCTATAGTTTCCGGCACTAAAAACATGTGTTTGTAGATGGACATACACATGGATGCCAGAGTGACATTTTGAAATGGGTCTATGTATTCGAACGCTTGTTGTATTTTAGGGGTTTTGGATGTCAAGGCCTTGACTTTCTTAGGCAGTGTCTTAGGTTTCAAGACCGTGACTTCTTTCGTCATAGACACCACAACATCTCTGAAGAGGTTACAAGCTTGCCGGAGGATCATTACATCAGCCTGACAATAAGCTTTCAACTCTGTTTGAAAGTGAAACTCCTTTTCACGGTTTTCAGAGTACCACTGTAGAAAGCGCGCTTTCTCATCAGGCATCATGTATTCAACCCCGTAGCTGTCAGGAGGAGGCATGGGTCCCACATAATTCTGGTTAGCCCAGGTGTTAAAAAAGTGTGGAAAATAACCTTTACACCTGGGAACCCAAAGGCCTTTGGCAGCATGCTCAATTTCATGGGGAGGAAATTCAGGGTGTCTATGAACCGTATTTTTAAAGGGCATACCGTCATCAGCATCAGTTTAGAACCCTGGGTTAAGAGTTCCACCTGTATCTTTTCACGAATCATGTCGCGTAGAATAAAGAAGGAGTCATAGGCTTTCGAGTTGTTGGCGAGCATGGTATATCCTTGGAATTTGGCTTGAATGAAAGTGCTTAGGAAATCACCAACACACGTTCGGCCCTCAAACTCCCAACTGTCGTCGGAGGTTAGATGGTGTGCGTAAATGTAGTTAGGCTGGTGTACCCCCGTCTCTTGTGTGCACTCTATATCAAATACTATATAGTCTTCGGTCTTGGTCTGTGGTGGACCTTTAACCATATATCACTGGTGGTTGGTGCCGGCCCTGTAAGACACGTGGCAGCGGGGACATATCATACCTTTGCACTTGTGATCCACTGCCACATATCGCCCACACTCGGTGCAGTCCTTTTTAGGGACGCAGTTGTGAGATTTCTCGTGTATGCTCAAGCAGTTTTGCGAGCGACAAAACATCCTACATGTGCCACACCTCACCTTCAGGGTGGCGTCTTCTATACAACCGGCCCTCTGACACATCTTACAATGCATTTCACACTGGTGACATGCTTTATTGGTGTATATATGGTCGCAGTGGGTGTACACATACCTGGCTCCCAGAAAACCTTTAAGGTTCAAGATGCCGTAAAAATGATTTTCAACGTGGAGGACATATACGGTCTTGTTTCTCACAGGTCCCCCGGTTGTAAAGTACTTCCAGGAACCGTTGTGATAAAGAACTTTCACCGTCACGGCGAAATAGTTCTCAAAAAGACCTATATCGCCAAAGCCGACCATTCGGTCAGGAGGTATTTAAAGAACCTCATGGGCTTCAGCAGCTCTAGACATGATGACAGCGTCAGTGGTCTTGCGATCCATCAGCAGCCCCACGATGCTGGCCGCCAGACATGTATTGGCCGAGGCGTTGCTAAAGTTGAGCAGCCACCTCTGTTTCTTACCAATTAGTTTACTGTATAGTATGCTCTTTAAGGGTCTGGAAACACCTCCCCCCTCACGCCCCCGTACAATAAGGGCTATGACTCTAAAAGTGTCATAGGCGACTAGTTCAGCCTTACTCTGTAAAAGCCTTGAAAGGTTTTCTAAAAATTGCACAGCGTCAAAAACATCTCGGGTCTTCCGCCGGGTGAACAAAGGAGTGTCAAAACACTGCCCCTGGAAGCGGAGTTGGAAAAAGTCATTAGGCCCCACATCGTGTAACAACCTTTCTATGAGCGCCTGCACAGCCTGATGTATAGCTAGAACACCATGAGTGGTTGATGTTATTTGGTGTAGGTTAACAAATCTAAACTCCTCATAGTGTTCTACGGCCCTAAACCTCTCTACTACGCGAGTGTAACTTCTAACACTCTCTAAAAACAAGGGCTCAGGTCCTTCATCAGCAGGAGTGTGATTTGTGGAGGTGTTCTCTGATGTGTCATTTTGGGGGGTCGGGGTGGGATCTGTCTCAGGGGTCCTTGTAAACCTGCGGGTAGCGCATATTCGAGCCTTCTTCAGCTTATGTATTAAAAGCCGTCGTTGCTTTGTACTATTAAGCCACTTTAGTTTTTTTTACGGGCCCAGGCTTTTCTAGATACAAAACCCCCGCCTATCTGAACAGGTAGGCCGGTATCATTGGTCGCCTTGTTCATGGAGGCCGCCGCTACAGTTCCACCCCTAGGTCCTTCTGAATGCTGTGGTGTTTGGAGTTTTAAAGCCAGCCCCCCTACCCCCTTCAAATGGCCGACCCTCGGTATGTTAGACCCTGACCCTATGTATTGTCGGTGGTGAAGTGTTGGTTTAAGTGTTTCAGGCGTTGCTGTTGAAGCTGCGGTACCTTGTTTGAAGGGGTTTAGGGAAACAGCGGGGTCTTGTCTGAGGGGATGTGGGGAAACAGTGGGGTCTTGTCTGAGGGGGTGTGGGGCAGCAGATGGGCGCTGCTTGAACAGTTTTAAGAAGCGTACAGACTTTGTCACTAACCTCTGGACCTGACGGCTATATTTTAGAGGCCGCTTATGAGCACCAGTCGCTGTGGGGGTCTCTAGGGGCTGGTCTTGTCTTAGTCACCATTGTATACCATGTATGTCGGCCACAGTTGTCTGACACATCTGTATGACCCCATTTTTACACAGCCCAGTCCTTGCCGCGATCAGATGTTGGGCCTCCCTCTTGTTACAGAGCTTGGAAAACCCCATATCCATTCTTATGATTGCACGGCTCCCCTGACGCCTTAATTTTCGAACAGCCATCTGCATCTCTTTTACATGAGCCTTGAATACATCTTCTGCGTTTACAGACACATCTTGTCCCTGCTTAGGGGGGCACACCTTGCGCGGTCTTATAAATGGCGGCAACTTCGCAGCACCAGCTATACTGCCAATAGCGGGCGCGGGGCTGGAAACAGGGCTGTACACGGGTATGGCAGCGGGGCTGGACACATGCCTGTACAAGGGGATGGCCACGGGGCTGGACACAGGACTGTACAAGGGGATGGCCGTGGGGCTGGTAGGGTTGTATGCTCCCGGTGGGGTACCAGGGGACAAAGGGCATGAGGATTGTGAGGAGTTGTCGTTGTAATCCTGGGGCCTCGCTGAAATGTCTATGTTAGGGTGTTGTGCCTGGTTACCGGTGTTCTGTAAACCCTCTGTGCTCAAAGACCCTTGGTACGCCTCTTCTGGGGTTCTACCTATGCTGTCTACCAACCCCCTCATCAGCGTGAGTGCGTAGGTATCCGTGCTATAAGGACCTTATAGGGGATGCGTATTATCCACTGTTGAGACCCTTGGCTGGGCCTGAACACTTACAAACGGCTTTGGCGTCTGCTCAGGGGCGTGCACCTCTACAGGGACAGTTATTTGATTTGCCAATGTCTGGGGTTTCAGGACGCAGGGTGGCACCACCGTAGCCTCAGGGTTGCTGAGGACCACGGCTATCTGCAACTTAGGGACCCCCGGTTTCAGCTTCAGATATTTTCTTGAGAGGCGCGTTGTTTTAGGGGGTTGCGGCGGCGCCGCCTCTTCTACACCCGCCGGTACATCTAGCGCTGCCATGGGTCTCTTGGGTGTATAGACCTCATTCAGGGGCTTAGCATCCTTTTTTACAGATAAGTCTAAGGGGCTATCTTGGGGCTCAGGGGTCCGCGGGTTCTTCTTCTCAGGGCTTAAGAGCGTGGCTTGGACCTCTGGGAGCACCTGCGCTGTCTTCCTGAGGTTTAAGGGCTCGGATTGGGGCTCTGTGAATACCTTGATGGACTTCACACGTCTTAAAGGGTTGGGTCGGTTCTCAGAGTGTCTATGTTCCTTCTTAATGAGGTCTGTGATTGAGACACCTTTCCCTTTTAATACCCTGAGAGGGCTCAGACCCTTTGTAGCTGTTTTACACAGACCCGCCCCTTTGTTATCTGTGCTTGTAAGCACTCTGCCGGTGTTGACCCGCCCCTGTGCAGAATGTTCAACCTGTTATTTGGGGTGTAGTACGTAGAGCGTTTCTCCTGGCGTACACTCCTACTCACGACTTTTGCGCCGCTTCTGTTGTTCTGGACGACTGTTGTTATGTCCCTTAAGGGCTGCGCTGACCCACCATCAGTCGCATGTTTCTGAGACGCTTCTAAAATATAAACAGAATATATATATATATATATATATATATATATATATATATATAAGTCAGTCTGAGAGCATGACCTGGACGACGTTGGCGTTTAGGCGAGCCTTGAGGAGTAAACTGTAGTTACAACAGTTTGAACAGCAACAGCAACAGCACCAGTCGAGTCAGGGCATGGTCCCGCTTCGCCTGGAGTGCTGTCAGACGCTGAGGGGGGTCCCGCTTCGCCTGGAGTGCTGTCAGACGCTGAGGGGTGCTCTGCCTTGTTGTCATCGAGGAGGGGGCTGCTTGTTGCTGTCTTGCCTGCGGGGAGTCGAGGAGGGCTGTAGCACGACGCGGGACTCTGTGTCCCAGGATTCCGTGCTCTCTGCCACCTGTGCTCACTCCACGCCCACCCGCCCCAGCCCTACCATCCCTCATAAAGGAGGAGGCGCTACCCGCTACGCGGGACGCGAGCGGGACGCGCTGGACGAAGCCCGGACAAAGGGCGGACCGTCTGAGGCCGTCAGAGGCAGAAGGAGGCTGGGCTGGGCCACGTCCTTTGTTTCCGCTAGACCTGTGAGTACATATTCAGGTTTCGTACCCACTAAACTATGTCGACCCGTTCGGGTAAACTGTTAAGGAATGAAGGTGTAAGGGGGCCAAATGCAGCAAGCCCCATTATTGGATCTATGGACCGCTTCATTACCAGGGTGGCGGCGGTGATTGATAAGGAGATCGCAATGTCTGAGCGGCGTTTATCTGAGGTCTACCTCCCTTCGAGACGTTCATCCCTGGGGGGCGATGCTCAATCATCACTTATAACTGCCAGTACCCAGTTCCATGGCGATACTGCGCCTAGTGTTTTTGGTACTTCCTCAAACCCACCGCAGTTGGTTGACATTGAACAAAATATAGGCAGGCTAGAAAGTCTGGCTGCTCTTTTTCCAATAGTCACCATGGAGGATGATGGTCTTGGTAAACTGATTGCATCATCGTCCATCAACACCCCAAGTGAAGCCATTAGTGTTGTGGAACCTTTATTATCGTCCACCTCGCACTTGGGATTACCAGAAGGGGAGATAGATAGGTCCCCCAATAATTCCCAAACAACCATCATTAGACAGGAGAATAGGCCCTTAAGCAAAAAGGTTCGTAAACGTAAAAGGGGCTGCCCAGTTAGACAGGCCGTGCTTTATCAAAATTCAAGAAAGCCTTTTGGAGTGGGTATGAGAACTACAAGGGTCAAAGCTACAGTGAAAAAACTGGCCATACCTGGGGATGTTGTAAACTCTCCTGAGGAGTCACACTCTGGCCCAAATAGTGCGAAACTTTTAAAGTTTACGGACTTAGCAACGGTAGAAAATATTCTTGAGAAGGTCTATAGACTCTTGAATCCGTTGCTAACTCAAGTTAAAGGCCTTGGGGATAGGATTGACAAACTCGAGCAATCAACCCTTGACGGCTTTCACTCACTTAAAGTAGCAGTTAAACAAACAAGTAGAGTGACCGAAGCTAAGAACCTGGTTGCAAGCGGAAACGTGCCTTCATCTCAGCGAGCCTCTAAGCATCCACTAGGCTGTGAGAAGGGAGCTTCTAATAGTCCATCTACCCTAGCTTCCACATCTATTCCAAGCCCCAAAGCAGGACTTCAGCAAAAGGGTTCTCAAACCCAGTTAGAGCCCGATAAAAATAAGCCTAAGTCTCCCCGACAGAAGCAGCCACAGGTAGTGAGTGGCATAATGGAAATTCCTAAAAAACAAGGGGCATGTACCAACTCTAGCAGGTTAGCCTTAGAGAAATCCCCTAGGTCCGTCCCCCATCCTACCACTAGATCAACCCTTTCACTTGCCTCTAGTAAACAAGTACGACAAATTCCCCCAGTAAACCTTCCACCAGACTGTCAACCCTTTGCGGCAGTCATGGTTAATGTGCCTCCTTTAAAGAACGGCCAGTTGGAAAACCATCAATCACTTAAGAATAAGTGTATCCACTGGCTAAAGGCAAATAAGCCAATCCCGCTAGGTGTGGATGGCATTATACTGAGTGTCCGTAGAGTGGACTGGGTTGGACACGGGGAAAAAACACAGGAGGGGGACTGTATAATTGTAAATTTCCAAGACCCAAGAGTGGTACCATCGATTTGTACCCCTGTTCCTAATATGGGCGTCCTGGGGGTCAAAGTGGTAGACCTTTCCTTCTTTTATCCCAGGCAAATCATTGATTTTAGCGGTGGAAGCTTAAGTCCCCCTGTTCTTGTCCAGAATAGGAATGGGGTTTCAGGGGACACCAGGGAGAAAAATTTGTGGCCAGCGGGACCCATCTGACTGGAAGTTGGGCAGAGAGTAGATTCAGTGGAAATATTATCACTTAGCAAAAGTAATCCTACAAGTGGGATAGGTGACCTTATACCCACCTTGCATGACCCTTGCTGTCCTCACGTTTTCCCGAGGAGCTCTACAGGCGGGGACACTCCGGCGCCCTGCAGCACTCCGGCTGTGACGGACCTTGCCCTTAAGGTTTTCAGCTGGAATGTCGCGGGGATTGCAGGAAAGTTGCCCCTCCCTGACTTTATTAGGCAGGTTCACGAGCACTCTCTGTGCCTCTTTCAAGAGACATGGAGTTGTGTGCCGGTCCACAGGGTGGGTTTTTCCTCCTACTTCTCCCCTGCGCATGTCTCATCTTCAGGGAGGGGGCGCCCAGCTGGTGGCCTCCTTATCTGGGTTGCGGCATCTCTTGATTGCAGAATTATGGATTTCCCCACAGGTTCTCCTGACATTCAAAACATAACCATAATAGACCAAAGGGGGAGAGTTGTTTTAAACGTTTATAATGTTTATGCCCGGGGAACCGTGGGCGGGAGAAAGTCTCCTGTAATATCTTTACTCGAGACTTTGTTAAACAACACCCCATATAAGTCTTGTACATTGGTTGCAGGTGATATGAACTGTACGTTCGAGCCTTTGGGTTCGGACGTCTCCCTCGACCAAGAGGAGGAGGACACTAGGTGGGGGATTCCGGTTCTGGAAATCCCACCGATCAAGAGGTGGTCAGAAGTGGCGCTTCAGTTATACTCCCTGAGCCTTGAATTCAATCTAAGGGCTGTTAATGGGAGGACACCCTCGGATAGGCTGGGCGCACACACGTATAATAGGCCCGGACATACATCTAGGTTAGATTATCTTTTAGTAGACGTGTGTCTATGGCCCTATGTAAAGGATATGCAGGTGGTCCCCTCGGTTGAAAGCGACCACAACCTCCTTTCTCTAAGTATGGCTCAGTGGTGGCGTCACTCAAGTAAGGTTTCTATAAACCAGGTAGCAGCACCACCTGAGGTATCTGAAGTCTCCCCTTGTGGTAGGCGAATTAAATGGGCCAAACTGGTTTTATCAGAGGGGAAGGTAGAAGAAATAAAATCTCTCCTAAACCATACAGTATTAAACCTTGGAACATCCTCGGAAGGTGTGGGCAGAGCGAGTGGGCTCTTCGTCTCCCTGATAGATGCCTTGACTAATGTCTTTACTCTTCACCACAATAAATTGGGTAATAAACTCTCCAAAAAACCCCTCGATGGTTGGTATTCCCAACCATGTAGGGTTCTTAAGGCTAAGTTAGTTGAGGCGATCAAAGCTAAGTCCCGTCTTGAGATACAGGAAGCAAGGAAGGCCTACAATAACTCTCTTAAACTAGCCAGGAGGGAGTGGGAAGATAAACATTGGGATGACCTGCTTCAGGCCAGCAAAAGTAGAGACCCAAGGGCATTTTGGAAACTTATAAGTGCACGGAAAAGCCCCGATGCACTTATGAGACCCTGTAACATCTCGCCACAAAGCTGGGTAAAGCACTTTGGGTCTTTATACCTCCCTCCAGATGAGGATGGTAATGCGGGGATGGTTCTTACGCATATAATCGAACCTCATGCCTACGATCTCTTTACTCCGCTAGAACTTGAGGGGGTTATAGGGTGGGTAGCCCCACGCAAGGCTGCGGGTCCCGATGGCCTCCCGGGAGACCTTATGAGGGCATACCCAGTGGAATGGGCACGGGTCATAGCAGCGCTACTTAATGATATCATGATGGGAGGGGCAGTACCTGAATCCTGGAAAGGGGCGGTGGTGGTCCCAATTTATAAAAAAGGGTGCAGGGAAGCTCCAGGTAATTACCAACCCATAAGTCTGATCGACTCCACCCAAAAGATAGCAGGTAAAGCTATCCTTGGAAGGATTCTCCATTGGGTGGAGGAGAATAAAATTCTTTCAGACTTTCAGGCAGGTTTTCGGGTTGGAATGGGGACAATTGAGCAGGTGTTTAGGCTGGTATTATTGTGGTGGAAGGTGGTGGAACTGGGCAAGGGCAGCCTTTATCTGGCCTTTATAGACCTGAAGACTGCCTTTGACCTAGTCCCCCGAGAAGATCTCTGGAGGGTACTTCTCGAGCTGGGCTTACCCCCTTACATCCTGTCACTTCTTATCAGCCTTCACGCCCATACCTTTGCCCAGGTCCGTTGGGGTAAAAACAGTGAACTTACTGAGAAGATTCCAGTCTCTAGGGGCGTAAGGCAGGGCTGTGTCCTGGCACCAACCCTATTTTCACTTTATGTGAACGGGGTGGTAAAACATCTCCAGCAAGAACCAGCCGACGCCCCCTGTCTCGGAGGAGTCCGGATCCCCACCCTGCTATTTGCGGACGACACACTCCTGATTTCGAAGACCCCTCAAGGTCTCCAGAAATTATTAACACGATTTCAGGAGTTTTGTGATGTAAGAGGATTAACAATAAATGTGGATAAAACAAAATATCTAGTCCTAAATCCTCCTAAGAAACTGGGCCGCCCACCGACTCTAAATTCGACCCCCCTAGAGAAAGTAGCCGAATTCGACTACCTTGGCATCCGGATTACGGATAGGATGTCCTGGGTTAGCCATATTGATAAAATGGTCCTCAGTCACAGGAGAGTGGGAGGTGCCCTTATGAGGGAGTTCAGGGCCTCTCCAAGAAGATCACTCACCCCAGTAGTTGATATTTACAAGGCTAAAGTAGTGTCATCAGCCTTGTATGGTGCAGAATTGTGGGGCCACTGTTGTTTGAAAGACCTAGAGACAGCGGAGAGTAAGTTACTGAAATCCCTTATCTCCGTCCCCTGAGTACTCCATCCGTACCTGTCAGGTTGGATATGGGCTGCAAAAATATTAAAGACCAGGCCCAGCTTCGCCCGCTTTTGTTATGGACAAGAATCTGGAGGGGTGAAGAATTGAAATCTTATGCTGATGCCTTGGGAGAAATTATGAGTTTGAGGGGCTGGGCTAAAATAAAGTGGCTCAGAGATACTAAAAAGCTTTTGGAGAATGTCGGTCTAGGAGGCTGCTGGTCATCACGTTCAGCCCCTACAAAAGAAGTTGTCAAGGCGCATTATTGGAACTGGTGTGCGGAGCGGTTAAACACAACCTCTAACCACTGCAAGTCGACTGTCGCCTTTTTGCAAATTAAAGACACTGTGGCTTTTGAACCCTACCTGGACCTGATAACTCTCCCTTATGACCGAGCCCTTTATTTCAAATTTAGAGTTGGATGTCTCCCCCTAGGTGCATTGGTATCGAGTTGGTCACCTGTGCCCCGCATTTCTCCCAACTGTGCGTGTTGCCCTAGCAAGGCCGAGTCTATTGTACATGTCTTATTTGTTTGCCCGGACTATGCAAGGCCCAGGAGTGTCTGGTTGAAACCCCTCTGTCGCAATATGGGCACACGTAGTCACCTTGAAGCCCTGCGTATTTTAACTATGGACACTTCCCCCCTTTTAGTGTGTGGAATTGCGAAATTTTTAAAGTGGTCCTGGCTTATTCGCTGCAAGAGATTGTCAGTAGCTGTTTAATTCTTCTTTTAGATAATTTATTATGGGAAATTTATGCCCTTTTTACATTCTTATGACTTTGATACTGGCTTCTTGTAACTGTGATTTTTATGTGTCTACTGTATTTTTTATGTGCTTACAAGATATCTTGCATATCGAATAAAAGCTTATGACTGATATATATATATTAGAGGAAACATGAAACAACACATGCAGTCAACACCATCCTGAGTTCTACACAGCCACCTTTTTATATAGGCATTGCTACAAGCCGTTGTACCCTTCTGCTTGAGAGTCTGTAACACCGCTAGTACTTTTCACACCCTTTTGTAACAAACACACCTGGTAGAGGTCTTTTTGTAGCTCCTTTCTTTGACAAGGGTCCCACTTTAGAAGTTGAAGCTTTCCTCTTCAAAGGGCTTTCTTTTGAACGCTGCGCCGCCTCTTGGCACGTGTCGCCGTCCTGGCATAACGTAGGGGCCCCTGTAAAGAAACATAATACCCAACATTAGGCATCTTTCGGCGGAGTCCTCCTATACACCCTCAGGGTCAGAACTCTGGCCTACCCCGACAGCTCCCTAGCGCCTTAGACAGTTTAAATAACAGCGGTCTTTTTAATTACTGTAGTGTTTTGCACAGTGTTCATAGCTCCTTGAGCCTCGATGTACACCAAAAGCTCTTCAAAAAATTGTTGTAGGTCGGGATCATAAGCTGTAAAATCATACATACATGAGAACCATATTAGAAAAAAGAGAACGTATGTGTTATTGGTTTACAAAACTACGTAGAACTACACAACTCCTAATATATATACCTGGGTGCGGTGTTGTCAACTGTACTGGGTTGCTAGTTATTACAGCGGTGTCCAGCGCCAGGGGTACACATGTAACTGCTGCATTTGCAGGCTCTTGCATCTGTATTAAACATTAAATAAAAGCACCGGTTTTAAAACACCTTTCATAAACAAAGCATTACAATTTCAAACAATTTTTGTAGGCATTTTAAAAACTGTCAAGAGGGGTGCAACCACACACACACACACACACACACACACACACGCGCACACGTGCGCACACACACACACACACGCACACACACACACACACACGCACACACACACACACCATGCATCTTCTTTGTAGTACTTGCAGTTTTAAAAGGACGTTTAAAAACAAAATAAACAAAATTCAACATTCGGGGCCCGGAGCCCCAACGGACAGCAGAGCCAGGCCCCCTCACCCCCAGAGCAGCGCCTTCCTCAAGAGGGCTCTGGGGGTATCAATAAAGAAAAAAAAACATACACAGGGGCTGCTGGGGCAAGGGCCGCCCCTTCAGTGATGCATTGGCGACATCACTGAAGGGGGCATTTGAAAATACCCCAGGACCCTGCCCAGCCCCCCAAGGACACCATCGCCAGGCCCCCTCATGCCCGAGCAGCGCTTTCCTCAAGCGGGCTCGGGTTATTTTTTTTTAAACAAAAAGCGGCAAACACCACATGCTGGGGCACGGAGCCCACCAGGACCCGCCACGAGCTGCCCACACACCCCAAGCAGCGCCCTGGAGAAGCGGGGTCGGGCGACTTTTTTTTTTTTAAAAAGCTGCAAAGACCGCATTCGGGGCACGGAGCCCCACACGGACACCAGCGCCAGGACCCCTCACCCCCGAGCAGCGCCCTGCAGAAGCGGGCTCGGGGTTAATTTTTTTAAACAAAAAGCGGTAAACACCGCCTGCTGGGGCACTGAGCCCACCAGGACCCGCCGCGCCCTGCCATGATCAGAGCCAGCAACTCCAACAACGTTAGGTCTCTTTGGGGTGTTTTTTTAAAACGAGGCACTCAAGGACCCTGAGCCACCCAGGAACCATGGACCCCTCCAACTCAGGGTCTCCTGCACGGCTACAGACCCCTACTTCTACCCTCAAAACAGCAGCTTGGTGAGTACAAAAAAAAGGCTTTATTTATTTTGACCTGTATGAACTGTACATTACATGTTTGTGCCCAACCACACTTAAAGCAGCAGTAGCCTCTAACATTGTATTGCCATTAAATGAATAACAGCTTGTTTAAATGTTTCTAGGCTCTGTAAAATACACATTACCCCTCTGCAGGTACCCTCCTAAGGCCTACAACATTATGCCCATTAAATACAAACCCTGTAAACTCTACCCTACACCCAGCCCCATTAACATTAAATACCTACAAACACACAGCTTTAAACTAAGCGCCTCAACAAAACCTTAATTCACTTTAAACACATTTACATTGCATTTCACGTCTTGTAAAAAACTTCAGTGTCACCATTAAACACAACACATAGACTTAAAGATTAACAGTTTACAATCCAACCCACATAGTACTATTTAGCATTTTTTTTTAAAGTACACTTTTTTTTAAAACCTGCATATACACCCTAATACATAATTTGCGTCATCCTTTATTTACCTCATTTACATGTTGACAGGCGGCTTCAATCTGGGAGAAGTTGCTCAGCTCCATTCCTGCCTTAAGTTTCAAGGGTTGGCTCTGTACCTCCAAGACAATCCAGGCCAGTCACTCCCAAGGGTTTTGAATAGGTGCTGGGGCAAAAAATCCACAAGGTGTAGCAAAGCAATACAGGCCAGTCACTCCCAAAGGTTTTTGAAGAGTTGTTGGTGCAGAAATCCACAAGGTGCAGCAGAGCAATCCACGCCAGTCGCTCCTCAAGGGTTTTTTGAATGGGTGTTTGACAGTGTTCCTTAAGGGGCCCTTTTTTACTGGTCCTAGCAGGCTAATTAGAAGCCCCCCACACCCTTTATGACTTGAGGAGTGTTTAGAACAATGTCCTGGAGGTCTTTGGATGGGAACCTTTTTTTTCTATCCTTGTACAGTATAACCAGTACAGCATTTATTACTTTGGGGGCTTGGGTGGCCATCCCCATAACTCTTCACACCTGCGTGACACCTCCTCCTGGGAAGTAGGAAGCCCAGGAACAGGGTCTAGCTTCAATCCTAAACCCACCACCTGTCTTTTTTTTTTTTTTTAAGGCCAGAGTTTTTTCCTGCCAAAGCTGTCAAATTTCCAACCAGCCTTGTCAATTTGGGACTAGCCTGTCAAAATTGGGACCAGGGGCTTTGGGTTTGTGTGAATTACATCCTAGCAGCTGACACCTTGTTTCAGGTTCTCATGGGAAGCTTTGGCTGTACAGGACACCTGTCTTTTTCGCATCTCAAAGCTCCTTGGTGGCTGGGGTTTATATTTTATAATGGGCTTGTATTAGCATATTTTGGGAGAACTGCCAGAGGAAGGATTGTGAGGACCCTTTACCACTTTGACACCTACATGCCATAGCCTTCCTCCCAGGCCCTGGGCTGGGGAGACTCAGGACTGCCCCTTAGCTGTTCCCCCTGCAGCTGTCTGCAAACCCCCAGCCATGTCCATTTTTGCTGTCAGGCCTGTCAAATTTAAGGCCAGAAGTTTAAGACTAGACCTGTCAAATTTAAGACTAGACCTGTCAAATTTAAGACTAGACCTGTCAAATTTAAGACCAGCGTTTGCGACCAGACCTGTCACTTTTGCGGCCAGGATAGTTTGATGGAAGCAATACCCTCTTACTACTTCTGGGTGAGTATGGGGCTCTTTGAATGGGAGTTTGGTTAAATGAGTTGGTGTGTGAGTGGCTGTATTCGAGAGAATGTGTCTGAATGGCTGTATGGATGAGTGAGCAGATGTGTGAGTAGGTATACGGATGTGTGAATGGGTATGTATGTGGCTAGGTGGGTGTGTAAGTGAGTGTGTGAGTGGTTGTATGGGTCAGGAAGTGGCTGTGTTGAGAGGCTGAATCGGTGGGTGTGTGAGAAACTTTATAGGTGAATAAGTGGGCATGGCATAGCTGTATGGGTGAGTGTGTGACTGCATGAGTAGCTGTATGTGTGAGTGAATGGTTTTGTGAGTGGCTGTATGAGTGAGTGAGTGAGTGAGTTGGTCTATGGAGGAGTAAGTGGATGTATGAGTACTGATATGGGTCTGTGAATAGGTCTGTGAGTGGTTATGTGGGTGTGTGATAGGGTGTATTAGACATTGTATGGGGTGTGAGTGGTTGTGTCACTGTTTCCGTGAATGATGTCATTAGTGATTTAATTTGAGATGTCATCAGTGATGTCACTGACCATGTCATGAGTGATGTAATATGTGTGGTCATAAGCAGTGCATTGTGGGGTGTAAGTTATAGTTGGCTCAGATAACTGTAACTGCTGAGTTTCTATGGATTAGTAAGAGTGAAATCTGAGAGTAACTATAACATCCCTGTAATTTTCATTTTTTTACTCTGGACTTCTAAGGTTTTAAAAAATATATATATTTCCTAACTATAACATTCTTGTGACCTTGGTTTTTTAAGTGAATTTCTGTGTTTTTTCAAATTCTCCTTCCTCACTATAATATCCCAGTAATCTTTGTTTTTCATTGAATTTCTATGGTTTTTTATTTAGTAGTGATGTTTGCAGAGTAGTGAAGAAAGGGGGCAGAGCCTCAAACTAGCTCTCAGCAATTGTGCTTTGTGGGACTTACTGGAGGTGACAGGAGGAGTTTTTTACCCCAATGACCCTCAGCATCTAAGGGGACATCATACCCTAACCAGTAATGTGCCAGGATGCCTGTTTGCAAAATGATGAAGGAAGAGGTGTGTGGCCTCTGAAGACCTCTCAGCAGTCCCACAGTGTGGGACTTACTGGAGGTAACAGCAGGGCTTGTTGACCCAAAAGGACCCTCAGCAGGCAAGGGGACTTCATCCCCCAATCAGTAGTATTCCAGGAGGTGCTTTTTAGAGTGGTGGAGAAAGGGGATGTGGACTCTGACAAACTCTCAGCAATCCCGCTGTTTGGGACTTACTGGAGGTAACAGGAGGGGTAGTTGGCCCCCATGGATCCTTAGGAACCAAGGGGACTTCATCCCCATCTAGTAGCACACCAGGAGGTGCATTTGCAGAGTGTTGTAGAAAGAGGCATGGTCTCCAAAGACCTCTCAGGAATCCAGCTGCATGGGACTTACTGGAGCTAACAGGAGGGGTAGTTGACCCTATGGACCCTCAGGAGCCAAGGAGACTTCATCCCCCAATTAGTAGTGCACCAGGAGGTGCATTTGCAGAGTGTTGGAGAAAGGGGGCATGGCCTCCTAAGACCTTTCAGGAATACCGCTTTGTGGCACTTACTGGAGGTGACAGGAGCAGTTGTTGGCCCCCAAGGACCCTCAGCATTAAAAGGGACTACATCCCCCAACTAGTAGAATGCCAGGAGGTGCATTTGCAGAGTGATGATGAAAGGTGGCGGGCCGTGGCAACTCCCAGTCTGTCTCTTTTTTCACTTTTTTTCCGTCTTATTAGGAAAGAGATTAGCAAATTATCAAATACAAATAAAGTATTAAGTTATTTCAGTTTCACATAAATATATATTTCTATTTCCACAATTATTCATTAAATATTCTTCTCCTTTTCCCTATCTCGAACAAAAAAGGCCTCATCCAATCTCAACTTCTGTTAATATCCATTGATCAAGGCTATATGTACTGTTTCTCTTGATACCTGCTCATACAACACATGTTCACAGTGTAAACAATATTTGAAGATCAACCACTGAATATTTATCCTATATGTGCCTCCTTCTCTTCATCCCTATTCAATCCTGTAGGGGTTTTTGTTTATAAATCTGAAATGTATCTTGACCCAGACATCTCAGCTGTTTCACTCGAACTTCCCCTCTTAAACTAGCAGCCATCTTATCTACTGCAAGAAATCTAAATGTGGAAATGTTATTATTGTGGTGATCATAAAAATGCTTCACAACTGGGTATGTGAAATTCTAATTTCTAATAGCCCTTTGATACTCTAAAATGTGGTTGCGTAAAGGAAAAATGGTACTGCCCACGTACGTGAGCGAGCATGGGCATATCAATACAAATACCCAATGATCTGACTCACAATTATAAAAACTACCTATTCTCCTTTTGAAATCACTGGCGTTGTTATTTTCCATTGTGTTCAGGGTGAACCTACAAGCTTTGCAGCGGCTACACTTATAAAAACCCTTTGGGTTGACTCAACCAAGTATCTGTTCTTTGCATTCTCCTGTTGTGACTGTGCTTGAGTTCTTTCCCCAAAGACTTACCCTTTCTGTAGGTGATGGCTGGATTGGATTGCAAATCTGAACCTATCGTCCTATCATTCTTTAAGATGAACCAGTGTCTACACATTACATATCTCACTTTAAATGAGGATGAATTATAGGTGGTTATGGCTCTGATACTCTTACCTTCTTTTTTATTTACCACATTTGATTGGAGAAACTGGACCCTAGCCATAGATTGGGCCTTCTTGCTGGCTACTTTCAATATTCTTGTCATGTAGCCCGTCTCTCTGAATCTTTTCTTCATCTATGAGGTCTGCTTCTCAAATTCTTCTTGACTACTGCAAATTCTTTTTAATCTTAAAGTTTCACCTTAAGGGATACTTTCAATCAAAGTTCTCGGATGTTGACTCTTAAAGTGTAAAGTACTATTCCCAGCTGTGGGTTTGCGGTGTATGGTAGACTGTACTTTACCTCCTTGTACTTGCAATTGTACATTCAAGAAAGCAATTTCTTGCAAAAATGTATATATACATAATATATATATGTTCTCGACGAAAAAATGCTCCCAAAACCTCCTCTCGGCGAAAAGAGAGCAAACAGACTCCGGATTGACTGGCAAGATGTTCTTTATTATTCAGGCCTCCTCTGACGATGCGTTTCGAGCAACTATTGCCCTTGATCAAGTAAGTGTACTGATTCTTGGGATAAATGGAATGGGCTCATAGTGACTCTTCACAAGTGCATCTTTCAACGATCTACTCCATCTGAAAGTCACCTGTGGGTAGTCTGGAAGCGTTTTGCCTATCACCATGTCAGTTTTCAGAATATGCCAATTGTGACACAAAGTTTTTCTTAATGTTCCTGCCTCACTTGAAAAAGTGGTGATAAATCTAAAGGTTTCTCCCTCTGTGATCTTGGATTTCTCTTTAATACGTGATAGGCGGTATCTGGGAATTCTATCCACCTTAGCTAGGGTTTTAGCCAGCAAGTCCGGGCAGTAGCCGCGTACCTTAAATCTCTCTATCGCTTCAAATGCTGCCGCATAAAAGTCACTCTCTAGGGTGCAATTTCTTTTTCTACGGAGAAGCTCACCATAGGGTATACTATTCTTCAGAGATTTTTGGTGACCGCTATGTGCTTCTAGAATGGAGTTGCCCACAGTTTCTTTCCTGAATAGGGAGGTACAGATCTTACCCTCCTTCACAAAGACTTTTAAGTCTAAAAAAGAAACTTCTGTTGTGCTAAAGTGGCCACTAAAATGTAGATTCAAAGTATTATTGTTGAGTTCTGCTATGTATCTCTTTGCATCTGTTTGGGAACCTTTCCATAGTATGAATAGATCATCAATATATCTATACCATGCTGTGATGCATCTGACCCACTCATTGTATTTGTCCGCCCAGGCCACCTGCTTCTCCCACCAGCCCACGAATAAATTCGCGAAGCAGGTGCCCATGGCTGTGCCCCGTATTTGGCAGTAATGTTGCTTATTAAACAGAAAGATATTGTTTGTCAAACAGAACCATACAAATTCAGTCAACATTTCATTATGTTCTGTGTACTTCAATGATCTTCCCTTTAAAAAATACTGTATCGCAAGTAGGCCATTAGTATGTTCAATAAAGGTATAAAGACTGGTCACGTCCAAAACAATCATCAGCATATCCTGTTCCCATGGTGTATCCATAATATTCCTAAATAAATGGGTGGTGTCTCGTATATAAGACGGCAACGTCCTTACGAACTCTGCCATGAAAAAGGCAATATACTGGGACACTGATTCTGTTCAACAACCAATAGAGGAAACAATTGGACGCCCTGGTGGTCTAATGGCGTCCTTTTGGATTTTTGGCAAGTGATAGAAGTCACTGTGACAGGATATGGGCACGTCAAGAATTTATATTCGTTGTCATCAAGCATGTGTTTGTCCGCCCATTTTTGATTGAGTGCATGATATTGTTTAATACTCTCAGTATGTTCATCCTTGGTTATTCGGGTATAGCACTCCATGTCAGACAATTGTCGTAGTGCCTCCTGTACATAATATTCATGTGTCATTAATACTATGTTTCCTCCCTTGTCAGAGGGTTTGCAGATCAGGTCAGGATTGATCTGAATTTGTTGCAATGCACTGTACTGTCCTCTGGTTAGATTCATGTTCAGGTTGCTTGGTTTTGTTGATCGTAACTTCAATAGATCTCTATTAATGCATTCCTCGAAAGTGTCAATAGTATCAAAGGGAGTCATGGGGATATATGTTGATTTTGGTTTAAAGTTAGTCTTGACGGATTTCTGTTCAATGTTAAAGCTTACCACATTAGCGATATTTGATGTCGTATCTTGTGAACTGACAGGTTTTTGACTGGTCAGAGTATGCAACGTTCTTAAATCTTCGCCCGTCAGGGCATCAGTTGTAATTGCATGTTGTGGAGTAAGGATTGATGCAGGCATGTGTTCAATAGCCTTCTGTTGTATGCCTTTCAATTTGAAGAATTTGTGCAGTTTGAGTTTCTGTGTAAAGAGATAAAGATCAATACGTGTTTGCGTGTATTCTAATTTTTTGGTTGGACAAAAGGTAAGTCCTTTCTTTAGTACCGATTGTTCATCTTTGGTTAATTTCTTCTTGGTCAGATTAACAATTGTCAAATCTTGAACTGGCACTATCTCCTGGACCCCCTCTTGCTGCGTATTTGGCCTGCCATACCTTGGTTTTGGTTTGTTGAAGCCGCCCCTTCTCGTTTTTCTGCGGTGTCTTGGCGTCTTTGTTCTGGGGGTTTGCCACGCCCTCCCCGTTGTCGTGAGTTTCGCATCAATTGAAATTCCTCGAGAAAACAGCTTCTTGCTGAAAAAGCGGCTGCATTACTGGCATTCTCTTCACCTGATAATTCTGCATCCGTGCTTACTGCAGACTCTGATGTATCTCTTGGTTCCACATTTTGAAAAAACTGCATTCTGCAATGCCCTTCGCGGCCCATCAAATCTACGAACAAAGGTTAATATTCTTCCCTGCTCGTAGTCTCTGGCATCCCTGTTAAATTTTGTATGTTTTCGTAATTTGATCTTTTCCTGGTAGCTTATAAGGCATTGTTTCATACTTTCACGTAGTTCATCTTTCGATTTAGTGTCCTGATTTTGTGCAATGAGAGCCTCTAATTCTTCAATCTCCTTGAGGCACTTTTCTCGATCGCTCCATGCAAATTTTATCAATATCTTGAGCATGCCGACCAAGACTTCTGTGGTATATTCGGACCATTCCTCAAGGAGAGCCGGGTCTGGGTTTTCGTAGGATGGAATCGTGTAAATTCTCAATCCGCATGGTATGCGCTTGACCTCGATTTAGTTCTGCAACGAGGTGGCTTCCCACCACTTGCGGATTTCACGCTCGAAAAGTCACTCCAGTTTATTAAATTGGGTACGCAAAGAGCCTTGTGTGCCATTGCCACTTTCCCGCTCCGTACGCTGCATTGGAGTGCATTTAAACACATCTGCTGCTTCCTCATTTCGGGATGCATCGGAAAACATCTTGCATCAATGAACTCGGCACTTGACGCAAGTAATATTGTCTCCAACCTCAAAGTCACTCCCGCTACAATTTTATCGTCATTATTCGACAATCTCAATACTCATATACAAAATACCACGAGATAACCAACTAGTGCGTCTTGTGACTCACCCTTTAGTGTTGCTCGCGTATTTCTCGGCGTCGGTGCAGGGTAGCGGTGCTCAGATGTGAAGAAAGTTCAAAGCTCAATTTTCAATCGCTTAGGAGCACTCCGGAGTGGGTGCGGTCCAAGAACGAGGCGGAGGCTCCACGTAACTTATCCAGCTCAAAACTTCATCTTCCATAAAAGAATGAAGGGACCGCACTCGATCAAGGTTGCTGCTCGGTTATTTAATTTTTTCGAGACTAAACATGAACACAGGACGCGTTTCGGCTTGGCGCCTTTTTACAGCTGTGTAGAAAGTGCCGTGAGTTCAAAATCATTATATCTGTTACAAGCCTAAAACTTCCGGTGCAATTCGTAGATAACGGACTCAAAACATAAAACATGAGGTAAAGGGAGGCGCCATATTAGAACATGCAAGTAAACAAAGTAAATACTATAGAATTCATTGCTGGTACATAATAAGCATCAGTGAATTTAAAAATTATATCACAATAATTCATTCATTTCCGTAATTCATTAATCCCTGCCAGGGATGTCATATATAAACTCAAAATTGAGCCCTGGATGGGCATTTTAATAAGACTCAAGTTCCTTTTAAAGATATTAATTCCAGATTCATGCAATCATGAATTAGCCTCTGCATATTCAGAGGTGCTTTGCTATTAAAATTATAAAGCCCTGAATGGGCAAATTGTAATATATAGTCCTAAATGGGCTTGGCAGCAGATGTGTTTATGACTAAATAGTTCTATCAATCTATTCTCACATTTTTTTCATCACAATTAAATCAGGAACACAAAAGATAATAAAGAGACATTTAGAAACTGGCGGTCGCCAGTAGATAGTTATAGTTAGGACCTAGTTACTATAGGAAAATGGCAACATTCTATTCGCAATAACTTTGGTGCTGATTGATGAATCTTCGTGAAATTTCAAAACTAATTCTTTATTGAGATCAGCTCCTATGTTGAAAGTTTGGGGGTGAATTGTCAAAGGGGATCGAGAAGAAAGGGGGGTCCCAAAACGTGTTTTCTCCATGTTAATTTCCATAGGAATCTTTAGACAACGCTACAGGTCGAACGGGTGAACGGAATTACCCCAAATTTGGCAGGAAGAAGGGTCTTGGTCTAGAAAGCATGCTTTTGTTTATTTGGTGTAAATTTGTTCAGTAGTTTTTGAGAAATATCGAAATTTACAGATATCGAAATTTGGGAACTCTTCCATCTGATTGGCTGAGGCGTTACGAGCACAAGCTTGTTGCTGATTGGCTGCGAGCGGTGTGAGCGGTTGAAACTAGGAAGTGTTGGCCACCATTTTGTGATTTCGTTGAAGCGAGTAAGGTGAAAAAAGGGGGGAAAAAGTGGGAAATAGGAGGGTAGGAGCACTGTAACCTCTGTGGGGTGTTTGTAACCTCTGTGGGGTGTTTAGGGTGTGCTATAGAGGGGGTGTGAAGCGAAGTATTTCCCCTACTAGTGTGTAAGTGGTGGGCTATGGAAATTAAGTGAGGTATTGGGTAGAGTCTGATGCGGGTAAGGTGAGCTGGTGGGGGACTCGGGGATTAAAGCGTGCGTCTTATGCTGTGAAGTCATGTGCTGTGGCCGCTGCAATACAGTTGTGCAAGTAGTGTCCGGATGTGTTTATAACTACTAGGACAAACTACTGACCCGTACTGTTATGAAAGTCCTGGGGTACAGAATATATGTGAGGTATTATCTAGAGTCTCATGTTGCTAAGCTGAGCTGCTGCCGGAGTCGGGGATTAAAGCGTGAGCCCAAACTGTGTGCCATATGCTGTGAAGTCATGTGCTCTGGCCGCTGTGCCGCATCTGTTCAAGTAGTGTCAGCATGTAGTTATAGGTACTTGGATGAACTTTTGTTTAGAACATTGTAGCTTGTGTATGGTGCTTAGGTGGTGTTGTATAGGGAGTGCGAAGGTAAATCAATATGGTATTTGTAGAGCAGAAACTACTCACCCCTATGGGTGAGTAGAGCTGGGGATCAAAGCGAGAGGTCTGTGCTGCAAAGTGAGATGGTCTGGCCGCTGCGCCACAGCTGTGTGGAGAATACATTTTGGCGAGGATGCAGGAGTTGGCATTATATGGCCCTAAAATAGGGGGCCTAAGTTGTAAGTTATAGGGTGGCTCTAAAAAGAGCCCTTGTGTTCATTAAGTGGAGTCCATATAAGTGCGGATGCACAGCTTCAAGTTATTCAGGAAAACTCGGTTTCCCTGATCTGTGAAGTGTACTCCATCACTTCTGTATATATCCGCCATATCAAAAGTATGTTGTTGTTTTAGATGGACCCCATTATGTGGTCTCTGAGGTATGCAGAGACAGCTTTGTTGACTTTTTTCCGAGACTTTTCAATCTGAGGACAAAATTGTTTGGATCATTTCCACTTCTGTTTTTGGCAGATATTGGAATATACAAAGACAGTTTGAGGTAAAAGTAACATCAGTTGTCCAAAGGTGTCCTTCATAAGCATTTCCAAATCTACCCCAGTCAATGTGCCTAGGTCGTTTCCACCACAGTGCACAATCATGAGGTCAGTGTGTTGGAGATGCAAACAGGTTTTAACCAAAGGCAACAATTGGTGCCACTTCAATCCTCTCTGTCCAAACCATTTAATGTCCACATTTTGTAAACCTAGGTCTAAGTCAATACGTCTCTGTTCTGCATACCTCTTGCACCAGAAAACATAGCTATGTCCTACGATCCACACTAGCATTTTGAAGGTATGGCTGGAAGGTATGGAAAGATGTCTGTAGCTCATGCAGTTCCTTCGTAGAATAAGAGATATGTTTAAAGATGGGGAACTAGTTTCTTTTCGCATACAAAACGGTACCTGATTGGGAGATGAAAAGCATTGTTTTTTAAAAGTAGGGTGCACATTCGTTTTGTGGAAAAGTATGTTTGTGATTGGTTAAGAAAAAGCAGGTTGCATGTACATATTATAGTACATATTATGGGATAAAATTTGCTCAACTGCTACTTGCATTTGGAAGGTACTGTTCGAACTTAAAACAATCGAGAACTTTTAACCTGCACGTGCCGTTAAATGTTCAAGAAAATGTTGCAAAAAAATATCGTTAGGTTTAAAAAAACTGATGAACTTTGAACCTCCATGTGTTGTAGAATGTTCTAGAAAGTGTGTTGATAGAATTGCAAGCTTCCTAGTTGGCAGGGTATGCTCAGACGTGAGTCCCTTGCTCACTTTGCCACTGGATTCAAGCAAGCCTGGCTGAAGACGGCTGAAATGCCAGAAACCGGTCCTAGGAAGCTTGTTTCCGGTCCAGGGAAGACATGGCTTGACAGTTCGGGCTGGACTGTTCCCATGAGGCACAGGGTCAGACTGATTTGCATATGGCCATGTCTGAACTGGGGTGGCAGAGTGGGCTAAAGAACGGTAATGGATTAAACCCAGATCAGTTGACTGGGGGTGAGTGCTTGCAATGTTCAACACTCCGTCCATCATTTCCTTTGGTTTTCGCTTTGTTCGCCATAAGTTGGCAGGGTATGCTCAGACGTGAGTCCCTTGCTCACTTTGCCACTGGATTCAAGCAAGCCTGGCTGAAGACAGCTGAAATGCCAGAAACCGGTCCTAGGAAGCTTGTTTCCGGTCCAGGGAAGATATGGCTTGGCAGTTCGGGCTGGACTGTTCCCATGAGGCACAGGGTCAGACTGATTTGCATATGGCCATGTCTGAACTGGGGTGGCAGAGTGGGCTAAAGAACGGTGATGGATTAAACCCAGATCAGTTGACTGGGGGTGAGTGCTTGCAATGTTCAACACTCCGTCCATCATTTCCTTTGGTTTTCGCTTTGTTCGCCATAAGTTGGCAGGGTATGCTCAGACGTGAGTCCCTTGCTCACTTTGCCACTGGATTCAAGCAAGCCTGGCTGAAGACGGCTGAAATGCCAGAAACCGGTCCTAGGAAGCTTGTTTCCAGTCCAGGTAAGACATGGCTTGGCAGTTCGGGCTGGACTGTTCCCATGAGGCACAGGGTCAGACTGATTTGCATATGGCCATGTCTGAACTGGGGTGGCAGAGTGGGCTAAAGAACGGTGATGGATTAAACTCAGATCAGTTGACTGGGGGTGAGTGCTTGCAATGTTCAACACTCCGTCCATCATTTCCTTTGGTTTTCGCTTTGTTCGCCATAAGTTGGCAGGGTATGCTCAGACGTGAGTCCCTTGCTCACTTTGCCACTGGATTCAAGCAAGCCTGGCTGAAGACAGCTGAAATGCCAGAAACCGGTCCTAGGAAGCTTGCTTCCGGTCCAGGGAAGACATGGCTTGACAGTTCAGGCTGGACTGTTCCCATGAGGCACAGAGTCAGACTGATTTGCATATGGCCATGTCTGAACTGGGGTGGCAGAGTGGGCTAAAGAACGGTAATGGATTAAACCCAGATCATTTGACTGGGGTGAGTGCTTGCAATGTTCAACACTCCGTCCATCATTTCCTTTGGTTTTCGCTTTGTTCGCCATAAGTTGGCAGGGTATGCTCAGACGTGAGTCCCTTGCTCACTTTGCCACTGGATTCGAGCAAGCCTGGCTGAAGACGGCTGAAATGCCAGAAACCGGTCCTAGGAAGCTTGTTTCCAGTCCAGGGAAGACATGGCTTGGCAGTTCGGGCTGGACTGTTCCCATGAGGCACAGGGTCAGACTGATTTGCATATGGCCATGTCTGAACTGGGGTGGCAGAGTGGGCTAAAGAACGGTGATGGATTACACTCAGATCAGTTGACTGGGGGTGAGTGCTTGCAATGTTCAACACTCGTCCATCATTTCCTTTGGTTTTCGCTATACTAAAGTATATACAAGAGGTCTCAAATGCTCGACCTAAAAAGACAACTTCACTAAAAGATGTATTTTTAAATCCTGAGTTCAGGGAATCCAAACTCCAAATCTCAGTCTTTTACCAATTGAAAGTTACACTTGTAAGATGTTACATGCGAGCTCCAATGATAGTCTATGGGAGAGATAGCCCTTGAAATAGTGAAAAATGAAATTGGCAGTGTTTCACTATCAGGAAATGCAAAACACACAAGCACATATCCTACCTTTCACAGACAGTGCACCCTGCCCATGGGGCTACCTTGGGCCTACCTTAGGGGTGCCTTAGTTATAGAAAAAGGGAAGCTGTGGGGCCTGGCAAGTGGGTGTACTAGCCAGGTCGACATAGCAGATTAACACTGCAGTCACAGACACTGCAGTGGCAGGCCTGAGACATGTTTGCAGGGCTACTCATTGGGGGCACAATCAGTGCTGCAAGCCCACTAGTAATATTTGCTTTATGGGTGTAGGCGGCTGGCTTAGTATATGGTGCTCACTTATGTAAGTGTAGCACCCTGCACTAATCCAGACAACCCTTATGGTGATTTTTGTGGTCTTAGACAACCTTAGAAAGCTCTCTAAGTGGTAGATGTGGAGAGCAGCCTTCAGGCTTAGTCCAGAAGGAGTGTAAAGCAGCTTGTTTTATCTGAACGTAATCTTATTGGTATAGATTAAGTGAAAAAGAACAACACATTGTATTTATAAAAATCTGTATGTAATATAAGACACTCAATGAAGCATACAAATATCTCCTACCCAGAGATATACCCAATGCACACAATACTTTGCGAAGAAAACAGGTAAGCAGCACGAATACACAGTGGTCATCAGGGGGAGACCAAACCATACACTAGAATAGTAGGATGCGAACCACGACTCAAGTCAAGACTGTACCCAGAGGATGTAGAAATGACGGGGACCCAATGAACCACCCGAGGTAAGTAACCAGGAACCCCACGGAGGCAGTGTGCAATGTGCAGTGTGGGAACACCACCGCCTGCTCAATTCTTGTCAATTGGTAAGTCGCGGTTGCAATTTTAAAGACGGACCCTTCCCAGTGGACCCTGAAGAAATCCCTTAGAAGACAGAAGGTCGTAGACCCACCCCACCAGTGGATACCATAGGAACCAGAATACCTACATCAGGGAAGACGGGTGCATAGGTGTGAAGTGGTGTTGGAAAACACTGTTGAACTCAATGGAGGACTTCAGGAAGATGCCGCTGGCCAAGAAGAGGAAAGTGTACGGTGGAACCCAAAGGTGGATTCAAGATGAGAAGTACCTGCCAGCAGAGGGGACAGAGTCTGTGCCACTCGGGAGTGACCAGGAGGCATGGAAGACAAATGTCCACTGATGGGTGTTGCAGGGGAGTTGACGGTGACCTTTGAGCTGCAGCTGTGTGGACCAGCCGATGCTGAAGAAGACCAGGAGCCATTATCGAGCTGTCCCACATCAAATGTCCAGACTTGAGGGGTTGTTGTCTGTCGGTAATAACAACAAGCCTTGGCAACTGCAAACAATGTGGAAAGCTCAAAAGGTGCAGTGTCGGGACCAGCAAGGTCCAGGTGACTCGCCACAAGCAGGGGAGTCAGAGCAGACCTCAAGCAATCAGGGGAGTTTGCTGGAATCAAAGAAGACCCTCAAGAGGACCCACAGTCTGGAGGCAATAGAGTCACGAGAGGACCTCGAGCAGCTCACCAAAGATGCAGGCCCACGGTGCAAGAGATGCAGTGGGGACAAAGATCTTGGTCACAGGAGATGCTTGAGATGGAGGCTACTTAGAGCTCTAAGATCTCTGAGGATGAGAGCCAACAACCCTTTGCCAAGGCAAGTCGACGCAGTGCACAGGGGTTCGGTTCCTGCAGCTCTGATGAGGGATACTGGCCTCAAACTTGGAGACAAGACAATGCAGGTCTCAAAAGAAGTGAAGAACCACCACCTGCATTGTCGAGCATTTTGGAGCCTGTGGGAGCCCAGGGTCAGCAGACTGGCCAGTTTGCTGCAGTGCCTGCAGATGCAGGGAAGTGACTCCTCCACTTCAAGGGAGATTCCTTCGGGTGTCTTGAATGTCCACACGCATTGGAAGGTTTCTGTATGGAGCACAGGCACAGATGTTGCAGCACACCTGCAGGACGAAGAGACCATGGGCAGCCGGAGTCTTCCCAGTTGCAGTCTAAGTGTCCAGAGCAAAGTCCAGCAAAGTCCAGAGTGCCCAGATGGTCAAAGATTAAGTGGTGTCTTGATATGAATCTTGTCCCATGATGAATCTTGTGACCCACCCACAGGTAAGCCCTTAGTACCCTAAAGAAAGGGTTGGAATGATTCAAGGTTCCCTCCCAGGAGAGGGGTCGGACAGTGGAGAGATTACTACCATGTCCTGTGTCCAGTTTCATGCCAGAGTGCGAGCCAATGGCTCCCTGAGCTGGTTTGGACTGGAGTATGCTAGGAGGGCTCCAAAGGTGCCCTTCAAGCAGACTGAGTGGTGCTGGCAAGCACTCCCACCCTGCCCCAATACCCTAAACCCTGTCTGGGAGGTGGTCACACCTCCTTGTGGCAGGATATCTATTGTTCTGCGTTCCCCTGCTCCAGCATTGCTCAGCAGCAGGAGGGCAGAACATGTTTCTGTTCAGCAACAGTCCTAGCTTGTTGTCCGGTTATAGAAGACTGGCACCGAGAACACTGAGGGCCTCCCGGAGGAGCTTTACAGTGCATTGAATCATACTCCCACACCATTTATGGTGTGGGGGTATGATTCCAACATGTTTAATACCAAACCTCACATGGTTTGTTACAGCCAGTTTAGAGATGGTCATCGTGTAATGACACATGGCTACTCTATGTATTGTAATGGCTGATGCACTTACAACCCGGGAGAATGGACTCCGAAGGTTGTAGGGGTGTTCTGCTCATGCAGAGGCACCCTTACACATAGAACCAAGCACTATGCCTTCAGGATGGAAAGGCCTGCCTTAGGGGTGGCTTACAGGTTTTAAATGCAGTGACCTCAGATATAGGAAAACCTATATCTGTCGTAAGTGGGCTAGCACCAGCTTACACAGGCTGCAATGGCATACCCATTGTCACAATTTGAGTGGTCTCTCAAAGATGGTATAATGCATGCTGCAGCCCATGGGAGACCCCTGGTGTACCTATGCCCTGGGTAACTTGGTACAATATACTAGGGACTTATGGACTTATAATGGTACACCGGTAGACAATCTGGGATGTACCTAAGTACCCACCATAACCAATTTAAGGGAGAGAGCACAGAGACCGGGGACCTGATTAGTAGATCCCAGTCAGACTTGTCAGAAACCATAACAACACCATGCAAAAAGTGGGAGTAACCCTAAAGAGGGATCCTACCTTCCTACAACGCACCCTGGGCACACACAATGCACCTCACTAGGGATGTACCAGTAAATCAAATATGCAAATCCTAGATAAGTCAATCACCATTACAATTTACAGAGGGAGCTCTTGCACTTTAGCACTGATCAGAAGTGGTAAAGTGCCCAGAGTGCACAAACCAGCAAAAACGAAGTCCAGCACACAGTCTGAAATACAGGATGTACAGGCAAAACAACATGGAAACTAAGCCAAGGATGCCAGATCTAACACGCCCACTTAGGTAGCCCTCTAACCATGGCACAGGCCTGCCACTGCAGAGCCTGTATGTCAAGTGTTACACTGCCACTGCGACCTGGCAAGGTTGACCCCCTGCCAGGTCTAAACCTTCCCTTTGAAGTCTCCCCCACTTCAAAGGCACAACTGGGTATAAGTCCTGAACCTCTGACATCATGACTTTAATAAATTTCTGGACCTGTGAAGACTCTAACAGGAAGAGGAACTGCTGCCTGCTAAAAAGATTGCCACTCTGCTGGACTGCTAATTTGCTGGACGTTTGCCTTGCTGATCTGCGCTGCTGTTCCCTTTCCTGGGTGAGAAGGCCTAGACCTGCTTCACTTGAACCCAGAGTTACTCCAAGGGTTTGCTGGCTTGCCTCCTGTTCTAAGTCTCAGGACATCAAAGACTTCAACTACTCCTGCTACAGCATCTGGACTTTGCTTGCAGCAAGACTTGCCCTGCCAAGTGGTGCCAACTAAGCCCTGGGCCCTTGGAAGTGGGTATAAAGTACTGCTACAACCAGAACCCACAGCTCCTCATCGGAACCAGCCCATCCTCGTCGTTGCTTGGAGCAGACCTGAAGCATCGCCTTCAGAACCAGTCCATCACCTTCAAAATCAATGCATTGCCTGCTGTGGGAGCAGTAGCTGTGCATCGTATTGGAAACCAGCACCTCTCACTCTGAACTGCTGCATCGCCCCAGTTGCATGAAAAAAATTGCTGCATCTTGTCCACTGTTGGCTTGACACAGATGCATCGCTTCCGCTGCACCGCGCATCTTCGTCGACGGTGATGCATCCCAGAACAATGTACTTTGGTTCAGTGGGCCCAAGTGGGTCACTGTATCCGGACCACACTCCATCGTGGTTGGCCGGAACTTTTGGCTTTGCCCTTGTCCAGAGTGACCAGATATCCTGTGTAAGCGCTTATTGTTTTTAAGAGCTATTTTACATTTATTCTTTGCTAATTTATATCTCGACTTCTACTTGTTGGATTTTAGTTGTATTGGTCTTGTTTTATTTAGAAAATTATTCTCTATTTTTCCTAGCCTGGTGTGGATTCTTTTTGTGGTGTTTTCATTGTTTGAAGTGTTGCACAAATACTTTACGCATTGCCACTTAAGTGAAGTCTGACTGCTCTGTGCCAAGCTACTAGAGGGTGAGCACTGGATAATTTAGGGTGTGTTGTGACTTACCCTGACTAGGATTGTGGTTCCTGCTTGGACAAAGTGCATACCTCTGCCAGCCAGAAAACCAATTTCTAACACTCACTTACTGTGTGTGTTGCACTTTTCTTCCGTTCTCTGGTGTTTCTACACAAAGAATCAGAGCAAGCCTTTACAGTATCCTTGCAAAATGGAGTAAAAGCCTCTGGGTTGCTATACACCTCAGGCATATCCAAACTGGAGCAAGCCGTTTATATCAAACAAAGCCATGGGATCCGAATGGCCCTATCTAGTTTAATACAGTCAGTCAATACTGAACAATTAAAAATAGTGCCCTGTTTGACCCACACTGGAAAAGATTCAGGTTGAATATGACTAGATGTTTCTCGAGCCCGTTTATAGAAAGCAAAAAGAAAAGCAGAGCCAGTACACAGCCTTGCCTCACTCCCATTGGAATTTTAAATTAATTATTGGTTTCATCTCTTAGGCTATATCTTACACTGGCTGTCACCGCACTGTATAGCTGCCTTAAAAAAACAGATGATGTTATCCTCAACCCCCATATCAGGCATAATGTCCTGCACATTGATCTAAGGTACCAAATTCTACCCTGAAATCCAAATTAAAGATATGAAAGGGTGTGAGTATCCTGGTACCACACCTCCAAATGATCTAAGAGTATTCTTCAGTTAAATTAAGCAGAGATATGGGGAACAGCATTTTGGGTTGCTTTTGCTGTCTTTCTTGAACATAGACCCAGGACTGAGGTTGTCCACACTTGCCTACTCTCTCCAGCACGTTGGTCAATAGAGGAGCCCATAGAGATATATTGTCTTTAATAAGTCTGTTGCCACCTGTTAATGGCAGCTACCACTTGACTCCCCAGTAACTGGAAGTTGTTTGTTTTTGACTATTGGGTTGTGATACACCACAGTAAAATGACTCACCCACATTTCAGGGGGAGCTGACAGCATCAACACCAGGTATCACATTATCTCTAAAATAGAGTATATTCACAACCCACCAGAATGCATTTTTTTGGGCACTAGCTGCAATGAGTCACACATGTTTACTCTTATAGCCTTCTTTTTTCTAGCATTCGTTTGTAAGCTCTTCTGCATGAATGTACAGCTTCCATGGCCCTTGGCTCTGTTATAAGAGCAGTTAGCAGGTCTCTGTGACTCTTGGAACTGCGTGACTTGAACCGTTTAGCTGCCTTTGGCCCAAGATGTCCTGGAGATAGTGTTTGAAACTCCCTAATGAACTCACACAGGATCCCACAACTGACTATGTCTCCAGTATCTGCCTCATTTAAATTTCAACAGATCAGTCAATAAGTGTGGTTATCAATATGATCCCATTTCATCAACATTCCTCTGTTTTTTTCAACCACCAATGGTTGTGGGGTAGTATCTGGGTGCTTACAGTGACAACCAACTTGAAAAAGAAATCAATAATACATTATAATCCCTAAACAAATTGTTGAGAACTTGAAAATCTAAAGAGCACCCATTTATACCAGATAAAAACAACAACAAATTAACAACGCTAGAACAACCCCTGCCATTGAAAGTTGCCCTAAGTGCAGGTGAATTGGAGGAATCATCAAAAGCAAAAAGAAGGCAATGTTTAATTAAAATAAGTATCATGTAGTTCCTAATAATACATAGGATCTGCATGCTTAGACAACATAAACTAAGGGATTGGTGTCCAGACTGATTCCACATACCCCTGAAGGAAATGTTAGCCTTTCGACCAGCTAGCTCAAAGTGCCACTATGAACCCCCTAACCTTTCCAAGGAGCAAATAGTTTCTGGCAACTATCAAACATGACAATCCTTGATCCTTCAGGGATAGTGGAAATAGTACAGTACTTTCCGCTCAGTCACTCGTGCTCAGTTCTACTCAGAGAGATATACAGAATAAACAATGGGGACGTTTTCAATAAGCATTTATTGAACCAGCGTCATTCTAGTAGAAAATATGTGTGCTGCGACAACCATTAGACAGAAACAGATATATACGATTACAAGCACCGACAGATTAAGTGAAAGGTAGAATTCTACCATGGTGCCTAAACAGTGAATATATGCAGGCATATAGATTCATAGCAATAATCAAGCATACTCCTAAAATGCAAACCCTAGCTAAGTTTACCTAAGTGTACCTAGCATGTATGTAGGTGTGAAGCCAAGAGTCCCACTAGGAAAGAGCTAACCCCATTACCTGATGGGATAGAACGAAGGACCCCATCTTGGTCTCGAGTTGGACAACCCGCAAGGGATGTCAGATCACTGCATTCTGGAGGTTCTGTGTGTAAGGACTCCAGCATCTTGTGTCAGCATGGAAGCTTCTCCTCTGGTTTGCCCAGTGAGGATGTGGTGCTTTTATACCTAAAAGGTACCCTCAGGGGATCTACCTAAATGTGTAATGATACTGTGGGCCTGTCGTTCAAGGATGATGATAGTGGTGACTTTTGTACAGAGTTATTATACAGGAGATGATAATCCTGCTGTGTGATACTAAGAATCCTCATGCATAATAAATTAGGTTAGTATTTATAGCAAACCACACAATGCTTATTCTGCATATAACTAGATAAAAGGTCAGTGCTAGAGCTGTTATGTACTGCAAGGTAGGACAAATGTAGGTAAAAGGTTGTGTATCTACCTAGGCCTATATTGGGATACATTGGGGCTCATAACAACCCCCCCTCATCAAAAGGACGATAAGTTAAACCAAAGATTAAATATGCCTATCCAAGATGCATAAAAACATTTGTAAAAACTGAATGTAAATACATGGTGTCCGTAAAATGATGAAATGTTAAAAAAGCTCTATATGTCCTCTAGAAAGTCAATATACTGTTTAGACCAACTGAGCACACTGAAAGCCATGGCGCTCAGTGACAGCAAGGAGAAAAATTCAAACAAAATGATGTTTCTCATTCCTATTGGGCTTGTGTTGGAAAAAGGCAGAATTGTTCCCAACACACGGAGAGCCAAATGATTATGTGTCCTGTGTGGGAGAAGCAGCATCACTGTTGCTTGCCTTCGCAGAAGACGGTCCCTGTAACACCTCTTGGATCAGGTCAATGGAGCCAAGGTGTTCTAATCCGGTTTCCACAGCAACCACTGAGGAAGCACTCGACATCTGTGAGCCTGTTGCAGAGCCAGTGTTCATTCTGGCAGGAGTTGAAGCATCCCGTGGTGGCTCTAAGAATGCCAATAATAAGTGGGCCTTTAAGGGGTCCAGTAGTACGTCTATGTCCGGTGGTGCAGCCGATGGAAGTGTTAGTCATATGTCAAACACACATTCATATCCACAGAATAGGCAGCGGAGCACAGGCAAGACACAGTCAACCCAGACTGATCTGAATGATAGGAACAAATGCTTGCTTAGCTCCCGAAGCCGAGATATGCCCAGATTGAGTACCATGCATTCACGGCATCGTCGCACCAGAAGTGCTTTTTCCATCTCCTTGGAAACTGGGACATCCATTGCGTCGCAGAAAAATTAAAACCAGGATACCCACTACGAGTAGTAGGACCAGTGGAAGCCCTCCAAAAACGCTTCCCAATGTGGAGTGTAAAATGATGGAATCACTTCGAATATCGCCTGAAGGGTGCTCAATAGTCCACAACCTATGCTTTTAATTAGATGTACTATCCCACTTGTATCAGACATGTTAAAGATACAATGTACAATTTCCCGAAATGGAGCGGGAAGTTCGTTCGGTCTAATGCCTGTATCTCAGCTGAAGACCTTGCAACCTGGAGTTCAAAAGTCTCTCGGGCTGAGGTTAAGGCCACATCCTTCTGTCTGCTCAGAGAATCAAACCGTATAAGGGAAACATTCAATGAAGGCCATAGCAGCACCCCCCTGACTGTGTGGGTCGGTGGAAATAATACTTGCATACAACAAGTAACCCTTGAGCTTGCTGTGACCAGATACGCGATGCCTGGCAGCATCCCACAACAACCTTGATCATTCAACGTCAAGTTATTCCCATTTGAGAGCAGTTTGAACACCTGATGAATCACAGTAGCTGGGGATCCTTTCAACTGAAACAATAGGTTTGCAATTGAAGCTCCGTGAAGCATAATATTCTGACAAATTAGACACCCACTTAAAAAACTCTCACAGTCTGAACCGCTGAGAAAAACTTCAGTGTCCCCATTCCTGCATCTAAATCTGACCGGTAATTCCCAAGATTCATGTATGTACCTGTACCCCAACGCTTCATACCTGCCTACCTGGTAATACTATAGACAGTACTGAAATTGGAATGTCGTGACTGGCAATATAATATGGCCATGGATTAACCATTCGGCAGAGGGTGACTCAGCCACGGTAAAAGGTAATTGGTCCAATTTTTTAATGTGCAGCATTGTATATTTTGCATCTTTTCATGCCATTGTTGTCTGTCTTTCTGTTAGAATGTATGCAAAAAACAGAGATGTACTGTTGATACATCACCAAGGCACATGACCAGAACGTAATGATTGCAGCGTCCAGCTTAGTAATAGAATGGATCGCAATTGTAATTGCCCATGTTGAAGAATCTTGTTCTATTATATCTATCACAGAAGACACAATGTTGCCCTGTGAATAAATCCTGGATGTCAGTTTGTTCAGACCATTGTCGACCACCGCCAAAGCCTTTTCTAGGTTAACCCTGTTATATGGGGTTATGTGGCCCTTAGATACATTGTCGACATTGCTAAATTAGCATTAGTTTTGCTTGCCCTATGATGCTGTTTTTGCGCACGTCTCTGCTAAGAGTTTGTTTTCGGGACACTTTGCCTCTGCCCTGTACATGATAACAGATTGTTTTTCACGTTCTAAGCTTTCCCTTCAATTCTGTCTGTACATAATGTACTAGGTCGATCAACAATGTCTCTTGTTATTCTGTACTGGTAAGTCTCTATTACCTAGACAAAACATGTTACCAACAGCTGCAATATGGAAGAATCATGCTTTGATATAGCGTTGTTGCTTGTTTTTGAAACACACTCGAAGAAAGCCGTGCCATGGAGCTGAGCTCTGCTGTTTCTATGATGTAAACCTTTGCGGTTAGGCTTTCAGGTAGGGGTTCTGCTAACAACACCTAGAGATCTTCTGTTATACAACATAACTTCTTTCTGCCAAGGGGATGGTGATTAGGCCTAGTTATTTTGTCTTTTTCACAGTTTTTATAAAATGATGACTCCTTTTGTATTCTATGGTATTGTAACAATGCTAATGTTGCTAGCTTTATGCATTTTGCTGCTGGTTGTGGTTTCCATACTGTTTTATGAATCACTATGGTCAAAATAAACATGTTGAACTTATTTAGTGACTCTGATTATTCTTATTGTGGACAAGTATGAGAGAGTGAAAGATTGTCTTGTTCCCGCTACTCTGAGGTGAGTCGGGAGTGCTCATGTTCTGGGTTGTCTAAACATGCGTAGCATCTTGATATTTGTAGGAGACCGAATGAGACACTATTGCTAGACGGTTCGGATTTTTTCTACTAGTGTGATAGGAGGTACACCCCTATTTACTGAGGTCCTGGTTTCTTGTGCAAAGTTCTGTGAATGAGCAGAATCCCAGCAACAACCCTATCAAGTTCACATAATTTCTCAGTAGCCACCTTCTGGGAGATTTTCCAAAACTCATTGTAAATAGCGTAAAAGAAGCGCTTCCGATGTGGCTTCTGGGGACCAAGTAAGCTATCCCTAAGATCCATGTCATCGGAGAGTAAGGACAAGTGTTGTTTTACCTGGGACAGTGTTGAGGTTTCTAGCCACTCTAGGCATAACTTCCCAACACTGTAAGATGTCACCACCCCGAGTGTTCCATTTGTACATAGTGTAGGTCAGGCCTATAGATACTACACCCTTTGGTGGTACCCGTGAATCTTAACTGACACCAATTTGTGTCGATGGGCCAAAACAGCCATCCCTTCCAATTGGGGTCTGATGAATTGTATGAACCATCTAGTATATCCTCACTATGTTGTGTATAATTTTGCCATCCCTCAAAGTGTGTAAGAAAAGGAATCCGAGATGTGTTCAAGTTCTTGATCTTGGCTAACCCAAGACAAGAGGTCGGTTGCACTGTGTTGTTCAGGACGATAATTTGCAGTGGTATGCAGCATGCTCTAAATAAGGCCTTAGTTCCCTAAACTTGCCAATCTTTAGTCCCCTAGACAGATTTTGTGTCTATGATGTCCCTCCAGAAATTGAAACCCTGTAAAGACAGTTGGGAAATAAAGGAAGCAGAGTATATCTATTACGTACTGTTGAGCATATTTTTCTTTGCAGGTATAGGTGCAAGCTTATAATAATAAGATCTCAGGTTAGAAGTGTTAAACCCTGAAAAATAAACAAACTTTTGTGCAAATGTTTGTGAACTACCTTTTGGTAGTGTTGGGCAATGTTCCCATTGATGGTATGTGAAAACATTACGTGGGATACTTGCTTTGTGCAGGAAATGATGACCATAGTGTTGGTAACAATACATGGTGTAAAAATCAGATGTATCATCATGCAACTCACTACTTGAAAATGTAGCCAATTGATCTAAATCTGACAACATACTTTTTACAGTTTTAAAGTCCCAATCATCAGAGAAAGTACTGGAGCTGATGATATCACTTAAGGAAATTTTAAATACGTGTGGTATTTTCAAAGGTTGAGTTGGACCATATACAACATATGCAACCCTATCCCAAACTATTCCCTTAGTAACTGGAACTGCTGTAATGTTCACTAAGGACAGTTTTCTCTGTTCACAGAGTGATAATGCATGCGATTTCAGGACCAAGTTCACATGTTGAATGGCGGAGCGTTCAGGGAGATAATGCCCATTCAGGAGCAAGAGAAAGGCAGTCATGAAACCTATCCAAAGGACTAGGAAAAATAGACCAATTGTAATTCAGATCTGTGGCCAGGGTGTAACAAAGTAAGCCCTTTTCAGCCAAAGGTAGCAATCACTTATTTTTTGTTTGGGTGAAACAGGAGCTGGTGGTGACTCTGGTTCACTTGGATCTAATGAGAAAGTATCAAAATAGATGAAGTAGCCAGATGCAGTTTTATCTATCGTTGGTAGCTCAGCAGGTTTTGTAGAACTGGCAGATGGCTCTTTACGAGACAAATTCATATAGATGTTGGTATTAAGACCGCCGGTGGAGTCTTTTGGGAGGTAGGGAGTGTGCTGGAGATCATGAGAGGAAGGAGGTGAGGACATGACCGAAAAACCACTTCGATTCATTGTGAGCAGCAACAAACAGTATGCGAATGCCATCTTCAAGTGAAATTGGGCAAAAATAAAGCAGTCAAAAGAAGAAACACGTACTTGTGATTCAGGAGGTCGGAGGCTGGCCTCTAGCTTGGTGCGATCGAGTTGTTGAGCCTCGTGGATGATGGGCGTGGTCCTACCCCTGAGAGAGCAGGGGATCTGAGAGCCATGGAGGCGAGCAGCCCAGGAGACGGTAAAGGTTCGGGAGCTCACCCCAGGATCATTGGGAGAGGCTGGAGTGGCTATGTGCTGCCCGTGGAGGGCACAAGAGAGGCGAATTGCACGGAAGGCATGCTTGTTCTGATGGTGCGCAGAGGTGAGCCATGTGAATGTGACCGTGGGGATTTCAGCTCAGCGGGCTCTACGCACCAGCCAAGGCACCCAGAAGAGAGGCAAATGCAGGGGATCTGTGAGCCATGGAGGCGAGCAGCCCAGGAGACGGTAAAGGTTCGGGAGCTCACCCCAGGATCACTGGGAGAGGCTGGAGTGGCTATGTGCTGCCCGTGGAGGGCACAAGAGAGGCGAATTGCACGGAAGGCATGCTTGTTCTGATGGTGCGCAGAGGTGAGCCATGTGAATGTGACCGTGGGGATTTCAGCTCAGCGGGCTCTACGCACCAGCCAAGGCACCCAGAAGAGAGACAAATGTTTTCCTCTGGCTGGCTCCTTCCCAAGCAGGAATGTGTCCAGGGTACAAATGAGGGGGAAAGGACAGAAGGCGCACAAGCCTAATAGGTACACACTTCGAAGTGCAAAAGCTTTTGGAGGGAGGGGCACTTAGTATTAGAAAAGACACAGCTTGGTTGCAAAAGTTAAAGGAGGTGGAGGTACCCTCAGTTGAAATCACATTTAAAGCCCCTAAACCAAAATAAAGTATTGCAGTGGCACCTCAGGGGCTGGAGGGGGTAATTTAAAAAAAAAAGAGGAGCAAATATCTTTCAGGCCCTCTTCTTCTATAAATAGAGATAGTAGAGGTGCTCCACAGTAAAACTCCAAAAGCATAAGAATTACCCCATCTCGTAGATCATATTTAAGTTGCAGGAAAGGACCTGCGAGGAAAACCATTTACCAGGTATTATTTCCGTCACCTCCATAGGCATTTTCAACCCACACTGGTATCTGGACTGTTTCATACGGTAGACAGAAAATTCAGAGACACTATGACATCCCCAGATCTGTGTGGGCGGGTGGCAGAAATGCATCTGGTTTCGCTGAGCCAAATAGTTTTCAATGCCTGGCAGAAGAGGATCTTAGCGAGGAGAGAGTTCGGCACCCAAACCTGGTGGCGGGGAAGACCAAGGGTTCTGTAACAGAGGCAATCGAAGTTCACCACCCTCCAAGCCTTCTGCCTCAAATGAAAGATTCACAGCAATCTGGAGTCGCATCTCACTCCCCCTCTGTTTCTGCTCCACAGATGGGTCCATTGGAACTACTTATTAAATCACTCGCAGAGGAGGTTAAAAGCTGGTTCGCTACATCTCAAATGAATCATAAGGAGAGCCAGGGTGTCTGTGAAGAGCTACCTGAGAAATTGGAGTCCTTATCTCAAAGAACGCAGGCTCTAGACCATCAGTGGTAGATCTCCAGGATGGTGACATGAGAGGCAGAAAGGAAATGATTACCCTAAAATCCAAACTCAAAGACAGTCAAGATAAGCTGGAAACTCTAGAAAACAATGCCAGGCACAATAATGTCAGAATCTCAAGTGTGCCGGAAGGAAGTGAGGGGACCGACATAAAGGCATTTGTAGCCAACTTACTAAAATCCAGTGGTGTGTGGGAAGGATCGATTGAGTCCTTCATGCAGGACATCCAAAGGTTACACCGTGATCCGTTTAAGAAGGCCGTAGGTAAAACAAAGCCATGCAGAATAATTGCACATTTCCGTACTTACTCTATTAAGGACAAACTTCTGAATACAGCTTTATGGCTCGGAGCTTTGTCTGGAGAAGGGTTTTCCTTTAACATCAGATCAGATCTATCACAAGCAATTCTGAACAGCCAGGGTAATTAGGTAAGAGACTGGAGGGCTTGGGACCTTAGGTGGAACTGCTCAGTTGAAGTTTCCGGCCACGCTTCGAGTAATGATAAACAACAAAATGTATAACATAAGGGACCACAAGGAAGCTTATGCCCTGCTGGATAAGCTTAAACTTGAACTAAGATATTATAAAGATTTTGTCATAAAAAGGAAGGGGAGAGGGAAGGAAGAAGAGAAGAGAAAAGGGTTCCTAGGTGTAGTCAATTGTTGGGTTCCTTCGGTTTAGATCCCAGGTATCTGATGACAAACCCGATTTTCAAATATTTGTTAATATCGGTCTCCTTTATTCTCCATTTTTTCCCCTCTTTTTCCTTACTCCTCTCTTTTTCAGGGGGGTGGAGGGAGCACTCGGTTGGGAGCATAAGGGGAAACAACAGAAAAAAGTCTCATTGTCTTATTTGGTATTAAGACTAGCAAGTGCTATCAGTATGAAATTATAAATCGCATTAAATAACCACAGTATACAGATCCTGATTAATGGATTAAGAGTCGGATGTAGAAGGAAGTTTATCCAGTACTTGAAAATGTTCCAACCTGAATAGTAATCCTTCAGGACTCACATTTACCCAGGGTGGAATGTTTAACGATTTATAAAAAACTGAGGTGGGTTGGTCAGGTGGTCTATAGTGAACAAAACTGTCACACAAAAGGAGTTGTCATACTAGTAAAAAAACAGAGACATTGATTTTGCAGTGGAAAGCAGATAAGAAGGGGCGGTAGGTTATTGCAGTTTTGGAAATACTTGGTAAGCACTATACTTTGGTAGGTTACTATGGCCAAAATATTGACAACATAGAACATTTACAAACCTTGGCCTCAGAACTGATGCAGTTTCAATTCCCAATTTTATGTGCCAGTGACTTTAATGTAGTACTGAATTATCAGCTGGATAGATCAAATAATAGCTGATCAAGATTTAACCCCAAAATGCAGGGTTATATTAAATCTTTATGAGACAGTTTGGATTGTGCGATATCTGGCAAGATATACAC
The DNA here is from genome assembly GCF_964204655.1 of Triturus cristatus. Taxonomy (NCBI): domain Eukaryota; kingdom Metazoa; phylum Chordata; class Amphibia; order Caudata; family Salamandridae; genus Triturus; species Triturus cristatus. The sequence goes on along the minus strand of NC_140589.1, from coordinate 1,255,467,600 downwards.
AACACCGAACAGCAGTTCACTTTCCATAATCAGAAGTATAAACACCTCTCGAGGCTTGATTTCTTTTTAACAGATAAATCCCTAGGACCAGATGTCAGAAGTATTAGACATCTTCCTGCTCACGCCATGCCATTCCGCAGTTGTCTTAGAGATAAAGGTGGTGATGGAAAGACGAGACAGGAGATGGACGTTGGATAGATCATTAAATGATCAAGCTGTAATAGATAGGCTAAAGGAAAAGACTAGTAAGTTTTTTTAGATTAATAAAGCGACAGCATCCAAACGTTGTGTGGGATACGTACAAGGCTTTCATAAAAGGTGTTATTATTAGTATCTCAGCACAGAAGAGAAGGAAATATAGGAATAAGATCGAGGGGCTGGAACAAAGGATAATGACACTAGAGTTGATGTACAGAGAACCACCACGAGAGGTAGATCCTATGGAAAAGTGGCAGGAAGAAATCTCAGAGCATAAACATGCCCTTATAGCCACTCTAGATGGCAGGGTTTGAGCATGATGGGAAGCCAGTAAATTAGCACACTTTGAGTACAGCGAAAGTGCCAGGAAACATCCGGCTTAGAAAATGGAAATGGAATCTGTAAAAAGTGACATAGATGAGATAAAATGCAGGGAAACAGCTTTTAAGGGTGAAACAGGAGATCGAGCAAGCTTTTGTGGACTTCTATGGGGAGCTATATACAGAAGAACTGCTTATTTTGGAGACCTAGCTAAATAGATGCCTTGAGGGCCAGACTGTAGAGAAGCTCTCAAGGGAGGAGAAATAATTTTTAGAAGAGGATATAAAGCAGAATGGGCTCTATGCAGTGATAAAAACGGAAAAAAAGGACAAAGCAGCTGACCCAGATGGGCTCCTAAATGAATTTTACATAAAACTTAGTGATACACTATGTCCAGTATTGGTTGATTTATTTACAGCCATTTGGTAAGATGGAGCTCCTCTACCAAAGTTTTGGGAGGAAACCGTAGTAGCCTTAATTTTAAAACAGGGGAAAGACCCAAAATTGTGTTAGCTCTACATGCCAATTTCCCTCCTAAATTGTGATTATAAATTCTACACCAAAATTCTTGTTTATAGATAGGGTAAAGTGATTGGGAACTTAGTAGCTGAAGATCAGAAGTGGTTCATGAAAGGCAGATATATGTACCAATTAACTCATGAGCTTATTGGTACAATAGTTATGGCCGTAGAGCATACATTACCCTAGTTATTATCAGACTTGACGCAAACAAAGCTTTCGATAGGTTGAACTGGCAATTCCTTTATTCCATGCTGAATCGTTATAATATGGGGAAAAAATTCTGCAGGGTCATACAGGGGACTTACAGGGACCCTCACTCACGCTAAGATAAGATAAATGGGAATTTAGCTGCTAGTTACTAAATAACCAGGGGGACCAGACAGTGTTATCCTCTTTCCTCGCTTCTATTTAATTTATATATCGAGCCTTCTGCAGAAAAAGTTAGGTTGGAGCAACAAATCTCCCCTTTCAAATGTGGTGCTTGGCGTAAATAAATTCTTTATACGCCGATGATATTATGGTTTATACACAAAACCTATCAGCAACAGTGGAGAGCTTAAATCGATTGGTGGGAGAGTTTGGGAAGGTTGCAGGGTATGAAGCAAACCCTATTAAAACAGAGGTAATCATTTGGAATGTGGAGGAGAGGCATAATCTGATAAAAGACGAGATAAAATATCTGGGAATAAGAGTGAGTCACTCATTAGGGAAACTGGCAAAATTAAACTTTAGGAAAACAATGGCCGAAACTAATAGGTTAATAACTGCGTGGTCACATCTCCCGTTAATAGTATAAGGGAGGGCTAGCCTAGTTAAAATGTCAATTCTACCCAAATTTGCATTTCTCTTATATATGATACCACTCCATTTTAAGAATCTATGATTTCGACAAATTTATAGTAAGATAGACTCCTTTATTTGGGCAGCTAAAGGAACAAGAATTGCAAGAAGGAAGTTGCGGAAAAAATACGACAAAGGGGGCATCGTGCTACCAGATTTTCAATTATATGCCTAGGTTTTTTAACAAAAAAAATTCAGATTCCTTTTATCAGATAAAGGTGGGACAGGAAGTGCAAGGCTGTGGGAGGCTTTACTTGAGGAGGTGGGAGCAGGTGGGTCCAAATACATGTTTAAGTTTGGACACCAGAAATTCTTTTAAAAAGTCCAATTAAAGGTGCTGCAAGCAGTAGAGCAACTCTGAGTGCAGATACGTCACACAACAAACTTACCATACTATAGTAAGTAGGCCGCATTGTGGGACCCACCAGGCTCACCAGGTGTTTTGAAAGATAGGCTGGCAGTCAGTCTCAGAGAAGCTGGAAGCATTGAATGGGGACAAATCTTTGAAGAAGGGCAGTTGTGTTCCTGGGTTCTGTTCAAACAAATCACAAAGAGGACAGTGGCTAAGTTTAAATTCATACAACTACAGAGCTAGGCCCTGATGGTGGAAGAATCTAAGGGTGGGACAAACAATCTGGAAGAGCACAGAATCACAAGCAAACAACAAAGGAAAGTGGTGGCAACCTGGTATAAGATGATGATCGACATTCAGAGCGAAGGGGACAATATACCGGCACAGTTGTGGGGTGGAGTAATCGCGTCTACAAATGTAGAACTCTTGTGGCAAGTATCCTTCCAGTTATTATATAAGGTGATTAAACCTGCTTTATTAGGCGAAATCATTTGTTTTTCCTTCATAGACCCTTTTGGACTCCAAAGAGACTGTCGAAATAGAAGGGGTCAAAGGGGATGCATTGCAAGAAATGCGGGCTTACCGACGCTGATGATATGCGTATGTTTGTCAGCTGCCCCCGAATTCAGCTCTTTTGGAAGGATGTGTATAAGGTCATGACAGATCTCTTGCACATACAGTTGGAGGTCAGCCTTGAATTAGTTATCTTTGGACTGTCGCCTGACACTGGAGCTAAGTTAAATGCTGGTAATAAGTTGATATTTTATTTAATATATTAGGCAGGAGGATGATTTGTAAACACTGGGTTTACCCGACTGCCCCCTCTAAGGTGGAATGGCTTGATCTGGTTCTCTATGTATATGAGATGGAAATGAATCGGCTGGTAACAAAAAAAGTGAACAAGCTTTGGCACCCCCTGAAATATTGGCTAGGAAAAGGGAAAAGGGGTGCCAGCGGTTTAGAGCTGGCCCAGGGTGGCCTTACTAAATCTCCTTGAGTCCGATGATTGCAGCCACATGGGGTGATGACATGGCAGTCAACCTTTCCCCCTTGCTTTGACCAGAATGCTGACATCTCCTTTCCTTTTGAACAGGGCAGGATACACCATAAATCAGAAGGAATCTCAGAGGTTTCAGTGGGAACAAAGAAGGCATAGGAGGACAAAGCTAAATAATAAAATAGTTGTTGGTATTAAACCAAATTGAGATCATTTGTATATGTGCAATTCTAAGTGTAGCTCGAAGCCAATTTTCATATAGTGGAGGGCTGTCATCCTTCCAGATCTTACATATTTCTCTTCGAGCAATCAAAATGAAACAAAAAAATAATGCAACTTGTGTCTCCCTCAATTCAGCAATGAGTTCTGCATCCAGGCCAAACATAACTCTAGCTAAGTTCAAACATAGCTTTATTTTAAAAAATGCTCTCAATAGCCCTCTCCACTCTACCCCAGAAGGGGCCAACTACCGAACAATCATAGAAAATATGAATATCATCCGCTTCTATGAGCCCACATCTTGGGCAAAGAGGGGATGGGTTTACAAACTTCGCTAGTTTTTTTGGTGTGTAATATAGCCTGTTTATAGTATAAAAATGATTCTTTTTAAGAGAAACAGTCCTAACATATTTATAAAGTACTTTGAAAGAATGATCGTACAAGGTAGCTGAATCTGCCTCCAGCCTCGTAGAGTTCCAAACCCGATTTAGTGGAGGGGACTGCACTTCCTCTGCTTCCAACATTTTCCTATACCAGAGCCCAACTTCCTTCTTCCTAGGCCCTGGAAATAGGAGAGCACACTCGATTTCCCAGTTACCTCCGATGTTCTCTTTCTCGGCCTTGAACCAGGAGCAGAGTTGGATGTATTTAAATCTAGAGAGGGAATCCCCTATCCTAGATCTCAGTACCTCCCACGGAAGGACCCCTCTGATGTTATCAAATCAGACCATATGTTTATTCCTGCTCTCCTGATAGGAAAGGACAGGCTATCCCTTAGACATGGGGGCAGACCTGGAGATTCCCAAATTGGGGCACACTCAGAATAATATTTGATCCCCCATCTTCCTTTAACTTTGTTCCAAACTATGAGAGCCGATTATAAAACCTTTAAACGTACTTTTTAATAAAATTTTACTGCTCCAAATTTATATAAAAACCCGGACTCGCCTCCCTCTTGACCTACCATTATGTTCAAGATTCTCCCCCAGTTAGAATCATCGGGGCATGACAGAAGACACCTGATATTTTTCAGCTGGAAAGATAGAGCATACCAATTTATATCTGGGAGTGCTAGCGCCCCTTTTAATAGTCTTCTTTTTAGCTTTTTCCAAGATAACCTGGAGTTTTTTTTAGCCCAAATAAAGCTGCCAATCTTTCCCTGAATATTCGCCAACATTTTATCTGGAAAAAAAGGGGTATTGAGTTAAACAGATAAGTCAACTTAGGCAGAATGACCATTTTAACCAAGTTGACTCGGCCATATATTGTAAGGGGAAGATTCTGCCATCTGGAAAAGAGCTGATCAATATCCTTACATAATTTCTTTGTGTTGATTTGAACTATGTTATTAATATCTGGAGTGATAATAATTCCCGGATATCTATACTGGCTGCTGCAAGGACCTTGCCAATTATCAATCCCCCAACACATGATTTCTGTTTTCGAATTGTTTATTTGATATCCCGAGTGGAGGCCGAAATCCGCCATTATCATCTCTACCCTAGGCAGTACTTCCGCGGGGTTGCTGGTATAAATCAAAAGATCATCAGCATATAAAGCTAGCTTACAGCTGTAATCCTTATATTTAAAGGGTGTAATTGTCTCGTCGGTCCTAAGTGCTTGTGCCAACGGCTCAATACAGATGTCAAAAAGAAGAGGGGAGATGGGGCACCCCTGCCTGGTGCCCCTCCCTATATTGAAGCTTGATGTTAGGAGACCATTCAATAGAATTTCCGCAGAGGCACCCTCTCATAGTTTGGATAAAGGTCTCACCAAAACCCATTACCCTTAGTACATTCCACAGGAATCCCCATTTGACGCGGTCGAAGGCCTTGCCGCATCGTATGCGGCTACCGCCAAGGGCTCCGACCGCGTCACCGCTAGATCTATGCTTCCTATCAACTGCAGATTCAACTCATGAATGTATCTACCGGGCACAAAGCCTTTCTGGTCCATACTAATGAGTTGTGGAACCAATTTAGCCAATCTCCCTGCCAAAACACTGGTAAAGATTTTATAGTCAGCGTTTAGCAAGGAGATAGGTCTGTATGAGTCTGCATTAAGGGGGTCCTTCCCTGGCTTTAAGATGAGTACAATCATAGACTTCCTCCAGGATGCTGGTATCCTACCCTTTGTAATGTATACATAGTTAAATAGTTCACATAATCTTGGAACCAGACTCTCCTAGAAGATTTTATATATTTCACCCGGGAGAGCATCAGGCCCTGCTGCTTTGTTATTTTTTAATTTTTTAATATGATTCCTGACCTCTTCCTCGGTGAAAGGACTATTAAGAATGGTTCTGCCTTCATCTGTCAAGCTGGGGAGGGCCTTAATCTCCAACCATCGTAAAGAGTTCTCCTGTGTGCAGGATGGTTCTTCCTCGTAAAGTTTAGAAAACATAAAAAGCAAATGATCTTCCATATCTTTCTGTTTGCAGGATATATTCCCCTGATCATCGAGCGTTAACCTATCTATGTTGTTCCGCACCCGGTCCGCTCTAATCTTACTTGCCAGAACTGCGCCGGCTTTCTCACCATACTCATAATTATCCATAGCATGAACGTCCCATTGAGCCTTAATTTTTTGATCTAATAGCCCTCTATATTCTAATCTGAGGAGTTCCAACTCGTCTAGTAACCGTGTTAGATTTAATTGTTGAGTACCCAGTCGAGCGTTCTCTAGCTAGATTATTTTATTCTCTAGAGTTTTAAACTTCCTCGCCTCCTCCCTATTTTCCGAACAAATTAGACTATGAAGATGACCTCTTATGTGTGCTTTCCAGGCGTCCCATACATACTCGGGGAGAGTAGAGCCAACATTGTCAGTAAAGTAATTGTCTATAGATATTCTAACAGATGTAACTATATCTTGACTATGTAGTGCAGACCTTTTTAAAGTCCATCTAGGTGATGCCGTGGTTAAAACACTATTAATAAAAACCGAGAAAATAATGGGTGCATGATCCGATATAATAGTGGGTAGAATTCTTATATCCTCCAAGATCGTGTGCAGCTAAAATTAAACCTAATCTGCGATCCATGTTTGGTATTACTCTATCCCCCACTCCTGGAATTTGAGCATACAGAATGTTTTGATCATCTAACTTGTAGGAGTACTTGAGTGGAAAACCTTTAGTCAAGGCTGAGCTGTTGCTACCTGTAGCTATCATTATCTGTCTGTCTATCTTCATGCTAGAACAAGTGATTGCAGCAATGGCAGCAGTTCTCACTGTCGCCTTGGTGGATTCATCAGCCAATGAATTCCCTTCAATGTGAATGCCAACACACTGATGAAACAATATATGAATTACATGAGCCAATGGCAAGCCCTTTTTCAGCTCTGCCACTTGTTCCCAAAGCAACTTGTGCTTTATTGTGCAACCTTTGGAATCTCTAAACCCATTCTGGCCCCAATAGGAAGGATATTCATTGTATGACTGGAGACAGTAAAACAAATTGCAAAATTACCTATCAATTTCATCCCTAAGTCCAGGGCAGGTTCTGCCTCGTACTCATTCTGTATTTGTTTCAATACTTCTGGTATGATCGCTATTGAGGGGGTACCATGCGTTGTGGTATAAACGGAAGCAAAAACTGTACTCCAAGTGGTGCAGTCCTTTATCGGGTGAGTTATCCCCATTGGCAAGCAAATTGTCAGCATTCTGTGTTTTTCTTGTGGGCCTGTATGAGGAAATACTGCCTCAAGCTGTGCTATTTTCTGTGCTATCCAGAATGGTAATGGGATTTCTTCCCATAATCGGGTTCAGTGTTTGTGGGGTGATTTTAGTTGCAGCCCCCTGTAGCTGCCCGCAGGAGTGATCCTAGTAGGTTGAATTGTAAGTGGACGCATCACAAACTGTGCAAGATTTCTGTATAGTTTAATTATTCCATTGTGAAGTGGACACAAGTCTGCTGCTGGCAATGTATCAATCTCTGGATATTGTGTGTCAGCAGGTAGGACTGGCCAAGTCACTCCATCTCTAAAGCGCAGACCAAGTCTCACTTTATTTGTGTTGTGAGAGAGAGCACCTTTAAACCAATTTTTATGCTCTTGGTAAGTTAAAAGGACGTCTATGTCCTCATATGGAAAGTATTCATCTGGTATTTCATCCGGAGTGAAAGAGTGAAACATATGTGTTCGTGCATCTGTGGGAGGGAATTTAACCCAAGAAAAGAACACCTCTGTCCTGTATGCCTCATATGCCTTAATCATGAACGTTACGGTCCCACCCAATGATGAGACCCCATAATCTGCAAATTATATAGTAAGTGCATTTCTGCAATTCTCTGAAATGCTACGAGCTCCATAAAGCTCTGCTTCCTCTGCACTAGGACCAATCGCACCACTTGTACCAGCGTCTCCATTCTGAGACCTTATGCGAGTAAGTATTTATAAAAAAGAGATTACGTTTATACACAAAATAGGAAACAATATAGGGAACTATAATCCTTTAAGCTTGAACAAACCTACAGCCAATACATAGGATACACCTACTCAGCTGCGGTGGATTTTTCCCCTCCCACTCCAGACGTCTCTGGGTATTTGTGAGTAGGGGCCTCTGAGAAAGCACGACTGAACTACTCAGATTTGACAGTTAAAGAAGAACCAATCCAACGTTGGCGGCACCATGTTGTGTAGTTCCTAATAATACATAGGATCTGCGAGTTTAGACAACATAAACTAAGGGATTGGTGTCCAGATTGATTCCAGACACCCCCAAAGGATATGTTAGTCTTTGGACCAGCTAGCTCACAGTGCCACTATAAACCCCTAGCCTTACCAAGGAGCGAATATTTTCTGGCAACTAGCGAACATGACAACCCTTGATCCTTCAGGGATATTGGAAACAGTACAGTACTTTACGCTCAGTCACTCGTGCTCACTTCTTCTCAGAGAGATATAAACAATAAAAGATGGGGACGTTTTCAATAAGCATTTACTGAACCAGTGTCATTCTAGTATAAAATATGTGTGCTGCAACAACCATTAGACACAAACAGAAAATATATGATTGCAAGCATCCACAGAGTAAATAAAAGGTAGAATTCTACCATGGTGCTAAAACAGTGAATATATGCAGGCATATAGATAAATAGCAATAATCAAGCATACTTCTAAGATGCAAACCCTGGCTAAGTGTACCTACGTGTACCTAGCATGTATGTAGGTGTGAAGTCAAGAATCCCCCTAGGAAAGAGTCAACCCCGTTACCTTATGGGAAAGAATGAAGGACCCCTTCTTGGTCTCGAGTTGGACACCCCGCAAAGGATGTCAGAACTTTGTGTGCTGGAGGTTCTGCATGTAAGGACTCCAGCATCGCGTGTCAGCATGGAAGCTTCTCCTCAGGTTTGCCCAGTGAAGATGTGGTGCTTATATACACAAAAGTTACCCTCAGGGTGTCTACCTAGATGTGTGATGGTACTGTGGGCCTGTCGTTCAAGGAAGACTATAGCTGTACAGAGTTATTATATTGAAGATGGTAATCCTGCTGTGTATTACTAAGAATCCTCATGCATAGTAAATGAGGCTAGTTTTCGAAGAAAACCACACGACATTCATTCGGCACATATCTAGGTAAAAGGTCAATGCCAGGGCTGTTATTTAGAGCAAGGTAGGACAAATGTAGGTGAAAGATCGTGTATTGACCTACGCCCGTATTGGGGTACATTGGGGCTCATAACAGAAGATTTAAAACTTCACCTTAGTTGGTATGCCTTAAATGTGTAACTGTCTCAACAACAGGAGCCATGCTTCCACATGATATAGAGCTAGACAGAGTACAACTTTTGATATTGAAATCCTCCATTCAACCAATTGATACAGGACAAGCTGAAATTCTCCAAAACTCTCAATCTCCCCATTCAATAAGTTAATTCTGTTAACGTTATGGGAGGGAAAATTATTATTTAATAAATTGGTTAACAGAAACTCCTTCATTCCAAAGTCAATCAAAAAGAGTTAAAGATGTGGTTAAACCAAGTAATTTTGACAGGTAAATAAAGGCAAACCAGGATCCGAAGCCCAACTTTTTCTCTGCCCGATGTAGTGAATACGGCTCCTGTAAAATATGATGTCAATCTGTCAATACGAATAGGACTGGTAGCCTAGGTTTACTAGGAACAAATCACATCATAACTATTTATAAGGCTCAACCACTCTTGGTTGTCTATCTTTGACCCCAAACCCACTGCAATCCAAGAAAATAAATTAACTGAGTGCAGGAGATGAGGTCTTTAGGGGTACCTCGTCAGCCGTCAGTGGAGCACAATCTTTAACAGTATTCTCTCTGTACATTTGAGTGGCGCTCTATGCAATGATAGGCACTCTTTACCGTCAGATAAAACAGGGGTAATTGGACTCCCTGATATAACATTGTGCGATAGTCAGTCTGTTACATCAGTCTGTGCGAAAACTGCATACTGATTGGTAACTGAAATGGGTTAAGAATTTAGGGAACCCAAGCTTGGCTTAGCAATGGGTCCGGATGGGAGAAAGGCCTATAATAGTGTACTAAATATTCAATATGTTTTAAGTGTCTAAAAGTTATTATAAGTATACATGTTTATATTGTATCTTATTAGTGAACATAAATTAATATTTAAATGTATATTTATCAATGTCAACATTTTATTTTAATGTATAATTTAATATCAAATTTCTTTACTTATATTACAATTACATGTATTTTTAACAATTACATTTTGTAAAGTTTAATAAATTATTGCTTTTATGCTACTTATTATATTATATATTTTTTAAATGCATTACTTAAAAAAAGTAACTTTTTTAAAGTTTGAATAATGTTAATTAAATTTAAATACATATACTTACCAATGCAGTGATGATAGTTTGGTCTAAGACACTTTACCTTTTTTGAGGAGGAAAGAAATCCGTAAAAAAGAAGAATAAGAGGTTTTCTGTCATTAAATGCACAACGAATGCATCTTAACCATGCATTCCTTTACCAGGCAAGTCTTTACTACGACTTGCCTTAGGTAATGTGCTGGACTTTGGAACAGTATAATTTACTATTTGAACTCCAGTCCGTGCAACAGTAGGGAAAGTGTCCAACACCCTTTACCTAAGGCATATCTTTGTAAAAACATGCATGATAAAGGAATGTGTGGTTAAGACCCTTCCATTGTTCCGACTGCTGCAAAGGCAACGCATGTTTCTGCCGTCTGTGTAATCGCTGTTTCCCTTTTCAAGCACATCCTCTTGTTTCTTTGCCCAGAGTTAATTTGAATATACTTGGCAAACTCTCTGATTTCAGAAAGGTGCTGTGGGAGCCAGTGATCACCAAATCCATGTGTTGCAGCATGGATGCCTAATAGTGATATCTAAGATTTGGTTCAGCTCTTTCCTCCGTCTAATGGCATAGCTAGATATTTCAGGACTCTTCTTGCCCTTTTATGTTCCCAAATACAATCATTACAGATAGTCTCCAGCTTCCTACACCAATCCTGCCCTATCTGTAATGGCATTGCCCGAATAAATAAAGGACCTTTGAAAGCACCAACATTTCAATGAAGTTGCATAGCCCAATAATTGTCAAATCAAGATTGTGTATCTGTGCCAAGTTGCTCTTGTTTTAATCAGTATGGGATCACAGTTTGATGGGATGACATTATCCACCCTGGGGGTAATATTGACTCCCAGGCATACCGCACTGACCGCACTCACGATCATTAAGGCTGACATCGCCACTGCACACAATTTGGGTCTTTCCATTACTTAATAAATATTCTGGGATCTGACCAAAACTGCCAGTTTCCATTACTACCTCCCGAATGGATTGATCAGGATCTGTAGCGATAATGGTAATATCATCCACATATGCAAGTATCTTTGTCACAAAGCCATTTGTAACCACCGGGCTAACAGCTAAATTATTCATGAGTTTTTGCAAAAGGGGATCAATATAAAGAGTAAGCAATACTGGGAGAGCGTCAAGGACAACCCTGCCTTGTCCCTCTGGTAATCTGGATAATATCGAACTCAGTACCCATCGGGAATATAGCTCCTTACAACACATGCGATTTGATCACATGCCATTACAACGCAGTTGTTACAACGACCACATTGTTAATACGAAATACCATTACATCGCAAGTCATTACAATGACTTGCAGTAGGGGGCACGCTGGACTTAGGAATAGTATTATTTATAATTCCTACTTCAGTTTGCACAACAGCAGGGAAGGTGTTGGATTTTAAATCCAATACCAGTGTGCCCCCTACTGCAAGTCATTGTAATGACTTGCGATGTAATGGTATTGCGTACTAACAACGCGGCCGTTGTAATGACCGGGTTATAATGGCATTGCGCTGTGGAGACAGTGTTGTAAATGCTGTTTCCCTCCATCATTTTAGTTTTGTCATTGGATTACTATACATGATCCAGATGGCATATGGCCCCACACCTGAACTGTCAAAAACCTCCCAGAGATAAATCCAGGTGACCCGGTTGAAGACCTTTCTGAGACCAGCAGGATCATTGCCATATGATCTTCCTTGTCTCCTCTTTATCAAACAGCGGGCCTGCTCGACTGATATGGTCTGTCGTGCTCTGACATGGGACAAACCCATGCTGCCATGGAGAGACCAATATGTCAATGACCCTGCTCAATCAGGTTGCTAGAATGTTTGAATATATTTTGGTGTCCCTATTAATAAGCTAAATAGGCCTCTTAGATTGAGGGTTCAACTGTGGTTTTCTTATCTTAAAAAACACAATATTGGTAAGTGCCCATGATGCAGGCACTGAATGTCCCCGCTGAGCATCCAAGAAAATTGCAACCAGATCGACCTAAAGGACCAAGAAAAAGGTACAATATAACTTTAATGGGATCCTATCAGGCCCAGTAGCCTTCCCAGGTGGCCGAGAAAATTCAATGCCTCTTTTACTTCCTCCCTAGTAAGATGGGAATCAAGATCTAGCCGGTCATCTGTGTGAGAAGGTGGCCTGATATATGCTGTCCACTAGTTCTAGTGGGCACCTTGTATCAATCCAAACAACCCATTATGGTGATAGGTTAAAGACAACCTTATGTGAAAGCTATCCTAGTGGTAGCTATGGAGAGCAGCCTTCAGGCTAAGTCTTGAAGGAATGTAAAGCAGCTTGATTTACCTGTCTATAACCTCTTGAATGATCAAATGAAAAGACAACCACACCAGGTATATATTCAAAATATATGTATTTAAGATAAATCACACCCCTCTAGTCTCTTTATGAGACTGGAGTTCGAAGTACTCCAGTTTCAAGTGTTTCAGCATCAGTAAATGCACAAATACACATTTGGGCCCTAGGGGCGTACCAAACCATATACTAAAATGGTGGTATAAGAACCACGACTGAGATAGGCAAGGTGCCTATCACCTCTAGAATCGCTGGGACCCCAAGGAACCACCCAAGGTAGGGACGTTGGGGATCCACGGGAGCCATATGCAGTGTGGAAACACAACCGCGGGTTCCTATTACTTTCTACGGGGAATGTCGCGGTTGGAATTTTAAAGATTAGGGACACTTCAAATTGAACTAGGACCAAACCCTTTTGTACTAAGACAGTTCTAGGGCTAGCACCCTTGAGGGTACTGGAGTTACCTCACCCAGGGAAGCCGGGTGCATAGGTGCCTTTTGGTGTCGGGTTGCGTTGTCGATTCCAATCGAAGCCTGCAAAGAACTGCTGCTGCCGAGAAGAAGAGAAGTGTCCGGAGAGATACAAGCCTGGATCTGGGATGTAAGGAACCTGAAAGCAGTGGGGACAGAGTCTGGGTCACTTGCCAGTGACCTAAGGCAGGATGGACCAATGCCCACAGATGTCGGTTGCTTCAGGTGAGTTGTCGAGTGTCTTGAATCTTCAGCCACGAGGTCCAGGAGGCGTCGATGAGCCGGATTCAAGCTGTCCCGCGAAGTCTGTCGAGTGCTGCGGTGTCGGCGACCAGGAAGGACCGAACAAGCCTTGGCAACGGCAAGTCTCAGGAAATCAGAGAAAGGACTGCGGTGCAGACCAGCAAGGTCTGATGGACTCACCCAGCGAGGGTAAGTAAGCACAAGTCTGGAGCAACCAGAGAAGCACAGTTAGAAGTGGAGTTGCCTTCGTGGGGACCTGCTAGCCAACAGGCTAGTGATCACAAAGGAGCCTCAAACGGTCGCACTTGGAGCTGGCCCACGGGTCACTCGTGGAGTGGAGGCCAACAATCTTCGGTGCAAGAGGTGCTCAAGGCTGGGGCTACTCGAAGCCCAAAGCACAACTTTGAGGATGACCAGGAAGGTGTTGTTGCTGCACGGTTTCCAGGGGTCACGGTTACACGTTACCCACGATAGCCACAGACCTCAGCTTTGCTGTGGACTCAGGGTAGCCTCGGGGAAGTCTGGAAATCCCCCTCTAATGATGCAGAGACTTCAGCGTCCGACGGGAGCTTCAGCAATGCAGACCGGTCAATTGCTTCTTTGGTGCCTGCCAAGCAGGGGAGTCACTCCTTGACCCAAAGGGAGATTTCTTCCGTCTTCTAGTCAAGATAGAAAGTCGAAGGTCCAGGATATATGTTTCAGAGGTTCGTCCAGGGTAATCTAAAGTCCTAGGGACTGGATTCCTATACTTATACTAAGTGTAGGGGATGGACTAACTCTAAGGCCCCACCTATGGGTGGGCCTGGGGTGGGGGTGGTTACACCCCTTCCCCTTTGTCCAGTTTCACGCCAGAGCAGGGGCTGAGTGCCCCTGCAACCAGTTTGAAAAGGGCTATGCACAGGGACACCTTGTGTGCCCCAGGCAGTGTCTCAAAAGCATTCTGTGAATGCACCCACCCTGCCCCAATACACATCTGCCTGTCTGGGGAGGTGGTTACACCTCCCTGTGACAGGAAACCTATTGTCCAGGCCTCCCCTGCTGGAGTTTCGGTCAGCAGCAGGAGGCCAGACCCGTGTCTGTGGCAGTGGCATCCATTTTGTGATGCCAGGGCTTTGAAAGGATTTAACCGGGTCTAGTGAACATGTCTCTCCCTCTAGAAGGGTGGAATGCTACCCCCGCCGCCAGAACTGGTGGGGGGGGGGGGGGTAGTATTCCAAAGCGTTTGACACCAAACACGACATGTTTTGATGCAGCCATTCCAAAGTTGGCATTTACAGCGAGGTTATAATGCACTTAAGAGTATATGGTATGGCTGTATCACAGAGCAGCCATAAGGAAGTATTTCCGAATGCTGCAGAGGGGCTCAGCTCATGCTTGGGCACCCTCTCACATAAAACCTAGCACTCTGCCTTCAGGATTGTCAAGGCCTGCCATAGGAGTGGCTTATAGGTTTATATGTGTCTGTATAAGGTAGTGATATAGGTAGCCTATACCACAGTAAGGGGTGCAAGCCCACCCTTACCCAGGTTGCAGTAGCAGACCTGTGGTGTCATTTTGGAGTGCTTCCCAGGGGTGGCATAATACATGCTGCAGCCCCTGGTAGGCCTCTGAGGTACCTGGGTACATAGTATACCATATACTAGGGGCTTATAAGGCTCTCTAGAATCCAATTAGATATGTACCTAATGTACATGGAAACCATTTTAGAGAGGAAGCAGCTACGCTGTGGTCCTGATTAGCAGGGCCACAGCCAGACTAAAGTCGAAAAACAGTGAAGCACCAGCAAAAATTGGGGGTACCCATGTGAAGCAGATCCTACTCTCCTACACAACCCCCCCAAACGCAGGGACATTAAACTAACCTTGAACAATTGAGTCTTCATGTTCTAAGTGGAAATACCTAGGGAGTCCATCTGCATTGGCATGGTTACTCCCAGGTCTATGTTCCACTGTAAAGTCCATCCCCTGTAGGGAAATGGACCACCTAAGCAGTTTGGGAATTTCACCCTTCATCTGTTTTAGCCATAAGAGGGGCTTATGGTCTGTCTGAACAAGGAAGTGAGTACCAAACAAGTATGGCCTCAACTTCTTCAGAGCCCAAACCACAGCAAAGGCCTCCCTCTCAATGGCTGACCAATGTTTCTCTCTAGGGGTCAGCCATCTGCTTATGAAAGCTACTGGCTGATCCTTCATTCAATTGTGACAGTACAACCCCAACCCCCAATTCAGATGCATCAGTTTGAACAATGAACTTTTTGGAGTAGTCAGGACTCTGCAGAATGGGATCAGTACACATGGCCTGCTTCAGGTCATCAAATGCCTTTTGACAGCTAGCTGTCCACTGAACCTTTTTGGGCATTTTCTTAGAAGTTAAGTCATTCAAGGGTGTCACTATTGATCCATACCCTTTGACAAATCTCCTATAGTACCCAGTCAGGCCTAAGAATGCTCTCACCTGAGTCTGGGTAGTTGGAGCAGTCCATTCCATTATGTTCTGGATTTTGCTCTGTAATGGTTGAACCTGGCCTCCACCTACAAGGTGGCCCAGGTACACAACCTGACTCTGCCCTATCTGGCACTTAGTAGCCTTGATAGTTAGGCCTGCTTTTTGCAGGGCCTCCAAAACATTTCTTAGGTGGACCAGCTGATCCTCCCAGGTGGAGCTAAAGACAGCAATATCATCTAGATATGCTGCACTAAAGGCTTCCAGGCCTGTGAGAACTGTATTCACCAACCTTTGGAAAGTGGCAGGTGCATTCTTCAAACCAAAGGGCATCACCACAAATTGGTAATGCCCACTAGGGGTAGAAAATGCTGTTGGCTTTGCATCCTCAGCTAGTCTGATCTGCCAGTAGCCAGCTGTCAAGTCAAATGTGCTAAGGTACTTGGCTGAGGCCAAAGTATCTATAAGCTCATCTGCCTTTGGTATTGGATGGGCATCAGTCCTAGTGATTGCATTGAGGCCTCTGTAGTCCACACAAAACCTCATCTCTCTTTTTCCACCACTGGTGTGAGGTTTTGGCACAAGGACCACTGGACTAGCCCAAGGGCTGTCTGAGGGTTCAATCACACCCAGATCCAACATTTTCTGGACTTCTGTCCTGATACAATCCCTGACATGGTCAGGTTGCCTATAAATCTTATTTTTAATAGGCAGACTATCCCCAGTGTCCACTTCATGAGTGCACCAGGTAGTCTGACTTGGAGTCAGTGAAAACATGTGTCTGTAATGATTGAGAACATGTCTGCAATCAGTTTGCTGCTGGGCAGTGAGGCTGCCTGCCAAGGCTACACCATCAACTGACGCATCATCAGGGTTCTGTGAGAGGAGGTCAGGAAGTGGGTCACTCTCTTTCTCCTGTCCCTCATCAGTTGCCATGAGCAAGCCCATGTCAGCCCTGACCACATATGGCTTCAACCTGTTGACATGGAGAACCCTATGGGGACTCCTAGGGTTCCAACGTCTACCAAGTAGGTAACCTCCCCTTTGTGTTCAACAATAGTGTGGGGCCCACTCCACTTGTCCTGGAGAGCTGCTGGGGCCACAGGCTCCAACACCCACACTTTCTGTCCTGGCTGATAAACAGTCAGTACAGCCTTTTGGTCATGCCAGGCTTTTTGCAGTTCCTGGCTAGCCTCAAGGTTTTTGTTTGCCTTTTTCATGTACTCAGCCATCCTGGAGCGGAGACCAAGTACATAGTCCACTATGTCTTGCTTTGGGGGCTTGAGAGGTAACTCCCATCCTTCCTTCACCAAACACAATGGGCCCCTGACAGGGTGACCAAACAGAAGTTCAAAAGGGCTGTAGCCAACCCCCTTCTGAGGCACCTCCCTGTATGCAAATAAAAGGCAGGGCAAGAGAAGGTCCCATTTTCGCCTAAGCTTCTCTTGAAGTCCTTTAATTATGCCCTTTAAGGTTTTGTTGAACCTTTCAACTAAACCATTGCATTGTGGGTGATAGGGTGTGGTGAATTTGTAATTCACTCCACACTCCTTCCACATAGCAGTTAAGTAACTTGACATAAATTTTGCATCTGTCAGATACAACCTCCTTTTCCTTTGGAAAACCTACTCTTGAGAACACACTCAAGAGAGCTCTTGCCACTACAGGTTCTGTAGTGGTCCTTAGGGGTATAGCTTTTGGATACCTGGTGGCATGATCCACTACCACCAGTATAAACCTGTACCCAGATGCTGTTTGAGGAGCCATGGGACCAACAATGTCAATCCCTACCCTCTCAGAGGGAACCCCAACCACAGGTAGTGGTATCAGGGGGGCCTTTGTAGTGCCTCCTGCTTTGCCACTGGCTTGGCACGTTACAAAGGAGCGACAAAACTCCTTTGTGTCTTCAGACATGTGTGACCAGTGAAAGTGAGAAACAATTCTGTCCCAAGTCTTGTTCTGGCCTAACTGTCCTGCAAGGGTAATATCATGGGCCATGTGTCAATAGGAAACCCCTAAACTTCAGAGGTATAACCAACCTCCTGGATGCACCAGGCTTGGGGTCTCTACTCTCTGAGTAAAGGAGTCCATCATCCCAATAAACTTTATGGGTGCCACTAGCATTCCCAGCAGCCTCATCAGCAGCTTGCTTTCTGAGGGTTTCAAGAGAGGGGCACGTTTTCTGCTCCTGGCTCAGATCAGACCTGGAAGGGCCCCGTCCCCAAGCACTCAACCTGATTAGGTTCAAGCTCCTCTGGGACAGTTCCTTCTTCAGGCTCAAGATTATCCCCCTGAGGAGACTGATCAGTTTCCTGAGACAGGTGGGAAGGCTCTGCCTTGACCCTACTGCTCCTCCTCTTGTGAGGCACCCGGTCAATTATTCCAGAATCCAGGGCCTGTCCAGCTTTTGACATTTTAGCCTGTGACCTAGTCACAGCAAAGACATGTGCAGGGATCCCTAACATTTCTGCATGAGTCCTGAGTTCCACTTCAGCCCAGGCTGAAGTTTTCAGATCATTTCCAAGCAAGCATTGCACTGGTAGGTCTGCACTTACCACAACCTTCTTAAGGCCAGTTACCCCTCCCCAGGAGAAGTTAACAACTGCCAGAGAATGGTCTGTTCTGACATTGCTAACATTGGTGACTTGGTACATTTCACCAAGTATAATCTGCCCAGGTTCCACAAGATCTTTTGTCACCATAGTGACACTTGCTCCTGTGTCCCTGAATGCCCAAGCTTCTACTCCATTAATTAAAGGCTGCTGTCTGTATTTGCCCAGGTTACTTGGGCTCACAAAGGGGGACATATCCATACCCCCATCACTGACAAGCACAGCCTGAGTTGGTACTCTGACTAGGCCAGAGTCCATCTCAGAAACCAGGGTCACCCTACTACACCCTTATTCTGTGTATTCCCACCACCAATTGTAACTGTACTAGGGGGAACAGGTGCTTTAGGGGCATTGGTGGTGGTTGGAGTATTTTCTTTAGACTTGGTGCAGTCACTAGTCCAGTGAGTTTTCCGCTTACAGATTTTGCACCAGGGCTTCTTTTGGCCTTTTCCCTTTCCTGACTGGGAATCACCCCCTGAAGAAGATTTTTGGGGCCCTTGTGAAGACTTCTGGTCTTTACCCTTCTCCCCACCCTTATAAGAGTTTTTAGAATCTGGCTTCTTAGGGTCACCACCTTGGTTCTGTACTTTCTGCCTCACCATGGTTCTGACCCATTTGTCTGCCTTCTTTCCCAATTCTTAGGGAGAGGTCAGATCAGAGTCTACCAGGTACTGGTGCAACATCTGATTTTGACAGTTATTAAGAATCTGCTCCCTCAGTATCAGATTATACAATCCTTTGAAGTCACACACTTTACTGCCCAATAACCACACTTCCAGAGACTTAGCAGCACAGTCAACAAAGTCAACCCAGTCCTGATTCTGTGCTTTTTGGGTATCTCTGAACTTTAACCTGTATTGTTCAGTGGTTAGGCCAAACCCATCTATCAGAGCACTTTTCAAGACTTTGTAATCATCAGCATCCTCTTCTCTTACAGTGAGGAGCTTATATCTACCTTTGTCTGCAAAGGAGATCCATAAGATTGCTGCCCACTGACTTTGAGGGACCTTCTGTACTTTACAGGCCCTCTCCAAGGCAGTTATCCATTTGTGGATGTCATCCCCACTCTGGTAGGGAGGGACAATCTTACTTAGGTTTCTATGGTCATAAGACCTCTCCCTCTCTCTAGGGAAATTGCTTCCACCAAGGGACTCTAGTCCCTCCTTTTTAGTAGCTCTGTAGAGCTCCAGGGCTTCCCTATCTAAGGCCATCTGCTGCTTTCTGAGTTTGAACTTGTCTTGCTCATACTTCAGCAGTCTCTCTCTCCTCTCCTGGGACTTTTCTCTCCCTCTATGAGAAGAAATAGAGGTTCCAACAGAGAAGTTAGACTGAATAGATCCCATTGACAGAGATCTATCCCTTCTAGCCCTGTGTTCAGGCCTACCAGGAGGAATGAAGGAAGGAGCATTATTGTCCTCATCCTCATCCTGGTGGTCTGTGTCCACCAGAGTCTGGTCATTGTCACCAGTCTGGTCAGCATCAGAGTTAGGATCAGGGGAGTTTCCACCTCTTGGCCCAGTCTCCAGTGCTGCCCCACCCACACTGTCTCCATCTACAGGCCCACTAGGACTTATAATGTCATCCAGTTTCAGTATCTCTATAAGATGCTGTGTGGAAGGACTTTTGCCTGTCTTCAGCTTCCTAATGGTGCATAAGGCGCTAAGTCTAGCAAAGGAGAGATCCTCATACTTGTAGGGAAGGAGCCCACTGGTCCCTGGTAGAGAATCAGTGGTTCCTGGCTGGTTAGACATTACTAATGTGGTGTGGTATTTTGCACTACCTACACTAGTGTGGCCTACTAAACTCTCTTGAGTTGTAGAAAGGGTGTGCTATCCCTTGACACACAACTCTAAGTTCAGTAGAAGTTACTTTAGCTAACTTGATATTATATGTACGTACCTCTGGTACCTTTAGTGGTTTTCAGTTGATCAATTCAATTGAGATTATCTGGTAAAACAATAGCAAGCTGGAATCCCACACGCTGCACACCAATGTGAGAAGGTGGCCTGATATATGCTGTCCACTAGTTCTAGTGGGCACCTTGTATCAGTCCAAACAACCCCTTATGGTGATAGGTTAAAGACAACCTTATGTGAAAGCTATCCTAGTGGTAGCTATGGAGAGCAGCCTTCAGGCTAAGTCTTGAAGGAATGTAAAGCAGCTTGTTTTACCAGTCTATAACCTCTTGAATGATCAAATGAAAAGACAACCACACCAGTTATATATTAAAAATATATGTATTTAAGATAAATCACACCGCTCTAGTCTCTTTATGAGACTGGATTGCAAAGTACTTCAGTTACAAGTGTTTAAGCATCAGTAAAAGCACAAATACACGTTTGGGCACTAGGGGCGTACCAAACCATATACTAAAATAGTGGTATAACAACCACGACTGAGATAGGCAAGGTGCCTATCACCTCTAGAATCGCTGGGACCCCAAGGAACCACCCAAGGTAAGGACGTCGGGGACCCACGGGAGCCCTATGCAGTGTGGAAACACAACCACGGGTTCCTGTTACTTTCTATGGGGAAGGTCGCGATGGAATTTTAAAGATTAGGGACACTTCAAATCGAACTAGGACCAAACCCTTTTGGACTAAGACAGTTCTAGGGTTTGCACCCTCGAGAGTACCGGAGTACTGGAGTTACCTCACCCAGGGAAGCCGGGTGCATAGGTGCCTTTTGGTGTCGGGTCGCGTCGTCGATTCCAATGGAAGCCTGCAAAGAACTGCTGCTGCCGAGAAGAAGAGAAGTCTCCGGAGAGATCCAAGCCTGGATCTGGGATGTAAGGAACCTGAAAGCAGTGGGGACAGAGTCTGGGTCACTTGCCAGTGACCTAGGGCAGGATGGACCAATGCCCACAGATGTCGGTTGCTTCAGGTGAGTTGTCGAGTGTCTTGACTCTTCAGCCACGAGGTCCATGAGGCGTCGACGAAGTCCACGAGCCTGATTCGAGCTGTCCCACGGAGTCTGTCGACTGCTGCGGGGTCGGCGACCAGGAAGGACCCAACAAGCCTTGTCAACGGCAAGTCTCAGGAAATCAGAGAAAGGACTGCGGTGCAGACCAGCAAGGTCTGATGGACTCATCCAACAAAGGTAAGTAAGCACAAGTCTGGAGCAACAAGAAAAGCACAGTTAGAAGTGGAGTTGCCTTCGTGGGGACCTGCTAGCCAACGGGCTAGTGATTGCAAAGGAGCCTCGAGCAGTCGCACTTGGAGCTGGACCATGGGTCACTCTTGGAGTGGAGGCCAACAATCTTCAGTGCAGGAGGTGCTCAAGGCTGGGGCTACTAGGAGCCCAAAGCACAACTTCGAGGATGTTCAGGAAGGTGTTGTTGCTGCAAAAGTTCACAGTGTCCAGGGGTCAAGGTTCCACGTTACCCACGATAGTCACGGGCCTCAGCTTTGCTGTGGACTCAGGGTAGCCTCGGGTAAGTCTGGAAATCCACCTCTAATGATGCAGAGACTTGAGCGTCCGATGGGAGCTTCAGCAATGCAGACCGGTCAGTTGCTCTTTGGTGCCTGCCAAGCAGGGGAGTCACTCCTTGACCCCAAGGGAGATTTCTTCCATCTTCTAGTCAAGATAGAAAGTCGAAGGACCAGGATATATGTTTCAGAGGTTCGTCCAGGGTAATCTAAAGTCCTAGGCACTGGATTCCTATTCTTATATTAAGTGTAAGGGATGGACTAACTCTAAGGCCCCACCTATGGGTGGGCCTGGGGTGGGGGTGGTTACACCCCTTCCCCTTTGTCCAGTTTCATGCCAGAGCAGGGGCTGAGTGCCCCTGCAACCAGTTTGAAAAGGGCTATGCACAGGGACACCTTGTGTGCCCCAGGCAGTGTCTCAAAAGCATTCTGTGAATGCACCCACCCTGCCCCAATACACACCTGCCTGTCTGGAGAGGTGGTTACACATCCCTGTGACAGAAAACCTATTGTCCAGGCCTCCCCTGCCAGGGTTTCGGTCAGAAGCAGGAGGCCAGACCTCTGTCTGTGACAGTGGCATCCATTTTGTGATACCAGGGCTTTGAAAGGATTTAACCGGGTTTAGTCAGTGTGAACATGTCTCTCCCTCTAGAAGGGTGGAATGCTACCCCCGCCACCAGAACTGGCGGGGGGGTAGTATTCCAAAGCGTTTGACACCAAACACGACATGTTTTGATGCAGCCGTTCCAAAGTTGGCATTTACCGCGAGGTTATAATGCACTTAAGAGTATATGGTATGGCTGTATCATAGAGCAGCCATAAGGAAGTATTTCTGAATGCTGCAAAGGGGATCAGCTCATGCTTGGGCACCCTCTCACATAAAACCAAGCACTCTGCCTTCAGGATTGTCAAGGCCTGCCATAGGAGTGGCTTATAGGTTTATATGTGTCTGTATAAGGTAGTGATATAGGTAGCCTATACCACAGTAAGGGGTGCAAGCCCACCCTTACCCAGGTTGCAGTAGCAGACCTGTGGTGTCATTTTGGAGTGCTTCCCAGGGGTGGCATAATACATGCTGCAGCCCCTGGTAGGCCTCTGAGGTACTTATGCCCTAGGTACATAGTATACCATATACTAGGGGCTTATAAGGCACTCCAGAATCCAATTAGATATGTACCTAATATACATGGGACCCATTTTAGAGAGGAAGCAGCTAGGCTGTGGTCCTGATTAGCAGGGCCACAGCCAGACTAAAGTCGAAAAACAGTGAAACACCAGCAAAATGTGGGGGTACCCATGTGAAGCAGACCCTACTCTCCTACACTCTGCACCTAAAGTTGCTATCCTAGCTTGATCAAAGTATTGCTTGATAGAATCCTGTGATGGAACCAGGTACTCCTGATATAAGGCTCCATACAAATCTGCAAATGCTCTTGTGATGGCCTCTGAATTAATAACTATAAGACCTTGACAATCTTGAAAAGCATGTATGCCATTCCAATCCTTCTACTGTCTTGCTCTTAGGGCCAACAGCTTCCCTACACTGTCGCTTCATTCCTAGCTTTCTGCCTTATGTAGCTGGTATTTCTCTGCGGCCCTTCGTGCATATAGGCTGTTGATGCCTGCCTTGACTGCTTCAATCTTTTGTAAGATCTCATGGTTCACGTGCCCATTCTTAATTACCCTTGTACTAGGCAAGCTAGTTTAATATATTGTTCCTTGATTTTATTGTGTTTGGCTCTCTAATTATGAATACTAAAGCTAAGTGTTTCCCATTGATCCCAACTTATAGAGTATCCCATACCATCCCTGATGATGCAATACCTCTGTTCCTACTTAGAAAATCCTTCATTCACTCCTTTATATGTCTGATATGGTCAGGAGTAGCGCCCTGTCAAATGTCCATGATTGTCATGGCTGAACCCCTGCAGGAAGACTAAATTCAAAGGTAATAATCAAATAAAAAATGAAACTACATCAACGCTGCTCACGACTGCTTGACTCATTCAAAGACCCTTCCTAACCAGCTGCTCCCCTTGGCTACTTAGCTTGTGAGATATCATTTATTAACAATTAAGTGCCATTTGAATGTCAATGTAGACTGTCCAAGTATTACCTCTGAAGTGACCCTACATATCCTTTCATTGTAGATTATTTTTAATATTTGAGGGTTGAGCACGAACTCTTGGGCCCTTTGGTCCTTGAAAGATTATATCATTTGCCTCACTCTGCATCCGTTATATGGCAAAAATCTGATCTTGCAAAAAAGAACATGGCCATCAGACGTATGGTTAAGATATGGATGCACCTTTTCAAAGACTGCTTGCCTGAGAAGGAAGTTGCCAAAGTAACCTAAGATAGCCCTAGGCCTTGCGTGGAAAGCACTTTGATGGGAAACCCTCTCATATCATCACCTTCCACACCCTTCCTGATCCCTCAAACCCTTAAATTGTTCTTGTGTTGACGATTCCCAAAATACTCCTGCTTCCATTGGACATCTATGAGTTGGGACTCATGAGCCACAGTCCGTTCTCTCACAGAGATAAGTTAATATTCAAGTACAGCGGCCCGGCCCTCCACTGCTGTGATTTCACAGAACAGGTTTTGGAGATCTTCCCTATTGTCCTCTACAGCTTCCTTGTAGCTGCCCAACTCCTCTGACTGCCAGCACTAATCTCCTCCTGGTGAATCATAGTATCCTGATAGATTGCCTCCAGGGTGGGGGAAATTTCCCTCCTCCAGTGGTCCCCGATCAGTCCTGTCAGTAAGACTCGGCATGTTGAGACACAGAGTAAACCCACTTCAATTCATTTCTTGAACCACCCTTCCGAGAGGATTTTAATGGCACCCTCTGTATATTAGATTCAGAGTAACCAATCTAGTCTTCTGACTCAGAGATTGTGTCACTTATATCTGTAGCAAGACTGCCTTATGCCATGTCACCAGCCACCTCTGAGTCATCAGCTGATACATCAGAGAGTGAGAAGAAATGTTCTTCCACGTCTGAGTAAGAACCAGGGTTTACCCCACTTAAAAACCCTCTCTCCTCACCCGGGGCTTTATTTTTGCAATGATTGGCATTTTGTCCTCTGGTTAATGTTTTAGAGCATATCAGAACTTCATCAAGCTGCAGCCTCCTGCATAACCCATCTTCAGGGCTACCATCCGACTGAGTCTTCAAGCCAGAGGATGTCCCAGACCCAGAGGTATGCTGAGGCGTGGGCATTAGGTTCATCCGCCCCTGCCATCAGATCTAAAATCTGCACCTGACCCAAGACCAGGCTCCCACTCAACCGTAAAGGACCTGTCAAAGTTTCTTTTGTCCTGGTCAGTTCCTTGTTTAGCAACCAGACCTATCCCAGGCACGCATGAGTCTCGCTTAACAGCCTCCCTGACCATTAACCCCATTCCCAGATTTACCAAGTGAGCAACCCTGCTTTCTGTCTCACTGACCTGTGATCCAGTGGTGAGGGCAAGGGCAGGGACAGAGGCAGCCAGCCCCTGGCTCAGAGAAACCCATTGTTCCAAGAGTGAGTCAGTGGAAGACCAGTCATGCGGGCTCCAGGGTGCACCGTCATCGAAGTTCTCTCCGCATTTGGGTATGGCAGACTCAATCATCCATCCTGAGGCACCTTGAGTCAGAGACATCCATAAGGGCGCAGGCCCAACAGTCATGCTTGCTGCCACTCGATGCAAGATAGCAGCTTCGCCTGTGGCTTTGCGTGATTTGTTCTGAAGATGCACAATGGTATGCTTGGCCCAGACACTGGCTAAACCCCTGGCATTAGCACACCTACATGTTTGGGGGTTTGGCGCAAGCGTTGGCCCAGGCACTGGCCCTAATTGACAAAAGGAGGAGGGACCAAACTGCCTGACATACCAGCACACAATTAGCCCAGATTCATTGTGGTGAACATAGTGCATGATAACACTCCCTTCAGTTGAAATTCTTTAGTATTCACCGTTGTTGGTGCAGCCAGTGCTGTGTTGCACTAGGCACGTGTTTCAGGATTGTTGTCCTTCAGCAGTAGAGAGTAACAAGTGAATTTTGGGGGTGCTTGCAATGCTGCTCACAGTCCTCTCAGGTTTAGTGCCACTCCCAGAGTACAGGTGCATCCCAGAGCTTGTGAGCCCAATAACTCAGCAAGGACCCAATCACAAAAGGAGGAGGGAGCACACTGTCTGGCATACCAGCACACAATTAGTATAGAGGCATTGTGGTAAATACAGTGCATGATAACACTCACTTCAGTCCTCATTGATTTGGGCCAGCTGAATGGACATGCCCTTTCTCAGGAAGCTTCTGTTGGACAGGAAAGTATTTTCAGCCGACTCCTCCTGTTAGTATTATGCTTATGTTAGCATTTGCAGCATCATTTTGCTTTCCGCCGCCATTTTGTATGATGATCGAAATTAACTTCTGTCTCACTTCGTCTGCCTCAGCAGAAAACAGCCTTGATTGTTTCACTTTATTATTCAAGGTTGAGCTTCACTGTACTAATGAATAGATCATTCTGTTTTTGCATGCCTTTCCTCGTAGGTAGCCCTGCTCCCACCCTCAGAGAGACAGGCACGGGCCAGGTAACCTTGAAGCTAAGATAGTGTGTTCCCAATCTCAGGATGGTAGCTCATCCTTCTGTACCTCCTTTGTTCATCAGTGCCCTGGCTGGAAAATTCCAGTCTGGGCGGGTACTAGGGGTGTTGGAAATGCATTTCTGACTTTACCTTCTGGACGGGGGTCAGTCCCTCAGCAGCTATCTGAGGAGGCTGGTCAGACTGGAATCCGCTCGAGCGCATACTAATAAAGTAACTTTGGTTTGTATTCTCTACTGTCTGACTGACTCTTCATTTGTATGGAAGGCTGAGAGGTGGTCTCGAGAGACCCAGGTGGCCCTAATCGGGTCACTTCCTTCACTTCTACCGGACTCGCTATAAGGTGAAGGAGAGTGCAGCACATGGTCGAATCAAACGGCCACCACCTTGCTTCCTGGCCCACAATACTTTTGTAGTTGATATTCTTACACTTTACATTATGCATATATAAAGTTGACATTTTGATTATTGATACTTTGATAATGATATTTGTGTACCCTCATATTTTTGGATAATATTTCATTATACAACCGAAGGTAGGGCCCGGTTGAATGTAGAGAAAGAGTGGCAATATCCTGTGTCTATGTCGTCTCTCTTCCTGTATTCCACTTGTCCCAGGTCAATTGCTAAACAACATATCATTATGTGTATGTTTGGCTGTGAATTCAGAGAGGTTCGAAAACATTCATCCCTCCCCTTAGATTCAGACTACATGGTTACTGATTTCTGTCATAGATGCCAGCACCTTGTCAGAACCCCTTAACTGCTTGGCAAATTGCTCAGTCTCTAGTCTGAAACAGCTAAAAGGCAGAGGAAAGAAAGCAGCCTACCAAGAAGAACACTGAGGGGCATATTTACGAGGAAGAGGTGGAGCACAGCATTAGCCTCCTTGGCTTAACACCCCGCTGCACCACTTCTGAAACTCAGGGCAGTAACGCATATACAAGGATGAGGTGCAGCCCTGCGTTTCCACCTGCGCTGGCACTTATTTTACTGCCTAGTGCCAACGCAGACACCCTTGCACCATAGTGCAAGGGTGGCTGCGTTGCAGGGGAAGATTATTATGTGCAGAAAGGTGACTATGTTTTAGCAGGCACAAAAGGAACTCTGTGATGGATTAGGACTGCCACCCCCATGAACCTCTGGTGAATCCAACCTGATAGAGCTGTATATATCCAAAACAGGAGAAACACAGCACCTTGGAACCCATAAGATGTGTCTTCTGCATCTTCTGAGGCACGCTTGGCCTGTTGAAGGACCGCCCCTCTTTTAATCTTATCCAGTGCCTCCCGTATGTTCCAACTGACTACCTGGAGTCTCTCAATGGTGTCTGTCATAGGGCTAAGTATATAAAGTGAATATAGGGCTTGGCTTGTCATAGAGCATGAAGACCATATGTATAGAAGAGTATGATACAGTACATTCATCAAGACTAAACAAACCCAATCTCTCACCCACCCACCCCACCCAATACCTCAAAACAGCTGAAGCATCTGTCGTGGTGAGAGTTTTACATCTGCTCCAATGGGAGCAGGGCCAAACCTCACACCAAGGGATCCCCAAAAAACCATCCCCAATCATAAATAAAGTTCTCAGATACTGATAAGAGAGTTGTGGTGGGAGCAGTCTCACATAGGATCTTAAACAATGTCATCAGCCAAATAAAAGTCTTGGATACGGCCCTTAGTCCCCACGTTGTAAAAGTCACAAATCTTGTCGATCATCCTCTATCTGGGAGCTGGAGGCAACCCGTGATTTGGAGTGGCATCTCGATCGCGATCTGCTATTAGTCTTTCCTTTAGGTTTGTTCATGTGCTGGGTGGCCTCTCCGGAGGATGACCCCGAGTCGAATCGCGGCGGGGCTTGTGGCCTAGGCCGCTGCCTCTCATCCGCCCAGGCAAATACCTCTTCTGGGGTGTTGAAGAAATGAGTATGCGACTTGTAGGCAACCCTCAATCGGGCTGGGAAGAACAGAGCATACTGGATTTTGAGGTCTCGCAGCCGAGCCTTCGCGACTGTAAATGACTTGCGATGCTGCTACACCAGTCGCGTATAATCTGGAAAGATTAAAATGTGATGGGACTGAAATTGGAGTTTGCCAGTCAATCTGGCCTGTGCAAGGACGGCGTCACGGTCGTGAAAGTTCAAGAGTTTAGCAATGATGGGTCATGGTCGGACCCCCGGCAGATGCTTTTGCATCAAGGCGCAGTGAGCGCGTTCAATGATAAAGCATTGTGACAGAGCTGTTTGGGGGATCCATCCCGCAATCCACTTTGCAAGAAATTGCTCCATGTTATTACCTTCACATACCGCTGGGAAACCCACAAAGCGAAGGTTATTTCTCCGTGCTCTGCCTTCCACGTCTTCCGCCCTAATCTCCAGCCCCATCGTAATAGACTCCAAAGAGGTCACCCGCATCTGCAGGGATGCAACTGTATCCTCCGCGGTTGAAATGCGAGTTTCGGCCTCTGTTATTCTGTCTACCGATTTCCAGAGATCTTGGCAAATGAGCATAACATCCGACCCCACCGCTCCAATTTTAGTCTCCAGCGCTACACGAGACTGCGTTATTGCCGCCATCAACGCAGCATTATCTGGGCCGGCAGAGACCTGGCTTGTCGACTCCGGTACCTGTGCCACAGACCCAGCATAGGGATCCAGTGTACTCTGCTTGGTGCCCTGCAACTTATCACGGGTCATTTTCAATGGCAGCAGTTGGGCTGTGGCCTACTGGGAGATCTGCAGGGGTCGTGAACGTACCCCAGTCCGCAGCAGCAGCAGCATCCTCTGGAGGGCGAGAAGTCCCCACCGGAGTCAATCCTGGTATCTGTTGTCCTCTATGCTGGCGGGAAGGCAGGCGTGAAGGCAACCCCCACACAGGTCGCACCGGACCTAGTCCGACCGCTTCCGCTTGCAGGCACCTCCACACCCCCCCTAATGGTTGTCTCCAACCAGCCCCGCTCACCAATGCCGTGAAGCCACAATATGAGGATGCCTCTCCTGGATCTCGAAAAAATAAGTGTGCTGGTCCCCTGCACACTCTGAATGGAGTTCAGCTAAGGCCCGGAGGGGCAGGGCATAACAGGGCACAGCACGGGTCATCAGTGTCCAATCTTCCAACTTCCAATATATGTGGAGGGGCAGCCCGCACCAAACACAGAGCAATCACAGGCCATGACGGGTAGCAATGAATGAGGGCCACAATGCTTGGCCTGGCCGTGCGAGTACCTACATCCAGGGAGTCCACTATTTCGCACCCTCATCACATCCTCCACTGCAGCGTCTCCGATCAAGCCCAAACCACGCCTCTCAGCATGTGGCCGAGGCCTCCCCGGGGTCCCTGCCACAATCACATGCCTGATGCTGTTTTTGGCATCGTTAGTATGCCGCGAGACCCACCCAGGGCGCCGCGCACCTACTTCAATGGTGCCTGGGGGCAACATCTTCCGATGCTGTGGGGTCTAATGTCGGCACCTCTTGGATCCTTTAGGCACAGCACTACTAAGGCAGACTCCGGTCCACCATGCCGCCCCCAGCTGCAGTCCCTCTGGAGCCATCACAAACCTTCAAATGCGGCCACCGACACCAGCAGGTTCACCAGTCAGGTAGGGGCGGTCGGCTTCAACGATAGGCCGCACCCAGATCCAGGCCGACAAGGCCTCGCTCAATGGTGCACGGATGTCTGCAGCACCAGGGCTCACCCACAGTGTCCGTGGCTGCCACCCGGTCCAGTCGTCACCCCAACTCAAGCCGTGTCGTCTCCAACGGCCAACAAGCCGACCCCGGGGGCAGCTCTGTACGAGATCGGTGGATATGTTGTGATGATCTGCAGCATGGCCACTCCTCACACGGCCACGACTCGGCTATTCAGACCCTCCACGGGAAACACTGCGAGAGGAGGACCGGGGGTAGAATGTGTGTACTGATGTGAAGGATAATAGGATTATAAATGGGCCCACTGAGCTCGCCTAAAGAGTGTCGACCATGTCGGACCGCTTGGCCACATCCCTCCCCTGGTCTTAATTTTTACGCTGCCCCATGGATGTTGTGGTGGAACGCCCACCAAAACATCTTTTGCCTGCCTCTTTCACGCTAAGTATAGCGTGAAAGGGTGCCTTATTTACAAGGCAGCGTTAAGCCACGTTAAGTGGCTTAACGCTGCCTTGTAAATAAGGCGAAGCCCCTTTTGCCACCACATCGTCAGAAAAAGTGATGTGGTGGTTGCGAAAAGGGCTTGAAAATATGCCCCACAGTGTTCCAGCGTACAGCCTCACAGGAGCACAGCAGTGGCTGAGCATCTATTATCTTCAGTGACGTCTTGTTATGATCTCTAACTGCATAGTTGATCTATGCCAGTCCTTCTTGTTACTAGACGGTCCAGGTATTGGTCAGTCAGCAGTCATCCGCCATCTTCATTCTGCATCTCCCTATCTGCCTGGCAGTCGCTATCAGAGTCTCTCTAAAGATGTCTATCTGGAAGGATTCCTGAAGGATATTTCTTGGTACTTCCACAATGCCTCAGTCCCCTGTGCCTATTTCTTCCTTGCTCTTGTCTGCATCTCAGATCTCTGTCAGCCCCCACCGCCTCCCGCACACGTCCTCCTTAATGATCTCTTCTGCACCTGTTGGCACTTCTCTTTCTGACACCTCTTCCTGTGCAGGTTCGCCTGCTATATGTCAGCCTGCCCCTTCTCTGTATATAGAGCACCGCGCTTCACATTATTTTCTGCTCGTTTTCTGTTTTTAAACCATGTTTAAGAATAAATGCAGACAAGCATAAAGATGTTTTTATTTCTATATTATTATTAAAAATCAGTAAAAGCAGTACGCTGGGAGCCTTAAAACACTGTTTAAATCAAAGGTAGGCACTTTAATTCCAACTATGAATGCTGCTTTTTATTTATTGATCTTTATGGCATACAAAAAAAGATCCAAACAAAGAAAGGGGCATTTTTACCATCTTGCTTCCCTGCAAAATGTTAGATTCGCTTAAACATATAATCACCTGTGCTGCACCTCTTTACAAAAGCCAGAAGGAGGATGCAAAGAACTCACCTCAAAGAAGCATGTTGTGTATTGCGATTGCATTTCTTTATTGCTGCTTGGGTTGAACACGACCCTGCACATCACCGAAAAAACACAATTATACCATGATATCACCCATTTGTACACCACGTCACAGCCCTACCTGCTCTGTTAGGGCTTTTTCCCCCTCTTAGCAAAAGGCTTTTCCATCCAGCAGAAAACTGTAAAATAAAGCCTTTGGTTCAGCAAAACGACCTTAGTGGAGATTTATAAACATTGCTTGAATAAAAGATACACATTTTGTAGTCTAATTATTGATTAAGCTTTTCATGTAATACAATCCCATTCGGTAACTAAGAATGAAAACGGAGCCATTATGTGATTTAAGTGTTGCACACAGTAAGAAAGAGGAAATTGTACTAGATTGCTTTAGTGCAAAACTATTGATTTGATGCATTGTCCGATAACTGGGCACCAGCTTAGTAGAAAAGTCAAGTAGAGGCTGTAAGTGAAGGATCCCCAGGTAGTTAGTTCCATGTTAGGTAGCACCCCCATGAGACTCGAGTTACAATTTACAAGATGGCCGTCAAAGAGGTGCACTATGGGACTGAGGCTGTTGCGCAGGTGCCATTACACATGTACATCCTACTACTGTAAGTTTCCTTCAGCCTTTTAGTGCTTCTGCTCGCCTTTTCCCTTTGCATCAGGGCTCCATTGCCTCAATATTCCCCTGCTCTGGTGCCTCAGTGCTCGAACCTCCCCTCTCCCTTGGGCTGCCCTGTAACTCCACTTCACTTTCTCTGTCCTTTCCAGCCTGGAAATACTGAGAATACAAGTAGGAAATGAAAAGACTCCGGAAAAGCTTGGGCCACCGGCGAGAGGTGAGGCTAGGGAGTATGCGGCAACTTAAAGTAGCAAGTGTTTTCTTCGCCATGGTCTTCCCTGTGTAGGTTAAAGGTATATGGGGAAATGCCTGTAAATTTACTTGAAATCTGACTAAGAGAAGATAAGAAATCTGTGGAACCCAAGAACATTTCAGAATTCATTAACTCCCCTTTTTGATAGCTCCTTCAGCATCCTCAAGGGGGCCCAAGAGGTTATGCAGAATTATATAGATGCTACATGAGGCAGAGGTGAATGAAAAGAATAGAGGCGGAGTCGGCCAGACCTGGTACAATGAACACCCGAATGGGGAACACATGACGCCTAGAGGTAAAAAGGCCACAACTGAACTTTGCAAATTCAACAAGGCTCAGAAATGATCCTCCAGGATGCTTACAAGGAGCAGGCAAATTGCATAGATCGATCAAGCGGATGAGTACAAGAGGACAATAGTTCACCTGTGACTCCTCAATTCACCAGGGCAACCGGAAGTGCTGCCTCACAATAGAAAAAGTGTAGGCACCATCGAGGAGTCTAGTCCAGTGCTGACCATGGACCCTGGTAGCGTAGGTTTCACTCCCACACTTAAGAAGTAAAGTCTGAGGGACAGATTTACAAGCCCCTTGTGCCTAATTTACACCGCCGTTGCATCACTTTTGTGACGCAGCGGCGGCGCAAATCCTGCGCCATGGTGCGGGGTAAAGCCCTGCGCCACATGTAGGCGTTCCTGCGCAGGGGGGGGGGGGCGTCCCGGCACAGGAACGCCTCCTAAAAGTGGCTGGGTGAAATCTACAACATTTCACTCAGTCACTTTTCGGCCCATGCTGCGTCAAAACCCTGCGCCTGCCTGAAGCAGGCGTAAGGATTGACACAGCAATAACAAGATAGGGCCCCCCAGAGCACTGCTGGAGCTGCGTCGCGCTTGCGACGTAACTCCAGCAATACGCCACTTTTACGACACAGATGCGTCACGCATCTGTGCCGTTTTTGCCCCATGGTGTGCCGCATTGTAAATGCAGCTTATCCATGGTGGCGGAGCTGTGGCGCACAATAACTGGCGCATCCCTGCTGATATGCAGGGATGCGCCAGTTATTGTAAATATGCCCCTGATAGACTTTTTAGGGGCAGATTTACAAGCCCCTTGCGCCTCATTTACGCCGCCGTTGCATCACTTTTGGGACGCAGAGGCGGCGCAAATCCTGCGCCATGGTGCGGGGTACTTACAACGTGACGCATCTGGGAGATGCGTCACGTTGTAAAGCCCTGCGCCACATGTAGGCGTTCCTGTGCAGGGGGGGGCGTTCCGGCGCAGGAACGCCCCCTAAAAGTACACCGCCGTTGCATCACTTTTGTGACGCAGCGGCGGCGCAAATCCTGCGCATGGTGCGGGGTAAAGCCCTGCGCCACATGTAGGCGTTCCTGCGCAGGGGGGGGTGCGTCCCGGCACAGGAACGCCTCCTAAAAGTGGCTGGGTGAAATCTACAAGATTTCACTCAGTCACTTTTAGTCCCATGCTGCTTCAAAACTCTGCGCCTGCCTGAAGCAGGCGTAAGGATTGACGCAGCATTAACAAGATAGGGCCCCCCAGAGCATTGCTGGAGCTGCGTCGCGCTTGCGACGCAACTCCAGCAATGCGCCACTTTTACGGCACAGATGCTTCACGCATCTGTGCCGTTTTTGCCCCATGGTGCGCTGTGGCGCACAATAACTGGCGCATCCCTGCTGATATGCAGGGATGCGCCAGTTATTGTAAATATGCCCCTATAGCTGGTTCATAACTTTAATTGAGTAGAGCAAGAACAAAAAGAAAGAGCTGGGGTTTGGAACTAGCAGAGGAGACATTCTGAATAGAAAGCAACGAGCGAAGATTGATCACTATTCAATATGACACAAAGTTCCTTTAAAAACAAAACAAAGGGGTTCGTTTGGGATTCATTTTCAGTTATTAGGGTCAACTAATTGGAACCTAAGGGACAGATGAAGTCAAGATGCATAATTGCTTGAAACATGATAGAGTGCAGATCATCAATATAGAATGATATCAAGTCTCTTTATACCATGGCTAAATGCTGGAACATGTATCATTCATATGATCACATTATTGTTGCATGTGAAGGTGCTGCTGCGAAATGATGAAGTGACCGTAAATGCTATTGTTTCATAAATGTGCTGACAGGGAACAACAAACCGTGTGTCAAAGTGCATAGGAACACATTTTTTGGCTATAATAGTTGGAATCAGGACAACAGAAAGAAGCCTAAACAAGTATGTTTAGTAGGGTAGGAAGCCACAAAGTACAGTCGAAAATTAGATAGTGTTTTTGACGTACATTTTGACCTGTAAAGAAAGGCAGACATTAAAGAGGGCCTTCATCAGAACAAGAGCTGTAAAGTCTTACATGAAGCACCCTGAAGTGATGCAATAACAGGGAGGGAAAGAGCAGTTTAAACCAAGTACAAGAAATGTTCTGGTCAATGTGTCTAAGGTAGTCACAGGAGACTTACCTATGGCACTCTTCAAAGGAAACTGATGAATCAAGGAGAAAATATATGGTTCATGGAGCTAGACAGAACAAAAACAACTTTTTTTATTTCAAAGAAACTTTATGGAAACGACCTCAAAAACTTCAAAAGACTCTAGTCCAAGAAAAAAGATGAGTAAGAGTTATGATGTAATACTGAAACACCCAAAAAAGGGGGAAGAACTGGGGACAGATCCACATAAATGGTATGCTATGTTAGGGGAAGTTAATAAAGCGCACGTACATCGATAGGCCTCTTGGCACTGGGTTGGGGAGGCCACTGTACTATAGGGGGTCAGTGCCCAACTATATGCCATGTTTTCAGCTTTTTCCTAAAACACATGTAGTCTGCTGCCTGTCTGCTATCGATGGGCATAGAGTTCCAAAATTTGGATCCTTGTATGCAAAAGCAAGATCCTCCTGTCTTTTTACGTCTAAATCTTGAGACCTACAGTAGGTTCATTTGCACAGATCTAAGATTAGACTTCGGGGTGTATTTGTGGATTCTAGA
The DNA here is from genome assembly GCF_964204655.1 of Triturus cristatus. Lineage (NCBI taxonomy): Eukaryota > Metazoa > Chordata > Amphibia > Caudata > Salamandridae > Triturus > Triturus cristatus. The sequence continues at coordinate 1,255,432,280 of NC_140589.1, read as the reverse complement.
GGATAGATATTTGGGGCCTTTGCTGTGGATTGCTTTAAAGATGATCCATCCTATTTTGAACATAGACTGTGCCACTGGGAGCCAATGAAGCTCCTTCATCTGTGGCCTTGTGTGGCAATGACTAGGTTGCTGATAGATGATTCTGGTAGCTTGGTTTTGTATCATTTGTAGTCGTTAATTTTGATTGATTGGGAGACCCAGATAAATGGCATTAGCGTAATCAATCTTAGACTAAATCAGGGAGATAACAATTTGGATACTGGCCTCTCCACTAAAGAATCTTCTAATTTTCCTAACCATCCTGAGGATGCAGGAGGACATGACCGAGTTAATCTAGGATTTCATGTATAGGTCTGCGTCAATTTGGATGCCAAGACTTTTTATCGTAAGCTTAAGTATAGGTGTGGGCCAAGCTCCATTGGCCAGTGAGCAGGTGTCCAGTGGTTTGGTTTATTGTTGGGGATGACAATATCTGGTATGTCAGAGTTAATCTTTAACTGGTTGCAGTTCATCCAGTTCCTAATGAAGAGCATGGTATTCTGTAGGAACACCTTGGAGTTAGGAGTCTCATCAAAAGAGGAGATATGGCAACATCTGCCCTAAAAGAAGCAGGGGCATGATACATCATCCGTGAATAAAGAGTTAGCTATTGGCAATTAAAGATGTCAACATACAGTCATTGAAACAGTTAACTCATAATGTAATAATCAGACGGTATAATGGGAAGTAAATTACAATAGCATAAAGTAACATCAACAAGTTGAGCTATGACTATACAAATGGGCTATAATTCAGACAAATGTGATTTTCAAATCAGTCAGTCTGTAAGTTAATCAGAGATGTTATACCTTATTATGATGGCTGGAAGGCACCACTCCTGATATTCAGAACGTCCATGCTCCCCAGACTTTACGTGGTCCATCGATCTACATTCACAAAATAGGACCGTAGATGCCATATCACCATCACAGTGGTTCAGTTACTTGTCCAATCACTTGTCATTTGATGACATCAGTGGAATACAGACTTTGTGATGATCTACTAGAGGGGCATTTGGTTTGTTACCTCTTATATATCTATAGTCAATTACTCCACTCAATGTGAATGAGTTGCCCGATTTCCATTTGTCCTAAGAGTGAAAATGGTGGTGGATTAAAAGAAAAATTGAAAGCCAGACTCCTAACCCAGCATCCCCACCTCCACCCCAAACAGAAAAGAAAAAATTAAACAATAACGAGCTTGCCCCAAACCAAGGATGAGCTGTAAAAGTTGATAATGGTTTTACCTTGAATAAAGAGGATTGTACTGAATTGACCATTCCCCAACCAGCAGTGCACCAGGAGGCGCGTTTGCAAAGTGGTAGAGAAAGGGGACGTGGCCTCCGAAGTCCTCTCAGCAATCAGGCTGTTTGATACTTACTGGATGTAACAGGAGGGCTTGTTGGCCCCCAAGAACCCTCAGCATCCAAGGAGACTTTATCCCCCAACCAACAGTATGCCAGAAGGCGCGTTTGCAGAGTGGTGAAGAAAGGGGGCGGGCTTAAGGTGACATGTCGGTCTTTTTTTTCTTCATTTTAGATATGGCCCCCATTCCCTGGTCCAGTTTTGGCTTGGGGGACCCCATCCCCGGGGCCAGGCCTATTTTGAATAGGGAAAGGGGACGTCCTCCCTGGGCTCATCTCAGCCCCAGTGACCCCATCCCCTTGGGCCCAGCCTTTTAAAAAAAAATGTTTTAATAACTTAAAGGGAGGGGGTCGAGCTGCCCCCATCCCCCAGGGCCTGACCTTTTCATTTTTTAATAAATAAATAATGGGAGGGAGGCCACACATGTATATATTGAGAGGGTAGCTGTTCCTAAAGAGGGTCGTGTGTACTTTCGAAGTGTAGACAGATCGGGTAGAAAATGGGGAATTTCTCCTTTTGAATATAGTGCCCTCACACACCCCACGAGGAGCAACGCCCCATGATGAAGCAAGACACTCGAAAGGGTGTGTGAGGGCACTATATTCAAAAGGAGAAATTCCCCATTTTCTACCCGATCTGTCTACACTTCGAAAGTACACACGACCCTCTTTAGGAACAGCTACCCTCTCAATATATACACGTGATTCTGAGGGAGCACGGGTACTGGACCTATCTCCAATTACGCTCCCGGTCCCCCCCTCTTTTTGTAACATAATTTAACGTACGGCAGTCAGCCGTGGGACCTTGTTATCTTTACCTCCTCTTTCCTATTTCCAAACAAACACTTCTGACCTCCTCTTAGTCATACCATCCAGGTAGCCTGCATATATAAAACCCACATCCATATCAATATGGATACCGTTGGTCTCAGTTTTGATGACGCCACGGTAGCAGAAATACTGCGGGCACCCTCACTACTAGGAGAAGATGGCAGCGCAGCAACAGGCAGTAAAGCAGACGACTGGAAATCACTATTATCACTTAGGAAACTTCAAATTAAGACAGCTCTACATGGACTGATGATGACAGAATACCTGAGGGCTAATATAGCACCTAACGGTCTCCTAGTTACCTTATCTCCGAGAATCTTCCTTGAAGACCTTACATTCCGCACGGAATGGTCTCAAATTGCATGGAAGTGCACACGAGACTGGCTCGTGTTAATAATTAACACGGCGAAACGTCTCTCGGATGAACTACTTATCCAAATTACCATAGCAGAGAATGGCCTAAAAACAGGAGTCTCTATCTCTTCATTTAAGTCAAGACTAGCGGAAATAAATGAGGAAATGAATGAACATAAAGACTTCCTAACTAAGCAGAAGATCACAAAGTTCCAAAAAGACCTGAAAAGGTTTAACAAAGAGAAGGTTTACCCCTATACAAAAGAGGATTATATCTTTCAGAACTATGAAACAACTTCTGATGAAGGGAGCAGTACGAGATCTAGCAGAACCGGATCATTTGGTAGCGACTCAAGCCATGAAGGGCAACGATATACCCAACACACCAGAGGAACACCGCAATCAACACGCCCTCCCTTGTTCCAGAATCCTCCACCACCCCCTCAATTCTCTCATCCATCTTTCCAACCACCAGGCTATCCAGGACAATGGATGGGACCTCCACCCATGTGGCACATACCTCCTAATCATCATCTTCTGCCGACTCATTTTCAACAATTCCCGAACCCACCTTTTCACAACAGAGGGAGGGGCAAAGGAAGAGGCAGAAGAAGAGGAAATTACAAGAAGGTACAATGGCAAGACCAGGAACCAATGACGCTACGGAGCCAGACCAGAGGTCAGAGACCTTAGTGGTGAACCTTTCATCTAGACCACTAACAGATAAAGAGATCACGCTACTGGAAAAGGGGTTGGGATTTGTCCCCACACCCAAAGAAGATCCCTTTAGGCTTCATCAAGAACTTCATCAGTTCTTCAGAAAAGTTAGACTGAAGGCTTTCTTTCAAGGAAAACCGGACAACCCTTCCACTGAGACTGGTCTGAAGAAACCTTCAAAGTTTACGCCCACAACCGCTATGACACCACATGAGGTCCTCACCTACGAACAAGCGGTCCTAAAAGAAATTGGAGCCCTGAATCCAAAGCGACCGTACGACAATCTATCTAAGGAAGAAAGGACTATACTCCGAACCATCACCGAAGATCGAGATATCATAATCAAACCGGCTGACAAGGGAGGGGCAATTGTCATCCAAGACCAAGAGATCTATGATAGAGAATGCACCCGCCAATTGGCCAATACCACATATTACGAAGTAATCACAGAAGATCCCACAAGGCGCCTTTTGACCAGGATCAAGAGCATGGTCTGTGAAGCATCCACTGAAGGCTGGATCTCACAACAGGAAGCCAATTTTCTCACGACAGAAGACCCTCGGACCCCGTATTTCTACACACTTCCTAAGATACACAAGGGGGTTAACCCCCCACCGGGACGTCCGATCGTCTCTGGCATTGATTCTGTTCTGGAACCACTAAGTAAATTCTGCGACTTCTATCTACGCCCCCTTGTGAGTAAGACCCCCACCTACCTGAGGGACACCACAGAGGTCCTCAATCTCATCGATCTCTTTCCAGATGCAGACAAAATAGACTTCCTAGTGACAATGGACGTGGAAGCCCTCTATACGAACATACCACAGGATGCCACATTGGAAGTATTAGAGGACACCCTCAGAAACATCAACCCTTGGCCTTACATTACCCCCATTCCATTCATCTGCGACTGTGCTTCCCTCGCTCTGAAAGAAAATTTCTTTGCCTTTAAATCCCAACTATTCCACCAGATACAAGGCACGAGCATGGGAAGCACATTCGCGCCGAGTCTGGCATGCCTTTACATGGCTCATTTTGAGGAACGACACATTCTAGGAGATAACAACCCCTTTAAGGAACACATTCTTTTATGGCGTCGTTACATTGACGATGTCATCTTATTCTGGCTAGGGACTGAAGAACAGTGCATGGAATTCTGCAATTGGGTTAACACTCTCAACCCTTATTTGAAATTCACCAGCACAAGATCACGCCAAAAAATTCCCTTTCTGGATCTCCTTATATCATTGGAGAATGGTTGCCTACATACAACCAACTATAAGAAGCCGACAGACAGGAACAATCTCCTGATCTATGACAGCCACCACCCAAGAGCACTCAGAAATAACCTTCCAGTTGGCCAATTCCTACGCCTGCGGAGGAATTGTGACACCAGAAAGGAATTTGAGATACAGTCTGATCTTCTCAGTAACAATCTGGCTCAACGACATTACCCTAAAAACATCATCCGCCAAGCTCATAAGAGAGCCAGGAACAGCCCTAGGGAATCTCTTCTTGAAATAAAAGAAAAACCTGCATTGGACACTATTACTTGTGTAACAACCTTCACTCCTAGTTCCAACAATGTACGAAAGGCCATCAGAAAACATTGGTCTATACTGAATTCAGGATCATTTAACCCTGGCCCACCACCTTTGTTCGCATTTAGACGAACGCAGAATTTGAGAGACCACCTGGTACACACTAGGCCAAAACCACAAACTACACCACAATCAACACTCTGGTCTTAACCACCAGTAGTAGGCCATTATCCGTGTGGCTCTTGTTCCACATGTGCTGAGACCATGGTTTCAAAAGAAATCGACTTGGGCCTCGAGACACCTTGGCGCCAAACAAGACACACGAATTGCAACACGACCAATTGTGTCTATACCATCGTCTGCCCTTGCAACATGAGATATGTGGGTATGACCACAAGAGCAGCGAAGATTCGTATAGGGGAGCACAAAAGTACCATAAGACGAGGCAAAACAAACACGAAATTATTGACACATTTCGCAGAACAAGGACACACAGCGAACAGCTTAAGATGGACCATCATTGTCTCCAATCCTAACTGGACAAAACGTACTCTGTTCAGACAGGAGCAACGATGGGTCCACAGATTGGGATGTGACACTAGGGGCTTGAATGATGAAATTCCATGGGTTGAGCTAATATGACCTCTTCATTCCATTTCGCACATCTTATAAGGATTCATACCTTGATATATTGCTCAAATTGTAGAGATAATCACGATCCTCAATGACACAAACAATGTTTGAACACTCCTATGCCTTGTTCAAAAACAAAAGATGATAAACCCTTTATGATCCCCAACATCACGAACATGGTTCATACGAGAGTAGTCCACACTACTCCTTTGTGTAGTCCACATGGCGTAATAACAAACTCCCTTTAAAAGACACCATTTAGATTCTATTTAGTCTCTCTCACATGCCGGGAACCTTTTTATGTCCCGCTACGTGTGCAATCACATTTCCTTTCAATAAAGCTGGCACATCTCCCTGCCAGACACACCCCCGGTCTCCATAACAACCGAATGTTCAGTAATACTACGTCATGAACAATCCCCATGGTTTCCAGGACTGACGAATCACATAACGACCAATAAGGTCCGGCTGAACCCAGAATCACCTTGACTACGCATGACGCTACGTCATGACGTCATCATTCAGCGTCCCGGGACCGCCCCTACCCGGAACTAGCAATCACGAAGTAACATACTTATAATCGGGGCTTCGAATCTTCCTTTGTCCATCCCAGCGTTGTCCGGAGGAGGGGTAGGTTACTTCACCCTTGGCGAAAGAGCACCCGTGAGTATCCACTTGAATCCAATGAGGTGAGCTTATGCGCTCTGTTTCTGATGACAGTTTACCGACATCCTTGATAATTTTTGTTTCCTTTATCCAGTTTCTCTTTTTGCCTACTCCGCGCTGCTGATGGAGCCCATTCCCTATACTTTCAGGGTAGGCTTAATCATGTAGCTCTGTACTTGGAAAAGAACCTCACAAACAATAGCATTCCAAGCTCACGTCATGACCGCCATTAGTATTTTTACACAGGTTGTCGAATACTCATTGGTGGCACTCGAGTATTGTTAATAGACCCAATATTACTCGCACCCCACCATAGCGGTCCCGAGCATGATGTCGAATACGGTTCCAACACTAATTATCTGTATGTGCATGCAATCATTGTGAAGCATGGTTTTTAACTTTACTGCTCATGCTGGGTAACATAGCGATCACAATAGATCCTGTTTACCAGATGTTGTGTTTTATTTTTCTCTCTCCCCTATCCATTTGTGTGTCTTTCTATGTGTATTTCTACCCTATCCAGGTTGGGTAAAGGTTATCCATACAAGAAGGAGTACCTACCAGCGCGTGGACGCTGCATTTACCTATTATTGAGGTATCACAGGTTTACAATACAGAACCTTCTTTTGAAACCTGTTCCCCTTCATTCACTATTGTTTCACTCATTTATAGTTCGGTCCTGACGAAGCGCATCGGGATCCCTTAAGGACCCACCTTGAAGCGCGAAACATGTTGACCAATTTTTATTAGGACTCACATGCACTTTCCTGAGAGCAGCAGTAATCATCACATCTGCCCTCTTTATTTCTTTTCCAAGAGGAGCTCCAGGATCACCATTTTAAACTTTTACTAGGTAGAGTTGCGAATAAAGGTCTAATACTTTATCCAGTAATTTTTAAACACACCACTCACCACCTTTTAGATAGGCCCACACACCCCCATGCACAACTGCGGCGTCTCCGAACAAAAGATCTCCGACAAAGAGCCCTCTTGCGGGGCCCGTGGGGGACTGCAGCGCCACCCCTACGAGGAGCAACGCCCCATGATGAAGCAAGACACTCGAAAGGGTGTGTGAGGGCACTATATTCAAAAGGAGAAATTCCCCATTTTCTACCCGATCTGTCTACACTTCGAAAGTACACACGACCCTCTTTAGGAACAGCTACCCTCTCAATATATACACTTGATTCTGAGGGAGCACGGGTACTGGACCTATCTCCAATTACGCTCCCGGTCCCCCCCTCTTTTTGTAACATAAGGGAGGCCACACAACCACCCTCCAGGGCCAATTTCAGCCCCGGGTACCCCATCCCACAGGGTACCCACTGTGTATTGTTGGGAACTGCGGGGGAGCCTTAAGGCCCCCACGGTTCCTGCCGGCTCCCTGCCTCCTACAGGAGCCGGCACTACTTTGACACAGAGGAAGCCGTTGTACATGCAGCTCCCTCTCTGTCAAAGTAATTGTGCTCTGCTTTGAGTAAGCGAGACCAAAATGCTATCATTTTTATCAAACCTGAGCACAGTTTGCTATGTCTTGGCGTGAGCAGTAAAGCTCCTGCAAGCCATAGCTAACAGCTATGTCACTGGGATGGGCACCCCGTGGCATAGCAGGAGCTAGTCCTGGGGGCGGCGGTCCCCAGGGCCATGTATGGATCCATGAGGAGGACCACGTGGCTCTCCTCCTTTATTAGAGATTACCCAAGGGGGTGCCTAGAAGTTACTTCTTGAGCCAAATGTAAGAGCGGGAGTTCCACCATCACACATGCAACGGCATCCACTGTGAGTTCTGCAGCATTTTGAAGAATTGGAGCATTATGTGAAGTAAGCTGCTCGAACCATCACTGAAGGATTGCTCCGACGACCCATGGACGGCAATTATACAAATTCAAGGATTTTGGGAATCTGACTTAAATCTGCGGCATATCTTTTATACTTTCAGTGACAGGTGTGTGGTCTCACATTGTAGAGCTTATAGGAAGACTTAATTCGACTGATATAAATTACGACAACAACATGGTAAAGCAGCAATTTTTTCTTGTATACTTACCTATTGGGGTAACTTTATTGTGAACATTCGATGCTGGATAAACAGTTTGATACATACTGGAACTGCATTATGCAAATGTGGTATGGAGCATTGAAAAAGGAGATTTTCCCGCTGAAACGCGTTTGCTTTAATAAACACATTAGGAGATGCTGTGAGTGCCTAGAAGTGACTTTTTGAGTCGAATATATATATATTCATACATATACCTACATATATATTTATATATATATTACCTACTGGTGATACCCAGCAGGTAGTTATAGTTATGACCAGCCTTTCCCATAAATAAAGTGTTTTTTTGTTTTACTAATAACTTTGATGCTGTTTGACGAATTTTCACAAAATTTTCAAACTAGTTTGTCACTGACTTTAGCTGCTGTCTGTAAAAAACACACCTTTTGCCCATGCAATGTCTATGGGGATTTTGCAGTTTTTAGACAAGACTACAACCCGAACCGCTGAACGGAATTACACCTAATTTTGCAGAAAGGTAGATCTTGGTTCAGAAAGATCTCTTTTTGTAATTTTGTGTAAATCTGTTCAGTAGTTGGGAGTCATTAAAGAAAGAAATATATAGCTATCTAGGTAAGCAGATCCTTCACGGATCTACCCACGGGGGATCCGCGGATCTGGAGGCAAAAGCATGGCCCTGAGTGGCTGGCTGCAACCTGAAAGGAAAGTTGTGGCTGCAATTTTGTTTCTCGGCAGGGCCCCAGGGAGAAAGGATCAATAGAAACTCACATAAGTGGTCAGGATAGAGGTATCCTGACCTACAGGACAGATGGAGGGGTCTGTGAGGGACGGGAAATAGCCTTTACCACGCAACCGCTACAACGCATGCCATTACATTACATGCCGTTGCAAGGAAAAAGGTGTGCAGCAGTGGGTAGAAGGTGTTGGATTCAACTCCAACACCTTCCCTACTGTTGCACACACTGGAGTTGGAATAGAAAATTAATCTATTCCAACTTCCAGCCCTCCCCGGACAGAAAGTCGGGGTAAAGGTTGGCGTTGCAATAGCATGCGATGTAATGGCATGCGTTGTAACATTACATATTCGGGACAGGACCCCTCCTGGGCAGAAAATTGCCCAAATATTTTGTTTGAGTTGATCTGTGCATCCATTGCAGTACTCAGTGTGGCCCCCAGTTTAACTCTGCAGTGGATCCACAGATTTGCATCCCTATGGAAAAAAACACACACTCACACCAAACCCCCGCCATGCATGGCCATAAGCTGTGTGCAGAGTGGGGTTTGCCGAATGAAGGGGGGTTGGCCGAAGGCAATGTGCCCCAGCGGTTAGTTCAACATATGGTAAATGAGTATTACTTTATGTTAAAAAAACCATAGAAAATCACTGAAAAAACAAAGGTAACAGGGACGTTATAGGTATGTTCACATTTTACACACACAATACCATAGAAATTCAGCAGTTATAGTTATACTTATGTGAGCACTTACAGTTATACTTACCTGAAGAAGCTATTACTTCTGAATATATATCAAACTTCATCTGTGACTGCTGTCGGGCACGCAACAGTCAGTGTAGGGCTGCCTCCACACCACCTCAATCTCCTTTCTTACCTTCTTTGGGGTTCTTCACAAAGGCAGTGCTGAGAAAAATAAAGAGCTAGAAAATGCTAAATAGAATATTTGGTTAGCACTAGATGATGCAAAGATTGTTGAAATTATGCTAGAAAACGTGACAAGTGAACGAGGACAGCAGGATAGCATTTAGACCAAGATCTAGGTTTACATCTAATACACTACATAAGAATATTGATGGATTCTCAGAGGTAATAGACACAGTGCTACATAGCTACAGTTCGAAGTGTTGATTGGAAATAGAAGTCAAATAAAGATAATTTGCACAAGAAGACCATTACGAAGGGGGAACAACCTTTACAACGCAACTTTTACAACGCACTACCATTACAACGCATTTTTTACAACGCATAATCCATTACAACGCATGACATTACAACGCATGACACTACAACGCATTTTTAAAAACTACCTTTACAACGCATTCCATTACAACGCATACTACCATTACAACGCATACCATTACAACGCATAATATTACACTATACTATCCAACACTTACCCTACTGATGCACCCCCTGGAGTTAGAATAGTAATTTTTACCCCTACACTATCCAACACTTACCCTACTGTTGCACCCCCTGGAGTTAGAATAGTAATTTTTACCCCTACACTATCCAACACTTACCCTACTGTTGCACCCCCTGGAGTTAGAATAGTAATTTTTACCCCTACACTATCCAACACTTACCCTACTGTTGCACCCCCTGGAGTTAGAATAGTAATTTTTACCCCTACACTATCCAACACTTACCCTACTGTTGCACCCCCTGGAGTTAGAATAGTAATTTTTACCCCTACACTATCCAACACTTACCCTACTGTTGCACCCCCTGGAGTTAGAATAGTAATTTTTACCCCTATACTATCCAACACTTACCCTACTGATGCACCCCCTGGAGTTAGAATAGTAATTTTTACCCCTATACTATCCAACACTTACCCTACTGATGCACCCCCTGGAGTTAGAATAGTAATTTTTACCCCTATACTATCCAACACTTACCCTACTGATGCACCCCCTGGAGTTAGAATAGTAATTTTTACCCCTACACTATCCAACACTTACCCTACTGTTGCACCCCCTGGAGTTAGAATAGTAATTTTTACCCCTACACTATCCAACACTTACCCTACTGTTGCACCCCCTGGAGTTAGAATAGTAATTTTTACCCCTACACTATCCAACACTTTTCCTACTGTTGCACCCCCTGGAGTTACAATAGTAATTTTTACCCCTATACTATCTAATACTTACCTTAAATGTAATTTAATATTATGCGTTGTAATGGTATGCGTTGTAAAGGTAGTATGCGTTGTAATGGTAATGCGTTGTAAAGGTATTTTTTAAAAATGCGTTGTAGTGTCCTGCGTTGTAATGTCATGCGTTGTAATGGATTATGCGTTGTAAAAAATGCGTTGTAAGTGCATGCGTTGTAAAAGTGTGCGTTGTAACGTCATACATCCATTACGAAGTGAAGTGAGGAATGTTAGACCTGGCTTTTTTTGCCATGGTTTCCCCAGACTTTTTGCTTCAGGCCTCCTGTTTTTGATTGTGTGCTGGATTTAGTTTTTGGTGGTATTTACACTCTGGGCACTTTACCACTGCTGACCAACGCAAAAGTGCATGTGCTTTGTGTCTAAAATGTAATGATATTTGGTTTCTCCATGGTTGGCATATTTGATTTACTAGTAAGTAATTGGTACAGTGCACTACATGTGCCCAGGGCCTGTAAATCAAATGCCACTAGTGTGCCTGCAGCACTGATTGTGCCACCCACATGAGTAGCCCTTCAAACGTGTCTCAGGACTGCCACTATAGAGCATATGTGTGCAGTTTTAAACTGCCATGTCGATCTAGAAATTTCACCTACTTGCTGGGCCCAAACCTTTCCTTTTACTACAAGTAAGGCACCCCTATGGTACACCCTAGGTAGCCCAAGGGCCAGGTGCTGTGTATTTAAAAGGTGTGACATGTGCTTTTGAAATTTACAAGCAGCTACATTTGCTTTTCACTACAGAAAGGCCTATCTCTTCCACTGTTAAGCTTTGGAACTGCCCTGTAGCATTTTACACGGGTATCTTCCAATTGGGTGCTGATCGAAAATTGGAGTTTGTTGTCTCTGGACTCACAATTTAATAACACATCTTTTAGTGAAGTTGATTTTTAAATTGCAGGTCTAAAAATGCCACATTAAGAAAGTTGGCATTTTCTTTCTTTAACCATTCGGTGCCTGTGTCTGTCCCTAGAATACACATCTGGTTTGGATGATGGTTGGGCTTTGTGACACACATAAAGGGAGCTGAGGTGTGCCCTGCATATCCTGATGGCCCATCACCAGGCTAATGGGTCACCTTGCGCTAGAGTGGTGGGGGGAGTTGACACTGGCACCTGAGTAGGGCTGTGCCTGTACGCACACAAAGAACTGCATACCCCACTGTAGTGTGTCTGGAGCCATGCCAGGAAGGGCAGGGTCTTGTGCAGGCACTGCAAAGACCTTTCTTTGAAGTATCCCTACTTAAAAGGCCAAAATTGGTATAAATACTGGGCTTCTGACACCATAATGCCAGAAACACTTCTGGACTTAGGACATTCTGCCAGGAAGAAGAGCTGTTGGACTGCCAGGAAAGACAGCAACATTTCTGCTTTCTTTGCTGTGTTGGGATGCTGTCTGCTGCGTCTTGCCTGGGAGTGAGAGGACTGGGCTTTGCTCTCTGCATGCTGCTTTCTGTAGTTTCTCCAAGGGTTTGAGTTGAGCTGCCAAGTGGTGCCAGACCCCGTCCTGGACCCTTTGAGGTGATGCTGGTGCTGCAACGAAGAAATCAACACATCGACTCCAAGTGTCACTTCGGAACTGGCGCATTTGTGTGCAATTGATGCATCACTGCTGCCCGCAATGAAGCAGTGTTCCTCGCTCGCTGAGTGTGCAATACAACAACTGTGCCTTACAACAAATGCCCGACAGTGCCGCAGCGCCTCCAAAGTACCGACACTGCATAAGCCCCAAACACCGCTTCACGGAAGTCCATGCTGCACTGCTCCAACACAGAGCCTCTGGGTTGGTGGTTCAACATCCCTGCCATGGAATTGATACACCATGCTGTGACATCGATGCATCATCAACACCGCATTGCCTTCAGGACCCGAGGTCTTGCACCTGCAACCAGCACATCACCTTCCTAGCACCCTGCATCGTAACCAGACGTTAGTGGCTCACTGACCCTTCACCACCTCCAGGAACCAACGCATTACTGCTTTACACACTGCATCATCCCTGAGCAGCAACAAGCCAGTGACCTGCAAAGCAGTAAGAAGCCAGCACATTATCTGCTTCACAATGCCTCACCACCCCTGAGCATAGCACTGTCTTTGACTTTGTGACGCATCCATGGTACTGTGCTGGGGTCCGTGGGACTCTTGTAGCCATCGTGTGACCTCTCACGGTCGGACTGAACTTATGGATCTGTCTAGGTCAAGCGTGACATGCAAGCCCCATTTGGAGATATTGTTTTCTGAACACTATAGCTACATTTACTATTGAAGGTTTCATATCTTGAATTGTGTATGTTGGATTTTTATTTTTCTGATATTGCTTTGCTCAGATAAATATTGGTTATTTTTCTAAACTGGTGTGTAGTACTTTTGTGGTGTTTTCACTGTGTTACTGTGTGTGTGTGTGTGTGTGTGTGCGTGCGCGCACAAAAACTTTACACATTGCCTCTTTAGTTTAGCCTGACTGTTCTGTGCTAAGCTACCCGGGGTTGAACACCGGTAAACTTTTAGCGTGTACTACACTTACCCTGACTAGAGTGTGGGTCCTTACTTGGACAGGGTGCAAAACCATGCAATCTAGAGACCACATTTCCAACAACAAAATTGTGCTATTAGAAAATCAGATAACGGTGGGAATGTGGTACTGTGTTCAAAAGACATGTGCATGAAAAAGGCTCACAAACAACTCAATGATGGGGGTTGATACAAAATAATTGCTAAGACTTAGAATCCTGAAGTTATTAAAGTCTTTTTCTGTGAGTCACAGCAATGGCGAAATTAAGAATTAAATAATTAGGAAGAGTGCTGCTTCCTCAAGATATCCCAGGATACCGGTATTTTGTGTTATCCCTAAAGTTCCTAAAGGTGCTAAAAAAACAGGTAGGTCAATAATTGCATTATTAGCTTGTTTTAAAATACTTCCCAGTACATTAACAGTTTTCTGCAACCAGTGATGATCAACCTCCCATTGTAGATAAAAGATACTTCAGATTTCTTGAAAAGAATATTTGATATACGGTGGGAAGGTGATTATTATATGATGAGCCTACACATGGTATCCTTGTACATAAGTATCAGACATTGTGATGGCATGAGAGTGGTTACACATTTTTTGAGGATAGTCCTATAAAATATTATCAACACAATGGCATGCTGTTGAAGATGATTGGATGATGTTTGAAAATAAATATCGATCTGTTTAATGAGGAACTTTTCGAGCAACAGCAAGGGACAGCATTAGGCACCTGCTTCGCCCCAGCTATGCTAATTTGCATATGGGCTGTTGGGGGAAACAAGTGCTTGGGTGGTCTAGTGTGGAATAGTGGTAAGAGTATATCATATTTTGATTAGGTTATATAGATGACCTATTCGTAATCTGAAGAAGGTCTGTGCTAGTAGGCAAAGAGTTTTCTGGAAGAAATGTATATTAATTACCTTAACTTGAGATTCACTGGCCATATTAGCAAATCAGAAACTGAGTTACTGGGCATGAAGGTGCGAGTAGAAGGGTGAAAGCTAGCGACTAAGGCTTACAGGAAACCCACAGCAGGAAACAGTATCCTACATCCCCATAGTTTCCATCCAGAGACACTAAATAATAGCTTCCCTATGGAGATCTAATTCGTGCCAGAAGGATATGTAGCACCCAAGATGATAATCAAAAGGCAGAAAAAGAAATGCTGGAGAGGTTTAGTGAGAAAAAAATATTCAGATGAGATTCTAGCTAAAGCAAGAAGTAGAATAGGGAAGTACACTAGAGAGGAGGTTTCTGCTCAGAATGAAAGAGAAGAAAAAGGAAACAGATGTAGATTTGTGACTACTTCTAAAACACAAAGGTGATGGAAGGAATGCTTGCAATTTGTCTAACCATTGGTGATCGCTCGAAGGAGCATCCCAACCCGTCGTTCTTCTGCTCATCCTGCCACCTCAGTTTGGACCCAGCCATATGCAAATCAGTCTTGACTTTGCTCCTCATGGTAACAGTCCAGCCCGAACTGCCAAGCCAGGTCCTTCCGGAACACAAGCATCCTGGGACCGGTTTCAGGGTATCACCCCTCATCAGCCAGGCTTAGCTTGGTTCCAGTGACACAGTGAGCATGGAACCCAAGTCTTGGCATACCCATGCCACTCAGGATGGTACATGAAAAACCGAAAAGGTGATGGGAGGAATTCTTGCACTTTGTCCAACCACTGGCAAACGCACAGGGTAGTATTCCAACCCATCGTTCTTCTGCTCACCATGCCACCTCAGTTTGGACCAAGCCATATGCCATGTCAGCCAGGTTAGCTTGGTTCCAGTGACACATTGGATTCAGGCTAGCCTGGCTGATGATCTGTGATACCCCAAAATTGGTCTCAGGATGCTGGTTTCCAGTCCAGGGAGGGCCTGCCAGTTCGGGCTAGACTATTCCCATGGTGAACATGATCAAGACTGATTTGCATAAGGCAGGGTCCAAACTGGAATGGCATGGTGAGCAAAAAAACGATGAATTTTGGCCCAAATCTCTGTACTGTGGAGAATGTTTCTCAATGTTCAGCATTCCATCCATCATCTTCTTGTGTTGGGGTCTCATGCTCACTATGCCATTGGATTTAAGCTAGCCTGGCTGATGATGGGTGATACCCTGATACTGGTCCCATGAAGCTTATTTCCGAGCTTATCATAGGCAAGGATATGATCAGGAGGCCTAAGATCACGTATAAAAGAGCAAAATTCAAGAGGGACAGATTTGTGAAAAGTGAATTTAAGGACGAGAAGAAAACATGCACGACACAGAAAGAAGGTTTTAAGAGCTGCACTAAATATAAAGGTAAACAGCCATTTCAATGCTGCTTTTACACCGCGTACCATTAAATTGCAAGCGTTACAACACGTGCGATGTAACAACCGGTAGCCATTACAACTCATGTTATTACATCGCCTTGCGCTTTTAAAACACATGCAATGTAATGGCGATCCACCTCGTTGTGAGGAAACTGAGGCTCTTCCATTTTCGCACAACGACGTGCACAGCCCCTCAGCCTATGTGAAGCGAAGCAGGAACCAGGGTGAGGAACAACGAGGAGAGCGAGGTAAGGGGGTTTGGGCCTGGGGTGGGGGTAGTGTTTTAGGGTTTGGGGTAGTGTTATAGTGTTTGTGTAGTGTAGAGTAGTGTTTTGGGATTTAGGGCAGTGTCGGAGGGTCGTGCAGGGCAGTGTTTAAGTGTAGGGAGCGGACTGGGGTTGGAGGAGGGTAGTGCTGGAGGTAGTGTTTTAGGGTTTAGGGTAGTGCTGTGGTGTGTGTGTCGTGCAGGGTACTGTTTTAGGCTTTAGGGTAGTATCGGGGGGTTGTGCAGGGTAGTGCTTAAGTGTAGGGAGCGGACTGAGGATCGGGGGAGGGTCGTGCTGGAGGTAGTGTTTTAGGGTTTAGGGTAGTGCTGTGGTTTGTGTAGTGCAAGGTAGTGTTTTAGGGTTTAGGGTAGTGTTGTGGTTGTGCAGGGTAGTGTTTAAGTGTAGGGAGCAGACTGGGGGTCGGGGGAGGGTCGTGCTGGAGGTAGTGTTTTAGGGTTTAGGGTAGTGATGTGGTGTGTGTGTAGTGCAGGATAGTTTTTTTGGGTTTAGAGTAGTGTCGGGGGGTTGTGCAGGGTAGTGTTTAAGTGTAGGGAGCAGACTGGGGGTCGGGGAAGGGTCATGCTGGAGGTAGTGTTTTATGGTTTAGGGTAGTGCTGTGGTGTGTGTGTAGTGCAGGATAGTTTTTGGGGGTTTAGAGTAGTGTCGGGGGGTTGTGCAGGGTAGTGTTTAAGTGTAGGGAGCAGACTGGGGGTCGGGGAAGGGTCATGCTGGAGGTAGTGTTTTATGGTTTAGGGTAGTGCTGTGGTGTGTGTGTAGTGCAGGGTAGTGTTGTTGGGTTTAGGGTGGTGCCAGGGGGTTGTGCTGGGTAGTCTTAATGTAGCAATTGTACTGGGGGCAGTGCCATGGTGTGTGTGTGTAGTGCAGGGTAGTGTTGTTGGGTTTAGGGTAGTGCCAGGGGGTCGTGCTGGGTAGTCTTAATGTAGGGAGAGTACTGGAGGTCAGAGAGGGTCGTGCAGGGGTACTAAATTAGGGTTTAGGGCAGGGCAGGGTACTGTTACTTACATTGCATACTTTTACCATGAGTATAGCTTTACCACTCATGCCTTTGCATTGTAATGGTATGCGTGGTAAAAGCATATGCGTGGTAAAAGTATACGATGTAATGGCATGTCATTGTAATTGCAACGCGCGGTAATACCCGCTTTGTAATGGCACGCGTGGTATTAGTACGCGTTGTAATGAGTCATATTCAATATAAAGCATACCAACAAGGTGCCAGCATTACCAATATTAGAATTGCGATTCGAGAAGAAGATCTATATTAAGAAAAGCCTACATTTTTAGACAGAGTATGTAGTATATGTGCTGACATATCTGTGTTCCAAAGTATATATCTGAGGCACCATCCTACAAGTACATAAACAAATATTACAGAGGCTTATGGCAGTAAAAAAACACATGAATCCCAGTACCCAGTGGGGAATGAGGAGCTTATGACCTATAGTATGATTTACAAGGTGAAGAAGTTGACTAGGAGATGTAACAGAGAAAGAGAGTTGTGGAAACTAGAATCCTATTACATTTTAGAGATGGATTTGAAAGAACCACATGGTCCGAATATTGATGAGAAAATGCATATGCATCTGTAATCATCTGCCTTTATGAAATCAGGGTGTACTGGCCCCTTTTTTGACTGTTGTTTTTAAATGTCTTTAAATGTGTCTTTCCGAACGACTTTCTGTGAGTTGGTTATTATGAACCCCTGAAATTTATTTGGCTAGTGGTCATGATGAATTTTTAAAGAATGTGGATATGTGAGATGTCATTTTGCTTTTGTGATATGTGTATACTGCAAAGTGATTATTATCCCACTTGGGCATGGTGAGAGACTATAAGATATTTTGATTGTCGACTGTTGACTATGCCTGTTGATCTATTTTGTTATTTAGAATGATGTTATAGACAAGTAGGGTTATGTATTAAGTATAATGAGGTACCCACTTGGGAGGAATTAACTTTTTGAAGTGTGCTGCTATAATTACGGATTAAGTATGCAAAGATAATCATTTTCCTAATCTTTAGAGTAAATTTGAGAATGTGCATCAAAATGTATTGTTAGAATGGAATGCATGGAATTATTTTGCAGGAATGTAATATATTAATGAATTCAAAGGCAGATGAATATGATTTCTAATCGAAAGTATGCAGAATGTAATTGATCAAGATTACGCTAAAAGTTTCTTTTAACCCAAGAAAGCTTCTATCAACTGTTTCTATGTCCATGGCATACAGTGTTTATAAAGGAGAAACAATATGGTGGCCAATGGTGTGAACAAGCTTCTTGTTGTAGCCAAAACGTGTTGCTGTTTATATTTCTCAGCACTGCATTAATAAATAGTCTAATACATGCTTTGGCGTGCCGGCCTCTTTGTGGGAACACCCAAAAGCCAGAAGATAGTATATATATATATTTATATATATATATATATATATATATATATATATATGTATATATATATATGTATATATATATATATATATTCACTGAAAAAACCATAGGTTTCACACATGTTATAGTTAGCGGAAATTTTACTGATAAAAAACCAGTGAAATTGCCCCGTTATAGTTAGTGCTGGCAACTATAACTCACGCGACCGCAATCCTCTGCTGATGCTAATACTGTATTTAGACACTTATTTGCCCATGTCTTCTTCCATACATTTTTAGCTATACATATATTACAAATATTTTTTTTTCATAAAGACACATATGTCATCAGCAGAAGATTGCGGTCGCGTGAGTTATAGTTGCCAGCACTAACTATAACGGGGCAATTTCACTGGTTTTTTATCAGTAAAATTTCCGCTAACTATAACATGTGTGAAACCTATGGTTTTTTCAGTGAATTTGCAAGGTTTTTTAAATGCTAATTCCTAACTATAACATGTGTGAAACCTATGGTTTTTTCAGTGAATTTGTACGGTTTTTTAAATGCTAAGTTACTTTACGCCATTCGAGGCGTGCGCGCCCACTTAACGCAGTTCGTTCCGTGCACGGTTTTTATCAACTTTAATAAGCCCTGTACATTTGGTGGCCTTCGGCCACCAAAAGCACAGGGGGTGGGGTCAATGTGGATAGTGTTTTTTTTATTTCGATTTTATAATTTCATGTTGCCAAAATTTAGTTTTTTTTACCTATTAATAAGCCCTGTACATTTGGTGGCCTACGGCCACCAAAAGCACAGGGGGTGGGGTAAGTGTGGATAGTGTTTTTTTTATTTCTTTTTTTTTACCGTACGCTTACGGTAAGCGTACGGTAAGCGTACTCGGCGAAATTGCGGAAAAAAAAATAAAAACGTTTTTGCTCTTGGGGGATGTTTGGGGACTCCCTCAACATGACTATGTGGGAGGGAGTTGTCAAAACAGCCCCGTAACATGTTTTTGGCCATCTTGTTTGATAAACAACACTCAGTGCGAGAGACAAAATGGCGGCCGCCGCTTCCTGGTTTCGGCCGATTCGAATGTTTACTAAGATCTAAGAGCCAATCAGAATCGCGCTCGCGCACGCCACCGTACGCTTACGGTAAGCGTTCGGTAAGCGTACCGTAAGCGGGCTCAGATATATATATTGATTTAAAGGCTATTTTCTCAGAATCTACTGAACAGATTTACACCAAACCTACAAAAGGCACTTCCTTGACCTAGGGACTACCTCTCTCCCAAATTTCTAGTAATTCTGTTCAGCCGTTCGGGCTGTAGCTCGTTCTAAAGGTCCTATGGAAAAATGCATGGGAAAAACGCGTTTTGGGACCCCCCCTTTTATCTCAGCCCCCGCTTGACGAATCCCCCCGAGACTTTCAGGGTAGGAGCGGAGCGTAGCGCCCCACCTATTTTGAGAAATTCGCGAGGATTCATCGACCGGCGCCAAAGTTATTCAAAATAGAATGTTGAGGTTTTCCTATGGAAAAGGGGTCCTAACTATAACTACCTACTGGCGACCGCCAGTAGGTAATATACACATATACATATATATATAGACACACACATATACACACGCACACACATATATATACAACCTACTTGCGGTCGCTATTAGGAAGTTGTAGTTAAAACCATGTTTTCATAGGAAAAGCATTTTTTGTTTTGCCAATAAATTTGGTGCTGCTTGACGAATCTTCACAATTCTTTTTTCACTCTTTCACTTTTGGGTTCAGCCATTGTGACGAAAATTTCGGGGTGATCCATCAAGCGAGGGCAGAGAAAAAAAGGGGGGTCCTAAAACACGTTGTCCCCATTAATTTTCCCATAAGAATTTTGAACACAACTACAGCCCGAACCGCTGAACGGAATTACACCAAATTTGACTACATGTTGGTCCAGAAAGAGTGCTTTTTGTGATTTAGTGTAAACCCATTCAGTAGTTTTAGGGTACATTTAAGTTTTAAAAATATAGATATCTGGGGCCACAAGTCCTTGCAGTGGACTCGCTGATCCTACTTAAATTTGATTGACTGCCAACACTTCAACCAGGAAGTGTTGGCAGCCATCTTGCGACTCGGCCAGCAGTGCACCTGGAGGCGCATTTCCAGAGTGGTGGGAAAAGGGGGCGTGGCCACCAAAACATCTCAGCAGTCCCACTGTGTGGGACTTACTTGAGGTAACAGGAGGACTTGTTGGCCCCCAAGGACCCTCTGGATCCAAAAGGACTCCAACCAGCAGTGCACCAGGAGGTGCGTTTGCAGAGTAGTGGTGAAAGGGGGCGGGGCCTCCGTCAACTTGTGAGTCTTTTTTTTTATTTATTCAGGGAGGGGGGCATGTGACCCCCCTACCGTGGGCCTTCCTTTCAGTTAATAAAAAAATATTTGAATAAAAGGACAGGCCATTGGGGGATAGGGTCCCCGGGGGCTAAAATTGGCCAGGGAAGGGGGCCATGAGCCCCTCCCCCTGTGAATAAAAAAATGAATAAATAAAATTTCTATTTCCTTACTATTACATCCCTGTAACCTTTGATTTTTCAGTAAAAAAATCCAAAGGTTAAAGTAACGTCATTGTTAGGTGAATAGGTCATTGATAAAATTAACATTTTGACCTAAAAAAAAAATAGAAATTCACCAGTTATTTGTAGCAGAGCTAACTATAACTTGCACCTCCACCATGCAGGGCTTATGATCTTTCATATTACATCACTCATGGAATGTTCTCTGACATCATTTATGAAATCACTGATGACATCTCAAATGGCCGAGGAGGGGGGCCACGAGCCATTAAAGGCCTTTTAAGACTCGGCAAAAAGGGTTTTGCGGCCTCTTCCCCTTAAAAAATACTTTAAGCGCCTGGAGATGGGGAGAAATATGACTCGGGATGGGGGCGTCGCAGAAGGCATCATGTTTAGTTTAGTTGGAGGTCTGTCGCATTCTGTACAGCTGAAATGCAACCTTATTCCTTTTTGGAGGAAGTGGGTGGCCAACTTGAAGTTTGATGGGGTATGATCCAAGGTCTGAAATGTGGAAAACCTCCTTTTGTTAACTTTCTGACTGGTGCCGGTGTCCTATAGATGTTCCCGAGTCATTTACATAATTCTTTTTGTTATATTTGCATTTTTGCTCCCACGTAGCAGGCAGAGCTCTGATCCCTAACAAAAGGCCTTTGGTTCAAGTCCAGAGCTGCAGGCCTCTTTCCGAAGGGGGGCTTGGGGGGGGTAGGCGACCGTAGGGAGTCCCCACCCCCGGGCAGTTTGGGAGGGGGCGTGTGGGGGGGGCGTGGCTGGCCTCGCGCGGCCTTTTTTCAAACTTGGGCTCCTTTATAGCCCAAATGTAGCCGGAATGTAGCCCAAACATAGCCCAGGTATAAATGCCTTGGGCGCCTGCTCCCGGCCACCATTTTAGGTTTGGTGACCTGGTGGCCGGGAGCTTTGCGAGTGGAGTGTTTTTTGTCAGGGTTTTCTAGTGAAGAAATTGTCTTGTCTCAGCGTTGGCAGCCCACGATGCGAGTGCGCTTCACCGAAGCGCTCAAAGATGTCGGTGAGTGAGCGGGGCCGCTCGCGTTTGCGAAAGCCGGCCCCCGCTCGTTATGGCAAAATGCGTCAATCGGAGGTGTCAGAGGAGGCGGGGGGGGGGGGTATTAGCGGAGAACGCGGCTGGGCCTGGGGCGGGTTTCCCGTTATCTGCGGCGCGTTCCTTGTCATCGTCCGCGGTGGGGGGTAAGCGCGGGGGCGGGCGCGGCTCGAAGAGGCGCTCTTCGTCAATGCCGGAGGTTTCTTTATTGAGCGCGAGGGAGGGGGGACGCGCAGTGTGTGAAGCTCGGTCTGCCGGCTTAGGAATGGCATTGTTTTCAGAAGCGCGGGGAAGTTTTGCATGTACGGCCAGCGGGGAGTGGAGCTGTGGATGGTCGTTTCTCGAGAGGAGTTTAAGTAGGCGGGAGACAGGAGGAGAGTTTGCAGGGGAACAGGTGGCAGGTGGTTTGGGTTTTGAAGGGACTCAGGAGGCGCACATGGTAGATGAGAGGCATCGGGTTCCAAGGGAGGCAGAGCCCAGTAGTTGTTGTTTTCTCCGGGTTCCTCTGTGGGGGCGCGTCTTTTTCTGTGGGGGCGAGCTCTTTAGGGGAAGGGGAATGGGCGCAAGTTGAGGGGTGGGGTTCTCAGCAGGGTTGGAGGTCTCATGGAGCACAGCGGGTTTTCGGAACGCCGCTATCTTCAGATGAGGGGGCTGGCGTTCATTGAGTAAGGAGGCTCTGGGGAGGGCTGGCGATAGGGGTGGCAGGGGCGAGGGTTGGTTTTTAGAGGGAGGGGATTCGGCTGGGGGGGGGCCTGGAGGGAGAGGGCCTGGACATATTTCGTCCTGGGCAGAAGGCGTTCGGGGCATTGATGGGGGGGATGCATCGGTTTTGTCAGGCTTTCGGAGGCAGGATGAGGTGGGGGCAGGTTCAGCGAGGGAGGTCTATGGGGCGAGTGGTCGCGAGCGGTTTGGGTCGGGAGTTTCGCGGGTTCATGAGGAATTTGGCGAGGGTCCTGCGTCTACTTTGGGACATGCTATGTTGGAGTGGAGTGGGGATGAGGAAGAGATGATTTCGCCATCTCATGTGGGGACGGGTTCAGTGGGTCTTTCTAGAGGTAATGTGTCAGGCGAGGGGTTGGTGAGTGGTCTCGGGCCACAGGTGTCGAGTAGTTTACAAGTTCCCGGCACACCAGTCCAAATTTTCTCTTCACAGGTTAGGAAGGGTAGCAGAGCAGCGGACTCGGTAGGGCGAGGTGCGGCCCATTATCGCCGAGGAGAAGGGAGGATGAGGCCTTGCGCGGCACATTCCGTACCGGCGGGGGATCCCGTCGCGGCCAGCTCACGAAGGTCCGGCGCGACCTCGCTGGCCCCAACGTCACGACGCTCTTCGCAGGGTAGGACGTGTAGCAGAGCAGCAGACTCGGTAGGGCGAGGTGCGGCCCATCATCGCCGAGGAGAAGGGAGGATGAGGCCTTGCGCGGCACATTCCGTACCGGCGGGGGATCCCGTCGCGGCCTCGCTGGCCCCAACGTCACGACGCTCCAGGTGGACGGAGTTTTCTAATAAGGTGGAATTTTATGTAAATCAGCGAAAGGGGGAGGACCGGCGTGTACAGTCGGCTCCCCCGCAAGGTTTTCTAAGGCCGTGGAGGCCGGTGGTATTAATGCAGGGTCTAGTAAGGCCCGTGTGGTGGATTTTGCTGAGGAGATTTTGCAAGTGGAAGAGCCACTCTTGCTTGATTATGAGGAGGACAGCCCCGAGGAAGGGGAAATACGGGGTTAGGAAGGGGGGGTCACTCTCATGTCTCTCGTAGTTTTTTACAGGTCTCAGGTGAGGCACCCATTCAACAGGCTGTGGTGGCGAAATCTAAGGGAGAACACGGCCCGTCGGTGAGGGCTCATCCTCCAAGGGATTCTTCTGAGAGGTCGGCGAGGCGGCCGGAGTCGGTCCGCACACCCTCTTTAGAGCCAGGTGAGAGCGCTAAAACACAGGCCAGACCTATTATGGTGTCTGTGGGGTCTGGAGTGGATTGGGGGTGGGGGTGTGTCGGAGGGGAGGTTGTATAAAGGAAAGTATGTTAAAGATACAGGGGTTTGGCACGAGTACAGAGCAGAGGCGGGGGATTTTAAAGACAAACCACAGAGTAAAGAGTTAAAGATTAAAAAGCTTCCTTATATGGGGGTGACTAAGCCTCTGGGGCCCCCCTTAATGTTAGCAACAAAGGAGCGTATATGGAAGGGCGATTATGTGGAGATCTTGAAGCTATTACACAGGGAGGTGAGGTCTAAGGCGGGTTCTCGGGAGGAGGAGTTCGAACTTGCTAAGTGCCCTAAGGTGCCGCTGACAATTGAGAATTGGACAGCGGCATTTCTAATATACGCCAGTGTGTCATTTGAGAAGTTTCCCGAGTGCTGCGCGGCCATATTCAAATATATGGATGTAATTCGGAAGGCCCAGATTACAGGTAGCGGGTACGCTTGGGCACAGTATAACGAGGAATTTAGGGCACGCATGGCTGGGGACTGAGAGGCGAAATGGGGTGAGTTAGATAATTATTTGTGGCAACATACCATGGGGGCCGCGCCAAGGGGGTGAGACTAATTTTACGGCTAGTGGTCTGCCTCTAGTTTACCGGCCCTTTCAGGGAAAGCCCACCCGGGGTGGGGTGGGAGGCTCAGCCGCATCGCAGTCTGGAGTTGGGGCGTGTTGGGATTTTAACAAAGGCTTATGCACACGGGAATCTTGCTAATACCGACACGAGTGTTCCAAGTGCGGTAAGCGGCACCCTCTCGTCAACTGCTGGGGTGTTGGACCATCAGGCGGGCAGCAGGGGCACCAGGTGGGTGCAGGGATGTCTGGCAATGCGCAGCAGTCGCGGGGTGGACGGGGGGGCAGGGGCGCACATTGTTCTGGGCCAAAGGGCTCCTACGCCAATTAAATTGGCTCAGCGGGAGAAGGCATTGGAGGGCTACGGGGATCTGGTGGCAAAAAGAGACACTTCTGGATGGTTTTCAGTGGGGTTTTCATTTGGGGTACCACGGGCCCCGACTGAGGAGGTGGGCAGATAATTTGAAATCAGCTTCGGAGCACAAACTGGTGGTGCATGAGAAATTGAGTAAAGAAGTGCAGGAGGGGAGGATGGCAGGCCCCTTTTGGAGAGTGGCCAGTTCAAAACTTGATCATTTCCCCCATTTGTGTGGTGCCCAAAAAAGAGGTTGGGCAGTTTCGGCTGATTCAACATTTGTCATGGCCTTAAGGGTCGTCAGTCAATGATTTTATCGATGAGGACGCTGCTTCGGTGTCATACTCCTCAGTTGACGTCGCCATGTCACTTGTAGTGACCACGGGCGCAGCTGCAGGCAGGGCACAGTGTGAGATCAAATCGGCTTTTAGGTGCTCCCGGTTCAGCCGGACGATTGACCTTTGCTGGGGATTCAATTGAAGGTAATGGTATGTAGACAAGGCCTTACCAATGGGTTGTTCGGTGTCATGTGCTCTGTTTGAACTTTTCAGCACTTTTTTGCAGTGGGTTTTTCACGATTCGCACTGGCCACACCTTGGTTACACATTAGCTGGATGACTTCTTTTCTGTGGGTTCCCCGGGTTCTTCGGAGTGCCAGCACGCTCTGGACTCTTTTCATGAGCTTATGGAAGAGCTGGGGGTGCCGTTAGCTCCGGGAAAGACAATGGGGCCTGATACGGTCATCTCCTTTCTGGGTATTGAGCTTGACTCAGTTGCAATGCAAGCTCGTTTGCCGGAAGATAAGAAATTCAAAATGTTGGAGTTGCTGGACTTGATGTTGGGTAGGTGGAAAGTGACAGCGAAGGACATCCAGGTTTTGTTAGGCCATTTGAATTTCGCTTGCAGAGTTGTAAGGGCGGGTCGGACTTTTGGCAGGCGCTTGGGCCGGGCTTTGACAGGTCAGCATTTACCGCACCATCATGTGCGCTTGTCGGCTGGTGTGAAGGAGGACCTGCGGATGTGGTCCTTTTTCTTGCGCCCCTTTAACGGAGTACCACTGGCCAGGGACGAGGATGTGCAGTGGGATGTGCAAATGTTTTCGGATGCAGCAGGCAGTGATGGTTTTGGTATTTACTGGCAAGGACGATGGTGTGCGGAGAAATGGCCGCTGGGTTGGAGGAATGGAGGGCGGAGCATTACCTTTTTGGAATTTTTTCCACTACTTGTCGCTTTGTCTATTTGGGGCAAGGAACTAGGACATAAGTCTCGTTCGCAGTGGAGGAGATTCCGTGGACTGGCCAAGGAGGCGGACGGGACACCGACCCCGATGCCGGAACACCTCTGGTCTGTCGGAAACGTAGGGTATTTCAACTGGTGGTAGGTTCTTTGTCTGCTTCCACGCGTGCTGCGTATGCTTTGGCGTGGAAGGAATTTTTGTCCTCAGGAGCTTGTAGGCGGGAGGAGTCGCGGCACAGTGCAGATGAGGTAATTCAATTTATCCTGGACCTCATTGAGAGAGGTTTGTCTAGAGTCACCATTGCTGGGAAGCTGGCTGGGTTTTCCTTAATGGGTAAGCTTGTTTGGGGTTATTCCCCTTCTGCTGGGGAAACCGGACGCGGGATGCTTGAGGGCTGGGCTGGGGAGCGGGGTGGAACCGTTATGTCCCGTTTACCTATCTCCTGGCAGACGTTAGCTCGTTTGTTGGCGGTTTTGCCTGCTGTTTGCAGGGAAGATTTTGAGGCTTCATTCTTTGCTAACCTTATGGTGTTCATGTTGTTTGGGGCTTGTCGGGTTTCTGAGCTCCTCGGGCCTAAGGTAAAGCAGGGCATTTGTTGGCAGGACGTTTTCTTTTTGGACACAGGTGTGCACATTTGGCTGGCCAAGTCAAAAAACGGATCAGAGGGGTGTCGGGAAGGGGGTATGGTTGGAAGCAGCAACCCCCAGTGGTACTTGCCCGCTGCGTTTGGCGAGGCAATGGAAGACACTATCAGGGGGAGATGGGGGCGGCTTGGATTTTACACATATGAATGGGTCACGCGCCACTGACTATCAGCTACGTATGGTTTTACGTAAGGGGTTACAGCACATGGGTTTGGACGGGGCCCAGTTTGGGACTCACTCTTTTAGGATTGGGGCAGCGACTGAAGCGCATAACCGTGGTTGGTCTCAGGGTGATATCATGCGCTTAGGGCGTTGGTCATCAGACTGTTTTCGCAAATATGTGAGAGCAAAGGCAACAGTGGCGCATGCGTCCACCTCTTTGGTATGAGTCTCATTCTTTTTTCTTTTCAGGTTCGGTGGCTGGACCCCACTCTACGGAATTGACGGTGTGGATTGTGGGGCATTCCTTCGTCAAGTGGGCACTTTTACAAGCGTGCAAAGTTATTTTGGGGGAAGTTTGGGGTTCAATGACAGCCTGTTTCGGTTGATCTGGAGAGGGAAAGGGGGTATGCTCTGGAAGGAGCTTATTCTAAGTTTAAATAAGGCCTTGGTGCGGGGACAATGCCCGGATATCCTTTTGAGACATTTGGGGGAGACCGAGCTTTGTAGTGTGAAAGGGGTGGTCTTATTGCGCGCCAAGAAAAGGGATTTGGCTGTGGTGAGGGAGCGCTGGTCGGGTTGCCATGTGCTGTGGTCGGAATTGGTCCCGCGGAAGGTGTGGAGAGGGGCTTTGAATCCCAGAGCTATTCACAGGGCTCGGAGGAAGGTGAATGCAGAGATTTCCCGGTTTTGCCGTGGTTTGGGTTTCGGGAGAGTGACACACAAGGATATTCGTTTTGAGACGGTAGAGTTTTTTCGGGGTGACGGGGTGCATTTGTCTAGGTTGGGCATGGACCTTTATTTGTTGGAAATTAGGGAGGTTTTGTCTCGGTGTATGAACGTGCAGAGTCATGCTCGAGGGGTTTAAAGCTCTCTGTTGAGGGGGGGGCAGAAAGAGGGGTAGGTGGTGGTTGCCCCCCCCCCTCTTTCTGGGTGGCGGGGGTTATGGTGAATTTTGGACAGTTTTACCGGAGGTTGGTGGAGTTATGTTGTTGAGTTGGGTTATCGACAGGGAAAGGATAGGTTGGTAAGTTTAGTTCGTTTCCACAGTTTGGGGGCCGATAGCTGTAAAGGGGCAGGCAGGGGAGTTTGGTTAACGGAAGGTTTGTATTTAGAGATTGTTGGGGGGGTTTATACAGGAATGTAATGTTTGATATTGTTGTAATGTTGTAATGTGCGGGCTCGAGGGAATTTAGGGGAGGGGGCGGGGGGCGGGGATAGGTATGTTATATTTAGTGAGGTCTAGTTTTGGAAGGCGTTCGGCCAAGGTTTTTAATTGTAATGTGCACCTGTTTCCAATAAAGCGGCCTTTTACACACAATACTTGGTCAGTGGCCTGCTTCCCCCCCTCACCCCTCCCTCCCAAGGGGGGCTTGGGGGGGGTAGGCGACCGTAGGGAGTCCCCACCCCCGGGCAGTTTGGGAGGGGGCGTGTGGGGGGGGCGTGGCTGGCCTCGCGCGGCCTTTTTTCAAACTTGGGCTCCTTTATAGCCCAAATGTAGCCGGAATGTAGCCCAAACATAGCCCAGGTATAAATGCCTTGGGCGCCTGCTCCCGGCCACCATTTTAGGTTTGGTGACCTGGTGGCCGGGAGCTTTGCGAGTGGAGTGTTTTTTGTCCCCACCCTTCCCTCCCACAAAAAACACTTTTTCTTATTTTGGCACTCTTTTCCTTGGTTTAAAATTTTTTGTTTAATTTTTTCCTCCTTTTTTCCTTTTTGTATTTTTCGGGCGGTTTTTCTTGGGACAGGTGTGCAGGGGGTTCTCAATGCTTGTATTTTTGTCGCTTGGAACAGGTGCGGTGCGGGGGTTATGGTGAATTTTGGACAGTTTTACCGGAGGTTGGTGGAGTTATGTTGTTGAGTTGGGTTATCGACAGGGAAAGGATAGGTTGGTAAGTTTAGTTCGTTTCCACAGTTTGGGGGCCGATAGCTGTAAAGGGGCAGGCAGGGGAGTTTGGTTAACGGAAGGTTTGTATTTAGAGATTGTTGGGGGGGTTTATACAGGAATGTAATGTTTGATATTGTTGTAATGTTGTAATGTGCGGGCTCGAGGGAATTTAGGGGAGGGGGCGGGGGGCGGGGATAGGTATGTTATATTTAGTGAGGTCTAGTTTTGGAAGGCGTTCGGCCAAGGTTTTTAATTGTAATGTGCACCTGTTTCCAATAAAGCGGCCTTTTACACACAATACTTGGTCAGTGGCCTGCTTCCCCCCCTCACCCCTCCCTCCCAAAAGATCTGCGCGTGCGTTTGTTCCATCAGCTTTTGGAGGCGAACGCTGCAGCACAGTAGCATCTGCTCACACGCTCATGCATTATTTAGGAAATGTTCGTTTTTTCCCCCCAATAATTATAACCAGAGCGCCGTGCTCAAAATCGGTGAAGATGGCGGTCGGCTTGGGGAGAGAGAAACGAACTGAGTCATGAGTCTCACACCATAGAGGTTGGGTTAGTGCTAAACATTGCGTGTGGGTCTCACACCATGTATCGCAGCCTCTGCCGTTGCATGCAACTCACACGCCATGGAGTGCAGGCTAATTGAGTGATTTGCATTCTGTGGAGCGCAACCTCGGTGACTATACAAGCGAGTCTCACACCCTCGGGCACAGAGTCAGTCATTACGAGCTGACAATGCAGCTGACGTCACTGTATGTGCGCCTCACATTTTGGGTCGCAGTGTCAATAACTGTGCGAGTCTCCCTTCATAGAGCGCAGCCTCAGTCATTGCAACGGAGTGTCACACTCTGAGTCCTTGCATGTCAGTCATAGACCTTGGAGTGCAGTGTCAATCACAGTGTGTGGATCTCACACCAGGCCGGCGTTAGGGCGGTGCGACGGGTGCCTTTGCACCTGGCACTGAGCTGGGGGTCGGGGAGGGGGGGGGGGCTGCATTCTGAAATATCATATGGGTTCATAAACATGTGCTTTTGAGTTATTTGTGTACCCAGCAATTTTCAGGCAATAATAAACATGTCAAGATAATTGGTGATTAAAGTACCTGCTGCAGAGATCCGAGTTTTGTCTAATAGTAGTTTTGACTCCTCATAAGCTAGTGCAGAGGGTTCTTGTGCCTGTTGCAAAGCATGTGAAACATTGACATCACAGAATCGTATTTTATTTAGCTAGCTCAGTGGGTTGCTGCTTTTGCCACAGAGATACTTTTGATACCTGCAGTTTATAAGCTACAAACCTTCTAATATAGCATAATAAACTGTGAACTAGAATCAAAGCCCTGCCTGAAAATAGCATAGCATAGCATAGGTTTAGAACGTATATTTTCCCCCGGTCTATCGTTATCCTAAGGTTGATAAAAAAGGGTTTGCTTGGATAGAAATGCATTCTAGTTAGTAAATCCAACACCAGTCTCTGTGTTATGTTTTAAATCCTGAGTTTGTAGTGCTCCAGATCAAGCACTCTTAAAATATACTACCTACCAGTATGACTCCTACACCTGCTAGCCCTTTGTGACATTTCTTACACATTGATTTACACACTTGTCTCATTAATTGTCTTTGTATATTGTGTATGGGCTGTAAAGTGCTCCGACTCCCTACATTGGTTTGAGTAGAGCCATCATATTACTGAAATATATGTGAGAGAGGTGCTATGGAGAGATGAGGAGTACCCCGGGAGGATGTTAATAAGGTGATCCATGGTGAAGCAGGTGGCACCAAAGATTGCTGCACTGGGCTAAAGATGGCCCTTGACTCACACCGCAGATCGCAGCCTCAGTCATTCACCGTGGGTGAAGGATCAATCATTACACAAGCCTCACATCATGGAGCAGCCTCAATCATTGCATGTGAGTCTCACTCCATGGGGCACAGTGTCAATCACTACTTGTGAGTCTCACTCCATGGGCACAGTGTCAATCATTGCATGTGAGTCTCACTCCATGGGGCACAGTGTCAATCGCTACTTGTGAGTCTCACCCCATGGGCTAAGGGTCAATCATTGCACGGGAGTCACACTCCATTGGGCACAGGGTCAATCATTGCAAGTGAGTCTCACTCCATGGGCACAGTGTCAATCATTGCATGTGAGTCTCACTCCAAGGGCATGGTGTCAATCACTGCTGTGAGTCTCACTCCAGGGGCACAGTGTCAATCGTTGCATGTGAGTCTCACTCCATGGGGCTAAGGGTCATTCATTGCATGGGAGTCTCACTCCATGGGTCTAAGGGTCAATCATTGCACGGGAGTCACACTCCATTGGGCACAGGGCCAATCATTGCATGTGAGTCTCACTCCATGGGCACAGTGTCAATCATTGCATGTGAGTCTCACTCCAAGGGCATAGTGTCAATCACTGCTGTGAGTCTCACTCCAGGGGCCCAGTGTCAATCGTTGCATGTGAGTCTCACTCCATGGGGCACAGTGTCAATCACTGCAGTGAGTCTCACGCCATGGGGCACAGTGTCAATCACTGCGTGAGGGTCATAGCATGGGTGCAGCCGGGGTCATTGCATGTGTGCCTCCCATTACGGGGCACAGTGTCAATCATTGTGTGAATCTCACACCATTGAGCGCAACCCCAACCGTTGCATGTGAGTCTCACACCACAGGGTTCAGTTGCATTTGGAAATCGCATGAGTCTGGCACCACGGACAGCAAGCCTAGGCAATGCGTGGGAGTCTAACACTGACCCTCTGCTTGTGACTGTCGCCATAGTTTGCATGCAATCACTACATGAGTATCGCCCTACAGAGCAGAATCCGGGTCACTGGCTAGTATCAGCGGCACGCCTTTGAGCGCAGTCTGCCTTTGGGTCGTGCGAGTGTCACATCTGGGACCGCTGTCTCCGTCACTGACAGGAGTGCAGGGCCAGACTCAAGGTCTCAAATTTCGAGCACACTCACACGATATTCGAACTATCTTGATGCCCCGTCGCTTCGTACACAAAAGCCCCTTTTCAATTACAAGATAGCACTTTCATCCAAAAACCTATTTTTCCCTGTGTGAACCTTCAAACCCTGTGATCTCCGGCACTTTTCCATTTAAGGCACCGCTTGAAAATATAAGAAGCGCAGGTGTGCGGTGCCCTGGTCTCTAGCCACTGCAAACCACTACCTGAGTCTTTACAATGAAATGCGAAGCTAAACAGATTGCAAACTTGTAATGTTTTTGCAGTGTATTTTGATTCTTTGAGATACACAGGAAAAAGGGGAAGAGGTGTAAGGGGTGTTATCAAGGGAGACTAGCGCTTCACGCAGCGCCCCATCCCCTTTAGCGCTGGAGGAGGAGGGGGGCGGCATCAACCCTTGTGTGCCCCCAGCTGGAGAGAGCCGTCAGCAGCGTACAGGGCTGCAGTGAGCGCGCGACTCTGGGATCTGGTGAGAGCACGTCGGAGACAGCGCGCAGAGAGGGGAGGCGGCAGCATCACCAGCGTCAACAACGTCAACAGCAGCATCAGTACCGAGCCAGCATCAGTACCAGCATCAACAAAATCAAGACCGGCATCAGCTGCATCATTAACTTGAGCCACAGGCCCGGCAGATGGAAGAGGGGTGGACGGGCGAACGCCTCCTCTCCACCAGCATCAACTGCCTGTGCCGCTTGTGAGCAGAGCCAGGCTCGGAGGTCCCCACCCGAAGCCGGCAGCATGTCTTGAGGGCTCCGGCTTTGTGCTCACCTGCCATGGGGAACCAGGATGGGAAGCTGCGGAAGAGCACCGCTGCGGAGGCACTGCCGGAGGACGCTTCCGGGCCCAAGGATGCTGAGGGCACAAAGAAAGGCGGCGGCCGTAGGACATTGGGCAAGCCGACAGACAAAAGGAAAAGCAAGTCGGAGACGGCGTCGGGCGGCCGGGCGTCCGTGTTCAGCACCTTACGCATCCGCAAGAGCCGAGGGCACAAGGATGGCGGTGGCGGGGGCTCCAGGGAGGACGTGCTGGGCAGCCAGGCCCTGCACACTGGCGAGCTGGACAGCGCCCACTCCGTGACCTGCAAGACGCCCGACCTCAGCCTGTCCGCCGACGAGACGGGGCTCTCGGACGCCGAGGCGGAGCCGGGCTGGGCCGGGCGCGTGGCGCCGCCGGTGGAAGAGGTGGCCCAGGCGGGCACCCAGCCGCGGCGGGAGGGTCAGAGGGGCAGCTCGGGCTCGGACACGGACATCTACAGCTTCCACTCGGCAGCCGCCGAGCAAGAAGACCTGCTGTCCGACATCCAGCATGCTATCCGCTTTCAGCTGCACGGGGAGGTGGGGCGCGGAGCCCCAGGCCGCCCGGCGGGATCCGAGCCGTCAGCCCTGGAGAGCTTCAGCGACAAGGACAGCACCAGCCCCGACACAGAGCCTGCTGCTTACACACAGGCCAGCAGTGGCACCGAGGACAGCACAGGGCTCCTGCCCCCTGAGCCGTGTGTCAGCCCGTGCCCTGAGCCACAGGGACATAGCGCTGACCCCCCCGAGGAGGTGGCCACTCCCACCCAAAGTCATCACTCCCCCACCGTGTCCCCCAGTGAGGCTGGCACCCTTCTGCTTGCCGACGACACCACGCAGCAGCAACAAGAGGAGTGGGTGCTGCTGGACTTGGCTGGCACTCCTTGCTCTCCAGGGGGTGGCTTGGAGGAGAAACCCCCTGACCATGCCACAGAGGTCACCACCCCACAGAATGGCTCCATCGGCAGTGGCGGCCTGACACCCAGCTGGACTGAGTTATCCCCCAGTTCACGTGTCTTCAAATATCCCTCCCCCAACTCGGTAAAGCCATATCCACCAATCCACCCCTACTACATAAAAACCACCACCCGCCAGCTCAGCTCACCCAATCACTCTCCCAGTGGCTCACCTGGACAGAGCCCGCGCTTCCAGCGTCGACAGCAGGAAGGGCTCAACCTGAGGAGGGGCGCGACCACCCCGGACAAACGCAGAGGGCCCAGAAACCGGGCCAGACTGTCCCATAGCCGCTCAGCAGATTGGACCGAGGAGTTATGCAGAGGCTCCCGGAAGCGCAGGCATCTCCAGGAGGGTGAGGGCAGCACCCCGGAACTTTTGGAGCATTCTGGCCTGGGAGCTGAGAGCCTTCCCACCCTGAGCAGGAAACACTCAGTGGCACCGGCCGGCAACGATGCATTCCCAGATGTCTTCTCTGGTAAGTCTTCCTGGCTATCACGTGTAGGTACTGGGCTTTGGCTACATTACACCAGCCATAAGTATAGTGCAACTCAACTTTCTTTTGGCTCGAATCCTTCTCACTGCTCAATACCAAAGGGGAAATATGAGTAATGCCTTAGAAGTAAAACAAGCAAGGAGTTTCAGGCCCAGTGGGTCAGTGGGTAAATCCCTAAAAGGATCTGATGCCAGAAGAGCTATGGGAGTGATTTGATGGATTTTACTGAGAGCATGTCAAACACCCTTAGAGTCAAAAAGAGAAATGTTGAGGTATCTGAAATGCACAAATGTACTGCTGCGCTGCACATTTTATTTTTGCCGGACTGTGAAAACATATTTTAGTTTTATGCTTTCTTTATAAATGGATGTTATGGTATTTGTGTAGAACGAACCTAGCTCGAAAGCAAAAGAGAGCGTACCACGAGGCTTTTTAGTATAAAATAACAGTGGTTCAAGTCATAGATGCTAAAAAGGATAGCTTCCTTGGTATGATATGAAATGAATGAGTGATATTCAAAAAATGTATGAGATTTCGCTTTTTTTTTAAGCCATGGAGTGAGGCAAATTTAGGGGTGAGGAAAATTAGTGTAATTTGCTTTTGCGTAATTAATACTAAATTCTGCATAACCTATGCTCTAGAATGTTGCCACAAAGGAAAATATAGCAAACAAACCTTCTCAGACACTTTAAACATGCCTATTTCCATTGATTAAAGGCTAAAAAGGAATGATTATGAATAAAATTAGGGTGCTGCTGCAAAAAAAAAAATTCACTCAGGCCTAGTCACATGCTGCTTTTCTGGAATGACATTTCTTTTGCTCTGTGCGGTGGCACTCGTGTGGGTATTAGGAGGGTTTTACATTCAGAAAGGAAGATTGTTTGTAACTGTGAAGGTAGCTTTCAGACTGTGTTTTAGAATTATACTTCTAAATCTAACCATAGCATGATAGGAGGATTGTCAGTGCTTAGTTTGAGCCGGTGGTTGCAGGTGGTTGCAACGGGCCCTGTTTTTTTGGGACCAAACATAATTTATTATCATTATGCTTTGTCCCAGAGCAAGTCAGAAAAGGGGTAAAGAAAGAGGAAGGGATTATGTAAAAAGAGTGACAAAAAGGGGAAGGCAGAGATGAAAAAGAGCCAACAAGTGTGAGCTAAAAAGGTAGTAAGTTTCTGGAGGTTGGGTGAAGGAGGCATGAGGTGGAATCAAGACTATGCAGCCTTGACATTCAACAATTCCAACATACGGCTGGCCGGCCATGAGATTATGAGAAAACGTTTGGACTCCAGCACTTATTATTTTACAAATGAAGCCCTGAGAATTCCATGGCTAGACCCGCTAGGGATGGTGTGGTCACTGAGAGAGTGTCATGTACTTATGAGGTAAAGCGGCATGCAGCACTGCCATAAATAACCACGTTTTTGAAGAATCAACAGTAAAGACAGTATTTCTGCTTGAACTGGCTCTAGATCCCATCCCTGCTCAGTTTTATACAGGTAACACAATACTATATCACCTTGTACTGGTTTTACTACAGAAAGGCATGCATGATTTTCTCTAATTGTGAAACGAACCCTCCTAAAAAAAACAAGATCAAGACCAAGGTTATGGTTTTTGGCCTCCATCAAGGTCCAGGACGGATAAAGATGCAAAGAAATTTCTTTAGTAGTAAATAATAATGAAAATACATTTCTATGAATCGTATGATAACAGTTGAACTGCCCTTCTTCTCCCCCTAGTGTTAGCTAAGAAGTTAGTAGCAGTTACTACCAGGCGATCATTAACTAGAAACATGGAAGTTTATCTCAACTTTCTCTAAGAAAGACATATGAGGCCACGGTTGCACAAGCTTTGGTGGAAGCAGGGCCGGACTGGGAACTAAAACGGGCCCTGGCAAAGTGCTCGGCCGGCGCCCACCCGGGGTTTGGGGGTGCTGCCAAGCTCTTTGCCAGGGCCGGTTTTCAGCCGATTTTGTTACAGGGCCGATTTTGCAGCTATGCTGCAAAAACGGCCCTGTAACAAAAACGGCCCCCAGGGGCCCAAAACCGGCCCCACCCGTGCGGCGCACTGGGGGATTGCCCGGTGCCCGCTACGGCCAGTCCGGCCCTGGGTGGAAGGCATCTCTACTTGTAATAGCAGTGACTCAGGACTGAACAAAGATAGAAGATAGGATACCCGTTGGGTGACAGTTGCGCTATATAAGACTTCCATACAATACAATACAATACAAGAAAGAAAGGTTTAGAAGGGTGCTCTGTGCTTAAGTGTCTGCACCCATGGTTGAATTAAGGACTGAATTAAACAACTTCTTTGCCAAAGGGACAACCCTTTGCACTATGTTAATTTGGATTTTCAGTTGCTCTGCCAGGGTCTTTTTTTGTTGGAATTTTATGATAGAGACTAGTACCCAAATTAATACTGATCTGCAACAAAGAATATAGCAAGATGTATTCATTCCATTTCAAAATCTTTATTCGGATAGAGAATAGCAACAAAATAAAGTCACACAAAGACAAGCATTATATTATAGACAAGTAGAAAAAACAAAAAAACAGCTTTCAATAAAAGCCCTACTAATTTAAATTGTTCATAATCATTGTGGGGGGGGGGGGTTAAAAACGAATCTACAGACAGTATCAATTTAATTAATAATAAGCATGATAGCAATATATACAAATTAATTCAATAAAACAACCTTCATAAAGTGCACATTGTGTTACTGACGCATACTGCAACTTTTAAAAAGGTGCCTACACGAAAAGTTAATTCATCATCTTCCAATTTAAGAATGTTCATGTAGGCAACTCATAAGTGAGCAGGCAAGGTTTTTTTTAAAAAACGGTATCAAAAACTGTTTTGTATATTCCATATAAAAAGGCCAGAAAATTAAAAAGTGAAGTGTTGTTTGGCCGTTCGACCATCGCATGGGCATGGTAATTGATCTAAGTTGACATTATACCCCATGGGGAAGCAAAGTAAGAATTTAGCTGTGCCAGCCTTTACACGGAAGAGGAGCCCTCTCTCCCTATCGGTTTTAAAAGATAACTAGATGGCTTGTATGAAACATCCTTGACAGGTAGATAGCCACAGTCGTTTTCTGGACCTCCCTTTCATGAATTACTTTGCTATAATGTGCATATAATGCCCCTCGAAGAACTTTTTTGTTCATACTATTTGCTTTAATAGGATTAAAAAACACCTGTACTTGATTAATACAACCCAAGCTCTCCCTCACTGTGGCTAGCCATGGTATATCCCAACCCTTCTCACACTTGAGGCAGTCGCGTATTATCTCTCTAGTGAGGGATGCTGCTGGGTATTTCCAAATTGCAAGCCAAAATAAGGCAGGGCGAGCCTTTATATAATCTTCTATGTAATGCAATTTCATTTAGCTGTGGCAGACATATTGTGATGTGGAGATCGGTGCTCCCAAGAGTTTTTAACAAATTCTGTCAGTCAGTCAGTCAAAAAGTCTTTATTCGGTTTAAGTGCAAACCATAAAAGCATACTACAATAAATAAACTTAAAAATACAGAATTCATTTTAAATAACCATTACAGCTAAAAAACACATTGACACAGATTGATGAAATAGAGCAATGTGTCCAGTTAAAAAACATTAAAAGGGATACAGTTCATTTCCTCAAGGAGCGATTTAAAACAGATAAAAAATTCGCAATGTTAAAAGTTTCCCAGACATCATTTAACATCTGAAGGTAAAGAAGAGCAGGTCTCACCTGAACAAAGCCTTTGTTTCTTAATATAGGGAATAAAAAGCGTTTCCTTATGTCAATAAAGTGCTCACAGAAGAAGAAAAAATGTGTCATGTCCTGTGGAGAAAAATTATCACAGGAACAAGGGCCAAGATCCACAGCCCTTTTCCAGCCTTTCCTATCTCCAAACAAGAGGTGTAATTGATTTAGTCTAAATCTAGTCAGTAAGAAACGATGATTTGCGTTTGTGACATAGCCTAAGTATGGTTCCATGGATGGTGTAGTTTTACAGAGCTGGTGAGCCCTAACGGTGCCCTTAACCAGCTCGTTCCCTTCCCTATCTATGGTAGATATGTACACAAATGTTTCTTTACACCATTTAATGTCACCTTTTACTAGGGCCTCTGGGGACTGATATAATTCAGGTCTACCTAGCTTTATGGCCAGGTTCTGAATATATTTCAGCCAAGGTATACGGGACCCAAAGTCTAGCAATGTACAGTCTTTCATGATTGTATGGTTTAATTGTAGGTCCGGGTTAAGCCAAATGCTAATCCATTTCAATAATGGGGCCAGGGCAATACTATCTTCTACAGAACCGATTCCAAGTTCCTGGTGGACATTATAGTTGGCAGTTGAAATCGGGACTGAGAGGAGGTTTTTTAGAAACCTATCCTCAACGATCTGAATGCTTTTGACATTTTTGTGGCCCCATATCTCGGCTCCATACAATGCCAAAGAGAGGCATTTAGCTTTATAGACTTGAATAAGAGCCCTCATTGGTCTGGCGCCTAGCTTTCTGGCAAAACCCAGAACACCCACTGTGGCTCTAGATAAAACAATCTTTTTTGCTGTAATTTGGGTTACCCAGGAACCTTGGTCGTCAAAAAGAACACCCAGATAAGGAAATGAAGATACCCTGGATAATTGGTGACCCCCACATTTAAACGTTTTAGACTTAGCAGATTTTGGACCAATAACCATGAAATGTGATTTAGCAAAATTGACAGTTAAATCCAAGGCCTTCATAAAGCCCGCAAATGAATCTAGCAGTAACTGTAGGCCCACTCCCGTTCTTGCAAGTAAGGCGGCGTCATCAGCATATAAGAGTGCGGGGATTAAACATTTCCCTGCACGAGGGATATCATTACATGAGGTGATTAAGGCATTGTCTAATTCATTTATGTAAAGAGTAAAAAGCAGGGGTGCCAAAATGCACCCCTGTCTAACTCCATTAGATATGGGTATGTCTTTTGTGCAATTGCCCGATTGATCGTACCGTACTGTAGCCGATAGATCCCTGTGAAGATCAGCTAAGAAGTAGACGATGTTTTTGTCTACTCCATGGGATAGGAGCAAGGACCATAGTTTTGACCTATTTACACGGTCAAAGGCCGATAACAGGTGCATAAAGGCTACCAACAAGGTACCCTTCTTGGCCACCGTGTATTTGCCTATTAAGAGTTGTAAGTTTAGACATTGGTCTATGGTGCCCATCCCTTTTCTCAATCCGTACTGAACCTTGGAGAGTGTTCCTGTTTCCTCTAGCCAACCAGTCAATTGGGCAAGGACAACCCTCCCCAGTACTTTCACAGATGAATCTATTAAGGAGATTGGACGGTAACAGCTCGGATCACCTCTGTCACCTTTTTTAAAAATAGGTATGATGACAGATTTCGCCCAAGTCAACGGTAGACCCAGTTGACATGCGTTAACGAAGACGTTAAATAAGATTTTAGACCAGATTTTTATGTCTGATTTAAAAAGGTCAGCCGGGACTCCATCAGGTCCCGGCGCCTTATTACTTGTCATTTGCATAATGGCATGTGTGACCTCTAATTCTGTAAAGGATAGGGTATAATTCTCGGAGTTCAGTATAGGCGTCACCCTAGGGCCATCTCCATCATACACCTGTTTGAAATGGCTAAACCACTTGTCTTCTTGAATACCGCAATCAAGCTCATTGTTACTTTTACCGTTAAAAAAAGGCTTGTTTACGATAGTCCAAAATTTGGCACTATTTTTAATGACATCAAGGGATAGAAGTTCGTCCCATGCCTCTTCCCTAATTTCATTTTTACGCTTATTCTGGGCCTTTTTGTAGGCTTTCCTGAATACAGCGATTTCTGCTCTGTCTGGTGGGACGGCTTTCAGAGCTCTCATTAACTTCCGTTGGGCTAATGAGCAACTGTGATCAAACCATTTCTCCCCGTTCATGGGTTTGGCCTTGCAAGCTTTTTTAAGGTCACTATTTACCTGTGAACAAATTTTGCCATAGGCGGTCAGGACCACTTCACCAAAAATCCCGTCTTGCAAACACGTATGCATTTCATCCCCAACCTTTTCCAACAAATTCTCATTAAAGTCCTTTGGGACCACTTGACACCATTTCAGGCGACGTGTTTGGTCAGTTGGCCTTATGTCCAGGGTTCTGGCAGTCGGATTGTCAGATTCTCTTTTCCTAAGATCGTCAGACAGAGTTATCTGGACAGGATTATGATCACTATAAGTAGACCAGATAACCTTATACCGACTTACATTATCTGCTAAGGTTGTACTGACAAAGATGTAGTCAATAGTGGAACCCAGACCAGTTCCTTTGTACTTTGGGATATCATTTAAATGGTTGACGGGGTGAACCAAAGCATTGTCGGCAAGAAGCTCTTCTAGATACATGCCCTGTGGTGTGTGTTCGAAGTGTATATTTCCTTGGTTTGAAGGACCTAAACTGTCCCATACAAAACAGTTGCTAAAACAATGATGAACATTAAAATCGCCAAGCACTATAACCGAATAGGGGTTCTTGTTATTTTCATTATACATTTGCAAGAAATCATATAGACTGACCAAGTGTTCATTTGG
Source organism: Triturus cristatus (assembly GCF_964204655.1). Lineage (NCBI taxonomy): Eukaryota > Metazoa > Chordata > Amphibia > Caudata > Salamandridae > Triturus > Triturus cristatus. Next base: position 1,255,391,487 of record NC_140589.1, on the reverse strand, counting down.
TGTACTTTTAGTAAACGAATTATAAAAATTAACAATAAGCCAATTCCCATTAGAGTTGGATTGAATTTCCACTGCTAAACAGTGAGGCGAACCTGACTCCACTTTGCTGTATTTACCCTCGAGTGACAATGAAATGAGAGTGAGAAGTCCGCCCTTTGCCCTCCCCCGGCAAGAGACCACCGCAGGTGACCAAAAGGCAGAAAACCCATCCAACAAGAAGGTACTTTCGGTGTCCCAAGTTTCTTGTAGCCCAATGATTTCATGGCCTGATAAACAATCCCTCCATAAGGGATCATGCGCTTTGCTGTTAAGGCCGGCTATATTCCAACTAAGGACACTTGTGCCTGCAGGCTGTATTGGAACAACAGCTATGCTATCCACATTATCAACATTAACATTCCTCACTATTGTCATAGCATGAGGGGTGCCCTCAGCACTCATACTTAACTCAATTCCACTTAATCCCTGGTCCACCTCCAGTATCGGGGTTGAAACTTCCCTAGTGGATAAAGAGGTAACCCAATCATGGTGAAGTCAATCATTTGAGTCTAGATCACTCAGAGCTTGAAAACGGTTGAAAGTAACGATACCATGAGAAGACTGTCCATCAGGGCAACGTGCTCTACCCTCCAATGGATCACTAATAGGTGGTTTTGTCTGTTGCCTATAAAATAGCCCAATGGTCGAACACTAAAACCCTGGTCGGTATGAGGAAGCAAAGTAGCTTTTAATAGGGTATTATTGACTAAGGAAGGATTTCTAAAATTTATTATGACACAATCCCCCTTTGTTTTTTTACGAGAATGCCCTATCCATGAAACTCTTCTAGTAGTTGAGATCTGATGGGCCAAATGCACTGGAAATCCACACTGTTTATTTAACCACGAAACAGTTTTGTTCTTAAGAGATTCGTGGGATTCTATTTTGGTATTTTGGGAACCATCCTTCAGGGGAGGAACATTTGTTAACACTACAACAAAAGGGGCGCACTCAGAGGGTAAGTCTGGTTGCGCTCCTCCTGTATGCATAAGCCTGGGTACGTGGTTGCTCCTTGAACAGCTATCTAGTGGTAAAATATTATTCACATTGGTCATGGGTACAACAGCCGGAGGTTCAACACAATTAGGAATTGCCTTTAGGGATTTATGAGGGTCAACAGATCCACATGAACCCCCAACCACACTACAAGGTTTCACGGAGGAGTTATTACGAAGGGCCACGAGCTTACGTAAACCTTCAATCTCTACCGATAGTTCGCCAATCTTGGCTACTAGGGGTTCAACTATTTTTATAATTTTAGCCTCCAAAAAGCCTACCAAAGAGTCTAATTGGTCGGGATCAATCTTAGTTGTTAGATTATTAGAAGAGGCTTCCTTCAAGGTGTCCCCAATTAAAAACGCAGAACCTGTTTTTTTGTGGCTACTTCGTGCACCTCCCCGTTTCGATTGAATGTATTTACGGGGTCTCAAAACTCTCTCTGTTATCGGGTCCGGGGATACCTGTGAAGGAAACTCATTAACATCTTTTGGAGGATCCCTATTAGCTTCAGGCAAATCTTGTTCAATAAGAACTAGATCGCCCGGGGTAACCAAATCATGATTATCATTGGAACTATTCACACCGTGAAACGGAGGGGATGAAATGGTGGATGTATTATTCAATAAAGGGGAGATGATAGTCGAAGTGGAACCTTGACCTAGAGATTTGCGCCTTTCACTGTTAATTTTGGTAACTACTTTAACTAGGTAGTTGTCTAGGGTTGAAGCAGTGGCAGATTTGTTTCCCAACGTGGGTTTAGACATGTTAAACAAGTCCCTACGAGATCCTAAAACAACAAATTAAACTATAACAATATATGTTTAACACCAACACATACAAATATACAAGTCATCCAAATGGGGTAATTAAAATCAGCACTACAGCGTCATAATTCCTGGGGATAGGCAGGTCACCAAGTCCAGAATATCGCGGTTAAATACCTTGCGGCTTAATAGCGTGGCCCGACCCGGCCTCTCTCGGTCCTCTGAGGGCCTCAGAGGGCGCGCCCTTTGCCCGGGCTTAGCCCAGCACCGCCCGCGCGCGTCCCGCGACGCGGAGAAAGCGGGCGATTTTTAAGCGCCTCTGGGCGCGTGAATGACGTCAGGGGCCCAGAGTAGTCTGGGGGCTGTAGTCTCCCCCGCTCCGAGCTGCGAGGTGCTGTGGCGGCGGCAGGGGAGAAACGCAGCCCAGGAGAGCCAGGATTCAGCGACCGTAGGACCGGGCAGCAGAGCGTCCAGCAGAGCCCACAGCAGGTATGAGCACACCTTGTTTCCTCCTTTCCCTTCCTTTCAAATTCTGTCTTCTTCACGCTGGGTACTGTTACTCTTTGTGAAGCCCCAGACCTCCGCACCATATGTTGCTGTAGGAATACATTGAGCTTTATAGATTTTCATAATTGCTAAAATTATCCCGGTCCTTTTGGTCTGCGGGAGGCCAATAATTGAATTAAAAGCTTTACAAAACTTGTTCCTGCTATATACCACATGGTCAACCCAGGAACCATTAGCAGAAAAAACTAGCCCTAGGTAGGGAAAAGTGCAAGTGCGTTGTAATTTTTGGTTGTCTACAGTGATGGAGTTTAGAAGGTACTTTTTTGGTCCACATGACATCATAAAGGATTTTTTTAAATTGGTGCAAAGATCTAGAATAGCCATAAAATCCACAAAGCCCAGCACTAGGATATGTAAAGCATTGGGTGTGTGGCCCATTAAGACTGCGTCGTCTGCATATATTATGGCGGGGAGTGTCTTACCATTGATCCTAGGGACATCATTAGTAAGTACTGTCAAAGATTTGTGTAAATCATTGATAAATAGAATGAAATACAGAGGGGCCAAGACACACCCCTGCCTAACCCCACTGCCAATTCTGATGCAGTTTGAAACCTCCCCAGCCTTATTGATCCTCACCCTTGCTTTCAAGTCCTTATGGAAGTAAGCTAAAAAGTGAACTAAAACCTCATCCAAACCATATTCTAAAAGAATAGACCATAAACAAGACCGGTTAACAGAATCAAAGGCTGAAGTAAGATCCATAAAAGCCAGATATATTGGAGAATGCTGGGCTATGGTATACTTTACAATAATTAAATTGAGATTTAGGCACTGTTCAATTGTGCCTATTTTTGTTCTAAATCCTAACTGGCATGGTTGCAAAATACAAACCTCCTCAGCCCATGCTTTTATTTTATTGTATAAGATCCTTCTTAGGATTTTCATTGTGTTATCTATCAGGGAGATCGGTCTGTAGCACCTTGGCTGGGAACGGTTGGCCTCTTTAAAAAATGGTACGATAATGCTTGTTGACCCAGTGCTTGGGAGCAGGGCATTAGTTAAGTTAATTAAAAAGATTTAATAAGAGCGGCGCCCAGAACTCAGGTTTATACTTTATCAAGTCAATGGGCAACCCGTTAAGTCCGGAGGCTTTGTTCCCCAGACTCTGTTGGATGCCATTTTCAACTTCAAGTAAGAATATTGGAATCTCAGAAGGAACCAGGTGGTCTACAGGGACCTCATTATGTGTAGGAGCTGAGTAAATCATAGAAAAATGGGCTTCCCATGCCTCACTAGTTATATTTCAGCTTATCGAGGTCAATAATTGTCCCATGGATCTCATTTCTTTGACCGCTGCTAAAAATCGTTCCCATTCTTTAATAATAATAATAATAATAATCTGGCATTTGTAAAGCGCGCAGCTACCTACCAACGGAGGTGTCCCGGCGCTGTACTTATACCGCAGAGGAACCCATCCTGGCTTTCCCTGTGAAGTGTCCACTCCTGGGCACCCCCAAGGTGCATCCAGGCATCCCCTGCGCTGTTGGGGCCGCCTGTGTAAGTGCGTCCCTAGACCTCATTCACAATTCTTCCTTCCTATGTGAGATGGCTACCTTGTACTTTTTCCTAAGCAATTTGATAAGGGAGGAATTTCTGGGGTTTGTTGAGAGTGCCTTGCGAAGCTGTCTATCAATTAAAGAACAGTCACCATTAAACCATCTCGGTCCATGTTGTGCTCCTGGGGTTGGTTTGGATAATATAGATTTGATACCCTCACATCATTTTGAGAAGGCATCAATTACCTTTGGATTGAAATCTTGTAATGACAAACATGAATCGATAAGTCTCCGTATAGACCTTTACCATCTTGGAGAAGAGATCAATATTATTGGCTCCTTGCCAAACCAATCTTAGGTTGTCTGTAGAGGGGGTCAGGTTCCTAGCGACGCATTTATTGTTATATGTCGGCTTAGGGGAGATTTTCAATACTATATTAATAGGATTGCGGTCACCATGAGACGCGCGGGGACAACCTCAGCTTCCACTAAGCAGTCCTCAAGACTAGGAGAGATAAAAACATAATCTATAGTGGAGGCACTACCCCTACTTCCAAATGTTGGTTCAGGGGGATTATTTTTATCTGTTATTGCAGCAGTTTCCATCACATTGATTAAATTATGATTAAGTAGATTATCCAGTAATGCAATGCCCCTATTAAATGGATGCACCTTAATACTGAGTCCTGTGAATGGGTTAATTTCCTTAGAGATCTTGGCATTAAAATCACCCCCCAAACAGATACCAGCTGTATTGCCAAATCCGTTACAATGTTGTAGAGTTGTGATGAAATCAAACAAATTAATACAATTTACATTAGGTACAGAGTGAAAATCATTATTATAAAAATGAATTAAGCATATGGGTACACCCCTTCTATATATTAGTGATTGAAATGTATCATTATTTGTATCTAAAACCTTGATGCTACCTGCCGCAGCAATATTGACCCAAATTGAGAGACCACCAGAGGGGCGACAAAACTTAGGAATTGGGGCAAGAGTATTATAGCATTCAAACCCTTCGATGTATAAATCTTGCGTAGCCCAGGTCTCCTGAAACATAAGAATGTCCTGTTCTCGTATTATATCGAGCCAGTCTGGTAGAATAATTTTTTACTCTAAGCCAGCGACATTCCAACTTAATATATTTAAATTCAAATCATTAGGTACTTTATTTAACGTAACATGTTCACTTGGCTCTAAGGAGTGCAAATGAGCATTCAATATAAAGGTGATCTCATTGGTTACCAATGAGGGCGTCAGTCAGTCCCGGGTATCCAGATCTGACAGTGCTGAAAACGTATTATACATAATAGGGTAAGGGGCTTTTTTTGTCAAGGGCCCAGTAACCGGTTTATAGAAATAGCCCAAAGTTAATGGGTGGATGTGTGTGGGGTTAGTGGTAAAGTCCTTATGTGCCTTCAATAGTGATCTGACCATGGACGGTCTAAGAAAATTGATCACTATGCAGTCCCCCTCTAGATTCTTTGGTGACAAGCCCAACCACCCTACTCTCCGTACCATGATAATGTTATTCATATCTGACGCCTTAAACCTCCTATGTTTGGATAGCCAGTCCACACATTTATTACGCAAATCATCCCAAGTCTCCCCCTGTTATTTCTTAAGAGTAGACATCCCTGCCAGCACCAAGACACAGGGGCACGCTGCTGGGGGCAATCTTAAAACCTCTGTGTTGGGCTCGAAGGTTCCTTTTCTCGGGAAATCAGATGGGCTGTTACTCATACTGCCTGGGTTTGGGTCCACGCCGCATAGGCTAGCCACTGGATCAGACTGATATGTGGATGGCAAATTTTGGGCAGTCCTGACTGTGTTTCTGCATTAGTAAAAGCGAAGGGATTTTCTGCCACAACATTAGGCTTTAGTAAGAGACACTCCTTAACTTTACTACATATTATGCATGAGCTTTCGATTAAAGGACCACTAGACAACATTGGAATTGGGGACAGTGACTTAGAACTAGGCCCAGCATCAATTATCGGAGTTGAACCCCTCCTTGTGTTAACAACAGTCCGGTTGGTCTCTTGTTGTTGACTCATTTTGTTCATCAAAGCGTCCAGATGATCTAGGCATTCCCAGAGGGAGGTAAAATTCTCGTCTATCTGATCCTTGATTCGTGCAAAGACAGTGTCCACAACAGTGTCAAAAAGCATATCCATCGGAATACTATGTTCAGGTTTGGAAGATGCAGCTTCAGTCTGTGTGTGCTAATAGAACTAATTGGTGCAACCTCTGGGATATGAACATTTGAGGGAGACTGTATCCACGAGCTCAAAACAGTACGTGCTGAGCTAGAGCGAATAGGTTGTTTACTTTTAGAACTGGTAGGCTTCCCGGGCTTCCTCTTACGCTTAGCCACTGGGACTGCAACAGGTTCTGGTGTGGTCGTGTTTAACTGTTGCCCTATCATATCATCTCCCTTGGAACTCCCACCTAGAAAAGCTGTATAGTTGGAGCTGGATCCCAAAGGCATCGAAGTGTAAGGTACAATTATGGGCATGTAGTTGACTTCGGGTCGCGAGACAAAATCAGCTGTGGTCGCTCCTACTATTGAACCATTCAGTAATGCCTCATTTCCCAGGCACAAACGTCGTTCGGTTAGTTCAATTTCACTAGAGTCAATGCTATCGACCCTTTCCAACATACTATCAATGCTAGTGGTAGGAGGCCACAAAGGCAGTGTCACTGTGCGTTTCCCCATTGTTTAAACTTTATGTACGTTCTATCAGTTTATGATGGTATACGAGGGCACTCACCTCAGTCAGTTAGTCACTTGGTTATTGGGAGATGAATGGGAGGGGACCAGCCCTGCCTCTTCCTGTTGCTGACGGGCCCACCCTTAGCCCGGGCTTCGCCCGTGCGGAGGGCTGGCATTCCTGCTCGTGTCCCGCGATGCGGGAGCCCTGGCCAAGATTTAAGTGTCTCCTGCCACGTGGGTCGAATTGTTGGCGGCGTTGGCGGCGGCCGTGCCGCTCAGCAGGCTAGGGATTGTGGTTTGCCCCCCCCCGCGGCCACAAAAACAGTCAGGAATGGTGGGAGCCCTGGGCGAGATTTAAGCGCCTCCTGGCGCATGGGTCGAAGCGTTGGCGACGGCCGTGCCGCTTAGCAGGCTGGGGATTGTGGTTTGTCCCCCCGCAGCCACACAGTTAGGAACGGGCTTTTATTAATTAGTTGCTTGAAAATCCAAGTGAAAGTAATACATGTCAATATATTTAAAACTTCTTGAGATTACAGTATCCCCAATGTATTTCTTGCCTTGCCATTCTTCAGAGTGAAAGTATCCAACTGTAATTAAATCTGCTGCGCTTCTCGGGGAGCAAACGCTGGGAGTCCAACAGCAAGATGTATTATGAGTGATTGGCTGTCCAAATTGGAGTTAATAATAGCAGATTGTCTGCCGCCCAAACACCTATGAAAGTAAAACACCATACTTTAAAATTGGCTGCATACAAAACGACATTAATTATCCCACCACTAAATGTGCACAAAGCATTTCTGTTTAAAAGAGTTTCCAGACTTCGAAGAGAACGTAGGAAGTTTAGATTTAATAAGGTGCCATCATTAGAGTTTAGGGAAAATGGTTAAACCATTGTTAATAGCTTTTACACTCTGCCACTAAAGTTATTTGCTCAAAGTTAACATTGTTTCCGGTGCACTTCTCAGCACTGATGGCTCCCAGGATTATCCATAAGTTATTATGAATCAAGCATTGGCAAATCCAATGCACTTGGCTTGCACTGTGTGAGGAGCCCTGCAGCTAGTAACTATGGGAGAGTTGCAAGTAGGAGGGGCTGGGTGAATGAAGCCAGTGTGGTCGTGAGTATCAGGGTCGATGATCCAGCCAGGACCGCAGATGCTGGTTCTGCTGTTAACAGGTCTACAATTAATGTGGGTGCAATGAGGAACTACTTTTCCACGTTACCAAAATCATAATGTAAAATCAATGACACAGTGTAAGTATTAGCAAAATGCTGCGGCCTTGTATTGATCAACCGAGCTGTCTGTAACCATACTCTGGAAAGGGATGAGGGCGCACACTTTTTTACAGGTTGATTTCAACATTTGTTTAGTTTAAACTAGATTATGTGAATCAGCTATTGGTTTCCGGTGACACCCAGTTGCATTCTGGTACTTGCACATTTAAGCATTTTCATGATGGGCTTATCGAGGCTATTATTGATTGGCAGAGGTGTTATGGACTCCAGGAAGAGAACCTTTCAAGGTCAAAGAATATCTGCCTACGGAAGCAATACAGAGGAACAGGCAAAGGTCTACACCAGAAAAAGGCAAACACAAACAAGACAAAACACAGGAACAGCATAGAGAAGGCAAAGCAATCCTAATGTGAACAAACAGGGAACAAAACCAATAATGGACAAACAAACTAGAGTACCACTAGGGCTGTACACATGTAAGAACTTCCCGCAGCAATAGGACACGTCAACATCTCTGTAGATTACTGTTACAGATAGTTACATTACAAATCCAATAGAAAAAGGGCAGCAGAAGTGATTCTGTACCCGGACCTTTCATCACAAACTAGGGTTGTACTTACCTACATGAGACAAGCCCAAATGGGTCCACCATGAGACACAGTGGCAATTCTTGAGAAAATAGAAATGCACAGTGTCGCAATTAAGGCACTTTAGACTATATGTAACTCAAGACCAAGGATGAGACAGCAGTTGCCTCCTGGAAACCAGGAGCCAACCCCTGTACAAAAAGAATGCACATTTACACAGGTGACCACAAAATAGTACACTTACCATTCATAAGAGGCCAACAGAAGTACACAGAGCAAGTGCGAGAACGCAGCTTAAGAGCAGTAGCAAATAGTAAGAGGTCATTCAAGGAAAAACTGTAGAACAAACGGGGCAGGAAAAGCACAAGGATACCAAGAACTTTAAGCAACAAGAGAGTGGATCTGCAAGGGAACAACAGATTGTAGGAGAAGCACAGAGCAGGGGCGTAGCACAGGCCCCCGCAGCCCCGTGGTGCGGGGGTGGCCCCCGCACTCCAGGGGCCCCCTCACTCAGTCTCAGCAGAGCCATCAAGCAAGTTTCAAGTCTGTGCGCGCACGCGCACCATTTAACTCATGAGTGAAGTTCAATCATGAATTAAATGGTGTGCACCGTGGCGGTCTTCCCATAAATTAAATGGTGCACGCCGCGCACGCCACGGCCAGCGGCCTCTTCATTATTTAAATGGTGCCGATTTGGCACAGCGGCCTCTAATTGGTTAGTAATGGTAGTGCGCACGCGCACGCCCGGGCCCCAGCTGGGCCTCTATTCTTAATTATATGGTGCTCGGTGGCGCGCTGTTGTCTACGCGAATCCACGTCTATGCGAGTGCATGGCCGTGGGCTTCAGGGTGGGGCACAATGCCATTGTCGTGCACATTGTGCAGCGGCAGCGCAATTAAAAGTGCTGGACTCAGGAGTGGCGTGAGTTGTGAAGTGAGCGAGGCATCCCAGGAGGAGGACCCAGCAGCAGCAAGATATCACTACTGTACTCCTGAGAAGGAGTGGACGATCCAGTCACCGTGCGGCCGCCGGGGCCCAGGCATAATTTAATTATTATTATTACTACTAATACTAGCCCCTGCCTGGCTAGCCTTGCCCTGTCTTTTTGCTGTGCCCACTCGGTGCTCGCGCATGCCTCTGAAGCTGCAGGCCAGGCCTCTCAGGTGAGTGAGTCTGATGGAGATATTTTTGAAACTAGACACAAAATGTGTCTTCTGAATAAATGATAACGTCAGTATAAATGCTCAAATATATGGATGCCATTGCCAAACACCAACAAGCACATTAAATATAGACACAAGCCCTGAACATTCTTCTTCTGCAAGATTCAATTTAGAAAATATGTGCTCAGAAAATGCATCGGGAGTTTAGAGGCTCCTTTGAATTGAGTCCATAATGCCATAGAGATAGAACTCTGAAATTATGCATGTCATAGAGATAGAACCCTGAAATGAAGCAATGCATTATATTCCTCCTCACACACCTCCTGCTGAGGCGGAAGTGCGCATGTTGACGCTGCAGATATGAACTAATTCAGACTTCCTCTGTGGCAAGAAGTCAGAAGATGCCGGGGGTGTGAGAGACATTAAAGGGTGATCCCAGACTCTGGCAGTGCTGCGCTGCGTTATACAACATGTCATTTTACTACTGCTGCCAGATATCCTGGAAGCAATTCCCAGAGGGTGTAGATATATTTAGTACTGCAGATTTCCTGGGACCACCCACCAACATCTATACTTGTAGCATTTCTAAACTCTTCTCAGATCTTTTTCTATACTAGAAACAGTCACAGATTTACCCCAGCCAAGGGCTGCTGTATCTCTCCATCCAAGATTAGAGGAAGAAGCGATGAGCACCAAACTTCGTCGGGGTACAGGGTTAGGGGTTTCTCCACATGACAACGTTTTCCTCCACAGCCCAAAAAAATAAACTTGTACATTTGCAAGGAGGCTCCATTTCGGCTATGCATACTTCTCCACTGTGGGGAACTCCACAGGAGAGATAGGAGCCTTTACCAAAATTCACATGACATTACCATAAATCCACTGTCATCATAGCTGTGCCTTGGTGCAATCACTGCCCACACGTATACGACATTTTTGTGTGTGAAAAAAGCCCCAACAACACTGAATGATTGCTGCCTCCAGGATTTGTTATGATCTTATGTTATTCCTTATAAATTATGAGCCATCATGATTCACAAACACTGACTACCCATCACTTGCGCAAAAGTAAAAACAATGAATTTTCTTTAGAGAAACAGATTAAACAGGCATTGACATTGTGCAGCTCTTCAACAGACAACACCACATAATTTAAAAAGATCCCCAGACTTGAACAGGCAATTGTTTTCATTATTCCTGCTCCTTTCCCATCTTCTCTTGATGACTTATAGCCCTCTGCTTCCGAGGCCGCAGGGACGTGATGGTGCTAATGAGTTCACTCTGTGCGGTCTGCCAGTCTGCTGTCTCAAAGATACTTTGGCCTTTACTTACATCTGACCGGCCAATGCACTGACTTTATAGTTACTGGCGGAGATCGCTGACCCTTGGATTTAAACAAGCCGTGTCCGGCTTCTCCCTCAAGCATACCACCTGGCCTATCAGCGCCTTCTGTGGTGAAAGCATAGCTGCATTTATGCAGTGTGTTGATTGGCCCCTTATCTAGAGCCAGTGGACAGCAGCTTCCCTTTTCTTTGCCCCACCCACCGCCTGTGCTTGATAGTCCTGAAGGTTAGCTGTGGAGTTCAGTGTGTAGGCAGTATGTAGGCCAAATGGGTCTTTTGTTCTGAGTTTTAATGATGATTTCCCCTATTTTACAGCAAAGCCTGAAGCAAGCTCAAATGCACGGCGTGATTACTGAAAAGTGAAAACACCTATAACGTGTATGAAGTGGCAGAAGGCAGCTATCTTATTTTCTTGCCTCGCTAATGTCCGTCCCCAAAGGCTATGTGTGACAGGTCACAGTGTGGGATGATTTGTTTTGGCTGTCTGTGGGCATATAGGGTCTTGTGCATTGTGCTTTCTTGCTTATTTATCTGCTATATAAACCTTGCCGGAGCAAGCTTAAATGCAGAGTCGACATCTCTCATACCTAAGTTATAAAACATATATAGAGCATATGGGTGGCAGCTTCCTTTTTCATTGCCTGTGCAGTACAGTCATGTGGGGTAGCTTTGCAGGTCAGTGTGTCAAGTGACTTATTTCAGCCTGTATGGTCTGGTGCTCTGGGTTTTACTGGTGATTTTTGGATTATACAACAAACCTTGCCTGAAATATCCTTAAATAAACACAGTTGCACAATCCTTGCCAAACACCTACAGCATGTGAAGTGGCAGCCTTCAGCTAAGAGCTTTCTTTTTCCTTGCCTCTCCCACTGCTAGTACTGTCCCCAAAAGAGTCGATGCGACACCTCAGAGAGTGGGCTGATTTGTAGGCTGTTTGTCGGCCTGTTGAATCTGGTATGATGGCTTTTACTGTTGATATCCATTCTATCACCACAAACTTTGCACTGCAGCAAGCATAAATTCATGCAGTCTACCTTACCTTGAAATCACATATATAGCATGTCTTGATAAGATAAAAATTACCCCTATTTGCAAATGGACCGCTCTTTTAGCTTTTATTTTGGTGCCAGGCTTACTTTCTTTCCCAGTGAGTCGCCAATCTATGAACACTTAAGGGCACGCTGGATGACAACAGGAGTCGCTGAGCCAATATGTACCTTTATTACCGTAGGCAGTAAAGTACAGGAAGTCGCTTTGGGAGACTGTAAGACTCCCCAATCCATTGGTAAGGACAGCATTTAATGTGGTGAGAACGGGGGACCTCTGCATGCAGACATTCAGGCCAGCGAGCAATCCAGAGTAAGATGGGGTAACACAGGCAAGGTGATACCGTGATAGGAGGAGCAGAGAGAGAGAGGGAGAGAGGGGGGAGAGACTGAGAGAGAGAGGGAGGGGGGAGAGAGAGAGATGGAAGAGAGAGATAAAGAGAGATAGACATGTTGACTTCTGGGACATATGCAGGGTAATGCCGTGGACGAAAACGAAAGATACAGTATCTGTACAACCAGGGTAGCCCCAACGAGTGCAGATAGGTGGGAATAGGAGAGCGTAGGCCAGTAAGGCATGACTAGAGAACACAAGCAGCACAAACCATGGGCCTGAGGTAGGTTGACACCTGAAAGCCTAGGCATGCTGTGACCAAAAAAAGAGGGCCCCCACTCTGCCTATTCCTTACATTTGAAATGTACATTTACTGCTGTAGTGTGAGAATGCATTTCATGAAAAGGAATATAAAGTAGGGTTGCCAAAAGAAAAATGCCAGCCATGTGTTGTTTAAAGACCCCGAAAGACCTCGTCTTGACACTAAATAGGGTTATAAATAAAAATGTATGTATTCATTTGTAATTCAGGCAGCCCTAGAACACAATTAAAGCGCATTCTATTTATATTTGCTGTTCTAAGTATGCACAGAGAGGTGCTGAAAATACGGCTTTAGGTGACTGCTTATTTTTGTTGGTGGGGCAAAGTGGTAGGTGGTGGGCCGGGCCGCTGAAGGGGCCCCCTCATTGTGCTTTGCAGGGGGGCCCCCTTAAGTTTCGTTACGCCACTGGAACAGAGAAAGGGCACATAAGCAGGGAACAGAAGCTAGGAGACTTAGAGAAAATACAAGAGCAATGGCAAACAAAAGGAATAAGCAGAGGGAAATAATAGCAGGAACAGAAGGAACAAACTAGGAATAATTAGAAAGGGAGCAGCCCAGAGGCTGCACCGAACTGTCTAAAATGGGCAGACAAGGGAGTAAAGCAAAAGCAATGCAGGACCTGGAGAAAGGTGCAGTAAGCTGAACAGACACACGACAGACTCTGGCTGAAGTCAGGCAGGAACTGGTCAGGAACACAAGCAACAAGAGATCCAGTCCACAGAGGAACAATCTTCAAAGCACAAAGGAGGAGCGACAGGCATTGACCTCTTATAAGTAGTTTCAGACAGTGGCAAACCCAGGGCAGTCACAAGACTGGGTTGTATAAGAATAGGCACAGGTATATGCAGCTCCCACCTCTGGAAGAAAGAATCCAGTGCTGAGGAATAACAGAACTACTCCTTTTGGAAGTATTGCATACTGGATTCTGGGTCTCTTGGAATAGTGGGCAATGTATTCTGGGTTCAGTAGTCCATTGAAGCAAACATAGGTTATCCAGTGATTCTAACACTGAAATGGGAAGCAGACAGACGTCATACAGGGACTATGGATGAGTCTTAGTGGTGATTTCCAGGCGGCATTTTGTCCATGTATAACTTCCCCCAGATGCGGAAACAATGGAATTGTAACAGAGGAGTCCCCAATTTCAGCAGTTGTTTCGCCTTGAATCAGTACTGGGGGTGGAGATCATTTGACCTATGAGAGAGATGTTTCTATGCTTTCAAATTAATTTTAAACATTATGATTTATATTGATTCCATCAGATTCATTGTATATATTAGGAAGTCAATAACTTTACTTCTAATATCTCCATTACTATGAACAATCTGCTATATAAATATACTTCGGAGTGCTGGATGTTTATTTCGTAGAAGAAATACACCTATATTTGGATATATATATATATATATATATATATATATATATATATCCAAACTATTGTCGATTCTCTTCACTCAATCAACAGCCGAAGACCAAAATGTTGCAGAAAGCGGTGATTTATTGTCGTTTATCACTCAACCCAACGCGTTTCGGGGACAACCCCTTGATCACGAGTAACAGGTATCGTTTGGCCAATCTACTTAAAATAAACAAACCATCATGTGACAAATGATAATGGAAAACAGACTTAAAGAGTTACCATCACTCCAACAGTCGTGTTGAAATTAAATAAATGTGACAAAAACATGAAATGTTCTTTAAAGCATTAGAAACAAAATAATTGCTGATTTAGACTGTTTTTCACAGTGTTACTTTCACAATGGAAAAATAAATAAATAGTCTCAAGGATAGGTCTGAAATTATTAAACATGTTATTATTAGCCATTCGTCCATTCGATGAAACCCTAGGAAAACTATAATGTTCCTTTCTAAATTAATTAATCATAACTTGAGTGATGCTCAAGAAAATAATAAAGCCCCAGTGGGCAATCATTGTGTGTCTCAAAATGATCATATGTAAGGGTGTTGGACGGAAAATCGGCTGATCTTCTATAATATTGAACAGAACTCCATCCTTTTCATGACTGCTTCCTAATCCAATAAATCTGTGATCTAAACAAAAACCAACAATGATCAATAAGTTTCATAAATTAAACATGTCAAACAGATACACATAAAGATACAAAAATGTGTGATGTTGAAGGCTATACAAAAGATCTTGCTACTTAGAATAAAAATGTTAAAAAACAGTGTTAAATACAATCCCTAAGGAAAGTCTGTTATGCTATTAGAAAAGTCATGAAAAAGCAGCTCATTAAAGTTTGTGAAAATGCCTATCCCATAAAGTTTACTTAACATTGACAATAATAGAGGCATGGATGCAGAAAAAACCAGCAGGAATAAAAGGCGAGGGTGATGTGGACTTTTATCCCAAATGTACAGACAATTCTTCGTCACAATTATGCCCTTCAGGGGTCATCGTGTGGTATTGGATAATAAGCCTTGATTCTAACCGTCTTAGATCTTGTACACGATTGCCTCCTCTTATGTTCACATTAACCGAATCCAACACCACAAAGGATAATAATCTTTCATCTTTGTTATGGGCTGCCTGAAAATGTCTAGCCATGGGGTATTGTTTGTCGCCATTTCTTATGGCTCTCAAATGTTCTAGTACTCGTTTCTTGGCTTTATGCAGAGTGCTCCCTATGTACGTCTTTTTACAGGGACATTGCAGAGCATACACTACGTGATCTGTGTTGCAGGATAGATGTTTTTGGATTGTGAATGGTTTGCATGAAGGTGATAATTTGCATTCTTTGCAGTTTTTGCTGTATTTACATGCTTTGCAATTGCGACAAGTGAAAAAACCCCTAATATTGAAACCTTTCTCTTTGGATGGCTCTAGTGTTTTGCAAATGGTGTCCTTTAAAGACTTAGCCTTTCTGTACGTAATCTGTGGGTAGGATTCCACTTGTGAAACCAGGTCTTTGTCAGTGGATAGTACATTCCAAAATTTGTTGAGACTCTGTCTTACTTGCTGGGCTTGTCTGCTAAATGTGGTTATAAATCTGATCTTATCATCAGGGATGACAGCTTCTACATTGGCTTCAGTCAAAAGATCAGTTCTGTTACGTGCTCTGACCTCAGTTTTAGCTTTTCTAATGACTGTCTTGGTGTAACCTCTTTCAAGAAAACGTTTAGTCATAGCTTCCTCTTCCAGGTGATAACTATCATCTGTGCTGCAATTGCGTTTTGCGCGCAAAAACTCCCCCAAGGGGATGCTGTGGATCAGATTTCTTGGGTGGCAGCTTCTTGCGTGTAGAAGGCTGTTGCCTGCTGTCTCTTTACGAAACAGCATACTTTCTAATTTGCCTTCTACCACCATCAGTTTGAGGTCAAGAAACTCTAGTGTTGAGCTTGAGAATTGACTAGTAAAATTCAAGTTGAAATCATTACTATTTAACTCTTCAACAAAATTCATGGCCTCTTCTTCGCTGCCATCCCAGACAACAAAAATGTCGTCTATGTAGCGTGCCCAGACAATTACATTTCTCTTTCTGGTTTCCATTTTATTTACTATGGTCTCTTCCCAAAATCCTAGGTAGAGAGTACTGGGGGTGGAGATCATTTGACCTATGAGAGAGATGTTTCTATGCTTTCAAATTAATTTTAAACATTATGATTTATATTGATTCCATCAGATTCATTGTATATATTAGGAAGTCAATAACTTTACTTCTAATATCTCCATTACTATGAACAATCTGCTATATAAATATACTTCGGAGTGCTGGATGTTTATTTCGTAGAAGAAATACACCTATATTTGGATATATATATATATATATATATATATATATATATATATATATATATATATATATATTTTTTTTTACAAAAATAGAAAATACGATGAAAACAATTAATTATAAATACAAATTGAATTCCCTGTTTTCCTACATAGTTCATTCACATCTTGGATTTCCTTATTATATTGATGAACCCATTTTCACCTTTGGTAGTGCATTGGGTAAACATTGGTCGATCTCATGGATACTTTTCAAAGTATAATCCTTCCTGTGTTCTTGTTCTAATAGACAATCTGTCTGACAAATTGTCCTTAATGTACTTCTAGAAACAGGTTTTTTTGGAGCCGCTCAACAAAAGTGCAATGTAGCCACTATTTTTGGCCCTTTGTCCTCGATTAGAATTGCAAAATACACCAATAATCAAGATACCGTGGTCCCCTCTGGACTCTGGGATCCTGTGCCAATACACCTCTTGCACCAAGAGTCTAGCCCCCTGTTTTATGTGAGTCACATGTTCAGTTGTTAGTTCTAAAGTAGTTTCCACTTCATTGCCATTACCTATCTGATATAAAATGCAAATTCATAGCATCCTATGGAGGAGCATGCTTAATTTTTAGTGATAACGTTTCTGGCAATTCATTGTTGTGAGTCACCTATAGTGTTGGTTTCTCAGGACTGGTCCAATGTTTCCAGTAACAGCTTTCTTATACAGACCAATAATATTTCTCTCTCTGTGGGGTGTTTTGCATTTCCTGGACTTCATAGCCCAGTGCCTGTTTGTTGATTGCCCCCGAAAGGTTTGCACAAGTAATGGGGGCAGTCAATTAAATGCTGGCACCTCAGGGCTCTGGCCCACTTCTGGGTTCCCAGAGGTGGGGTATATTTGTGCACACCTTTGATGGCCAGTAACATTTTTTTTGTATTGACTTTATTGAACCTATGCTGAGGACAGCAGTCCCACACCTCACTTCCAAATAAAATCACTGACACTACCAGTGCGGAAACCCAGTTAGACTCAGTGTCGGAGCATGAAATTCCTATTTTTTCTTTACGGCTTAATATTGATGCTTTCTCTACATGCTTTGTCTTGCGTCCAGGTATACATTTATTCACTCTCCTAAATTATTTTTCCCCACGTCCTATTTATAGCTGTGTTTCCCTTACCAAAATACCCCTCTTTATTTACTATGAAAATGAGGTCTGTTATTTTTCCCTGATGTTGTCCCTTATTGCACTCAATGGTGGCTGTTAGTTTTGAAAACGGATGAGTGATCTTCTACAGCGTTGTTTGTGGGGGGGGGGGGGGGGTTAGATGGGGGTAGGAGGCTCAACTCCGAGAATATAAAAAGAACAACGGGCTAGTTAGTGTCAAAGTTATTTCAAGTAGAGTTTATTTTGGTTCCATGAAAAATCCATAAAAACTGCATACACAAAAAACATTATTCCCTCGAAACTTCAGTGTACTGTGCACTGTTTCAGTGATTCTCTGATGAGTTCCGTCATTTTTTCTTGTGCATAGGGCACAAGAATATCAGTGAAAAGATATGCTACAAATATGATGGCATGGTGTACCAAAAAACTGCAATTCGATAAAACAAACTACATGAAGTATTTCCATAGCTCATTTTCACCAAAAAGACACATTAATTACCTTATTAATTTACTTTCTCTCAATTTCCATGCTGGCTTTAAAAAGGTTCAGTGCATATTTGTATACCATTAACAATCCCAAGACAAGCACAAATCCCTTGACATCACTTACAGTTCATGCCGCTTGATTTGCAAAGAGGTTTGTGGTAACTTGCTCCTAGTACTCTGTTAAAAAAGAATGAATGGGCGCAGGCATGGTCTTGTATAGATGATATGATGATTTATTCTTCAGTCCAAATCATTAGTTACATGTTACAGGAAGATGTTCTGTTCCTTCTTAATGCCCCACCAGGAGCAGCGTCCTCCCTGCTCAGCCCCTTCTCACCAACTGATCA
Organism: Triturus cristatus; assembly: GCF_964204655.1. Classification (NCBI taxonomy): domain Eukaryota; kingdom Metazoa; phylum Chordata; class Amphibia; order Caudata; family Salamandridae; genus Triturus; species Triturus cristatus. The sequence continues at coordinate 1,255,373,128 of NC_140589.1, read as the reverse complement.
CACTAGAATCCCAACCACCCTCAACATTCTAACATACCTCATCAAAGGCTGAGCAGGCAGGCAGAGAGCCAGAGTAGGGAGAGTGTATAGATAATAAGCACATCACAACACATCTCCCCCCTTATAATATTTGAAAACAATCAACATATGTTACGATGATACAACACTCACTGAGCATAGGAGGATGCATTAATAACAACTAATTAAACATCACCCCCCCAGCGATAATGATCATAACAGTAAAAATGCATGAAAATAAATTTAACACACATTTAGTAGAAAAGGAAGATGAAAAACCAAAACATTAAACACCATCCTTCCCCTGATAATGATCAAAAACAAAATTGCAAAACTAGCACGAAAACTCAGACTACAACTATGGGTACAAAACACTACACTACACCCTACAACGTACCCATTGTGCCTCATAAAAAGACACAAGACAGGCAGAACAGGGATCTACAACCCTAAACTGCACAACTAAGACAAAAATGGATCTACCAATAAGACAGATCTAAGACTAAATCCCTTAACCCTAACCAACATAGGGTACCTTCAAACCCAAAATCCTTTATGGGTAACTCTAACTGACAAATCAGGGTATCCCTTAACCCTAAAACACTCTTGCGATAACTATGAGTAACAATAACTCATGACAAATTTAGGGTATCCCTTCACCCAAAAACACACTCGCAAAAGACTATGGGTATTTATACCCCATGACAAATTTTAGGGTATCCCTTAACCCTAAAACACACATTCAATATACACTATGGGAATTTATAACCCATGTCAAAATTTAGGGTATCCCTTAACCCTAAAACACACACTCGAAAAAAACACACACTCGCAAAACACTATGCAACCCTAAAACAAGAGATAAACCTGTGATTACCACCCCGACATTAGATGTCCCACCCAATGAAACAAAAACTGAGGAATATCACAATACAAACAAAATGTATGCCACACCGGTGAGCGAACTCTCACCCAAGGTCTTTGACAAGAAAGAAAAAAAAAACGTTCCCAAAAGCTGCATGAAATTGCCGCTCACCAATTCGCTCAAGCAGAGCAAGTTCACCCCAGTCAGTGCTAAAAAGTGCTCCACAACTGTGTATAACCGCACAAAATGCTGACCGCTTGCAAAACGAAAAACATACAAAGTTACAAGTCTCCAGCGTCCACAGGGTGCACATACCAAAACTCTTGACAGATGAAGAAAATTGTGAAGTAGAAATCATGAAGACACCGCGTCGTCACTGGCACACATGTCGACATGCAGGAAACTTTATTGAAAAAAAAAAAACGCAAACACGTTGGTTGGCAGGAAGACACATGAACACGGCAACTCCGCGCTAATCAGGAACCTCCAAAAGAAAAAGCAACAGCGGACGTCAACCACAAAATGGCGGCACGCTGTCAACGTCATTGCAGAGTGGCTCACGGCGCGTCGGTGCACACCGCACGTCCCAACAGCAGCCAGGAAGCACAACAGATTCCACCATCGTCATGGAAGTCACGGACGTCAGCAATGAAACAGCGCGATCTCCTAGAGGCAGGTAAGTGTCCACGCGCTTATTGTAGCACGCGCCTCTGCTTTTGAATACGAAATGAGAAGCCAAACCAACTGTAAAACGCTGCCAGTGACCGAAAACAATGAAAGTCACAAATCTCAAAATGCGCCGAAAATTGTGCAAAACGTTGTATGCTAACTGTGCAGGATCCTCATCACGCTGGCAATGCCAAACCAGCAAAATCGTGCTCAAAACATCGATCACACACCACACTTTTAAAGACGAAATGCAAAGGTTGGCATGTCCTTGACTTCTTTAAACTGGCTTTGACCAGAAAACCCACTTTGTTGAATTAACAAGCCTCGATGTCTTTTAAAATTATTTCTTAAAGTCTCTGGGGGAACTTGACAGCACTTCCACTCTGAGGCACTGTGAAAACATTGCGAGCAACACATTCTTGTTGGTCCTCAGGGAAACTCCTCTACATGAAGACACACACCCAAAACAGCAAAAATTGGCAGGCCCAGGTTAGGGCTGACCATTCCCAAATGGTCAGAAATGTCCAAGACCACAGTCAATCTAGTCTTTTGGGGAAGCACTCACCCAAATCCATCATCTGGCACGTCCACGACAGGGCTGACCGGTCTTTAGGTCACTGGTGGGGCTTGTGGAGTGCAAGATTGCTTCTTTTTTTCCCTTTAATGCGCTTCTTCAGTTCCCAAATTCATCCAAGGTAGGCTCTTAAGTTTCACAAGTCCAAAATCCTTTGAAAGTACACGCAGGTTCTTTAACTCGTCGCCAGTGTTAAAAAAGAATGAATGGGCGCAGGCATGGTCTTGTATAGATGATATGATGATTTATTCTTCAGTCCAAATCATTAGTTACATGTTACAGGAAGATGTTCTGTTCCTTCTTAATGCCCCACCAGGAGCAGCGTCCTCCCTGCTCAGCCCCTTCTCACCAACTGATCACACTAGAATCCCAACCACCCTCAACATTCTAACATACCTCATCAAAGGCTGAGCAGGCAGGCAGAGAGCCAGAGTAGGGAGAGTGTATAGATAATAAGCACATCACAACATACTCCTAGTTTACTCATGATTTACATTGTCAAACTAAGCATCATCTTTGAAATATCCATTATTCATGGAACTTGCTCACTCAGAAGAACATTGGCAAGTGTCAGTTGCTTTTAGGACTTCCATTAACTCATGACTTATTTGTGGACTAGAAGTACCCCTTTTTCAGCTGTCCTGATTCACAGGAAATATGTCACAGTATCGAGGGACAAAATATCATCCTTTAGCAGGATATCGTCTACCACTAAATCATCAAGGCACGCATGCATGGGGAAGTGTAGATGTAGTATTCTTAGCTCCTCGTCTATGGACCTTGGAGATGTATGCATTGTTAAGGTACATAGATGTGAGTAACGAATATTACATCTATACATGGCTATATATACTTAACAGCGCCGTATAGTAGTAGCCCGAATAGTATGTATATTGTGAAAGCACATAGAGGTGAAGTTAAGAAAAGTAAATCTATACTTACCTATATATACTTATTATGGCAATATATTGGTAGTCGAAATCCACATTTTGATTTTAGAAGGTATGGGAGTGATCCCTACTATTCATGCTTTTTATAATTTTAGAAGTTCTTATGCCCTTGTGTAGGAAGTCCCCCCAAGGGAAACTTGGGGACAAGTCCGGGAGTTACCAACAAGGGGCTCGGTTTCTGAGGGTCCTGGGAGCAAGGGGGAAAGTCGATTTCCTTAGGCCCGGCCCGGCTGCCTCAAGGGCAGAGTGTTTTAGTTGGCTGGTTTCATCAAGGCACTCCTAGTTGTTGTCAGGACCAGGTAAGGAGGACAAAAACAGGACAGCTGGGCCAATCTCAGTGCTGGCCTCTGCAGTGCTGACATGCCTCATCAGTTTGTCGTCAGTGGTGTTGTTGGAGTACGGACTCGACATTCAATAAGCTTTGGTCGCAGCAATGGCCCAGTAACTTGGGTATTGGTGCAGGAGGGCGTGTGGAGGGCCTAGCATCTTCAGGCTTGGGAGGAAGACGGATCTGACCTCCTTGACTGTGCTGACCTTCTCCTGTGTGGCTACTGCTCAGTGGGCCTAGCGGACAGCAGCTTATTTTAACTGGACATCGTGGTCTGTGCTTGCAGGCTGCAGGGGAGTAGATCCCCTACTCTAAGGGAGATGATGGCTGCTGGGCGAAGTGTTGGCTACCCTCCATGGATTGTGGAGGATGCACAGCTACAGGACGAGGCAGCTCTTTGCAATTGTCGAGTTTCTGTGTAGCAGGCAGGGTTTGGCGCCAAAAGTCCACAGCAGTCTTCAGTTCTTCGGAGATCTGCTCTTCAGTGTCCTCTTCTTTGTAGTCAGTGAAATCTAAGGTTCTGGATTCAAGGATCCTGTAAATACTACATTTAGGCTTGCTGGGGGAGTGGAGAATAGTAGCCAAATTGCTACCTACCCTTGGGGTCACTATGCCCCCTATAAGACCACTTTCTGTGGGAAGTGGGCATAACCCTGTCAACGTCTTCTAAATCCTGCCATTTCCCTGGAGTGGGGCACATCAGACAGCTCTCCTTAGAGGTGTGACTGACCTGGGTGAGCTCTATGTCTACTTTACATACTAATATACTACCTGTCCTGGTGTCAAATGGGCCTCAGGGCTGGGGATGGCATCTCCCAGGTCTGGGGGATGACGGAGTGACATATCAAAGACGGCTAAGGCTTTGAAGCCTCTGGTCTTGGTATGGGGTTTGCTAGCCATCCTGTTTGGAGGAGGTGTAAACACTTCCTGGCCAAGCAGGCATTGTTCCTGACCTCTGAGAGCAGAGCTATCACTTCCTTGGGTATCAGAAGCACATCTGTGGCAGCAGGCTGGACTTTACCCATCAGCCAGCGCACTTGTGGACTAGTAGGATTTCAGGGGGTACCCTCCGAGTGCATGTGTTAATAAATCCATCACCGGAATTAGTCTGGGTTATTAATACTAGATGTTTGATATCAAACGTCTTTGGTTTTAGTGAAGCCATCATGTAGCTGGGGAACACACATTCACCAGTGTCCAGTGCATGTATTTAAGATGGCTTTTCTATTCACTTCCATCGCTAAGCATCAACTTAGACATCACAGGGATATATCTTCTCATGAAGATATGTCAACACAAGTAATAAATATAATGCACCCTGCCTTAGGGCTGTAAGGCCTGCAATAGGGGTGACTTACATACATTGCATGCAGTGTCTGCAGGCGTGGCACACAGGTGGTGTTCCATGTTGTATCTTCACTTTTGTCTGCACCATGGCACGCAGCCTGTTTGAAAACCTTCTCCCAGTAATCGGATAACTCCACATCACAGTCTCTCTAACTTGCATCTCTCGTGCATCTCTTTCTTCTACAAAGCATCACTGAATACAATAAAAAGAACTTGTGCACTGGCATGCAACCCTTGGACACAGTGTTGGGTACTGTTGGCCTCAACGTTGGGGTTTTACTGAGTTTGTTAGTGTACCCGTCACACCTAAGTGGGCAGACAGACCCTTATTCAGTGCTTAGTTTGTAAAGCAATAAGTGAGAGGGACATATTTCTCAGGAGGCCACTGAGGCTTGCACTACCTATGGATCCTGCCAGCACTGCCAAATACCAGTACCAATATCACCTACTTACCATTACATTCCAACAAATGAGAACATTTGGACTATAATAGATGAACCAAAGCTGTGGGAATGGCCTGTAAGAATCCCTGCGCACCCTATAATATTTTTTTAAATTGTATATTGAATAATCAAGCAATTTGCTCATGTGATTTTTTTCTTGAAAAAAAAGAGTGACGGTGATACCATGTGGTGGACTGTCATAAGTATGTGCTGGTGTTACTAAATAAGTGCTGGTGCCAACCACTGGCAAACAGTGGTACAAATTAAGCACTGCTCTTATTCAGCTATGTTAGCAGACATAATAAACCCTTAGTTTATGTTTTTACATTATATGTTTCCCAGAGAAGCATCCTGTCTGCGGTGTCAAGGCCAGTGCATTAATTCCAGAATGCTGCAAATATTGAAACCTTACTACCACCTTCATTTTCACACCTCAACATATACAGATAGATGACTTGCTCAGAGATGCTTAACCCTTCCCTCAATCCATATTGGATAATAGACTCTAAAGGTGATGGAAGTTGATCTCTGAGTAGAGAAGTATACATTTTCATCTAGAATTACAGAGCGAGTGAACAAAAATAGTGAGCTTGAATTTGTCTGCATTTGTCAGCAGAATGTTCACATAAATTGATTTAAAAAAGTCAATAGTGCTAAACAGGAATTAATTATAATTGCATATTGTACTAAGCAAGCCTGTCTGATGCTCCCAATAAGTTCTGGAGTGCACCACCTGCAAAAAAAAAAAATCCTTCGAAAAGTGGTGTCAAATTTGTGCTCTTTTCAGGTTAATCTCTTTAAAACTAAGTAGAAGTAATATGTATTGACTGAAGTTAAAAATCTGAGGGTACAATTTCACTTGGCCTATCTTTTTAGGCCTGGTGTTATCCAAGGTCTGTTGATTTTAGTAAAAAAAAGTACGTAGACCATACTTATAGGGACTACCAGGGATCTTAATGCATTGGTCTATTATTGTGTCATTCCCATTTTTCATCCACCCGCTACATCATAGAGCATGGGGCAATGGGTCAGCCCCCTTCAGCTATGGCTAATTTTGCTGTCAGGGATGGCATTCTTCCCCTTCAGTGCCAGGGCCTACTCTGGCAATGAGTGATTTTTCAGACCAAAAACCATTTTTGCCAATTTGTTTTAAAGATTGAGATGGGTCTGGCAGGTTCCCTAACAATAATGCTTTTCACACCCACGAGACAGTCATATTATTTGGCGTAGCATCTTCTTTGGTGCAGGGTGGAATTATTAAAAGTTGTAAAAATCTTAGACCTTACACAGTAGGCGTATTAAATTTCATATATGCATACAGCATTGCGACTGTTCGTGTTTCATGGCATACAGGGGCTCAAGAGCACAGGACGTTCAACCAGCATCGTCTACAAGCAGAGGTTTGTGATCCTTCTTACCATGAGCACTGTTATCCCCACACTGCTCCTCCTGGTGCTCTCCCTGTCACCCCAGAAGAACCAAGACTTTACTCTTTGCAGGTGGTGAACATCAGGGAAAAACTCATGTCCCTTGAGAAGGACCAGGGCTCGGTAAGTGCTGCATGGCTGCAAAGAGGTGCCAACCCCAGGGCAGACTTTACTTTTCTGAGCTGTGGGCACTGATCAGCAGAGCCCGTCCTTAAATTTCTTGCCCTCTGACCTCAGACAGATGCAGTAATTACACCATTCATTGACATCATATTATTGGTAATATGGGGTCTTTAGCAACGATGGCGTTCATATTTTCCTTCAATGTATAGAACACATCATGCCCAGAAAACCAGTAACCCCCAAGAACGTTTTGTCTAATTAGGTAAGGGACAAGAGGAGGAAGACATCATTCTTTCTTTTTTGTCACTCACAGTGTCATTGGAGTGAATTTCAGAGAAAGATTTTAAAACGTCCTGAGCTACGTTAGGGGAGCTGGGCAGTTTAAAATGGTTTGACCAATTTGAAGAGTTTAATATATTGTGGCCGGTCTTGCCAGTTAACCCCGGAGTCTTAATTGCTAATTCTATGTTTATATCTTTCCCTTATGTAAGAGATGTTCACAAATATGATGTTTCAAGAATATGCCATGGAACACATAATGCAAGGAAGGTGCCCCATCATGCCAGTGACGCCCACAGTATGCCAATAATTGCAATCATTATACAAGGTGTCAAGTCCTTAATGCAGTCCTTCACGGGGTCCTTCATGCCAATGTGACACACAGTATGTCATTATTGGGCAACATTATTTCAGGGGTAGGCCCATCATGCCAAAAATGGTGAGATTAAGACACGTTTTGCCACATACCATATTGTGCCAGAGATGCACCAAGATGGCAGTAGTGACCCCAATAATGCCATAGGTATGTCATTCATGCCAGAGATACTCACAATATGCCAGGAATATTGCAGGCACCAATCACAGAGCAACAAATGTCCGACTAGGATTAAATGTAAAGACTAAAAGCACAAGAATATTAAGGGGTTTATTAGATATTATTTTAAATTGCTCAGTGACATAATATCTAATAACCAGGAAGAACCTTAAAAACAGTTCTCTTGATCATGTCTCCGGCCCCCCCCACCAAAAAAAAAAACTACCAGTAACATAGTAACTTTGTACTGTAAAGGAACCTCTAAAACAAAACATACCACCAAAAATTCAAAATACATTATTAAAGAAATATATGTACTTTTAAGTGTTGCTTCTATTCACAGAATAGTTATTGATATGAGACTCCTCCATCTCTATATACAGGTCTGACTATATATAATATTGAGGCCACCACTAGAATGCTGATGTTTCAGCTTCGTATGATATCCTTTGTGTATGAGGCCATCCTCAGGACTGAGTGTTGACCTCATAGAGGGTCCCCGTAATTTAAGAACAAGAAAAACACACATTCACATATTGATCAAATTTCAGTTTAGTTCAAAATGCAAAAGGGAAGAACCAATTTGCGGGTGTGAGCACAATTTAAAATAGCAAACAATGCTATCCACTGGTTTTCATGACATGGGTTTCAAAGATGAAATTCATACTCTTCGATTATAAGATGATAATTTATTTAGTCTTCACATCTTCTTAGAATAGCATTCAATATCATGCATCTTCTAATGTTGTAGAAAAAAATAATCCATATGCGTGTGTGGGTTTAATTAAATGGAAAATTCAGTTTCACCCAATGCATTTCGGGCCTAATGACGACCCTTCGTCAGGGGTCCTTCATTGAAACGCGGGTTACTCTTCCATTAGGGTTGCACAAGCACGAGTTTACGCACAAAGATCACAACCTCTGGTTTAATTTTTTTATTGTTTTATAAAACATTTCTCGGAGCAACATGTGAATGATAAATATTCTGATTCCTTCTCAAGTGCGTAACCTCTTGTATAAATTATATGTACTGAATCAAATGTCTCCTCCCTGAATGCATTTTTATACTAACACATAATAATTACTTGCATATAGCAGTGTAGTCATTTGAAAACCCTGAACAAACAAATTCATTAGAAATAGAAGGATCTAACTCTCCTTTGCCTCAACTGAGATACTTAAAGAATGATCTCATGTGGGAGCTCAAACTATACTCCCTTCCTAGAATAGATTATGTATCAATACTATTTCGTCCTAGTCACAAATCTGTAACATTGTTTATGATTTGTTGCAGCATTAATGAAGTCCCCATTACTTTCATAGAGTGTTAAAGAAAGGAATCAATACAAAACAGTTTTTAACCTTGCCCTGCATATAATTAGACCGATTTACAAAATATATAGTAATGAATGACATTTTCATAGTTATTCTTTTGATTTATAATACCTATGTACTTATCAATATATGTACAGAGAGAAAGTCTGATTACAAATAAACAGTCAGCTACCCATTATTAAATGTCTCGAACATTAACAATGTTTGATTTTACCCTAGTATAAAAATCTGTCTACGGTCCGAAGACTATCAGGGAGCTATAACACTAACCAATTTAACATATATCCGACAGCCAAAAACAATGGTAACTAACTTGAAAATGGTATATTGTATACATAGCAGTAGACAGCTAGTAGGTCGCTCAATTACAACAGACACCTCCATCTCTTGCTGCTGCCGGTTATTTATGAAACAACATCTGATTAAATCTGTCGCTAATTGATCTAAAAGAGAAGTGAACCACAGGTGCCCTTCCAACACCCATCTTGGTTAGGCAAAAAACGTACCTGTTGGAACCATGCCCGTCTGGAAGCTTTCCCTATTGGTAAGCAGATTAACTGAGGCCTGAGCTGTATATTTGCATCCTTAATCAGCCATGCCTGGTCCAGGGCCCTCGATATGATTAGATCATAAGAGGTCATCTGTTTTTGCAGTTTTTTTAGAGTTCTTATTATATAAATGACCTGAGATTATTGTTTTTTTTTCTAGTGAAGTGGTCATGTATAGCCCATGAGAATGTTTGTTCTCATTGAATTTACCTATTTGGAGAATTGGCGAGTTCATGCGCAAGAAATCAAATATTGGCTGTTTTCATTGGGCTATTATTAAAAGATCGAGGGGACAGCAATTACACTCAATCTAATTTGAAAATCACAAATCAAATACTCACCACCATTCAGGTGGATTAATGTTGAACTAGTCAATCATAGATTCACCTGTGGCAAGTGGCAGGAGTATGACAGTTCAAACTCTGTCATGTATGTAGGCTTTCATTTGCTTGCTTATAATTTGTTAGCACATGTAGACTTAGCTCCCTTTTTTGGGTTTGTCCCTCCCATGGAGCATGGACTCATTACTTGTGTCCTTCCACTGATCATATTCCAGGCTCTACTTTTTCTTTTTTGTTTAAGCATTCAACAAAAGTGTATTTGTTTTCCAGCTGTGTCCCTAGGGTGCTTCTCTTCCCTGTTCTGTGCTCAATTTTGCACTCTCTCTTGCCCATGTGCTTGTCCCTGTCTGCTCCTGTTGCTCTCTCACCTGGCTACTTTTTCTTCCAACTACACGTTGCTCTCTCTCCACCTTAGTTCGCTACCCTCGTCACACCCTACACTTTTTCCCCAAACCTGTGCCTCCCTGTGTTGCTTTCACCCTGCCTTCTGTGTTGCTTTTGCCTGCCCTCCTTTTGCTCCTCCTGCCCCTGCCCCTGTCCTCTATCATTAGCTCCACTCTTGTTCACGTTACATTCTCTTGCTTTGTTTCTTTCGTTGCGCACAACTCCAGAGAAGCGAAGGATTTTTGGGTCTGCTATCTCTGAGAGCAAATAATCTGCACAACTTTTCTATCAACTTCGACAGAGAACAAACACTGCAGCTCCATTTCTAAAGAGGTGCGGTGGCAACAAGAGCACCAGGACATACAATTACAGCCTGTGGTGTCACAGTGGAGGAGGTCAGGCCATTGGCTGTCTTTCACTGAAGTGCACAAATCTCCCCTCTGACACATAACACCAGCTGTGCTCCTCCCCTCCCAGCAACGCTGCAGAGTGAGTGGCACAGAGGAGCAAAGAGGTCTCTCCTTCATTCTGCTCCCAAAGTTTGGGATTTGATTTCTTTGACTCTGCAATTTTAGATTGCAATTTGTAGGTCTTGCGTATAAGACAGCTTATGGCTGTCTGTAAGCTAAAGCCTATTGTGGACCACCATGCTTTCAGTAGAATCAAAAAGGTGTGTGGGCTCCAAAATGGATATGGCCCAAATAATTAAGGGTGTGGCTAAAACATGTGACTTACAATCGTGTGCTTAACACAGCTTGCTGGCTGGCCATCCTATAGGTGTCTTTTTGCAACTTTACCCTATTGCATCTAGACATATCACACTACCAGAAACAAAAGCCCAAGCAAGCCAGACTTATTGATTTTGTTCACAGTTTGATATAAATGAGTAACAACATTTCTTTTGTTGTAAATAATTAGAATTTGTGTAATTGCAAATGGCGCATATGTGACCATCACTATGTGAGCACTGGAAAGCGGCCAAGAATTGGATGAGCATGAAATCTGAACACGGTTATGGCTCACTGACTTGAACTGCCTTAAACCTCAGCTCCAGAGCTCTCAATCTAGCCCCATTATGAGCAACCTCCCTCGGGCAGAACTCACCCATCTAAATGTTACTCACCTAACATGTACCACACAAGCACAGGGAAACGTGCTAACTCAGCATTTTGCAGCTTAGATGACTGGGATTTGCCAATACTTTCATACTTAGTAAAGGCCATTACAATTGCAATATAAAATTGCAATAAATCATAGAGAGTTTACAAATGTTAACAAATCCAAAGTCTTTATTTGTGTAAAATATGCAATATTTATACTGTAACATATTATTAAAACCATTGGCAAAACAAATTGGTCCCACAAGAGAGACCTATTCACTTTACCAATGCTTTTTTTTCTTAAAGATCTTTCCCTACTCTTGCAGAATATGTATGTGAATGAATATATATAATGCAGCCCCATCATTTGCGTGGCGAAATGGAGTTTTGAGCCGGTATATATATATATCATGAGATCAAGACCGGGGTGACCCGGTCGAAACGCGTCATGTTGCTGAGAGAAGAATAAACATCACGTAAAGAAATTACTTTTCCTGTGTGGTCCGTTCCTGCACGTTTGCCGAAACAAACCTAGTGCCAGGACTGTGTTTTCATATATATATATATATATAGATATAGATATATAGATATAGATATAGAGGCTGGAGCTGAGGGCAAGCTCCACCGTTCCTCTGACCTCAGTGTTATGCTGATATATTTAATTTTCACCATTAAGGTGTTGGACCCCCGAAATAGGTTTGTTTATTAAGTCAGGACATGCCATTGCTATTATGGCATAGATCCATCTTCCGAACACAAGTTCGTTTTTAATCTGTCTCATTTGCTGTATGGCTTTAGTATGATAACAAAAAGCATTCTCTTTTCTGCTCTTAAACCATTTTGCGACAGAATCACTGTTTATTTGACAGACTTGTATTTCAACTTACCCAAATATAGTTAAGCTTCATTTAACATGTGATATTTGTATGTTGCAAGCCAGCTTTATTGAACACTGTACTGCTTTTGCATTTGCAAGGCAGCTACGTACTTTACAAAGAGCAACACTGTAGAAAGGAGTAGATATTTTCTAGGAGCTGAACTGTGACTGTGTAGCTCGGAAACCTGAACTCAGGTCCTGGCTTTCTTGGTTCGCTGCGCCTCGTTCTCCTTGACTGACTCTCATATTTGGGAGTAAGTAGAATCAGTAACATTTAGGATATTTACCATGTGAAAAGAAAGTCCTTGCTCGAGTTTGGATTAAAGACCATATTGTTGCTTCATATAAATAATAATAATATTGCATGTTTATGTTGTGCTCTGAGTCACCATACACAGAGTCTTGTCATTGCTTCGCAACTTAGATCCCAATTTCTGCATTTCTCCTTCTTGGTATCGATACAACCACAGGTCGGAGAGAGATCCAGGCACCACTAAACACATATCACAATCCCCTCTGAACCTAGTTCAGCCGATTCTGTGATCCTACCGTGTCACAGCCGAACCGTCCCACTAATTGAAACTGGTCTTCTGGTATCTCTATCTGCTCCTTCCCTTCCTTGGTCGTAAATCGTACCTTGTTGCTGAAGGTGTAGTTTGATAAGGAAACAAAGTGTCTTCGTTCAGAGGAGCAACACTTCTCTGAGTCTGTAAGATGTTTTTCAGATCATTTCTGCCTTCTGACTGGAGAACAGTTGCTGGGATTCGCTTGCAGTGTGCAGCATTTATCCAATTGCGTCTGTTGGTGACACAGACAGCAGTTTGGGTTGCCAGCAACACTTGCTCGACGTTCTTCCAACGAGGCTCCAGATTCGTAGAGCGTTGAAAGTTCTTCACCAACACGAACTCGCCTTGTTGGAGACCATTAGCCGGACCCTCTGATTTATCTGGTACAGCTTCATGCACCTGCTGGTAAATCAGAGACAACTTTTCAGTCAAGTTTTTCAGGTTGTCACTCAAAACAGGGTACTGTATTTCTTTTATCATGTTTGGTCTTGGGGGTCCCCACACATTCATAGGCCTGCCAAAAACTATTTTATAGGGAGAAAGTCCAATCCTACTATGTGGGATGGAATGAACAGATAACAACGCTAGGGGTAAAGCATCTGGCCAATTAAGGCCCGTTTTTGCCTGTATCTTCGCTAGTTTCAACTTCAATTTGGCATTGTACCTCTCTACTAGACCCACTGCCTGGGGGTAATTAGCAGCATGAAACTTTTGTTTTATCCTTAAACCCTTCATTAAGTACTCTATTATCTGGCCAGTAAAGTGGGGGCCGTTGTCACTCCATAGAACTCTACAAACCCCAAAACGGGGGAAGAACTCCTTTAACAGAACTTTAGCTGTTGTCAAGGCTGTGTTGTCTTTGGTGGGATAAGCTTCTACCCACTTACTAAAGGAACAAACCATAACTAACACATACTTCAAATTATTACAGCGCTCTAACTGAATATAATTTATTTGAAGTGCTTCGAAGGGAACCTGGGGTGGAGAAAATCCACCAGTAAGGGTTGATACTCCCTTCCCAGGATTGTGCTGTAGACATACCATGCAATGTTTGACCAAATGCTTAGCTGTTTTCCGAATGTGCTTATTATCCCAAACCTGTTCTAGTATGGAGATGGTGTTTTTGGCACTGACGTGAGCAGGTCCATGAGCCATAGTCACAAAAGGAAATAGGTAGGCATAGGGCAACTTCCATTTCGACATATCTTTTGACCTCCAACATCCCTCGTCATCTAACTCGCCATTCTGCCTTTTCTTGCTCCGTAGCTAACTGCTGTATTTCTTTGATCTCTGTATACATATTTTCCCATCTTTGAGTTTGGGATCGTAATACATACATCCTACTCGTGTGTATACTTGCAGTATTTCTTGCAACTTCGTCTGCAAAGGCATTTCCTTGTCCCACTTTATCTATAATTTTCTTGTGAGCGCTACATTTGATAATGGCTACACTCTTTGGCAATGTCAAGGAAGTAAGAAGACTATTTACCAATTCACCATGCTGTATTTTAGAACCATGGGAGGTTAGGAATCCCCGTTCCTTCCAAAGCTTGCCAAAATTGTGTGCCACACCAAATGCATATTGACTATCCCTATAAATATTTACTGATAATCCCTGACTGAGTTCGCAAGCCCTCCAAAGCACAATGAGTTCAGCTGCTTGGGCAGATGTTTGTGGAATAGGGGCTGTTTCTACCACAGTTCGTAATGTGGTTATGGCATAGGATGCAGAGGTGGTGCCATCAGGTAATTTCAACCAAGAACCATCCACCCATAATTCCCCCTCAGGATCTAACAACGGTGTAGATTTAAGATCTATTCTTCCCTTAGTTTGTTCTTCTGTTAGGAAAATACAGTCGTGCAAATCATGAGTTTGTTCAGCTGGCAAAGGTAACAATGTAGCTGGGTTCAATGTCAAACATCTCTTGAGTGTAATATGAGGTGCCAAAAGTGTAAGTTCGTATCCTGTGAGTCTAGCGCTAGTCAAGTGTTATGTTTTAGTCTGGTTCAGGAGTGCATCCACGAAATGGGGAACCATAACCATAAGCTTGTTACTCAACACTATCCCCTCAGATTGTCGTATAAAGATGGCGGTGGCAGCAACCGCTCCAAGACAGCCTGAAGGTCCTCTGGCCACTGGGTCTAATACAGCCACAAAATAAGCACATGGATGATGTTTACTACCATACGGTTGTGTTAAAACTGACAATGCACATCCTTCTCTCTCGTGTACATATAATAAGAAAGGCTTAGCATAGTCTGGAGTGCCTAACACTGGAGCAGAACAAAGGGATGCATGAAGCTGCTGATATGCTTCCTGACATTCAGATGTCAATGGTAGAGGAGAGGGAGTGTCTTTAGTAACAAGGGACAAAAAAGGTTTGATGATAAGTGAGAAGTTGGGCATCCACTGTCTACAGTAGGAAATAATACCAATAAGTGCCCTGACTTCTTTTTGAGTACTTGGAATAGGAATTTTTAGGATAGTTTGAATCCTCTCTTTAGTCAGAGTGCGGCCTTCCTTAGACAAGAGATGACTCAAATAAGCAACCTCAGACTGACAATATTGCAGCTTATCCTTAGATACTTTACGTCCCTTGACAGCAAGATGATGCAATAGGGAGAGAGTGGCCTCTTTACAATGCTCAACTGTGTCTGCGGCTAGCAAAATGTAATCAACGTATTGCACAAGTGTAACTCCTGGTGGCAAAAGAAGTTCATCCAACTGCCGTTTAAGTGCCTGACTGTAAATGCTGGGACTGTCTGTATAGCCTTGTGGAGCCCTACAAAATCTAAATGAGCGACCCCGTAATGAGAATCCAAATAAATATCTACTATTCTCATGTATAGGAATAGAGAAATAGGCATTCTTGAGGCCAATAACAGAAAATACAGTGGCTGTAGGTGGGATTAATGTCAACAAGGTCGTAATATCAGAGACAACAGGATATTGAGGAATCACTATTTTGTTGACTTCTCTTAAATCAATCACGAATCGGTAAATCTTGCCCCCTGTTCCATCGCCCCGTTTTAGGATGGAGAGAATGGGGCTATTGCATACATTAGAGGAAACTTCCTCAACAACTCCTGTACGTATCATCTCATCAATTCTAGATATCAGCGCATCTTCATCTTCTTTTGATATCTTATATTGCGGGACCCTTGGTAAGGAAGCATCCTCCCGAACCTGTATGTGTACTGGGGAAATGTCCATTCTTCCCACATCTGTGTTAGCAGTAGCCCAAACACATGAATGGACAGAATCAAGACCCAAACATAAAGAAAAATAATATTGTTTAGGCAATGTCTTTTTCCCGAAAATGACACGTACTCCAGATTGGGAACAATGTATAGTAGCATGGAAATATTTCAAAAGATCAAGTCCCATCAAATTATCTGGAGTGTGTGGGGGAAGTAAAAAGGGGGCTGAAGCAGCAAAATTCTCAACCTGCAAAGGCAATTTTTTGGACACAGGGCTAGGAGTTGGTGTTCCATCAAATCCTATTGATAATCACTTGGCCAGACAAGGGTTTCCCTGGGACCAGTTTCTGAGATATTGCACTACGTGTCGCCCCTGTATCCGCTAAAAAGTTCTGATCCTGCCCAAGTATGGTTGCTGTTATATAGGGTCCTGACTGGTCTACAGGTATCTCAACTGGTCCTCCTTGTCCTACGCTGTCCTAGGCAAAATGTATTCCCACAGCTTCCTCTGATTCCCAAACCTCCATAGAATATTGATTATTTTGTTGATCAAAATAATTTCCTGACCTATTTCTCTTTGGAGCTTGAACCTGCTGTGGCTGCTGTCGGGGAGCTGAAGTCCCCGGGCTACCATTCACTAGTCCCCTTCTCTCCCACCAGCAGCTAAAACAGGACATTCAGAACGCCAATGTCCTTTCTCCTTACAATAAGCACATTGATCCAGTCCTAGTGGAGTTTGTCTATGCGGTGGCCCTACTGGTTTGACCATGACCTTGACCTTGGGGTCCATAGGCCTGGACCGTCATTACCTTAGTTTTCAATTCTTTTAGTTTTCCTTCTTTCCGTTCTTGCTCAGGGTCACCTGATTCTGATAATACTGAGCCATATCTAATATAGCTTATGGGGTTACTGAAGCCCATGTACTCTCAGAATTCTTTAAGCGAACAGATATCTCGGGAAGTAAATTTCCCACAAATCGATCTACAAATAAATGTGCACCCGTAGGTGTAGATGTATCTTGCCCACTAAAATCGTGGAACATTTCCTCAAAGCGAGTAAGGAAATTAGGGACGGCCTCTCCCTGTTTTTGTTTACAAGCAGTGAGAAGTGCCCAATCTATTTTCTTGGCCGGAACCATCGTTTTTATGTAAGTAAGTATGTTACCAGGAAGATCCAGTATAAGCTGACTAGGTATCTGACCAGGTTTCCAATCCCTGTCGGCTGCTATGATGGCAGCCCAATCTCCTCCTAAGTCAACAGCATGATCCTGCTTACGAGTAAGTCGCCACAAATCTGGTGGCAGGATCATACCAAAAAACATATCAATATCAGCTAAGGTGCTGACAAAGGAATCAATGGCTGCCTGTACATCATCAAAAAATCCTCTAGGTTTTTTCCATATGTCTGGTAAAGAGTCTTGTAAAGTGAGTACATCCGTCCTTTTCCAGGGCGTATATATCCAATTGTACAAAAAATGGGCTCTAGCATTGGGACTATTAGGGTCATCATTATCAGCACTCCCTCTTCCAGGAATGAACTGAGGCGTGGCTTCCCTCATAGGTCTTATTCGAGGAGAGGAAGAAAGTTCAATACGATATCCAATTATCGTTGCTATGGCAGTGTTAATTCTACTTACAGGGAAGGCTCCTATCTGACACTGTCGATTAATAGCTCTAACATCATCAGGACCATTTTGTCCTGTAGTCTTTTCCCATTGGACCATAAGTTGGTGAGAAAGCTTATTTATGAGACAAAGAAGCTCACCCTCAGAAATATCCTCGATCTGATCTATCATTACTCCTATCTCCTTTTCTAGATCACTCAACCAATTTAATACCATCAACTTTATTGCATCCTGACATGATTGAGATACAGTAGAACGAAGAATTCGAGGGGTCAAGACAGATACAGAAAGTATGGGCTCATCAGTAATTTCGGGTGCAGTGGCCTGGGATGGGGGGGGGTGGGGTAAGGGATGTACCGGTACTGGTTGGAAAATAGGGAGCTGGACAACCGCGGGCAAAGGAGGTGAAGCCGGAGGTACAGGGGGGACGACATTTGGTGGTTCAGGGGGAAGAGGTGTTAAAGGTAAATATGGGGGTGGGGGTCATTCAATCACTAATCCATCAATATCTGAATCTACATCTTTTTGGTGGATTTGTTCTTCTACTGTCGGTCTGACTACATATTCCTTAGATATTAGCAATCTATGCTCTCGATCTAAACACTCCTTTTCCTCCTGAACTTCCTTATCCTTCAATTCCTTATACTTCTGATACTCGGTCTTCCTTTCCTGTTTCCTTTGTACCTTCTCTGCCTTGAGCTGCCGCTCCTTTGCTTCCTTCCTCCACATTCGCAAACTGTCAAACATAATTGGCCTAACTTTCTTTAAAAACAATTGTTTCTCTAAAATCCCCGAGTTTGTGAGGGTCCATTGTTCCCTCTAATGGCCATTGCAACTGGGGATCCCCTTTTGTATATTTGTTCCACAATGCATTATACATGATGGGACAAATACCATATTTGATGTACTTCTCAAAATTTGGCGTACCTTCTGGTGGCGCCGGCTTACTTTGCTTCCAAAATGCTCTGCTTATCGCAGCAGCAGCAACAAAACTTCCAAAGCGTACTAAATACAGGCATGTTATATAACATATAAAAAACTTATAAACAGAGAGAAATAAAAAAAAATCTCACATTACCTGTAAGGGAAAATGTTATTCAAAACAAATAGCAAGTTCCAAAACAGATTCCAAATTCCAAAACAAATTCCAAGCAGATTCCAAACGGATACCAAACAAATGCCAAGCAAATTCCAAATAAATTCCAAGCAAATACCAAACAAATTCTAACCAAATGAACTGGTTCAGTACAGATCTACCTTATGTGTAGTCTTCAACTCCCAGCTGTCGATCCTCCCTGATCCCCAAAACAATGACCATCCAAGTGCCCCAGTCGAGGCCAGCAGCTGCCAGGAAGCTCAGAGTCACCTTGGACCATGAGAAACACTAGTCTCTTCAGGTGGGGTGCCCCTCAGCGAAGTTCATCTTACCGACACAATCTCATTCCCCAGTCCGACTGCAAGCCCTTGATGGGGGCTCACGGCAGGGCGACAATTTGTGGAAGCGGATTATTGATAACCCACTAGTGCACGGTCACCTCTTCGTCCACGGGTTCTTAACAAGTAAGGAGGTATCGACACTGGAGCGAAGTACAAACCCTAGGTCATTTATTAGCATTTATGAATGGGGCCTCATCCAAGAAGCATCATAGAGATACTCAAGGAGGAAGCACACCGAACGATCGAACAATGTTTACATGGGTTTTTATAGCAAGAGATCACAAACAAGGGATGCCCAGAGGTAAGTAGAGCTTTGGGAATTTATTTATTTATTTATTTTTGAGATTTATACAGCGCGTACAATTGCCCGTAGGCGTCTCGGCGCTAGAAACTTTGAAGGTATTCCCGAGGTTAAGCCGGTAACTATTCTTGATCAAACAGCCAGGTCTTTATCTTTCTACGGAAATGCATCAGGGATGGGCTGTCTTTGATGGATGCTGGCAGGGAGTTCCATAACCTGGGAGCTGCCACAAGGAAGCGTCTATCGCCCCAGTTAACTGTTTTTGTTCGTGGTATTTGAAGGATTTTAAGGTTGTTAGATCGGAGCGATCTTATGGAGGACTGGTATCTGAGATGGGATTTCAGGAAATGTGGACCACAGTTGTGCAATGCTTTATAGAGTATGCACAGCGCTTTAAACTTGATCCTGTTTCGAATCTTGAGCCAATGCAAGTCCCTTATAGTCTCAGAGATTGGTGAGAACTTAGGGATTCCAGACAGGAGGCGGGCTGCAGCATTCTGGATGGTCTGCATTTTGTTGGTCACTCTTGCTTGGGCGTTGATGAATAAGCCGTTACAATAGTCAAGAGATGACAGCACGAGGACGCTTACCAGCGTCTTACCTGCTGAGGTTGGTAAAAACGGCATGATTTTCTTGATCAACCTAAGTTTGTGATGGGCTGTTGCTGCTATTTTATTTGAGTGGGCCATAAAATTTAATTTATCGTCAAAAATCACCCCCAGATTTCTGACGGTGATGGCTGGTGTAGGTGGTGTTCCGTGCGTGGGGGGCCACCAGGTGTTTGACCAACCTGGGGAGAGATGTCCAAATATGACGACCTCCGTTTTTTCGGCATTTAACTTTAGACAGTTAGAGGCCATCCACTCACCGATCGCCCGCATGCCCTCTTGAAAGTTTTCAGCTACCTTGTCTCCATTCCCGTTAATGGCCAACACAAGCTGGGTGTCATCCGCGTACGAAGTAAGGCTCATCCCATAGGCCTTGATGACAGAGGCCAGGTCCGACACGTAGATATTGAATAGTGTCGGACTAAGGGATGAGCCTTGGGGAACCCCACACGGTAGTGACAGCTTGTGCGATTGGAAGGGCCCCAGTGTGACCACCTGTGATCTACCGGCCAAGAAGGAGGAGAGCAGATTTCTAGCCATGTGGCGGATGCCCAGGTTTTCGGCACGGTCGACCAGGATCTTGTGGTCGACCGTGTCGAAGGCTGCCGACAGATCGAGCAGTACGAGTATTGCTGTACCTCCCTGGTCCCGGATCACTCTTATGTCCTCTGTAGCTTTTATTAAGGCAGTTTCGGTTCCGTGGAACTTGCGGAAACCAAATTGGGTGTTGTCCAGTAGTTGATATTTTTCTATGAACTCTGAGAGTTGTGAGTTCATAGCCTTTTCCACTACCTTTGCTAAAAAGGGGAGACTGGCTATGGGGCGGTAGTTTTTTGGTTGGTCCTTGTCCAAATTAACTTTCTTAAGTAGGGGTTTGACCAAGGTATTTTTAAGGGAGTCTGGGTATATCCCAGTTCTGAACATTGTGTTGCAGATTGATACAATGTCAGGGGAGAGATAGTCCATGATCGGACGAATGACTTTTAGAGGACAAGGATCTAATGCTGAGCCTGATTTGATTGTGGCCGTTGTTTCCTTGATTTGTGTTTCTCCAAGGTCTAAGAACTGAGAAAGTTCGATATTGTTGGTCCCGTTGTTAGATATGGGGTGGCTGATTACTGTTTTTGTGGAGAATGCTTGATATATATCATTTACCTTTGTGAAAAAGAAATCAGCCAGAGAATCACAAAAGACTTGGGATTGTGGAGGATTCAGGTCCGGTGCGTTTCCCGCTAAGACCTTAGTTATCTCAAAATGTTTTTTACTAGAGTTTTTAGCAGAATTGATTAGTTCAGTGAAATAGGATTTTTTTGTCTCGACAATAAGAGCTTTGTATTGTCCGAGTGCTTCCTTATAGCTGGTCTTGCTTTCAGCGCTGTAGGATCTGCGCCAATGTCTCTCCCTGTTTCTACAGAATTGCCTCTCAATACGGAGCTCCTCTGTAAACCATGGGGCTGATGGCGTTGCTCTGTTTCTAGAGAGTTTTTTAGTTGGGGCTAAGGAGTGGGTGGCGGTACCTATCCACTCCTGAAATTGTCGTGTGGCCAAGTTTGGATCAAATGTTGAGTCAGGACGAGTTTTTTCAAGTAGGCTCGTTAGCTCAGCGTGATCGATGTCCATCCAAACTTTGATGGTTTGTGGTTTCGGTACAGAGTGGGGTCTGAGTCTATTTAATGTGACTGATATTTTTATAAAAATGGCGAAGTGGTCGGTCCATGGCATTGGTAAGGTATCTATTATATTAACGCCTTGCATATTAGTAAAAATGCCGTCTAACGTGTGACCGGCTATATGGGTGGGGGTGGTTACCAGTTGCCGAAGACTCATGGTGTGCATGTCTGATATCAAGGACTGGGTATCTTTGTCAGATGCATTCTCAAGATGGAAGTTCAAGTCGCCCAATAATGTAAATGAGTCTTCCAGCGCTGGAGCTTCTAGTATTGCACCCAGATTTGCTAGAAAGTTGGTGCGAGAGCCTGGTGGTCGATATAGTAGGATGCCTTTAAAATGAAACGATGGGGTGAGTTTAAGATCGAAAAGAAGGGCTTCGCAGGAGGTGGAGTGAATGTGAGATATTCTGACCGTTATGTGGTTGCGGGCGATGATGGCTAGTCCTCCTCCGCGCTGCCCCACTCTATCTAGGCGATAGGCGTTATAGGCTGGAGGGGTCGCAACTGCCATGTCAGGATCGGATGCTCCATCCGTCCATGTCTCCGTGAGAAAGAGACAATCAAGGTTGTTGTTGATAATAAGATCGTGTATTTCTTGCCGGTGCTTGACAAGAGATCGTGCATTGATTAGTGCAGCGGTGATGTCGGAAGACATAGATGCAGTGACAGCATGCGTTTAGATTTTTTCATTCATTATCTGTAGCTTCACGTTACAGTGGGGACATGTAAATTTTGTGGTATCTGACCATAGATGTGGATTATATTGAGCGCAGTCGGTGTTAGGCGTGCGCAGTGCCATCAATGTAGATTTGGGGTAGATGTGGGGAGCCTGTTGCGGGGATTGATCAGAGGTTCTGGCCCCTGGCCCGGTCTCGGCACGGACGAGCACAGACGAGCTTGCCTTATGCACGCCTTCGGCGCGCATTCGTCGCGCCCGCTGCGCTCGTCCGCTGCACTTCCGGAACATGCACATATTTGTAGGGAGGGAGCAATGCGAGAGACGTGGCCTCAAGGTGGGCGTGTCCCAGTCAGGGAGAGGGGAATGAAGTTGGCGGGAAAACGGCGATTTAGCCCTTACCAGTGCTCGTTTTTCAGCAGGAAAGGGTGCCTGCACACTGCAGTGATGTGACAGGGAAGGTGAGTGATTTTAAAAGCAAGTTAAATTTTACAGTTTTAAAACAAAGTTATGCTCAGTTTTCCTTGCTACTCCCGGCTGTGCCTCAGGAGGGTTCAAAAGTTATCTAAAGCGCTAGTAGTCAGCGTGTCTTTTATAACTTTGAAGAGGGGGGGCGTGGCCTCAAGGTGGGCATGTCCCAGTCAGGGAGAGGGGAATGAAGTTGGCGGGAAAAAGGCGATTTTGCCCTTACCAGTGCTCGTTTTTCAGCAGGAAAGGGTGCCTGCACACTGCAGTGATGTGACAGGGAAGGTGAGTGATTTTAAAAGCAAAGTGAAATTTTACACTTTTAAAACAAAGTTATGCTCAGTTTTCCTTGCTACTCCAGGAAAAACACACAAATGGAGCTACCGGTAAGAATTGACAGCCTTGGTGCCTTGTGCAGTTGTCGCGTCCTGAAGCTGCACAACAAGATATGCCATCTGAGTAAACTTTACTTGAGGCTTTACCATTGTCTGAAAAACCCCAAGCAGACGCCAGCTGTTCTTTTGCGCTGACTCTGCATGTATACACAGCCTACAGTGCCCCAATCTAGATTCTTTACTCATGTTTATACAGATGCAGTGTCAAGGATAGAGCCGGGCTGGAAGTAGGGTAGGCGTGAAAAATGGATGAGGCATAGCTCATTCAAAAAATGAGAAAATCAGATTTTACATTTTAACAGGGTCAGGGGAGTTTTGTCAGTTGAGAACTGTGTCTTGCCTGGACTGGAGAGGAGAAAGTATCTGGTAGCACATACAATCCCAAATTACCAAACAGCATGTCACACATCTGTGATTGGAGGAAACCATTGATAGATGCATATCTTTGTCTACTAAAACTTCATTACAGTAGCACTGTATTTATTATATGATCAATTAGAAAGTGAGACCACCTCTGTGACACTCTTCCTTAAGACTGTGTCTGTATGCTTAAACCCATTAATATAGCTGTTTTAGTTTGTATTTAATATTATGTTAATTTGCTTTGGTTACAAGGAAAACCACACAAATGTAATCATAAAAGGTCATTAAAAAACCTCAATTCCATTAAAAGTACCCTACATCACATATTTAACAAAGGTATAATTCCTTTCAGAAACAGTATCAATTTAACCGTAGCATTAAAACAGGGCAAATTAATCAAGGAGTGCTATACATCACTCAATAGTCTAAATGAATTCAACTAGTGTTGAGGTAGGTTACCTAGGAGAACCAAAGGCTGTATGTCATGTACTTCTGAAACTGTTGAGGTGTAAATTTCATGGATGGTCGTACTGGAGCTTCGGGTGCTCCTATGATGTATGTAGTGCTATTTAAGCAGGCATTGGTGTCTGAGACTCCTTTTAAGCCTCGTTTTATCCTGCCTAATCCTGGGCATTGAAATGCCATCTGATCCTTTAATTATGTCCTTTGAGCCCTAAGCCATCTGATCCTTAAATTAGGGTACAGAGATGTAAGACATCCCACTAATACCAGTTTAAGCTCACAGGAGCGGCCATCTTTCCCTCTGGTCACAGGAGAAGCAATTGATGTCAGCCATTAGAGCTTGATACCAATGAAAACACATCAACTGTATTTCTTTATTGTATAGTTTATGTAAAGACCTGCATACAACCTGGGGTGGTTCAGAGCACCCAGGCAGTGGATATAATTAGGAAGATGGAAAAGTAGAACTCCATATGAAGAAGTCTATCAATAGGGCGAATACGACCGGTGATCGTGGTCCACCTCCATGTAAGGAGATCACAAAAAATAAATCCTCTGAACATGCAGAACGCAAGTCATAGAGGAGCATATTTACTAAGATTTCACGCAACGCAGCGCAGTAAGGAAATTTGCTGCGCTACCTTGTGTGAGAGGAAAAGAGCTGAACTGCACGCTATTTACAAAAATATAGTGCAGTTTAGCTCTCTCCTAGAGCTTGCGCAATCATGGCTGCCTAAGGCAAACAAAGGCGCCCTTGTGCCTTGGCATAAGGGTGCTTGTGTTATGGGCAGAATTGTTTTTGTTCAGGAAGAGATACCTTCCTGCACGAAAACAATCCTTAGAGGCATATTGTTCTTTTTAAGTGTGCTCAGAATATAACACAAATGGAATGAGATTTACTGCATTAAAAAATCTGAGATTGTGTCAAATTCCATGGGTGGATGCACGGCAACGACCATGCTCCATCCATGGAACACCTACCACAACCAAATGTAACGCAACATAGTGCAAGCTGCTAAATTGTGCTACATTTCTCTTACAAAGTCATGCAAGTAGGCACAAATCGCCCCTTGCTTGGATTTGTAAGTTTCATTTAGGGGCTTGTGTTGTTTTGCGACGACTTGTGCCACGCAAGGACAATGCAAGTCCTTAGTAAATCTGGCCCATAATTACTTGTAGATGATAAGGCAACATGCCAGTTTTAAGGTGTCTGACAGGCTGGAGAATAAATATTTTGTAATGAGTATAGCCCAACACTGCATAGACACTCAGGTGTGATATCGATATGGCTAAGCCTAGCCCTGGATGCATAGGTAACTGCTATTATACCTAACACATCCTGTTTTTTCTCTGTAGCTACTGGCACTACTCTTCTTCTATTTGTACGTGTTGCCAGTAACAACTGAAACTATTAATGTTATGGCAATCAGTTTAATAACGGAGAAGACTGAGTTTGCCTTGATGGATTCAAACTCATGACCTTCAGATCCGAGCAAATGTCAGCTCACTGAGCCACCTTTTTAGATTAGAGTACACGAATCAAAATCGCAAGGCAACCCTGTGAAACTTATCATCGCAGATACAGGCCGCAGTTAGACTTTGAAGTGTTACTGATTGTATAGGGAGAAGGCTGAGCCTCAACAGAGAGCAATTCATTAGATTATCAGACGTTAATGAAACCCAGGCAGAAGCAAATTCTCAGATGGATACTTGAGGTACCTCTTTAGTATTATATACTTGGTTTGGGCTACATAGGTGTTGAATTTTGAAGCCATAACCCTACGCAGTCCTTAAATGCCTGATGGGGACAGCCAAGGCAACCTAGTAAATGTTGTGACTCCCAACCCCAGCCCTATCATATGGATTTCGGAAAAATAAGCAAACTGTGAAGAGGAAAATAAATATTACATATGTTATGATTATCTAGTGTAAATCATAATTATCACCAAGAAATGGCATACCTTCCTACAGTTCCCACATAATGTCATTCATAGACAACATGGGTCTGTCAGGAGTGTTTTCTCTAAGCAAATATGGAACCTGGCATATGGTATGAATAATGGTCACTGGAACAAATGTGAGTATTCCTGAAAACTAATGATCCATGTGTGTCTTCAATACTGCTAAGTTGTGAAAAGCGCAGTATCCGCTACAAGATAAGGCTTTGAGGAGACTTTTTTATAAGCAAATTAATAGCTCGTGCTTTTTAATTAAATTTAACCAGACAATGAATCTTTATTTTTTCTATGATATTGCCATAAACTGTAATTCTGCTGATTTTCAAAAATAACAAAATATGGAAACAGGCATTTTCAAAAAACGCGTCAATTGCAAGCTGTTTTTGTATTAGACTCTGACACACAAGGGTTATTCAGCCTATGAGTAAAGACAATAGCATTCGTGTTTTTTCTGACAGAAACATTCAGTACTTGATTACTGATCCTAAGCTACTCGAAAACATCCACAGTGCTGTTACTTCCAGAAGATATATCTAAATATACACTATTCGGCGTTTCTACTTTAGTGTGTACTTTACTTGGCAATCAGTTTAATAACGGAGAAGACTGAGTTTGCCTTGATGGATTCAAACTCATGACCTTCAGATCCGAGCAAATGTCAGCTCACTGAGCCACCTTTTTAGATTAGAGTACACGAATCAAAATCGCAAGGCAACCCCGTGAAACTTATCATCGCAGATACAGGCCGCAGTTAGACTTTGAAGTGTTACTGATTGTATAGGGAGAAGGCTGAGCCTCAACAGAGAGCAATTCATTAGATTATCAGACGTTAATGAAACCCAGGCAGAAGCAAATTCTCAGATGGATACTTGAGGTACCTCTTTAGTATTATATACTTGGTTTGGGCTACATAGGTGTTGAATTTTGAAGCCATAACCCTACGCAGTCCTTAAATGCCTGATGGGGACAGCCAAGGCAACCTAGTAAATGTTGTGACTCCCAACCCCAGCCCTATCATATGGATTTCGGAAAAATAAGCAAACTGTGAAGAGGAAAATAAATATTACATATGTTATGATTATCTAGTGTAAATCATAATTATCACCAAGAAATGGCATACCTTCCTACAGTTCCCACATAATGTCATTCATAGACAACATGGGTCTGTCAGGAGTGTTTTCTCTAAGCAAATATGGAACCTGGCATATGGTATGAATAATGGTCACTGGAACAAATGTGAGTATTCCTGAAAACTAATGATCCATGTGTGTCTTCAATACTGCTAAGTTGTGAAAAGCGCAGTATCCGCTACAAGATAAGGCTTTGAGGAGACTTTTTTATAAGCAAATTAATAGCTCGTGCTTTTTAATTAAATTTAACCAGACAATGAATCTTTATTTTTTCTATGATATTGCCATAAACTGTAATTCTGCTGATTTTCAAAAATAACAAAATATGGAAACAGGCATTTTCAAAAAACGCGTCAATTGCAAGCTGTTTTTGTATTAGACTCTGACACACAAGGGTTATTCAGCCTATGAGTAAAGACAATAGCATTCGTGTTTTTTCTGACAGAAACATTCAGTACTTGATTACTGATCCTAAGCTACTCGAAAACATCCACAGCGCTGTTACTTCCAGAAGATATATCTAAATATACACTATTCGGCGTTTCTACTTTAGTGTGTACTTTACTTGTCAACTATTCAGGAGCCTTTTTTGGGTCTGGTTTGTCAGCTCAGCTGTTAGTTTACCCATTGTTGCGATTTCTTTAAAATAGCTCTCCCAACCCACATGAATTTTACTCTCACCTCATGCTGTTGGTTGTTTGGTGTAGCTTGAAGATATATTGCACATGGAAAATAATAGATTTTTTATTTCGCTTTTTTTGCACTTCAGCAGGCTTTTCATTAATATTTGAATTAGGACTCTAAACACAAATCTGACATATTGGCTGTCCGGATGTTTGTATATTTTTGTGGGGGTTTTGTTGTAAAGAGCAACTTGATTATTTCATGATGCCTGTATTCAGGGGTAACTCATCTATTGAGGGATACTGGGCGTATACTTTTATTTGCATTCTAATTTCATTCCGTTCTTTAATTCAGGCTGATATGCCGCTGATTAGTGGGTGTGGCCCAGCATTGTCATAGCAGTGATGACAGTTCTACCTGTTTTCTGCAGTGAAGAGAAGTGTGCATGTCGAGCTGACCGATTTCTTTGATACGACCAGCCCAACATGCGTACTTCTTCAGCCTTCTACAACATGCACTATGAAAAGAAGCCTTGAGAAACAGAGGGATAGTTCCCTGGAATCAAATTGAGCGGTGCTTGCACCTGCCCAGCCAATCCTAATGCTAGTCTTGTGCTAATTCAATAAATAAATACAGCACCGGGGTGGGAGGTTCCTTTCAGGTCCACAGAGCTCTTGACCAATCACTGTATGGCTTTTATTATGAAGCCATGCAGTGATTGGCCCTTCTGCCATTGCTCTCTCAATCTCTTCCCTCTTCGTGCTAATTTGCCACCAGTACAGCACTGCACACAAGGAAGGGATACATGCAAATGAGGGAATGCCCTCTGAAGGTAGCGCTGGTGATTTAAGTGTACCAGTACTATCAGTATTACAGAAGGGGCCGCACAAGGTGAAGGGGCCACATAAGTTTCTGCGGCCCCTTCTGTAATATAAAAGTGCCTCAGGGGCAAGCAAAGTGGATGCAAACGCCCATTGCACCCCGGAGCGCCTTCTGTAATATGTAATTTGGAGTTCATAACCAAAAACTGTAAATCATAGTTTCGATCGTAGTGTCAATAAAGGTAGTGAAATTATCACGTAGTGTGAATGTGCTTTAGACAAGTCCGGGATATCTAAATGTGGACACAGCTCACCAGAGACGCAACTAGAGGCAAATTTCGGGGGGGGGGGGGCTAAGAAAAAATTTCGGGGGGGGGGGCTTTTAAGCCATAGGCAGAGTGGAGCTGCAGGGGCTCTTAGAAGGGATGAAACAACAGCGAGGCCTCATTAACATGCAAATGGTCTTTTAAAGACCTGTGAAGTGCTCGGGTGCGGCTGAGTGTGCGCCACGGAAACTGTCTCATCCCGGGCTGCCACACGCGACGGGGGGGGGGGGCTGAAGCCCTGTGAGTCCAATGGGTGTTGCTCGCCTGCAGCTCACACGTGGAAATGAATACTAATCTGTGGGTGCTCCAATCGTACCGAGCAAATGTTTGAAGGCAACCGCCATTATGAGTCCTGCGGGGGGTGCTTTCAGATTTCATGAGCAAATGTATTTGTGCGTTGTGGAGGCTGACAGTGCCTAAATTGTACTAGCATTTATTTTTTAGCACTAGGACTATTCCCTCCTCCGTGGGCCGTATTGCCAGCCCGAGTCTCAGCCTTACTTACTTCTGATTAATAAATTACATTTGGGGTGGAGGAGCTCGGTGGGTGAGACTGCATGCCACGTGCACTTCATAGTGTGCCTTGAGAGTGCACATGCGATGATGATTGTGTTCTGCTTGTGGGACACGTGGTGCTCTCGACCATTGTAACTCTATCTGCCTGTCTTCTTGTCCTGTCTGCCTGAGGGTCCTTTGTTTTTAGGTCGAGGACTACCGGTCTGCCGAAAAGCAGAACCGGAAGTCGGAGATTTAATGACTTGGAGAAGAGGGGCTTGAACCCGCCCCTCTTCTCCCCTGTTCTCCATTGGCTGGCCTCGTAAATGCTGGCCAGCCACTGGAGAAGAGGTCAGTCATTCCTATTAGGCCCCGTCCTTTTCGGATCGGGGGGCGTGTTTTTTGCGAGAAATCTCAGGGAGGAGACAACAGCAAAACACGCCCCCGAATCCGAAAATGCCGCTGCCTACAGCTCAACACACCAACGTTTACGTAGCAGACGACCCTGGTTTCCTTTTACAGATGTTTAAAGTGCACAGCTCGTTGCGGTGACATCCTAACAGAGGCTCACAGCTCGTTGCGGTGACATCCTAACAGAGGCTCTTGTTAGGAAAATAACATTTTCTTTTAAAAGAACGAGTTTTGTCTAAAACCACACAAAGACGCTGGACAACTGTACTCAATAAAACTTATATTGGGCACAAGAGGTCTGACCTGAAAGAGGCACCATGTAAGCGATTACTGTTGCTGGCGACTATTCATAGCACTCCATCTCCCGTAGCATCTGTCAGTCCCTGGCTGCCATTCATTGATCTTCTCCGTCCCCTCTGCGGCACGAGCTGCCAGCTCCCGGGTGTCGGTTGCGATGGTTCCGATGTCAACAACGATCACTTCCAACCTAGGGAATCTACCAGGCTCCGCCCATCTCAGCACTGACTCACAAAGGTTACGGGGCAGTGTGAAAATATTATATTGTAAACTGCAATAATAGAGAAATTGCGAATTAGGAGCTTGAAAGCGGCCAACTAGAATAGCAATTTTAAACTTCATTAGTAGCAACATGTTTTTAGGATCAGAAATAAAATGCACTTTCAAATTTAAAAAATAATATTTTACATTAGTTTCTTTAGAGCAACATAGTAAGTTAGAAGGCGAAGTATAAAAGAATCAAATTGTGTAAATAAGTGTGCTTGAGAAAGGTTGCGTATGTTTTCCCTATGATTTTATTATGAGGAGGACACCATCTTGAAGTTTCAAGATGGCCGTACTGTTTGACATAGGCTATGTGTATTTTCTGATCATTGGCTATCTTCGGAGCTCTGTCCGATTGGATAGCAGCTCCATAACCCCGCCCACACAGGGAGCAGTGTGTAAATAATGTTACTCAGTGCTGCTGCGCTTTGAGGCTATATGTCCGTCCCTTTACTGATTCGGATAGCCAACCAGTGCCATAAAAGCAAAGGTTTTAGATCGCTTATGTATGACATTTTCAAAATTTCAGTGTGATTTTGAGTTACATTCTACAATTATGAGTGACACCATCTCGTAACCCAGCCTCATTTCATCACTGTACCTCACTGACTTACTCCGTGACGTCATGTCTGTGAATCTGTGCCGCGGGTGATTAGAAGACTATTGGGAAAAATACATTCTCTCGATTATGTTTGTCCCGCTTTCCTCCTCTAAAATGTCGGTATGTATGCCTGATGGGTGTCCTACTGCTAAGCAACTGTCTGTTGTTGCCACGCTGTAAGCTAAGAAAGTGTATGGACATTTTTACAAGTGACTGGATATACTTCTTGCGTAGCGCCCACTCGATAGCCTTGAAGCACTTCCTCCGAATATTCGAGTTGGTAGATCGGTACCTGGGAATTGTCCACACCAAGACAAGTTTGCACGTGCACAGCAATGTGTCAAAAGCCTTTCCAATGCTAAAACTCTACTTTCGGACTCAGGATTACTCTTTTAGTTGTGGCTGGTTTTAGGTTAAACCTGGGCAGCGCCTGCTGCTCTGTGATGCCTGCAGTGGTCGAAGTGGGGAAAAACAAGCATTTACAATGCAACGGTCTCAGCATTGTTAAAGTTAGAGCTATTAACATTGCTCATGACAATGCCGTTTCTTTAAATGTTTTAAAAACAAAAACATAAACAAAAATAATGTCATGAGCAATGCCAATAGCTCTAACTTTACCAATGCCGAGACCATTGCATTGTAAATGCTTGTTAAGACTTCTTACAGGTGACAGTAGCACACGCTGCCTCTCTGTTCCCATCGACGACTCAGTTCCCTCAGTTTGAAGCAGTTCACCGAGCCCTCTGCCACATCGGGGCTCATGCCTCACCAGTGTCACCCTCCAATCAGTCCCAGCGGTAACAGGTGTTGTACCCGTTGTGGTTAACATCGAATTGTGTCTATGGCTGATGTGTTAACAGGCATAGCTGTACAACTAAAAGAGTAGCAAATAACATGTTTTATGGTTCCGTATAACCGAATGGTGTGCAAGTGAGATCTGCATGTTTGCGCGTGCACCAGAGTACTGTCTTTATGAGTGAGAATTGCAGTGAGTGAGAGTGTGCATGGGTGGTTATATGATAAATTAGTGTGCACACCATAGTTTAACAGACATGTATGTGAGAAAAGAGCATTGTGTATCAGACCCTGCAACTTGATCTCTGTGACACTTCTGTACCTGTAATATCAACAAACGGAAACCAGGGTCAAAATTTAGGAGCCAATACTTTCTATATAAGCATCTCCAAAGTCAGGAAAAAAGCACAGATGTGAACAGTATCATTGATATTGAATCCCATCAGCCACTAAAAGTAGCGCACATCATCATTTAGGATTCAACCATACACTCAACTCCAGTTCAGGAGAACCATGTGGTGTATGAACACAGAGGAAGCAATGAAATTCACAACCCCAGATCTACTATGATGTCGCTAAGGTGCAATTAGATGTGGTTGATGGTGTTGAAGCAGTGCAGAAAAACAAAATTAGTGAGTGCAAAAGTTAAAAACAACTACTGGGTCAGTACAACCATTTTATTCATAACTGACCAAGTGATGCAACTAAAAACAGTGCAAAAGCAGTTTGAAAGAATAACTGCTAGTGTCCTAGAGTTGGTCTACATGTTTCAGCCTATCGATTGAGTGCCAATCAGGCTTTCGTCAGGACCAGATTAAACATGCTACTGCTATATGGTGCAAGTATCCAAAAAAGAAAGGAAAATACAAAACCTACTTGAGTGCAGGTTCTGAAGCACTCCCGAGTATTCGTGGAGTAATACTCAAATCCTAAAAATAACAATAAAGAAAATTATAATAGAAATATCAATGTTGTTCACAGGCTTTTTTTCAACATTATCTCAGAAAAAATATAGGCGCTTACAAGGCTCCACTTGGTTAATAATAATGTCTTTCATTTAACTTAAATAGACAAATCTGTAGCAAATTATGCTGAATTCAAAACTTATTTCACCAAAATGAAAACTTATGTGGTAGAATGCTTACCCCTCAATGTAGGGGGTCTCGCCTCACCCCACCTGGCATCCGCTCAGATGAATGAGGCCCCGCTCTGTATTAAAATAAACAGGTGTGACAATTTGTATGCCAAGCAAAGTTTGCTGTCAATATTAAAATCACTACGCGCTTGTCCTAAAAACAGGAACATGGAGAACAGAACAATGAACCATCCACGAGCCTGCCTTCTCAAATATTGTCTCAAGTATGGATATAACGACAAAGACAGGCTAGAAAGAATAACATTGCTGATGTTATCTAGATGGCTAACTATGAGGCTGCTGCCGTTACGAACCAGTCTACCTAACTTGGGATTAAAGATGTAAACGGAGCATTGTCTAGAGACGCTCACCTATCCGTCGGTACCTCCGGCTGTGTAGAGCTGGACGGGGAGGCACCGACGCGTACAACTAACGCGTATAAATAAACACGGGTCTTCGTAACGGGTGAGTCAACGGCGAAGGAGACTTCCGGGAGTTGAAGTCTTTCAGCAAAGGCTTAAACATTATCAAGTACCGAGTTGTACTCGAAAACGGTAACAAACACATAGCGTGGAGTAATACCCATATGAAAGCAATGTGGGTTGATAGCACAACGTTGTTGAAATGTTGCTTGATGTTCAAATTTAGCTTGATGTTAAAATTTAAATTTTAATGAGCAAACATACAGTCGTTCCAAAAGTGGTGTAAGAAGCTGCTCATGAATGTAAGGCAGTATAGTGATATCATAAAGGAAACGTCAGAACCCAGTTTGGCTAAATATCCTCCGCTGACACCAAGGTGAGAAAGGACTAAAAGATTGTATTAGTCATATAGCCATGGAGAGATATGCATCATGAACTTAGAGGCTAGTCCACGGTATATCGTCGTTTAACCCTTGTGTGTCGCTATGGAGCAAATAAATCCATTTCTGTACCTTTTTGAATAGGAAATGGGGTGCCGCTCGTAGGCGCGGACTTCGTTTTTTAAAATCATTTTTACCTGCCATTCCCTTCAGGAGCTGCATTGGAACTGAGGGGGAAGTGTGAATATCGCTGACATCGCAGGAGGTTGCTGTTGTTGCTGGGACTGCGAGGCCCAGGGTGCCTCGCCTTACAATTCTCCACCGCACCTGATCCTCTTCCCGGCCACACCTCCCACTGCCTCTTACAAAACGCCTCGCGGCCCCCGCTTTGCGGGTGCCGCTTGTAGGCGCGGACTTCGTTTTTTAAAATCATTTTTACCTGCCATTCCCTTCAGGAGCTGCATTGGAACTGCGGGGGAAGTGTGAATATCGCTGACATCGCAGGAGGTTGCTGTTGTCGCTGGGACTGCGAGGCCCAGGGTGCCTCGCCTTACAATTCTCCACCGCACCTGATCCTCTTCCCGGCCACACCTCCCACTGCCTCTTACAAAACGCCACGCGGCCCCCGCTTCGCGGGAGCCGCTCGTAGGCGCGGACTTCGTTTTTAAAATCATTTTTACCTGCCATTCCCTTCAGGAGCTGCATTGGAACTGCGGGGGAAGTGTGAATATCGCTGACATCGCAGGAGGTTGCTGTTGTCGCTGGGACTGCGAGGCCTCGCCTTACAATTCTCCACCGCACCTGATCCTCTTCCCGGCCACACCTCCCACTGCCTCTTACAAAACGCCTCGCGGCCCCCGCTTCGCGGGAGCCGCTCGTAGGCGCGGACTTCGTTTTTAAAATCATTTTTACCTGCCATTCCCTTCAGGAGCTGCATTGGAACTGCGGGGGAAGTGTGAATATCGCTGACATCGCAGGAGGTTGCTGTTGTCGCTGGGACTGCGAGGCCCAGGGTGCCTCGCCTTACAATTCTCCACCGCACCTGATCCTCTTCCCGGCCACACCTCCCACTACCTCTCAATATTTAATTGACCCCTGTTTACGCGTGAGCGGGACGCGTGCGGGGCGTAGTCCGGGGCGAAGCCCGGGCAAAGGGCGGGCCCGTTTAAGCCCGTTCAAGCACGGGCAAGACCGGATCGGACCCCTTCTTTTTGCAAGTCGGCCCCATAGAGGAAAAAATGGCCACA
The DNA here is from genome assembly GCF_964204655.1 of Triturus cristatus. Classification (NCBI taxonomy): domain Eukaryota; kingdom Metazoa; phylum Chordata; class Amphibia; order Caudata; family Salamandridae; genus Triturus; species Triturus cristatus. The sequence goes on along the minus strand of NC_140589.1, from coordinate 1,255,338,311 downwards.
CGGTCGAAAATACAGGCATCAACCCCGATGCTCCCAGGTACATTGGACAATTTTCTTATCAGGGCTAATTCGGTGGTTAACAATGAGCTGTTAATGTTAGAACAACGACTCTCGGAAGGCATTGAAAGTACTAGGAGATCTTCCCTTGGTTTGCTCGCATCTGCAAGATCTCCGGAGAGACTGGACAATTCCCACACTGCCTTAATGAACAGTATCGACCAAACGATCGATTCAGTTCTCCAGGATCTAAGAACTAGTTCAACTTCTCGGCGTGATTCCCTCCAATTTATTCCAGAGATGTCTACTGATGTGGCATCCGTTGCTGCTCCGGAGCTGGGGAAAGAAATAACCTTAAGACCAGCTCACGGTTCACGGGAGGGGGCGATACCCAAAAGGAAAAGTATGAGGAAGATGAAGGGTGGGAAAAGGGCCAGGTTTGATGTTACCTCTCAATCCTTAACCGAGGTCCCATCTAAGGTATTACCTGGCATTATCGAAACCCATACTCCATTACCCACCCTAAGATGTGACCAAATATCTCAACACCCTTCCCCTTCTACCAGTGCTGCTGGACTAGGTCGAGAGACAGATTTCTTAACTAGCTCCTTAGTAAATGCGTTAAAGATCTTATTCGACCCTTTTTTGGCTAGATTTGACTCTATTAATGATACGCTTAAAGAAATAAAAAAAGCTACAGGGTTTATTACTAACTGTTTAACAAACAAAGCAAGCTTTACTCCTAAAATTGATAATGTGCACCAAATACAACCCCTAGACTCTTCGTCCTTGTCTGCTCTTAAATTAGGTGCTCCCCCTAAACTTGTAGAAGCAAGGGGGGCAATTGAGATAGAGAACTTGCCACAATCCTCGAATTTACCACAGATTATTGCTGATCCTCCCCAGCCAACACAGAACCGCCCATCTGTCCAACTTAGGTCTATGGATAATGTTGGTGAATTGAATATCCATAGTACTAAGGAGGGAACTAACAATAACACTCAGGGGAAGTCAAGCTGGAAGGATGTAGTCAACTTACCCCCTGAGGCGGCCCCCTATGTAATAATTTTGGCCGGAATCCCTAAGTGTACTAACCCCGATCTAGAAACTTATGACTCCCTCAAAAATAAAGTCATTAGTTGGTTAAATACCCATAGGCCACTCCCACCATTTGTAACTGCGCCTATTCTAATGGTTAGGAGGATTAATTGGATGGGCAACTCAACTAAACATTACAAGGGTGACTGTGTCGTGGTGAATTTTAGAGATCCCGATATTGTGTCATATATCCTTACCTGGAGGGGAAAACAGCGAGAGACTTGTATTCAACCTTTACCACTCTCCTTTTTTTATCCCCCTTCAAATAACTATGTTCATGCCAAGAATGCAGAAGGTTGGACAAGGGTGGGTTCTCTTTCTTCTCGCAGTCGGAACTGTGATAATTCCTGGTTAAATAAGCCTACTGTCCACGACTTTCCTTGTCAAAATAGGTTTAGTCCTCTTGAAGAGGTGGATTGACTGCGAGTTCGAATTAATTCTAATGGAGATAAGGGTGAATCAGTTTCAGTACAGACTGTGGCGATTCCATCAACTGACACTAGCTATAATGACCATATACCCACTTTAGATAATGTTGTTACATCTATTGACTCACCCTGTGCCCCTTCTTTATTAAAGATCCTTTCCTGGAACATTGCGGGCCTCCATAATAAGCTTAATTGTCCAGAATGGGGCTCTTTCATAGATCAACATGATATTTGTTATTTTCAGGAAACATGGGCCAGGATTGACTATCATCGAGTGGGCTTTGCTTCATTTTTTCTTCCAGCAATTTGGGGAGGTAAGGGCCGACCACCTGGTGGCCTTTCCATTTGGGTGGCAACCCACCTGGGCTGCACCGCTACTGTCCTGAACACAGGATCTGATGATGTTCAAGCCATAATATTGAAATGGCAGGCTAAGACACAAATGGCCTTGATTAATATCTATTCTAGACCGACTAGCTTATCGGCAGAATCGAGGGCTGTGGATGTCTTATTTACGGTATTGTCGGATTTACCAGAGGATATCCTTTTAGTGGTGGGTGGGGATTTTAATTCCCACTTTGAACCCTTAGAGGGGTTATTAGATGCCATAAACCAAGAGGAGGATGACTCTTGGGAAATTCCACAGGTGGCTGGCCCTACTGTAAAATCTTGGACCCCATTGGCTCTTCAAATCACCTCTCTATCGTTGGCTCACTCTATTAGAGCATGTAATGGGCGATCCAAATCTGATAATCCTCCAAAAACTACCTTTAACGTATCAGGCAGAGAGGCCCACCTCGACTATATCTTTGTCAAGTGCAAAGAATGGAACCGACTCCAGGATTTTGTGGTGCTTCCCAGGAGAGAGAGTGACCAAAACCTTTAATCTTGGACTTCGCTCTATTTGGTATGGGTTGGACTGAACCCCCGCTGCACTCAGATAGAACAGACACCCTTGCCCTCTCAAACAATAGACGGAGGGTGAAATGGTCCAAACTGAATAGCAAGCCTGAGGACATTTCTAGAGTCTACGTAAATGTTAGCTCAACTTTGGACCGAATGGCTGGCCTTGTTGAGTCTGAATTAGTCCCAGATACCAATAGGGAGATTGCTGCACTTAATGATGCACTTTATGCAAGCTTAGGAAATATTTTGAATCCCCTAGCTTCCTTGAAGAAATATCAATCTAGGAAACATTCATGGTATAACAGGGCTTGTAGACTGGCAAAAGCTGAATTAATGACTGCACTAAAGGTAAATGATGCTCGAGATCTTATTAATTTTAAACGACGTACTTATCGTTATTTGATCCATCATGCTAAGCTTGAGTGGGCCACTCAGAACTGGGCCGATCTAACATCTGCTTTGGCGGATCGTGACTCCTGTAGATTCTGGAAGATCGTGACTACTGGTTCAACTGATATTGAGTCTGCAATTAGCCCGAATATTGCCCCCCAAGTTTGGGAGGAGCATTTTAGTCTTTTATATAACAGTCAATCCCTTAGCACAGTTCCCTCCTTATCTGAATTGTTGTTGAGTGACAATTCTGTCCTTGACCCAATTAGTTTTACTCTTCTTGAAGTCGGCGATTATGTTTGCTGATGACACCTTGCTACTCGCCAAGTCCCCCATGGGTATCCAGCGAGTTCTGGATGGGTTTGTCTCTTTTTGTCAGGATAGGGGCCTGGAAATTAATACAACAAAAACAAAGTTTATGATTTTGAATCCACCTAGAAAATCCCGCCCAAATCCAACCATTGACGGTGTTAGTTTGGAGAGAGTTCGGGTGTTTGAGTACCTGGGAGTGGCTATAAATGAAAACTTCCTATGGACTCAACACCAAACTAAATCCCAATTAAAATTAACGCAGAAAATTGGGGGGATTCTTAAACTTTGGAAAAACTCCTATATAAAACCTATTGGTCCACCCTTAGAAATTTACAAGATACAGGCCAGAGGGGCAGTAACTTACGGAGCGGAATTGTGGGGCAATAATTGCCTCCAAGCATTTTTGGCTATTGAAAATAAATTTTTCCGACAATTATCATCTTTACCCTCCAGTACTCCTCTTCTTCCTCTTAGGTTAGACCTAGGAATTAGATCCATCAAGGAGGAATTAGCCTTAAAGTCCCTAACCTTTTGGCGACGTCTATGGGCAACCCCCGAACTTAACACCTATAGATTAGAATTCTTGGATTTATTGAAGTTTCAAACCATACAAAATCTTCCTTGGATAAGATATATCAAGGCTGAGTTTGATAGGTTGGGTTGCCCTTCTCTGTGGAGTTCTCCAGAACTCGCATCTAAGACCATATCGCGTAAAGCTTTGGCAATAATGTATTATGAAAGCAACCGGTCGGTTTTGCTGACTTCTGATAATTTGGGTTCCATGACAAGTTCTTTTATCTCAATAAAAGATTATTATAAGTTTGAGATGGTGCTGAATTATATTTATCCTTCTACCCTTAGAAAACTTTATCTCCAATGGAGATACAACTCCCTCCCTATTCGTGCTCTTGCGAACTGATGGCACCCTTCAACTACTGCTAATTGTCCTCTTTGCACTGACCAGCCTGAAAATGATCTCCATCTAATCTTCTTCTGTCCTCTATATATAGAATCTAGAAGGAAGTGGATTATTCCCCTATGTAAAAAATGGGGTTTTAGGAAACATTTGGAGGCTTTTCGAATACTTAAAACGGATTAATCACCACTAACCGTTTTTGCTGTTAGCAAATTTTTAGACGCAATGTGGAAAACTAGAAGGAAGTTTTTGTAATTATGAGATCATCTAGTTTCATAGCTTTCTGTTATGCTGGGTGACTGGCTCTAGTGTTATCCACCGTGTCTGCTAACTTGACTAGTATTCATCTTCCGCCTATAAAGTGTATGATGGATATATTTCTTTTGATTGTATTAATTGTAACCTCATGTTATTTGTGTCTTCTTTTATGACTCATTGTAGTCGAAATAAAGATTAAAGAAAGAAAGAATAGGAAACGGGTAATGTCACTAACATGTGGCGGAATGAACGGTTGTTCTAATACCGTCCATTGTAATTCCTCTGCTTTATGTTGAAAGGTGAGGAAGTGCTGAGTCAATTTAGTCGCCTGTTTCTTGCACCGGATGGTACTTTTGTGTTCATTGATGCGCAGCTTTATTTTGCGTGTCGTCATTCCGACATATCTCAATGAACAGGGGCAAGTAATGAGGTATATAACTCTTTCAGAATTACAGATAGCATGTTTCTTAATTACCCAGGGTTTCAGTGTCCCAATATCAACCTCTTTAGTTGGTGTGGTCTGTGGACAAGCTGTACATGTACCACAGGGAAAATGTCCTTGAACCCTCAGTAAATCCCATAATGTATTGATTCTGACAGGTGAGAACGTTTTTGGTCTGGTATGTACAAGGGTGTCTCGCAAATTGGTACCTCTTTTATAAGAAAAAAGGGGCCTTGGTAGGGTGTCCTGCCCGATATTTAGAATCGACCAGTGTCTGCGTATGCTCTTTTGAACCTTGTTTGTCTGAGTACAAAAAGTGTGTACAAATGTAAGTCTCGACAAAGGTGGTTTAGTTACAGGTGGCTCAAGCAGAGCATCTCGGTTATTGTTCAGTGCTCTCTTCATTGCCTTCTTCACTAAATGTGAGGGAAATTGACGCTGTTGTAGCTGAACAGAAAGATTCTGGGCATGCTACTTCTTTACCTGTGCCTAAGTGTCTGGAAGGAAACTAGATTAGATATCGGAAAGTGTGTACCTCAGTATGAGTTGCAGTTTTTCCTATGGCGGGAACCACTTTTGATGAGACGGAGTCTGATATCCTCTGTCATGTTTGCCAGAAAATTATGTTTTGCTATACGTGTTGACAAGTGTGGCAGAGGAGTATATCTGCTTATGGCTGTGGTTCAGTCCGGTGCATCTGTGGCTGAAATGGAAAGTTTGGAAGGTTGTCATTCTGACACAGCACTGTATGTGCTTTGAATCTAGGGAATAAAATCATGTATGACATGTTTGAATGTACCAATTTAGTGTTGGTGTGCTTGACTAAACTGGTTGGTGTAGTAGCTGACTTTCTGTTACACAGCATTGCTGTTTTTAGGTTGAGCCTGAGCCAGCGCGCATGCGCTGCTCTGCGAGGCTTCTTGTAAGCACTCTAAACTACTCCTTGTGTGTCTGACTCCTCCCACACATAGGATTGGCTTTTGCGTGTGTTTTTCAGTATAGAAAGCACACAAATGGCTAAAGGAGGGTACATGTCTCACCTTCTTTTTTAATGTTCATTCCCATGGCGTTTTGTTCTTGGGAGCGAGCAGCGGCGCGCAGGGTGGCATCTGCATTCCTCATGGGTCAGGTTACACACAATGTGCAGTGCTTTCGCTTTTGCTTGTTTTCCACTGTCGTGGTGGCACGTCTTTGCTTTGACCTGAACATGACATATTCCTTTTCTCACTGCGGGCACAATAGGATGTTTTCTGCTTTACTCTGATGTGTTTTTCTTGGTTTTCATAAGGCATTGTTTCGCTGTCTCTGCATGACGCTGCTGTTAGGATGACTGTTTTATTTGAATTGTTTTGTTCCGATGGCACATTCCAATGCTTTTCCCTATAATTTCGCTTTGCTTGGATCCACAAACCAATGTCCGATGGAACCGTGATCTCTATCGCCTTTAGACGCCGGCGCTACAATTATATTTAAGGTCATTATTTTCTTTGCCTTCATGTCACAACTTTAGTTTTTTAAATATAGTGGTTTGATGGAGGGTTGCCCTTGTTCTCTGTGATATAAATTCAGGTGTAAGCTCTAACTCCGGACTCAGAGAAGTGTGCACTATTGAGCTGAGTTTACAATGGACTGCTTGTCACTGGGACCTGCCAACCCACAACCCGTGGTTATAAGCGGTAGCAGCCAGTGCATTATCCCACAGAGCTTGGTTATTTTACAAGAAGTTATAAGTATTGCCCTGTCCTTGTTGTGCACGTTAGCACTCATCAGTTTTCGCTTTCTTAGTCATTTCGCCATTGTCCTGCTCGATTTGTGGCAAGTGCATCTAACAATGCATCCATCTGTTCATCTGTGCACGTGTACAGTATGTCTGGGTTCTGCACCAAGCACGAGACCATGTCTTCAAGTATGTTATAAAAAGCATCACATGACCTGACCTCACCAAAAGGGTTTTGGGCCTTCATTTTTAAATAATAGGAGTGCTGCAGTTCAGGTTTTCTGGTTTGTTGGCAGAGCTGTTCAGCTATCAATGCTAGTATAACAGTTTTGTGCTGCAGGTGCAGTAGGTCTGGTCTTAGTCTAAATTTGCTAATCTGACTTTGGTCAGAGTCCATGCAAGCCGGCGAAGGAGTCACCAGTGGTTGAAATGGACTATGCCAGTCGTGGAAAAGGGTAATGGCTTCTGAGAAAAATGTGAGCACCTGCACTTGTGTTTTTTCTTTTTTAAATTAAGCATAGGGTTGGGGGGCGCCAGCAGAGATTCTCTCACTGGGCACCACAGACACTAAAGCCGGCCCTGATGCTAACCTTCGAGCACTGTGTGTGCCCTTGTTTCCTTTAACTCACAGTGTACACATCAGAGTACCCCTTAAGCTTCCTCCTTTCTTGTTTAAAATAACATTCATCCAGTAATTCAAACCGCTTGGTTCACCACAGGTCTGTTGATATAGTCTGCCTCAGTGGCGTAACAGACACTCTCGCAGCCCCCGTAATGCGGGGGATCCCCCAAGCTCCAGGGGCCCCCTCAACAAAGTACCCTGAACAGAGAGCCCCTGATTGAGTCCAGAGGAGGGGGGGCGTGGGGCTCTATGGACCTTGCAAGGGGATCCCATCATGTTTCGTTATGCCACTGGCCTGCCTCTGCCGGTTTGGGGACACTTCCTGTTCATAAAAGATGCGCACCATTAGCTGCTACTGTTTCAGTATGAGCAACTAAACTGTAAATCTCAGACACACAACTCCCGGGCTTGTTTCATTTGGAGAGCCACACAGTTTATAGATTATTTTGGTGATTGGTGATTCACAAACAGTATTCTTTAATACATAAATGAATGCATGAATAAGTTTATTGTGTGATTACTTAAAATCATTACAATATAAAATTAAAACATATAGCACACAATAACAATCAAAATGAAAGACAAAACATTAAAGGCAAAGTCAGGCTTTAAAATTGTGCTGGCTAAAGGGTATGTAAACATTTGGTGCTGACTTTGTAATTAGTTCATTAGTAATGTTGGATACACTGAGGAGAAGTGGTCCTTGCGGGTTGGGGTTCTGATATAGTAAGGCACATCTGGCTGTTAGTCCGTCTCTGCGCATTGCATTTTTTCTTTCAAAAGTGTGCGTGTTTGGTATATGAATTTGTCAAAATTGGCCATGTTCTTCACTGTGTCCAAAGTATAGAACTGGCAAATGGCAACCTTTGCTGTGCGAGTGCCCAATTGGAGAAGCATGGGTTCTGAGATGGATTTGGCGGGCTTGCCGCAAGGCCAGGTAACATAGCAGTTTATATGCCAGGTACTCCCTTTTATAATTGCATAAATGGCACTCTGTGATGTCTGTAAGCGCTTTCCAGGTTGGAAGTAGTTCTTTTATGGGAAGCAGATGTAATCTTATGGCTAAGACCTGATACAATGTCTGTCCCCCTATGGCCTGCGTAAGGTGGGGCTTAGTTGTTTGTAATACTTGTGGAAAGCACAGAGTTTTGTGGAAGTCCCTGACTGCGAGGCATTTAATGTCTAAAGTGTGGCAACGAAGGCACAGTTGCGTTTTTATTGATAATTTGATGGTGGCATAGTCAATTATGCTTGGATCCCAGTTCTCGATGGCTAGTTGCAGTAGTTCCTTTGCTGCTGAAAGTTTGACAGACCAGGGATTGTTTGGTTTTGCGAAGATGGTTTTTATGATCACCTTCATGGAGTTAGCTGGGGCCACAGTTGCCAGGTAGTAGTATTTTGCTAAGGTGGCCAACTCTTCTAGTTTTTGTTGGATGAGGTCGAACTCAAGGCGGATCAAGGTGTTTCTTGTGCATGCAGGGAAGCTGTGCATTGTATTTTCTCCAGGTCTGCTGCGAGCATTCCCGGGAATGCCTGTTGTGCGTAGTTAAGTGATGGTAGCAGTTTGGCCAGCAGTACCCTCTGGATTGCCGTAGTTGTTGGACTATGTAAGGTGTCATGTAGCTTGCAAAGGGCATGCTTGACCATCTTTCATTTCAGCCGCAATTTTTAGAGATGGAGCGCAGGGCAGCCAGTCTCATTTAGCCAGGCACCTAGGTAGTTATAACTTTGCACACAATCCAGGCTCAAAGCACCCAGGTGGCACTTAAGGAGCTTTTTCTTTAGGTAGCTTCCGAAGATTGGATTTGCTCGCATTCGCTGTCAGCTCACACTTGGTATTGTATTCAGGTAAAGCATTAAGAGCTTTTTGGAAGCCTGTTTTTGTGTGGTCCAGAACAACTGGATCATCAGCATATTGCATTAGGTGGATTTTTTTATTTTCAATTTTTAGAGTAGCGAGGTAACCCCCATGCAGTGCCAGACCCAAGTCGGCGGTGTACAGGTTGAATAGTAACGGTGCCAGAACACAGCCCTACTTTAACCCCCGATCTGTGGCAATTGTTTTTGTGGCTGACTCCCTGGGGAGTTTAATCCTTACCCAGGTTCCCGAGTAAAATGATCTGATGGCTCGCAGTAGGTTCGGGCAGATGTTCCACTCCACCAGTTTCTGCCAAAGGATGTTACGGTCGACCCTGTCAAAGGCTGCTGAGTAGGCAATGAAGCATGCGAAAACTGGGGAGAAGCGATGGGCAACTGCTTGTTGGGCTAAATATGACAAGACTGTGATGTTGTCAATAATAGAGCTCCCAGATCTAAACCTGGTCTGGTAAAATGTCAGGAGTACTTTGGAGTGTACTCAGTCTGATAGTTCTTTCAGAAGGGTGCTTGCATAGGCCTTTCCCTCGATGTCCAGCAGAGCGATCATTCGATAATTCTTGGGATCAGTGTTTGCACCTTTTTTGAAAATTGGTTGCAGCAGTGAGCCCCTCCAAGAGTCTGGTACGTCTTCCAAAAGCCTACATTCCGCGTAAAGCATTAAAAGGTTTGTAGACCAAAAGTTGATGTCCTCCCTGAAAAGAGAGCCGGCTGGGACCTGGTGTTCCATTTTTCTGGATCCTTTTTAAGACTGTGTGGACAGCAGCCTCACTTGGCACTGTGGTTTCTGCAGGGGGCCTGGGGCGCTCAGCTCTGGCAGTGCCTAATTTGCCCAGCGAGAGGTGTCCCTTTGCTCATATGGATTTCTGAACACAAGTGTATAATGACTTCCCATGCGCTACCCAGATCTCTGCTGGTAGTGAGTTCCCTCTGTTGGAGGATCCATGAATTGGATTGTTTAGATATCCCCAAGATTGTTGAGTCTTGTTAGGTGCCAATAGTTCAAAGGACTCTATACATTTCTCCTCGGTGACTTCACATTTGCGTTTCCAAATGAGAAGCATGTGTACCTCTCTTGCTGATTTTCAGCTGCTTCTTGGAGGCTTCAGTTTCTATTTTTTTTATGTGCCCTTTGTTTTCTTTTTAATTGCTGCACACTTTGTTTGATCTGTAGAGCTGAACCTCAAGTAAGGGTTGCCATGCCTCTTTTGGTATAGAGTTTGCTTCCGCGAAGCAGCGTGCCAAATTCTACTGCAAGATTTTCCCATTCCCCTATGATGGCTGGCACAATGGCCCCTGTCAGCCAGCCAGTCCATGTAGATTTCCATGAAACAAATTTGTTGATGGTAATCTGCACCCATTTTATTCTCCTCAGTAGTCTGTTTTATTCCTCATCATTTGACTGCCCGAGGAGGCTATGGATATGATGGCTTCCTTATGTGGTCTTTAAGCCAGCAGGAGGGCTGCATTGTCGCTTTCACTCCGAGGGAGCACTTCATAGCTTAGCATGAGTTTCCCTAATTGCTGGCTCAATAGGCTCAATAGTTGTCTGATTATTATAGGTGGGTGGGTGGACTATGGATTATGCCCGGCTCGGACAATGTAGATAAAAAGTTTGCTGTATTCTGTACTACATAAAGTGGTCCTTCAGTTGTACTACTTTCGAAAAAATGCAATTAAAAAAACTTCAGATGCGGACCTCCAGTTTTGCCTTGCCTAGTCCTTCTGTGTGGATCTCCACATAAGCAAATATACTATTTTATACTACAAATGGAGACAAGACTGGAGAAGTGGTGGGAAAATGGGCAATAATTGCTCAAAAATGGGTGGGGTGAAATGGATAATTTAGGCGGGGTTTGGGAGGGATATACTAATACGAAACACACTTACACCAAACGATAAAATCAGTCCAATTCACAAAATGAACTTACAATGTTGCTACAGCCCTAGTACTGTGTCAAAACAGCCTTGGTATAAGTCACCCACCTCACATGGCCAACTACAGGTACCACTCCTACTTTTATAATCTTTATTGCAATGTTCATTTCTGAATGTTCTAAATACAATGCTTTATTGTCAAAATAAGTCAATTTATTGTGGTATTCCTTAAATATCTGGATACAGGAGCAAAGTACCCTGACACTTGGGATCCAGTCAATATCCTAATCTTTATCTATTAATTTAATCACAGAAATACTTGTTCTGCCTTTCAGACTGCCATGCCTTGCACTGTGTTGCGACCTGTTATATATCTTTGTATGAAAAATATTCATGGATATTTTTCTTACAGTTCATTCTTTTATTTCATTTCCATATCTTAATTCTCTTTTTATTATGTGAACAACTCACCCACATTAAATATAAACTTGGATCTTAAATCTATTCACTCATCATTGCTAATAGTTCTCAACACATTTCACACTAATGTGCTTCTTTAGAGGATAATTTCGATAAAAAACATGGATCCTTGTAACAATCCTCCTTAAAGCATTGTCACTTAGTCAGATTTATGAAGCACATCATCAATATCAGGCACTTTGTAACCAACAATTTCAGTTAGCTAATTTAATGCAAATATTATTTATCCTGACCCTACATATATATTAGAATATACCTTACACTCACTATTCAACATAGTCATTAAAAACATATTTGTGCCCTAGGGGAACAACCCTCATGCTCAATTCCAAAACTCTGTTAGGCCATAATGAGTAGTATATCAGAACACCTGTATACGTAATGGAAATCAAAGTGCTAGCCTACCGTCTCAGCTTTTCTCAGCCTATTATTCTGTATCCACTACAATAATTTCTTAAAACAAGTCGTAAACTTCTAATTCAACTGTAAAAATCCTCTTAGGGAGAAACTCTATAATAATAATAACCTCAGGATCATATATTATAAACACAAACAAACCATTCATGATACTGCTATGACAAGCTTTCTATATCTTCAAAGCTCATCTCCCAATGTGGTATGTGAAGAAATGCCGCCAGGATCAAATACCAACGTGCACATTTCATGTCAATTGGTAGTAGCCCCTGCTGATTCACCATTTCACTGTCCTCTCTTTTCTAAAAGCCAACTATATGCCAATGCCACAGTACGAACTGCTGTTTTAGTTTTAGCACCTCCTATAACACATAATTTTCATATCAACTTATTTTCATCAAAATGCACAATTCTTCACAGTTTTGCTCTGGGCTTATTAACAATTGACAATTTTTTAAAAGAAATATAATTTTTAAGCTTAAGGAGATTCCTTAAAGAAACTTGAGTCTTAAATAAAGTGACCAACCTTTGTGCAAGCCCCTTTAGACTTACCTAATCAATCGCCAAGACTAGACTGGAATTAAACTGCCTACCAGTGGTTTCCCTCGTCCCATAGCAAACCTTCACTTAGACTCACTCACTCAACCACGGAGATTACATATAGCAAGTCTTACACTGTTCTTTCTGCATTCCCCCTAATAACGGTATTTATGATATTGAATGTTACGTTAATACACGTGCTGTTTATACGGTCTTTAAGATAATTATGATTTTTCCATAACATCCTCATCTCTACACTCCATACAATGATCTCTATAGATACATTTATTAAGCTTAACCTTAACATGTACATTCCAACATATGACATTATTTTCTTTTCATAACATGTACATCACTATTTTGTGCTCAATGTGTATGGCTATTTTAATTATAATTCCATTTCTTTTTTTATCATTCAGGCCAATAGGCTTTCTGTATCCAGAAATTCTCTCTTCAGGATAGTACATTCTCCATATCTCCTCCTCTATCTAAATGTTTCTCTTATTCCAATATCTGAAACTTGATTTAATCAAAATTATGTCCCGTTTCATTCCAATGTATGAATACTACTGCCTTCAGACTATTGTTTCTCTTATTGCTTTTATGTTCATAAAATCTGATTTTGGCCTTACGCATGGACTTTCTCACATAACACTTCCCACATCTTGTGATGTAAATACAACCCATTGTGTTACCTGTTTTAGGTTGTTCCAATTGCATCTGTTCTGCAGTTACTAGATGACTTACACGGCTACCTTTTGATCATATTATTAAAATGAATGTAGTTCATGCAAGTGTAAGTCCCTCCTTTGCTTTCTCAATAAACAACTCTTTCAGATCTTCATCAATGCCAATCAATCTTCAGTGTTTTAGGATTCTTCTTTTGATTTTCTCACTCTGCTTTGAATATTTGTTCACAAATGCCAGCCACTCTTTTGGTTTATTCTCGTCTTGAATGTTTAAAATTGCTGTTCTCTCATATTTTACTCACATGTGATTTAGCCATATTAAGATTATTATTTTTAGAGCAATATATTATTTATATATTTTAAGCATTATATTCCAGCAGATCTGATGCAATTCTCATCACACATAGTACTTGACTAAAAGGGAGGTTTTCAATAAGGCCTTTTGGATGATGACTTAAGGCATGCAAAAGGTTATTTCTGTCTGTTGGTTTAGAATAGCTTGAATTGCTTTCACATAATAATACACTGATATACAAATAGTGAATAGTGTTTTTTTTCAATTTCACTTATAAATCTAATGTTGTCATGTTTATTATTCAATTCTCTGATATTAATTTCCAATTGATCTTTGTACCATTTCATATTAGAAAAAGATCATCTATCTATCCTATGAATTTTAGGACAGCCAGTGGTACTGCAACACACTCTAATTGAAATGAATCGAGGCAGACATTTTAACCGACAAAACATAGGAATTAAGGTTAATTAAATTAAATACGCTGTACATAAGCATATATGTATATATACATATATATGTACAAAGTGTTACAAATAGTTTATAGGTATAGTGATAAAATAAAGTTTAGTCCTCGAAATACTTTTAATTTAATAATACACTTGATTAAAAAAATAAACTAAATGAATGTATTTAATTTACTGTATTATTAAACACACATTTACGAAAATTAGTTTATTATTGCAATTTTTTATTTCATATTTTGTTTAATATTCTTTTTTAATTATTCATTTATTATATGTTTATATTTTACATTAAAATATGTTTAAGTATTGCTTTTAGATAAACTTTATTAAATTTCCCCTTACTTTCCTATAAGGAGATCTCCACCAGGTGGCAGAGATCTCCACCAACAGGTCAAAATTAACTAATAACCTAGTAACTTTAAACATATTGGGCCTGCTTCACAAAGGTAAGGCTAGACCAAAAGTCTTGCTTACACCAAAAGTCAAACTTTGCTACATTTAGGTATTCACAAAGGTAAGTTAATGGAGGATGTGGCATAACGGTAAGAGCTGCCAACTTTGGAATTGGGGAACCAGGTTCCAGTCTCTGCGTCAGCTCAACATCCTGTGATTCGGGGCAAATCACTAAATCTCCCCGTGCCTACCAAACAAATGAATGTATCATTGTGTAATGTAACTGGTGGTCATGTCAAGTGCTCCAATACCTTCAAGTCGAGTTCACACTATATAAAACTGAAAAAAAAGTTACACTTTTAGCATAACTTTACCTTTGTGAATACCTCAAAGTAGTAAAGTTACACTTTTGGTCTAACTTTACCTTTGTGAATACCGAAAAGTTGTAAAGTTAGACTTCTGGTCAAGTTAGACTTTTGGTCTAACTTTACCTTTGTAAATCGGGCCCTTACATTATAAACCCAGTCTTAAGAGGCTCCACAAGCAGGAGAACACATACACTCATTTTTTTAAAACAAATTCTCAAATAGTTTCTGTCAGAAAATTGGCCTACCTGCTCCACCCATAAATCTTTTGAGATTCATTAGAAGCTACATTAAAAGGGATAACGGTAAAATTTATGTTGATATATCACGCCATGACCACGTTAGAATATGAGATTAAAATACTGCAACAACAATGTAATTTAATGGGTGACTCTTCTTTATTACACAACGTAATTTCAGGCAAATATGAATATAATTGTGTACTTAGCTGCAGAGTAGCTCTTGGGTCAGTTTAGAGAAAGCCATTCAGCCCTGCCTCTTAAATAGGGAAGCAAAAGCTTTTTCTAATTGCCTGGAGTAAAAAAAAACAGATCAGTGATACATCCATAAATTATCCTAATAGTAAACCTATCACCTTGGCCAAAGATATTGCTGATATGTTCTGTAACAAGTACAACAATTTACAAGAATTTGTATGCCGTTAATAGGAAGGCTGACACTCAGGTTGGCATGGATTACTTGAATATTCCCTTATATACAGTCTCTGAAGTTAATACACATAAATTAGACAAACCAACAGAAAGAGTGACATTTATAAAAGCCATCAAATCCTTAAAGAACAGTAAAGTCCCAAGTTCCAATGACTTGCCAGCTCTTTTCTAAAAATTATGTTCACAGAAAATGATAGCACCTCATATGGACCTTTTCACGCTTTTTACAAAGTTCTGTAAAGTCAAGGTTAGTGAAGCAGAAGCAGCTACATTGGTTATTCCATGAGATACCTTACTCACGAAAAATGATCTGCCAGTATCACTGATTAGCAGAGATCCAGAAGTATATGCCAGAATCCTTGCATACAGACATAAGAAGGTACTCCCAGACCTTGTACACCCCTCGACGACTGGCTTTAGGAAAGGTTGCCTATTGAATGAAAGTGTCTGTCTCTTGACTCATTAATTGAAAAGGACAGACTTCTGACATTGCCTACTGCAGTCAGAGCTTTCGATGCACAATTCTGTTTAGGCAAAGTCTCCTTGACATTCCTGCATGCCACCCTTCACAGATTTGGATTTGATGACTGGTTCACCTCTATGGTAATGGCTCTATTACAGTCATTCAGCAAATGTTAGACTAATGGTCATTTTCCCAATTTTTCAATCTTAGCCATAGCCTTTGCCAGGTTTTCCTCTCAGCCCTGTTCCTTTCATTCTACTATTGACTCTAAGATTTAACCCCAGAATCCCATTGGTATAACTCATACAATATTGCTGTACATGCAGACAGTATCTGGGGGCCTGAGTATGACTCTGGTGGTCTGAGGACCGCCAGACCCACGGTGGCCCAGCAGTGGGGGAAACAACCTTTGCATGGAGGATTTTACTCCACAATACAATCACAAGGCGGTCGTTACAACGACCGCATTGTAACCATGCAGTGCCATTACTACGCAAGTCATTACATCGACTTGCAGTAGATGGTGCTCTAACATAAGGAATAGTAAAGTTTACTATTCCAACATCTTCCCTACTGTTACGTAGGCTGGAGTTGGAATTGTAAATTATACATTTCTAATGTTATGGTGCCATCTACTGCAAGTCGATGTAATGACTTGCGTAGTAATGGCATTGCGTGGTCGTTGTGATTGTATTGCGGAGAAAAATCCGCGTTGTAAAGGTATATATTCCAGCAGTGGCAGTCCAGCCACCACCGCACTGGCAGGCTGACTGCTGAATCACAACTTTGGTGGTCTGACCGCCATTGCACTGTCGTAACCACCAGGAAACCACATTCCCTGGTGGTCCTGCGGTGGTCAGGGGTTCACAATATGCTGGCAGTGCAGCTGCGGCACCACCTTTCATATTATGAGTTACAGGACCACCAGCAGTGTCATGGAGGATCTTCCTCCACGAAACTGCTGGCAGTCATGAAACAAAGGGCGCCCTCATGCCCTATGCCCTATTGTCTAACTTTACCCCTTTCCCTGGTTTTGCTCCAAACTTTATACGGTAATAAAGTGCAGGCAGCCCTATTTGTGAGCTGCATTTGTCAGTGGCATTTGGGCAGCCCTAAGAAGTTAAGAAAAGGGTAGGCTTATCCCTGAGGCTACCCTCTGAAACTCAGGAAGGCTGAGTGTCACTTCATTACATTCTACTCAGGAGAGGAACACCCTGCCCCACACCAAAGGCTTTTTTCCCCAGGTCTGAAAGGCACACACAAAACACCACAGGAGAGGCATTCACTGTCATGTTACTCTGGATGCTGGCAGAAAGGCACTTTTGGTGTGGGCAAAAATATGCCAACTAACTAAAAGTGGCATTTTCCAAATTGTACCATTAACTCTGAGTGAAAGGCCTGGGATGAGGGTTTATTTTTCTTGGTGAAAATGGCAGTTTAAAACTGAACTACAGGCTGCAGAGGCCGACCGGAGACATGTTTTACAGAGCTTCTTCACTGGGTGGCACAAAGGGTTGTGTTGCCCACTAATAGCACACGCACTTCACCACTAGTTGGCAGGAGTAAAGTGCACAGAGTCCTAAAAGCCAACAAACGTGTTCAGCAAAGACAGGCACAAATCTGGGGGGACTCTGCAGAGAGGGCCAGGTCCAACAGTATTTTATTGTAATGACTGAAGAACAATTGTCTTTGGTCTCACTCTCCTCGATTTATCCTCTGTTTCACTAATCCATTTTTCTTTGTTGAGTTAATCCATTGTATTTTCCATTTGATATTGTTTTATATTACAAAATCTAATAAAATCAGTCGAAATAAAAAATAAATATACTGAATTTTTATGACTTATTCACATATTCCATAATTACACTAACAAGCAGACATATTTTTCCACTCAATCAATCCGGCCAGAATCTGTCTTGATGCTTAGAAGTAACCATTGCTTAGTCCCATAAATGGACAGTCCCAATATTACTTAATTGAGATGTGCTCTCCTGTTTGGGGGCTGGAGACATTTTATAATACAGCCTATATGGTCTTGTCCTTTTTGGTTATTTATATTACTGTTATTAAGACATATATGTGAATCAATTAAGCAAACAGTTAAAAGAAAGAAGTTGAGATAAATAAAATGAGAAATGGTGAGAAATATCAATACATTAAAAAAATTAAGATGATAACTTCCATTACCTCCCTCTGCAGTTGAGGATAGTGTCACCATTGCCACTTGTGTGAATTGTTTCTGGGGTCAACGAGCAGGAAGAAGTTACTGGTCTTCAACTGCAGAAATTTGTGACATTTACAACTGGTGTCCTTGGGCAACAATACTGTTGACCAGAACCAGGATGACCAGGTACTTCCTTTTGCCAATTGACTCCTGAACAATAATCAATAATAAAGTACACATGAAACAATTATCAGCAAATAAAATAGGTATGTAGCTATTTCCAGACCTTAGATAAACCCCAAACACTATTATACATCTTACAGGCTAAACATTATTGAATGATTTAACCTAGGGTTCCTATGGCCAATGTTATCCAATAGAAGGAGTTTGAAAAGACTGATATTATAGCTGTGGAACACTTCAGGCAACTTTCCTTGGAAAAGGAAATGGAAACAGTAGCAATAAATCTCAGTTTCAATTCAACATTTAAAATCATAAGAGTTCACCCTGCTACACTAAAGACAAATGTATAACTATGTTTGCACTCCTGTGGTTTTAGTTTCTATTACTGAAATGTCAAAGGGTTTCGAAGCACCTGCCACAAACCCCTCTGGACCTTCCAAACTGCCCTGTGACCCCAACCCAAAGGACTAAGGGCCCCATTACGGTGGTAGGCGGACACCGTAACGGTAAATCGGACCAACCGCCAGAGGTGCGGCAGTCCTGCTAGGCCCAATAGGATGCGACCGCCACCCTGGCGTAAGCATCCCGCATATTTTACATTGTGGCGGGCGGTGCTGTAAGCAGCACCCGCCGCAATGTAAAATATGCATGTTGTGCATTGGCATGCACAACGTGACAGGCACCGTGCGGTGCCTTCCACCTTGTGTATGCCAGTAAAGGGGGTACCAGCAGCCCCCACTCCCCGGGGGCCTGTAATGGGCCCCCAAAGCAATCTCTGCCGGCCCGATGTTGCCATGGAAAGGCCTTTGCAGTTGCACATGATAATATGGATGGCGGTGCCTGCAAGACACCGCCACCATATTGTCTCCCTTTTCCGCCCAGCCAGCAATCCGACCAGAAGAAAACCGGCGGACGGTCTTCCCGTCCGCTGCGGTACCCCCCGACATGCTAATGTGGCGGGGGTAAATGACGGTCGGGCGGGGAGTTATGGCGGGCGGATCACCACCGCCGGCCCGGCGGTGGCGAGCCGCCCAGCATCATAATAGGCCCCTAAGTGTCTACATAAGCCTGGCAAGCAAAGACAGTCTGTACTGGTGGTACAGAGACATAATCTGGCGTCTGATGTATTGGCACAATCTACTGGAGTCAGACACAACCTAGCCCAGTCAGTTTAAATAGCTGGCCTCAGTGTCACTATACCGGAATACCCATTTTAGATTGCAGAAAAGATCCAAGGGCCTGCATGTAGATATTCTCCAGTCACTACCATAACATTTCAGTGATAGGGGTACCCACAAATCAAGCAGCCCAAGCAGTGACCATAGGAAACCGATGACAAATGTGAAATAATGAACATTCTGGCATCGGGGCTGGTAGTTCAAGTGTGAATATTGCTGGAACCACTTGTCTTAGAAACGTACGGTCCGCTATCGCTCCAAATTCCAAGGACAGTGGATGAACCTGAGAAAGCCCTCAAGATGACTCAAGGCAATTACAGCCTTCCCTTTACAATAGGATCAGAGATGAAGCAGGCTCCACTCCGACAAGCAACTTTGTTTTCTTTGGACCTTAATGGTGATGGGCAGCAGTAGATCCGGACAACAGCTTAGTCCTGAGCAGCTGACTGGACCCGACCTCGGGTCCTGGAGCAGACATTGTCCAACAATTGCTGCTACGGGCCTTCAGAATTCAGGTGTGTTTACGTTAATTGGGCACTCCTCTTGAAATAAGCACGTCTGAACGTTTCCCAGTGGTAGGAAAGTCCAGGTCTTCACAAGTCATTGATCAGCTAAACTGGTGGGCAGCTCTTCTTCAAATAATGAGAAATTGTGAACGAATGATTGCTATTTATAAATGACAAAAGCTACCTCAATGAGAAAAACCTCTGACTTGGGCCCTGGCCAGACTTGCACAAAGCCAGGCATTGTTTTGAAGACAGGCATGTGGTATTCAATTGTCATTACAATGCCCCCAGCCTCAAATGCTCACATACCTTACACTCATCCAATAGCATACAAACACATGTATGAACAATCTCCATGCATATTCCAAACATGATGGAGATTAAGGGCCGATTACGAGTTTGGCGGTCCTCCTGCCAGCACTGCCACTGCTGTGCTGGCAGGAGGACCACCAAGCCCATGGTGCGTCCGCCCACCAGATTCTGAGTTGAATCCAGGCTGGTCAGGCAGTGCTGCAGTGGCTTCACGGTGGCAACTGTGTTATGCTCATAGGAGAGCCTTAACAGCAGACCGCCGCTGTGAAAATGCCTTCAACACGTTTCTGCCTGCTATGGCATGCACCATGTCGTGCATACTACACTGTGCAGTAATGGGGTGCAATTCCAGGGGGGCACAACATGGGCCCCTCCTGCATGCACCTCCAGTCCCAGAGGCGGCAGGGGACCAGTTGCATCTCCACCACCTTTTCATGGTGGGCGATGGAAGGACAACTCGGAATATGCTCTGCGGTGCCGCAATGGCACCGTCAGCATATTCCTTCCCCTTTCCACTGTGCCACCACCGCAGTATCCTGGATCCCGGCAGAAGCAGTGGTCCTGTGGCGTTACGACCGCCGCACTCAAAATACTGCGTGCGGACCCGCGGTGGTCATACCGCCTCCGCGAGTACTCGTAATTAGACCCTGAGTATCTCTTAATAACGAACCGTTAACACAGAGGAAAGGCTGTATGTTACAATATCGAAGTACAAAATATTCTGCCAAAATATTGTGTCTAGAATACATCATTGTGAAGGTAAGTCATCATTATACATGACTAATTTAGAAATAAAAACAAATTTAAATTAACCAGATGTACAAGTTATTATATAGGTAAGTACCTAAAAAACACACAAAAACTAAGACAGTTAAACTTTTGCATGGTGAAGAATTAATTTTACCATATATTTCAAAGATCATATCTTAACTAATTTCACCTCTAGACTTACTACTAGCAAGTACATCACAAACAGGAGGCTTTAATTTGATTGTAATAAATGAGATGAGCCTAGCTGCTATCCAGCTAACATCACGGCTCTATTATGGTGTAGAAGTAAGTTAAAGTTCACTGTCACTTTCTCCATGTGTTTAAATATAGGTAGCGATGCATTATTTTACTCTCAGACTTGGCTGATATTTATATTCTACAATCCATAACCTTACCTTTTGCGACGTTAACTTTTTGGGTAACAGTAAAACTACAAGGCTAATAAAAGTAGAATTTAAGCGCTAGTAACTAAAAGTGTGTTGTCTGCATATCATAAATGCGGTGAAGATTTGCTGTTGACCACGAGGTAAGGTACAGGGCTCCGTAGAGCCATGCAGGGGACTTTCCATTCCAACACCACCTAATGAGTTACCCACTATGCTACAAACTGTGGTTAGAGATTGACCTTTTTTTCTTGGCAATCTGTCTAATATTGCAGTAACATGACGCAGGTTACCTTTCAAGCACAGCTAGCCTCCTAATAGTCTAGAGCAGAAGAGACTCCAACTCTTTTTTGTATGCTCATTGAAGTTCATGCACACTTTTTGAGAAGAGGTTGTCGGAGAAAAGGAAACTTGTGGAAATCAAATAAAAAGTAGAGGGAGACACCATACGTAGAAGGAGCTCTGAGAAATCCCATGTTTAGAAAAATGAAGGTAGAGAGAATAAGTAATCCAGCCTTGAACAGGAGAAAGACCATTTCAGAAAGGGTTGCACAGAGAGAGGTTGTAGGAGGAGAAATATATAACAATCTGCCTTTCTTTTTAAAACAATCCCCCCAAAGTAGAGGTTTATTGCTAGTGTTGAATCGTTGTCGCTGTCATGCTGAAGACACTTCTATTTGGGATAAACGTATGTTTCAAAAGGGCCGCAGATTCTCATTTTTATCAGGCATTGATTGTTCATTTCACATGGTTTATGCAAAGGTAAACAATTTGTAGCATTGACATTCTTTATTTTCGGCAGGCCGCACTCTGTTGGAGAAGCTGTTTAGTCAGCATGACAACGCACAGCCGGAGGAAGCAGAGCAGCTCTGCTCCCGAATCATTGCCATGGGGCTCCTGCTTCCATTCAGTGATTGCTTCAGGGAGCCATGCAACCAGATCCCACCACAGGTTCCAACCACATTTCACGTAAGTCGAAAGGAGTGCAAATTGTTTTACCGCTTCACTTGAATATTTCTTTTTTATATAAATATATTTTTTTGTTGAATAATTTTTATTGAGTTTTAGAGAAAGAAAAACATTATCAATCATATAAATACAATACAAATATTATGTAACAACCAGTATAGAGGAATAGAACATGGGCAAGTAATTAGGAAGAGGAGAAAAGAAAATGAAAATAGAGAGATACAATAGAGATCAATAAGTAATTATATATAGTATGTTGTAAGATTATGAAAGACGAGAGAAGAAGGTAAGGGAGAGGAGAGAAGAAAGGAAAAGTATATAAAATGAAATGAATATATAAGGGGGAAAAATAAAGAGTACGATAATGGTTACAATGCTGGTGTATGTGTAGGGAGATATGAAGTAAAAGGTAACCACAATGGATCAGATTTAATTTTCTGAGATAATGAGAGAGAAGAGACATTAGCAATTCTGTCTTCATCACAAATATAATTCCACCATATTAATGTTGATAATTTAGAGGTGTCTTTCCAACAGGACAAGATCACTTTAAATGCAATAGCGATACAAAGATCAAATAGCATAGGTTTAGGAGAGAGATCATCAAAAGCAGGCAAGGCAGAGCCCCGAACAACATTTTGCATTGATAATTGAATGTTACATTGAAATATTTCCAGACATTTTGGCCAAGTAGATTCCCAAAACCTCAACATATTAGAACATTCATATAATTAGTTAATTAAAGTCCCAGTAAAAGCAGAACAAGATCAACATAGGGGAGAGGATGTGGGAGAGAACTTGGATATACATTCAGGAGTAATAAGATCTCTGTTATAAATGAAATATAAGGATTGAGTGATACGAGCTGCGGAGCAAACATCGCGCCACGCCAAATCTCTTTCTTGGCTCCAGGGCTCCAGGACAGAGAGTCGCCAGTAGTCTCCCTCGCCGCCTCCCACCACATCGAGGCCGCAGTGGAGGAGGACTACAGTCCCCAGCAGCCCTCCAGTACCCGCCCACATCCGCCGGAAAGCGCGCCGGAGGCGCTACTTCAGTAGAGGTTCCCCCGGTGGAGCGGGGGGATCATACCTTGCGGAGCAAACATCGCGCCACACCAAATCTCTTTCTTGGCTCCAGGGCTCCAGGACAGAGAGTCGCCAGTAGTCTCCCTCGCCGCCTCCCACCACATCGAGGCCGCAGTGGAGGAGGACTACAGTCCCCAGCAGCCCTCCAGTACCCGCCCACATCCGCCGGAAAGCGCGCCGGAGGCGCTACTTCAGTAGAGGTTCCCCCCGCGTCGCGGGACGCGCGCGGGTGTCGCCGGGCTGAGCCCGGGCAGAGGGCGGGCCGTCTGTGGCCGTCCGGGGCAGGACGATGCTGGGCTGGGCCCCCCCCCTTTGCATCGCCAAGCCGTACAGGTATTCACATAAACTATGGGGAAACGCACGATGAAGCCTATAGCTGTTAATACTGCTACCCCTATCGAGCTGCCATCATCGATTGATGTATTACTGGCTAATGCCCTTACCATGGTTACCAACGAGATTGCGGACACCGAACGCAGGATGTCCTTTGGACTTCCTACTACTACTACCTTGTCATGCTCCCAGCCCCTTAATGAATCACCTACTTTGGGTCTCCCCCTCTCCCCTACAGTAACAGTTATTAAACCATCAGCCCAATCTGACATTGTAACTTCTATTACTGATACAACCAGCTTGGTGACTGTACCTGTAACTGTCCGATTAGCGGAATCCGCACCAGACAAAACAACACGTCCCATCACAATAACAAGGGAGAAACGTAAGAGAGGCCCAGTGAAATGTTCCATAAACAAAAGGAAGCAACCAAATCACTGTAGAAACCAACCAACCCCACAAAGTTTATGGAACAAAAATAAAGGAGATGACTGTGAAATAGTGTTATCAGGCTCCATTGTGGACTTATCATCGCAACTGTCACCATCGGATGAAGGAGCAGGAAGACCCACCGTCTCTGTTTGTAGACTAGAGTCTCCTGCCCGGGATAAGGGTATATGTGAGGCCCCTAGACTATGCGATGAGATCTTTGACAATTCGGTCAGTACCCAGACCGAGCATACTGACCGTAATAACCAATTCAAAGTCAATGGCAATCTGATTGAGACTATCGTTGATACCATTTTTAAGCAAGTTGAAATTCAAATAGCTAAGCAATTTAATCTTGTTTTTAAAAGATTGGACAAAATCGAAACCCTTGTAAAAAAGGAGGAAATTAAAAGGAAAGGCACTATGAGTGTGGATGTCGCCCGGGGTGAAAAAATTATGAACAAATTAGAATCATTATGTAATGATCTGAGGGAGGGAGGTTTGGCCACTATTGATGACTCTGGCCACAGTTACACTAAAAGCTTAACAGCGGTTAAAGCCGTCCCATCTAGCAGTACCTTAACCAATATCCAACCCGCACTGACTAAGGGCCCAAATCATGACTCTTTTGGAGCAGCAGGAAGAGCTACTACTAATATTGTGAGCTCGGACGCTAATCCTACTATCACTCCATCAGTAACCCGAAAAGATAGGACAGGCAATAAATCGGAGAGTGTAAGCGCAAGCAGAGGTGCGACAGTAAGAAATAGCACCACTAACAATCTAGGACCATCACTCCACTTACCCCCAGAAGCCTGCCCATATGTTCTTGTGCTAGCTGGTGTACCAGCCCTTAATGAAAACCAAAGCGAGTCATGGCAACAATTGCACAATAAATGCATTGATTGGCTGACTAAACATAAAGGGGCAAGATGGAACATATCTAATGAGATTATATCAACTCGTCGGGTAAGCTGGGTGGGCCCACAACACAAAAATATCAGTGGGGACTGCATAGTGATTAACTTCCGACACCCGAGCTCAGTAAGATTCTTTTTAGACACACACAATACCTATGCCAGTACATCGACTGTCATAACTCTTCACCCACTGGGCCATTTTTATAGGCCCCCACACAGAATATTTCAAACGGCCCCTAACACAATTCCTTTATTCAACAGATTCTCCGCTCTATCTGAATTAGGTAGCTTAGATTGACCACTATTAACTTCCTCCACTACACCGGATAAGGTTACTAGTACAATGTCTTTGGAAAGGGCAAAATTTATAAACACTCCTGAGCCCTGTCCAGATGGATTAACTTCACCCCTTGTAGTATGCCCCGACCTTCCCATTGCCCACTCTTCTCGCACCACTATTCCACCAATTGACACTCTTAGTATCATTAGTTGGAACATTGCTGGGCTCTCAAGCAAGATGAAAATTAAAGAGTGGGTTACATGGATAAGTCACTTTGATGTGGTAATGCTGCAGGAAACATGGTGCACATGTCCTCAATTACTGGAGGGTTTTTTCGCCCATAATCTTACTGCTTTGCCCTCCGTTTCGGGGCGACCAAGTGGTGGTTTATCCATCTGGGCAAAAGTTTCTAAAGACGTGAAAATTGAACCTTTACATGTGGTCAGTAAACATCTGATAGCTGTGAAATATGTTGCAAGGTTAAGAATTTGTCTTATAAACTTTTATAATAATGATTTTATTAACCATCCAAATCCTACTTTTTTGGAATTGTTTAATTTTATTGATGAAGTTGCAAATGGGGAAAAGTTTGGCCAATTTGATGGCATTTGTGTTGGTGGAGATTTTAATGCCCACATCCACCATACATCCCCGCCCTGTAGACGAGGTGTTGAATTATTGGATTTATTACATAGCAGGGATCTAGATGATGTAATGAGCCTATGTGGATCCCCTGAGGGAATTGAGCCGGCCCCTACTTACATTGGCCGTGGTAGTTCAACTACGATTGACTATATGTTTACCTCTTCCCTCCTTAGTGAAGTGTTATTTAGCTCTGAGGTTGTTAGTAGCCCATATAGCGATCATCTGCCCATAGTAATCCAACTTAAATCTATTAATAAACCTATAGGCCCCTATGAGACAGGAGCCCAAAATATTACTGTTTCTACAGATGGGCTCAGGATTGTCTGGAGAGGGATCGACAACCAAGAGATCCTATCTACTGTGATCAGGAATAATCCTCTGTTGATCTCCAAATGTTTAGCATTCGGTGGCCCCGACATAATTAAGTCTTTTTGTGATTTATGCACAGTTATAAAAAGGGCAATATCTAGACCGTCAAAAGAACACAATGTAACCGATCAAAGATGGTTTGATACTAATTGCTCGAGGGCCAATAGAGAACTCAGAAAGGCCTTGGCAGTAAAACCTCGAGATGTGTCCCTTGTCAGTTCACTACGCTTTAAATATAAACACGCACTAAAAGTTAGAACTGAGGAGCTTTTAATAAGCCACTGGGATAATCTAACTAAATCTGCTGCCCTAAAAGATTCAACTGGGTTTTGGAGAAACGTAAAGAACTTGAGAGCCCTGGGAAGTAACATCACCCCGATTAACTGCAATATCACAGGAGACTCTTGGGTCACCCACTTTTCGAAATTATATGCGGAAGTTGGAGACCATACCGAGGATAGTTTCCCAGATAGCACCATAGCCATAACACTAGAGGAGGTAGAGGAAGCTATTGGAAATAGTGCCGGTAACAAGGCACCAGGCCCGGATGGTCTGTCTATCGACCAGATTAAATCCAACATAAGCTTCTGGGCCCCCTTACTCTGTAATCTTTTTAACAACTTGAGTAAGAAATCTATCCCCTCGACTTGGTCCAGTAGTACTATCGTACCTATTTTCAAAAAGGGAAATAGGTTGGACCCGGGGTGTTATCGACCAATATCATTGATCGATAATACCCTGAAGGTCCTTGGCAGGGTCTTATTTGATAGAATTAGCACATGGGCAGATGACAACTCTATCATCCACCGCTGCCAGTTAGGCTTTAGGAGCAAACTTGGCACGGTGGAACAATGTCTGAACCTCAACCTTATAATGGCTAAATACACAAGAGCTAAACAATCCCCTCTGTATTTTGGGTTCATGGACCTAAGCTCGGCATTTGATTTTGTAAATCGTTCCCGCTTATGGTCCATTCTTTTAAATTACGGCTTAGATGAACCATTAGTCCACTTTTTGGCCAACCTCCATTGCAACCTGAAGGCCCGCGTCCGAATAAATAATGAAGGCGAGGTCTCAAATGAAATTTTAATAGGCAAGGGGGTCAGACAGGGCTGCGTTCTGGCCCCCTTGCTTTTTATATTATACATCAATGAATTAACCCACTCTTTATGTAACCTGACAAAAGACGTCCCTATGATTAACAAGAAACCAATCCCGGCGTTACTTTACGCGGATGATGCGGTACTTATAGGCCGCACCCCGAACGCCCTACGTATTTTAATCTCGGGATTTGTTGACTACATGTCTGACTTAGGTTTGTGCACTAATTACAGTAAATCTTTTATAATGACCTGTGGTCCTAAAAACTACAAAATCCCAAAGATTGTGATAGGCCAAAACTCCCTAAAAAGCACTTGCACTTTCCCATATTTGGGCCTGCTATTTTCTAATAGCGGCTCGTGGCAACCCCACGTTGCAGTGGGGAGAAATAAACTCTCAAAATCGATTAACTCTGTTATCTCTCTCCGTCAACCGCGCCAGGCGGACGTGGTTTCCAGCTTATTACAAATTTATCGGAGCCAATGTCTCCCAACTGGCACATACGGGGCTGAAGTTTGGGGGTTTTCGAACTGTTCCGAACTACAGAGAGAAGAGAACAGATTTTGCCGGAAAATTTTGGGGGGAGTCATTAGTGCACCAACTACTGTATGCCATAATGAATTAAAACTACATTATGTTGAGGATTTTATAAGAGCAAGACCCGCACTGTTCTGGTTAAGGGTCTGGAAAAACCCGGCAGCTTCCCTGTCCCGCGAGATTATTTTGGACTGTCTGAATTGCGAGAATGTCGACTTAATTCCCTGGATTAATGCGGTAGAAAAGAGCCTCATGAGTGTTAATTATGGTCATCTTTTTACATACCCCGACCAGATTGATGGCTCCCACAAAAATGTAGTGAGAAGGGCACTCTATCAGCATTACCACAAAGAGAGGGAAAGAGTAGATTTTGTGAAACCATCTATTATCAATTATTTACAAATCCAGGAATCATCTCTTGAATTCTCGACGTTACCTCAGCCCTATTTACGTAAAAAATTGGGCAGATGGAAGAGGACCTTACTCTTCAGATTCAGGGACCGGAGTATTATTAATCTTATCTGTTTTCCATTGGGTTACATTAAAAATCTGGAAAAATTAAATTGCCCATGTGACCATGGTGGAACCCAGAGTATGTTACACTTTATCTTTGGCTGTGGTTTTTACATGAAGTTTACAAGGCACTATTTAATCCCCTATTGTAGAAAACATGATTTGACCGACCTCAATCATGCTTATAGACATTTTTTAATGTTGGGATCTGATGAATTAATTTTTAGAGTTAGCAATTTTCTTAATGCTATTGTATGCTCACGCAGGTCCTTGAGAATTGATTAATTTTATACCAAGATATGCACTTTGCACTTTAAAACACGATCTGCACTAACCTAATGTGTTATAACGTATTTGTCTTGTTTTCATAATATCTATGTTTATCCTTTGCTATACACTGCTATATATTGTATCTAAGGTGGTTTTATGCATTGTACAGTATAAAGGTCATTTGAGTTTTCATTGCTGTTTTTATAAATTATATTTGTAAATGATAAGTTGTGGCCCAAAATTGCAGTATTATATGTGTATTTTTAAAATTTATTTTGTGCTTTTATGGATGGTTTTTGAAATCCGAATAAAGTCTATTTGAATTGAATTGAATTGAATAACTTAAGTCAAAATTTATCCAAGGATGGAATATGAAGTGATATAGGTAAATCCACTTACCAGAGTAAATCGTTAGGGGTTTTAGATCGTTCAGCAACAGGTGACAACAACATCTTATAAATAGAAGCAGCCTTGGGTCTAAGGTCATTTGAAATGTTGTATATTGGTGTGGTGGGGATAAGTGAGGGAGAAAATTATTAGTTGTTAAGTAAGACTGTAAAGCAGACGATATTAAAAGGTACTCATAAAGAAACGAATTAGGCAAGTTATATTGTGACTGCAATGTAAAAAATTTTAGAACGGGGTATTCAAAAATTAGGAAGAAGTGGCGCTCTGCTGATAAACGTAGGTGCAGTGAGCTTCAATATCTGTATGGTGCAAAGCAGGGAGGGGAGACCCCTGAAACCCCTCGAATTGTATAGGACAAATAAAATTTGACCTAAAACCAAGCAAAAGAACAATCCTGTGCACACATACAATTCATTAAATCAAAATTGACAT
This sequence comes from Triturus cristatus, assembly GCF_964204655.1. Taxonomy (NCBI): domain Eukaryota; kingdom Metazoa; phylum Chordata; class Amphibia; order Caudata; family Salamandridae; genus Triturus; species Triturus cristatus. The sequence goes on along the minus strand of NC_140589.1, from coordinate 1,255,308,907 downwards.
GAGTAAGTACAACTTAACAAAAGAAACATCCATATATAAATTAGTAATTCTGTTTAATATGCGTATCCAGCTGGATACGCATATTAAACAGAATTACTAATTTATATATGGATGTTTCTTTTGTTAAGTTGTACTTATATTGTGACTGCAATTGGGAGAAGGGAATAACAGAGTTATGCTGGACAAGCTGATAAATAAACTTAATGCCCTTCTCCTTCCAGTGTTTGTAGTAAAATGATGTCGCCTAGATTTAATACATTTATTATACCAAATATTAGAGGACAAAAAACATTGTTGGGACTCAAGATCTATTGACAAGATATTATATAACAATTGTTGGGAGTATTGCAATATAGGGTTATTTGATATAAAAGTGCAATTAGACATATATATTATATTTTTAAAGGAAAAATCCTTCAATAAGGAGCGTTCAAATGTAATCCAACGTGGCATGGGATTATCATCAAATTCATAAATTAAGACAAAAAAATTGCCTATTTAAAAATGCAGAGTGATATAGTTTAAAATCAGGAAAACGAACACCACCCTCATTTTTGACACGTTTAAGTTTCACAAGGGCAATACGGGGATGTTTATTATTTCATAAAAAATTGGTGCAGATAGAATTAATTTGAGAAAAATATGAAACAGGAATCCTTGAATGTAACATGGATAATGTATAAAGGACATGGGGAACAATCATCATTTTAATAGTATCCAGTCTACTCCACCATGACAAGTGGAGAGGCAACTAAGAGAGAAGTAATCGCTGGAGTGTCGGTAATAATGCATTAAACGGGCAACTAATTGTGTTAGAAACAGTGGAAGAGAACCAAATTCCAAGATATTATATCTTTGTAGGGCACCAAGTGAAGTTGGTGTTAGTGAACATATATTGGTAGCTTAAGGAGTTTAAAGGTAGTACCTCTGTTTTGGAGAATTTCAATTTTTATCCAGAGATGCTAGAATATAACTGAATTTTGTGTAAAAAGGGAGGCAGGGAGGAAAGGGGGTTAGACATATAAACCAAAATATTATCAGCATAAGCTGACAATTTAGTTTCATTAGAGTTATATACAACCCCTGAGATAAGCGAATTAACACGAATGCGTTCAAGGAAAGGTTCTAAACACAAAACAAATAACAGGGGTGAAAGAGGACATCCTTGTCGGGTACCTCTATACAGGTGAAAATATTTAGAAAAAAGGTTATTGACAAAATTACTGGCATGTGAGGCAGAGCATAACAATTTAGCAAAAGAGATAAAGTTCGGTCCAAAACCATACCATTGAAGAGTAGTAAACATAAATTGCCAATTAATACGATCAAAAGCCTTTTCGGCATCGAGAGACAATGCAGCAAGAGGAGACTAGTATTTTCTTTCAAAGGTAATGACATTAGAAAACATTCTAGCATTATCAGCAGCCAGTCTGCCCTTAACAAAACCAGATTGATCGGTATTCACCAGCAATGGGACAATAGTCTCAAGACGAGAGGCAAGGATTTTAGCAAATATATTGCAATCATAATTAATTATCGAGATAGGACGATAGTTTTTACAAAGGGAGTAATCTTAATCGGGCTTGGGAATAAGGACAATCAGGGCTTCAATAAAGGAACCAGATGCCTTGGAGTCTGTGAGGAAGGAATTAAAAAGCACAAGAAATTTAGGGGCAAAAATAGAAGAAAAAGTGGAAACAAATTCAACTGAGAGGCCATCAGGACCAGGGGCTTTAGATTTTTTTTAAAGATCTACTGGCATCCGTTATTTCTTGGAGAGTTATCTCAGCTTCCAATAAATCAAATTTGTCAGATAAGGATGGGGGGTTAGGTAGACGATTAAAAAAGGTGTGCATATTCTGATTAGGGGGTTTGTGTCATCAGAATACAGTGACTGATAATATTCTTGAAAAGTGGTAGAAATATCTGCATCAGAGGACGGCAATTTGTTGGTAAGCTCGTTTAGGATGGGACCAATATTTTTCCGTTCAGATTTGATTTTTAAAACATTAGCCAGCAATTTGCCTGCTTTATTTTGGCCACCGTGATATTTAGATTTAAAATTAAGAGGAACATTGCAAGCATGAACTGTGGCAAGTTTGTTAAGAGCAGACTTGACCTTAATTAACTCGTGGAGTGTCAGGGGGGATTTAGATGTAAAGTAAGTATTTTCCAGTGATTTGAGTTGTAGTAGAGTTGTATACTTGGCCTGGTTGGTTTTCCTCTTTCTCGCTGAGTATGCTATAGTAAAGGCACGGAAAGAGGCCTTGAAGGCATCCCAAGTATTAGGGATAGATGTGTTCAAAGGATTATTAATGTTAAAAATTCATTGATGAAAGTAGTGGCTTCATATATGAAATTATTGTCGGACAAGAGAAAGTTATTAAATTTCCAACAACCAGTTTTTGGAGCGTTCAAGGAGAGGCCAAGTGAGGAAAGGACAGGAGCATGGTCAGAAATAAAAATAGAACCAATCTCGGGAGATTGGATGGAGGGAAGTAAGGGTTTACTAACCAAAATATAATCAATTCTAGAGTGAGTATGTTGGACATTGGAAAAAAATGTGAATTCATAAGAGTCAGGAGAGAGATAAACGTATGACCAGACCATATAAGGCGACGCTACACCTTTGCTGCCTTAAGAACACAGATGAGGTCTGTGAATTCCAAAAATAGCATTATAATTCCTCTAGGTCTAGTAGAATGAGGTTGAATGTGACCAACACGGTGGGCACGTTTAATGTTTAGTGGAGGGTCTAATGGAAGATCCTGGAGCTCAGGTAGGAACCTCTTCAGAAAGAGAAGAGGGTCAGGGCGCTCAAAATTCTCTGGTAACCCTATTGCGATTTTCAAGTTCCTCGGTATGCAACTTGAGACGTTGAATCTCCTGCTCCAGGATATGAATCTTGGTGGTAACGTCATGCAAGTCACTGATATGTTGCTCTATATCAAACACCTTCGCCTCCATATTAATCCATCTGTCCTCAATTTGTTGGAGTTTCTCATTAGTAGAGGACATGAACGATTTTAATCCTCTCACCTCATCAAGGATAGTGTCAAGAACAGAATTGTGAGATGACAAAATGGGTGAGGGGGTCATTTTTTACCCTCTTGGGTTTTGTGCCAAAAGACGAAGGTCTAACAGAGGTTGAAATGTCACTAGCCGTATTAGCAAGGTGAGGAGGACAATGTAACAACTTTAGTGATGTTCTCACCCTGCCCATATGCTTTATACACACTATGTAGAGGAAGGCAAGTGTGAAGAAAAAATACTAATAGGCTATACGTGTCGCATGCCCAAAATGAAAGACACTCCTTTTAAAAAGAATAGGCTGTTCAGAGACCAAACATGCGATAAGCGAGGCAAAGTCTGTGTAGAAAATGATGTGAATCATCAGCATGCGAAAAAATAAGAAAAAAGAAGCCTTTCTATGTAAGGAAAAACATTCTGAAGAAATGGCATAGCAGACACTGTCAGTTTATGAGTAAAAAAATAGCTGCAGTGACAGGAAAAGAGAAAGAAAAACATTGCCGAGCATTAACTTATGAAACACCAGTACTATCTCACCAGGAGGTCATGAAGAGCGAGCTCAGGCTTGCAAAATGGTGGCCGCTCGCTTCTGATGGAAGGAATCTCACCGCCGCTGCTCCGAGTCAGCCAGGAAGTAAATCGGAGTCGGAGCAGCTCCAAATGTCGCTCTGACCTTCAGGGAGACCATAAATAAAGGTGTCCTCACCCGAACGTGACAGGAACAGGCTGGAAATATTGAAAAGAGCTCCGTGCATGAGCGGAGCTCAGCCAAGTGCTGCCATCTTGCTCCGGCGCGAGACCACGCCCCATATATATATTTTTAACTGACAATCTAGGGAGTGGTAGAGGTATTGTATATTTCAGACATTACAGTTCGGTGTGTCACCAGAATATTGTTGTCAGAATATCACCAGTCATAAATAATGGGCCCCAAATATCATTTACAAAAATATTGTCCCATTGCAGTTAATAGTTAAAAAACTACAACCAATGGGACAATATTTTTGTAAACGATGTTTAGGAAACTATATTAATGTCAAATTATATTTCTGTATAAAATAGTCGGGCATGCAGCCATACAGATCCTTCTATTACATCCACCTTCAATTCATTGGTGTTTGCCAAGTAGATCGCAGCAAACTAGCTTCTTCATTCTACACAATCAGTGTTTATGTGTAGGTGGCACATATGACTAAATCAAACCTTGCTTGTCACAGTAAACGCAGTTGTGTTATAATATGTTATAATTATAGGTGGTGATTTCAATAGAAAATTTGAACCTATAGTGGGACTGGGTAATATCTTCGAAGATGAGGACACAGTGTATTACATACCCTTGCTTGAGGGTGCTTCCGCAGTACCGTGCACAGTAGCCTCGACACAACTTATTAGGTTTGTTGCAGGGCAGGGACTAAGGGTCTACAATGGCAGGCTACCTTCCGACAGGCCAAGTCTTCGCACATTCATCAGGGGGACTTCCAAGAGTTATATTGATTATATATTGGTTTCAGTAAACTCATGGACCATCATGCAGGGCCTCACAATAGAAGTGAGAGAAGATAGTTATCATCTGCCTTTATGTTTAACAATAGCTGGTCCTCTCGACGAATCTTCTATTAGAAGTACTCCTGATGAAGACCCCTCTTCCAACCAACCCTTAATTAGTAATAATCGCAGATCGCTGAAATGGCCAGCAAAGTGGGCAAGGCTGAGACTATGACTAAGATGTATAAAACGTTTGTTATACTGTTATACTGAATTACCCTCTGAGAAAATCTCCATTGTTAAGTTGCATCAAACCATGGCAGAAAAACTAAAACTCATCATGACAAAACCAGTGAGAGGCAATGATGTGGGGAAAATTGAGACATCTACTCACTTCAATCAGTGGTATAACACGACATGTCGAAAAGCAAACATGGAATTGATAATGGCAGCCAAATCCAATAATATTGAGGTATTGAGAGACAAGAGGATGAGATACAAAAACCTACTAAAAGAAACAAAGGGAGAGTGGGACGATAGGATAGCATATGGTCCGAATTGATTTTAGCAGCCAAAAGCAAGGACCACGCAGAGTTCTGGAGCCTTATAGCTAATGGAAACAAAATAGGGAAAAGTAGCTTGGACCTTTACTTGGACCCAAGCACTTGGGTGAACCATTTTACGAAACTCTATGTAGAGCATATTAGCGAAACAAAAAATACACAACGTAGAGAAACGCAAATTATCCCCATTTCTATTACAATGGAATAAAACCACACCCTTCAGTTTAGTATAGAAGAAACATTGACAGCCATAGATGCGGTCCAGCCAGGGAAAGCCCCAGGCCCAGGCGACTTATTAAAGCACGATAAAACAGTCTGGGGTCCTTATGTAAATCTTCTATGCAAAGCCTTGGCGGCTGGAGCGCCACTGCCAGAATCTTGGAAGGGGGCTGAAATCATCCCAATTTATAAAAAGGGGGAGCGACAAGAACCAGCAAACTATCGCCCCATAAGTCTGATCGATACTCTTCAAAAGATATATGCAAGACAGCTTCTATCCATACTAAATGACTGGATATATAGTAATAGCATTTTAACGCAATACCAGACTGGGTTCAGAGCTAAGACTAGCACAGTAGACCAGGTTTTTAGATTGCTCTGTTTGGGCTGCAAATATACAGTTCTTAAGAAAGGCCATCTATATATAGCCTTTGTTGATCTGAAGGCGGCCTTTGATCTGATTCCCTGAAACTTCCTTTAGAAAGCCCTAAAAACACAAGGTGTACCCGAACACGTAGTAATTACTGTGCTTCGAAAGGTCTAGATATAAACACGAATAAAACAAAATATATGGCAGTAAAACCTCATAAATTATTCAAGAGGAATATTACACTTTTAGACCAGAGGCTAGAGTGTGTTTCGAATTTTAGCTACTTAGGAATTTCACTGGAAACAAAATTGACATTGTTCTCCCAACTGCAAAAAAGTAGGTCAATCCTGATCCAAAATGCAGCCCCAATATTGAAGAAACACAAGAGCAGCATTACTAAAGCCCGTCTCTCCATCTCTAGAAGTCTATAAATATAGGGCCCAATCTGCTGCCCTATATGGAGCTGAACTATGGGGCTTCTTGTGTAAGAACTGCCAAGCCATGTCTTTGTTCGCCATAAGTTGGCAGGGTATGCTCAGACGTGAGTCCCTTGCTCACTTTGCCACTGGATTCAAGCAACCCTGACTGAAGACGGCTGAAATGCCAGAAACCGGTCCTAGGAAGCTTGTTTCCGGTCCAGGGAAGACATGGCTTGGCAGTTCGGGCTGGACTGTTCCCATGAGGCACAGGGTCAGACTGATTTGCATATGGCCATGTCTGAACTGGGGTGGCAGAGTGGGCTAAAGAACGGTGATGGATTAAACCCAGAACAGTTGACTGGGGGTGAGTGCTTGCAATGTTCAACACCCCGTCCATCATTTCCTTTGGTTTTTGCTTTGTTCTCTCTCTTGCCTAGCATTATGCATACCCAAATCTAGCCTGGATGTATAAATATCTTAAATAATTCTTGTACTTTTTAAATTTTTTAATGGATGTATCTGAAATTGTATTTGTTTTACAAACGTTGAATATATCATAGAGCTTGGTTCTTTTATATAAAACATTGAATATGAATACAATGAAAGCCCAAAGAAATGACAATTTAATGGTGGCAATGCATTTCCTGTTTTTATGAATGCTATTTATCTTACTGTGCATCTTTTATGGTTTCTAAAACCGAATAAAGATTATCTTATCGAATATGTTATAAGAATTTTGAAACTCACCAAGGAAATCCATGGTCATACAGAGGAATAAGGCTGTATGTCAAGTAACTTTATTGGGTCTCGGATCTCAGGATCTCAGGCGAGGTTGCAATATTTATTTTTTACATACACTGTGGGCATTTTATGCTTTATAATACATAGGCAAAATACATAGTCACAAATCATTGGCCCTCCCAGTAACCCATTGTAAATTAGTGTGTTTGTAATTTTGTTGCAGGCACATATGGTTAAGCCATTTAATATGATACATTCACGACTGGCTGTAGTTGTGTTTGTAGAAACATGCATGACCTTGACTCCACCAGTATAGTAAATACTAAGATAAGTGCCACCATGCCATAGCTTTTAAAAGCATGCAGTCACCCAGAAATGTATCCGGACTCTAAGGATATGCTGGACAGTTGTGACTGGGAAGAAGAAATTTAGGATTAGACAGATCGAAACAGACATGATTTCTATGATTTGCAGATTGCAAAGTGATTATTGATCCAGGACAGGTTCTCAGTTAAATCATCTCAATGCCTAGTGGCCTTAAAGGATGAGAGACACCCCCCCTTCCTGGAGAGGTAGTGCGTCCATTATTAGAGAGAAAAATAAGGAGGGAATAAGGGGGAAAAGAGTGGGGAAAGCGGAGGAGGGGAAGCAGTACAAGTCAATGAGCTCTTCCAACACTCGCACACTCTCCCTTTTTCTCTTATTTTCAGCCCGAGTCCTCCGTTTTTTTTACCCTATAAATATCTATGCTTATTTTCAAATCACTGTAGCTCTGCTATGAAATTGATGTAGAGTGCTTTGACACCTTTCAGCATACGCTCCGATACCTCACAGTAAGGTCGCGATACATATATACAGAAAAATAAATAAAATGTATAATATTTAACGTTCCATTTTCTGAAGTATTTTTGTACACCTTTGCATAAAGCGTAGATAAAAGTGGATTTGATTATGTCTCATATCGTTTGATTTGATTCAGAGGAATAGTTTAATGAAATCACAGGGAGTGCATCTCTAAAACAGTTGTTTTTAAGTTTCAACTTTTTAATGTTTTTTTTCCTACTTTTGGACTGTTGGTTTATGCTGAATTTATTATATGTTTGCATTACATGCTGCTTGTTCTGATGGTGTATTCATGCTGGATCCCTATGCTCCTACGCTGCTCTGTTGGCAGGGGTCCTAAGATTTAAGAGGAAATAGTGGGGTAGTTCCTCCTTTTCGTTCCGCCCTACCACCGCCTGGAATTCACTCCCTTTGCAACTTTGGGAGATGAACGATGAACCAATCTTCAAACACCTTCTTAAGACCTGGCTATTTGAAAGAGCATTTAAATAATTATGTATCAGCACTGATAATCAGTGAGCCTAGTAGCACTGGGACACTGCGAATAGGTGTGCACTCTACAAACTCGATGATTGATTGATTGATTGATTGATTGTGGTCCCTTTGTAAGAGTTGTTCTTGTTTGCTGAGAATCAGGCTTCATTGGATTTATAGCTGGGATCCAGTTGCTTTGTCCACTTCACAACTATGAGACCTATTCCTTTCAGTGGGAATGACTGTCTCATGCAGGTCTGAGGATTGAGGGAATGCACTTAGAGTGTGTAGGTGAATTATTCTATATAGCGCCCGGTGACATGGATTGTCTTAAGGTGTATGTGCGAATGAGAAATGTGCCTCAGGTGATTGTGGAAATTTCAAGCCTGAAACAGTCTTCTTTCACTACAATACAAGCTTCTTACACTACTAGTCAGCGTGTATTTTACTGTTTGTTTTAAAAACTTGTGAAGACTCCATGCCCATTCAGTCCTTGACTTCTCTGGAAAGAATGATCATAGTAATCTCAGATTGCTTCAATCATGTGAAGAATTTTGCGAGAAATAAACAGGAGAGCACCTACAAAGTAATTGAGAGATAATATGACAGAGAATAGACCAGTCGTTCAGAGACACTAACCCGAATTTGATAGACTATGCGGCAGTCTCACCCATTTTTCAGAGGTGCGGTACTAACTAGTGGGTGGCTTTTGCTCAGCCCACTAGCCTTTCAAAGGTAAAGTCCTGATTTATATTTAGTGTTTTTACCTGGGTGAAAAAGAAGGGTCTCTAAAAAGGGCATGGCCTAAGAAGTGTAACAAAGAACCCTCGACAAGAGATGTAATCTCAGCCTCAGTAGCTAAATTCATTGTGATTAAATGTGAAATCAAATTCTGTGCTTGAAAAAGTCACAAATAGAAACTTAGGGCTATGTTTATGGCAAAGTGGCACAGTTCAGCCCAGCAAGTCACCTTGCAGCGTTGTACTGCATCATTGGGAAAGGGCAGGAATGTGCCGTACTTAAGGCATACAGCGCATTCCTGTACTTTACCCCGGTGCTGGTGTACAATGGGCTCCTTAGCGCCAACTCAGGCACCCTTGCACCATGGTGCAAAGGTGCCTGCGTTGCATGCAGTATTGTTTTTGTGCAGGAAAACAATCCTTAGAGGTATATTCCTCTATCTATGTGTGCTGCATAGTGCAACACACCTAGAAAGAGGAAGTAACGAGGAGAAATTAGAATATTTCCCCTCGTTACGCCTCTCCTGGGTAGGCATATCTTTTTGGCATATTCCCAGGTTTACCAGGTTTGGTAAATCTGGAAATGCATCAAAAACATGGGAGTTGCGTGGGAACACCCATACAATGCCCATAGAACATGTTGCAGCATTTCTGGGCCCAAAATCTTTTTATAAGCATCAGATTATAAGGATTTTACCATTGTCACCTTATCCTTATCCTTATTTGGTCCTCCGATGGATCTTGCTTCGTGCCGATAGGGATTGGATATAGGGGACTCAACCAGTCATCCAATGAGGACTAGGAATTGGATAACGGACCTATAAACCTGTAATTAGATTAACGTATATCACTCTCAATACTAAACTATAAAAGTAGACAATTTTCACTGTTAGACCAAATCTCCTGACAGAATTCAGTCTGGTCAAAATAATGCAAACAAATAATTCAGTTAAGTCTATACAAAACAATACAAATAATCAAAAAGCGAGCGAGGAGAATAGGAGCATCGTGTTCCTTTCCCCTGAGTTAACTTCCACAGTCGAAAAAGAATGAGCTCATAAAGATATAGATTATGCACCAAAAAAGAGTTTGTGCAAGAAACCAGTAGGTTTTTTAGAAGAACCCTCACCCACCAACGTAGTCAGTGGCATGCTTCATCATCGGGCTCCCACCCAAGATGCCAAATGCATCCCGGGTGTACTACGATGACTGATTACAGCGGAGCTGGTATTTTTTGTTTTTTGGGCAAGGTAATAGTGGTGAGTTAAAAGTATCTCCAGGGTCCCCTTCCACAGGAATGATTTAATATTGGGGCCCTGTGATAGGATTAAAAGGAAAAGTGCAGATATTGTAGAGTTTTAGACTATACTCTTATATTCTAAAGGTGGTCAGCCATAAACCAGTATTTATCTTGGCTTTCATCAGGACCAGGAAATGGTGAACCGACTGAACAACTAGCTGAGTCTATAGTATGTGAGTGCACACATGCTAAGGTGGGCACTGTGCTAAAGAGAAAACTCCTTCTCTCCTAGATATAAGCTAATTTACTGTTTTCAGCTAGCATATTTATTTATGTCGCTTTATGCTTTTGCCGACATGGATCCTGGGGGAGGTAGTGCCTGTAGTCACACATTCGTCAAGGTCCACTGCCCGCTTCTGGTACCTATTTTGTCTTTACGCACGGGACCCCGAAGATACAAAACAATAGCATTAGTGTTCTGAGATCCCTTTATCTCTAACTCTCCTAATCATTAATACATTATTTGAAATGCCCCATCAACAGATTAAATGAATCATGGCAAGACCAGAGCAGGATTTAGCTATAATTAGATTTTATAAAAGGCAAGTACATTAGTATAAGGAATTTGTTCCAAGAGTATAAGACAGATTAATTTTATTGGGGTTGTAATAGAATGACCAAAGCGCTAGGAAGTTCAAGAAGGGATATGAGCCATGACAGCTCATAGGCTGTCTCCCATGAGGGAAAGTCCAGCCACAGCGCACACAGCATATTCGTCAGCTCGAAGGAGTAGTCGATAGAGCTGCAAAAACCCAGTCTGCATCAGGAGACAGATCAGAAAATCTGCATGGAAGTCCTCAGGAAAGTTCAGGAACAAAAAGTAGCAGTGAATGTCAATGAATTCAAATATTCTCAAATAATAACTCTCCGATTTCGCCAAATCAATGCATAATATATTCCTTGAGTTGCGGGGTGACACCTCCTTGGTCACCTCATTTGGTCAGACCACTCAGCCAGTTGGTCAGTTCCTGTAGGATGATTGACATGAGGGGTAAAAAAGACACATATCATAGGAATATAGGCAGTGCAAACTACGTAAGTCGTCAGACCATCCAGTAGATGTACATTCTTAAACAAAGATCCTTTCAGAAAAGGCACATAAGTGAGTTCGAAAGGACAGTTTCTCATGGTGAACGTTCCTGTTGTAACAGAATGTGTGTCCATTAGTCTTTGTATGGGTTTGGGAACTCTCAAATAAAAAGATAGCTTCAATTCACCTTGCAATCCTGTGAACTTTACCATGAGAACGAAGTGGAGCAAGGCAAGGAAAATGCATGCATGTAGGTAGTCCTACATTGAATTTAAGCTGAAATAAGCAAAGAATATAAAGTATTGAAATATGCATTTTCATTGAGAAATATGACATTCGAACATTTTTTGCTTATTTGCACTGAGAAAGCAGGTTTATTTCATAGTAGATAGCATGTTTAACCATAAGGTGCTACTGCAGTTTCAAAGTAACAAGGTATAAATGTATGTCAGACTTCTAATAACCAATATTGTTTTAGGTGGTTTACATTAGTACATATATGAAGATAATTCTGTGAAAGGTTCAGGCTATTCACATCAATTATGAAGGTGCAGCACCATTTTCTCTGTTCTCCTTAGTGCACTCTTTTCTCATATGCAAAAGATGGAGTTTATAATGAATCTCTCCATTAGCACATAACATATCATCTAGACTACATTAGTTTTCATGAATTCTTCATTTATATCATTTTTTAATGTGGATGGTTAACGAAACCTCCATAACACTTGAGTCATCACTTTCACATTTCTATTACACGTTAAAAGAATACACCAATGCAGTTTAGTGAAACATGAACCTATGTTATTCAAATGAATATTTTCATCTAGGCTACACTCTTCTGCATGCTTTTATGATGCAGTAACTAAGTTTTATCAAACTTTCCTCATTTTGTTCTTCAATGTGTGTTTGGTGCACGTTTACCGTGTTTTTCTCTTAAAGGTGTTAAATTTGGTTTATGTCTCATTTGAAATGTTTAGCTGTTTTCCAAATGTATAACATTCCTCCCTTGAACAGAGTAATGCACTGCATTGCATTACTCCATATTTTTACAGCCACTCAAAGCCACGCAAAGTGGCTTTGTGTGGCTTCAAAAATATGACTGAAGGTTTACGTTGATATGGCACCACGTTCCTTGGTGCAAGAGAGGCGCAAACCGGGTCATAAATATGGCCCTTATTGTACAAAGAATAGCACAAAAAAATTCTGCAGTGAAAATGACTTTCATTGGATAGTTTATGTAGTACCCCTATCTTGGGCCATAAGCAATAAAACACTGTATACGTAAATGTAAGCAGTCAAGTCAAGTGTACAAAGGCGACAACAACTTGATAGCAGTGTCAAATCACGAGTACCCAAGTCATGGTCTGGGACTGGATTACAATGAAGAGGGCCGTCACCAAGCTTCCTTTCTCCACTCACACCCCCGCACTAAACTCTGGACTTATCTAAAGTCTCTCATGCAGTCTCTGGAGGGAGAGGAACTGTAGTGTACTTACTGCTCTGGTTGACGACACCAGAGAAATTGACAAGAATCAGTCCTGCCAAGTACCACGCATCTGATGTTAGACTAACGCATTTCAGTGTGTTGCTCCGCATCATGGCACTGAAATGCTTTGTCATGCATTATAGGCATAGGGCCTAGCTGTCAAGCCGTTAGCGCTGCCCAGTACTGTTAAATAAGACTGGAGTGACTGGCAGGGCTTGGCGTGCACGTTGTGTGCGCACGCTGCTCCCGCCGAGTTGGGGGCTCGTCACGTGACGTCCTGTAGTGCTCACTTCGGAAGACACAGACAGAGTTAGTTGGAGGCTGGCTGGTTTTGCAGTAGATCATGGGGCAGCTGCCTGCAGTGCTCGCCCAGGCCTCCGCGTGGCTCAGCTGCAGTAAGTTTAAAATCACTTACAATTGACCCGGTGTACAATGCGAATTCGAGGGACTGTGGAGACTTAGTCAAGTGACCCTTGCAGCATCCAGGACTTCGTCACCGAACTCTCAGGTGGCAGACGGCAAACCTGAATTCCCATGGTTCACGGCCTGAGCATGCCGCAAGTTGAAGTAAGTGTTGACTGTACTTACTACAGTGCAGCACTGTACGTGTGAATTCTGATAAATAATTTCCTCTTTAGCAGCGCGCGCGATCAGGCAGCTCTGCAATCAGTAGGTAGCCTGGTCATGTTACAGAGCTAACTGTGTAGTCACTGGCGTAACGAAACTTGAGGGGGCCCCCCTGCAAGACATGTGGATGGGCCCCCTCCGGACACAATCGGGAGAGTTCCGACCAGAGTACTTTGCTGAGGGGGCCCCAAGGAGCTTGGGGGACCCCGCACCGCGGGGGCTGCAGGGGCCAGTGTTATGCCACTATGGGCCATATGTAGGTAGCCTAATACCGGTCGGTAACGGCCGATTTTCGGTAAAAATCCCGTTACCGTCAGGCTTTTGGTATGTAGGGGGGACATTTCAGGATTCGGTAATTTACCGAATCGGTAAAATTACCGATTCGGTAATTTTACCGAATCCTGAAATGAGATGTAGGGGGAGTGTGTGGGTGTTGTGTGGATTCGTTATTTACCACCAACTAAAAGTTGGTGGTAAATGACGAATGGCTTTGAAAAAGCATTTTTGGCACTTAGAAGTGTGCAATGTGGCAGACATACATGCCCTTAGGGCATGTATGTGTGCCACATGTGCACACATGCAGGAATGAGGGGTGCAACAGGGTGTCACTGTGACACCCTGCCACCCTTGATTGTGCTCCCCCCATTAGCGAATCGTTATTTACCGATTCGGTAATGGTAACTGGCTTCCCATTGATTCCTATGGGCCTCCTGGCCCATAGGAATCAATGGGAAGCCAGTTACCATTACCGAATCGGTAAATACCGATTCTAAAATACCGACCCATTCCGAATCGGTAAATATTACCGCTGGATTACCTACATAGCATTTACCACTTCATAAATACCGAATCGGTAAAATTCGGTATTTATGAAGTGTTAGGCCACCTACATATGGCCCTAAGTGTAGTAGCTCAGAAGCCCTGGCATGACTACAGGCATGTGTCACGACGTGACGTTAATCATGGCAAGTCACACTGCACATCTAGTGTTGTTATGCGAGGATAGGTTTCTATTGACCACCAATTTACCAAACATAATTATGCAGCCTTAGTGCCACGGTGGGGTTATAATCAGATTGTGTTTAGTCTTCCAGGAACTGCCATTATAGCTTCGTAATCTCCTATTCACTGAGCTTCGTAATCTCCTATTCACTGATAACAAGAAGTCCCTTGTTTAAGTACCACCTTCAAGAGGCAGCTTGTCAGGAAATTACATTCAAGCGCAGCATGTCCGCGCGGGCACAGCATTAGTACCGAGACTGTCACCTTTTTGCCATCCTTATGCAGTGATTGCTATGGGGAAGGGCATTTCCTGCAAGAGACGAGAGTCTGGAGCTGAAGTCATGGGCCCTTAACCCAACTAACTAGTCATGGGAGGAAGTGCTCAGCTGCAGGCGACAACTGCGAATTTGCATTTTATTTAGTGAATATTGCATTTTAGTGAATAAAAGATGCACAAAGGATTGCTTTAATCGGTTATTTCTTCTTGTTTAAACCAGCAGCCCAATATTGGGTTTTTTCCTATCTAAACAGAGCAATAATAAATTATAAGGCTGTGCTCATTTTAACATGCCTGACAGGCACATTGTTAACCCCTTAACTTCTGAGGCAAGTTATCATGTTAAAATTGTGGCACGTTATTTTCTGTACTGTCTTTATTGATGCTTATCTGGTGTTGCTGTTAGATTTATAGAACTTTGACAGACCATCATCACCTGTGCGCCAAAAACAAAAACAAAAATTCATTTCACAGTTGACAAATGGTTGTTAGCTTTTACGCAGCCGGGTCACCAGTGCCGTTAGTTGTTCTTTCGTTCCAGTTTTATGAGACAGCATGTAAAGGTAGTTTAGAACTCACTAGTTGAAGGTGAAACTCGGATAAGAGGTGTCAGTGAGATCCAAAGATGGATCCTAGTAGATAGAGTGATTGGAGTTTGAACAATGCACAGACAGTGTGAGTGTGTAATTAATATTCTGGTTCTCATTGTAATGATAAGATGTGAACCAACGTCTGACTATCCCATCAGAACCGAATATTGTGGAGAGTCCTCAACAGGATTTCATAATACGGAATGGAAAACCCGCCTCTGAGATCCATAAGAAACTAGGATCAATGTCTCTTTTGTGTTAAGTGTCTGGTAGGCATCATTCACAATATTGACCATTACAGTTTTGGGATTTTGTCCATCGTAGAAACTGTAGTAGAAACCTGACTAAAAGTTATTAAATACTTAAATGTGTATAATACATTACCGGAATGTCCCTCTCTCGCTTTAATTCACTACAGTTTTGGTTTTCCCGCCCTCCACCTGATACCAATCAATGCCAAGTTTTCCCCTCCAATAAAAGTCCCTCCCTTGCCACCTCCTCCTTTTTTCCTTTTCTCTGCGGGTACCTGATTTTGTCCAAGATGGCTGAGCCTCGTCGGCTACGGTCGCTTACACTGCCAATGGCTGTGAGTTTCTGTGGGAAGCTGAGGCCGGGTTGCTCTGAATTGGTAAGCTGTGGTGCTTCCCACATCAGAGCAGCCAAGGTCTCTGTGATGGAGTCTGGCGGTCCTTTGTGGTTGGGACTGCACTTCCGTGTTGGAGGCCATGGGTCATGCTGTGTGGGGCATGCTGTGCAGAGAGCAGGGCTGTCAAGTAGAAGGACCCAAAAAGGGTGATTGGTCCCATTCGGCATACATTTATAGTTTTTGATACTATTACTTAGCCTTCTTTTTTTAGGTAGACAAGTTCTTTCTGCCTGCTGGTGAGGTTACCCTGAGTTCTGTGTGTTTGGTACGAAAAGTTAGCATCATTACATTGCTTGATTTTGCTCAAAAGAACTTGTCACTCATAGTTGTTGAAATGTCACTCATAATTACATTGAAACTATGAAAATGTCACACATAGCAATCTGAAACCTTGGCAGCTATGAAGATTCAGTTCATCCATCCAGAGATGAAGGCTATTACTAGCCATTACAACACTGGCAAATTCACCCACAGTTCAGAAATGGCTTTGTTAAATTAAAAGATCCCCCTTGAAATATGGGGAATTTGGATTAATGGAATAAGAAATCTGGTATCATTCCTGTATGACCACTCGAATGGCCACTTTATTGACTCAGGTTCCCTGGAAATAAATGCCATAGTGGGAACGGGATCTGAATAGGAAAATTCCTTTAAAAGAGTGGTCAAAATAGTTGTTGGACATATGGAAACCTGTGTGGTGGCACAACATAAGGAACCCAAACATAAAGTAGTGCTGGGCTGGTATCTCACCCAAGAACAATTGAAAGTGATATCCTCCGACACCACTGGAAAATGTAGGAGAAGATATAGGTGTCCACGAATATTTCTTAATGTATGGTGGGGGTACCCCTAAATATTCTGGAAGGAAGTTCTGGCTGCCTTCAAAGTGATTATGGGGACTTTAAGGCAGATCAACCCTTTCCTGGCTATTCTGGGACAAAACTTTTCTGCTGGGGCGAAACAAACTCTAAAAGATTAAAGTTAGAGTTCTAGCTAGCTGTTTCTAAACATTGAAATGGCAGAAAGCACTGGAACCAAAGGAGACCATGCAGCGTCTTATACTCTGTGATGAACTTTCTAGATCGGCCCGAGAATTCCTTGATTTTAAGACTCAGATTGGCTACGAGCCCTATTGGGCCCAAGTGACCGCTTACAGCGATAGAAAACTGTACTTTCAATTTAGAGTAGGCACTCCCCCTCTGAGAGCCCTTACAAAGTGATGGTCTGAAGGGACTATCGATTCGTGCCCTTTATGCCCCACCATGCTTGTGAGTGTGTTGAGTGTCATTTTTGTTTGCCCCGTTCACCCCTGCCAGCATTGGTTAGCCCCCACTAGCCAGTGGCGTAATGAAACTTGAGGGGTCCCCCCTGCAAGGTATGTGGAGGGGCCCCCTCGGGTCTCAATCAGGAGCTCCCAGGCCGGAACATTGTGCTGAGGGGGCCCCCTGGAGCTTGGGGGCCCCGCTGCACTGCGGGGAATGCGGGGGCCTGTGTTACACCCCTGCCACTTGCAGGCGTAGCCAATCAATCAAACTTCGTATTCTGAGGTTAGACTGCAGCTTATTCCTTGCTATATTTGTTGCTAAGTTTCTCGGGGCCATGTCGACGTTGCGCAGAAAGCTTTTACCCCCCTTCCTAATTTATTGGACATTTTCATGTTTTTGTGTTTTGCACCCTGATGTACTAACATCTTTTTAATCACTTTTTATAGTCATGTTTTATTATTTAATGGAGATATTTTATGACAGGCAGCAATGTATTATTTTAACGTTGTTCATCTCTTTTACTTTTTCCGTGTATTGCATTTTTACTTTTATGGCCCTGTTGGCCAAAATAAAGTATTTTGTTACAAGGTCAGTAGAGAGTGTTTATTAACCAAAAAAGTGGGGGGGACCAAGGAGCTAATTAAGGTCCAGTGTCCGTGCTCCTTATACTACTATTGTAATCAACAGGAGGACAAAGTTCCTATGTCAGGGTGCAAAAAGTCACCCATGCATCAGGGTGCAAAAAGTCACCCGTGTAATAAAACGAGAAGGAAAGAGGAAAAGGGACAAAAAAGGAAAGAAGAGATCCTAGGTATGGAAGACCCAAATGTGAGAGGGAAAATTATTCTACATCCTCTGCTGCCCTCACACACCCCGAGGGGTGTCATGCTTCATCATCGGGCGTTTGCTCCTCGTAGGGCCGGCGCTGCAATTCCCTACGGGTCCCCCGAAGGGTCACTTTGTCGGAGATCTTTTGGAGGATAGCCGGATGGTGCATGAGGGTGTGTGGGGAGTGGGTCATGGAGAGGGTAATGAAAATACGTGCAGTGTAAAAGGATGGTGAAATGTATTCAAGGGTAAACATGCAGCGATATGATTAATTAGTATACCCTTGGCAGTCCACAAAAACTGCTAGAAAAAGTTATTGACCCAAAAAGGCCTATTTGCCAAGTTGTCAATATACAAGGCCAACATGTTTTGCGCCTCCATCGCCCGTAGGTCGTTAGCGCTTCTTCAGGACCAACGTGATGAAAAGGTGAAATGCACGTGAAAGGTTGAATATATAAGTAAAAATTAATTAATTGACCCTCTTATCTCAGCCAGGGCGGGGCAGAAACCTGTATACCCTCATTGTGGTTACAGCTGCTAATTGGAGGCCGCTCCTGGATGGTGCCTAGGAAAAAGAACAAACAGATAGACCACAAATGAGCACCAGTAACGACTTGATGCTTCGCAGTGTGCCACTTCTGTGTGCACAACAATTACATAAGAAAATAAAGAAATAGACAAGCACACAAGACAGGTCAAATGCAACTAATCTAAAAAGCCCCAGCCATGAGTGACGGCTTAATAGGCGTCATAGGAACCATTATACTAGCATAGGACATGTAGCCCAATACATACAACACAAGGAGAATCATCCTGTCGTCGTAAAATCAACAAAAAGGATTGTCAATTAAAAAAGCATGCTCACCAAGAACTGCTTATAGAGTAACTCCAATGGTCAGAGGGATGGACGCCCGTATGTAACCGGGCTGTGGAAACAGTAAAAACAGAACAGGAACAGAGTGGCGCTATATCAGAACATCAATAATGCTGATCAAAATGCCCGCAATTATACAATTCCTGTCTCTATTGAATACTTACAAAAATATGCGGGTGCTGCCTTCTATACACCTACCCCTGTCCAAGCGTCTGCCGGGAGAAAATAATTCACGGCAAATCGCGGGGTTAAATGGAGTGACTGGGTCAGGTGTTTGGCGGGATCCTTAACAGGAAGGTTCTGACGGGAAGGAACATAGTGCGCTTGTGCGAGGCAGGAGAATGAATGCGCATGTGCATTCGTCGGGCACACTGCTCGCCCGCTCCTGCGCACCGGCTTGGTAAAGGAGAGAGAAGGGATAGTCATCAACGGTAATGCCCTAATAGAAGCTGGCAGTTATAATGCCAAGAACTCGTGCTCAATACCCTTCAAATAAAGATAGAGTCGATGAGTAGAAATACTCCTAATGTCACATCTAGACCACACCTCGCACTAAAAGAAGTATAACTCTGTATTACTGGTGCCAAATTTAGGGAAAACTCCTCCTAAATGATAATTACATGAGAAACTTGTGGGGGTCTGAAAAATAATCTGTAAGGTGGTAGCCAAAAATATGCCACTGCATACATTACTCAAATCTTAACATTAAAAGAGTAAAGCAATGAATAAGGGCACCGCCCTGGCAAAGGAGTCCAGGCGTAATATGGAACCAGCTCACACTCATACTATGATCCTGTCTCGTGTGCTTGACAGAAAACAGAAATAGAAATAGACAGGTCCCTCGGCTGAACCGCCGTACATAATCTATTAACCAAAAAAGAGGGGGGACCAAGGAGCTAATTAAGGTCCAGTGTCCGCGCTCCTTATACTACTATTGTAATCAACAGGAGGACAAAGTTCCTATGTCAGGGTGCAAAAAGTCACCCATGCATCAGGGTGCAAAAAGTCACCCGTGTAATAAAACGAGAAGGAAAGAGGAAAAGGGACAAAAAAGGAAAGAAGAGATCCTAGGTATGGAAGACCCAAATGTGAGAGGGAAAATTATTCTACATCCTCTGCTGCCCTCACACACCCCGAGGGGTGTCATGCTTCATCATCGGGTGTTTGCTCCTCGTAGGGCCGGCGCTGCAATTCCCTACGGGTCCCCCGAAGGGTCACTTTGTCGGAGATCTTTTGGAGGATAGCCGGATGGTGCATGAGGGTGTGTGGGGAGTGGGTCATGGAGAGGGTAATTGTTAGATCTGGGGGTCTCTAGTTGGCAGGGTAGGTACCACTGTCCAAGTAGGGACCCTTGCTTCTAGTCAGGGAAAGGGGGATACACTGTTAAGATAACCCCTGCTCACCCTCTAGGTAGCTTGGCCTGAACAGTCGAGGCTATCAAAGGCAATGTGTAAAGTATTTGTACCAACACTCACAGTAACACAGTGAAAACACCACAGATTTACTCCACACCAGTTTTAGAAAAATAAGGTATCTTTACTAAAAACTTCACAAGACCAAATACTACAGACAAACCAACATATAATTCAAAAAGGTTACTTTAAAGGTAGGTCAGAGTTTGCAGAAAGTACTCCAGGATGTAAAAGTCAGTGTCCTGCACAATGCGACTCTCAACGCACAAAATGCGACACTTTCGTGCCCAACAGTACCTGTAGTTGCGATAAGGTTCCCAAAAGCTATAACAAGGAAGCTTGCAAAGGTGATGCGATACTCCTGAGATCCTGGGGAGGCTTTGCAGCAGCCCTGCTTCACGCAGCAGAGGTGGATGCGCCGGTTCCGATCTGTAAGGGGAGGACGCACTCGGCGATGCGGGGACCCTGCGTGTTGCGATGGTGCCGCGATGAAATTTTCCACGCACCCTCGTTCTTGCGACACGCAATCGGATGATGCGTTGGGTACCAGTCACTCTTGTTCATGCTTCTGCTTCCCAGCTCCCAAACACAGCAAAACGACCTCCTGAGGCCCCAAGACTGGGCAAGCACTCCAAGGCAGGTCAGAACTCTCTCAGCAGAGTTCCAGGGGAGCTGGTGGTGAAGTCCTTTTGTTCCTGGGACTTCTTAACAGGGAGCCAGCTCTTCTCAGGCCCTTGGAGATCAGAATCAAAAGAAGGGGACACAGCAAAGTCCTTCCCCTCTCCTTGGCAGCAAAGCAAAACAGCAAGCAGGCAGTCTTCTCCTCTTCAGTTCTTCCAGCTTTCTCCTTGGCAGAGGTTCCTTCCTAGTTCCAAAGTGATCTAAAGTTTAGGTGTCTGGGGTCCTCTTCTTATACCCCTCCAAGCCTTTGTCTCTCTTTGTTCCAGTGGGGGGATTCCCCTGCTCAAACCGGTTTCTGGGTGTGCTCTGCTCTGGAGCACCTGGTTCCTTTCAGAGTGAGGGGCACTCTTATACTTATATGCGGGTGCTGCCTAAGGCAGCACCCGCATATTTTTGTAAGTATTCAATAGAGACAGGAATTGTATTATTGCGGGCATTTTGATCAGCATTATTGATGTTCTGATATAGCGCCACTCTGTTCCTGTTCTGTTTTTACTCTTTCCACAGCCCGGTTACATACGGGCGTCCATCCCTCTGACCATTGGAGTTACTCTATAAGCAGTTCTTGGTGAGCATGCTTTTTTAATTGACAATCCTTTTTGTTGATTTTACGACGACAGGATGATTCTCCTTGTGTTGTATGTATTGGGCTACATGTCCTATGCTAGTAGAATGGTTCCTATGACGCCTATTAAGCCGTCACTCATGGCTGGGGCTTTTTAGATTAGTTGCATTTGACCTGTCTTGTGTGCTTGTCTATTTCTTTATTTTCTTATGTAATTGTTGTGCACACAGAAGTGGCACACTGCGAAGCATCAAGTCGTTACTGGTGCTCATTTGTGGTCTATCTGTTTGTTCTTTTTTCTAGGCACCATCCAGGAGCAGCCTCCAATTAGCAGCTGTAACCACAATGAGGGTATACAGGTTTCTGCCCCGCCCTGGCTGAGATAAGAGGGTCAATTAATGAATTTTTACTTATATATTCAACCTTTCACGTGCATTTCACCTTTTCATCACGTTGGTCCTGAAGAAGCGCTAACGACCTACGGGGGATGGAGGCGCGAAACATGTTGGCCTTGTATATTGACAACTTGGCAAATAGGCCTTTTTGGGTCAATAACTTTTTCTAGCAGTTTTTGTGGACTGCCAAGGGTATACTAATTAATCATATCGCTGCATGTTTACCCTTGAATGCATTTCACCATCCTTTTACACTGCACGTATTTTCATTACCCTCTCCATGACCCACTCCCCATACACCCTCATGCACCATCCGGCTATCCTCCAAAAGATCTCCGACAAAGTGACCCTTCGGGGGACCCGTAGGGAATTGCAGCGCCGGCCCTACGAGGAGCAAACGCCCGATGATGAAGCATGACACCCCTCGGGGTGTGTGAGGGCAGCAGAGGATGTAGAATAATTTTCCCAGTAGAGAGTGTTTGCATTTATTGTGTGGTGGGTGCAGTGTCAGCTATCATGTGGTACTGAAGTGAGGTCGGAGGGTCTCCTTTGTCTTATTTGCAATGTCAGTAGAGAGTTTGTGACAATTACTAAGTAACTACATTTTAGAGTAACTACATTTCAGAAAGGGAGACGTGTAGCGTGTTAGGAATACTTGAAATTGGGAATGTTTTACTGGCGTAGTAAGGCAAATTCAAGGATAGTCAGATCATAGAAATGACATTGGCGAAATTGCCATATTTGTTATCGCTGCCCTGTTTTCCTAATTATGTAATTCATTTAATACTGTTCCTCTACTGACTTCCATGTTTCTGACATAACTTTGTGGTTTATGATGTTATATGTAAATCTAGTGACTGTAAAACTAATCACTCCTTTCTTGCATGTGTTGTTCTGTTATATCGGAAGGTGTTTGCTGCCTCCCATACTGTGGTTGTGAGGTAGCAAAGTGGTCTTCAGTAATAGGGTCAAATTGCAACTGGTTCTGTTTTTTGACTCTCAGTGGGTGAAAGCAAACTTACCAACATGGGGATATCCACTGGAAATGATTAAAGAAAGACAATAGCTTGTGGTCTCCAGCAGCGACCCGTGCAGGTAAGAGTGGTGGGGCCGGGTTGTGGGGTGGGGGGGGTCCGACAGACGACCACAAGGGAAAATTAAATAAATAATTAATTTTCCCTCCTCTTCGTCGGTTGAAATCTCCTCCCTCCCGCCCGGCCCCACTGCTCTTACCTCCACAGGCTGCTGCTGGTGGTTTCACCAAATATGTGACAGGAATGGCTGGGGTGTAGACCTTTGTGGTTTGCAAATATTAGGACTAGCGTGGTGGATTCATTCAATTCGAATGTTGTTTAGGTCCATTCTTTTAATCTCTTTAGTGGACATGTTCACATCCATGATGTTTCTAACATTCAGACCAAAAAATTAGGCCCCAACAGGTGGCATATTTTTTTTAATGGGCTTATTAGATTATTGCAGTCAAGGAAGAAGCTGTGACTTCTGTACTTGTTTCGAGTCTGCATGGCAGCAGCAGCAGCATACTTGGTGTTGAGCAACGTCAATTGGCGGGACTTTTAAGTGGGGGGAATCCCTGGTGGCCTCAGATCTGAAGGTAATTAAAACTGGCATTGAAACGGATCCCTACTGGGCTCTATATTGATGTCCTTAACTTCGAATGTAAAAATACTGATCGATTTCCAAGCAATGGCTGTAAAAACATTGAGGTAATTCATGCTAGCTCTATTTTTCTTGTCTACTTTTCAGATGTTTTACTTTAGTCTTGCTCTCCCTAAGAGTACTTCCTTTTCCCCCCCAATGCTGGGTTTCTGTACTTTCTTCATGCAATGTATTACTCTTGTAGAGTGGGTACTGAGTATTTGTGTAAGTTTAGGTTGTTGGTGGGCGCTATTTATGGCACACAATTGAGAGCTCTGGAGTTCAGGCTGAAGGCAGTGCGAGTTCCTCACAACGCCTCTCACAAAGAGGTTCATGATATATGCTCAATCAGCCATTCGGCTCTCTGTGGTGCACGCGGAGCAATAGTGAGGAGATAGTGCCAATTGTAATTGTGATTCTATGCAAAAGTGTGTGAAGGAGGAATACAGCACACATATATATATATATGCACCACACCCACTCACCTGTAAGCAATGCATTTTCCATTACTTTCGCTCTGTCAGTATTTCGACAGCTGTATTCCTACTTCACACAATTGTAGTAGCTAGTGTACAAAAGGAAAAGGCCTAAGTAAAGTTCCTGGCATGTAAACCCCTAGTTTTAGAAAAAATCCGTGTGTAACCGGGAGACCGCTCATCCTAAGCACTTCACTCCTGTCTGGAGGTAGCAATCACTTAGGCTGTAACCGCCCAGCTTCAGGCCTTTAGTCCTTTGTGGTGGTAACAAACAGGTGAAATGTGGACAGGTTGGCACTTGCAATTCAGTCTTGTGCAGCGGTGGTAATCACTACAGTGGGGACAAAACTCAAACAAGTAGCAAGCTAGGGCAGGTAGGGACTTAATTTCATACAGCAAAGCAGCACTTGTTGTTGGACAGCTGAAGTAACACGGGTGTGCAGTCCAATTACTTTTACTCTCACAGCATGTGGTTCGGTACACCTAGGGTGCCAGTAGCAACTCACAAACAGGTAACAGGATCGTGGGGCAATTGCAGGAAAAAATGTATTTGTGTTGATGGGGCACACTGTGTTGTTGAGGGCCTTGAGCTGTCCATGCTGCTTGCTCTTTTTTCTTTATAGCATTTGTTACAGCGCACACCTGGTCCAGGGAATTAGAGCACTTTACAAAAAAGTAGACAACATGGTTGTCCAACGGTGTTGGGTGAACTCATTGAACTCCTTCGCTACAGCTTAGGTTCCCACACGATGGAATCATACCTCAGTTTTTTCCGCTCCTGGAAAAAACATCTCTTGGCCTCTCTAAACCGGATAATTATTGGCCCGTCTCATGGCTCCCTTTCTCTGTAAAAGTTGCAGAATAACTTGTTAATCAGCAACTCTGTGTTCATTGATTCTTGTGATTTGTTGCATAGGACCCAGTCAGGCTTCCACTCTTGGTGCAGCACAGAGTTGGCTCTGTTGCCTGCATCTGAGTCTATGTGTCAGGTTCCGGACAGGGGTTACACGGCAGCAATACTGCTGCTGGATCTGAGCGCGGCCTTATACACCGTATCCCACCACCTTCATCTAAAGCAGTTGTGGAGCTGTGGTATCAGTAATAAGGCCCTGCAGTGGTAGGTGTCCTTTCTGCAGGACTGTACCTTTTAGGTCCTTCAGATGTCTTTTCAGTCTGAGGTCCTATCACTGCAGCAATGGGTAACACAGGGCTCTTCTTTGAGGCTCACTTTATTCTATCTATACATCTGCCCCCAACAGATATTGAGCGGTGCAGTTTTTACATCATATTGTACGCTGATGATACTCAGTTAATTGTCACCCTGTCACATAACTCAGCTGTGGCTTATCTGAGGACCTGCCTGTCAGACGTGGCCCACTGGATGGACCTCAACTGCCTGAAATTAAATACAGGCAAGACTAAGGTCCTCATTCTGTGAGGGCAGTACTTAATATGGTCCCCCGATTGGTGGCCAGGTTCACTTAGTCCTCTCCCGTCGCCTAAGCCCAAAGTAAAAAACTTAGGAATCCTCTATGATGCCGGCCTCATTTTTAACAAGCAAATGCTTTGGCATATTAAAATCCCTTAAGAAGATCATTGGTCTTCTACCTGAAGCTGCTGGCAAAACTGTGATCCAGGCATTAGTCATGTCTCGGTTGGATTACTGCAACATCTTATACATGGGAGTATCTCATTCTCAGATGCTGAGACTCCAAATCGTTTAGAACGTGGCAGCTCAACTTTTGCTGAATCTTCCCGCACAGGCCTCAATGGGCTCTACATTGGATAAACTGAACTGCCTAACAATGAAGAAGTGACTGTCCTTCAAAGCCCTCTGTTACTGCTTTAGGGCTTTTAATGCAGCAGATGCTAGCTAACTTCACCCTTTCATTAAGCCCTACTTACCCTCGATGTGTCTTACCCTCAATGTGTTTGAGGTCCTCTGTGACCCTGTTAGCCGATGTCTCCACAGTAAAGAAAGTTCGAATTGGTGGCAGCTCTTTTAGCTTTTCGACATCCAAGCTATGGAACTCTCTCCCGCTTTAGTTGAGACAATCAGAAAGAACTTTTATTTAGAAAAATCTAAACAATTTTTATTAGCTAGATTCTCATCTATTCTGTTAGGCTGTCGGTGTCTCCTCCTTGGAAGCTAGACCTCTCAGCACTGGGACACTTCTTCCGAAGTAACTGTGCGCCATATACATCTTTTTATTATTATTGTTGCACATATTCCCTATTTAGGCACAGGGAGTTTAAATGATTTGCCCAGACTCACAGGATGTTGAGTGAAGGCATGGTTTCGAACCAGACTTCTCATGTTCAACCATCAGCAGCTCTACCCAGTAGGTCGCATCTCTTCATTGATGCTGCCCGACCAATGATGCCACTATCTTTGCAGTCCCTCCCTTGAAATTCAGAAAGATGGGGGAGTTCTTCTGCTTGTGCGCGCAAACTTGATTCAGAATAGGCAGCTGCAAAAGGTCTCTGCTCTCAGCTCAATTTGTGGTTTGTCGTTTTTATTAGTTGTAAATCACATTGCATTTTTTGCCATCTTTAACTTTTGTATATATCTGGAGTTTTAATTTTTTGCTAAAACGATTCTCAAATTAGCAAACTTTTAAAGAGAGGAGTTGCCCCTAGCAAGGTTCAAACTCATGAAGAGCAAGTTCACGGCAGCGGTGAACAGCAAATCTTTTTACTTTTTAGAGCCCTTTAACCACTTCTTCTTTTAGTTTTCCGCAGAGACTCCATGAGACAGTGAAAGTATGGCCACATGTTGCAGTTATCTCGTTTGACTATCCACACTCTCCACGATGGAGCTAGCAGAATTTGTTTGATCTCTGCAGATTTTGGACTCAATTGAATTCTTTGAAGTGGAATAGCCCAGACCGACAATAGCCCAACCGCCATTGTGTAGCTATTATGATCATCCAGGCGTATGCTGTTCTGGTTTTGTTTTAATCTAATAATTGCTCTAGTGTGCATAATCCATTTAGCGCATTACCTCATTACATGGCATTCAATTAACAAAAAATGTGCAGAAGCCTTCCGTTCGCATTTTTTGGCCCACTAAGGATTAGAAGACTAATACTGGCTTTCAGTTTTCAAAATTTGCAGTAATCGTTTTGTAGGGGAAGCATAATACGTGTAGAAATAACTTAGAATTGAAATATTTTTCCAAACCCCTAACCTTTTTCTGACTAGACAAAATGTACTCGGTGTGTGTGGATGACTAGACAAACTGTACTAGGTTGTGTGACTAGGTAAAATACTTAACATACTGTAACCCTATTGCCTGAATAAATATATTTGTTTTCTGCTTCCGCTGAGTCGTGCATACCTTTTGGAAGCAGAAACAAATGGATATGCTTGAGACAATCAATATATGTGAAATGCATATTATGGGGAAAAGGAAGGACATTATCCAAAATCAGGATACACATAATGTTAACTCAGTAGTCTATGTGGGCAGAGATCCTGCCCCAGAAAAAGGACATGCATTGGCAAAACCAGTAGGTCTGGCGTTGGCTTCCAGTCTTTTGGCAATTCTTGGTTTGTTTGGTCATGGCTTTTCCAAAACATTATTGTTTGGGAAACTGCGAGGCCGTTATCAAGCTAAAAAAATAAATGTCCAAAAGTAAAAATGTTGCTTTGGTCTCAAAAATGCACACCTTGCAATAGTACTTCCTAGCATTGAAGAGACCTGCTATGTCTGTGGAACTGTGGGAGCCGACACCCAAAATTTTAGACACACTGATTTTCACCTCTGGCAGTTAGATTCCTTTTGTACTCGTAGATCTAGCGGCAAGAGACACCACCCTACCAACATTAAAGTATTCCTTAGCAGAGTAAAAATCAAATAACAACTGGGACCACAGAGTAACTGAGTTCTACATCAAAGATAGATTTAAAATATTTATTACAGAATTCTAAATTTAAGCGATACAGATAAATACCACAAAGGCCCAGATACAGAGCACAAAACCAGAAAACAGAATAATAATCCTCATTCAACCAGTTAAGGCTCTTCAAATTCTAAGTGTCAAACTCATAAAGACTATTTACAGCAATCTAAGGGAGAGAAGAAAGCCTCAAGCAAATCGGACAGAGTCTCGGGAGGAAAATGAGAAGTCACCCCCTAACCTTCAAAATTAGAGGGTTTTATACAAATTTTATGAATAAACAATTAGCAAAACTGCAGATGCTCCATGATATGATCATGGTTCATTCACATTGGACAAATCAAAGATAATTTGTATTAACTCAAATCCTTTGCACTAACCC
Source organism: Triturus cristatus (assembly GCF_964204655.1). Taxonomy (NCBI): domain Eukaryota; kingdom Metazoa; phylum Chordata; class Amphibia; order Caudata; family Salamandridae; genus Triturus; species Triturus cristatus. Next base: position 1,255,280,629 of record NC_140589.1, on the reverse strand, counting down.
CTTTCTATTAGGCTTCCATCCTCAACAGCTACACTCCACAGATGTAGAATACAATATGAAACATTTCTCAAAAAATGATTCTTGGAAAATGTTCTTCTGCTGGCCTTCATTCGAAGCTCTTGAAAATGATACATAGAGTTTCATTCTAGATACACGCCTTCTAAGGACAGTTGTCATTTATATCATAGCACTCTGTGCACTGTGAAAGCTGTGGGAAGGCTTGCAGCAGGTGACTGAATGGGAGGGGAATGAGCATGACCAAGATGAGCAGAAAACCAGACACAGCATCCATTTGAATAAAATGGTGCCTCACACAAAAAATGTGGCATAACTATGCTACATTATTATTCACACTTCTATACCATATATGTATGTCATTTCGAGGGCAAAATCATTGATTAATCAGGTGTGACTATTTGCATCATCAAAGTTATTTGTTTACCCAAATAATTTGTCCCCCAGAATTGCACATAAGAAATCACTTCAACAGATGTACTCCTTATGAAAGTGCAGCAAGCTGTAACTCTTAATGAAATCAGCCAATGGCTGACGTTGCTCACTCATTGCCTCTTGTTGCATGCTGGAGTGGGTGGAAGAAAAATGTGCGTTGAGAACAAACACAGACTAATGAATGAAGTCTAGCTGAAAACCCCTATAAGTAAACATGATATACACATAATTTTAGTAGAGTCAAAAGTCTAGGCTAACACATACTTACAAAAGCCAATCCATTTGGCATTTATAGACAGAAAGAGGGAGACAAGAAAGAAAGAGAGAAAAAGAGAAGAAGAAAGAAAGAAAGCAAGGAAGGAAGAAAGAAAGACTGATGGAGGCAATAAAGAGAGAAAGGAAGAAGAAGAAAAGAACGAAAGAGGAAGAAAAGAGAGAGGGAAAGAAAGAGATAGAAGAAAGAAAGAGGAAGGATAGATAGATAGATAGATAGATAGATAGATAGATAGATAGATAGATAGATAGATAGATAGATAGATAGATAGATAGATAGATAGATAGATAGATAGATAGATAGATAGATAGATAGATAGACTTACATATGCCTACTACCCCTCCTGGGGTATACGCCATTAACCAGAACTCTATAGCCACTTTTGTCCTGGGCTTTTCTTTCAATCTGACTCTAGGTGTAACCCATCTCCTTGCAGTCAGTCTTGAGGCCTTGGAGTCAGAGATTTCTTGCCTTCCCTATTCCTTTTGCATTGATGGACTCCAGGTCAGAGCTTGCCTGGTGGTGTTTGGTGTGGAGTTGTGGGGGTGTGGACTATCCAAGCCCTTTGTTTTCCCATGATTTCTTCATGAGCAGGGAGTTGGAAAATCTGCTGCCGTAGGTCGTTGTTGCTGATGGTGTTTGGCCAACGGATTTGGAGGATTTTCCTCAGAAAAGAAAGATGGATAGATGAAAGAAAGAAAGACAACATAAGAAAGAATAAAGAAGGTAAGAGAGCAATTGATTTAGACAAGAAAAAAATATATAGATGAATGCAAGAAAGAACAATAGAAGAAGACACGAAAGAACAATAGATGAAGACAAGAAAGAAATATAGATAGGCAAAGACAAGAAAGAAAGAAAAGTTGAGGAAGAAAGAAAGAAAGAAAAGAAAAGAAAGACAAAGTCAAGAATGAAAGATAGACGAAGGCAAGAAAGAAAATACGAAGAAGCCACAAAATATACACATATAATTGTAGTTGCATTTTAACCATCAGGAATTTGGTGAGCAGCTGTAGACTGTCCTGTGGGGACACTATCGAGGGCCCTTTCTGTTGTCTACAGTGTGGCTTCAATACTAGGCTAATACCTTAGATGCCTTTCCGCCAATCCCTGATAGCATTGAGCAGTAAAATTAAGTCAGGATCCCCTGCAGACCCGCTCAAACCAGACCAATTTAGGAAAGTGCTTCCTACAATCATATCCTCTTTGGGCCAGGTGATAAACGGGTCCCTTGCCATGGCAACCATGCCCAGGGCATGGAAACAGGCCAAGGTGATACCTCTGCTCAAAAAACCTTCTCTTGACCGGCTAAACAGGAGAACTACAGCCCTATTTCCTTGCTCCCTTGGGCAGCTAAGATCACGGAGACATATGTCAACTCCCTCCTGTCAGACTTTCTGACCATGAATAACAGGCTGGACCCCTCCCAGAATGGCTTTCGACCAGGTCACAGCACAGAGTCCGCTCTCCTGGCTGTGACAGAACATCTCTAGTCAGCACTGGACGCACTGGGCACTGATTCTATTGGATCTAAGTGCCACGTTTAACACAGTGTCCCGTGCCATACAGTTGCGACGTCTGAAGCAGGCGAGAATTACTGGTCCGGCCCTGCAGTGGCTCAACTCATTCCTTCATGAGAGGTCGATCGTGGTAACAGTCCCCCCGTATGCCTCAGGCGAACACCCCATCAAATAAGGGGTGCCACAGGGTTCCTCCCTCAGCCCCCTGCTTTACGTCCAACTCCTGGCTGCAGTAGCCAAGAGCAGAGGACTGACCATGGTCTCCTACGCCGATGATACACAGTTGTTGGTGGCGCTCTCGAATGATGCAGAGCGGGACGCCCTTAAGTTTCAGGGCGACCTAACGGCAGTTGCCGAGTTGATGACCACCAACTGTCGCCAGCAAGTCGGAAGTATTGTTGGTGGAGAAGGACCATGGTCAATGGAGTGAACTCTGGTGACCCACAAGCCTTGGTAGTGCCCCCCCAAGCAGGTTGTGAAAAATCTGAGGGTGTGGCTGGGCTCGTCTCTCAACTTCCGAGTTCAAACCGAAAATGTGGCAGGGACCTGCTTCGGACTACTACGGGGGTTTAGACCCCTATTGGGTTTCTTTGATTCACCCACACGACAGGCGTCTGTAATGTCAAGACTGGACTATGCCTGCTCTCTGTATCTGGGGTCCAATAAGGCTGAAACTCTGAGGCTACAAAGGGCACAGAACGCGGCAGCAAGAACCCTTCTTGGTTTGTGCAGGTCCTGCCCGGTGTCTGATGCCATTCGTCGTCTTCACTGGTTGCTCGTGGCCAGGCGAATTGAATTCAAGGCTCTATGCATCTCTTTCAAAGCCTTGAAATTGACCACCCCTAGTATGCTGGCCAACCTCCTCTCGCCTTACGTTCCCTCACGACATCTCCGCTCACAGGGTCAGCACCTGGTGGTGGTCCCCTGGACACAGAGAGTCCGTGCTGTAGGCCGCTCCTTTCGTAGTAGAGCAGCCCTCCTCTGGAACGCACTTCCTACTCACATACGGGGCCTTAACAACTACCTAGAATTCAGGAAGGCCATTAAAACTCACCTTTTCCCTGCACCATAGTCCTATTATCAGTTCCACCCACACGTGTCAGTTGCTCTACTGTCAGCGCTGGGACACCCCTTTGCTGGAGCAGCTGTTGCGCCTTACAAGTTGTGGTAACATAACATAATATTTCATAACATTTTAACTCATGGTAAAGCGGAGTAAAGTACCCACTAAGTCAGTCAAAAACATGTATGGTAGTGCTAAAAGCTAAGGTGCGAAAGGGTCTTTTACTAGTCCGGTGAGCGACTCAGAATGGAGCTTATTCTCCAAATAAAAATAAAGAAGCTAAGGGCAAATTAGAATGAGAGACAGATGCCCTGATACATAATAAAATGTTCCATCATTACATGGTGGTAGTAGGTGAAATAAAACATTGAATAAGCCAAGCTCTTGGCAAAAAAACCATAAAAATACCCTAGAAATGAACAGTAGAAATATCGAGACAGGTAAATGCGCAAAGAGAATAACAGTGTCTTCAACGTTTACTGTAGCATATTAAAATTAACCATTTGAAGTATAAGGTTTTAATAACTAGAGACTGGGATTTTCTGAAGTTGGTAAATTCTATGAACATTTAATCTGCATGATTCCAGAATTTGATTTGGCATTATTTTGTTTCAACTGACACCTGCGAATGCCGGTAACATGGCTCAGTGAATTAAACTCTCTGCTGTGATCTACCAGTCTTGAGTTCAAATAATTAAAAAGCAGTCTCATCCATCTGAGGTCAATACATTTTTGGGTAAAAATATTACCTGTTCTATCACAGTGCAATAAAAAGAGCTATATTATTAACAAATAATTATGAGCCGGAGTGCATGAGTCTTGGAAAATCAAGAATAATGTAGCATGAATTTAGACTGAAAGATCATTCTCACCTTTATCTTGGAGCTTTGCCCTATTCCTATACCACCATATTTACTTTGTTTATCCATTGAAAAGGCTCATGACATACTATTTTCACAAGGGAGATAGTGGGGATTCATTTCTTATTATGTCAGGCCTGATATAGCTGGCATGGGGTCTGGACCTCCACAGCACTCCTGCGTTGTCGTAGTATGTATTGCTTGTCTCAGATGGAAAACCTGGAGTGCTATGCAAGGTTCGATAAGCCAGAAGCAGCTCCAAACTCCCTATGGCACCCGGTTCCGGGGCAACAGTGTTTAGCTTCCTTCACAACTCCCACTTGGTGGACATGAATCACACTCCAAGCACTCGAGGTAGCATCCCTCTTTGGTGCACAACGCTGCACAGGGTGATGGACCACTCTTCAATGGTTATCAGGGCTGGGGAAGTTCCTCCTTAGCCAAGATGGTCACAGAAAGTTGATCCACATGGCTGATTGTCCTGTCGCAGAAAGACCTGTTGGTCAGATCTTGGTGCCTTCACACACCTGTTAGGGTGTCATGTTTCATCATTGGGCGCTTCTCGTCAAGCTGGCGCTGCAACGCTTGAGGGACCTGGGGGCTCTTTCTCAGATCTTTTGATCTGAACCACTGTGTAGACGAATGCATGTGAGGGGGCTAACTAACAGTGTAACTGGTGATGTAAGTGATATACGTGAGTAGTGAATAAAATAGGCTCAGGTATCCTATAAATGAAATTTTAAAGAGGAAGGATACTCGGTCTAGAGTAAAAACAGTGGTGCTATCATGTGGTCTTAAAGTACCAGGATAGCTCTGGGTGTCAGGTGGTCAACATGTTTCGTGCCTCGACAGCCCACAAAAATCGTGCAGCACTTCTTCAGGACCAAAAATAAAGAAGTGTGCCTCAAACTGAATGTATGCCGGCCTACGGCTCCACCTAAAGGAAAGGTTAATATATGGTGGAGAGATACACATGACAGGTAATTGAAAACAGTACTTGGTCCATCATTGTGGTACATAGGTGAACTCATCCATGTCTCTAGGATAGGTGATATGTGTCTGCTTGCTCTAACAGTATGGTGATCATTGTTCACAGACTGACGCTCAACAGACTGTTTGACATAGCAGTAAATTTAAGCCTTGATGCTCCATCTTATCTTTACAGGAAAGGTTAATAATATCATCTTGCTTAAACATTAGCATTTAAGTATTACACTGTGCACAGTCATCTAATGTAGGAATGTAGCACACAATCTCTGTTCAAGATTTAAGAATCTCTTCCATGACAGCTACAGTTTGAAGCAATGCCAACCTCATCTATACCCAGGACTTTTATTTTTTAAAACCCTTGACACATCATAAAAAGCATCACTGGATATTTGTGGTACTCCAATGTGTTATCATTCTCCCCTGGCAACATAAGAAGTCAATGCAGCTAGCCCAGTGGGTGTTCTCATAGCACAAGAACATTTTAAATCTGTCTTTTTATGGACGTACGCAGTAAGCACTTTATCAGGAAACCTTTACAAGTGCATGCCTGTCCACTACCATACGGAAGTATAGGCTTGACTGTGTTGAATGGACATTCAGATTTGTCATGTAGAGTTCCTGGATCCACTCATGCTGTTATTTCCTTGAAGATCCTTAGTTCCTCTTTATGTAGTTGAGATACTAAATTGTCCAAGTCAATAGACTGAATCTTCACCTTATCCATAGCATTTTCTGCCTCATTTATTGAACGTGCAATTTGGTCTTTTTGCATTGAAAGCATCTTCATAGCAGTCATACTGACCTTACAGTTCTTCCTCATTACACCAAGGTTTGCAGAGTTGCAGAAGAGCCAATTAAATAAACTCTATCATAGTTTCAGTTTGGCAACTGATTTGATAAGATTTGTTTGCTGTGTCCCACTAACTATGATCAAAAATAAAGGGAGATACCCTAATGCAAAGAGAAGGGATGGGTACTAATCTCAGAGAAAAACAGAAGTCCCTTAACTCGAGTCAAAATTGTGAAAAGGGATCATGTGCTATATTGCTTGTCTGTGTAATGAGTCGATTACTATTTCAGCCTAAACCACTAGCTTTATAACACATGATCCATAAATGTAAATTTTTCAAACTATACTCTAGCTTGGAAGAGTAGAGGATTAAATGCACCCACCTAATAAAATGAGACCCAGAATCTAATTTGTCTCAGAAATTTCAATCTCTCCAACTCCCCCCAATCTGAAATGTATGTAGGGGGTATCTAATTTAGAAAAGAGAGGACGAAACTTTATAGATATGTCTCAAACAAAGATTAATCATTTGTATGAGTAACTTCGTTCTTTTTTAGAAAAAATATTTTTTGATATACCTATGTAGTTAGGCAAAATCTGTATTAATTCTGATAGAGCAGCCGGTAATCCAAAGTTTAAAATAATTTAAAAAGGGCCACACGAGGATCAGTATACTGTCCAAATTTTGGTGCACCTTTTAACCTCAGTAACATGTGTATATGATTAGCACCTCTAGCTTGATATTCCTTCCTCCAAAAGTAGTCAACAACCTCTCCTAGGAAGAAGACTTTTTATGTTGCAGATAAAATTAAGTATATCTTAAAATCTGTGGTTAAAGTACCTGCAAAAATGTGCTGCATCCTTGGAGCGCAGTACTGTATTGTTTTAAAATTGATGCCAGCAATGTTTGAATTAGCTTCTCTGAGGTAGTCGTGCAGCTCATCACAGGCATACTCCACACAGCTAAAAGTTACAAACCAAGTAGGTGAACCTAAGTATGCAATATGCACTTGAGCTTCGCAAGCCGATGAAACCAATACTTTTGTTCCACATTGACATCCCATGAGATTCACAAGGTTGCACTCAAGAGTCTCATCTTTCCCTTGAACTTTGTCAACAAAATCTCTTGCAGTCATATTTTGTAATCGACCTCCAGTTTTCACAATATACGCCACAGCATATGTCAATACTGAGTGTTCACTTTCAAATAGAATGTGAAAAAGATAAGGAATGCTGTGTCAGAATCACAACTTTTTAGAGACTCTAGTTTATCTGAACTCTGAATCAGTAATCTGCACTGGACAATCATCATAACAACCTCCTTCTATGATTAGAAATAGATGTGGAAAACAGCGAGCTTCTAAACCCATTTGCCACAGATATCACCCATCTACATATAGCTTTTGCCCTGAGCAGAGCTCTTCATGGAGAGGCTAGTACCCCACTACAGACATCACCCATTAGTTGGCCAAGCCTCTTCTACATACAGGTTTCGCCTTCGAAAGATGTCTTTACAGAGGGGCCAGTCCCCCACCACAGACATCACCTAATAGTTGGTCAAGCCTCTTCTCTACATAGCTTTCACCCTAGACTGAACTCTTCACTAAGAGGCCACTATCCCATCACAGACATCACCTATTAGTTGGCCAAGCCTCTTCTACATACAGCTTTTGCCCAGACTGAGTTCTTTACTAAGGACCCGATTCACAAAGGACCTCGTAGTCTTGCTTGAAATTTCATTACAAGACCGGAGGCTAACATTATGCAAATACTTTTATTTGCTGCCCAACATGCAGCCCTTTAAAGAACATTAATACATCACAATAAAATAGAACGTTGGCAATATGATGAGTGGACTGAGTAGGCTCTCATCTTCCTCTTGGGCTGCGATGACACAGACGTAAAAGGAGGAGCAAGAAGAATTCTTAAGCATTGTTATCTGAGGAGAAAAGATCATACTGTATAGTGAAAAAAGGCCAAAGCAGATAAAACACAAAAGATAATGAACAAATTGCATTAAATTGAATACACCCGAACCCCCTCAGGGAGAGGAGGGTGGGATAATGTTAGCCTCCGTATGTCTTTATTGAAATCAAGATTCTCTCTGCATAACAATTGGAGAATCGTCATTTCATTACAAGACCGGAGGCTACCATTATGCATGTTTAAAGCCATGTAAAACTACATTGCTAACATGCTCTATTGGTCTCAAATAGAATTTTGAGAAAGTAGAGGCATTAGACCAATCTGCAGCTCTAAGTATTTCAGGAAGGGAGCCTCCGCCCCAAAATACTTTCTAGCCATAGCTCCTCGAGAGGAGTGAGCTCCAAATCTAGTCAGATCTACACCTGCTTCATGCATGACCATACGAACCCACCTGGCTAAGGTAGCTGAAGAAACAGGTCTAAAAGGTTTAACATAAGACAGGAGAAGTTGATCGCTGTTAGCAGGTCTAAAAATAGAAATTTTATTATCATAACATTTCATACAGTTCACAACACAAAGTTTTTCACATTCATGAAAAAAAGGGTAAAAGACAGATTCCGACATTGTTTTAGTTCTTCTCCAAATGTCAAAATGAACACCTTCAGAGGAATAAAATCTGTTAGAAATTTCCAGAGCTTTGATATCTGATATTCTTCTAAAGGAGATGAGGCATAAAAGTGTGGCCAATTTCATGGAGGTTCTTTTAAGAGAAAGAATTTCGTTAGAAGGCCATGAAAGAAATAAATTAAAAATAAGGTTAACATCCCATAAAGACTCGTAACGGGCTTTAGGAGGTCTCCTCAACCTGATACCTTTCATAACTCTCTTAATCAAGGAATTGCTACCAATAGCAAGATTATTAACCAACGAGTGTCCTGAAGAAATTGCTGATCTGTAGCAATTAATCGTCCTATAAGAGAGCCCTGAGTCAAAGAGATAAGCAAGGTAATTGGCTACCTGTTGTGAAGAGGCTTGTACGGGATCCAGATCCCTTTCCAAGCACCAGCCAGACCATTTTCTCCACACACCTGAATATCTCTTCCTTGTTCCAGGTGCCCATGAGTCTTCCAAAAGACTCTTAGCTTCTCCTGAAAGTTCAGAATATCTTCCTGAATTCCTGATATCTTCCAGACAAGAAGGTTCAATTTCCCCTCCAGAACCAGAGGATGTTCTTCTCCGCCTGGGCCTTGGAGGAGGCCGAGTGATGATGGAATTAAGCGTGGGAAATCCACTGTTAACTCCATAACCCCTGGGAACCAGACTTGAGACTTCCAAAAAGGAGTTACGAGAGTGATTGAGCAGTGCTCCAGTCTCACCTTCCACAATAATCTCTGGATCATTGAGAAAGGGGGGAAAGCGTAAGCATTTATTCCATTCCAGGTTTGGAGAAAGGCGTCTACTCCTGACGCATTTGGGTCCGGTCTCCAACTGTAATAAGTCTGAAGTTGATGAGTCAACCTGCTGGCAAAAAGATCTATCTGAAATGGACCCCACAATTCTTGGATCGAAGAGAAAATCTCTGGATCCAATTTCCAATCGCTGGAATCGTGGAGATAGCGAGAATTCCAGTCTGCTCTCAGGTTTTGAGTTCCCGGAATAAATTCCGCTCTGAGAATGATCTTGTGATCCCAGCAGAAATACCAAATCTTCTTGGCAATATCTGAAAGGTTCTTGGACCTCGCTCCCCCAAGACGGTTTATATAGGAGACTGCAGAAAAATTGTCTAGATGGATTAGAGTGTTGGAATTCCTTATAATTTCTTTGAAGCTCATAAGAGCATTCAGAGCTGCTAGCATTTCCAGTGAATTTATGTGAAGGGACTGTTCTAACAAGGACCACCTCCCACCGGTCTCTAGATTGTTTAGGCGAGCACCCCATCCCCGGGTGCTCGCATCTGACTCTAGAATGAAATCTGGAACGTTCCCAAAAATTGCTTTCCCGTTCCATGCCTGCAGATTTTTTAACCACCAGAGAAGATCCTCTCGGGCATCCTCCGACAGGGAAACTGAGTCTTCGTACCAAAGACCCTTTCTTAAGGCTAGGGCTTTTAATCTTTGTAAACCCCTGTAATGGAGGGGACCAGGTGAAACCGCTTGGATGGAGGAGGAAAGAAGACCTAGAACCCTGGCCAGGTCTTTGAGATGAATTAAGTCCTTTGAAAGGATGACGGAAATAAATTTCTTTATTTTCGTCACCTTTTTCTGGGGAAGTATTAAGGTAGAGAGGACCGTATTCACCTGAAAACCCAAAAATTCTAACTCCTGAGTTGGACTCATGATGGATTTTTCTAGATTTATAATAAAGCCCAGATTCTGAAGAAGATCTGTTGTCAATTTTAGATGTTCTAGGATAGTTAGGCGGTTCTGAGACATAATGAGGATGTCGTCTAAGTAAATAATCATCCGAACTCCTCTTTCCCTGAGATAAGAGACCACTGGGCGAAGGACCTTCGTGAAGCACCAAGGTGCTGATGAAAGCCCGAATGTAAGACATTGGAACTGATAGAGAGTTCCTTTCCATGTAAAACGGAGGTATCTGCGAAAATCCTTGTCCATGGGAATCGTAAAATAAGCGTCTTTTAGATCTAGCTTTACCAGCCAATCCTTGGCTTACAAAATGTCTCTTAACAGATGGCTACCTTCCATCTTGAAGTGTCTGTAAGTTAGGAAATTGTTCAAATTTATCACAGGGCGCCAACCCTTGTCCTTCTTCTTGACAAGAAAAATGGTACTTAAGAAGCTTACTTTCAATTCTGAAAGAGGGATCTCCGTAATGGCACCCTTCTCTAACATTCGAGAAATCTCTGTCTATAAGCTTTGAGTTTTCCATGTCTAGAACTATTTCCCTTGGAATTTTTTCTTGGAAGGGTGTTTCCCAAAAATCTATTTTGAATCCCACAATCGTTTCTAGTACCCAAGGATCTAGAGTAACTTGTGCCCAATTGTGTGCAAAACATCTTAGTCTCCCAGCCACCTTTAATGATGGAAGATAAACTTGGCTTACCTTGATAGGACTGACTAGTGGATCTGGGTCTGCCACCCCTGGATCTAGGTCCCCTTCCTCTTGAGGGGTAGAAATTTGAGAAAGAGCGGTAGCCTCTGTTGGAGCGGAAAGAACCTCTTTCGTCTTGAGGGTAAAAGTGGGATCTGTAGAAACCTCGGCTGATAGACTGTCCCCTCCTATCAGCCCTTCCAAAAACTCCACGGCCTCCAAACACTCTTCGCATGTTCGATTGCGCTCTACTGAAGGCGTTGAAAGTGGAAACGTACTTTCCAAGAGACTGTACGAAATTATCCCCAAACAAGAGCCCTTTTGCATCGCATATGTCTTCTTTAGTAGAAAGATCTGCGAGCTTCGGGTTCATCCTTAAGAGGACAGCTTTTCGTCTTTCACTAATTAGGTTAGAATTGGCATTGCCCACGAAGCAAATTGCTCTTTGGGACCAACCTCTTAGGAGTTCCACATTAACTGGGATATTGTTGATCCTAGCCTCTTCAGTCATATCGAGTATCTTCGTTAAGGGGCCAAGCACGTCAAGAAGTTTATCCTGACATTGTTTCAGGCATCTTTCTATACCCTTTCTGGGATCTCTCCCGGATTTGAACAAAAAGGTAATAATCTCTGGGTCCAAATTAGGGGTGTTACAAATTTTATCTTCAGAGGAAGGACGAGGGCACTCGTTACGCATGAGATTGCGTGTATCTCTATCTAAAGGTTTCCTCACCCTTTGAGAGAGGTATTTCCCTACGTGGTCCATTGGCCACCATTCTGAACTCCGTGGGTGACGAATCCCATTAGGGTTAAACATTTCCCCACCAAGGGGATCTTTGACAGTGCAAGATGAGGTGGAGGGATTATTAATGTCCTCATCCAGATCCTCCAAGCTGTCTTGGGGATCAAAGAAGAATTCGTCTATATTTTGGTTCTCGTAAATATGAGATTCTGTCTCATTATTAAAATCATTTGTACCGTAAAGGATACCTTCATCTATCATGCCGCTATGGACAACTCTTCTCTCTGTCCCAGGGTAGTGGGTTCTTTCTCTTGTGCTGCTATGAGCACCAAAATCTATTGTAGCGCGAGGGCTACCAATAACAAAAGCACGGGTAGGTGCCTCATTCAAGTGCTTCTTTTTTTCTAACGCTTTGCCTCTTTTCTTAGTCTCTGAATGGGGAGGGGAGTCCCCATCCGAGAGTGAGAAGTAAGCTTCCTCAGTGGGAGGCGTTCTTTTTCTTTTAATTAGAGCGGCATCGACCGCATCCCTCAATGAAGATTTAATTTCTTCACCAATCATCTTTTTAATATTCTCGTCCAGCAATTCCTTAGAGGATTGCGATGGATTATTAATCTCATTATTCATTGTAGATGTATTTTTTTTTTTTTTAACTAGATGTTCTTTCTCAAATTGATAAAATCCTTGAAAGGGTTACTCACATAAATAAGCCTCTTGATTGGTTGTTTCTCTTCCAATAATAATATTGGCTTTGCTTACTACCCTCGATAAAGGGAGAAAAATAATTTATTCCAGAATCCAATTTATAAATTTCACCACAAGGTGGCACTAGCAGTCTTAAAAAGTAGAGGCTTTTAATCGTCTTTCCGTTTTTCTGAGCGTTTATAGATCTGACGAATAAATATTAAATGAGGCTCCGGCGGTGATCGTAACCGTCTGTGGTAACCAGGGAAACCAGTGAAAAACAAACCGGAAATGACTTATAGCGAAGTCACGCTCCCGCGTCTCTCTGCGCGTTGCCAGGAGACGCGGGGGTCAAATGCTAATGAAATGAAAAAGGCACGCTCCCGCGTCTCTGAGCGCGTTGCTAAGAGACGCGGGGCTCAAATGCCGACAATGTAAAACATACAGTTTCTTTAATCTTTTCTGAAATTGAAGATTGGTATGGCATTTAGTTATTGCGGAGCACTCTATAGAGGCACATTTACATTTTACAAAAAAAACTTACCGATCGCGAGTGACATTGAAACGCGAGCCAAAACAAAAAAGACATTTTCCCCACCATAAATTGGAAAGGGGAAAGCTGAAAGGCAAGGATTAGGTTAAAAAAGGTATAACACTTTCCTAAATACTTAGAAAAAAACAAAAATACGTTTTAAACAATTCGAGTAGATAAAGTGAAAATAGTCGTAACGATATTTGATAAAATACAGTATAAAGCTTAAAAATAGTACAGACTAGTACAACATAGAGCTTATAAGAGAATAGACTTAGATAAATAAGATGTCTATAGTCTAAAAGAAAGACCATAGATCAAAGAGTACTTAGCTGTGTCAGAGCAGCGAACAAAAGAGGAAGATGAGAGCCTACTCAGTCCACTCATCATATTGCCAACGTTCTATTTTATTGTGATGTATTAATGTTCTTTAAAGGGCTGCGTCTTGCTTGAAATTCCCCCCCCCCCCGAGTGCAAAATCTTGCAATGAGATATTTCATTGTGGAGCTTCAGCACTTAGTGCGAAGCTTCCCCCACGACTGTGAGGCCTTCACCACGACTGCGGAGGTAGTTTGTGAATCAGCCCCACAGTGTATACCATCAAATCCATACAACCTATCATCTTAGAGCTACAGAGGACTTGTTAAAAAAGTTTCCATAACCTTATCATATTGGCATTCAATGTGCATTGGTAAAACATTTTTAATGCTGTATATGTCTCTTGGCAAGACTTTACTACCTTCTATATAAACAGTCTTCTACAGCAGATACCTTCAAGATCATACACATAGATGCATATTAAATCACATAGAGGTTTATCTAAACTTCATATACGATTTGAAAGTTGACAAGTGATACACTAATGTTTTCAATAACTTCTGTTCACCAAAGGCAGTCATTTTCAATGCCATTGAAAGGCAACAAAACTATACTAATTTTTGCACATACATGTTCATTTAAAGTGCTACAAAATGGACCCCAAATTAAATCACTAACACACATATGGAAAACACATATCTTATTTTGACTCCATCCAAATGTTGTTACCTCTGAGTACCGATAGGGCAGAAGTTGTGTGCTTCCAGTAAAAAAAGAGTGCATGTATTTCATCTTTTGCCTGTGGTGAAGCTTATGCTTAATACTTCAAAACTGCTTTGGTTATGGTAACAAGCCATAGTCCTGGCCTGTTTTTTTTTTAAGTTCAGAAAAGTTTTATTAACAAGAATAAAGGTGTCAACATACAGTTCACAATATTAAACTCTTGTCATTACAATTGAAATTACTACAATACAGTTATTTGAAATGGACTCATAAACACAAGATAAAAGGAATGAAACAATAAAATATGTCTTGAGAGTTATTAATATATCAAAACTGAAAAACCAGAGTAAAAAGACAAATCTAGGAATATTAAGGGGAATCAAGGGGTTTTAGAACTTCTTGTCGAGAAGGTTCCAACTGGAAGGACCGCTTGGCATTCGTGTCAAGGTAAATTGTGACGGGTGCCCATAAGTCCAAGCGTTTTGCTGCCATATGTAAGGGATGTACAAAAGTTGTGTCTATCCTGTGATTATGACAAACGGTATACCACCATGCCTTATAAGAAATTTTTGTAAAATCCTTCCAATTTGCAGTAATTTGTTGAAATGCAACCGCCAATAACAAATCGATAATCTTAACATTAATCGTAACATTCCCCCAGCAAGATGATAGACTACCTAAGAAGACATTAGCAAAAGAAAAAGAAAACTTGGTTCCATAAAATAAGTTGATTTGAGACCACACCTGTTTCCATAAATCATGCACAGTTGGTCAGGAGAAGATCATGTGAAAAAAATCAGCATTTGGGGAAGCGCATGTCCAACAAGCATCCGGTATAGTCAAAAATTGCTTACTTAAAGCATTAGGTGTCAATAAAAGTCTATTATAAACAAAAAATAGCGTTTGTGTTATATTAGCTGCTCTAGATGACTTACGAATCTTGGTCCATATCTTATTCCAAAGGGATACTGGCCAGGAAAGCATAAAATCTTTTTCCCAGGTCTTTTCTACTTTGGATTTCTGCCTAACAATATCTTTACCTTGTAAGTAACTGTATATTACGGAAGCTTTAGGTAGAGATTTTAACAATGAGCAAAGTTGTGAGGTAGGGTTCAAGTTGGTAGAAATAACAGGAGCAATAGGAAATTGATGATATATGTCCATCACAGCTGTTTTAAGTAAATAGCTAGAACAACACAGTAGGGTTGAATTGTACACAAAAACCCAACTGCTGTTTGTCTTGATGAGCTCAAACTGCATTTTAATGTAGTAGTTTAGAATTGAAAAAGAATCATTTAACTGAACACTTTCTTAAATTAATGAACATGTGCAGATAACCGATGGAAGGTAACAAACATCTTTGTAATGTTGGCTGTCAGTGTTTTTCAGCATACAACTCATTGTTATCCTGGTAATGAGAGATGTCCTTTGATAAAAACTAAATGTGCTGACATTACATTGCCTACCCCATTGTGTTACCGACAACGGCCATTTTTTTAAGTGCTGACTCCAAATAATAAGCTTATGCAACTGTTGATGCTGAAACTGAACAGCAGTGGTGCTATAAAAAGTTTCACATAGGGATCCAGAAAAATCCAAGCCTCACACAAGTGTCACCAATGAGCCACGCCCATTCAGCAGGACAGTAGAAAGGGCATAGCATGTAGATGGTGTTGCATTTAGAAGCCTACAGTTACAATAAATTACACCATTACATGGTGCAATAGCACGCTTTCATTTACAGACAGCATATATTCCATTAACATGACTACCAAGTTCGAACAGACATAGAGTTTACTCTTAAAACTATATAGCGCACAAACAATAGTATGTGGAAATTGGGTTTCAGCGATTATTTGAAAATATTTGTACAGCTCATTTATAGGTATTTAAATGTTGTGTGTTAGAAGAAAATGCCATCCTGCCGCCTTTCCCTTCATACTAGCAAGAATGTCAGATAGTTTACTTTGCAGTAAAAGAAGGAAAAGTAAACACCAGTATGTTAACATAATAAGCAGCAATTTGTTAGAAGACTAGACTGATATTTGACCTCTGTCTGTGAACGCACAGCAAATGTGACAAGATAAAGAAAAAAATTAAATCATCTTCAATACTCATTCACCTTCATAGATCCAGCATGGTTATTTTGGGGGTTTTGCAGCATCCCCTGCACCCCTACTGCCAGCACCTATTCTGAGCAGGCGCACATAACAAAGCAAAGTTGAATTTCATCTTTGTTCTTCCTATTGTTCGTGCAGGACTTTAGCATCTTGAGCATACCACTATTCTCTCTACTTTAGTCCTCAAGGCTTCCTTGTTGATATGTGACATCTCTAACCACACTTTTATCACCTAGAATGACAATAGTAATATTGTTACATACCCGTCAGGAACAGAGCGGTCATTATTCCCCATCATACCTTTCTCTTTTCATTGTAAGAGATACTCAAAGCCCTTGCATCGCTGCACTGCCTTTTGGCTAGTTTTGCACCATGGAAATACCATATACTTATACATCGCAGAAGGTATTTTATGAGAAAATTGCAATCATCCTGACTCCTAGATGGTCAGGAGGCAGGAATCATATCGCAACTCTTTGCGAAATCTAGCAAATAGGGGCATGAGGCCTGCTTGAAATAGTAGACCTCAGTCCCAGCATTCGTATGTACAAAATGGTGGCCGTCACAAACAACATGTAGTGGGGTGGTTAGTAATAAGTAGTGCTTACCTGAATCCGCCGTCCGTTTCCTGCTTTGCGTCACGCCTCCTCTCCACTTCCTGGTCCCAGCAGCCCCTGGGACAGACTCCCATCCAATCACCGTGTTGCAGTGCAGGGATTGGCCTGAGCGTGCTGGAAAGATGCTCCGCTCAGACGAGGGAGTCTGTGGGGTTTCTCCAACCCGGCTGTTCAGTGCAGCAGGGTGGGAGAAACCTATGTGCGCATGTGTGTTTTGGTTGGCCTGAGACGGCAGGCCAAACACATAATATGCCCACTTAGGGAGTGAACATAACACTCCTCCTCCTTCCCATGCTTCGGTCCGCCCCTCCCTATAGCAATGGCTCAGAGCCGGTAAATGAAAAATAAAACGATGCTAGAACAACGTTTTATCTTTCATTTGCTGACTCTGAGCCAGAAAGTGGGGCGACGCTCCTCCACCATTGTGGAGGAGCTGCCGCTGCATGTACAATGTGCCTGCAGTTTGAATCTGTCCCTAAAGGGGCACCAGCTATGATGCCACACCCTGTAGCATATTCTGAATGTGACCTTGTGGAAGGCATGCAGCAATCTGCAACATTACTCTCTGGTCTTCCCTGTGTCCCCACTTCACACAGGCGTTGTAAGTTGTTAAATATTAATAGCTCAACCTTTACAAATGGTTTCTGCCAGCTCTTGGCAGTGCAACAGCGGAGGTAATAAACTAAGAGCTCTGCTTTTAGTGAGACCAGTCTGCCTGAGGACTGGGGACTCCTGTGGAGATACAAATTCTGATGCACTGTCTTTGGGAACATGGGAGGTTACATATCTGCTTATCTACCCCACTGCTGTGTTCCTGTGTGAAAAGCATAAAATGTGTATGCGTCAATGTTTGCAAACATGGAACCCCATTTTAGCAGGGAAACAAAAAGTCAAAGGTTGAATGCTTGAATTGATTTCAGGCAATAATAGTAACTCACGGTTGTATTCCTGTCCAACTTTTTGGCTCATTTTGACACTCCGGCTTGGAATTCACCTTGGCCAGATTAGTCTTGGTCCTACTCCAAAATGAGCAGTCCAGTCCAAACTGCCTGCCTGTCAGGTCACAAACATGCTACACATGTCTGGGAAATATCTTTGCATTTAGAGTGCACCACTGAGTAAAAGGAAACAAACATTGGCAAAGACAATAAGTGCCTAATTTAGAGTTTGGAGGATGGGACACTCTGTCACAAACATGACATATATCCAGTCAGCTGTCTTACAGATGCTTTATTTTCAGTGGCGCTTGTAATATGACAGTCGGGATAGCCATCACATTTGAAATGGAGTATGCCAACCGCCAAACTTTATATCAGACCCGAAGTGTCAGCTCTAAAAAGAAAAGCAATTAGCTTTGCCAATTATTTTTTCCAATCAAATGCGAACGCATGCATCAAAATGCATATGAATGCATGGTCAGCAATTTTCAAAGGGTTTTCTCTTAAAGAAAACCTATTCCAAGATGGCCACTGATGTGCACACATTTTTAGTGATGCGCATGCCTGTGTTATGGTGGATGACATCCATTTTTTACGTTACTTTTCTAGCATAGCAGACAGACATGTCATATTGGTAAATTACATTGTTAAAAAAAGTGAAAAACAAGCGTGTGGAAGTGCAGAAAAAGGAAGAGATCAACCTGGAAGCACTTTGCAGCTGTTGGGTTCTCCTACCATGTGAAAAATAAATTAGATTTAACATGGGAGTGGGCAAGGAGCATGCTAGGGAAGACCCGACCTCAGCTCTCCATAGTGGCTTGTTGTAAACACCCACCCGCAACCTGAACTCATGCGAACATAGAGAGGAGAGTCTTTTCATAGTGCGCACTAAGCACAAGTAATATGTTGCTTGAAAGAAACTACAGAAACACATTCTGGAAAAATGAAATATGATTAGGGAAGTCAAGTGTAAAGTATAACGTGAAATGCAAACAGGAACAACATTGTTCTTCTCAAGCTGAGAGGGCAGTGTATGTTTTTGCCTGCTGCAGCTTTCGCCCAGTGGTGTGGCGCAAGGGGGGCCAGGCCAATTACAGAGGGGGCATCGTCCCCAAAAAGCTCCCCCACTCCCAAAAGATACTACTATGTTAAAATTTAAATATGTACACATTGATCATTGTGCTGGGATGTGCAGGAACGTCGTGTGCTGGCAGTAATTTGAACTTCCGGTGTAAGTGTTCATAGAATCATTTCCGAAGTTTTATTTGCGCTTGGGCATTTCAGCATTTCTTTTTCCCATGATTATGTATTGCTTAACAAGCTGACGGGGACACTGTGCTAAAACACACAACCAAGTGCCACTTGTATGTACAGACTATGGCTCGCCCAGGATTTCACCATGAATATTTTGAATACAAGACCATCTCTTGAGACAGAGAACTTTACTCTGTGATCAAAAGGGTTAGATTTGAGAGCCTTCACAAGACCTCACCACCTCCTGCTGAGATCTTGCTTAAGTTATATGAAACATAGCGCTTCACTAAATTAGTGGGTTTGCAACAACTAAAAAGCTTTTACCTGTGTACTAAACACATTTACTGACTCACAAATAGTTTTGGTATTCAGCAAATGAGTTTAGGCATGGGTTACGAATCGGTATTTAGAAGGGGCATTTTCTGGAAGTCCATTCCAAATAGCGATTTGATACGATATATATCAATGGCTTGCCACGGCAATTCTGGGTGCAAACCATTGAAACGTTTCTGATACCACAAAGTAACTCATTCGCAAAGTAAATAGGATCCCCTTGAGGCCCTTCCCCCTTTGCGATTCAAAAAAAAAGTTTCTAGGTGAGTAGGCAGTGTTCCCAGGACACTAACTACAACTCTCAAAGAAACTTGTAAAATAAGGAAACTTTAATTTTTTTTAAGCAACCCCGTTTCTTTTAAAGGAAATTGGGCTGCTTTGAAGAAAAGGTAGTTTATTTAAAATCAATCTCATTTAGCATTTTAGGACCAGTATTTGTAACCAGAAAGTCCGTCCTTCTAGCCTTTAATCCTATCAGAATAAGGAAATGGTCACTGGAAAGAGTAAGTATTTTGCATTATCACCAGGGGCCACTGAAGCCATCAGCTTTTGCCTAAGTGATCATGGGCTAAAGGATCACAATCTTACACTGCTAAAAAAGGAGTCCTTATCTCAGCACAAGATCAGAACTTGGGTGAAGAAGGAAACTAGTGACAAGTTCAGAAATCTGCACGTTGGCAAGGTATTGTGTGTCACACCGCTTGTTTAATATTTATACGTTTGTTATTGCTGTGGCATGAATAAACAAATAATCTAACCCCTTCAGTGCCACGCCCTTTCCCCCTCCTGTGCCGGGGCGTTGCACTAGTGGGTGGGGCTCATGACGAGATAGTCTCGTCATGGGCACAGCGCAACCGTGCTCCATGACGAGACTATCTCGTCATGGGCACTGAAGAGGTTAATGTTTAACTGGCTAACTTATAATATCTTTTTGTCAAAGAAGTGGTTTGATTGTCCAGGTTAGGACCAGGCGGTAGCGCTTAATATGAGACGGTGGTTGCTGATGGGAGCCACCAGCTCTTATATTTTTGGTGAGTGACACTTATTTGTCTACATCAGCTATTTACAAGAACAAGAAATACAAAAACACACAAAGGGGAAAGAAGGAGGAAGAAAAAGATGTAAACAACGTCACAAAGGGAAAAAGCTGGAACCTGCAGGCGAGAGAGATAAAGGGGAGGGAGTGTCTGGTAGTGGATTCATGTGCCTGAGGTGGATTCCAGACTATGCAGCCTTGGTATTCAGCATGCCAACATATAAGAGCGCAGGCCACGGTCTTTTGAGCAGAAATTTGGGCACAGGCATGCATTCATTTATACATTGAGCACTACAAGGAGGGCTGCAACGATGACAGATTTCTAGGCTATCCACATATGTTAAATTTACCTACTGCTGAACTAAAGACTACCATTGACATAGTCAGCTATAATTCTGAAAACCAGGTTTAGACATGGCCCTTTCATGTCTGTGCTGGAAAACCTATGATAGAATAAGAAAGCTTTTAGCAAAGTGTGATCTAGAATCCAGTCAGAATTTACTTTTTATCCAATGGTCTGTGCCTTATCCAAAAAAACAGATTTTTTTCTGCATCTGATCGCTGCATGTATCCATGTTAAAGGTTACCTTGTCATTCTCACCAACTGCAAGGTTTTTCAATCAGATGACATACTTTTATATTGTAGGTCATTTAGTTTGTAGGTGGTCATTTATACATGAATGAGAGGCCTAATTTGACCTTGAATTTTACAGCAAGCTGTCTCTAGATCATAAAATCAATATTAAGCTTTGTGCAATGTCTGGCATTTAGATGAACAAAGCGTTTTCTCAACTTTTTATTAATTCATTAGATGAAATGATATTGCATCATTGCCATAGTGGAGGCAGAAGCTTCTGGTGTGTCGTGAAACCTACAGAGTAAACTCCAATCAATAAATTCCATGATGTTTTCAAAACACTGAATGTAATGGAAGGGAGTCTTAATGCAAAATAAGTATTTGGTGTTGAAATTGCGAGTTAAAAACATGAGCTGCTTACATTCAGTTCTTCTTTTTGAAGCTTGAAAACTGCACTTATGTGTTATTTGGAATTTCTAATGATCCATGATTGAAAAAATAAGTGTGAGTACCTTATTTCCGTACGTAATAGATGGTCTCTCGGTTATGCTAGTGCCTAGAACATTGTCAGATTTCAAAATATTCCAATTTTTGTAAGAATACGTTTGACCTTTTGTGCTTCGGAGTTGAAAGTAAGAATTATGCGAGTGTTGTCATTCTCACTATGAGTTGGCTCTACTTTATCACTGAGGGTGTCTGTTCTTTCTACTTTCTCCGCTCGATCAGTTGCTTTCTTAAGCACCAAGTTAGGATACCCTCTGGTCTGGAATCTGGAAATGATGTTATCTTTCTCACTCGTATATGCCTCCATGTTGTTGCAGTTCCTCTTTGCCCTCAGCAGCTCTCCATAGGGAATACTCCATTTGAGCACCTCTGGATGGCTGCTGAGGGCATGCAGGATATTGTTTCCTGCCGTGGCTTTGCGAAACAGAGAGGTGCAAACCTTACCATTTTTAATCTCTAGACTTACACGTTCAATTTTTCAATGAATTCTTCGGCATCTTTTTTGGTTCCCCGCCAGATGATGAATAAGTCGTCTATGTAGCGAAGCCACATGACGACTTTTTGGAGGTCCTTGGACAAGGTGTTACTGCCAAAGATTTCTTGCTCCCAGTACCCCATAAAGAGGTTCGCAAAACTGGGAGCAAAGCAGGAACCCATAGCAGTACCTGTGATCTGTCTATAGAGGACGCCATTGAAAGAAAATATGTTGTTAATCAAGCAAAATGCTATCATCTCAATGATCATCCTACTGTGTTCTCGATATTTCAAAGGTCTCTGTTTCAAAAAGTGTTCACACGCTCCGCCGGAGTATACGCCACCTCTCATTGGGTCCCAGTATCCCGGAAGGAGCTTTTTCGTATTGTTATATATATATATATATATATATATATATATATATATATATGTATATATATATATATATATATTACCTACTGGCAGTCGCCAGTAGGTAGTTATAGTTAGGACCTATTTTCCATAGGAAATCCGCAACATTCTATTCCCAATGTCCAGATTGATGAATCTTTGCGAAATTTTCAAAACTTTTGGCCAGCTCCAGTCCGCTCCTATCCTGTCCTGAAATTCTCGGGATGATTTGTGTAGTGGGGGCCGAGAAAAAAGGGGGGTCCCAAAATGTGTTTTCCCCATGCAATTTCCAATAGGACCTTTAGCCGCAGCTACAGGCCGAACTGCTGAACGGAATTACACCAAATTTGGCAAAGCGGTAGTCCTCAGTTCAGACTCATGCCTTTTGCTTAAATGGTGTCAATCTGTTCAGTAGTTCCTGAGAAAATTACAGTTAAAAGTACATATATATCTATGGCCACGCTGGATCCGCGCACCCTGAGCGCACCCTCCCGATCACGCGCTGAATGCTAATTGGCTGTCAAGTGGTTGTCAACATTCGAAACCAGAAACTGTTGGCAGCCATTTTGTGGGTCGGTAGAAGCGAGGCTGAAGAAGTCTGTGGAATAAGTGTGCAAAACGTATAAAGGGGGCACGGTAGAAATACCCTGACCCTCTAGACCTGCTTAGGGGGTCCCAGAAGGACTCCCAGGGCCCCCCAATTTTTCTTTTTTTTGTTTTAAATGCAGAGTGCGCGCAGGGTGCACGGATCCTGCCGTAAAAAAAATTAAAATAAAACGGAGCTTTTTTTATAATTAGCCCCGGGGGGGCCAAATCCCGGGGGCAAAATTATTAAATTTAAAGGGGGCCCAGAGGAGCCCCCCAGCCCCGGGTACCACCACCCCCCGGGGCTTTATGTATTGAGGGAGGGGGGCTGCGTGGCCCCCCTCCTGGAGCCCTCGAGGGCCCTGAGTACCGCCACCACCCAGGGCCAGCTCCTGCAGTGTCCTGGGGTGCCCACCCCCAGGACACTGTTGTTTGCTATGAGAGGGCGGGAGTCTCCCGCCCTCCCATAGCAAACTTGGTTTGGATTTTGAAAGAGAGAGCAGAGAAACCTGCTCTCTCTTCAAAATCCAAACCATGTTGCGTTTCCACATGAGGAGCTGCATGTCAGCAGCTCCCCATGTGGAAAAGTAATGCCGGCTCCCGAAGGACGCGGGGAGCCGGCTGGGACCGTTTGGGCGTTGGGGCTCCCCTCACGGACCTCAACGTTTTTTATAAGCCCCGGGGGATGGGGTCCCCGGGGGATAATAAAAATTAGTGATAGGGGCTATTTTTGTTTTTACGGTAAAATTAGGAGTTGCGCATCCAGCGAGGCTCTCAGCACGGGCCCCTGGTGTGCACGCGTCGGATGCACGACTACTACCCTGTAGGGTGCGTGACTCCAGCGCGTTTGGTGCATGACTTCTATGCGTCGGATGCACGATTCTAACGCGCTGGGTGCGCTACTCCAAAAAAAAGAAAAAAACAATTACAAAAAATATATAATTATATTTAAAAGAATATAAAATAATAAAAAATATATATATATATTTATTTAAAAAAAAAGATATGTGTAGTTTAATTTAAAAAATATATATATAAAAATAAGTAGATTAAAAAATGTAGTTAAAGAATATTGAAAAAATTAGAACAAGAAATACATTTTAAAAATATAATTTAAAAAACCTTTGAAATTCACTGAAAAAACCATAAGTTTCAGACATGTTATACTTAAGAATTAGCATTTAAAAGACCTTTGAAATTCACTGACAAAACCATAGGTTTCAGACATGTTATAGTTAGGAATTAGCATTTTAAAAACCTTTGAAATTCACTGAAACAACCATAAGTTTCAGACATGTTATAGTCAGGAATTAGCATTTAAAAACCCTCAGAAATTCACTGTAAAAACCATAGGTTTTAGGGGTGTTATAGTTAGCTGGACATTTCACTCGTACAAAACCATTGAAATTCCTCCGTTATAGTTAGTTCAGCTAACTATAACTTGCGCGCCCGCAATCCACTGCTGATGATGTCACATATTACATAATTCATGACATGGTCAGTGACATCACTGATGACATCACTGATGACATCTCAAATGACATCACTGATGACATCATCCACGTGACAACCTGAAACACTTCATCACACAGTAGTATAACCTTTAATCATTCAGTATAAAATATAGAGTACCATGTTTAAACCATTGACACACCAATACATGTTTGTAAAAACCCACTCAGTCATTTGTAGAAATACACACATCTGAACACTTACCTATACATTTACTCATACATGCTGAGAAAGATCAATAGCACACTATTAAATATACTTATACACCTATATCGACATTAGACACCAGCACACATCCTATTCACTTATGCAAACATCCTACTCACTTATGGAAACAATTGATCATACTTACATCTACTCAGCTACACACTTACACAAACAACACTTTATTTATTCATATAGATAATAACTCATACTTAGTGTGTTATAAAATCACTATTATAAGTATATAGTTTTCCATACAGTCACTCAAACTATCAATCAGAATCATGTATACTTATTTATATACAACAACTGTCACATACATTGCCTTTTATATTTCTAATTTGTTGGACATCTATCATTGAGAAATATATTTACTCATCAACACACCCATAAAGACATTCACTCACCCAAACAACTGTTTTCACATACAGTCTTAACCTCATATATCTACTTAATCAATGTATTTACAGATCTTTAGACAGTTACACACCTTCCATCCAACTACACACACATTCAGTCTCTCTTACATATACTCACTTAACTAATAAAAAACTAATATAGAGTTTCACATAGCTAGTAACCAACTTAAGCAGTAGTTTTCACAACAAGGCTCAGAGTGAAACAAATATTCCTACAGTTAAATCACTATCCCATATATTTAGTGAGACACTTTAAATTAGTCACTTACACAGTCAATCACATTAGTACTAAATCCTCCATCCAGACACTTCTACATCCACTCAGTCTTCAATGTAGATTCCTATATATATAATACTTATTTAAATATCGAACCAAACCACATTCACTGGATGATGTAATCAGTGATGTCATTTGAGATGTCATCAGTGATGTCATCAGTGATGTCACTGACCATGTCATGAATGATATAATATGTGACATCATCAGCAGTGGATTGCGGGTGCGTGAGTTATAGTTAGCTGAACTAACTATAACAGAGGAATTTCAATGGTTTTGTACGAGTGAAATGTCCAGCTAACTATAACTCCCCTAAAACCTATGGTTTTTTGAGTGAATTTCTAAGGTTTTTTAAATGCTAATTCCTAACTATAACATGTCTGAAACCTATGTTTTTTTCAGTGAATATATATATACACACGCACACACACACACACACACACATATATATATATCAAAATCATGATATTGACTCCTGAAATATCATCAAGATAAATGTAAATATACTATTATTATTCTGCCTTGTCAATATTTCAGAATGCTTATTATGGTTATGGCATAAGTGGAAGTCAATATTTAATTTGCTATTTTGTGGTACAGCACCTCTGTGGGATAGGAAAACCTCCTAAATGTGCTCTGTCATGAGTATCTTGTTATGTCCAACAGTTGTAAGAAAACCTAAATAAAATATACTGAAGAGGTCAGACAGAAAGGTGGTATCTTCACCATAATGGAAGCACAGCCTTGCTATTGAGGGAAAAACAGACATCATACTTGTTGTAAGGAATTACACGAAACCTGAGAGGTTGATTATAAATCCTTTAATGTAATGACATGGACAGCACACGGCCACTCTTGCAGGCCATCTCCGCTCTCACCAACTGCCAGAGCATGAGACGCACCTCCGGAATGATTCTTCATGAAGGGTTCTACATGAGAAATTTGCTGCTCATAGCACCATCTTCCCCCTTAACAAAACCCAGAGGAAAGTGGAACAATTATTAAAAACAGCAAAAAATAAAAATGAAAATGTAATGAGAAACTATAAATAAACAGGCTGCATACATCACATAAAAACATTGTATGATTGTAAAGATAGAATCATATCCAAAGAGAAACAAAACTATCTGAAGTTGACATGAACTACCTTCTTAACACAATTCTAGAAGATGTTACAGTTTATAGGGACATCGAGCTTACAAAATTAACAACCCAAAGCCCATCAATCTAAACTGTAATCCCGTAAATATTTGGTACGATTGGTATTCCTTCTACCTTCCACCATGGTGAAGACTGTGGTATCTGTAACTGCTCCTTGACTGACAATTTGAGAACTCCCCTGATGAGCCAACACCTACAATGGAATGCGCCACTTCACTGTGAATGACTCTGGAGTCCCCACTACCCAGGATACATAAACCTGAATTGATGCCTCGTGTCACTGTCTCATAGGTCCTTCCATGCTCACTGCCAAAGTACCATGCACTGCCCACACCTGTGATCACCAAAGGTACCTCTACCACAACATCACTATCCATCTTAAAGCAGCGTTCGTCTTGCTCCACCACTTCCCATTTTTCACCAATATGTTATGACTGGAAAACTTTGGCTGGGAAAAAAATAGAACCATTCCTTTTCTGCCCATGTGTTCTCTTGATTTTCACCACATTACCCACCTAAAACAATATATATATTATACAATATATATATTATATCGCCGAGAAACTAGCGAAGGCTCCTTTCCCAAAAGATGGCTGCTGTGCGTGAAGAATGGGATTTCCACAGTGGATAGGGCTTGTTGGACAAGTGTGGTGCTTTGCGCACATGCTTATCTTGGCAGCACAAAGCACTTGGAATGTGGTGCTTGGCACAGGCAGTTGCTGGTTATAACAATGCTGGGTAAGCTGCCAATGCATGCAGTGTCGTGCGGCATGAACAGACGCTGGATTTAAACATAGCTGTGCTAAAAGATGAGCCTCCACTGCACGCGGTGTTGCACAGCCATCCTTTGCAACTATACAATGTGCCCGCAAAAATGTCACGGGACTACCACAAATGTGTTACGTTGCTCTAGAGCACTTAGTTGCAGTCTAAAGCTTAATTCACCTGCCCACCCTCACTGTCCTCAAACTTCTGACATAGCCAGTCAAGTAAATGTACGGGTCATACTGGTGCGGTCCCTGCACTTATGGGTACAGTTCCCATCATCGCCTACAACACGAAATCAGAGAGGCTGAATACAATTCCTTTAATGTAACGACACGGACATCACACAGCCACTCCTGCAGTCCATCTCCACTCTCACCAACTACCAGAGCTTGAGATGCACTGCTGGAATGGTTCTACATGAAGAATTCTACATCAGAACCTTGCTGCATATAACAATGCTGCAGTTAATACATTGCGAGGAGCTGTTACATTGCAAAGGGTCACAGCTGTACCACCTTTAGGGGCTTTTTGGGAAGGTATGTTGGAAAACTAGAAACTATAGTAGGATATCTGCCATTCTGTGATCTAGAAACCCTATGTTGTCAATACAGACTGGTAACTAACTTTGCCAAAACTTCATGCAAAAGTCACTTGTGGACTATAACAAAACCTTACAGTGGGTATAGAGCACATCCATTTCTTATCATTAGTTGACTCTATTGTCACTGCCATTTGCTTACTTCTTATGCAATGGTTTTCCTATCTTTTCTATTTGTTTTTCCCTCCCCTGGCACTTATCCTCTTTACTATCCTTTTGATTAGCTGACTTGTATCCTTCCACTGCTCACATTGAGGAAACTACTTTTTCTCTTTTTCAATCTTCACTCCAAGAGTGTACATCTGTTATTTTGCTCTTTCGCTCGTATGATGCTCCCCCTTCTTCAAATACTCATTCCCATACTCTGTGTTGCTCTCCACCCTCCCCTGGCACATAGCCTCTTTACTGTCATTTTGATTGGCTGGCTTGGATCCTTCCTCTTCTCAAGTTTAGGAAACTACTTTTTTCTTTTTCTTTCAGCACTCCATGAGAGTACATCTGTTCTCTTGCTCTTTCGTTCGTGTGATGCTTCCCCCTCTTCAAATACACATCCCCATGTTTCGTGTTGCTCCCCACCCTCCATGCTTGTCTGTAAAATGATAGCAAAAGATGTACGTTTTTTCCGGTCCTGACTAAAGAGCAGTCTTTAAGGGTTGCTTTTGTTTTATTTCATGCATTCCACACGTTGCCCACAAGTTCAGGCCTTGGCACATATACGCTTTTATGTCACATGTTGGGAGGCCGGCTGCTGCACTGAAAATGAGATGTCTCTTCTTCTGGTGGCCATAAATCTGCCCCATAGCCTCCTGCAGAGGACCCATTGACTGGAGCATATTTCAGTTCTGGGTCCTGTGGAAAGCAAATTAGGCCTTGGCAAATATTTTCCTTATTCTTTTTAAATTTCTGTTCAAAGATTCTTGCTTTAAAAGTATTTTAAAAATAAACCATGTCCTTTATAAAGATAGAACATTTTGAATTTAGTGTACAGTTTTAAGATGCCTTAATATACATGTTTGCTATTTCCAAATTATTATAAAATGTTTTTTTTATTCTTTTTCCATAGTTAAACAATACTTTACAAACAAGCAATATCAAAGTCAATAGCTTGATAGTCTCATGATAATGGTGAGACCTATTGGCTTTTCCAGTGCTTATTTTTGTTTTGTATTTTGTAAACCATAGGATTAAAGAGAACCACAAGAAAGACAAATAAAGTTAAACCATGGAATAGTAATAAAATTCAAAAATCAGTATAACTGACTGCTGCCTTATTGCGTCATCGTAGTTATGAACAGAAGATGGAGCCATCTGCCACCTGCCACAACACTCCTCTTCCTAACTAATCAGGAGCGGCCCGTATAGGTAAGAGCGGTGGGGCGGGTTCGATAGACGACGACGAGGGGAAATTAATTATTTATTTAATTTTCCCCCTGCAACATCCATCAAATCCCCTCTCCCCACCCCACCACTCAACCGCTCTGACCTGCATGGGCCGCTCCTACCGCTAATGGGTGTAATAGAGGATGGACTGTGTGAGCTGACACCTGACCCGTTGTCACAATTGCATTTGTGAAGCAGCTACTGTAACAATGGTCAGCAGTTTGCCCTGGGCACAATAGGTTTGTGCTAATGAAGGAAGCATAAAGGATCTAAACTAGAGAGTGCGAAGGGCTGTGTGAGTCCAGTGCTCACCATATTCTATTTCTCCAGCCTTGCCAAAGGGCCAGAGTAGGGGTGTATCAGCACGTACACCCGCTTTGCTTTGCTCAAAAGCTTTAAGTGAGTTGCCTGCATACACATGATAGGAAGAGCTTGCACAGTTGAGAGCTGTGCCAGTGTCCTGTTTGCTTTTGGAATAAAAGCACCACTGCAGCATTCCGCTTGTCCAGTCTTTCTTCCCCTACAAATAAATGTGGAAGAAAGACAAGCACCTCTGACAGCTGCTCTGGTGTCCTGTGTACAATCACACTGGGGACAAAGGGACAGCTGCCTTTGACCTAATTCTCTCAGAAGCTTTTGCAGGAGAAAGAAAACTGACAGCTGTTCGGTGTCTTAGTCACACTTGTCATGAGGGCACCTGGCAGCTGTTAGCAATGACCATAATACACATTTCAATATCTGAACTACATTTAAATTTATATTTATTGCAATAAAGGACGTTTATCTGGACTTGCTTTTACGTAGGGAGTAACTGATATATTTCAAGGTGGTCTAAGATTTGTTATTGGTGATTTGTAAAACCTGAGATTATATTTATGCTTTCATTATGACCCCAATGAAACTTATTTTCAGTCACAACAGCTAAAGAAAAGAACACAGACCTTACAATGATGTGTCCCCGGTACTGCAAGAATAGACAGGATAGCATATAATAAGAGATAAATCCTGCGCTGTGGTCGATACTTGTGCTGAGACAAGTCAGAACAGAAATCAATTTCGGAAACTTTAGCAGAAGAAAATAGCAGTGATGAATATTGATCCAGCGCCAATACCAATAATTGATCAGGGATCAATACTCGACAACATCACACTACAATGGCCTATACACATTCACCCAAATTCCTAATGCGCTGGGGTCAATTTATAGGTTCCAACAGTTCTTTTTCTTTATAGATTCAAATGAGAAGGTCAATTTATACGTTCAAACAGTTCTTTGTCTTTATAGATTCAAATGTGGCTTTTAATAACTAATCCTTTTAATATCAACTTTCCTTCTATTTGGTCGATGGACTAATTAGTTGAATAGTTGTTGGCAATGATAACTAGTGACTTTATCAACCATTTAGTCAATAAATTGACCACAGACTCTCAATAGAGTTAATAATTAATTTTTATCTCAACATTAAAGGGTTAATGCTCAGTTTAATTTGGTAACAGATTACAAACACTGAATCTCACGAAAGAATAAATTATATAAAATTGTTCAAACTCATTAAAAATTACTTTATGCAATGAAGGATTTGATAGAGTAAGAGTCAAAAGTTTCAGCAAAATATTTATGCCAACATAATATACCTAACAGAGGGATAGATGAAGAGACAATAGATTCATCTAAATAATACATATCAATAAATCGTTGACGGAGTGTATAGGTGGAGAGACAAAAGTTTCAGAGACAAGATACATTTATATTTAGATTCTGAGAATGATTTAGGCTAAATACAAACCTATTGGTCTGCAGGAAAACCACCCCCTCGGCCTAGCAAATGGTGGGGGTTCCCCAAAACAGATTCAGGGAACAAAAGATATAGGGACAAGAACAGGACAGGTCAGGAACAGCTAGGCCTCTCTGCAAACTGACGGACAGAGAGGCGTCTCCCCTCTTTCTTCCTGTCAGCCTAAGCTCTAAACCACACCCCTAAAGGCACCCCAGATATACCCTAAAATTGACATGTCCATCCCACTAATGTTGCAAACTAACATCGAACTCGTACAGTGATTGGTGGGCTTAGGGGGGGTGGCGTGGTCATGCCACCATGATTTCACCTTCTATTCCACAACTTCATTGTAAAATTCATTCCCTTGGTCTGAATCTTAGTTTATTCACAGGTTCCCCATACAAGATGCAATTTTATAATGCATTCTTTCATATGTTTAACATTTTCGCTGAGTACATCTTCAGTCCCAAGCTCGGGTACAGTAGTTGGCAGTCATCTGACACCCTGGCCTTCACTCCTTCATGTCATCTGCAGTGTACAGCATGTTTGCTTGCCTCATGTCAGAGCAGAATCACTCATTGACGCTCCCCCCTCCCACGAGTTGGGAAGATGGAGGCTCCATTCAGCACACTATATTAGATGAAAACAAACATTTATTAATTATATGATAGTGAAACCTTCACTGTTTACCACCCACCTCACACTATTCCCCATTAACGTTACCAAGCATAAGCGTAGTGCACAAAGCGGCATTAATTATTACTTTAAAGCAAGATGCAATAAGCAAAATACTAGAGCACATGCGGCCTATTCATGCAACTTCTTTTAAACCACAAAGTTATTACATATTTATTTATTTACGTGTTATTTCAAGCATGCACAAAGCAGTTCCCCCATATTTATGTTGGGTGCATGTTAGTTTTACTATATCTACTTACTGTTAGTACGTATTATGGGGGTTCTTAATTCGAGCAGGTTTAATTTTTTGCGAAACCCTGCTCCATCAACGTCAAACAGCATACCCATCTTAAATAACTAGGAAGAACACAAAGCCAGGTTACATACAGTGTCATTAGCTTAAGCGAGGAATCACAGGGCTTTGCAAAATAGTGGACGTAGAACTAAAGCAGTTTGCTCTAGGTAATGTTGAAAATAAATAAAATTCAGTATGTTATACACCGCTGCAAGAACAGTCACCAGAGAAACACACTCCAACATAGTTTCTAAACAATTTGACTATGGTGCCAGATTAAGGGCCAAAAAGGATCAAAATAAGAGTAATGCAATAGCAGTTTCCTTCATAGACCAGAAGGCAACTGCTGATAAAATCAGCTGCCTTAGTAGACATGGAATAAAGCAGCACAACAGGAATATATCGCTTTGAAAATACAGTTGCCTAGTAGTCTGAGGAATTTGATCGAAAAATAATGTGTAGGCTATGTTAGTATGGTTAAGTATTCTTGCACCTTATAAAGTTGTGAGTGAGATAGAAGTGCTGTAAATCTCTTATCTGCCAAGAGTGTTTGGTCATACCTGGTCGATTTCTATTGGTCCCTGGGCAATGAATATATTGTCACCTGGCATATGGAGGGGAGAAATCAAACTGTTGCCCTATGAACATTTCTCTTACAGTTTACCAGGAGACAGGCACTTTTTGTGATTTATAGTCAGTCCTGTCAGAGACCCCACGAGGTTAGTTTGTAAACTTACCTTGATCCACCAACTTATATACTACACATGCACACTCAAATCACATATGGTTCATATACTATACATCTTTATTATACACCAACCTAGTACAGGGCATATGTCGTATACTGGTAACAAAGATGGCTGCCAGATTCTTACCAAGACTGATGTCACCTTTTGGTCTCCAGAGTGCCTGGGTTGAATTTGGCTATGAATGGGTAATGTGCCAGGCATCCTTGGAGACTCTGCTTTTTTAAGGCTTTCAGTCCTTTTTGTTGCAAAATCATATCCCACAGAGTGCATGGGAAGGTTTCCTTTGTCATAGTGAGTTGTAGTGAGAGCAGTAGCATGGCAATTTACAGTGAGAGCGTGCGTCCATCATGATACACTGCTACAGCGCATCGAAAAATTAGGGGTCAAGGACCAGGCTCTGTTCTTAATATCATATTTCCTGAAGAACAGAAGACAGACTGTGACCCTGGATCAGTTCAAAGCAACTCCTTACGTGCTCCCTTGTGGGGCCCTCAGGGTTTGTCACTGAGCCCATCCTTGTTTAACATTTATGTGTCGGAACTGGATCCTCTAAACCAACACTTCAGTTTCAACTTAACATCATACGCCGACGACACCCAGATTGTGATCGCGGCTCATAAAAATCAAGTATCCCCTGCAATGCAGTTTCAAAACTGCATGAGGGAAATCAGTAGCTGGATGGGAAGGCATTGCCTTAAATTGAATTCAGACAAAACCGAAGTGGTGATCGTTGGTAACCTTCAACGAAGATGGGATGGACAATGGTGGCCAGCTGAAATCGGAGAGCTTCCGAAACCGGTACAAAAGGCTAACAACCTCGGAGTTCTGACATTAAACTCACCTTCTCCCAACAAACCAATGCCACAGTTTTGGCTACGCTTTACTTGATAAGGAAACTGAAGAAGATACTGCCCTACATCCCCCCAGGTTCCAGGAAGACCGTTGTAATCACATTAGTACTATCAAAATTAGACTATTGTTATGGCCTCTACCTAGAGTTACAGAAACAACATCTGAAAAAACTTCAGATGCTGCAAAATGCAGCCGTCAGGCTTTTATTGAACTTACCAAAGTATCAATCAGTTGCGGAGGACATCCGGAAACTTCATTGGCTGCCAGTTGCACAACGCATTAAGTTCAAGGCACTTTGCCTAGCCTAAAAAGCATTGAATAATACAGGACCTGTTTCTCTGAAAAGCCTTTTTTCCTGGTACCACCCTGGCAGACAGTTAAGGTCCACCAATGCCAGGTTGATGTTGGTACCAAGGATTCGAACCTCGAGCTGGGGAGGTCAAAGCATAGGCCATGGCATGGCTAAACTATGGAACACACTCCCGGCGAATATGAGAGCTGCCAACTCTCTTGCCTCTTTTAGAAAAGACCTGAAAACCTGGTTATTTTTAAATTAATTTATTTCCCCTCCTTTTCTACAGGGCTTACAGTCAGGTTCAGCGCCAAGACACCTCCCGGTATTCGTGCACTTTAAAAGTTATATTAACATAACATTACCATAACATCGACTTAGTAGCCGAAAGCATCGGGGTGCTCAACAATGGACGATTGCCCGGTGGTCCGATTCATGGTCGTTTACAGAGAGGCAGGTAATAGGTGTGTTCCTTTAGTGTTGTCGGATACTGTTTTTGAAGAGCTGAATCTTCAGCTGTTTCCTGAATTGCAAGAGGGTAGGACCTATTCTGATGTCAGTGGGGTTGCTGTCCCCTAGTCCTTGCAGTATAGATGGGAAAGCCTAATTTTGTCATTTTTTCATTTGTGTACCTTTTCATCTCGAATATGTCAATATCTTGACTCTGGATATAGCGCTGCCTCTACAGCATGTTAGTTTCTTGGCCAGGTACGTAGGCTATTTTTTCCAATAGCCTTGTTGGTAATGCATCTGGTTTGATAGTAATGTAGGCCTGGAGCGGTACCTAATGTCATTTTTTCCAGTTTGGCATGATATAGTTATATTTCTTCAAGCCCTTGATGAGAGATGTTGTGGCATGTAGGCTTCCTTTGACCGGTTGCCACGGGTGTCAAACTGGCTGTTGAGCAGAATGTTGCCTCCATCCAAGTGCGAAAACCAGCGGGTGCACTGTTCTTCTGAAATCAGATTTGTCCAGAAAGGGATTTATTTCTTTTTACGAGGGAGAGCTGGTACATTGTGATCTTGGCTTTCTTTGTGGCATGTTCTTTAAATGTTATGTGCAATTTTATTTGAAAATGTACTTTACATTATCTGGTCAAATTTAAGGTTGTAATTTAAATCTAATTCAAATTCAGCCAAAATGTTACATCACAGACCTTTTAGTTTTTACAATTCCCCCATAAGATCAGGGGATATGACACTGGAACTGGTGGTGCTGCAGCACCCCCAGAAGACCCCGGAGTGGGTCAGTCAATATACAGGCCTTTGCATATTTGCATGCAACATGTAATTGTTTTCAAATCCCAGACGGTCAAATGTGGCAGAGCTGCTCCTAACCATCTTCTGAGATCATTTTGTAATTTAGCCCGAGAGACTCTCTTGCTGGGGTCGAGGAAAGTGTGAAAGGGAAAGGATTGAGTATGTCTATGTGCATGCAAATAAAAATATGTGCTTGGCGTTTAAAGTAAACTTTCGAAGTATATCAAAAAAGCAACATTGAACACGGTATAGCTCCGTAATATTGCACCCAGAAAACATAGATGCCATGCGGTATTTACCAGGTGTGGTATTAAATACTCATTCTGAGTTCTATTCATTGGAAAGAAGGATTATATGGCAATACCACACAATTAATCATTTTCCGTTTTTCTGAACTGCGAAACTTAGAATATTGTGGATTTTATCATACAAATTCTGTCAAATTGCCCCTGACGAAATTTGTGCAAGGGAAAAATGGTGGTATTTACGCATAAATTGGAATCCCAATCCAAGCAAAGATTTTTGGACAATAGCCTACACCCCACATTTTAGCCGTCTATTTGTTAACGGACTTCACACGTCTTTCCTACCTCCCCATTCTAAACCACAATCCCTTATTAAGTACATTTTCTCTTTTGCATTTGGATACTTCACAATTCCATTTCTTTAGTGATGAAAAAACTGTGAGGGTCTCTGAAAGGGGAGTGGGCAATGCAATTAGGGCATGGTTTACAAATGTATCTAAAAATCTGTGCTTAGCATAATGTACCCCTCGACTGGTAATTTACTGCTTCTGTCATTGCATCCAGATATATAATACAACAAGTAGAATTATACATAGAACAAGCCAGGACTATTGATTTTGCCAGTGGTTGTTAGTTGCATAAGATAAACAAGCAACAACTATGGCTTCGTTGTAGAGAATATTGAAAATGCTTCAGTTCTGAAATGATGAGACTGAAAGAACTATAACGAATCTCTTTGAAGCTACATCAAAGGCAGTAAAATGTGGTACTGCTGTAGAATTAAGATTTTGTTTTCACCCTGAGGGTGAGAGCCAAAATGGAGAGCCTGATAGGGACCTGTCTCAGCACCTGCTTTTTAGAACTGCCGGCGCTAAGCACCGGCAGGAACCGGCACACTTCAAGCCCTGCTGGCCGGGACTACGCTCTCAAAACTGTTTCAGCACCATTGAGCCCACAGGTGTATCGGACCCTCTGCAACTAATAATGGCTGCATTTTACTGCCCAGCTGGTGACAGGGGGGCCTATTCTATGCTTGAATTGGGGCTCATGGGACCCTTACTATGCTACTCACAAACTGCACTAAAAGCACTTTATCTTCAATATAAATTTTATAACTGGTAGGCCATACTTCTAATGTATGTATCACTTTCCTGTTACTTTTGGGATATGGGTCATATCATTTCATACTCGATAGTGGTGGCACTTCCGCAATTATATACACTCTACACTGCCTTCCATTGTAAGTAAATATGTTAAAACTGCCAAAGCTGGGCTTGGCTTTAAAAATATCCTACACACGGGACAACTATCAAAACACACCCAGTTCACCAGTTTTTACAAATTCCTTTAGTCTTCATTACTTACCTTGTGCCTTACTAGGTCATTTGAGTGGATATGATGCTCGCAGCAGTCGTGGAAATATTTTGAGTGCCCTAGGTGAAGTTTCATTTTGTCACACTTCCCTGGGCAATGACGCCACATCTGCTGCCTGCCTGAATTAAACTTATGTCTCTTCTCCTTCCAACCCTCTCCGTGTACACCTTACCTTCCGACTGCATTGCCCTGCACTAAAACCAACCCTGCTGGATTTCTAGGAAACAAATCACAAAACCTCAAGAAAAGTAAAAAAAGTTCTACAGTGACATTGCTTCTAATTTGAAGTAAATGTCAGACTACACCCAATTTGGAAAACTGGATATCAAATGGTGGGTGAGCCTGCAGGTTGGTGTGTAAACCATAACTCACAGGTTGGCTCGCCCAGGAACACCCGTATATGCACCCTTGCAAGATTTGCAAACATGAACATTCCAGAATAGATACAGAATTTCTCTATGTGCAAATAACATTTGCCAGGGTAAAATTAAACTTGACCTGTGACCTTATGAATAAAAGAATCCCCCCCTTGATGCATCAGGCCACTGACTCTTTGCATAAGGAATTAGATTTTATCCTCACAAATAACATTTTTGAGCACCTAAGGTGCAAAATAGTAGAAGAATTTGGTAGTTATATAAGAGAGGTAACAGTTCCCTTGGGCACATTCGTACTCATAAAGAATACAGACCACTTCATTAAAAAATTCCTCTTCAATTTCGAATCGGTCTTTTCTTTCATGTGGGTTAAAAAACATACTAGTTCTTTTCTTCCCAAAGCTGTTGGAGGGGTGTCCTTATCTACCAGCATTTGACACATCCTGGCAATCTCCCTTGTGGAGCAAGTCAAGTGGTTGATGGCTAATTCATAGAGTTCTGCCATATGCCCTCGAAGTAGGGGGCTGGTGGTCCGGCAGCACCCACCAAGTAACCATGCTGCAGTTCAGAAGATGAATGGGCAACAAAGATGCCTTTAAATGTTGTGTTTATCTTGCCACATTTTCTGTGCTTGAGAGGTAGAAGTCAAATGGCAGGCCATGTCTTCTGGCAAATTGGTGCTCAGTCTTGTAAGAGGGAAACTCGTGTTTACTTTTCTTTCTCAGACGCAAAGTGGGAGGATTTTGTAAATGAAGTATGTGAATATCTTGCTGAGGCACAAGCAATGTTGAGGAAAGGCTTTAGGGTGACCATTTTTTTTTAGCACACAACACAATTTAAATACAAGTAAATGAACTGTACCATTTTTTCTGAATATGTCAGCAGTTAGAAAAACACAAATGGGGCACATTTATTTTGTGAAAGTGTGATGGAAACAAAGATTTTAATAGGATCAGAATAAATCAAGACACTTTAATTTGTGGTGCACAAATTATAAATATTTACTGAAACTCGATTTCCACACATTATCATTTGTGTTCTGTATAGTTTTATCAGTAAAACTGAATGAGAGAGCAAATTTAGTGACCATTTCAGTGGAA
Source organism: Triturus cristatus (assembly GCF_964204655.1). Taxonomy (NCBI): domain Eukaryota; kingdom Metazoa; phylum Chordata; class Amphibia; order Caudata; family Salamandridae; genus Triturus; species Triturus cristatus. The sequence goes on along the minus strand of NC_140589.1, from coordinate 1,255,242,559 downwards.
AATGTGCTGTTCGTAAATGACAATGTGCTACCATATGACACTTTACTGATATATTTGCAGCAGTGTGCTCCAAAATGAACCATCAGGTGCATACTACCCCCTTACCATTCTTCTGATGAATACAACTGTGACACTTGTTGTTTGTGTGACACTTGGATTTTTTACAATCCCTCTGACCAAAAATGATGTACCATTGATGGCATCCCCCCTCTCTAAAAATGGTTCCAGCACTACTTGGTTCTGCTGTGACTTAACTACTGCAGGTTTACTGATTCAGTACTAAACCAGGGGACATGAAAGTAAGCCACACCTATCCTACCTAGCTCCAGCCGTGGCTCATGCAGGTGAGAGCAATGAGGGGTGGGCCCGGGTTGGGGGGAATTCGACAGACGACCACGAGGGAAAATTAAATAAATAATAATTTATTTTCCCTCGTCTTTCGATATCCCCCTGACCCAGCCCCACTGCTCTTACCTGCACGGGCCGCGGCTGCTTACCTCACCTACTCACAGCAAGCTCTGTGAATCCCGGCATCAGGTTCACAACCAGACTTGTTACAGTCATCACATTGATAAAATGATGTCAGTGTGTTGAAGATTAGAGGAAGACATGCTTCCAGAGGATACACAGAGCAGGAAGTTGTTGGTAAAGTGCTTTAGTGACAAATACTGGATGTACCACCCCGTGTTTGCACAAGATATCCTACAAACAATATTGTGTGGACAAAATGTTGTGGCAAAAATATCAAGGACAAAAATATTTGGAAGATAAGTTTTTATGGGAAAGAAAAGTTTTACTGTGCTTAACTCCACATATATGTAAGTTGACTAAATATATATCTTTAAGGTACATAGATGTGAAGTTACGAATAGTAAATCTATACTTACCCTCTCAATATTTTGGTCCTCAATATTTTTGACATGATATTCTGTCCACACATTATTTTTTACTTCAATATTCTGTCAGACAACCTTGCCACCCACGTCGTCATAGACACACATTAGCACACTTCTATTAATATACTGGCATTTCTGCAGTCGGTGCGAAAGAGTTAGATGCCAAAAGCATCTAATTTTCATTGAGGCTGAATGCTCTCTCTATTCCATTTTCAAATGCCATGGACACAACCTTTTCTTCAGCAGTGCTTTGCCTGTGTGAATGCGATTGCTATGCCTCAGGACTGAAATGTAACACATGACAGTAATAATGAAGCGATAAGGTGAAAGTTCCTATTTTAATTGGTTTTGCATATAGAGTATTACAGAGCAGGAAGAGTGTAGCTGTGGAAGCAGGGGGCCTTCTCTCTGTGAAACGCACAGGGGCTGAGGGATCTTGCATTGAAAACAAATTGCATTCATTTATGCCACTAAAATAATTGATACACAAGAAAACAAATTGTATGTGACAAGTGAGTGCAAAACCACAAAGTGAATATTCTTAATTACACTTTATCTGTTAATTGTGTTCCTCATTTAAGTTTAGTAGGTTATCTACTCTGCAATTATTTCACTCAGTATTGTCTCCATTACAAATATCTGAGGTCAGACCTCCTGCTCTCCCACCTCCCTTATTGCATCCCCCATGACTCCTGTTTCTACTCAACAAAGATAGTCTTCTAGAATCCCCACCCCCTTGGGAATGGTTTGTGTGAGCTGTTCTTTGCCCCCCCTTTTCTGACACCCACTATAAGCACTCAAGTGTCCTGGATTCCTGCTCTACCTAACTTCAAAGTGACCCCTGGCCCTTCTACTTCCTGACAAATACCAATTTGTGCTTGCAAGATTGTCTCTATCCTCTCCATCCTAGCCAGCTCTCTATCCTCATTTCTCCTGCTGAAGTCTCCTCTTTGGTAGGAATAGAAGAATGACCTCAGAATAAAGAAAATGAGGAAAAGTGCAGCTAAACGCAGTACAAGTAATCTAAGTAATCATGCCCTCGCAATTCTACTTCTAAGCTGCATTCTATGCTCGCTCTGGGCCGCTCAGTCAAAAGTCTGATGTTTTTCCGGCTCTGGGAACATCTGTCATGCTTTCCCCGAGAAATGCAAATTTTTGTCTCTGAGTTGGTGCCCTCCAACAAAGTTCATGTTGCTGTTTGAAAGGGGTACAACCAAAGTACACCGGCATCTGATTGTGCTACAGAATACGAAGGCTAGCAATATCTTGATAGACTAATATCAAGGACAGAATATTGAGGGACAAAATCTCGAAAGGTAAGTGCATACAGAGAAGTATAGATTTACTATTCTTAACTCCACATCTATGCATGTTGATAATATATATTACCAACTGGTGGTCGCCAGTACATAGTTGTAGTTACTTAGTTTCCATAGAAAGAGTGTTTTTTTTATTATGCCAATAACTTTGGCGCCACTTGACGAATGTTCACAACATTTTCAAAATGTATACTTTAGTCGATTCAGCTGCTGTGTTGGAAGTTTCAGGGGATCCGTCAAGCGGCGGACGAGAAAAAGGGAGAGTCCAAAAACACGTTTCCCCCATGCATTTCCCCATAGGGGCTTTGAAAAATATTATAGCCCGAACTGCTGAATGAAATTACACCAAATTTGGCAGAAAGGTAGATTTTGTTCCATTAGATCATGCTTTTTGTGATTTGGTGTAAATCCATTCAGTAGTTTTAGAGATATTAAAAGTAAAAAAAACTAGATGTATAGGGATGCATAACCTCCGCAGATCCGACAGCCTCCGTGCTGAAATCTGATTGGCTGCCAACACTTCAACCAGAAAGTGTTGGCTGCCATCATAGGACTTGAGCTGAGTCTCTCAAAAAAAGTTTAAAAAAAAGAAAAGAGTCCAGGATAGAGACACGCTGAGCCCCTAGCCATGGTATAGAGGTCCACAGAGACCACGCCATGGCTAAAAAGCATTTGAAATATAAAAAATATGAAATATCTGCACATGGATCCGCAGATTTTTCAGAGTTTTTTAAAAAAATACGGTGTTCTGCACAGTTCCTTTACTTTGCCCCCAGGTCCCAGGGGCATTGGGGGCTGAAAAAAAAGGGGCGCACAAGGCCCCCCTCCTAGGGTTTATGGTAGCCCCGGGTACCACCACCTCCACGGGGCTAAGATTAAAAAAAATACGGGGGAACAAGTTGACCCCCTACGCCCTGGTGAACACCCCCTCCCTGGGGCAAAAGTTAAAAAGTTAATGCTCGGGCCCGCGCATCTTTCCTCTGCAGCCCCAGGGGCCAGCCACATCCCAGGGGCAACTATTAGATTGTATGGGGGAGCTGCACAGCCCCCCATGCCCCAGGGACCGCCACCTCCCCAGAGCTAAAATAAAATAATGAAGGGGTCCAGTGTGGCTCCCTGGGTCCAGGGACCAACATCTCTCTGAGACTAAAATAAACATTGGATGGGCGTTGCTCACCTCCCCTAGAGGAGCTATAAAGGGCCCTGGGGACACTCCCCCCAGGGCCGGCTCCTGCTACCTCCTGAGGTGCTCACTCTTTGGAGTTAGCTTTTGCTTTTGGCTGACAGCTCCTACCAAGCTGTGGGTGGTTATATGGGGTTGGCTGCAGGGCTGGCCGGAGACCAGGCCCTGCGGCCAACCTCCGCCACACATGACAGACTGCTGTGCCTGGCAATCTTTGGAGTAACATATAGTAAATAAAATTACTTTGCTTAAAAAAAACCATACAAAATCACTGAAATAAACAAAGGTTACAGGGATGTTATAGTTAGGAAATAGAATTTTAAAAGCTTAGAAATTCAATTAAAAAAAAAACATTACAGGGACATTATAGTTAGGCTCAGATTTCACTTGTACAAAACCTTAGAAATTCAGCAGTTATAGTTACCTGAGCTAACAACAACTTATGACCCACAATGCACTGCTTATCACCTCACATATCACATCACTGATGACATGGACATCGCGCTGTGTGGGCCTTACTGGAGGTAACAGGAGTGCTTGTTGGCCCCCAAGGTCCCTCAGCATCCTTGGGGACTTTATCCCCCAACCAGCAGTGCACCAGGAAATGCTTTTACAGAGTGGTGGGAAAAGGGGGGCATGGCCTCTGAAGTCCTCTCATCAATCTGCTGTTTGAGACTTACCAAAGTAAATAGGAGGGCTTTTTGGCCCTCATGGACCCTCTGAAGCCAAGGGGACACACCCCATCCACTTCTGTGCAGGAGGCGTGTTTGCAGAGTAGTGGTGAAAAGGGGCGGGTCCTACCGTGTGTTGCCGGTAGGTTTAAAAAATATTGGAGAATTTATTAGGGAAGGAGGGGCTGCGAGCCCCCCATTCCCAGGGCCAATTTCAGCCAGGGGACTCCATCTCCTGGGGCCATGCCTTTTTAAAAAACATTTTGAAACTGAAAGGTTGGGGAGCTACGTGGTCCCCTTCCCTGGTCCAATTTCAGCCACTTTTTAATTTCTTTTTTTTTAAACTTAAAGGGAGGGGGCAACTTTTTTTTTTATAAATAAGGAGAGGGGGCCATGCAGACCCCCACAGGCCGATTTTGTCCCCGGTGACCCCATCCTCCAGGGACTGGCCTTTATTGTGGTTGCCCTGGTCCCACCTAGGGCACCCACTCCCCAATGATGGGGACCGTGGGGGGAGCCTGAAGGCCCCCGCTTTCCCTGCTGACTCCCCAGCTCCTGCGGGAGCCGGAATTGCTTTTACCCATAGGGAGCTGCTGAACATGGAGCTCTCTCTGTGTAAAAGCAATTTTGATCTGCTTCCAGCAAGTGAGAGCATTCATAATGCTCTTTCTTGCTGAAAGTGGAGCACAGTTAGCTATGGTGTGGCTGGAGCGGTAATATTCACACCACGCCATAGCAAGCAGCTATGTCCTGGGATGGGCATCCAGGACATAGCAGGAGCTGGCCCTGGGGTGTAGCTGTCCCTAGGGCCATCCATGGCTCCATGAGGAGGGCAGCGTGGTCCCCCTCCCTTTTTAGATTTTGGCCCATTCATTAAAGTTAAAGGCCAGGGAGGTGGCGGCCTCTGGCATTGTTTAAAAAAAGAAAAGCTCTAAGGATGTGCTGGTTCATGGGGCTGGGGTGGTCTATGCGGCCCCCATTCATTCAGTTGAAGCACCAGGGAGGTGGCTGCCACTGGTAATGCCAGGCGGGTCCATGTGCCCCCTCCATTGTGTTAAAAAGAAAGCCCCGGGTAGGTGGTGGTCCCCAGGGCAGCGGGGTAGGCTGCATGGGCCTCCCACGCATGCATTTGTAAACAAGCCTTTGGGAGGTGGGGGTCCCCATGGCAATATTAAGCATCCAGATGGGGGGGCTCATGGCACCCTCCCTTATTTAAAAAATGCCCCCCTGGAACCTGGCCCACCCGGGGGCTGATAATTAACAAAGCGAGTCAGGGGATTCGCCGATCCTGCTGAATTGTTTCCATGGCCCTGCAGGGTCTCTGTGGGATGCCCCCAAGAGTCCTTGGGGGTCAGGGTATTTCTACCCTCCTTCCTTTACAGTTTTTTCTGGGACTCGGCTCAAGACGAGACTGAAGGTGGCTCCCAAACCTTTCTGGTTTGAAATGTTGGCAGCCAATCAGATCTCTGCACAAAATTGGGAGGGGTCGCGGATCCTCGGAATCTATATATACAAATTTGAATTTTCTTTAATATTTCAAAAACTACTGAACAGATTTACACCAAATCACAAAAAGGTACCTGGGTACCACTTTACTAGTTACTTAAATAAGTTAAATATGCCAATTGGGTGTAAGCCAATTTCACAATGTTTAAGAGAGAGAGCCCAAGCACTTTAGCGCTGGTCAGCAGTGGTAAGGTGCACAGAGTTCTAAGACCAAAAAAAATTAGATCAACAAAGTGGGAGGGATGAAGGCAAAATAAAAAGTTTTGCAGGAAGACCACCCTAAGGCTGAGATGGCTGACAAGCCTAAAACGTTTCCCCCCCAGCTGAAAGTAGAGAAAACTATTTAACCTCTTGGGGGTTCTCATCACTAAGGTGGAAGAACCCGGACAGATCAACCGCATTGTAGTAGTCTAACCCAGTACGGTGTTCCACCTTAAATTCCATAACCTGAAGGTAGACCACCTCAACAGTCACCCCTCACTTGCAAGAGCCACCTGAGAGGCTTGTGGTTTGAACCCAGAAGTGAGTCCCAAACATGTTTGGTCTCAGCTTCTTAAGTGCCCAGACCACAGCAAAGGCCTGACACTTATTAGCACTCCAACTCTGTTCTCTGGGAAGTAACCTCCTACTGAAGAAGGCTACAGGTTGGTCTAGGCCCTCCTCATTCAGCTTTGAAGCCGCTACCCCTACGCCATGCTATGAAGCATCGGTTTTTACAATGAATTCCTGGGAAAGGTCAGGGGCCTTTAGTAATGAGGCTATACACATGGCTTGTTTGAGGGTATGAAAGGCTTTCTGATTGGCCTCTATCCAGATAACCTTCTTTGATTGCTGTTTCAAAGTAATCTCAGTCACGAAAGCAACAATGGCCCATATCCCTTAACAAGCATCCTGTATTGTCCAGTGAAGCCCAGGAAGGTCCTCACTTTTGTTTAGGTTCTGGGGTCTCCTAGGCCAGGATAGTCTCTACTTTTGCTTGCAGGGGCTGCATCTTGCCCCTGTCCACAAGGTGCCCCAAGTAGACCACAGAACATTGCCCTGCCTGGCACTTGCTGGCCTTGAAAGTCAGACCTGCTTGTTGTAGAGCCTGAAGCACTCACAGAAGAGAAACAGGTGGTCCTCGTGCTACTGCTACTAAAGACAGCTGTGTCATCCAAGTAAGCAGCACTGCAGGCCTACATCCCAGCCAGGACCTGATTCACCAACTGCTGGAAAGTGGCAGGGGCATTCTTGAGTAGAGACTGCCTACCTTTCTTTGACCCCATCCTTTAGGGCCATGGTCCAGTATCCTGAAGTGAGGTCAAAAGTACTCAGGAACTGGGGAGTCCCTAACCAGTCTATGAACTTATATCAGCTTGGTAGATAGGATGGTCATCAGTCTTTGTGACTTAGTTGAGCTCTTTGTAGTCCACACAGTGTTCTGGGGGTTGCATATGGTTCAGTGGCCTTGGGAACCAACACCACTGGGCTGGATCAGGGACTACTGGAGTGCTCAATCACTCCCACACCAGCATCTTAGAGCTTTCTGCGTTAATACTGGCACTCACCTTGTCTGACAGTCTGTAGATCTTTTTCTGTCAGTAAGACTGTCACCAGGGTCTATGTACTGGGTACATATGTATGTAAGTCCAGGAGTGAGGAAGAACAGTGAGGAAAGCTGTCCCAACTACTGACAGCAGCCCCTTTGCTGTTCTGGGGTTATGGTAGGAGGGAAGTTGACAACTTCCACTGACCCATCTTTTTCTTTGGATGACAGAAGGTCAGGGAGAGATTCTTCCACTCCATCATCCGTCACCAGCAGCATAGTGACCTCACACCCCTCATAGTGTGGCTTGAGGCAATCGATATGGAGTATCCTTAAGGGGGTGCCTGGGGGTCTTGAGGTCCACCAGGTAGGTAGACTCCTCCTTCCTTTCTTTCACCTCATAAGGCCATCTCCAATGGACTTGGAGGGCCCAGAGCTCCATTGGCTACATTACTCATACTTTCAGGTCAGGCTGAAATTCTACCAGAGTGGCCTTCTTATCATACCAGAGTTTCGTGATCTCCTGGCTGGCTTCTAGGTTCTAAGAAGCCTTCTTTGAGAGCTTTTGCATCTAGTTGCAAAAGATTAGCACGAAACTAAGCACATACTGGGGAGCTTATTCTTGGGAGATTGTTCCCACCCCTCCTTAACTAAACTAAGAAGTCCCCTAACAGGGTGCCCAATGAGGAGTTCAGATCAGCTGGACCCAACCACTTTCTGTGGTACCTCCCTGTAGGCAAAGATCAGGCATGGTGAGAGGACATCCAACTTCTGCATCATGGGTTCAGGCAGCCCCTAATCATGCCCTTCAAGGTCCTGTTAAACCTTTCAACAAGCCCATTGGTTTGGGGATGGTAAGGTGTGGACAACTTGTAGGGTAGCCCACATTTTTCCCATATAAACTTCACGTATGCTGACATGAAGTTGGTGCCCCATCAGATATCACTTCCTTGGTGAAACCCACTTGGTGAAAATCCCCATTAGGGCCAAATCCACTGCAGGTGCGGTCCTCAGAGGTATGGCCTTTGGGTGCCTAGTGGCATGGTCCACTAAAATCAGGATTATCATGTTGCCAGGGCAATTTTGGAATACAAGGATTCAACAATGCCAATATCCATCCTTTCAAAGGAGTTGCTAACAACAGGAAAGGGATTCAGGGGATTCAGGGGAGCCTTCATCTTTTTACCTGTTTTCCCACTTGCCCGGCAGGTGGGATTTGTCCTGCAGAATGTATCTGTGGATGTTGTCACCCGGGGCCAAAAAAAGCCTTGTAAAGTTCTTGTCCTGCCCCATTTGTCCTGACAGGGGGATTTTGTGAGCCTGGCCCAATAGGGAGGCCCTGTAACACTGGGGACCACCAACACACATGTTGTTCCATGTATACGGGTCTTAGGCTCACTGTAAAGGAGTAAATTCTTCCAGTAAATGAGGTGATCTCCAGAGGTCTCGCCTTCTGCCTGGGCTTTGGCCTGCTTCCTCGTTCCCTCTAGAGTTGGGCACTCCTTCTACACCTTGCAGAATCCACCCTCAACTTGCCATCCAGCAAGCTCATGTAGGGATCATAGTGAGGCAAAGGCCTCCACTATAGGCTCTGGAGTGGCCTCCTGTGGGGCCCCATCTAACTGCACCACATGAGTTTCAGTGGGTGGTTTTCTAATCCCCCTGCCCTTCATTCTCTTAGCATCTGCCTGGGCCATTCTTCCAGTCTTCCTTGACTCCCTTGATGAGCAGCCATGGACCTGCGTAGTCATGCAGACTCACTCAGGTAACCCCAACATCTCCAGTTGTGATCTGAGCTCAACATCCTTCCAGGTAGTGTGCTTTGTGTATTTCCTAACAACACATCCTCAGGCATGGTAGGGCTCACAGCTACCTTAAGAGAACCTGAGAAACCCCTCCACTCAAAGGGAACCAGAGCTACTTGGTAGTGACTCTCACAGTTGTTTGCTACTACAAGCCTAGATGAATGTATTGGGTATCACCTGCTCTGGGAACACCAGATGACACCTTACCATAGTCATACTGGCTCCTCTGCCCCTCATAACCTCTACCATCTGCCCATTGATGGTGACCCATTGCCTATACTTGGAATTATTGGTAGGAATGTGGACTTTGGGCACATTTTCCTTTTCACCCAGGGGGCACTACGGTAACCTTAGCTGCCTCCCACACTGACTGGGGCCATCTCCTCCCCAAGCGCTATACTTGCCAACCCTTGGGTGTGCCGTCCAGCGAGGGACTGTGCCCACTTGAGGCACTTGGAACCTCCCTTAGTGTGCTTGTAATGATAACATTTGTAGCACTTAGGGAGCACTTACCAGTGTTCTTGTCTTCAAACTAATTTGTCATGAAGCCATATTGGGGCTGGGTCACTTCCTCCAGGGAACTGTTTTGGGGGCCTTGAGAGAACTCCTTTTTGTTTTTATCTCCTCCTCTTTTTTTCTGGTAGGAACCCTGACCACCCTTTTCAGAGAACATCCAAGATACCCATTTGTGGACCCTGGTGCTGATCCAGTCTCCTTAGCAATCTCCCTTGGGTCCGAGAGCTTACTTTCCACTAGGTGTTGATGCAGCTCTGTAAAACAAAACATAACATTTGCTTCCTTGCAATCAAATGGAACAGCTCTTGGTAATCACTTCACTGCACTTCACCCAACTATTCAGTGCCTTGCAAAAGTGGTCCACACAATCTACTCGGGACTGCTGTGACAACTTCTGACTGTCCCTAAACATTTGCCTGGACTTTTCTGGGGTGAACCATATTTTCTGGTGAAAGTGTCCTTCATAAGGGGATACTTCATACTATTCCCTTTTCCTAGGACCAACAGGGCGTTCCTTGCTCCACTGGGAATGTGCCTCCAGAGGCTGGCTTCAGAATCCTTCTTAAGGACCCTGTGCAGCTTTTGTAAAGTGGTTACTGAGGCTTAGTTTTTTTTTCTAGTTCCAGTAGCCCCTGGGCCCCAACTCTGCCTTTTCCTTACATTTGTATTTTACAGTTACTGCAGTAGTGTGAGAATGCATTTCATGAAAATAAATATAAAGTAGGGTTGCAAGAAGAAAAATACCAGCCATTTGATGTTTAAAGAGCCTGCAAAGGCCTCCTCTTGTCACTAAATGGGATTGTAAATAAAATCATATGCATTCATTCGTAATGTGACTTTTCTGTCTTTGTTCCCTTTAATTATCAGTCATGGATCATTGAGGCAGCCCTAGAACACAATTAAAAGTGCTTTCTATTTATATTTTCTGTTCCAAGTACGCACAGATGAGTGCTGAAATATACAGCTTTAGGTGACTGCTTATTTTTTACCGTCTGGGACATCAAAATAATGAGCAGGCAACCCTAACCATAGGACTGGAAGTGTATTGCAGGATCAGCATATTATTTATTTCCTCCACCCTCGATCCCTGATTAATGTCATAATAGCAATAGTTTAACTTATATCTTAAACCCTGGGCAAAAGTTAAAAAGTTAATGCTCGGGCCCGCGCATCTTTCCCCTGCAGCCCCAGGGGCCAGCCACATCCCAGGGGCAACTATTAGATTGTATGGGGGAGCCGCACAGCCCCCCATGCCCCAGGGACCGCCACCTCCCCAGAGCTAAAATAAAATAATGAAGGGGGTCCAGTGTGGCTCCCTGGGTCCAGAGACCAACATCTCTCTGAGACTAAAATAAACATTGGATGGGGGTTGCTCACCTCCCCTAGAGGAGCTATAAAGGGCCCTGGGGACACTCCCCCCAGGGCCGGCTCCTGCTACCTCCTGAGGTGCTCACTCTTTGGAGTTAGCTTTTGCTTTTGGCTGACAGCTCCTACCAAGCTGTGGGTGGTTATATGGGGTTAGCTGCAGGGCTGGCCGGAGACCAGGCCCTGCGGCCAACCTCCGCCACACATGACAGACGGCTGTGCCTGGCAATCTTTGGAGTAACATATAGTAAATAAAATTACTTTGCTTAAAAAAAACCATACAAAATCACTGAAATAAACAAAGGTTACAGGGATGTTATAGTTAGGAAATAGAATTTTAAAAGCTTAGAAATTCAATTAAAAAAAAAACATTACAGGGACATTATAGTTAGGCTCAGATTTCACTTGTACAAAACCTTAGAAATTCAGCAGTTATAGTTACCTGAGCTAACAACAACTTATGACCCACAATGCACTGCTTATCACCTCACATATCACATCACTGATGACATGGACATCGCGCTGTGTGGGCCTTACTGGAGGTAACAGGAGTGCTTGTTGGCCCCCAAGGTCCCTCAGCATCCTTGGGGACTTTATCCCCCAACCAGCAGTGCACCAGGAAATGCTTTTACAGAGTGGTGGGAAAAGGGGGGCGTGGCCTCTGAAGTCCTCTCATCAATCTGCTGTTTGAGACTTACCAAAGTAAATAGGAGGGCTTTTTGGCCCTCATGGACCCTCTGAAGCCAAGGGGACACACCCCATCCACTTCTGTGCAGGAGGCGTGTTTGCAGAGTAGTGGTGAAAAGGGGCGGGTCCTACCGTGTGTTGCCGGTAGGTTTAAAAAATATTGGAGAATTTATTAGGGAAGGAGGGGCTGCGAGCCCCCCATTCCCTGGGCCAATTTCAGCCAGGGGACTCCATCTCCTGGGGCCATGCCTTTTTTAAAAACATTTTGAAACTGAAAGGTTGGGGAGCTACGTGGTCCCCTTCCCTGGTCCAATTTCAGCCACTTTTTAATTTCTTTTTTTTTAAACTTAAAGGGAGGGGGCAACTTTTTTTTTTATAAATAAGGAGAGGGGGCCATGCAGACCCCCACAGGCCGATTTTGTCCCCGGTGACCCCATCCTCCAGGGACTGGCCTTTATTGTGGTTGCCCTGGTCCCACCTAGGGCACCCACTCCCCAATGATGGGGACCGTGGGGGGAGCCTGAAGGCCCCCGCTTTCCCTGCTGACTCCCCAGCTCCTGCGGGAGCCGGAATTGCTTTTACCCATAGGGAGCTGCTGAACATGGAGCTCTCTCTGTGTAAAAGCAATTTTGATCTGCTTCCAGCAAGTGAGAGCATTCATAATGCTCTTTCTTGCTGAAAGTGGAGCACAGTTAGCTATGGTGTGGCTGGAGCGGTAATGTTCACACCACGCCATAGCAAGCAGCTATGTCCTGGGATGGGCATCCAGGACATAGCAGGAGCTGGCCCTGGGGTGTAGCTGTCCCTAGGGCCATCCATGGCTCCATGAGGAGGGCAGCGTGGTCCCCCTCCCTTTTTAGATTTTGGCCCATTCATTAAAGTTAAAGGCCAGGGAGGTGGCGGCCTCTGGCATTGTTTAAAAAAAGAAAAGCCCTAAGGATGTGCTGGTTCATGGGGCTGGGGTGGTCTATGCGGCCCCCATTCATTCAGTTGAAGCACCAGGGAGGTGGCTGCCACTGGTAATGCCAGGCGGGTCCATGTGCCCCCTCCATTGTGTTAAAAGGAAAGCCCCGGGTAGGTGGTGGTCCCCAGGGCAGCGGGGTAGGCTGCATGGGCCTCCCACGCATGCATTTGTAAACAAGCCTTTGGGAGGTGGGGGTCCCCATGGCAATATTAAGCATCCAGATGGGGGGCTCATGGCACCCTCCCTTATTTAAAAAATGCCCCCCTGGAACCTGGCCCACCCGGGGGCTGATAATTAACAAAGCGAGTCAGGGGATTCGCCGATCCTGCTGAATTGTTTCCATGGCCCTGCAGGGTCTCTGTGGGATGCCCCCAAGAGTCCTTGGGGGTCAGGGTATTTCTACCCTCCTTCCTTTACAGTTTTTTCTGGGACTCGGCTCAAGACGAGACTGAAGGTGGCTCCCAAACCTTTCTGGTTTGAAATGTTGGCGGCCAATCAGATCTCTGCACGAAATTGGGAGGGGTCGCGGATCCTCGGAATCTATATATACAAATTTGAATTTTCTTTAATATTTCAAAAACTACTGAACAGATTTACACCAAATCACAAAAAGGTACCTGGGTACCACTTTACTAGTTACTTAAATAAGTTAAATATGCCAATTGGGTGTAAGCCAATTTCACAATGTTTAAGAGAGAGAGCCCAAGCACTTTAGCGCTGGTCAGCAGTGGTAAGGTGCACAGAGTTCTAAGACCAAAAAAAATTAGATCAACAAAGTGGGAGGGATGAAGGCAAAATAAAAAGTTTTGCAGGAAGACCACCCTAAGGCTGAGATGGCTGACAAGCCTAAAACGTTTCCCCCCCAGCTGAAAGTAGAGAAAACTATTTAACCTCTTGGGGGTTCTCATCACTAAGGTGGAAGAACCCGGACAGATCAACCGCATTGTAGTAGTCTAACCCAGTACGGTGTTCCACCTTAAATTCCATAACCTGAAGGTAGACCACCTCAACAGTCACCCCTCACTTGCAAGAGCCACCTGAGGGGCTTGTGGTTTGAACCCAGAAGTGAGTCCCAAACATGTTTGGTCTCAGCTTCTTAAGTGCCCAGACCACAGCAAAGGCCTGACACTTATTAGCACTCCAACTCTGTTCTCTGGGAAGTAACCTCCTACTGAAGAAGGCTACAGGTTGGTCTAGGCCCTCCTCATTCAGCTTTGAAACCGCTACCCCTACGCCATGCTATGAAGCATCGGTTTTTACAATGAATTCCTGGGAAAGGTCAGGGGCCTTTAGTAATGAGGCTATACACATGGCTTGTTTGAGGGTATGAAAGGCTTTCTGATTGGCCTCTATCCAGATAACCTTCTTTGATTGCTGTTTCAAAGTAATCTCAGTCACGAAAGCAACAATGGCGCCATATCCCTTAACAAGCATCCTGTATTGTCCAGTGAAGCCCAGGAAGGTCCTCACTTTTGTTTAGGTTCTGGGGTCTCCTAGGCCAGGATAGTCTCTACTTTTGCTTGCAGGGGCTGCATCTTGCCCCTGTCCACAAGGTGCCCCAAGTAGACCACAGAACATTGCCCTGCCTGGCACTTGCTGGCCTTGAAAGTCAGACCTGCTTGTTGTAGAGCCTGAAGCACTCACAGAAGAGAAACAGGTGGTCCTCGTGCTACTGCTACTAAAGACAGCTGTGTCATCCAAGTAAGCAGCACTGCAGGCCTACATCCCAGCCAGGACCTGATTCACCAACTGCTGGAAAGTGGCAGGGGCATTCTTGAGTAGAGACTGCCTACCTTTCTTTGACCCCATCCTTTAGGGCCATGGTCCAGTATCCTGAAGTGAGGTCAAAAGTACTCAGGAACTGGGGAGTCCCTAACCAGTCTATGAACTTATATCAGCTTGGTAGATAGGATGGCCATCAGTCTTTGTGACTTAGTTGAGCTCTTTGTAGTCCACACAGTGTTCTGGGGGTTGCATATGGTTCAGTGGCCTTGGGAACCAACACCACTGGGCTGGATCAGGGACTACTGGAGTGCTCAATCACTCCCACACCAGCATCTTAGAGCTTTCTGCGTTAATGCTGGCACTCACCTTGTCTGACAGTCTGTAGATCTTTTTCTGTCAGTAAGACTGTCACCAGGGTCTATGTACTGGGTACATATGTATGTAAGTCCAGGAGTGAGGAAGACAGTGAGGAAAGCTGTCCCAACTACTGACAGCAGTCCCTTTGCTGTTCTGGGGTTATGGTAGGAGGGAAGTTGACAACTTCCACTGACCCATCTTTTTCTTTGGATGACAGAAGGTCAGGGAGAGATTCTTCCACTCCATCATCCGTCACCAGCAGCATAGTGACCTCACACCCCTCATAGTGTGGCTTGAGGCAATCGATATGGAGTATCCTTAAGGGGGTGCCTGGGGGTCTTGAGGTCCACCAGGTAGGTAGACTCCTCCTTCCTTTCTTTCACCTCATAAGGCCATCTCCAATGGACTTGGAGGGCCCAGAGCTCCATTGGCTACATTACTCATACTTTCAGGTCAGGCTGAAATTCTACCAGAGTGGCCTTCTTATCATACCAGAGTTTCGTGATCTCCTGGCTGGCTTCTAGGTTCTAAGAAGCCTTCTTTGAGAGCTTTTGCATCTAGTTGCAAAAGATTAGCATGAAACTAACCACATACTGGGGAGCTTATTCTTTGGAGATTGTTCCCACCCCTCCTTAACTAAACTAAGAAGTCCCCTAACAGGGTGACCAATGAGGAGTTCAGATCAGCTGGACCCAACCACTTTCTGTGGTACCTCCCTGTAGGCAAAGATCAGGCATGGTGAGAGGACATCCAACTTCTGCATCATGGGTTCAGGCAGCCCCTAATCATGCCCTTCAAGGTCTTGTTAAACCTTTCAACAAGCCCATTGGTTTGGGGATGGTAAGGTGTGGACAACTTGTAGGGTACCCCACATTTTTCCCATATAAACTTCACGTATGCTGACATGAAGTTGGTGCCCCATCAGATATCACTTCCTTGGTGAAACCCACTTGGTGAAAATCCCCATTAGGGCCAAATCCACTGCAGGTGCGGTCCTCAGAGGTATGGCCTTTGGGTGCCTAGTGGCATGGTCCACTAAAATCAGGATTATCATGTTGCCAGGGCAATTTTGGAATACAAGGATTCAACAATGCCAATATCCATCCTTTCAAAGGAGTTGCTAACAACAGGAAAGGGATTCAGGGGATTCAGGGGAGCCTTCATCTTTTTACCTGTTTTCCCACTTGCCCGGCAGGTGGGATTTGTCCTGCAGAATGTATCTGTGGATGTTGTCACCCGGGGCCAAAAAAAGCCTTGTAAAGTTCTTGTCCTGCCCCATTTGTCCTGACAGGGGGATTTTGTGAGCCAGGCCCAATAGGGAGGCCCTGTAACACTGGGGACCACCAACACACATGTTGTTCCATGTATACGGGTCTTAGGCTCACTGTAAAGGAGTAAATTCTTCCAGTAAATGAGGTGATCTCCAGAGGTCTCGCCTTCTGCCTGGGCTTTGGCCTGCTTCCTCGTTCCCTCTAGATTCGGGCACTCCTTCTACACCTTGCAGAATCCACCCTCAACTTGCCATCCAGCAAGCTCATGTAGGGACCATAGTGAGGCAAAGGCCTCCACTATAGGCTCTGGAGTGGCCTCCTGTGGGGCCCCATCTAACTGCACCACATGAGTTTCAGTGGGTGGTTTTCTAATCCCCCTGCCCTTCATTCTCTTAGCATCTGCCTGGGCCATTCTTCCAGTCTTCCTTGACTCCCTTGATGAGCAGCCATGGACCTGCGTAGTCATGCAGACTCACTCAGGTAACCCCAACATCTCCAGTTGTGATCTGAGCTCAACATCCTTCCAGGTAGTGTGCTTTGTGTATTTCCTAACAACACATCCTCAGGCATGGTAGGGCTCACAGCTACCTTAAGAGAACCTGAGAAACCCCTCCACTCAAAGGGAACCAGAGCTACTTGGTAGTGACTCTCACAGTTGTTTGCTACTACAAGCCTAGATGAATGTATTGGGTATCACCTGCTCTGGGAACACCAGATGACACCTTACCGTAGTCATACTGGCTCCTCTGCCCCTCATAACCTCTACCATCTGCCCATTGATGGTGACCCATTGCCTATACTTGGAATTATTGGTAGGAATGTGGACTTTGGGCACATTTTCCTTTTCACCCAGGGGGCACTACGGTAACCTTAGCTGCCTCCCACACTGACTGGGGCCATCTCCTCCCCAAGCGCTATACTTGCCAACCCTTGGGTGTGCCCTCCAGCGAGGGACTGTGCCCACTTGAGGCACTTGGAACCTCCCTTAGTGTGCTTGTAATGATAACATTTGTAGCACTTAGGGAGCACATACCAGTGTTCTTGTCTTCAAACTCATTTGTCATGAAGCCATATTGGGGCTGGGTCACTTCCTCCAGGGAACTGTTTTGGGGGCCTTGAGAGAACTCCTTTTTGTTTTTATCTCCTCCTCTTTTTTTCTGGTAGGAACCCTGACCACCCTTTTCAGAGAACATCCAAGATACCCATTTGTGGACCCTGGTGCTGATCCAGTCTCCTTAGCAATCTCCCTGGGGTCCGAGAGCTTACTTTCCACTAGGTGTTGATGCAGCTCTGTAAAACAAAACATAACATTTGCTTCCTTGCAATCAAATGGAACAGCTCTTGGTAATCACTTCACTGCACTTCACCCAACTATTCAGTGCCTTGCAAAAGTGGTCCACACAATCTACTCGGGACTGCTGTGACAACTTCTGACTGTCCCTAAACATTTGCCTGGACTTTTCTGGGGTGAACCATATTTTCTGGTGAAAGTGTCCTTCATAAGGGGATACTTCATACTATTCCCTTTTCCTAGGACCAACAGGGCGTTCCTTGCTCCACTGGGAATGTGCCTCCAGAGGCTGGCTTCAGAATCCTTCTTAAGGACCCTGTGCAGCTTTTGTAAAGTGGTTACTGAGGCTTAGTTTATTTTCTAGTTCCAGTAGCCCCTGGGCCCCAACTCTGCCTTTTCCTTACATTTGTATTTTACAGTTACTGCAGTAGTGTGAGAATGCATTTCATGAAAATAAATATAAAGTAGGGTTGCAAGAAGAAAAATACCAGCCATTTGATGTTTAAAGAGCCTGCAAAGGCCTCCTCTTGTCACTAAATGGGATTGTAAATAAAATCATATGCATTCATTCGTAATGTGACTTTTCTGTCTTTGTTCCCTTTAATTATCAGTCATGGATCATTGAGGCAGCCCTAGAACACAATTAAAAGTGCTTTCTATTTATATTTTCTGTTCCAAGTACGCACAGATGAGTGCTGAAATATACAGCTTTAGGTGACTGCTTATTTTTTACCGTCTGGGACATCAAAATAATGAGCAGGCAACCCTAACCATAGGACTGGAAGTGTATTGCAGGATCAGCATATTATTTATTTCCTCCACCCTCGATCCCTGATTAATGTCATAATAGCAATAGTTTAACTTATATCTTAAACCCTGGGCAAAAGTTTAAAAGTTAATGCTCGGGCCCGCGCATCTTTCCCCTGCAGCCCCAGGGGCCAGCCACATCCCAGGGGCAACTATTAGATTGTATGGGGGAGCTGCACAGCCCCCCATGCCCCAGGGACCGCCACCTCCCCAGAGCTAAAATAAAATAATGAAGGGGGTCCAGTGTGGCTCCCTGGGTCCAGGGACCAACATCTCTCTGAGACTAAAATAAACATTGGATGGGGGTTGCTCACCTCCCCTAGAGGAGCTATAAAGGGCCCTGGGGACACTCCCCCCAGGGCCGGCTCCTGCTACCTCCTGAGGTGCTCACTCTTTGGAGTTAGCTTTTGCTTTTGGCTGACAGCTCCTACCAAGCTGTGGGTGGTTATATGGGGTTGGCTGCAGGGCTGGCCGGAGACCAGGCCCTGCGGCCAACCTCCGCCACACATGACAGACGGCTGTGCCTGGCAATCTTTGGAGTAACATATAGTAAATAAAATTACTTTGCTTAAAAAAAACCATACAAAATCACTGAAATAAACAAAGGTTACAGGGATGTTATAGTTAGGAAATAGAATTTTAAAAGCTTAGAAATTCAATTTTAAAAAAAACATTACAGGGACATTATAGTTAGGCTCAGATTTCACTTGTACAAAACCTTAGAAATTCAGCAGTTATAGTTACCTGAGCTAACAACAACTTATGACCCACAATGCACTGCTTATCACCTCACATATCACATCACTGATGACATGGACATCGCGCTGTGTGGGCCTTACTGGAGGTAACAGGAGTGCTTGTTGGCCCCCAAGGTCCCTCAGCATCCTTGGGGACTTTATCCCCCAACCAGCAGTGCACCAGGAAATGCTTTTACAGAGTGGTGGGAAAAGGGGGGCGTGGCCTCTGAAGTCCTCTCATCAATCTGCTGTTTGAGACTTACCAAAGTAAATAGGAGGGCTTTTTGGTCCTCATGGACCCTCTGAAGCCAAAGAGACACACCCCATCCACTTCTGTGCAGGAGGCGTGTTTGCAGAGTAGTGGTGAAAAGGGGCGGGTCCTACCGTGTGTTGCCGGTAGGTTTAAAAAAATATTGGAGAATTTATTAGGGAAGGAGGGGCTGCGAGCCCCCCATTCCCTGGGCCAATTTCAGCCAGGGGACTCCATCTCCTGGGGCCATGCCTTTTTTAAAAACATTTTGAAACTGAAAGGTTGGGGAGCTACGTGGTCCCCTTCCCTGGTCCAATTTCAGCCACTTTTTAATTTCTTTTTTTTTAAACTTAAAGGGAGGGGGCAACTTTTTTTTTTATAAATAAGGAGAGGGGGCCATGCAGACCCCCACAGGCCGATTTTGTCCCCGGTGACCCCATCCTCCAGGGACTGGCCTTTATTGTGGTTGCCCTAGTCCCACCCAGGGCACCCACTCCCCAATGATGGGGACCGTGGGGGGAGCCTGAAGGCCCCCGCTTTCCCTGCTGACTCCCCAGCTCCTGCGGGAGCCGGAATTGCTTTTACCCATAGGGAGCTGCTGAACATGGAGCTCTCTCTGTGTAAAAGCAATTTTGATCTGCTTCCAGCAAGTGAGAGCATTCATAATGCTCTTTCTTGCTGAAAGTGGAGCACAGTTAGCTATGGTGTGGCTGGAGCGGTAATGTTCACACCACGCCATAGCAAGCAGCTATGTCCTGGGATGGGCATCCATGTCATAGCAGGAGCTGGCCCTGGGGTGTAGCTGTCCCTAGGGCCATCCATGGCTCCATGAGGAGGGCAGCGTGGTCCCCCTCCCTTTTTAGATTTTGGCCCATTCATTAAAGTTAAAGGCCAGAGAGGTGGCGGCCTCTGGAATTGTTTAAAAAAAGAAAAGCCCTAAGGATGTGCTGGTTCATGGGGCTGGGGTGGTCTATGCGGCCCCCATTCATTCAGTTGAAGCACCAGGGAGGTGGCTGCCACTGGTAATGCCAGGCGGGTCCATGTGCCCCCTCCATTGTGTTAAAAAGAAAGCCCCGGGTAGGTGGTGGTCCCCAGGGCAGCGGGGTAGGCTGCATGGGCCTCCCACGCATGCATTTGTAAACAAGCCTTTGGGAGGTGGGGGTCCCCATGGCAATATTAAGCATCCAGATGGGGGGCTCATGGCACCCTCCCTTATTTAAAAAATGCCCCCCTGGAACCTGGCCCACCCGGGGGCTGATAATTAACAAAGCGAGTCAGGCGATTCGCCGATCCTGCTGAATTGTTTCCATGGCCCGGCAGGGTCTCTGTGGGATGCCCCCAAGAGTCCTTGGGGGTCAGGGTATTTCTACCCTCCTTCCTTTACAGTTTTTTCTGGGACTCGGCTCAAGACGAGACTGAAGGTGGCTCCCAAACCTTTCTGGTTTGAAATGTTGGCAGCCAATCAGATCTCTGCACGAAATTGGGAGGGGTCGCGGATCCTCGGAATCTATATATACAAATTTGAATTTTCTTTAATATTTCAATAACTACT
The DNA here is from genome assembly GCF_964204655.1 of Triturus cristatus. NCBI lineage: Eukaryota > Metazoa > Chordata > Amphibia > Caudata > Salamandridae > Triturus > Triturus cristatus. The sequence continues at coordinate 1,255,222,132 of NC_140589.1, read as the reverse complement.
GAACAGATTTACACCAAATCACAAAAAGGTACCTGGGTACCACTTTACTAGTTACTTAAATAAGTTAAATATGCCAATTGGGTGTAAGCCAATTTCACAATGTTTAAGAGAGAGAGCCCAAGCACTTTAGCGCTGGTCAGCAGTGGTAAGGTGCACAGAGTTCTAAGACCAAAAAAAATTAGATCAACAAAGTGGGAGGGATGAAGGCAAAATAAAAAGTTTTGCAGGAAGACCACCCTAAGGCTGAGATGGCTGACAAGCCTAAAACGTTTCCCCCCCCAGCTGAAAGTAGAGAAAACTATTTAACCTCTTGGGGGTTCTCATCACTAAGGTGGAAGAACCCGGACAGATCAACCGCATTGTAGTAGTCTAACCCAGTACGGTGTTCCACCTTAAATTCCATAACCTGAAGGTAGACCACCTCAACAGTCACCCCTCACTTGCAAGAGCCACCTGAGGGGCTTGTGGTTTGAACCCAGAAGTGAGTCCCAAACATGTTTGGTCTCAGCTTCTTAAGTGCCCAGACCACAGCAAAGGCCTGACACTTATTAGCACTCCAACTCTGTTCTCTGGGAAGTAACCTCCTACTGAAGAAGGCTACAGGTTGGTCTAGGCCCTCCTCATTCAGCTTTGAAACCGCTACCCCTACGCCATGCTATGAAGCATCGGTTTTTACAATGAATTCCTGGGAAAGGTCAGGGGCCTTTAGTAATGAGGCTATACACATGGCTTGTTTGAGGGTATGAAAGGCTTTCTGATTGGCCTCTATCCAGATAACCTTCTTTGATTGCTGTTTCAAAGTAATCTCAGTCACGATTATATATCGCAACTCGTTAAAATGCTCCTCATACGAACTGATCGAAATAAAGGGAGCTGAAGCATTAGCATTTTCCTTGGGAATACATGACTCATTCACCTTTTCTGGTGTATTGATGTATCGCCCCCCAGGCCCCCCTAAGGAATTCCTGGATACCGTAGGTGAAGCACTTGGCAATCTGGTACTCAGATTCTCGAACTTTACCATCTTGGGTGACCTAAACCTGCATCTTGACTCGCCTGATGCCCCAGGAGTCGACTGCTTTATGGATATTATCAATATTTTAGGGCTTACTCTTATGACCCATCAATACACACATTCGGGAGGTCATGTATTAGACTGTATCTGCTCCAATCTCAGCAAGCTGACAGTCCAACCTCCCTGCCCCCAGATTTGGTCGGACCATTTCTTTATTCCGTTCCACTTCCCAGTAACTCATAAAATTCTGGACAAAACTGTAAATATTATTAGTGTCCCTAATCCGATGGGTAAACCCAACTGGAAACAACTAGCCAGCAGACTGGATGTGTTAAACGGTCCTGGAATTGGTACCCTGGTACCAACTGGTAACACCTTTGTAGACAACCAAAAGCTACGAGATTGGATAGCTATGATAGGCCATCAACTTGGCTCTTCTAGCGCTACAAACTCCGTCAAAAAGAAAAAGAAGGCTCCTTGGTTTACACCATCTCTGAGAGTAGAACTGGGAAAATTAAGAATGTTAGAACGACGGTGGCGCAGGCGCTATGAAGTCACGGCCCGTGACATCTATAAATTGGCCAGAAGACAGTATCATGCAGATATAAAATCTGCAAAGAAAGCTCACTATCTTCAGGCCATTGAAAGGGCAGCCCAGGAGCAAAGGGAAATCTTTAACATAGTTAAAGATTTTATGAATCCTTCCGCCCTATCGCAAGAGATCCCTCCATCCCAAAGCCTATGTAACGATATCTCGGATTACTTCGAAAATAAAATTCTAAATATCGTGAGAACCTTTCCCCCAGCTCCTTCCAGCCTAGAAGCAGACGAAAGAGTGGAGAGGGGACAATCCCCAATTAGCCTGGCTACTTTTGCCCCGGTCTCCCTTGAGGACTCCTTCAATGCCATTGCTGCGAGCAAATCTGGATCCCCCTTTGATCCCTGCCCTCCTTCTGTGTTACAAACATTGGCAGAAACCATTAATCCCATCGTAAACAGTATCATAAACACATCTATGGCGACAGCAGATGTCCCTTGTGATTGGAAACTTGCAGCGGTCAAACCACTTCAGAAAAAGACTCTCACCGACCCTACCATCCTTTCCAACCTTCGTCCAATCTCCCTGCTCCCGGTGATGTCCAAACTGACGGAAAAATTTGTGAACATCCAACTTACAAACTTTTTAGAAACTAATGATATCTTACATCCCAATCAGTCAGGTTTTCGGTCACAACATTCTACCGAGTCTGCCTTATTGTTCACAAATGAGACTCTCCGCATGGCCATTGACCAGGGAAAGAAGGCGGTCTTAATTCTACTTGACCTGTCGGCAGCCTTCGACACGGTCTCACATCACATCTTAGTGGACCGTCTCGCTGCCGCAGGGGTAGATGGGATAGCCCTGTCTTGGCTGAGAAATTTTCTTAGCGACAGACACCAAATTACGGTATTGGGCCAGTATCAATCTGAAGCAAAGACCCTTAGTTCTGGAGTTCCTCAGGGGTCAAGCTTAAGTCCTATACTCTTTAATTTGTACTTGGCTCCCCTGATAAAACTGATTGCTTCTTTCCAGATCAGTACCATCTCATACGCTGACGATACTCAGCTTATTTTGGTATTGGATGAGGAACAAGCTGATGCCGAAGAAAATCTCAAAGAGTGCCTAGCAGCAACATTTAAATGGATGACAGACAATCATCTTAAATGTAATGCCGATAAGACGGAAATTCTGCCGGTTGGGAAGACAAATCTATTCTCTCCAAAAGATTGCTGGCCTGACGGTGAGGCAACTCCTCCCAATACCATCACATCCGTCAGGAACCTAGGCATTAAATTTGACAATCAGCTGTCCTTCAAACAACAAGCTGTTGCGGTAGCTGGCACCTGTTTCCACCTATCCAAGACTTTGAGAAAGTTTTTCGATCTCTTGCCGTTGTCAGCTAGGAAGACTGTTGCAGTAGCCCTAATTACCTCTAGGCTGGACTACTGCAACAGCCTATACGCGGGTACCAACAGAGCAGTCCTTCACAGACTGCAATTGGTCCAAAATGCAGCAGCCCGCCTGGTTTTGGGCTGGCCCCGCAGATCCTCAGCCTCTGCAGCAATAGATATTTTACACTGGTTGTCAATTGCAAAAAGAATTCTCTTTAAGGTTCTCTTGATTACCTTTAGGGCCTTCCATCATCGTGGCCCTAAATATCTAACCCAAGGCTTTAAACGCTACTTCCCGGCACGCTGCTTAAGATCTGTGGCCCAGAATCTGTTAGTGATTCCTAAATTTAGGCTGACGACCAAAGGGGGCAAATCCCTCTTCGTGTTGGGCGCCAAGGCTTGGAACAAGCTCCCTCTCCCCTTGCGTTCCATGTCGGATGAAACCCAATACAGGAAAGCATTAAAAACCTGGGTATACGCTATGACGGAGTCAGCCTGCATAGCTATGGTTTGAGAAGTGGTGTTCTGTGCAAATGAGGTCTACTTTCTCCCCCTGTCTCGTACATCTGAGTTGGGTAAGCGCCAAGATACTCCTTGGAGTGATAGTTGCGCTATAAAAGTGGATTTTACATTTACATTTACATTTACAATGGCGCCATATCCCTTAACAAACATCCTGTATTGTCCAGTGAAGCCCAGGAAGGTCCTCACTTTTGTTTAGGTTCTGGGGTCTCCTAGGCCAGGATAGTCTCTACTTTTGCTTGCAGGGGCTGCATCTTGCCCCTGTCCACAAGGTGCCCCAAGTAGACCACAGAACATTGCCCTGCCTGGCACTTGCTGGCCTTGAAAGTCAGACCTGCTTGTTGTAGAGCCTGAAGCACTCACAGAAGAGAAACAGGTGGTCCTCGTGCTACTGCTACTAAAGACAGCTGTGTCATCCAAGTAAGCAGCACTGCAGGCCTGCATCCCAGCCAGGACCTGATTCACCAACTGCTGGAAAGTGGCAGGGGCATTCTTGAGTAGAGACTGCCTACCTTTCTTTGACCCCATCCTTTAGGGCCATGGTCCAGTATCCTGAAGTGAGGTCAAAAGTACTCAGGAACTGGGGAGTCCCTAACCAGTCTATGAACTTATATCAGCTTGGTAGATAGGATGGCCATCAGTCTTTGTGACTTAGTTGAGCTCTTTGTAGTCCACACAGTGTTCTGGGGGTTGCATATGGTTCAGTGGCCTTGGGAACCAACACCACTGGGCTGGATCAGGGACTACTGGAGTGCTCAATCACTCCCACACCAGCATCTTAGAGCTTTCTGCGTTAATGCTGGCACTCACCTTGTCTGACAGTCTGTAGATCTTTTTCTGTCAGTAAGACTGTCACCAGGGTCTATGTACTGGGTACATATGTATGTAAGTCCAGGAGTGAGGAAGAACAGTGAGGAAAGCTGTCCCAACTACTGACAGCAGTCCCTTTGCTGTTCTGGGGTTATGGTAGGAGGGAAGTTGACAACTTCCACTGACCCATCTTTTTCTTTGGATGACAGAAGGTCAGGGAGAGATTCTTCCACTCCATCATCCGTCACCAACAGCATAGTGACCTCACACCCCTCATAGTGTGGCTTGAGGCAATCGATATGGAGTATCCTTAAGGGGGTGCCTGGGGGTCTTGAGGTCCACCAGGTAGGTAGACTCCTCCTTCCTTTCTTTCACCTCATAAGGCCATCTCCAATGGACTTGGAGGGCCCAGAGCTCCATTGGCTACATTACTCATACTTTCAGGTCAGGCTGAAATTCTACCAGAGTGGCCTTCTTATCATACCAGAGTTTCGTGATCTCCTGGCTGGCTTCTAGGTTCTAAGAAGCCTTCTTTGAGAGCTTTTGCATCTAGTTGCAAAAGATTAGCATGAAACTAACCACATACTGGGGAGCTTATTCTTGGGAGATTGTTCCCACCCCTCCTTAACTAAACTAAGAAGTCCCCTAACAGGGTGCCCAATGAGGAGTTCAGATCAGCTGGACCCAACCACTTTCTGTGGTACCTCCCTGTAGGCAAAGATCAGGCATGGTGAGAGGACATCCAACTTCTGCATCATGGGTTCAGGCAGCCCCTAATCATGCCCTTCAAGGTCTTGTTAAACCTTTCAACAAGCCCATTGGTTTGGGGATGGTAAGGTGTGGACAACTTGTAGGGTACCCCAAATTTTTCCCATATAAACTTCACGTATGCTGACATGAAGTTGGTGCCCCATCAGATATCACTTCCTTGGTGAAACCCACTTGGTGAAAATCCCCATTAGGGCCAAATCCACTGCAGGTGCGGTCCTCAGAGGTATGGCCTTTGGGTGCCTAGTGGCATGGTCCACTAAAATCAGGATTATCATGTTGCCAGGGCAATTTTGGAATACAAGGATTCAACAATGCCAATATCCATCCTTTCAAAGGAGTTGCTAACAACAGGAAAGGGATTCAGGGGATTCAGGGGAGCCTTCATCTTTTTACCTGTTTTCCCACTTGCCCGGCAGGTGGGATTTGTCCTGCAGAATGTATCTGTGGATGTTGTCACCCGGGGCCAAAAAAAGCCTTGTAAAGTTCTTGTCCTGCCCCATTTGTCCTGACAGGGGGATTTTGTGAGCCAGGCCCAATAGGGAGGCCCTGTAACACTGGGGACCACCAACACATATGTTGTTCCATGTATACGGGTCTTAGGCTCACTGTAAAGGAGTAAATTCTTCCAGTAAATGAGGTGATCTCCAGAGGTCTCGCCTTCTGCCTGGGCTTTGGCCTGCTTCCTCGTTCCCTCTAGAGTTGGGCACTCCTTCTACACCTTGCAGAATCCACCCTCAACTTGCCATCCAGCAAGCTCATGTAGGGATCATAGTGAGGCAAAGGCCTCCACTATAGGCTCTGGAGTGGCCTCCTGTGGGGCCCCATCTAACTGCACCACATGAGTTTCAGTGGGTGGTTTTCTAATCCCCCTGCCCTTCATTCTCTTAGCATCTGCCTGGGCCATTCTTCCAGTCTTCCTTGACTCCCTTGATGAGCAGCCATGGACCTGCGTAGTCATGCAGACTCACTCAGGTAACCCCAACATCTCCAGTTGTGATCTGAGCTCAACATCCTTCCAGGTAGTGTGCTTTGTGTATTTCCTAACAACACATCCTCAGGCATGGTAGGGCTCACAGCTACCTTAAGAGAACCTGAGAAACCCCTCCACTCAAAGGGAACCAGAGCTACTTGGTAGTGACTCTCACAGTTGTTTTCTACTACAAGCCTAGATGAATGTATTGGGTATCACCTGCTCTGGGAACACCAGATGACACCTTACCGTAGTCATACTGGCTCCTCTGCCCCTCATAACCTCTACCATCTGCCCATTGATGTTGACCCATTGCCTATACTTGGAATTATTGGTAGGAATGTGGACTTTGGGCACATTTTCCTTTTCACCCAGGGGGCACTACGGTAACCTTAGCTGCCTCCCACACTGACTGGGGCCATCTCCTCCCCAAGCGCTATACTTGCCAACCCTTGGGTGTGCCCTCCAGCGAGGGACTGTGCCCACTTGAGGCACTTGGAACCTCCCTTAGTGTGCTTGTAATGATAACATTTGTAGCACTTAGGGAGCACATACCAGTGTTCTTGTCTTCAAACTCATTTGTCATGAAGCCATATTGGGGCTGGGTCACTTCCTCCAGGGAACTGTTTTGGGGGCCTTGAGAGAACTCCTTTTTGTTTTTATCTCCTCCTCTTTTTTTCTGGTAGGAACCCTGACCACCCTTTTCAGAGAACATCCAAGATACCCATTTGTGGACCCTGGTGCTGATCCAGTCTCCTTAGCAATCTCCCTGGGGTCCGAGAGCTTACTTTCCACTAGGTGTTGATGCAGCTCTGTAAAACAAAACATAACATTTGCCTCCTTGCAATCAAATGGAACAGCTCTTGGTAATCACTTCACTGCACTTCACCCAACCATTCAGTGCCTTGTAAAAGTGGTCCACACAATCTACTCGGGACTGCTGTGACAACTTCTGACTGTCCCTAAACATTTGCCTGGACTTTTCTGGGGTGAGCCATATTTTCTGGTGAAAGTGTCCTTCACAAGGGGATACTTCATACTATTCCCTTTTCCTAGGACCAACAGGGCGTCCCTTGCTCCACTGGGAATGTGCCTCCAAAGGCTGGCTTCAGAATCCTCCTTAAGGACCCTGTGCAGCTTCAAAGCAAGCATATAATCTGTAAAGTTAGGCACCATATCCTCTGGGATGTGAACAGTAATTTTTCCAGCTTCTTCGGAGGCATGGGTTCAAATCCAACCACTGCCATCAATGTGAGAGATTTGGTTACTGGTTGAGGGGGGTAAAACCCTACTCAAGAACCAACGACAATTCTTGTCAGGGTGAAACATAAGCAAATCTCAAATTAACGTGTGCTTACCCCTCTGGTAGATTGGCACAAAAGCAATCAGGCTAACTTAGATGCAGTGTGTAAAATATTTATGCACCACTTCAAACAGTAATAACGTGAAAACAGAACACAAGAAAAATCCCACACCAATTTTAAAAAATAGAATAAAATGTAATTAATTATTTCATGCCAAAACAACAAAAATCCAGTTAGTAGAACCAGATGTGTGCAATTTCAAAGATATGGGTAAAAATATTGCTTAAAAGCATAAAGTGCCAACTGTGGTTATCTGGTCGCTTTGGACCGGGAGAAAGTCACAAGTTTAGGCTGACCACAATGAAGTGCAGGCCAGATGCAGGGACAAAGTTAGCGCCACTGAGTATTGTACTTTGTGTCTTTTGTGTGCAGTCTGTGCAGTGTTGCTTTGCAAGGCATTACATTGCCCGGCATTGGTTCTGAGGAGCTCTGATGCAAAGTCCTGCATTGAGGTGCATCAGTCTGCATAGGTTCTGAAGGTGGCGAGACTTCACGGGGCTTCACATTGCCCGTCATTGGTCCATCGACCCTTGTTACTGTGTTGCAAGGCTTTGTTTGGTCTTTGCGTCGCTTTGCACCAGATTCGGTAGAGACCACAGCTAGGCTGGAAGAGCACCTTCAGGTCCACTTCCAAGGTTCCAGGGCTCTAGGAGCACAATGTGAGGGATTAGGACTCATAGCAGGCAGAATTCAGGTGCAGGGTTCAAGGTGGTTGGAGCCTTTCCTGTCCATGACTCTGATCAGGAGACCAGCCAACCACCTTGACTTGAGGTCTTGGATTCAAAATGCAGGTCCAGTCCTTCTCACTCAGGCAGTGCAGTCCTTCTTGCAGCTGAGCAGCACAGCAGTCCTTTTTTGAGTCTTACACAGGGCCAGAAGTTTACTGAAGAGTTGGGTCTGAAGGTCCACTACTTGTACCTGATCCCACTCCTCTGACCTGTACAAGGCTTCCAGAGACACCCCCCTGCAGTGGTGTCTGGAATTTCCTGCCTCCTTGCCCTGGCCCCAGCTTATTCAGGGGAACAAAAGACTAGTGTGAAATTCTATGTGAGTGTGCCAAGGTAGAGACTTTGTGATATACAAGTGTGGTAGGTGACAGCTCCACCCCCCTATCAATTTAGCAATGGCCCATCCTACCAACACCTATTCCCCCTTTGTCTCCTTGTCTGGCAGTAATACACAAAGACGAACTGCCAGTTACAACTAGTCATGCGACCCAGGAGCAGGCTGCGAGAACCAAATGGTTGGAACAAGAAAATGTAAACTTTTTAAATGTGGCATTTTCAGAATTGTGATTTAAAATCGAACCTCACCATTAAAGAGGGTTTTAAATTACAATTCTTTAGAGACCAAACTTGACATTCCTACCTGCTCCCAATTGAAAGTTATCACTAATTAAATATAATGAGATAACCCAATAGGAGAAGCTGGCCTTGATGTAGTGAACAATGAATGTAAGAGTTTTTCAGTACCAGGACATGTAAAAGTAAAAAGTACCTGTCCTACTTTTAAAATACACTGCACCCTGTCCAAATGGGCTGTTTAAGGTCTAACCTATATGTATTTAAAAAGATGTTTTATTTTGCCAGGTCAACATGGCAGTTTAAAACTGCACACACAGGCTGCAATGGCAGGCTTGAGGCTTGCTTAAAGGGCTACTTTTGTGGGTATGTCAGTGCTGTAGGCCCACTAGTAGCATTTAATGTATAGGACCTGGATACATGGAGTACCATTTTACTAGGGGCTTACAAGTAACTAAATTTGCCAATTGGGTGTAAGTCACTTTTACCATGTTTAAGGGAGAGTACATGCACTGTAGCACTGGTCAGCAGTGGTAAGGTGTACAGAGTCCTAAGGTCAACAAAAATGAGATCAGCAAAAATGGGAGGATGAAGGTAAAAGGTTTGGGGGGAAATCACCCTAAGGCTGACAGGTTTAACTTTCATAATATAAAGTTAGCACATGTTTTCATTACACACTTTCCCATCTAAGCCAAGGTGTATTGCAGCCGTCGAAAAGTCTCTGTCTTATCTCCCATCGTGTTTATTTAATGTTAGATTAGACTGTTGGAACCCCGGTTGGAACCTCATCAGATGCTGGATACCCTACCTTTTTATTATATATATATATAGCACAGCTGCTCTCCAAGATCAGACCTGAATTTGAGAACAGCATTATATCTTGCAGCATGCCTAACTCAGATTGAAAATGTGATGAACATAATCTTTATAAAAAAAATAACCCAACAAAAACAGAGGTTTCAGTTTTAGTGGCTCTAAAGTAGGCTCTCCTTAATGATTTCTGACCACATCAGCTTTACTCACTACAGCCTCCATAACAAAAGAAAAGAACTTGGGTATCATTATACAAGAAAAAGTGTCTATAGGACATTCGTTTTCCTGTGGTAAAGAAGGCTTTTTCCATCTCTGCCTGTTGAATAAACATATCAGCCTCTAGTATTCTTGTAAACATACACTGGTGGTGTTAGCAGTCATTCTAACCCTGTTTGAGTATGTTGCTAACAATTACTTTGATGACCAAAATATTTAGCTGTTCACCTTCAATGGCTACTGAATGCAGCTACACGGGCACACTTGAACTGAAATGGAGAGACTAGTTTAGGCCATCCTTACCCTCCATTCATTGGCGAAAGGACTGCACAGTGGCCATCATTACGAGTTCTACTAATTTTGGTGCAGGGATACAGAAGGGTGGAATCAGTCATCCAGGACAGTATCCCTTTCACCATAATACAGAGGTTACAAGTTATTTTCCCCATAATGGTGAATAAAACATGGACCCAGGAATACCGGGTGCAATTCAGTATGTTTCTCCCCATTCTGAGGAAAATAACAGATCCAAATCCATATCTGTTTACTACCTGTATGGAGCAGGTGGTAAGTCTCTGAGGGGACTTCGTTTTGGTTTGTGGTGCCTGGACGAGGGAGGGCAGATGAACAGAGGAGCACCCTGCTCGTTTCCTTGTGCAGGAAGGGGGTGGATTTGGGTGGGCATTGGATTGTCCTGTAGCCTCTGCAGCACTAAACAAGGGTATAAGTCCAGTGTCCCTGGGCCCATAATTACCAGGTCTGTAGCTTGCAGACCACATAACTGCCTGCTATATTTCATATTTTGTTGTTCAAGAGAGGCAAAATAGAAATGTCCAGCACCGATGTTAGACAAAAATGCTATTTTGACTGAGACCCCCGACCACCTACAGATTTCTTTTTATGTAAAAATCAAATTATACATTGTTTTTCTATGTTTGGTTACAGTATTCTATGCTCCACCAAAAAAGAAGAGGTGAACTGTACTGGTTACTATGTAAAAGTTTTCTTAAAAACAAACTCACGTTACTTTAGTGCTGGGGAAAGTAAGTGGATAATTTAAACTTCGGCAGCCTACGGTGAGCAATGCCTCTGTCAAACTGGCTATAGCTTGCCCACCAAATATAAAGAGATCAGCTATTGTGGAGGACATTTGCCCTCCTAAGCCGCTCCCATGTGCATCAAGGGAGCCGTGTAAGAGGATAATAGATGGCGGCCGGTTTGCTAAGCCATGCTGGCAAGGTGGATTCCTAGAAATAAACCCCAAAGTGAGGGCCCATTTCCAGGAATGGATCATAAATGTTCTCCACATGTATAATGTTCTTTCCTTCTCAAGTTGAACATATTCATTTTCTTTCCATGGTCTTTGTAGGGAAAGGTCACTTTTTTGAATGTTTTCCCCAAATGTTTGGACTTATGCTGCTAGTGTACGGACTTTTTGAGCACTGGGGCATTGCCCCCCCCCCCCGTGTATGTGCTTTGCGCCCTTTAAAGCATGGAGATTTCGCTGATCCCTGATTGGCATATTAAACTTACCTATAGGTCACTATCATATTGTACTCTATGTACACAGGGTCTGTAAGTTAAATATTACCAGTGGGCTGAAGCACTTATAATGCCACCACTGAAGTGGCAAGTGAAAACATGACTCTAGCATGTCAGTGCAGGCTAGCTATGCTGTTTGCAAACTGTCAGTTACACCTGTGAAAATAAACCTTTGGCCAGGCCGTAACCTTTCTTTTTAAATAAGTAAGTAAGGGTTTTATAGAGTGTGTGAATGCCGAGGCGTCTTGGCACTAGCATCCTGGTGCTTGGCTAACAAACCGGGAGGCCTACTTAATGCTGGAAACAAAAAGCCATGTCTTCAAAGATTTCCTAAAAAGGAGCCTTTTCATTTGAAATCTCAACAATAGGGGCATACAGTTCCAGAGCTTGCAGGCTAAGTAGGAGAAGCTCCTGCCACCCCAATTAGCCTTCTTTATTTTGGGAATGGTTACTAATTTAGCAGCAGATGATCTTAGGACACATAGGGGGCATGCTATGAAAAGGTCTTCTGAAAGGACAGAGGGCCAGTTTCATATAGTGCTTTGTGTACCATACAAAAGGCCTTGAATTTTACCCTTTCACCAACAAGCAAACAATGAAGGACTCAAATGCCTTTTGAAATAGGGCTAAATTTAGGGATTTTTAAGAGAAAACTGGTTGCCACATTCTGTAGGGAGTGCATCTTTGGTTGAAGATGTTTTTGAATTCCCAAATAAATACTTATATGCCACCCCTGAAGCAGGCCTGCAGTGCCCATTGGGCAGGATGCATAGTATTCAAAAAGTAGGATATGTATATTTTCTTTTTACAAGTCCAGGCAGTGAAAAATCTCAAAAGTGTTTTTTCATTGTTGAAAGGCTGGCTCTCTCAAAGAAAAGCACTGGGCTACATCATAACATGTTTTAATATATACAATCAGTTTGGTAATGCCCAGATTAGGGGTTCAAGGGCACAAATTAAAAGGAATTTAAAATCCAACGTGATGGTAAAGTCATATTTTAAATTACTATTTTGAAAATACCACTCATACAAAGTTAGTAATTTCCTGCCTAAAGCCTCTAGTAGCCCTTTCAGAGATAATCCCCAGCTGTCACGTGCTGGGATGTGCAAATTGCTCCCAGGAAAGGAAAAAAAAGTGCTTAACTAGGAGAAGGAGTGAACTACTCCTGACAGCATGGCCTGGGTGATGTGCCTAACAACTGTACAAGTTTCAAAGGGGCAGCCCCGGTCAAAGCCTGACGTAACTCACACCTAGGCCTGTCCTTGTCATTGATCCAGTAGCTAGAGTGACACAAATCCCAGTGGGGCGAAAACCTGTTGCAGAACTGGTTTGGCCTGGGAAGTTCTAACCCCCAATTGGTGCCTAGAATGTCCTGGACCCTTGGCTGCTGAAGAGTGGACACTTTTCCATAACCAATTGTAAAACTTGACACCTAGAAACTTTTTTGAGACTTTTGCTAATAAAAACCAGTGGCTACCACTGGACTGCTACTGAGCCGCAGGCCCCGACCTTGCACCTCCAGTTGGATTCAACCTGCTGGTTTGCCCTGCTCAAAGAAGTTTGACTTCCAAAGTTTCTAAGCCTGAAGGTAGAAATCTTCACTGAGCAAAGGTGCCAAACGTATCTAGCAGACAAGGGACCTTCCCTGGGCATAAAGTTTGAATTTCTCCCACATAGAGTTTTCTTGCCAAAAGTCAACAACTTCACCCGGACTTCCTCTGATGGCCATCCGGCCTCATGAAACGCATCTTGGCTACCATCTGCTGCCTTGTCCCAATGAGCTTTTTTGAGGTTTCTAAGTCAGAAGATAAAACTTTCCACTGAACCGAACCTAGTACTTGTATAGGCCTGCACTCCATTGTGGTTAGCCTTAACTTTTGACTTTGACCTAGTCTAGCTAGATACCCTTGACTGCCACGTTGTGCTTTTTGGTGTTACAAACATCTAAACATTTGAAAAATCATATCTCCAGTTCTCTACATCAGAATTTTGTGGTTTTGCTGTCAATTTGCTCATTGCATTTTCCTCTACTTTTATAAATTGGAGTGGGATTTTTATTGTGTTGTGATCTCTATGTTTTAGCTGCTTTCGTACTGATAAATGCTTTACACATTTCTGTGAGTGGTGAGAGCATGGGCATCCACTGGGAGATCCTGTGTCCATCCTCCTCCAAATCGCCTTCTTTGTTGACCAGCTTCAGCACTTGACCAAAATACATGTAATATTGGGCAAATTACTTTGTTCTCCCTTTTGCAAAAATTGAAAATATATGTGATGATTATACTTCTTAAGTACTGTGTGGCTTTGTAGGAAACATAATATTAAGAAGTGCAGTTCTGTAAATAATATGCAGCAATGTAAGTTCACGTTATATATTGTTAGCAGGGGAATAATGTTGTCCCGTTTCTGTCTCGAGAAAAGGAGTTAGTTGATACAGCAATTATTGAAATAGAAACAGCCTCCTCTGGGCTATAAAAGAGATGTAGTAAAGATGGGTAATGTATAGACATGTTTCTGAGATATAATGCCTGAATGCAGAACAATTAATGATTCGACTCTGAAACTGTTCATCTGCATCTGGGGACAGATCACCAGGCTGAGGTTTATTCAATATAAAAATTTCCTTTGGGAACTCAAAATAAGATTGCAAATTAGCAGAAGGCATGGTATTCTCTTCTGCATTCAAAAGTAATCAAGGCTAATGAAATTAAGATTAGTATGCTTCCTAAATTGTTATTCCTATTCCCGACTATATAATGTACACTAACAAGCATGTACATACAGGAAGAGGATTTCAATTGCTGCATCGTTTCTTATGGCATTAAAAGGTGCAGGATGAGCCATCACAAAGATTGCCGTACATAAGTAGAAGTATTCTTTATTTGGTTTTTTACAAACATAAAATAAAACGCTTAAAATTATTAAAAATGTAAAGTTAAAGCAAATTCACGATAAAGTGCATCATTATGTCACAATATGTAAAAAAAAAATATTCCAACTCATTATTAACCAAGTTCACAGGTTCAAAATGTAAGTTAAAACAATTTCACGATAAAATGCATCATTATGTCAGGATATGTATAAAAAAATTCCAACTCATTAACAACCATGTTCGCTAGTTCACAATAAAGTACATCATTATGTCCGGGATATGTGCTGGATTTTCCAACTCATTAATAGCCAAATTCACAGGTTCAAAATCCGCTTTTCTTAAGAGTGTGTCAATCAAAGTTAAAAACGTTACCCCTCGACAAATTAGAATATTTGATGACCGCCCCGCCCAGTGAGGAATAGTCTGCCTACAAGTACGAATGTTAAGGACTTTTAAGATTGGGTTTAGAAGCGTTCTTCTTGCTTCGCTGACAGTAGGACAGACACACATCATGAGGCATAGGGATTCATTATGATATCCACATAGTCTACAAGTTGTATTATGATATTTCCCTTTCCAACTTGGTTGCAAATCCTTGGTTTCATGAACTCCAAACCGATACAGTTGCGCTGCTAGATAATCTTGAGATTTTAGTTTTACATAAGAATTTATTACTGTCCAAGAATGTCGTCTTTTTGCCACTGTGTTTTCATCATCTAAGAAAGATAGTTTTTTTGTGGCGCCGTTGCACACTCTATTAAACGCCATCCTCTCCATTTTACTGTCCCATGCCTCTTGAATATCCAACTCCACCAGGGCCGTACATAAGTGAACTGTGACTGGGTGCAACCTGATCTCGAGTATTTTATCTGCAATGCAGCTATTAACTAAATTATTTGTTCCACCCCAAATCTGGAATTTGATTGATCATTCAGTTATAGACCTCTCAATATTCGTCAAACGAGATTGCCATAAGTTATCTTTTAAAATTTTAAGGGACTAGTTTGTACAATAGAAACTACAGCAAAGATACAGTCATCTTACAAATGTAACCTATTGTAGGATAATTCTCATCCGCCAAAGGAAATTAGTGAATAGAAATCCAAAATGCGTAAAAAGGAGGTGTCACTGTCCTTGACCAACTATGTGACCTAAATGAGTTTAAGTTATTTATGAATTTACATGAAGACTTTGATTTTGTGCAGTTGGGGACTCTATCTAAGTGTATGGTACAGAGGAGGTTTTGCAGCAAGGATAGAGGTATTTAAGTGGTTGGATTTGGGATGTGTTCTTTGATGATGATGACGGTATTCTTTGAATCCATTATATTCAAAATTTCGCATCTCTATTGTATATTGAATTTTTTGGTGACTGTGAAGAACAATAATATAAGACTAGTTAAGTGACAAAACTATTCTGCTTTCACTCAATGTGTTTGTCATTACATGCTAATGTATTTTCTTTTATGCAACAAGCTTCTAATATAAAAATTAAAATGTTTGTAAAGTATGGCATATATTGATTGTGGAAAAATGTAGACACATTGCAGATAGCATAAATGTATATTTTTTTGTTTTAAATAACAGAATAATATATAAATATGAGATTAAACTACAAGCCCTTGGAGGAAATGGCCTCGAAATATTTTCATGTGGAAATTAGAATATCTAGTCATGGAGCTTCTAGATACCTAAGGCAGTGAAAGGGTTTTAAAATATTTTTCCCCTGTAACTCCCTGATCAAGACAGAAGTAGAGACGACTAAAGATTCTTCTTTTTTAGAGGCTCTATAAAGTGATTTTCCACATGAAATCTAATTTCACTACATGTCTTGGTTTAACTTGCTCTGCTTTCTGGTTGCCTTTTGACTCTATGATGAACAGAAGGGTTAATATTGCTGCGTTGATGTGAACTCATTTGTAACTGTGTTCTTGTTTGGTCAACAGCATGATCAGCTTTACACCTGGGCTGCTGTTAGTCAACCTACACACTCGCTGGATTACATAGAGGGAAGGTTCCCCGGGAGAACCCATGCATTATGGCCACCAGCAAAGCCTTCGGAGCAAGAGCAACCTGGTCTGAATCATGCAGAAACAGGTATGTGTTTGAAACGTGTTGGAAAATAAAATGCAGCTTTTTAGGAAGAAGTAGATTCAAAGCTAGTGTCTTAGACTCTGGAACTTCCTCAAGTTATTATTCGGACTACTTTTGATATACCTCTTTGTTAAACGATCACTGTGCCTCCCCAGTTTCGATCCAAGATAGAGGTGGTCTGACCAGGTGCTCTTTACCAATGGCGGCTCTTCCTCAGGTTCTGGACTCAGCTTTATAAAGATGCACATTCTGACTGGTTTCAGTTTTAAGAACATTCCTTTCAAACTAGAATGATAACATGAGCGGGTAAAGGAAATGAATGTCTTCCAACCAAAAGAGAATACAAATTGAGCCACATTTTTGTATGTTTCTATTGCAATGATGGAACAACATTTGAAGCTCATGGCACATAAGACAATCATTTACTGTTTACAGAGGATTTGTCAGGGGCTACTTTTGCTCTCCCTTTAGTTGGCTTGTTCCTTGCTGACTACAATGAGTGCCTCTAAATGATTCTCAGCTTCCTTATGCACACTCAGAATAGACTGTGAACTGTGACTCTGTTGGCCACATATTGTGTTGTTTGTATTGTCCTGTGGGCCCAGTGTAGTTCCTGTGGTCCCAAGTAATGCGGTAAACCTGAGGTTCTGAACATTTTTCCCATGAGGCTCCAGATACTCAAAGCTACCAAATTATTTAGGTGAAAATGCAGCGAAGAATAAGGAAAAAACACGGGAATCAAATGCAATTAATCTAATGCCCCTGTTTATTCCCCATAAAACCCTGGTTACCATAGTGAACAGTAGCAGTAACTCAGCAGGCCAGAATCGCTGGTCTCATTAACGAGCATCTCATAATATGGACAGTGATTTGAATATCCCTTACTGTATGCTTATCTTGCCCTCTCAGTTCAAAAACTTTAGTAAATAATAATACATTTGCTGAAGCAAAGATTCGAAGTTACAGAACAAGAAACAGGTTGCAATTATGTATTGGAAATCCCCTGTCGCTTTTGTTGTAAGGAAGCTATAGACTTGATGAGTCAGGTTTCCTTGTTCGGTTCAGGTTGATTTGTTATTCAGGTTGTCCTTGGTTTGTTTTAGTTTTGTAAGGGAGAGCGAGTATCATATCATGTCTAACGAATGTAAATATACATGAAATCCTAAAGTAAGATACATCGTTTTTGAAGACATTGAGGTTACATCCTGGGATTCATTTAGAATAACAGGGAGAAGTGTTTTTCTGTTCACATATAGGTGGAATTTCTTTTCCTGGGGACGTTGCACGAGAAAGTGATTTGTGGGAGGCTGTCGAGGGCTCTCCGCTTCACTTACTTGAATGTAGAAGGTTTGAGGTTATGCTGTATTCAGGAAGAACGCATTCGTCAAGCCAATTAAACGATTCTTAAAAATCCAGTATATAAATGTGAGTTAACAAACCACACACATTTAAAGTCTGTGATAACGTGAAATGAAACCCTCAGTTTAAGGATAGTCATAGGTTAACTTCATCACTCATTCACACTTGCATCAAACAGCCGATAACGGAGTGTTCGGTTTTTATTGGCACAGTTAGTGTTCAAGTACCCGATTGTTCAAATGTAAACTTTTTTTTGCGAGGATATTTCACCGTGGACTTTGTGCCCGCAACGTCGATTCTTAATCCTGATTGACAAAGCTGTTTTAATCCTGCAGTGCCATTAGTAACATTGCAACCATTTCCAGAGATCTGTGCAACTGCTGGAACATTCCACAAGGTGGCGCCCTAACTTTGCTTCCTTTCTTCTCTTAGTTGGGAAGCAAGCACTGGCTATCTTATTTTCCCTTTAGGGGCCTGCAGACTGCAACAACTGTGCAAACATCCCATACATGGAACGGCCATTTGTTTATAAAGTTCGAAAAGCAAAAGTACATATGAGTCAGTGGCTCTATCTTTACTGTTTGTTTCACAAATAAGGTTACAGGAGAGACTCAGTTCTTCATCAAACTGAGGTAAAAGAATAAACAAGCATTTTCAATGCAATAGGTTTCGCATTTGCAAGAGTTTAAGCTATTGGCATTACAAATGACAATGCTTTTTATTTATGTGCTTTGAAAACAAACTCAAATATGAAAGGCATTGTTATTTATAATGCCAATAGGTCAAACTCTCCCAAATGCAAGACCACTTTAATGGTGGCCACGCACCTTTCTTTAGAAGCTCAATGTATTCAGGTTACAATGAGCAGCGGCTAAAGAAAGGGGTGTGGCCAAATTAAAGTAAAAGCGCTATATGGGGCGCTTTGACCCCCCCAATTTTTTTTACATTAAACTAAGGTTCTGTAGCGTTGCCACTAAACTTAAAGTGGACGGTGCTGGAAATTTAAATAAAGAAAAAAACGCGTCCGCAATACTTCAAGTGGACTGCACTGCAAATTAAATAAATAAGTGCTTCTGTTAAAGCCGACTGCGCTGCAAATTAAATAAATAAGAGCAGCCGCTATAGTTAAAGCGGACCCGCAGCCATTACTCTTTAAAATATAAAAGCAGGTGGCTTGCTACCTTGTAGGAAAGCACATAGTGAGTGGAAGATTATTAAAGAAAATAGTTCTCACAGCTTAGATGAAGCAGATCGTGTAACAACGCAAGCAAAAAGTCCAGTTGTTATGGGAGGTTACAAATGCAGACAAGGCGGTACCAAGGAGACACTACTAAGCCTATTTATCAATCAAAAACAACAATTTCGAAAGGAGAGTGAGAGGAGCCAATTGAAAAGATGGGCGGTAAAATGGGTGGAGCTTCTATTCCATACCTCAATATAGCATGCCTCGCAGACCAGCGCATGTGCTGCCCAGGCTCGACCTAAAAATTATTAGCATTGAACTGAGTAACTATAACATGTATTTGACCATGTTATGAAACGTCAGGACTCTAGCAGCAAAAGCTCTCTAATAAGTTATTATTTAACACTTTTCAGGTACTGTATGACAATGTACAGGTATACGGCCATGGCCACTTGAAATAGCTTCATACTTCTAAAAAGCTTAATTCCCCTTATGTGCTGTATGTAGATGAATGGATATATCTGAAAGAAAGATACAAATTTACGCATTATAGAAACCCACCTAGCACATTCAGTAAGTTTTTGCTAGTATAGTAACCTCACAGATATCTGCATAGCTGTTTCAGAGATTAAAAGCAGGACGTTGAAGGAGGAGCCTAGCGCGCAACCAAGATGGCCGCGTAGGTGCGAGGCTCCCGAGGACCTCCGCGACCTCCTGAATTAATCCTGGCGATATCCTGTCCTTGTTGAGGGGACTGTGTCGGGGAACCCGAGCTGAGGCGCCACCCGTTTTTTGGGCTCGAATCGGACCCCGAACACCGGTGGGAGCATCGATCGAAGGTTGCGGCCTTCTCCTCGCCGGCCCCCCGGATTGGAGTAGTGGGGCGATCCGGGGACAAAGTGAATAACAGCGGCGAGCTGGGCTGGGCGACTCGCGTGCCCCGCACTTTCGCTTTCGCTTTTGCGCCCTCCTTGCTCTCAAGCGGGGTTGGGCGGCGGAGCGGGGTGCGGTGGTGTGGCCTTGTCCAGGAGCCCAGCTGACCCGCCGGCGGTGGGTTGACCCGCGGTTCGGTGGTCGCCCCCGCCCCCCCCCTGGCACCCGTGACTTGGTATAGCGGCCCGCTCGGGGAGCTTGACACGACGGTGGAAGAGCCAGCATGTCCACCAAACAAGATGGCGACCGGGCGAAGGTGAAGACGACTCGCCGTGGCACGGCGCACCAGGCTACAGTATGGACCGCTACACGCTCCAGAAGGGTTCTCCGGAGACATCGCGTGCATCCCCGGTGGGCCCGACGGAGGCATCTGCTCATCCGGTGGATCTGACCCTCCGGGACGTCATGGGCGCCATCGCAGAGATGAAGGCCTCGGTGGACCAGCGTTTCGACACCTTAGCGCAGAAAATAGACTCGGTCCTGGTGGATGTGAGCCTTGTGAGGGCAGACTTGTCCAAAACAAACGACCGAGTCGACTCCCTGGCCCACACCACAACGAGCCTCACGACAGACGTGGTGGCCCTCCAGAAGGAGGTGCGCCGGCTTGGACAGGCGAGCGCCCTGATGGACCGGCGACTGGAGGATTCCGAGGGTCGGGCCCGGAGGAATAATGTCCGTATTGTGGGGGTGCCGGAGGGACGAGAGGCGGAGGCGGCGGATCTTTTCGTGGAAGAGTTGATCCTGACCCATCTCCAGCCCCGGGGGCTGAGTAAGCTTTTTGCGGTGGAGCGTGCTCACCGGGTCCCCGGGGGCAGACCTAAGACTGGTGCCCCGCCGCGGCCTCTCATTGCCCGGATTTTTAATTTTCGGGACAGAGATGCTATCCTCCAGACCTCCAGGCAACAGGGACCGGTCAAGCTTGACAACATGGAGGTACATTTCTACCCGGACTTTACTCCGGCGGTCCAGAAGCAGCGACAGAGCTTTCTTGGTGTTAAACGTCGCCTAAGGGACCTGAACCTCAAGTACTCAATGCTCTTTCCAGCTAAGCTGAGGGTAGAGGTGGATGGTCGCACACATTTCTTCGACCGGCCCGAGGCGGCTGGGGACTGGCTGGACACTCTGCCTGGGGATCGGGGCCGGGGGGGCGGGGGGGGCGCGACTGGCGAGGAGGGCCCGCCGGATCAGAATTGAGGGGTGACTGAATAGGCCTTGCTCTGGACGTTGTTCCTTCACCATTTATTGATTGCGTATGTTCCCCTCCTATGGAGGTCGTGCGGGGTCTGTTGGGGGCTTCCCTCCTCCTCTGGGGGACTAGTTAGTATTTAGTTATGGGGCGACAGGCACACTGCACTTTGGGGGGGCTGTCTGGGCTCATGCAGGGGTGCAGGGAGGGGGGAGTTCTGTTGGGACCGGGGGGTGGGGGGGGTGTGTTGTTTGTTAGCACCGCAAGGCAAACCCGCTACTGTGTTGTTGTTTTTAGAATGCTCGATGGGGGACGACCGATTGTTCCGACGTATGATGGGGGGTAGGGATTTGACTGTGTTGTCATGGAATGTTAACGGCCTGGGGGATAGGATTAAGCGTGGTGTGGTCCTGCAGTACTTAAAACGTATTTCACCAGATGTTGTCTTCCTGCAGGAGACGCACCTTATAGGTAACTCCTTTCATGCAATGAATCGGCGGGGATATCGTTTGGCGGCCCATTCCGGCTTCACCTCGGGCTCGCGGGGGGTGGGTATTATGATTAAGAACTCACTCCCGTTGGAGATTGATGAGGTGCGCCATGATGAGAGGGGACGCTACACGGTTCTGGTGGGAAGAATGGAGGGTAGAGTGTTTATCTTTATATCAGTGTACGTCCCGCCTGGGTTACAAGCCACCACATTTGCGGACCTGGGGCGCCTCCTTCTGGACCTTCCGAGTGGCCTGCTGGTGGCTGGAGGGGACTTTAATGCGGTAGCCTCTGGGTCTATGGATCGCCATCCCCCTAGGGACCTCCCCCGGGCACAGGCGTGGCTGCCCGGCCTTTTGGACACGCTGGGCCTGGTGGATTGCTGGCGATTAAAGCATCCCGCATTGCGACAGTACACCTTCCACTCGGGTGCCCATGGTAGCCTCTCGCGGCTTGATTACCTCCTTGTCCCGGCGGCCCATGCAGGGAGGGTGGGGGAGGTGCGCCATCTGGCGCGGGGTATCTCAGACCACTCCCCATTGTTGTTGCATTTCGATGTCTTCCCGAGGGGGGATGGCAGGGTGGCCCCAATCAATGCATGGTATTTGCGCGACCCCACCATTCGTGCCGATTTGATTAAATCCTTACAGCGATATTTCGACGAGAATGTGGGGTCGGTCCCCTCGGCCATCTCCCTGTGGGAGGCTTTCAAGGTAGTTCTTAGAGGGGAGGCCCTCTCCTTTATCTCCCATGCCCGGCGGCGCGAGCGGGAGGAGGTGACCCGGGTAGAGGCCGAGATTGCAGAACTGGAGGGTGACCTGGGGAGCGGGGTAACAGACGCCAAGTTGCATGTCCTACACCTAAAGCAGGCGGCCTATCGCACCCTCATCACGGAGGCGGCCAGGGGCCTCAGTAGAGAGCAGCAGGGGCGATTGTATGATGTGGGTGATAAGACTGGCAAATTGATTGCGTGGTTGGATAAGAGGGAGAGAGCGAGCCGCGTGGTGCCTTTGATTGAGAGTGTGGATGGTGCATGTGTCACTGAGCCGGAAGCCATTGTCTCCTGCTTCGCGGATTATTTCCGCGAAGTTTACTCCCCGGTTTCCCCCTGCTCGGAGGAAGATTCCCATGCCCTGCTTCGGGATATCGCACTGCCCTCCCTTACGGTGGAGGACAGGGATTCGCTGGACGCCCCTCCCACCTCGGACGAAATTGCCTTGGCTATTCGCTCGGTTGCATCCGGCAAGGCCATGGGCCCCAATGGTATTCCCATCGAGCTATACAAGCTACGCCCGGATGTGTTGGCGCCCCACCTGCGCGCGATGTTCCTGGCGGCCCACTCGCAGGGTTCCCTCCCGCCGGACCAGCGTCTGGCCACAATTGTGGTGATCCACAAGGAGGGGAAGCCCCGTGAACGGGTCACATCCTATAGGCCGATTTCGCTCTTGAACGCGGAGCCCAAAATCCTCGCCAAGGTGTTGGCCAACCGGTTGATTGGCGTGGTGGGCGATTTGGTCCACCAAGACCAATCTGGCTTTATACCGCACCGCAACACGGCGCTCAATCTGCGGCGCTTACACGGGGTGCTCGCGCGTGTCCCATTTGTGCGGGAGCCGGCCATCTTGGCGTCCTTGGACGCCACCATGGCGTTTGATACGCTTGAATGGCCATACATCTGGGCGATGCTGGCGAAATTTGGGTTTGGCCCGGGTTTCATTAGCTGGGTCAAATTGCTATACTCGGGCCCATTGGCGCAGGTGGTAGTGAATGGGCGAGTCTCGGCCCCATTCGCGCTGGGGCGGGGCACGCGACAGGGTTGCCCCCTGTCGCCTCTCCTGTTCGCCCTGGCCCTGGAGCCCCTGGCGGAGTGGCTGCGGTGGCACCCTTCTATCCGTGGTCTCCGCTGGACCCCCGAGCATGAGGACCGTGTGTCCCTCTATGCTGACGATATCCTTCTGTATCTCGCCTCCCCGCGGAAATCACTGATCGTCCTGGTTGATGTTTTGCGCTCATTCGGTCGCAACTCAGGCCTGGTCATCAACTGGGCGAAATCCTGTGTCTATGTGCTTTCCGGGGAGGCTCCGGTCCTACCACGGGACTGTCCGATCCAGATTGCCTCCCAAGGTTTTCGGTACCTGGGTATCTATATCACTCTTGACCCGGAGGCCCGCTATGAGCGGAATTTGCTACTCCCCCTCCGGCGCTTGAAGGAGGACGTGGTGCGCTGGCGGCGTCTGCCGCTCTCGCCGCTCGGCCGAGCGGCCTTGTTTAAAATGATGTCCCTGCCGCGCTTCCTCTACGCCCTCCAGAATACTATGGACTTGGTCCCGGCACGCTATTTCCGTGAGGTGGAGGGCCTCCAGCGGCGCCTGTTCTGGGACGGGAGGCCGCGCATTGCTCTGGCTAAATTGACGCTCCCGTGGTACGATGGGGGGGTCGCCCTCCCGGACATTAAACGGTATTACTGGGCCTCCCAACTAGCTGCAATTAATCATGGCCTTTACGGGCCCGCCTTGAACCCGGCATTTGAGATGGATAAGATGCTCCTGCCCGGTGGCGATTACAATCGAGCGCTCTACGCTGGCGCGCCCGACTCCCGTTTGACGGGACCGACGCGTGTCATGGTGCGTGTCTGGCACGCGGCTAATGCAGCTATGGGGTGGAAGGACCGTTTGACCCGGGCGTCACCGCTGTATGCGTCTGAGAGGTTGGGCTCCCTGTGGACGTCGAAGGGCTTCGAGAAGTGGGACACGATCGGAATCAGCACGGTGGGAGATCTCTGGACGAGGGGGGGATTCAAAACTTTTGAGACGCTGCAGGCGGAGTTTCAGCTGCAGGGCAGTGAGTACTTTCGGTACCTACAAGTCCGCCATGCGCTGGGCTCCGTCTTCCCGGATGTCGCATCCATTCCGGAGTCTTCCCCCCTGGAGGACAGAGTGCTAGATGGCCATGTCCCGGACAGCACGATCTCCCTCATATACAAAAAACTGATCAACGATAGATCGTGCCTGCTGACTAGTCTCCGCGAGGCTTGGGTTGCCGACGGGCTGGAGCTGGACGACGAGGATTGGATTTCCGCGGTGGCCTCTCCGAAAGAGGTGGCCATCCCGGCTCGCCTTCGTTTCGTCCAGCTCAAGATCCTTCACCGGGTTTACGTGACGGGGCCAAGGCTTCTGCGTATGGGTTTTGCTGGTGACGGAATGTGTAAGCGTGGCTGTGGTGCGTTGGCGACTTTCATGCATATACTGTGGGAGTGCCCGAAGGTGGAGCGATTCTGGCGTGGTGTGCATGAGGTCCTGCGTGTGGTTACGCGTGTCGCGCTGCTGCCTGAAGCGAGGAGATGCTTGCTGAATGTATGGGAACTGAATGACTGTTCGGTCCCGCAGACGCGGTGGGTGACTCTGGGATACATGATAGCCAAGCATGACATTGCTCAATTGTGGGGATCCCAGAGGCCCCCTGCGGTGTCGGCCTGGGAAGAGCATATGGATTGGTGTATGTTTCGTGAAAAGGTGGTGTATGTGGCGAGGGGTAAGCCTGGGGCGTGGGTGAAACTCTGGGGCCCCTGGAACGCCTACCGCGGGGGTATTTGTGAGCCACCACTGCTACCGGCTGCCTCGCCTGCTCCGTCTCCCTAGACGGCCCCCCTCCCTCGGCCGCGGGCGCGCGGTCCCCCAGTCCCTGATCTATTCCCATTCCCCTCTCCAGAGTTCTGCTGCTGGTTTGGATCCCCCACTTATGGAGCATGTGCTGTCGCTTTGGATCGCGGGTTGCCTTGCGGGTGTGGTTTTTTGGTGTTGTTTTGTTCCAAGAAAAGGGAACCGCACTGTGGGCATGGAGCTGTGTGGCCTGCACCATTGATTACTCCTGTTTTACTACTCTGCACTGCCGAGAGACTTTTACTGTATGTATGCAATATGCTTTTGTCATTCTAGCGGCCGGCCGGGTGGTTGTAGGCCCATACCTGTAACTTTTACAAACTGCAATAAACGGTTTCAAAAAAAAAAAAAAAAAAAAAGCAGGACGTTGTTTGTTTATTAACACAAGAGTTAGTTTAACCCCTTCCCCGCTCATGACGGAGCCGCTCCGTCATGAGCCACGGTTGCCGTGTGCTCATGACGGAACGGTTCCGTCATGACACGCCCGTTGGCGGCCGCTCCGCCTACGCCGCGCTGTTTCCCCGCCTGTGCGGGGGGACAACGCAACTGGGCGGAGTCATGACGGAACCGTTCCGTCATGAGCACAGCCCAACCGTGGCTCATGACGGAGCGGCTCCGTCATGAGCACAGCGCCACCATGCTGCCCCCCCGCACCCCCCAGCACTGCGGCGGAATGTCCGCCGCAGCGAAGGGGTTAAATAGCCAACAAAACTCCAGCACACTGTCCAGGAGGCTGGGGAGCCAAACTCAAAGTCTCATATGCAAATGCAGGGGGGTTGGGATATTTTTCAGGCAAGGGTTGGAATGGCCTATACAGCACTCAGGCAGTACCCGAAGTTCTGACGCAACAGGGGAGTACGTGGGCCTGGTTTATAGCCTGCTGGGACGGTTTTTACTCCTGATTTCCCTGAGATTACCACAAGCATTGCCTGCAGCAAGCTCATATCCTGGCAATCTTCATGCCTTGCAAAACACATTTAGAGCATGTCTTTACAAGTTCAAATTTGCCCTAATTCTCAAATATGGGCCACTGTTTTATTAGCTATCCAATGTACTTAAGGGGACAACTTTTACTTTGCTGCCATGGACTATATTCGATTCCAGTCCTACCCATTTTGTGTGTACATTAGTTGTTCCCTCACATAGGACAGGACTGAATGTTCTAAGGTATTTCGTTTTATTTATTGTTTCAGCTAACAATGTAAGCCATACTATATAAAAAAAATATGACAAAAGTAGAAAACGGAACTTTACGAATTCCGTTATCTTATCGCATCTCATTAAAGTTCCATATTTATAAAATATAATGGTGATTGAATAATATGCATGAATCAAAAACAGTCAGCTACCATATGTAGAATTAGGTCCCTCACTCCCACCGTCTCAATACACAATCTGTGCTACGACCTTCCTGGATAGTTTTCCTTAAACCATTAGGTACAGGCACAAACATGAAATAATAGCCCCACTCGCCAGACACTATGTGCAAGTGCCTCCCAGCTTCGGAACCCATTAGCCCTGGGCTAAAAATATGTTCGATGCACTTTCTTCTTTGATGATTGAAAATGCAATTCAAGCTGAGACAATTCTATTACAGGACCGGAGGCTTCGTATTATGCTTCTGTTTCTATTTATTGCTACTCACAGCAGCCAATGAAAACTTGTGTTATATAAAAAAACAACAACATTTCTCATGATGCATATATCACATCACTTCCTGCAGGGTCCCATAAGAGCCAGCCACACCGGAACTAGTCCTCTTTCTTTGCTGCTCACGCAGACAGTTAAGTTGAAAGCTCCGTTTGTGCATTTTGTTATATTAACGATATGCTGTGTGATTATACTATGATGTTGCTTTATTGACGGTGTTCCACTGTTGTTTAGTTGGCATAGCAACTGTTTTCAGCTGTTCTAAGAGATGTCAGGATCGCGTTGCGATCGCTTGTAATGCGCATCTGTGACTCTACCCTTGGTTTTGTCGGATCAGCGCGTGGCGGCGCTTGGTGACCCCCGCTGCGTGCGGTAGGCTTGAGGATCAATTGTGCTGGTGGCGCGAAAGCGCACTTTCATTTCTGGGCACTGATAACGGCCGCCCCATTGTTCCGCTCAGCGTTTAAACAATTTTATTATAAACCGGTGGGTGATATATCCTCTGTTGTCTTTAATCAGCGTTAAACTAGCATAATACGAAGCCTCCGGTCCTGTAATATAATCAAAAATTAGCTAGCATTCGCGCCAAGAATTTTCAATTCTATTAAGGACACGGAGGCGAGGATTATCCCACCCGGTTAAATTACTGTAATGTAATTTTTGCCCACCCGTATTGTATATACTCTGCTTTGACAGAAGTTACGGGTTGTTTATTTCTATTCTTTCAGGATCTGACAAGAAGATGGATTGATCCGGTGTACAGAGTGGCGTGTTTCCCAGCTGGTCTGGTGTTCTTCCACGTTGGAAGCTGTTGTTGTTGAACTTTAATACTTGTTGAACTTTACTACTTATTGGACTTCTGTTCGGAGCAAAGAAAGAGGACTAGTTCCGGTGTGGCTGGCTCTTATGGGGCCCTGCAGGAAGTGATGTGATATATGCATCATGAGAAATGTTGTTGTTTTTTTATATAACACAAGTTTTCATTGGCTGCTGTGAGTAGCAATAAATAGAAAGAGAAGCATAATCCTCGCCTCCGTGTCCTTAATAGAATTGAAAATTCTTGGCGCGAATGCTAGCTAATTTTTGATTCTCAACCACGTCAAATTTGGGTCAAAGGAAACAGTTGCTGCTTGACACTTTGCTTTTAAAAAAAATAAAGCAGGAGGCTAAGGGCATAGTTTACTGGTGGTATCTGCGAACTCCATGTGATGTTACTAGTTAGTTGGAATAATTTACGACAGACGGTTTGCCAGCAGAACTTACTTCTAAGCAGAGGCGCAACTAGAGATAAATTTAGGGTGGGGGGGCTACAAAAGATTTCGGGGGTGGGGGCTAATTCTTCCAGCACTAGGCAGAGTGGAGATCCAGGGGCCATAGGAAGGGGTGAAAATACTCTACAAAGCCTCCTTAACAAGTAAATGGACTTTTAAAGACCAGTGAAGTACTCAGGTTCGGCTGCAATAAGACAGGCTCCAGACCAGCCAGCCCAGGAAGCTATTTCAGTCTGGGCTGACACATTCGACGGGGGCCAGGGGCCGGGGGGGGGGCTGAAGCCCTTTGAGCCCAATAGGCGTTGAACGCCTGCTCCTAAGAACAAGCATTTGCAATGCAATCGGTCTCTCCTTTGGGACCTTATATGTATTTAGCTGTGCAGCACATTAACCTGGGTGCTGAAACATCTACTGTTCTTTAACATGGAAAGAAAGTAATCACCAAATTGCGTGACATGCCAGGTATGGGAGCACATGGAGAGAAATATTGCCTTTCAGCGGGAAATGGAATAGTCCAAAGCTCTGTTCTTAATATAAAATCAGGGCATTCTGTGGTCAGATC
The DNA here is from genome assembly GCF_964204655.1 of Triturus cristatus. Lineage (NCBI taxonomy): Eukaryota > Metazoa > Chordata > Amphibia > Caudata > Salamandridae > Triturus > Triturus cristatus. Next base: position 1,255,193,618 of record NC_140589.1, on the reverse strand, counting down.
ACTGAATATACAAGATTTGAAAAAAATATTATTGTCTACAGGTGCTCGTGAAAGACAATTTTGATGAACTGGTATCTAGAGTATGCTAAACTGATTCTGGTATTTTGCTGACCTCTGCTGGTCGTTTTCTATCAAGAAAGTTAAATAAAGGCAGTTGCCAGAAATTTTTTCAAAAGAAAGTCCCTCAGCAGAAAGCACTTCGGGTATTTTACTGACCTCTACTGGATTTTTTCTATCAAGACAGTTAAATAGAGACAGATCAACAGAAAACAAAGTCCCTAAGCAGAAGCAGACAAGCCCTAGGGCTGCTCTCCAGAGCCCACAAAGTACATATAAGTATATACCAAAGTATATACAAGAGGTCTTGAATTCTCGACCTAAAAATGTTGGCGGCGGCATGGCTATAGAGGGAGATTACACTCTCCCATGACACCTAAATCAAACCGAAATGAAATTCACCTTCAGCCTTGTTAGACATGGAATGCACTGCCCCAGCCAACTGCGCAGTGCACTGTTAACTGTGTGTGCCGAGCGGTGACAGGACTGTGCAGCCCATCACAAATGACGTCACAGCGCAGCTGTAAGCGCGGGCCTCCGCTGTCGACTGCGCAATAGCGAAAGGCTGACCACCTGTTTGAAGCCGCCAGTTCGCTTTTGGCTGGGGACAGCAACTAGGCCTCAGTTTCAAAAGGAGTGCAGCGAGTTACTTGATCCAACTGTAGAGGATGCCTGAAGCCTCATTTGGACCCCCAGTACCCGCTGACAAGGGGCCCCTTTGAGGCCACCGAGTTAGCGTGCCCTCTCAATGGCATATTTGCCCCTTCACCCAACTCTGAAATATGACACTGGCATGAAGGCAAAGGCAAACCTAATTTGTTTGGGCCATGCTCCTATGCAAATGAAAACATGCAGGTCTGAGGTCACACCACCACGCAAATATCAGTTCAGCTCCAGTCCCAGTCTAACCCAAGTCTAAACTTCACTTATCTTATGGTGTCAGGCTCTACTATTCATAGGGCATCTTGTCTGCAGCCCATATTATAACCAAGTCAAAATGTGTGCTTCCGGATGCGGTTGCTCTTTCCTCAGAGTGTCTAACCTGAAGTATCGTGATTGCTCGGCTTAACAAAAAAAATACAGCATTTAATTGCTACACATTTACTTCTTACTCCATTTTGCAGCAGTAGTCTGTTTCCAAGGGCCTGGGAAATATTCGTGAACATCCACACAACTGTTGAGTGTTTGGTTTGTGGTTGTTCCCTGCATGCTCTATGGAAAGCACTCAAACATCTATCCAACTCCCCACCCCATGCCCTTTTTCCTAGCCCACCCCTTGATCGTAGTAATGCGGACAATGTGAAGCAATAGCGGATTTCACCTCTCAGACATTTCCGCTGCAGGTACTTACTCTTTGGCATCTCTGTTACCTTTGGTGCTTAAAAGCTGCAGTTTTGTAATCCAACGTGGTGACGTGATCACGCGCGGAATGGATGTAACACTCAGCTATTGTGTTCCCATTTTTCTTTTGCTGAAACTTGGTTCATTTTAATTAGAGAATGGAGGGGGTGTGCCAGACATTAGAGGGTTCATTCAATCTGTGGTTTGTTTAAAGCAAACAGAAAACAAAGGTATTTTTCTTCACAGGATACACTTTCGTATGGGCGTTTCTGATGTTAGAGCGCAGTAAACCTAATATGGTGTTGAACAGTAAGATCGTAAATATAAAATCTACCAAAAATAAGAGTTGAAATACAGTTATTTAGAATAAGAAAAGCAGCACAGAGCGGCTGAAGAACAGTGGAAAAGGTTCCAGGGAGTGAAGAGTTGAAATACAGTTATTTAGAGTAAGAAAAGCAGCACAGAGCGGCTGAAGAACAGTGGAAAAGGTTCCAGGGAGTAAACACTGAAAACATATGAAAAAGCGCCTGTTTGAGCAAAAACAAGATCCCGCCATTGTTCCTTGTTCCATGCTTCCACATAGAAGAGATTCGAGGTGAGTCTTTCCTAAAGCTAAATAACTGTAATGTTCGACACTACTCTGTATATTTGTGGATTCTTCTTCACCTGCACTCTCAACACAGTGATGTAGTGCCGTTCCTATTTGCGTTTAGAACCCACTACAATAGTGTATGTTTTGCCCACATGCACAAATAATAGAGCATATTTAGTAGGGGATTGCGCCACCGAAACATTACTTTTTTTGATGGTCTGGTGGCACAATGCCCTGCACCATATTGGGAAAGTGGCATTACGCCACTTTTTGTGGCTTAACGCCGCTTTGTAAATATGATGCTTTTCACGCAGGTATCTGCGTGAAAGGGGCGTGCAATGGGTGTTGCTGTGGGCGTTCCACCACAACACACATTGCTGTTGGACGCTGCTCCAGATTTACAAGGATGTGTAAATTTGAGGCTGCGCCAGAAACTAACACCATGCAAAAGCAGGTGTTAGAATGGTGCAACAAGGAGAAATACTTTTATTTCTCCTTGTTTTTGCATTTACATTCTGCAGCACACATAGAAAGAGCAAAATGGCATTAACGATTGTTTATGTGCAGGAAGGTGCCCCTTCCTGAACATAAAAAATCATTAAATAATGGCAATTTGCTACTTCTATGTGTGCTGCAGAATGTAGCACACATAGAAGTAACACATTTCCAATATTGATTGCCTATGTGCAGGAAGGAACACCTTCACATAAACAATCATTCTCTGCAAAGCTGGCACCCTTGCCCTATGGCGCAAGGGTGTCTGTGTTGGCACTAGGCAGCTATTTTTAGGACCAGTGCTAGGGCAAACACAGGGGTGTACCGTATTTACAACAATCCCTGCGTTTTGGAAATGGCGGAGCGTGGCGCTGCAAACTTTGCCGGAGCTCCTTCCTCCAGCATTTTCTTGTAAATATGCCCCAGTATCCTTTGATACATGTTACAAATAATCTTTGCTTTCTCCCTACATTTACCGATTAATGTTCTAACTACGATACATGACACCTCTTCTGAAGCCAAAATTATGTAACTGGTTTGTGTAGAAAAGACTGGCTAGCATAAGAAAAATTGAGCTTTTGTGTTGTGTAACACAGCCGTTAATATTGTTTCATTATGCTAGGAGTGAACTACAGGTAACTTGAAAGAATTCAGTTCTTTTTTGCGCTAGCTCCAGTTTTTTAGCATCAGAACAGTACTTAATTTGTAAAAAAAATTGGGTAGTTGCCAACGTTTTTCTCTAGCGCCCACAGCAGGGCTACAGAAAACTGTGGTTGCTAAATACCAAGGCTGACTACTCTTGATGCCACCTCGTGCCTCTATCTTCCCCCACCCTACACGTCTTGTCTCTTTATCTCATTTTTGCAGGTACCTTTTTATTCCTGGTACCTCTCTTGGTCACCCTTCTCCTATCTTGCTTTTGCTCTTTTTTCCTTCCTTTTCTGCCTTCCCCTCTTTTGCTCTCGAGGGAAGGCTGATGGAGCAATCATTATCCCCTGCCCACAAAAACTCGTGCTGGTGTACACCACCGTCACAAATTAAGCACTGCCCAACCAGTCAAATAAACATGACTTTCATTAAAACGTGATTCAATGTTGTACAGTCTGCGCCAGAGAATATCCATATACAATAGGGCATCTGTGCCCGTTGTTTCAAAGGCCTGCTCCCTGCATCCTTCCCTGTCCCTACTTTTCACGGTTATGAGTTTCAGGATAGTTGTGGTTTTTTGAGAGGACGCAAAGTTTGCAATCCACTTTATTTGGTGACCTGTCTTGCTCTTGGCGGTAGGTTCCCTTTTGCCTCTTGTCATAGTGATAGGGCCTTACTATGGAGTGTCTTCTCGTTTGTCGCAAACAGGGCACTGTTAGTATCATGAGCACTTTGCAGAGAAACTGTCACTTGGAACAAGGTCACATTTTATTTCAAATCACTGCTAAATTATTTTCATGTCTAGGAGTAAACTGATGTATTAAATAAGATGTTTTGGTGTAAAATATGCTGTACCTACAGTTGGCATGACGTTGTGTAGGATATAAAGTATATGTTGATTCAAAAAAGGGGGTCTTTTAGTTACTTTCCGGTAGGATCCGTAACTGGTTACAGGGTGAGACTGAATGATGTACAAGGTGATGTTATTCTCAATCCCATAATTAATTGTTGTCCCCTGCTGAGTACTGCAAGGGCGAGTGGTTGAAAACGATTGTAATTAAAGTCCAAAGCCGATGTGGAAGACTATAAAGAGTAACATTGTAATTAACACTGTCATTGCCCCATCGTTAAAGACAATAGAGTTCCTCACATTAGCATGCTCTCAATCGTCAACCCAACCTATAAAAGTGGAAGTGGTACGCCATATTGGGAGCAGGAACCGTGCATACGCCACCCCCTCCTTGCATCGCTATGTATCCCCTCCTGGACCCACTCCCTGCTCCACTCCATAACTCATTCAAAGGAACTCACATCCCTATTTAAAAAAGCTCACCAGGAGTTTCCTACAGAAGCCAGTGGTGTTCGAAAATGCCACTGCCATCTGTCACCTTGCTCTGGCGTCACCCCATAACAACATAACTATTGGTGGGTGGGGGCTAAGTGCCAGCACCCTTACTTTCTGCACCTGTGGGGATGCATGGCCCTGAGCCTTTTTTAAACTCCATGACGGCATCTTAATCAGTTCATAAGATGGACATTGAGTCGCTGGAACCTCAGAGACAGTCATAACTCTGGTCAGCGATCTCGAGTCATTGGTGCCATTCTAGACTCTTCCCACAAGTGCAGAAGTGGAGCCAAGTCTCTTCTCCAGCAGTGGCACATACCTTGCCACACCTGACGGCCGACAGCCAGAGCGTCCTACGCACTTTCCACTGATTCAGAGCATCACTCACCCACCTTCAGACTGTGATACCCCAACAGGCACAGGAGCAGCAACCACACACCAATGACCAGACCGCCTGACCCGGCAGCTCCTGTTTCACTAGCAGGCAGCGATCAAACTGCTCTACATGCAGTCACTTGGCCAAAAGTGGAGGCCTATGTGGATGGCGCAGCAGCGGACTGAGAGGCTGGTATTTGGTGGCAGATGTTATGTACTTCGGTACCGGACTCAGCAACCAACCACAAGGAATCATAGAAAGGGGACTACAACTTTGGCCGCCATCTTGGTGCATGCTCAACCACATACCATCAGTGGAACCTTACAGCTGAACCCCGCCACTGATGATTGCACAACTGGGGGTCTACCTAGAATCAAACATCTGCCTGGAGCCCAGCCTTGTTTTGTATTCAACTCAGCTTCCCAACAAAGCATTAGTTTTTCCGTGCTCATACTGCACTGGATATCATTATAAGGCAGTTCCATCAGTGGATCGGAGAATCCTTCTTCTGAACACCACATACCTGAGGGCCACAGTTCCCTTTCTCTACAGTTTTGTGATGTCCGACTGACCACATCTAGAGATACTAGAGATGCCGTCCCCTATACCTGGATCCGAATACTCCATATTAACCCTGATGAGGTGCAAGTCTGTTTTCTGGAACTAGTATACCTGAATGAACTGCAGCCTTGCTCTGCCACCATTGCCTAGCAACGCAGAGGCGCACTTAGACAACCCATGTTCTCAACAGAAGTTGGCACTGTACTAAACTGCCTGACCCCTTCCACTGTGTATAATGTCTGCATTGTCCAATTTTCCTCACCTATATAACTCTTCAGCTATAGAGAAATGGAGCAGTGGGTTGACAGATGGAGGCCACTTTACCTCCTCTGTCTTGACCATTGACATCACTGTTCTTTTCTCCCCATCTCCATCTCTCTTCACCACTCCATCCTATGTTGAGGCCTAAGCATGTGCTCCAACGTTTGTCCTATGAAGCCAAGGCAAACATTCAACAGACGAAAGGCAAAATATCCAACCCACCAACTACTCCGGATATCTCAAGTACACTCCTGAAGGTACTAGGGGACATCAAAGGTTTCTTTGCACAAGTGAACTCAACAAACTCGGAGGTGCAATCCATACAGTAACAAATTCCAGATGCAACTGACCTCTAAGAATGGGTGGATTTTGGAAGTGGAAACATCTCTGGATGCTACCCCAGACTGGGGATAAGAGATATGGCACCTTAAATGTATTGACTTCGTAGATCAGAGCCGTAGAGACAATATAGGGATCACAGGCCTAATCCATGCTTTTGATTTACTCAGTTTAAATATAGTGCATCAAACATACCTCATGCTGCAGCGCATACAGTGAATGTTTCCCCAGGCATCCTCGGATGGGCCCCGATGCAGGTCCCCTGGCACCGGCTTTTACTATGTGGTCTGGGGAAAGTATGGTGATACTACAATCTGAGGGGCAGGTGACTGAAACCACGGCTATGGTTGTGGGCCTGTGAGATCTCACCTACACCTGAATCCTGTCTCCTGGGAATCAGGCCAAAGCTAAAATAGATCAATATTTTCATATACTTATTGGTCTTGCTTTCATCCTATTTAGACGCCAAATTGCTATGTCATGGAAGGCACCCAGGGTCCCAGATATGAGGTGTTGGCTGGGTACACTGTTGAAATGGGTACATGTTGAGTCAGATGTTCTTGCGGGATGTGCACCAGAGAGGGGGACACAGCAGAGAAGGGGTGCTGGGACATTTACATTAGGAACATTAAAGCGCTGAATGATAATGATCCACCCTAAATGCTAACTGGACTCCCACTGGTAGTCCCTGTATCGGCTGCTGGGGATCATGTGGAGAGAATAGGGCCTCACCCTGGCTGTTGGGAATTGATCAAAGGGGGTGGGTGAGACACTCTATGTGGTGTGAAAGAACTCGCGGAAATGGGGGCTCCTACTGGTGCTTCCCTCGCTCATAGCTAGTTCCCCCCAACCCACTCCCCGGTGACTCATACAGAATGCAGGTAAGAGGTCTCTCACGGACACCGTTGCCTTCTGTGCATTCACACTTGTGTATAATTTCTTTTGCTTGTTTGGGTATCACCATACTGCCAGTGGTCTTCCACATGCTACATAACTGGTTGCCTCCCAGAGTCAAGAGATTAATATAGGGTTTTAGTTGACACCACTGGTTATATTGTTGTTTTGTATGTGTATTTAGAAGTGCACTGTATGACACTGACTCATACTGAAGCCGGACTGTCTCTATGATAACCCATGCTATGTGCCACTGTTTTGTTGTGCAATAAAACATCAAAATAAATTGGAAAAAAAAAGGATCACAGGTCTCAAAGAACAATCTGAGATCGATGATATGTTTCGCCTTCTAAGCACACTGATTCTATCTCTCATGAACCTTACCTTTAAACCTCCTCTGGATTTCCAAAGGGCGCCTAAAGTCCGCACTTGTGAGTTTCTCGAGATCCACACCCACTGCACATACTTGCATATTGCATGAGACACCAACATACCCAGCAGATTCTTCTAGAAGCCAAGAAACACAGTCCTTATCGTTATGAGTACATCCAAGTCACATTTGTAGCAGATTTTTTGGCACCTACCAATATTAAGCGGAAACAATCAGCCATGTTAGAAGGGGAGGCCACCGCAGAGGAGGTCACTAAAGCAACTGAAGCTATGTCTGCTGGAAAGCTGCCCGAGGTGACAGGCTTCCCATGGAATCTTTCCAAGGTGACTAAGACTGTGAGTGTCCCCGTTCTCATCTCCACATTTAAGAATGGCATCTGTCCCTTGTCTTCCTTAGCGCCACAATCTCTGTGATCCCTAACTCAGGGAAGGATCCACTTGAATGTTCTAGTTATAAGCCCATATTGTTAATAAATGTAGATGTGAAAACATTATCCAACATCTTAGCAACTTGCCCGAACAAAGTAATATCAGTTTTGATACATCCCTCACAGGTGGGCTTTGCACCACACCACTCTTCAATCAATCATTTGCATACCCTCTCCCGCATACTCTGGCAAGTGATGAATGATGTGAGCAAGAAAGCTCCCCTCTCCTTTTTCAGACCATATAGAGGATGGGTATTGTCAAAACGTTTTCACATTTACCAAAGGCATGTATCACAACCCTACTGTGGCAGTCAACTGTGGAATTTACTCTCCACCATACTTTCAAATTCACTGTCGTACATGGCAAGGATGACCCTTGTCCCCATTGTTGTTCTTATCGGTCTTGAAACATGTGGCAATAGTCATACGTTCTAACAACAATATCAAAGGTATAATGACAGCAGCAGGGTGGATTAACACAGTCTACAATGCTGATGATATCCTCCTAACTCTCTCATGCCAACTCTCTGATACCTCAACTAAATTCTTTCTGCCAGTTCTCAGGGTATAAAATACATTGGTTCAAGTGTGAAGCACTGCTCTTAATGCTGACTACCACAAAATCTTGCCTGGACAATTTGCCCTCCACACCGCTACATAAAAACCAGAAGTACCTTGGGATATATGTAACCAGGGGCTGCATTAATACTTCTCACATTGCCTCTAAGTTAAGACTGACTGTTTTTGGGCATAGCTTCCAGAGGGTTAAGCACAGGTTAGTTTAGTGACTTCTGTGGTTCACCCTGACAAGGATTGTGGTGGTTGTCTGAGTGGGGCTTCCACCCCCCTCAACCAATAACCCAATTTCTTACAGGTTGCAAGTGGAAGGTTCATAGGAAGATATTGATACATGCTGTTATCACTTCAGCATTGGGGACCCTAGATTGGATTGGTATGTTTGCTCTTTTACATTGCCACGGAGTAATCATTTCAGTCAAGAATTGAACATTGCTAAATAGCCTCTGGAGATATGGTTGAATCCTGCATATTGTTTCTGACATTAACTGTCACTGTTGTTCTGATGTTCTCATTCTACTCTTGATTCTGTTCAATCAAAACTAATAAAGAATTATGATACAAAAATAACATAACTCCAGGCTTCTCAGTGCTACACCTCATCACATTCCTGCAGGTCTGCTCCCTATCCTACCAAGGCTCAATAATAACACATGACAAACTGATTCCACACCTCTGTGCTCTAACAGAAGAAAAGAAAGATTGAAAACAGAGAAAAGACAGAAGAGATGGACTTCCGGACTGGATATAATGAGGGATAAAGGAGGCAGGAACCGTCAAAACAATAAGGACCTGTTAGCATCCACATGCTTACAGAGCGGGTCTGTACTATTCTTTTTTGCTGGTAAAAGGAGCATTCAGAGACAGTATTGCATCTGTTGTGGTAAAAGAGCAAATGGGAAAGAGCTTTTTTATAATGCAGTTCATCTGCTGTATGCGTCTAGTCAGGAAACGTGGTCGTGCCAATGATCTGAAGGTTTATAACAACAAAGCATTAGGTGGCTGCGTGATTTGAATTCTCTTTACTTTGAAGAAAGGACACAGACATGGCCTTTGTAAACATTTTCCATTGCTGCACAACCTATTCGAATTTGTTGTGCATAGAAAATAATATCACCTCTCATCTTATGCGTGGTTCATAAGCATAAATATAAGACATAACTTGACATAAATGAGTACATCCACAAAACATATAGGAGTGGATTAACGATGACAATTCATTTCTCAACCAGTCCTATAATTGATTCCAGAGATATAAATTTGCTTAGCCCTATTGGAATAAGCTAAAGGGTTCCAATGTCATCTAATATGGGGTTCAAACAATTGATTCAAAGGAGTCTTAATCTCTATCCATATTGATGCGATCAGTGTGGAATCCCCATTCTTTTGCGTCGAACCACTGATTGTTGAGGGTTCTCCTCAGGACCAGGGCTGGTGAAACTTATCTGAAAGTGAATATAAACAGATGTGTATAACTATCTGATGTATTTTATAACACCTCTGTTAATGCTAGTCTTAGCCAACTTGGACGACATAGCATTTTACCTTAAGCCACCACAGATTGGCATATTCATTCGTGTAACTTGTGGCCGCTGTTGCAAGGCAAAAATGTCCTGTGTCTGAAAAAAACAAGCGGAAAAGGCCTCTATTATTTTGTTCTACCTGCTTGAAGGTTGCTCGTGAATCAGTCACTGAGCACAACCACTGCACGGTTTAAAAGAAACCCAGCCCCATGCAGTCACTGACTTAGTGAGTATACCGCTATCAGAGTTCAAACGCTAGGTTTGCCAGGTTAGCCTTCCATCCGTCCGAGGTCTGTAAACTGATTATTTATACAATCAAAACACTTATTTGTTGCACTTAAAAGCACCAGAAATGAAGTATGCATTGCCACTCTTAAAACAAGCTATTAATATGCATCTCTGTCAACCTGTTTATGATGTTGACTAAGTCATTGCCGTTTTCATATTAATGCCAGTCACATTTATACATAAGACGCCAGGCTTCGTGTGTGTCAGCCCGGCTGAGACAGCTTCCCGGGCTCGCGGCTGTCTTCTTGCAGCCGTACCCGAGTACCTCACAGGTCTTTAAAAGACCATTCACTTGTTAACAAGGCTTTGTTATATTTTCACCCCTTTTCAGAGCCCCTGCATCTCCACTCTGCATATTGGTGGAAGAATTAGCCCCCCCCAACCCTCCAAAATTTGGCTCTAGTTCGCCTCTGTAAGACACTGACGTGCCGGTGAAGTTACAATTGTTCGCAGAAAATGCTGTGCCAGAGCCGTGAAACGAGGAATTAAAGGGTTCAGACGTGTGCAAAAAAGTCCTGGGGTACCACGTGATTAGCCTGACCTCTTACAGTAAAGTAAACTGCACTCAGTCAGCCCTGCTGAAAGTCCATTAAGACACCACTCTGAAAGGATCATCATTAAGTGCCAGGAGCTGGGAGTTCAGGTTACATTATGCTCTGCCTTGAAGGATAGCCCTGCAACCCCCTTGCTCCCTCCTACTGGATCGAGAGCCATGTGGTGAGGCGGGTTTCATGATCTACACAATAATGACCAGTGGTATGAAAACTGTGATGTAGAACAGAGTGGGCATCCTACCCTGAACGTGGGTGCATTCCTCATCTGAGTAGTCCTTCATTAACGAAGTCACTCTACCAGCACTTTTGTCCGTTTTTGTTTAACAATCTAGGCATTGCTAAACACACTATTCACTCATGAATAAACGCAGACTCCATCCACAGCATGTCAAAGCCCTTTGCGAGGCCTCAGAGCCCGATAGAGACCCGTTTCGAGGCCCCCTGAAAATAACTGCCGGTGCTCAGACCCGGCACACTTAAAGCCCTGGCATTAGCCGATTACCTACAAACCAGACTTTTGCACTTTATGTAGTGTGCTGCTTGAATTTGGCTCTCATTTATCCATATTGAGATTTTACCTTAAGGTGTCTCAGAAGGGCTTTTTCATTAGCGAAGCTTTAAGGACGCTGCCAAGTTCAATATTCAGTTACTATGTTGCATGTGAGGATGTCCCTCGTCTGGAAGACGCAAACGGCGATGATTAATGTGTTGTTACTGCTGGAGGCGTTGTCTGGTTGTGTATAGACTAAACTCGAACACTTTGGGGCAGATTTACAAGCCCCTTGCGCCACTTTTGCGTCATTTTTAACATAGGAAACGTGAGCTGCGTAAGTTTGGCTCCCATTAGGAATGCTCGGCGAAGGGAAACAGTTGTGTAAATTTCAACTTCAGGCGGTCACAGCACGGTCAAATTCAATTGCGAGTGTAGACTTAAAAAAGCAATTCTGACAGAGACAGCAAATGTACTTTGAAGATTTCAAGGACGGAGTCTTCCGTTATGCTTCCAGTGTTACTCCATGGCCGCAGTCTTGTACTCTCCGGTAAATGAAGGCATACCTAATTAGTCGATCCCAGAGTTTTCAACCAAGTGCATTCTGGTAGATGGAGTATATCAATGATCTGAAGGTGGCATATCCATTATTAGCCAGGTTCCTATTTGGAGAAGTGAAATGATTTACATTTATCATGAGTTATCTGTTTTTGACAATGTGATGATTATTAGTGGTGTATATTATTTGCTTCTTTGTGTGCACCATGTGGCACTTCCATAATTCCACATTACATTTTTGGTATAGGATTTTATTGGCATTTGGTAAATACATCTATAGGATCAAATATTATGAAAAAAAGCAAATCAATGGTGATGTGGTTGTGTTTATGGGATAGATTGTGATAATACGACAAAACATATTTAGAGATGAGGAATAATTCATGTGTGGCTATAAGGCCTATACAACTGGGTTTGAAAGTACTCCAAACATGCACCTAAGATTGTGTCATATTTGCAACAACATCCTCATCGCGGATCATCTAATCATTGCTTTAGTTCTAACCACTCCTGAAGGGGCGGTGCGCTGGAGTATTTCCAATATTTACCGATATGTTTTTATGCAAGCAAGAGCCCCAAACTAACCAGAGAGTGTTGCCCCTTGTGTTCCACAATGCCTGGAAATGCTAATTTAGATGCAAGTGTAACTCACCAGCCTAGTATATTCGATAGGCCCTATGAGACCTCCAGTCCGTAATTCTGAATATCTGCAAATCTACACGTAATGTGAAGAAAATCTCCAAACTCTGACACAGTTCGCAATTTGGCAATTTTCTGTTATCCATCTCCCAGTGGCGCTCTGGTCAATAGTAGACCAAGTGGCCATATACTTTCATCCAGTGGGCCAAGATCTTTTTTTCATTTAGATCCACATATTGTAAGCGAAAAGGGTGTGGTACAACTGTGATACTCCTTTGGTTTCTGATTTCTTCACAAGTCCAGCTTCTAAGATATTAAATTCGGAGAGGTTTACTTCGGGTTTGTGGACCTAAAGAGAAGGATGCAGTTGAAGGTATTTAAACAATGAGATTTTACCAGCTGGAATTCTTCACTTATGATGTTCGTATGATTTGATGTGGTCACACTGTCACCAGGTTGAGAATTCTTATGTGGTCCCATTGATTGAAGTCTGGAAGGCAGACAAGGAGAATTAGCAGGCATCCTGCCCACATGGATGACTCCTGCACTAGTTTATGATCCAGGTCCATGCAACTGAGAGAGAACCTTGTACCAACACTCTAAGACCACTTATGTGACATGAGAAACCGGTTTGGGCAGAGGACTACAATATAGTATTAAGATCAGATTCACCCCCAGTTGAACAATCAGTTCCAATCGAAATGCATAATCCCACATTTTTACATGGTTAACTGCCCATGTTATATATTTGTCCATCTTCTAGGTAATATAGGGTAGTGGGTCAGAAGTATTGACTGTGATTATTAGGTTCATTTACTTGGGTAAAACCCACAATGATAAGTATGATTTGCACATGTTAATCAGTGGTAAATTGATTTTTTAAATATATTTACGGGGATTCTGTCAGAATGCATTTCTAACAAACTAGAAAAACATAATTTTAGACACTTCAGAAATTTGCTATGATTCACCTTACATTTGCCAGAGTTATGGTCTTGAATATCGACTACTAAAAATATCGACCTGCAATAATATCAAGGTCAAAATATATTCAAGCATAAATTTAACAATGCTATATGCACAATACATTTTAAAAAAGAACCTACAGCCAGGCATACATCGTCATCAGTTAATAACTATAAAAAGCGGGTAAACTACATCTAGAATTTCTTGATCTCAGTGGAATCAAAAACCTTTTAGTTTACAATACATCAAATCTACAAAAATCTAAATAAAATGTATCAGCATCTTTTTAGAGGGCAAAGGACAAAGGGGAATATTGCTAGTTGCATAATGGCCCAAGGTAAAGCTCAGCAAAAAACAAATAGTGCCTGATCTGAACCTAAACAGCAAGCCACTCTCCCAGTAGCCAGCATTCCACAAAAGGTAAGACTCGGTAAAAGTAAAAGTCTTGAGAACTAAGGGCCGCATTTACAAACGTTTTGGCCAGTCACAAACTGGCCGATTTGCAGAATTTTTTTAGCATGTCCAAAGCTCAAATAGCGATTTGGTAACTTGTTACTGAATCGCAAATTGGGTTTCACCATTCGGTATTCAGAAGGGGCATGTTTAGGGCATCCCTTCCTGATGCTGAATTCAAATGGTATGTATAAATGTATCATAGAATCACAACCAGTTTATCTTATTGCTAGAAAGGTGCTCGTAGCCCACAGTTTGTCGTTCTCACGGAAGAGGTAGGGTAATCAAATAATTCCATTCTGCCGATTGAAATGCACGACTGCCTTATATAGTGCAATCATGGAATGTCTGACCAGTGTTTGCATTTCAAGCAATCAGTGATAAACTCACAATTAAACTTGGCACTCTCATTCGACCATACAGATAGCCAAAGCAACAAGGGAACTACATTTATTGATCCCTCAATATATGGAAGACGCAGATCCTCATGACTTGTACAATGGGAACTACTGGGGGAAGGGAGTAAGAGCAGGCAAAACTGGTTATCCTCAATTTGTAAGGCCATAGTGTTTGTGTATTCCCATAGACCAGTGTCATAATTGGGATGCACTGTGCCTAATAAATAGCTGTAACAGACAATAACGGTTTCCCACTCAAGATTAAATAATGCCCCAACCAGATCCATTTAGAATTTGGACTTCGGAACCAGAAATACCAGAGAATGAATACCTTTGTGAAACTAGGTTGGAAGTTCTGTTCCTCAGGAACTGGATCATTGAACAGCTTATGCAGGGCAGAAATCAAACACAGCAGGACCAGAATCTATTGAATGCATGGGGTGAATATTTGAGAACAGCCTTAGCGGAATTAAGTATCCAAGAGGTATGGAATAGCAAGGTGGACAAGGCAGCATTTAATAGGTTCTGCAACATTACTGTAAAGAAAATGTCCTATCAGGAAGACAAAAAAATTCTGGTAAAGGACTACATGCATGGACAGTAATAAACTCCTAATCACACCTCAAGCCACAAGCCTAATTATCAGCACACTTTCATTTTGAGTTAAAAGGGAGCTTTATCCAGTATCAGTTAGGAGCACACGACTCAAAGGACTTGCCACAGACTAGGAAAGGTAATATTATAGTGCAAACTGTCACCTATGTGGATACGATAAAGAATCTATAAGCCAATTGATGTGTGTTTGCCCGATAGTCGAGGACTTAAGAAGGACATTCCTTAAACCAATTTTTAATGAACTAAATATTCGCACCTGTAGGTAAGCCGTAGTCCGTTGGATGGGGGGCACATCTAACATCTTAACCTGCCGAGGGGTTACATTTCTAATACAAATTAGCAACCTTCTCCTAAAAGCGGACTCATTATAGCCAAAGGGCCACACAATGGGACAGTTTCTTTTGAATGAAATGCATTTACCAGAATTGAATGTCTAATATTTAAGTTAAACATTGTAAATACAACATGAACTATTTTATGGGAAAGATTACTAATTTTAACTTTTGTACATTGAATATTTTATTATGTGATAAAAGTATATTTTATTCATTGAGCTTTATGGTTATGAAAAACCAAACAAAGTATTTTATGTATGTATGTATAATGCCCCAACCCTTAACTTTTGTTTCCTAACTGAATTATTCAAATGCCAACGTTGGGTGCTGTCAAAGGGGATCCCCAAATATGGGAAGCTAGAAACCCTAAATAACTTTTTCCCCATTAATAGGGATGGAACACATGTAAATGTTATTGCTTTTACCACAAATTATAGTCTGAATTTGAGTAATTAATATTGAAGGCCAGATCAGACATAAAGAATTGAAAGCAGATATCAATTTGGTTAGACTAATAGGAGTGCGTACCAGCAACACTGTATCACCAGCACACAACAACGCTGGAGTTCCAACAGAATTGATGATAGGCATCAAGACCAAGCTCCACTAATACTAAGCTTAAGTGATTCATTTCTAATATAAATAGCAAGTGAGCAAGGATACAACTTTGGCTTACCCCTCGCTCCAAACAAAAAGGGTGGGTAGACTCTCCCAAAGGTCCAAAGCTAACTCTGGCAGTCAGATTGCTATAAAACACACAAAATGTGATTGGAGGCTGCTTGCAATAGGTCTAACCAATGGCAATCGCTCAGGGTAGCAGTCCAACCCATCGTTCTTTTGCTCATCATGCCTCCTCAGTTTGGACCCAGCCATTTGCAAATCAGGCTTGACCCTGTTCCTCATGGAACAGTCCAGTCCGAATTGCCGAGCCAGGTCCTCCGTGAACCGGAACACAAGAAACCCAGAACCAGTTTCGCCATGGTTATGGACTCAGCCAGGTGCCGCTTGATTCCAGTGACACAGTGAGCATACGACCTCCGTCTGGGCATACCCATGCCACTTAGGGTGGTACATGAAACACACAAAAGATGATGGGAGGCTGCTGTACTGGGGGTGAATGTTTGACATTGTTCAGAATTCCAGCCATCAATTGTTCTATTTGCATTTGTCGCCCTAAGTAGGACAGATATGCCCAGACATGGGTCCGGTGTTAAACATGCCACTGGAGTCAAGCGATCCTGGCTGATGACAGGAGATACCCTGAAATCGGTCCTAGGATGCTTGTTTCCAGTCCAGCGAGGACCTGGTCTGGTAGTTCGGGCTAGACTGTTCACATGGGAAGCAGGGTCAAGACTGATTTGCATATGGCTAGGTTCAAACTGGAATGGCATGGTGAGCAAACAAATGATGGATGAATATTTGACATTGTTCAGCTTTCTGCCCATCAATTTTTATTTTTGCATTAGTCAGATCGTTATGAAACAGGGATTGGGAATTAAGCACGGATGGATTCACCCCCATATGAAATACCATTGGCCTTAGCTTTGACCAATTAACCCAGTAAAAAGTTTTTGAGGGGTTAATGAAGGCCAAGTACAATGGGCAAAGCCTAACAAAAATGTATTTACGGATAATAAGATACACATTTTGGCACTGCTTCATTGTACCTAGGCCGTTTCTGAACCCGTATTGGCAGGTGCTCAGTATACCCTGCTCATTAGTCCAGAGCTTTATCCTGTTGAAGATAACTCTGCCTAATATTTTTGCAGGTAGAATCTATTAGTGAAATGTCCCGGTAACAGCAAGGGTCTGAATGATTGCCTTTTTTTTTTTTTTAGATAGGGACAGTTCACAGATTTGACCATGAGCCAGGTACATTCTTGTTACTTAAGGTATTAAAAACATTAGGAAGCAAAGGGACACATCAGTTGATATTACATTATATTACATTTAGAAAGGTCAGTTGGAATACCATCTGTGTCTGGAGCCTTGATGGAGAGGAAATCAAGAAGAGCAGAAATTACCTCTTGTATTTATACTTCAAGCATGAAAAAAGCTCATTCCCTACATAATGGTTACAATTATGTGTGCCGGTAGTCAGCATGGAGTGAATTCTAGAAAAACGTTCGCCGCACGGATCAGCAGAAATATGGGAACTAATGCTGGTCTTTTGGGATTGGTCATTTCTTATCGAGATAACTACTCCCAAAAAGGTCTTAGAGTTTTGATGTTTAGAGGCTAAGGCAATCATTCTCTTTAATTTCCTTCTTGGCACAAAGGGTAATCTATACTCTGTACATCGATTAGTGACTAGATTAATGCCTCTAGGTTTTGCAGATAAGGCATACTTCAAGTGCCTGTTTGCTAAAGAGCAGGCAGCATCAATTCTTCTTGGGGATTGTTGATTACTAGTACCAGCCGGCTCTGCAAGAAGCTTTTAATGTCAACACATAATCCCTCATATGTGGACAGAATAGCAATGCCCCCTGCTTGTACAGTAAGACAGATGTGCTTCAGTGCAATCAGGGTTTCTAAAACAGCATTAGAGTTCTTCAGTTTCTATGCAATGGGCAAGTTATTATGCTATGGGCATTGACAATTAGCTACCTTGGACAGGCTGGAACTCTTTACCAAGGGAGACAGCAAGACCACTGTCGAAGAATTATGTTTGCCACAATTCGGGTTTAAAGTATCACAAGATACCAAACGACACAAAAGGCCCCTAGATAAGAATATATAATTATTAACCTCCACACAGCCCTTGCCAAAGAAGTTAGGGATAAAAGTTTAATGCAAATCCTACCTTTCATGTATGTTAGTCAAGTCATAATCAGAATTGTACCAGCTAATTTTAATCTCTCTATTATAATGATAGGAACTGACTGCCTAAGTAAGTTGCAATGTAGATGAATAACACAATGTGAAGACGTCTTGAGCCAGTTCAGTATTAAAGTCTCCACAGATTATCCAGTTGACGGCCCAAGAAGAAGACCTGGGGTTTAAACGCATATTCACTATGAAAGTAAACAAGTTGTGAACGTTCTTGACACTGGAGAGGGTGAACCTATTATTACAGAAATTAACAAGATAAAATTTGAGCTCATAGCCCCAATCAACAAAGAAGGTCTCTCTACCCTATTTTAACAGATATCCTGGTTAACTTCAGATTGAGTGCCTGTTTATACCAGATCAGAAGGCCACCACCAACCCCCCAATTTGCCCCCCCCCCCCGCCCCCAGTCCTGCCAGAATTTCCCTAATGGCGGGGACTGGTAAACAGCAGTGGCCATCACAAAAGATGTCAGTGACAGATCAGGTCTCTTGTAGCACCACGATGTCATATGTGTTAATAATTGAAAGAGACTCTTTGTTGGATATTTTGGCACCAGCCCAGCAATGTTCCAGCTAATGATGGTAATTGTGGATACAGGATTCACCTGAGAGGTGACATTGCCCAGGGATACAGCAGAAAAAGATTCCGAACAGGCTTGCAATGGTATGGATTGTCAGTCCAGTTCAAGAGAACTGTGCAAACGTGAAAACCTGTCAGATAATGGCACTGGCTTGCAATTCGTTGGTTGGATTAAACAAACAGAATGAAGGGTTGGCTGAACAAAAGTTGGCCTATAAATGAAACCTAAAGGCAAGACCTGGATACAGATACCCTTGACTTCTAAGTTGTTAAGGCTGGATAGCAGGGTTCTGACAAAGCCTGGTCTTCATTAATATATATTAGTGGGGTAGGTTAGATTTACTATCCCCACTCCAAGCTAAGCAAGTCTGGGGAAACCATTTGACTCTGAGAGGGTCAGATTTACTATGGGGTCAGATTTATATGTACAAACTAAGCTGTATACGAGAAAGCACAGGACTCTTTGGTTGGGGGGGCAGGTATATTTAAAGAATTGGACTCTGGGGGTCTGATATACAATTCCCACTCCAAACTAAGCAACTTTGGAGGGTCAGATATACAATTCTCATTCCTAACTAAGAAACACTGGAGAATGCGTTGGACACTGGGGCACATATTTACTCTTTGCATCACCTTTGTGTTGTTCAAGGCAAGGCAGGGCCGTGCAAAGCCTATTTGTGATTTGAAAAGTCAAACAAGGCTTGATTTTGTGGCCTTGCATGGCTTTGTAATGAAAGCACAGTGCAGCAGCTTGCGCTGCATTGTGTTATATTTCGCAGTGGTAGGCGGTGTGTGGGTGGAACATAGCCGTTCCCGTGCATCCACCCATGTATTTCACGCAATTCCAGATTTACTAACGTTTTTAATACTGGAAATGCGTGCAATCGGTATGAGTACCCCAAATAAATATGTTAATTTCTCCTCTTTACTTCCTCTTCTATGTGTGATGCATTCTACATTACAAAAAAATGCCTCTTTGGATTGGTTTTGTGCAGTAAAGGATCCTTTCCTGCACAAAAACAATCCTGCTCAGAATGCAGGCACCATTGTACTATGGTGCAAGGGTGCCTGCATTGGTGCTAGCCAAGCACACTTGAACCAGTGCTGGGAGAGAACCGAATAGCTCCACATCTTTGTAACTATGGCACTCTTCAGCTCACTCCTTTTGACGCAAAACAGCGCAGCAACTTGTCTTGCTGCCGTGCATTGCGGGAATTCTTAGCGAATATGCCCCTGGGAGCATCACAATTACACTTCCCACTCAAAATGAAATAAAGCGGGTGAAAGAATTAGACTCTGGAAGGGTCAGATGCACCATTCCCACCCCCAAACTAAACAACACTGGGAAAAGCATTAGATTGTGGAGGCAG
Source organism: Triturus cristatus (assembly GCF_964204655.1). Lineage (NCBI taxonomy): Eukaryota > Metazoa > Chordata > Amphibia > Caudata > Salamandridae > Triturus > Triturus cristatus. The sequence continues at coordinate 1,255,173,715 of NC_140589.1, read as the reverse complement.
ATTTACAATTCCCATTCTCAGCTAGATTACATTGGATAATGCATAGACCTCGGAGGGGAGGTCAGATTTACTATTCCTACTCTAAACTGTGCAAGATCAGAGAAAGCGTTGGATGCTGGGTGGTCAGATTTACCATTCCAGTCCAATTAAGGGAAGGGAAAAAGCCTTTGACTCTAGGTGAGGGGGGGGGGGGGTCGCATGTACTATTTTCTCTTCAAACTAAGTAACATTGCAGAAAGCCCTGGACTCTGAGGTAGTCAGATTTACTGTCCCACTCTAAACTAAGCAACATAAGGGCAAATGTTAGACTCTGCAGCGTCAAAATTACTGGTTCACACTCCAAACTACACAACATTAGGGAAAGGCTTGGACTCTGGTAGGGGGCACATTTGCTATTCCCATTCCAAAAGAAACTATATTAGTTAAAGCGCTGGACTCTGGAGGGGTCAGATTTACTATTCCTACTCCAAGCTAAGTTACATCGGGGAAAGTGTTGAACTCTGGAGAGGTCAAATTTACTATTCCTACTCCAAACTAAACAATATTAGGGAGAAGATGGTACTCATGGGTGGGAGCGCCTTTACTATTGTCACTCTAACAACTAAGCAACATTTCAGAAATTGTTGAACTCTTTGGGAGTCGAGGGGACTGATATACTATTCCCACTGCAAGAAAAATGGAAACAATGTATGTAAATAAATATACAATAAAAATATCAGACATGTATTGCCTATTGCCAAAAAATTGCAACATCATGTAATAACAAACCTATTAAAGTAATATAAATATAATATTTAAAATATGACATATACATTTATATTAATACTATAATATAATTCACAAAATGTAGTTTTAGATGTGTATTAACTACTTTAAAAAGGTCTAAAATAAAAATAATTAAAAATTGCTACAAAATCTGAAATAAATGTCCTAGACAAATTCTTTTTTTTATAAATAAAAACAATAAAACAATTAGAAAATGTTAAACCCATAAACTATTATGAATACTTGAATTAATCTCAGCCACTGGTAATCACATCCCATCCAGTTTGGGCGGGACTGTTCCAATTGCAGCAGGGTCAGGACTTACTTGCAGATGGGTTCAAACTGAGGTGGCATGGTGTGCAAAAATAATGATGGACTTAGATGTGGCACTGCATAATTACCAGTGACTGAGATTAATTCAACCATTCCAACCATAACCTTTTTGTATTCTTTGATGTGACATCACACTGGAGACAAAATGTGGATGTGAGTGACCGGAGGGGCAGGCAAACCTCCTCAACAGTGTGGGAGTGCCCAGGGGCCATAAGGTGTGCCCAGCAGGCCGGGAAACCGATGCTTCCCTCCTGTCTCTGGGACAGTCAGAAGTCCCGACGGATCCAGCAGAAGGGAGATCATCATGCACAAGACCAGTGACTACACTGAATCAGCAGGCTAGGTCCACAATTGCTTACTGTCTGGGATCCTGGGCACACATAATGGTGAACGGAATTGGAGCAGAGGATCAGAAAAGGACTGGGTCACATAGAGAGGACAGGCAGCAAGACCATCAATGATACTGTGAATTACATCCAGTCTGGAAGTTTAACAAGAGAATCATAAGGAGCCCGGCCGACATAGACATAAATGGGCTTAATATGACAACCTGGAAATTGACGCAGCCTAATTGGACACATGACATTAGTTTGATGAGACCATCATATAGATCTTTACTGAGGTGAGGCTGTCACAGTTCCTTTTGGGCTCAAAATTTCTTGGACATTTCCCTGTTGCATGAGTGTATTCCATTGTAGAATCAGCTTAATTTGCCTCAGTTTGTGGCTCTGAAAGGTTGAGGTAGTAGATTACATTTGGTTATGTTAGGACGTCTGCTTTCTCAACAAGTCCTGGGGAGAAACCCAGACCTCTTCAATTGTTTCTAAGGTCGAGGAAGATTTGTGTGGCATTATATGCAAGGCTCCACTTGATTACAAACAATGCATTCATTTTTTAACTGAGAGTAAACCCTCCAGTCACAGCTCATGTCGGATTTACTGATGTTGAAACCAGCCAGGCAGCGCTTTTTCAGGGAGGCAATTATGAGGAAATCGCATAAAGTTTCAAAGGACACAGAAGGGATGGCACAGGAGGCAGTTATTTACACTATACTCAAATAACTGACTGCCCTGACAACCTTTGTTTCTTCAATGGAAGATAACACCAGCAGACATAATTTCAATTTCGCTGGAACTATCAACTTTCAATGTGACTGTACATAGGACTTGCAAACATGGAGGAACAATTAACTAATTTAAAGGACTGGGTACAAGATCTTTGGCACATGCAGGTGAAACTTACAGGTTGAAGGACAAGAACAGGTGGGCTAATCTGTGATTTTTAGGGATTCCGAAAATAACGGAGAAGTACAATATAATTAAGGCTCCCTGTTTTCCATTTTTACAGATAAATACAGAACGAAAACCATTTATTTTCCTGTCTGTATTTATTTTTAATGTGGATAAAAATGGAAATTGGGTTGTTTTTGAGTGATTCTAAATGCTATCAATCATGGCTGCCAGGACAATAGCTGTGCGGATTGACAGGCAAGGGGATTAAACAAATATAGGGATTTTTAGTAAAGAGCCTTAAACAGAGGTAGATTTACACAACCTTGATGCTAAAATGTACATATTTTCAAACAAGTTCATATTTTACTATCTGAGTGTGCCTATATCATTGAAACCTGTCAGGCATTCAGACACGAGTGCACATTACCTGGTTAAATAAATGCAGAAATATACACATTTCAGTTTCCTATTTTAACAAAACTTAAAACAAATATGGACAAATACAGGTAAAATTAGCAAAAATAAATATGGATAAATACAGATGAAAATTACAAAAATATAAATACCATATAACCGGGAGCCCTAAATATAATGGATTGTTTACTTATTTTTATTTTGGGTCTCATTAAACTGGAATTTAATCCACCCCTAGTTCTATAGAGGCTCACAAATTCAAGATGCAAACTAACTTCATTAAAGAAGTTCTGAGGCAAGTGAATGTATGTTTTCTATGCCACCAAGAAGTGTAAGAAGTACTGAGCCAAGCAGCAAGAACCTTTCATATTTGGTGACCAGAAAATCCACATCAATACTTCTCCGGTGAAACAATGATGAAGAGGAAACAATTCTTGTCTTTGAGAACTTGACTGAAAAAGCTAGACATTCTCGATGGACTCCTAGATTGAGCAATTATGGTAGTCACAAAAGAGCATAAGTTGTACACCTCCCAGGCAGAAACGGCCCTGTTCTGTCTAAAACAAGGACATTACAAACTAAGTGAAAAAGCAGGTTGGTTATAGGCCTTCTGATTACGATAACTAGATGCCTCCCATACTGTAGCAGCAGTTAAAAATCAGCAGGGACTGGTGGTTACACACTCATTCAATAGTCTATCTCTCTTTTGCTCATTCTATAAAACCCATTACACATCTGAATGTCACAAAATTAACGTAGGAGACGAATAGTTTATCTCTGGAATAACTCTACCTGAATTGACCTCAGAGATGGCTACGCAGGTGGAAGGAGACATGACAGAGGATGAAATTGGGTATGTCATAGACGAGATCCCCTCCTCTAAGGCCCCTGCTGTGGACAGCTATCCAGCCGAATTCTATAAAAGTAATACATGTCTTATGGTTCCTCTCTTGCACAAGATGTTTAAAGAGGTGTGTGAGGAAACAACACCACTGTCAGAGGCTATTAAAGCTGGAATTGCCATAATTCCTAAACTTGAGAAAGACCCTTGGAATACTGCAAGTTATAGGCCCCTCTCCTTAAGTAACATTTGCATCAAGATACTGGAAAAGTAGTGGCATACTGATTGAGCTTTGGTCTGCATTTCTCTTCAGCGGCAAATCTGAGATCACTAGCATATGATTTATGGCAAGTGCGCAATGACGCTGAGAAGAAAATTGTGATCTCATTGTACACTGAGAAGGTTTCTGACTGGGTTGAGTGGGGATATTTATTTAGAGTTCTTGCATGTATGGGGATCAGAAAGGTCTATCTATCAGAATACGATGGCTTTACAGAGAACCCACAGCAGTAGTGGCATGTAACAGTCATACATTACAACCTTTTGAAATGAGTAGGGGGAACGCCATAGATGCCTAATATTCCCATTACGTTTTGTTCTTGCCCTAGAGCCATGGGCGATTGCTTTTATGCAGTCAGTAGACATCAAAGGTATACTCACCCCAGCAAGCGATGATAAGTAATTATTTTATGGAGATGATATTATATTAACTCTATCTAACCCTCCAACTTCTATCACACACCTCAAGCCCTGATATCAACATTCTCAGTATTTTCAAGTTAGCATATCAACTGGGGGAAATGTGAAGCCCTACTAATACACAGATCATCTACAGCAGCAATGTTAAAGTTGTACCCATTTAAGTGGAAAATACTGAAACTGAAATACATGGGAATTTTCTAGGTCTAGAAAATATAGTAGTAGATAATATGAGTCTTTTAATAGATAGGCTAACTTGTGACACAAAATGATGGTCTACCCCCTAATCTGTCTTTCTGGGTCAAGACTCGAGTGCAACAATTAATATTGCACTTCAATTAAATTATATATTTGCAATGCTACCTATGAAAATACCCAAGGCAATGCTAAATGAGTGATCAGCCCATTTGTGTGGGAGGCTTACATGCTGCTATAAAATGGGAAGAAAAGAGATGCCACATCTCACATTTTACTCAGTCATTTCAGTAAGCTCATATCTGTTGAACAGACTGTTCAATTTATGTAGTTGCTCCACTATGGGGCAATGGTAAGCTATGAATATAGCGTTATGGTCCCCTGCCAAGAGCTATACCGATTGTTAAAGGCCCTGAACCCGAGTTATTTAACAACCGATATAGCCAGAGGTAGAAGAGCTATAAGGCTATCAGGACGTTCTACCCACTAATAATAGAATGTTCTAAATTAAAAAGAGAGAAACAGAAAGACAAACATTGGAAAGTTGGAGCAGAAGGCTTATACCAGCCATTATAAGCATGGAGCCACTTCATTGTTTTCAATCGAGCTCTAAACATTCCAATGTTCTAATAGAGAATAAATAACTCATGTTGTCTGATTTAATTAACAAAGCAATACAAAATATTGAGAATCTGATAATAGACAGCTAGCTGATGACATTTGCAGAAGCTGATTCAGCCTTTAGATTGCGTACAGCCCATTCCTAGAGATACCGGCAGTTGTCACACTGCCTTGGTAAAGCTCTGGATCCTCAGCCAATTACTCTCCTGAACTCTAACTTGTTGGCACATTTAAACTTATTGGAGACTTACTAACTTGTGGTGTCAAGAATGTATAAAATCCTACTTGATATAACCTTTGCATACTGTTAGACCTGCCATCTTTGGTGTGCTTTCCCATGTCTTTTTGCATCTGACCACCTGTTTTTGACTGTGAACTGCATTTTATTTTTGCTGGTTTCAGAACTCTGGGCACTTTTCCACTGCTGACCAGTGCTAAAGTTCAAGTACTCCTTGTGTAAATTGTGATTGTAATTGGTTATTCATGATTGGCATATTTGACTTACTGGCAAGTCCCTAGTAAAGAACACAGTGTGTGCCCAGAACCTGTAGATCGAATGCTACTGGTTGGCTTGCAGCACTGATTGTCCACCCACATAAGTAGCCCTGCAACTGTGTTTCAAATCTGATATTTTTAGTGTCTGTGAGTGCAGTTTTAAACTGCTATGTTGACCTGGCAAGTGCACTCACTTGCTAGGCCCAAACCTTCCCTTTTTCTAAATGTAAGGCACCCCTAAGGTAGGCCCAAGGTAGGCCCATGGGCAGGGTGCATAGTATTTAAAAGGTAGGGTATGTACTGGTGTATTTTACATGTCTTGATAGCGAAATACTGCTACTTTTGTTTTTCCTCTATTGCATGGAGTATCTCTCCTAAAGGTTGTCAATGGAGCTACCTTGTAACCTCTTACAAGTATAACTTTCAATTGGGAAGGGATAGAGATTTGGAGTTTGTGGTCCCTGAACTCACAATTTAAAAAAATATCTTTTAGTGAAGTTGGTTTTTAAATTGCGTGTTCGAAAATTCCACTTTTAGAAAGTGGGCGTTTTCTTGCTTTACCATTCTGTTTTTCTGCCTGCCTATGGAATCCACATCTGGTTTAGACTGACAGTGGGCTGTTTGTGCATTTACTCCAGACAGTCACACAAAAGGAGCTGAGGTGTGCCCTGCATATCCTGATGACCCATCACCAGGCTGATGGGACTTCCGGAGCTAGAGTGGTGGGAGGAGTTTTCACTGTCACCTGAATAGGGCTGTGTCTGTCCTCACACAAAACTGTCTCCACCCCCTGTAGTGTGTCTGGAGCTAGGTCAGGGAAAGGCAGCGTCTTGTGCACTACAAAGACTTTCCTTTGAAGTCTGCCTACTTCAAAGGCAGAAACTGGTATAAGTACTGGGGCTGTGACACCATAACTTGGGAACACTTCTGGACTAAGAGGTGATTCTGCGAAGAAGAAGAGCTGGAGAAGCTGTAGGAGGGGAACTGACACTTTGCATGTTGCTGTGTTGTGCTGGCCTACTGCTTGCTGTTTCTGTCTTGGAGAGTGTAAGCACTGGACTTTGTTTTCATTATCCTGCTTGCCAAGGTTCTCCAAGGGCTTGTGCGTGCTGGCCTCCTGTCAAGAAGTCTCAGGGCCATCAAACACTTCACCTGCAGCCCCAGAAAACATCTGCTGGGAGCTCTGACCTGGTAAGTGGTGCCAATTCCAGTTCTGGGCCCTTGGAAGTGGCTTTGCTGCAAAGAACAGAAGAAAATCCATGCATCGACCTTCAACACCTGTTTTTCCCGCCACAGTCATGCTGTGCAGTTAAAAAAACAACGCATCACTGTGATGTGGCAGAAGAATTGATGCAGCGCCTGTCATGTAGCCCAAAGATTGGCACAGCCTGAGTCCTGAGAACCATGTCTCCGACGTCCGAACCACCCGCTCCAACTTCGACACAGTCTCCGCTGTGTGGCTGAAGAAATCAATGCATCACCTGCCACGTGGCTGGAAAATCAATGCAGTGCATGGTTCGCTACTGCCACATTGACCCAGTACGTCTGGATTTTTGAATCATCGCACCTGTGCGCCAAGTTCTTCATTGACTTTGCCAAGCGGTAAGGAACCAAGGCCGTGTGTCCGGAGATCGATGCATCACCTCCCCTCCCAGTAAGGAACCGACGCATCACCTCCCCTGGCAGTAAGAAACCGATGCATCACCTCCCCTGGCAGTAAAGAACCGATGCATCACCTCCCCTGGCAGTAAGGAACCGATGATTCACTTTGCTTGCCGGTGCCTCACCTCCCCTGTGCATGTTTTTTTCTTTGATTTTCAAGCATCCCATGTACTTAGTGATAAAAGTGGCGCATCCATAGTTTTCTATGACTGAACTATTTTAAACCTGATATCTTTGCTTACATATGGGGAGTTTTGTAATTTTGGTCTTGTTTTATTTAGATAAATATTGGTTATTTTTCTAACCTGGTGTGATGTCCATTTTTAACTTTTTCACTCTGTTACTGTGTGTGTATGTACAAATACTTTATACATTGCCCCTGAGATAAGCCTAACTGCTCGTGCCAAGCTACCAAGGGGCTGAGCAGGAGTTATCTTGGGTGTGTAATCCTCTTACCCTGACTAGAAGGAAGGGTCCCTACTTGGGCAGGGTGCATGCCACTGCCCACTAGAGGCCCCTATTTCTAACACATACTGAGTATTATCCCAATTTAAAGATGCAGACAAATGTTCTATATACCAACTAGGTCTGGTATATAATGTTAATCATCCTCTATAAATTGAGTCAGGACTAGAGACATACCAACCATAAAATGGGAAGGTAGAACCTTAATTTAAAAGGAAAACAAGTCAGATGATACAGGTGACACACTTCCCCCTGGGTAGAACGGAATTATTCCTTTTAACTTCTGGGCCCAGAATGTTGAATCATGCAAGCTGCAAATCATCTCTGGTGGGGCCCACCATGGAGACAAGCACCCTTTAATGGTGAGGAGCGAACCCTACGGTGAATCATGTGAGTTTGTGTCAGGAGTGCAGATCTACCTTTTAAACTCAAACTATTAAAGGTACGTGCATATATACATTGAGGCACGTTTTCTCTTTCATAATGAAGCTTTTCAGAAATGTTTTGTAAATGTTTTTTTCCTTTTGGTCCTTCGTAGGTCTTAGGAGGCCTAACAAATGCTAATCAGCCACCATCGCGGACAACTTCATATCATAGTGAGCTAGAACACTGTTGCCCAGTCTCCCCACTTGCAGGTATTTACTGGCCCGGGTAGGCTGCTGACAGCAAGCAGGGACAATCCATTACAAAGTTGGAACTGAGTCATTTGTCGTTGTAGATTTCAGTGAAAACCTTTGTGCAAAACACAGTTGGGGAAACAGCATAGTTGACCCAAGTGAACTGGTATCAGACAGGAGAGTGGTAAAATGACTGCCACAAAATTCACAGTCACGTTTTTACTGGAAGTTGTCTGGGAAAAGTGCAGAAAGTCCTATTAAAGATTACTGGTGGCCTCCCTCCCAGCAACGTGAGCCAGACTGTAGGCATGGGGGAGGAGTTCTTGACAGTGCACTGTCTGTTCACTTGCAGATTAACAATGAACAAAGTTTTGAATACTTACTTGCCCTCTCGTGGGTTCTTAAGAACAACACAAGCTTACTGATAGTTTCAGTACCATTGGTCGGTGCAAGACACAGATTTTACTGGTTATGAGAACAATATTTGTAACACTGTGTATTTACTTTGTACACAGAACATCGAGGATTTGAGAAGCAATATAAAGAGGAACAGAAGGAAGCACAGGTAAGATTGCAGAAAGTGGTCACTTTTTTCTCAAGTACTTCACAGTTAATTTTCTGTGTTTATGCCTGATGTTAGGAAGTTAGGAGTGGCACTAGACTAACATGTGTTGCCTGCTTTGACCCCAACTTTTCTGGTCCACGGAATTGATATGTGAGTTGGATTTATCAGAATGCAGCACACATCGAAAGAGGAAAAAACAAGGAGAAATAAAGATATTTCTCCTTGTTACCCCTTACATGGGAAGGCGTAGGATTTTGACGCATACCCAGGTCTACCAGTAATGGTGAATCTGTGAATGCACCAAAAACCATGGATGGATGCAGGGGAACACCCATGCTCAACTCGTGGAATGCCTCCCTGCGGCAGTGTAACACAACGCAGCGATTTGTGCTGCGTTACTGTAGATTTATCTAGCCACTCAGGTCCACGCAAGGTTGCCTTGCATGGCTTGATAAATATGACTTAGTAGTTGCCTCATCCTTGAAGCACAAGGTCGACGCAACTCAATGATAAATGCGCCCCAGGTATTTATATTTTAAAGTGCTTTTGCAAATGTTTAAGAAAAAACACCCGCACAATAAGGCAAAATGGACGACATTGTTGTTAAATGGGAAAATATGACAGGTCCGTTGAAGAGAAGAGAAAAATGTTAAGGTGAGCTTTGAATATGTAGGAAGTTGTAGAATAAAGGCCAGATGAAAAAATAACCCACGTTTAATGACCTTCAGGATGACGAAATTATGAAAGAACACCAAGAGAAGGAGGTAACTCCTGAAGATTTTCACTGTGACTGTAGGGATAAGAGATGGCAGGAGGGAGACAATTTTAGACTAGAGAACAGAGATAGGCATGAGTTACAGCATGAACGAATTTGAAGAAAATCTAAGAAACTATTGGCCTTGTTTAGAGTTTGACAGACAAAGTACTTTGTCGCAAACACACGATAGTACCCTACCTGCCAAACCCCCAGTCTGCCCTTCTCCTATAGAGACTGGCGGATTTTTAATTCTTTTAAGTATTTTGTCGAAAAAGTCCTGTTTGCTCGGTTGATGGATTATTTTCTCTGATGGGCCGACAAACTAGTGGCTGTTGGAAATCGACATTACACTATCTGCCATATTTAGGGTGGATGCCATAATGCTTTTTTTCCCCATGTACATCTCTGTCAGGAAAAACCTGGGGATGAGGGGCTGGATAAAAGTAAGTCCCCAGGATGTTGGGATAATTAAAAGCTAGTTTTTCAAAAACAAACTCCCACTGTGGGAGGGTCCACTAATCTCTAAATTAAGCTTTAAGTGCCTTGCCCAGATTAACATGATGTTGAATCTAGCACCAAGTTCTGGATTAAAATCTATGTCCCCAAGCTCCAGATGTGGCAGCTCAAGCCACTTGGATGCATCTCCTCCCTATCTAAAATACTGGGAAAGTAGGACGTTTCAAAAGATGAGAAAGCAGAGTAGGGCATGTAGATACAATATGAGGGAAGTTAGTGCCAAAAAATGTATAAGTGACAGATTTTGGAAGGACTGAAAATGTAATGTTAAAAGTTTGGGGCACTGAATACATGTGTTCAATGAAAGAACATACTGAATGAAAACCCAAACTAAGATTGCAGATAGATAAATAAAGCCAGGTGGGTGGATAGAGGAAGACAAGGTGAGGAACTGATAAGATTAAACAGGGAGGCCACATGTGCCAAATTGCTGCATACAATCTATTTGCAATACATTATATATATGGGAATTCCTCACCTACATACATCTATGTCTTCACACCTGTGCAGGAATTTATGATAACTATTTTATTGGAGACATCACATTTTCAACTTACCTCACTAGTAACTCTCTTCCACATGTCCAATTAAAGTTGTTTGTGCCTTGGATCCAACTAGTTTTTTGTTGCATCTCCAGCCTATTTGAATACAAACATCTCCTCATGCTCAAAAAGAAATAGCCAGACATTATTACAGCATCAGCAACCATCATGCATGGTTGCTGTCAAAATAGTGCCAATGAATCTTTCCCTTACCTAACACAGAATTGAAAGCGCTATTGTTTCCCATATTATCAAATTTACCGTAATTAGTACATATGGATAAATAGGCAAATTCCAAAATGGCAAATGCAGAGTACTTAAATATATATATATATATAAAGAGAAAACAAATCGTTAATGTAAATGAGCTAATTGTAATTTAAATGGATAAATGTGTTTGGTGTGTGGGGGCTGAAGACTGAAACTTGACTGCAAACTATATGTTCGTCTAAGTGGAAGGCATATTGTTTTTGTATACATTAGAACATGAGTTTACATGATACTCATAAATATTTGATCTTTGGGCGATCCTTAATGATATAAGTTGGTATAATGGATAGCCTTTAAACTGAGAGTATGATGTAGTGGTGGGAAGTAACTTAAAATCAAACTATTCTCATTGAATGTAATAAATCTGCTATCATTGGAATGTGCCACTGTCTAATTACACCAGATATATTACTACGCTCCTGTAGTATCACATCGGTACAATCAATGGTGGATTTCATGCATCTGGTGGGAATTGGCATGTTTTACATTATTTTAAGTCACTATCTCGGAATACTGCATTTACTTCCTCAGGGCAATAGAGTCAAATATAATCAGAATAGAATAGAAGAACTAACCATACTCCAGATTAAGATTGGTCCTCCCAGCCAGTGGAATTTTTTTAAATTGGCAGAACTCACGCTCACAGTGGTTCCTGTCAATGCATTGAAATTGTGCCATGCAGCTCCATCAACATGACAGTATAGTAAAGTACGCTTTCAATATCTTTTTTTAATTTAAAAAACAAAATCCTGAAGAGGTATTTTCTTTTTGAAAACAAAAAAAGCAATAAACCCCTGTACGTGGGACTTTTCTCCGATGGTGCGGGGGGCTCATGAAAATGTTTTTACTGTCACTTACCATTACATTTTGGATGGCGGTATGTGAAAGTAAAAACTGGCTCCTTGCCCATCACTCTTAATAGGGCAGGTGGAAAAAGGACAAACCTCTGATAGCAGTTGCTCCGTCAGACTGTTGGAGAAGTTTGTCAGTGGGGGAGAAGGAGTAGTCTAGGACAACTCTAGGTGAGATAGGGAACATCAGTTTGGCATAAAAGTTACTCTGTTGCCATTGCATCGAAGTACTCACTCTGACAAACTCTTCCACCAAACTTTATATCAGGGCCTGTATTTCCCGATATGCTGCTGGACTTAAATTTCTCTCTAAGAAAATAGTGTAAAACAAAAAGCAATGCAAGCTTGAGAGTGTATGGGTGCATACTACTTGGAGTAGCTCAGCGATACTAATGAGCATTTCAATTGGCACAAATTATTTTTGATTGCTTGTAACATAAAGATCTCTCAACCCGTTCTTCACTTATTCTGGATATCACAGTTACAACCTACTCGGTCTTTGAAATGTGCTGATGAGATCTATTGGAAGTATCGGGATCCTGTTTCTTATTCCTCAAAACTTTATTCCAATAGTTACAAATTGTTTGGCTTAGTGATTTAAATTGCAGTAGGCTCTTGGAGGCATGTGATCATGCCATTTTACTCAACTTTATGCACTATGAGGATCCAACCACAAGTTATATGCAGTCAAATATTAAAATAATACTTTAGTTCAGCCCATATCAAAATGGATTGATTTCTAATTTCAATTAAATTAAAATAACGTAAAAAAGATAAACAATGCGATATGCATACTAACAGTACAAGTTATAAAAGTCATAAATACTTTTCCTATTCTGGACAAAAAGGAACAATTAATAGCAGCATAATTATAGTGTATGAATAATCATTAAATTCAGAATATTTAAACACTTAAAAAGAGAGCTATACACCATCAGAACGTAGGCATGCATTTTTCAGGGACTGATGTATAACTTTGAGAGGGGGATGGATCTGAGTGATTAGAGAAAGTGGAGAAGTGGATGACATAACATAGTGGATCGTTGGTGAGAGATTGAATGTAAACTAGTGGATGGAAAGGAAAGTGTACAAGGAGCATGACAGGGAAAGTTGGAGCAAGGAATTGGATGTAAGTTAAATGATTGATTAATTTTAAGAGGAAGGAAGGAGTGAGGGCGTTTGGAACCCAGCTCCAATTGGTCAGTATTCAAATTTAAGTGGAGACTGAAAATGTGGTCAATACAAGTCAACTGAGAAAACAGATTTTTTTAATTTCTGCTTTTGATTTATTACATTATTTTGCTTTTATTCAAGCAATTATTATGTTAATTCCAATTCATCTAAAATTGTTGTCTCCTCCACATTTTGAGTAGCGCCTACAGTTCTTGCCTGGAGAGCTTATGGCTTTGGTGTACAAAAATTAGATTGGTAGACTGTTACCTTCACAAGTACATTGACAGTTACTTTTAAAGTTGGGTTGTGTCTTTCCCTATTCTTTAATAGATGGCATTGCCGGTTATGTTGTGAGTCTTCCTGATGAGTAGACATCCCAGGTTTTCCAGAAGATCAAGTGCAGGACACATCAGAAATAATAATGTAATATCCATTATTCTAAGAGAGAACACATTCGTAGGCTAAAATTAAAGCTTTCAGGTTGATTAAAGCAAACACAGTCGCATATACAGAGCACGTTTAAGCTACAAAGGTGATACATACGCGTTTAACACAGTTTCCATGCTTAAAGGGATAAGACTGGCCATATTCAAAGAGGAACTCAGTTTGCGCTGTTGTATTGCAGTGGAAAAGATGCTTTATAAATGGAAATTGATGACATATTATCAAACTAGCAAAAACCTATTAGGAGTAGAAAGACAAGTGATATTAGTATATAACAACGTCAAAATAATTTAATCAACCAGTTTTCTTCTAGTAGTGAGTGCAGTGCAGACACACAGCCATGAGCAAGCGAGCTACCAGACTAAAGAGCCTTTGCAAGCTCAAACCTTCAGTTACACATTTGAGTATACAGTAAGGTGCCCTCTTTGCTAGCACATTTTGGTTTGGTCATTGACAAAACATAAAATGATGGCCCCATGCTGAATGTGAAGCAGGGCCCCGAGTCCACCATATTTCGTGGATATTCTTTAGCCCCTGAAGGGTTAGGGGAACCCCCTGCACCACAGGGGCAGTTGTGGTCTTTGCTACTCCACGACTTCGATTGCAGAATTCCATCTCATACCAGATATAGAATAAAATGCATATATGGCCCCAGAAGAGGCAGATATGATATTACTGTACAAATATTGGTAGCTAAGGAACCTAGTCAATGCACCACAGGAAATAATCACAAGTTTGATACGCAAGAATTGTTGCCCACCTCAAGTGACCCACTACCAGTCGGTCACACTTTCGACATTATATAACAAGAAAATGAGAAGCAACCAGAATTTTCAAATAATAACAGCTACCTTTTTCACTGAAGTATGGAGAGAGAAGACAGACAAGCTAGTTTTTACTTGAAAGTCTTGTTTTCTTGTATTCTTTTATTCTTTAAATAGAAAGACGCATGCAGCCAAGGTGTTTCACCTAAACACAGGTGTGAAGATCTGATTAGAATCAAAGAGTATCTTTACTATGTGTGAACGTGTAAGCGGCGGTCTCTACAAATGCCATCCATGCCAAACATGGTGCATCATTTATACTACAAAGGATTCCTGAGCAATTCACATACACTTGGATTCAAATCAGACGTTGGCGCTTGTGCTCCAGTTTTTACCAAACACAAAGATGCGTCAGTATGACACTGATGGTCGCGGTCATAGCTTGACACATTTGTTTATTCAACACGTGATCTAATCGAGCCTATAAGAACCCCATGTTTAAGTGAAATGTGTTGGCTGCATGCGGCTTTCTATTTGAAGAAGAAAAGAATCAAAGAAAGCAAGACTTTCAGGCAAACATGAACTCGTCTGTCTTCTCTCTCAATACTTCAGCAAAAGAGTTAGCTGTTATTATTTGAAAATTCTGTCTGCCTCTCATTTTCTTCTTATATAAAGCAGATATGATATTAGTTGTCCTATCACATGTGATAAACAAAAGCTAATGACACAGGGCCCCGCACAAGCATATTTGGATCTTGGAGATACCAGCACCACAGCCATGAGTAAACCATGGAGGCAAGTGTATTAAGTGAAAAGTTTGGTTGAGTCTTTAACAATTAGTTATTAAACTGTTGATGGTAACAAGAAAGTAAAAGCAAATATATATGCAACTCAGATGATATGTGCTTACAAAGACCCCGAACATTTTGTGTTGTTTGTGAGCTTTAGAGACCACTAAAATCTACACCTATTTGTTTCTTGTTTAATACTTTCTAATTACTTTGAGAGAGTGTAACCTTTCTATTGTTGGCAACAAACCAAGTTATGCATAGAGAAGTGGACAACTCCTCGATTGCACATAAAAGTTTCCTTATCGATGGCCATTAGTGGGCAATAGATAGCAATATTTCTAGTTATTTGACTTGAAGTCCCAGTGTGACCTCCTCTCCAATGCAGCATGATGCACTCCACAGCCCTTGACTCTAAAGTGAGGATTTCTTTAAGCTTGGTCAGACTCAGCTTAAATTCTAGAAAGATTCTGTCTGTAGACAAGAACAAACAGAAGTTCAAATATAATAAATATATATTCTTACAGTATTTGAAGAAAATGCATCTTGGAGACACTGTAGAGTGGTATATTTATTAACAAATCAATGAAATACTGTGTGTTGTCTGCATTGACATAAAGTTACAAATTATAAATATAAACAACCGCACATACCTCATAGGACCCTCCCTTCATTCCCTCACCAATTACATATTCAGAATTCTTTAACTATAGTAGATGTGCTCCTGGAAGAATATTATATAAAGTTTAGAAATTTGTGTTAAACACTTGGAGTTGAAACAAGACACTCATCTTTTGTGACCAATGAAATCATGTTTTTATCATTCAAACTTTGTAAGTAAGATTTTCAATATTTCAGAAAATAATCTGCCCTCCAGTCTCTTCTGCAATAAGATTCAGAGTGTGAATAACTTTTTATGAGGTTCTGGGATTCATGTATGTTATGAAGAAACATTGAGTTAAACCAAAAGTTATTTGCAATTTCCTCCATTATGTCCATTAAAAAGGTATTGGACTAAATGTTCTTTGTTTATCCCTTGTTGAGATTGCTCATATGAAATGGAAAGTTCTCACTGTTAACGAAGAAATACGGAATGCAATATGTGAAACATGTTAATTTTTTTATAGGAGGACTACGAGTTGAAAAGTGTCGTATTCAAGGAAGAACATGCTAACGTAATTCAACTGTTGGAGCAAACGATTGAGGATCTCAGGACAAAAATAACAGAACTGGAAAAACAGTCTGTACCAATGGATATAGCTCGGACCACAATAGATCTGGGGATTCAGTGTGAAACGGCTTCACGTTCAGACTCACAGCATTTTGATCTTCACAAAGTTGACTTGAATGTACCGCCCAAAAGTATTTTGCTAGTAAAATCTGTACAAACATCACCAACAGAAGAATCTGTTTCACAAAAAGTGCCTTCCGCTGTTACACTGCCACAGCTACCACCCACACTTGATGGGGACAGTGGGGCAGAATCTGCTCTGGAATTATCAACTTTACAACCTCAAACTCAATTAACTTATTGCTCTGAAATAGCTCTAGTTTTATCTCCAAAACAATCCTTGTTGCAGCAATATTCGTGTCATCCCGTTGAAACTATGCAGGGCTTTCCTGCTCAGACATCTCTTCCAGAGACAGAAAAAGAGGCCTCTATGTCAGATACAGGACAATCATTTTTTGCATCTGCTTCATCTTCAAGTACAGAAATTGTACACAATTTTCCATCTAACTCTGAACTTGAACCCAGTTACCAGGATCTAAATTCTTACCATACAATAAATGGCACTTGCAGCACATCCTCTCCTCCAGTTCAGCCTGTCACAAGGTTGACTCCAGATCTGCTCGAAGGGAAGGATGTTACACTTCCTCCCCCGGCACCACCTCTGCCTGGCGAAGGACCTTTACCTCTGATGCCTTGTATGGGAGTCCCTCCTCCACCACCTTTGCCTGGAACTGAATATTTTCCTGCCCAGCCACATCAATATGGCATTGATATTCCTCCTGCCCCACCACTTCCACATAATTTAGAGTTTACAACTGTCCCTTCACTGCCACAGGCCCCTCCTCCTCCCCCTCCACCTCCACCTCCACCTCTTCCTCCTCCATTGCCTGGGTTATGGAATTCTAGTCCTCCTCCTTGTCCTCTATTGCCTGGATCTGTAGTTCCTCCTCCACCCCCACCTCCACCTCCACTTCCCCCTCCATTGCCTGGCTCTTTAATTCCTCCTCCTCCCCCTTTGCCAGGCTCTGAAGTTCCTGTTCCACCCCCTCCTCCACCTTTTCCAGGTTTTGGGGCTCCACCTCCTCCACCACCTTTACCGGGTCAGAATTTGGGGCCACCTCTCCCTCCACCACTACCTCCTATGTTACCTGGTTCAGGCAATGGACCACCACTACCGCCACCACCACCACCAGTACCTAGTTTGAACATAACAGCCTATCCTTATCCAGTCAGTGGGACTCTTGCTCCTCCATTGCCTGTATGTTTGTTTGCACTTGGAATGCAGCAAGATAGTCTTAGCAGGAAAAAGGCGATAGAACCATGTCGCCCAATGAAACCTCTCTACTGGACAAGAATCCAACTTCATAATAAAAGGTACGTTTTTACGCTCTTGATGCTTGAACTGTAGGAATTAAACAATTGTTATGGATATGTTACACTAATTATGTTTAATAAAAAATAACTTGTTTCTAACATAGTATTTCATACCAGAATTTAGAGATGTTGTAAATGACAGGTGTTACTATTGCCCAGTTTAATGGTGTTGGAATTAATAATCTTTAGTAGTGGGCATTCATGTTTTAGTTAGTTGCAGTGTTGTCAATTATGGTTGAACTATACTTTATATCATTTTATAATTAAGTTTACCTGCCCTTATACCTCCAAAAGGGGGGTTATTAAAAGTATTATGGAAAATGCACGCATCAGTTCTACGAGGGAAGGGTTGGTAGGGTGAAAACAAAATAGGAGAAGGTATTTTGTTAGTTACCTGGAAAGGCAGTGTTTATGTTTTCTAAGTGGCGAGAGTGCATAGCCTCTTCTGCTCACGTCGATGGTGAACAGGTAACTGTTTTAGTGTTTGGCAGGATACAGTTTTGGAAAATGTATACATGCATTGACTACAATCGTCGTCCTATGTACATCTATGTTTTACATCCCAGTAAAGACAGTTGCCACTCTTTGCAACTTGTACATTTATTATTCCATAAAATACATCTCAATCAGCTTGAAGAACATAAATTGTAATCCAGAAAATGTAGTGAGTTGTGGCAATAAAGTTTATAGGCAATTATGCACATCGTGACACTATTAATACGGGTATTCAGATTCAGAAAAAAATGAATATTGCATACCGTACGCATACATAAAAAGTACAACACCAATAAAACAAGAAATGAACACCTAATAGTTAAAATAATATTATTCTACGACATTGCACATTTGATTTTAGGAAATCAACTACTGCAAAGTACACTAATACTTTAGGAAGACTGTGAAAAACATAAGTCAACCCAACATTGTTTAGAAACATACTTTCCCAGCATTGGAATTAAAAATCATCTAGTAAATCTAACGTAAAATCTACAAAAGAAAGTGAAGTATAATAAGGGCTGATTGAATGTACCATCGCATGGACGTCCAGACATTAGCAGATCCAAACTGATGTAAGAGAAATTGTTAAAGAGTGTCCGAGCACTGTGTAGCACGGCCGTCCAGACATTAGCAGATCCAAACTGATGTAAGGGAAATTGTTAAAGAGTATCCAAGCACTTTATATCACACATTACACAGAGACAATGAGTCATACTTGTGTAAACCAGTCTTTAGCAAATGTTACTTAAAACAATGAGGATTACAAGGTGCAGGAATCACATATCATCCATACAAGTAGACAGTATATTTTAAGAGTGTTTGAACTGGAGAGGCACAAACTCTGGATTTATAATGTACCACTGTGGCTAAGTTTGCCATTACTAAAAAGAATGTATTTCTACCCCAAACTAACACTTTTTAGCAATGTTAGGATAAAGAAAGACTGGGAAAGAACATAAGGTGCCAACCCCAATGCCTTGCAGTTTGCATGCAGCTCTGCAAGTAACAAAAGGATCTATGCAACATAAGCAGTAGCCCACTGAGCTATCTACATAAAATACAGTTCTGTGATCTGCATAGAACATGTTCTTTGCAGCAGGCATATTACGCCTCTGTACTAATTTATGATGAGTCAGAACTGCCACCAAATAAAACTTGATTTCTCTCCAGCAGGAACAGTAATCAGCAGAGTTATCTTGACATTTTTATTGTTGCCTGGAAATTGTACAACACACAAGGAACTCTGCAGTGGAGTGGATGCTTTTGAACCCATAAGTTATTTCAAAACACAGTGCCCCCTTAGGTAAGTGCCAGGTGCGACTGCACCGGTCATACCTTCCTAGAGCTAGCCCTGGGCATGTCCATTCGTCCTGATCGAAACCCAGAGTAATAGCAACGCTGACTTGATAGAGTCTTCCAAATAATGTAACCCTAATGACATGAATAGTGTGGGGTGCTAGGGGGTGCAGACAAAAGACATCTCCAGAAATTGTTCTCTTCAATCTGTAATGCAGAGCCCTTATCGTAACCCCACACTCCTACCTATGGGCAGCAAGAGGTATATGCTGACTTTGATAAATTTCCTACAAAAGAATCAAACATTTTCCCAATTTCCTTTTGTTGATAATTCGTGTAAACAAGCCACTAATTGCAAACATTTCTAGCGACGAAACCCAATTTTGTTTTCCATTAATAACCATTATAAAAAAAATGCCAAGGTAACGAAAGTTAAAAACCTTTACAAGACTACTATTATCAATGGAAAAAGTATGTAGTTTTGAGCGCCGTGAGCCAGAGGACCTAACTTGCAACTTAACAAAATTTGTGCTTAGACCTTAACTAGTCATAAAATCTGTCAAATAAACCACTAAATTATGTAGAGCCCTCGGTGTTCGAGCCAATAACACTACATCGTCATCATATAGCAACACTAGCACGGACTACCTCCAATCACCGGTACATCGAAACTGTGTTCTATAAATAAGAATGAATATTACTAATATATAAAATAAACAATAAAGGGGGTATTTAATACAACCTTGGAGTACTCCTCTTTGAAGGTAGAATGAGACTGTAAGCTCCCAGCTAGCATCAAACCTCACTTTGGCAGTAAGGTTGATGTGAAAATGTTCCGAAAAAGTGACTAGTGCTATATCAAGACCTAGCATCAATAATAGGTGCCAAAGCTTAGAGCTAGTAACTACACAAAGGCACTTGATAGGTCCATAAAAGCTAAAAACAGGCTATTGTTTTTTGCAACAGTATACTTGCCAACTACGAGGTTTAGGTTGAGGCATTGCAGTGCTTAATTTGAGCAGGAGCTTTCCGGTGCTGAACACCGGCACTTAATTGGTTTCCGGTGCTCGGCACCGGCACCTAATTGTCAACACTACACTTAGGGCAGTCTGCCACAAGGTGGCGCTGCTCATGTAATTTAGAGAGGAGCAGTATTACAGCTCCTTAGGGAAACAATATACATTAAGAAAGTACTAATACCTGCCCTCCCAACCATTCCTTTAGCTTTGGGGACCTAGAATAATCTTTACTATCGCATTTACATGCTAGAGAGAGGGTTAGTAGTTGTTTTGGCAGCGATGACAGGGGTGATAGGTGGTGCAAGCTGCAGTGGCCTCCTGGTCAGAGCCCTGGCACTTAATATTTTACAAATTAAGCACTGAGGCATTGCTCTAAAGTGGCAAGGCCCTCACTCAAACCACGCTGACGTTCATTTAGAACATTTGTTTTAATTTGGTCCACTCCCGTACCCTGTTAAAAATCACTCAGGACTTGGACCGACGAATCTGTGAGTAAAATAGGCCTATAATAGCGCAGTTCCATTCTATTACCTTTTTTAAATATAGGAACTATAATGGAAGTTGACCAAGAAAGAGGAAAATTCCTAGTGACACAATGGTTAAAAAATGAGTCAGAAAAGCGACCCATATCTCCGAATTACTTTTAGGGAGACAAGTCGGGTCACTGTTGGTTCGGGGGACTAAAGCAGTTTTTCCCAAACTGTGGGTCGTGGCTCACTGGTGGTCCACCAGCCGAATTTTGGTGCATCGCAAAAGCCCACGCAATAAATAAAGAAGTCTTTCAATTCTGTATTTATGTTGCCACATTTGCTGCACTTTAAAGACAAATCGCTACTCATGTTTTTTTGTAACAAGAAAAGTTAAGAACATTATGTGGCAATCTAGCTGGGCACAGTGAGAGTTAAAGAAAGGGCTATAGCATGTTCATTTTTAAAATGCGAACTGTGCACATTCAGCAGTTAGGAAAGCAAAAGTGAAATACATTTTATGTAATTCTGAAGTGTGCTAAAATTTCCCCACATTATGATTGGTGTGCAATATAGTTTTCTAAGTAAAAATTTAGTGGGCACGTCAACGGAAATTTTGCTCACTGTAAATAACAGTGTGCTAACACACACTGATTTAGTTAAATTAATAAAACCACCAGCGTCATGTCCATTAAAGCTAGGTGGATTGTGAAAGTTTGTAATTCTAAAAATTGCGTTGTGTTCCTAAAACGTTTGCAAAGCACTGATCTGAAGCCATAGCTAGTTCGTAAAAATTTTTTATATAGTCAGTGTGGATTCAGTACAAAGAAATTCTATCATGGCAAATAACACCTCAACTGTAAATAGATTGCAAATGAGAAACCCAAAATAGAAAAATCACACACCAATACAAAGACACACCAGCAATTTATGAAGATGGAGCATATATTTATGAATATTTAGAGATTGTGATAATTGAAATCCACCGGAGGGTTCCGGAGATACAGATTTTAGATGTTTTTATCACAACCAAGCAAGCATCAGTCAACAAAAAGTTTGTAAACTTTTCAAAAGTTAGTGCGGGTACTCCGGCCCGAGTTGGGTGACCAGATCCAACAGGGACAAGGTCAGTATGGATGTTTTGGACAGTTACCTGACCACTAAAGTGTTTTCAGAGCATGTTTCAAACTCGACAGCACAACCTCTATAGAAGTCAATGGAGTGGTCCTGATACTAAGAGATGCAGGCAAAGATGCTCAAAAGGATGCTCGATGTGGTGCAGTTGATGGGGGTGTCTTGGTTGTGGTTCCTCAGACCACGGGTGATGTGGGGTGACTTTTCCCATGGAGATTGGAGTCCCTCGAAGTCCTCTATATTGCAGGAGTCGGACAGCCGGTGCTGCATTACTGAACACCCTGCACTGCGGTTGGATCAAATCTCTTTGTTGGTGGCTGGTGTCCTTTTGTGAACTGCAAATTCAAGCTTGGACAGAGCTCTTGGGTCCACCAGACTTGGGTGCCGGTTTTGGCTATTTTGGATATACTCTCTGTAGTGCCCGGCGACTGGCAGTAGAAAAACGTCTGCAGAGGCTACCACTTTGTGCGTTTGGGCTCTTTCTGCTCTTGTTGTCCTGGAGCTGGTTCCAAAAGATCAGCAAACTGCTCTTCGGAGTCACTGGTCTTGGTGAAAATAGGAGGTGCAACCTCTTGATGGTGGGGCCTTTCTTTGCACAGTTTAAGGGCCGCAGGGCTGTCCTTCTTTGGTCCTCTTTTCTTCCCCAACATGATCTGAAAGGCAAAGTGCCTGGGGAACCCCATTTTTCCCAGGAAAATGCACTGAGGGGACCACACTGTCACTTACCAATGGGCTACTGGGTCCACTCCTCTGTAGTGACAAAGTTCCTGTGATGTGTGCCATCCGGCTATCCCAGAGTGTCCCATTCGTGCCCTCTTTGAGATGGCTCAACCCTTCCTTGGGCGTCAGGAGTAGGGAAGCCCACCCTAGAGGTATAACTACCAGTGGGAAACACGCCCACAGGAAAACCGGCTAGGGCACTGATTTCCCCTTCCTTGGTTCTGTCTCCTAAGTGTCTGCAGGAACAAAAGGCATCCTGCTCAGGGATGTTGTTACAGTGGCCCTTCAAATGCAGCTTCACCTTTGAAGCCTGCGTTTCGGGTTAAAACCCTGAATGGCCATCCTAGGAGAGGAGGCAACACCTCGCTCTGTGGCAACTGCTTTGTTCGCGGGCTTGGGAGTCATTCACACACCTCCCCAGGCGGTCAGAAACCCATCTCTCTGTCAGTGCATTTTGTGAAGTAACTGGGCTTTCTAAAAGTTGCTCAACTTTAATAGTGACTTTAAATCTGGCCTGGGCATCAGGACAGATTTAATGTCCCCATTAATTTGATACCTTACTTGACTTGGTTAGGTGGTCCTATTCAGAAGTTAGCCAATGGGGCTCCTAATCCTTCCACAGCAAAACGACAATTTGGAAGTGTTGCTGTTGAGACACATGGAAAATAATATGTCTTACTTAGTGATATATAGCTCCTTGCCAAAAGACTCTCTAGACCTTCATTAGGGGAGACTTACCAATATTACTTAAGGGAAGTGGTGGATTTTCCATTGGGTGTGATAACAAAATCGAATTTGCAGTGTCACACACTGCACTGTCAGTCTGCAGTGGCAGGCTGGGGTCCATATTGTCTCCATTACATGCAGAGTGGACAAGCAGTGCTGCATCCGTGGATAAACACTCTGTCTTACATGCTCTGGGCACCTGGGTACCATATACTAGGGACTTATAAGTAAGCCAGTGATTGCCAATGGGTGTATCCAATTCAACATAACTTGATGTAGGATTAGAACACCGGCACTGAGGTCTGGTTAACAGGCCTCAGTGCCCTCTCCGAGTTGAAAAGACTAGCAGTACCATTCCCATGAATGTGGGGATGAACATGCAAAAAGATGCATTTCTTTACAATCAGATGAGCATGATAGTCCAACTGGCAAGTTCAATTTAATCAGGGAGTCCATACATTGTGAGGTCTTAGCTAACTGCCATGACATTACTTTTGACATTTGGTAGTAGCATATATACTTTGTAGTTGCGAACTAAGGGGTGAGGAGGCATTAAAAACAAAGTTGCTCCAAAATTAGTAACCATAATGTTAGTACATATAAAGTACTTCAAGTCCAGAGTCACAAAAATATAATCAATAATTGAGGCGCAGCCATATCCTAGGAAAGTAGGGACTAAATTAATTGTCTGAGAATCAAACTTGTGTATATTTACCATATCATGTTTAGAAATAAAATCTCCTAATAATTCCGCCCCTGGGGTCCACACTTGTAATTGATTCAGTACCCTGAGGGTGGCCCACTAGGGTACATAGATCAAAAGAACAAGTTCTAACTTTGGCAAAATTCTAAATTATCAAATTGGGGAAATCCTGTGTTTCTAGTAAATTTTACACAAAATCAAAGAGCATTAAAAAATTTAATTATTCAGATTGATAAGTTCTATATTATAAAAATTAATTAAATACAATTCAGACTTGTTCAGGTCACCTATCAGACAAACGTGTAAAGCATTGTATTTGAGAACAATTGGCAGAATGTTAACATTGAATAACCTTGGACAAGGAGGTGAGGCCCCCTATCACTTTGCCAGAATTGGATGCAATAACTTAGCTACTAAAACAGATGTAGCCATCAATAAAAAGGTAGCCCGTGTCTCTTGTAACAGCATTATATCAACATTTCTGAGCAAAGATACCCAATCAGCTTGACTCAACTTAGTCCTAAGCCATGCAACATTCCAGCTGATGATATTTACAGAGCCTGTGTTTAATTTCACACAAGTTAAACCTTAGTTGGTGCTTCTGCATCAGGACACTCCCTATCAAAAGGAGAGGAATCGGAACAGATTGCTGAAGTCAGTCTAACATCACATTCCAATGCAGAGGGTAAAATATGTTTTTGAAGAATAATTTTGTGTCCTTCCGTAATGTGATGGTGTGGAACAGTTATATCCCGTTTCATTGAGGGACATGACTGTCTGACAACCAACCGGGTCCAAAGGTCTGTAAAAGTAGCCCAGTGATAAAGCAACAATATTACTGAGCAGGGTTGAATTGCTATTTGTGAAGTATAATAAATTTCTAGCATAAACAGGATTTCCAAAGTTAATGACTACACAATAGCCATCATAAGACTTGGGGAAGGGGCGTACGTACACAAGTGACCCTTCCAACAGAAAGAAGTTGAGCCTTGCTGTGCAAATGTAAAGCTTTATATGCAAAAAGCCAGTGGGTGACTTTATTTAATAACTGCTCTGATCTTAATGTAAAGTACAGCCTTCATTGAAGGCATGTTAGCTAAAAGGAGAACAAAAGGACAAGTGGATGGGGATACATTAAGTGATCCAAGCATAGCTTATTGCTTAGGGCCAGAAAGGTCAGAAGTTGTAGGTAAACTTACCATACCCGGTTCGTCCTTTCTATTGGGCAGAACCCCATTGGTTACAATGAGAATACAATCTTCAACAGCATTAGAAAACCGGCTGGTGGCAGTATTAACAAACCCATAACTATTTGTATTAACAACTGTGCTGCACCCACAACAAGAAGGAACTGCTGCAGGAATAATAGGAGATGAACTTGCTAAAATCTTAGAAGGAATTATTACAATAGTATTATTAGAAGATAACAATTTCGGGCCCACCTTCTAACAGTCAAGTTTATAAAACATCGGGTGCAATAGGTTCTGCATAATCTCAGTCATCCTGTGACATAGGTTACCCACCCAAACAGATAAAACTTACTGGCCTAAAAATGATTGCTCTGCTGTAGTTACATCTTTAGTGTTGCAATTGGGTCCTGCCCATTCAGTACTCCTGGAGTTTTTTTGTTTTTTTGATCACGCGGTGGACTTTTACTGAAGTAGTGAGATTTCACTCCAGGTGTTTCACCCATAGTAATCACATGTTAAATGCACTGCATGTGTTTACCGCCAGTGTCTGCCTTTAACGAGTACCATAGACCATATAGCAATTACGTCTGTGTTCATTTTAAGCAAAGCTCTAGATGTGCTCATTGCCATTTTGTCAAAAACGGTAGCTAATGTTCTAATGTTTTTGTTATTTAACATGACGATTACGGGTGGAATGATTTCTCCAAATATGTCTCCTGTTAATCCTGCTCCAGTCTCTCTCAGCATTTCACTTGTTTCTATGTGATGGTGTCATTGTTAATGCAGCTAAGCTTTCTACATGATACATTTTAGGGATTATTATGCCTAGGTAACAAATACCTTCCCAGTCTGTTGACAACAAGACATAAGTATTTAAGTCACAAATATAGTAAACTTCAGGATTTGCATTGTCATCCCCCTGCAATATTTGCCATGATACCCCTGCTAGTTCAAATGTGAGTTCGCAACTACTGATTCCTACATGTCTAGTCTGTTTAAGCGTCCTCCTTCTGTAAATGAAACCTTTCCCTTTGTGTTGGCTTTCTAATCTCAGTTTTGGATACACCATCTTTTTCTAAAATTCATTCTCCTCTTTCTTCCAAACGTTTTCTAAAACATCACTACTCTTATCACTGATTCGGGTTATGTTAGCTTATCTTTCTTCTAAAGCCATTATGTGTATCTTTTCCACTGCCCGCATTGAATAGGTTAAGTTATTCTGGCAAACATTTACGCTATCTATAGACCTATGCTGGAAGAAATAATACCAGGCAGTGTCCATTTCTTTTGCTTGGAACTCTAGACAGTATCAGATCATAGTTGGAGTAAATGTATTCAAAATATCCTCTTCCGTAAACTAAAGTAAGCAGGATGGTACATGAAACAGCATAAGACAAAGGCATGTGGTTATATGTTACTTCTTTTGAAACTCATGTAGTTAAGTGTGCGCAGACATAGCAGTCCTTAGCATCCATAGCATTAGTGTATTCCTGAACTAATCTAGAGTATACATTTGCAGAGAAATCATCTTTCTTACAACTCACAAAGGAATATCTAACCTGATCCTCTAAGCTAAGATGGGTATGGGGTTTAGTAAAGTTCTTAATATTGTTTTCTATCTCAGGCGTCAAATAAAATCCTATTAGTAGTATGGAATTGTTTATTACTGTTATTACAAACACATAATATATTTACACTTATTTCTAATGTAGCACATTTCTCTCTGAGCCAGTTTCACTCTTCTTGAGTTCAACAGTTTGTTTTTCTTTTTTTCTTTAATTTATTAGTTTTTTTAGAGTTAGGCTACTTGGCAGGCAATCCTCTGTGTTCTTCTAAAATGTTATCCCTATTCTTCTACTGCTCACAAGTTCTAGGTTGATCTTTTGTAAAATAAAATACTAAAATAATAATGGTGTAACAGCACATTTCGTTTTGTTGTTAATTTCTTTATGGTCTATTCTTTTTGCTTCTTTCAAAACTATTTTTCCCCTTTAAGTGTTCACATTGTTCTCAAGGGGGCTCCAGCAGTTCAGGACTGGCTTTGGACAAATCTTTGAAGTTGACATTCAATGCTGTGCTCACGTAATATGACCATTCAGGTGCTGAATACCTGCGACAAGGCAGCCTTGCTCTTTTGGAACTTCTCAGATATTTTTCTCTTTATTCTTTCCCACTTTCATCACTAGACTCAGTTTCTTCAGGTATTGTCTCTGGTATTCATGTTATTGATGAGTGTTTTTTTCTGTGCATTTATGGTGATAGCTTTGCAGCCATTCAGCTTGTCAGATCACTCTTTTTGGTTAGGGACTTGTTCATTTTCCTGGATCTTCTATTTGTGCAGTTGCAGTTTCAGCTCCACTTTTGTTCTGAAGAGAAGTCTGCTTCTTTTTCGTTAGAGACTTCTATTCCACTCTGTGTTATTTCGGACACTTGGCTTTCTCGTTCAGTTGGTTGATCTTCACCCTTCTTTTCCTTCTGCTGTTGCTCAGCCAACGGTGCTCCTGGTTTGGGTGGTCTCTGAGAAATTGGTGCAGTCACCAGTGCTCTTCTTTCAGGATCATAGACCACAAGTGTGTCGTCTGGATTGCTCACCTTCTTGGTGTGTGAAGCATGAATCTAGTTTGCAATCCCAGCACACTTTTAACAGCAGTATTTCTTGTCAGAAGGGGCCTTCCCATTTGGGCTCTAAACAAGTCTTCCAAGCGTGCTTCTTGATCACGACCCAGTCTCCAGGGCTGAGGTCATGACCCTGTTCTTGATGCGTATCTTGAGTGGTTGCTGAAACCTGATGAGAAATAGAACGGACCACATTAGGCAAAACTTTGCAGTAATCCAAGAAAATATTGTCAGTGATATTCAAAAGAGCATTTGCAGGAGCAGCTGGTAATCTCATGCCCCTTCCACCAGAATAGTCCTGTCTTCCTGTCTGGAGTACTTCGAATACTCATTAACGCCAAGGGTTAAGCATCTGGCCATTTCAGAGAGGTTGCCGCACAATCGTTTTCTAATTGATATTTGATAGTCTCATTCACTTGTTCAACTATTCCGTAAGCTTCAGGTCTGTAACTGCAGTGTAGTCTTTACTCAATTTGTAATGTGGTGCAGATATTTTTTAGAAATCAGGTGTTGAAATGTGTTTCTCTATCTGACTCAAGAGAAAACGACATTCCATACCTAGGGATCAGTTCATTCAATAACAGCTTGGCTACTGTGAGATTGTCATTTCTATGAGTTGGGTAGGCCTCCACCCATCTCGAGAAAAATGTACACAGTGACCAGGACATTTCTCAGCCTGTTGTAAACTGGCATTTTGATAAAATCCATCTACATCCCATTGAATGGTCCACCTCGACAAATTTCTTCAGCAAACATTCTGAATCTTGGATTAAACCAACTTTACCTGAATAGCCTCACCATGCAATCCCTTCCTAAATGTGTGTACCAATAGTAATATCATGTCATTGGAAACAACAAGCTATTGGGCAAAACTGGTGTCCCATCAGCTGGTATCCAAATGTCGTTTGCAGTTTTCTCACAACCTGCTTTTATTCATTCAATTGGTTCTGCTTCTGAAACATTTTCCTGGACTCGTTTCAACTAACAGGTGTCTGTGACTCTCATCAACATTCTAAATGAACTCTCTTCTTTGAACTCACATGTAAAATTTCCATTAAATGTGCAGGCCAACAAAGCACAATACCGTGCCACTGAATCTGCGTATCTATGGCAATATATCCATTCCCACTTTGGTGTCCTGCACACTTACCCACAGCTATTTCCCTGGGCAACTGCAAAGCTTCCAACAGATTTTTAACATGATTTCTGTTCCAAATGGGAGTGCCTGAAGAAGTTAGAAAACCTCTATGCAACCACAACTGTCCAAAATCATGGGCCACACCAAACCCATACAGGTTGTCTGTAAAAATAGTGACTCTCAATTGTGCAATTAAGCTGTAGGCTCTAGTAAGAGCAATTAATTTGGCAACATGGGGTATGGTGATTCTTTGAATCCAGGAAGCTTCAATAGCGTAATTTATGGTGCACACTGCATATGCTGCTCTTAGTGTAACATTGTTACCTAGTAAACATGAGCCGTCTACAAGCAGTGCATGGTCAGGCTCAGTCATGGGTTCATCCTTAATATAAGGTCTTGGTTTGGTGCGTAGATCCGGGATAACATCTAGACCGTCGTGTTCGACTGCATCACAGTCAGCATCATTAATAGGTAACAAAGTTGAAGGGTTCAGTACAATGCATCTTTGAAGAACTAAATTTTTGCAAGATAAGATAATCTGGTGATATTTAGTCAAATAATAAGTCAGGTACTGAGTCTTAGTTCTTGTTAACAATAGCTCCACAGAGTGAGGGACCATAACAGTTATAGGGTATCCCAACACTATGCTCTCACTCTTTCACAGACTAGCGATTACTGCAGCTACCGCTTTTAGACAACCAGGAAGACCTGCAGCTATGGGGTCAAGTTCCATTGAGAAGTATGCTATTGGTTTTCCGGCAACACCATGAACCTATGTGAACACTGAGAGAGCACACCCATCTCTCTCACTACAAAATAATACAAATTCTTTTGACTAATCAGGCATTGCTAGGGGAAGGGTGTGACACAATTTGTCTTTCAACTCTAGGAACACCATTGAGCATTAGTAGTCCTATGGGATCGGATCTGACACAACCTTACGTGTCAACCTCATTAAAGGTTTTGACATTATGGAAAGGTTTGGTATCCACTGCCTGCAGTAGCCGACCATCCCTTTTGAGATTGTGGTGGATTCATCTGCCAGATGGCTTACACTTTCTCTGGTAACACCTTTCTAGCTCCTTTCACAAGGATATGTCCCAGATATTGAACTTCTATTTGACAGTACTGCACCTTCCCTGGAGACAATTTGTGTCTATTTTCAGCCAGGTGGTTTAACAAAGCAATGGAGTCTTGTTTACAAGCCTCTCACGTCTCAGATGCCACAAGCAAATTGTCAATGTTTTGGACAAGAGTTGATTGTTGGGCATGTGTAGGGTTTCCAGACTACTCTTCAGAATCTGGTTGAAGGTAGATGGACTCTCTATATACCCATGTGGGGCATGACACCATGCTAATACCTTCTGTTGGAACACAAAGGAGAAAAGGTACTGGCTTTCTTTGTGCATTGGTGCTAAGAAGAAAGCTTGGCACAGGTCAATCAATCAATCAATGATCTTTATTCGGGTATTTAAAAATATCCATAAAAGAAGCATGTTATAAACAGTCCAACTTCCATTTTGAATTTAGACAGATGTACACATATACACATATATATATAAAAGATGATAAAAACCCAATAATATTAACACAGGTCAATGAACGTAAACCATTCTACAGTACACAGGATCTGAAAGAATATGGTGGCTGGATTTGGTACCACGGGAAAACATAGAATAACTATCTCATTTATCCTTATCAAATTCTGCACTATTCTATATTTCCCATTGGGTTTCTGCAAACTCAAATCACCTCTACTCCATGAACCATGTACATACATTCCTCCTTCAATTTCTCTGAGTGAAAATGCTGTAGTCTCGCCCTCACATCCCTCATCTTGTTTCCTTGCTATAGCATCCTCTCTCTTCTTCTTCTCGTGTTTCTGTGCTCATTTCATTTCTAGTTTCTCAACTTCACTCTATTTTCTAATGCATTTGACCAATTCTGAAATGTGTAAACGCATTCTTGAAATTCTCATGTTTTCCAATGCTGGGTCATCTAATTGAACTCTGTAGCTTCCTCGCAAGTGAAATTTTTCTCGAGATCAATCTTGTCTTTTGGGGCCACTTCTGCCAATTTATCGTACACTATAGCTGCACTTCGTATGATTTCTTTACACAGGTAAATTAGTTCCTTTCTTTGGTATTGCTCAATATGTTCAAATTCGAAGCATCACCTTATTATTACACATTCCATCTTCACTTGGGCTTCATTTAATGGTTTTCCCTTTCCGTGTCCTGTCTTTCTACTCCTGCTAGTCCTTCTACCCATACTGTTATATATTCCCCTCTGTAGAAGCATTAACGTCGGCAGAGGCAACAGAAGCTGGGAAGACTAAGGTCCCTCCATCTATCAGTTATTTTACTGTCTGTGGGGGTCTCCACACAACAATCTGAACATTTTGTGAAATCGGGATACATCCTGTGGTAGGCACACCTCCAACGACGCAATAACTCTGGGCACTAGCGGGGCATTTACAGGAGTTATCTGGGCGGTAGTATGTATTCCAGTTGTATTGGTTATCGTTGGAGCTGCAACCTGTGGTCATACCACAGTTGGTGGGACAATTTGGACTACCTGTGCAGGTCTTTCAGTCTGGAGTAAACTTGGATCTGCAGGAGCAGTTGCCATTGTGATGCTCACAACAGCACTAGGGTCTCTTGGAATAATAGGAGCCATATATGGTGGTGTTCTCAATGCTTACATCTGTTTTAAAATTTCATCCCCGGAATCTGTGCCTGAATCATCCTTAACTTTCTTTTGGAGATCTTTCTCTTTTCCCTCATCTTGTGCAAATTTCCCTTGTAAGTTTCAAGAATATTTGTATTAAAGGTCCTGTATCTAGAAAAACTCAATGCTCCCTCTTTCTCAGTAATTGCTTCACTGGCGAAGCCTAGAACAAGTGTGTAACCCATGTTCAGTTGTCAAAAAATGAGCAGGCGTACCTTCAGTAGGTGCTTCTTTGCTCTTCTGTACCAGTATAGTAACATGTCCTATGATTAAATTCTTCAAAACTTTTCATTTTTGCAATACACTGAGAACTGAAATTTTTATCACAATCGGTTGCATAGTGGTTGGGGATTTATTTGGTAGTCCTGCTGCCATGATCAAAATGAAGTCAACCCGAAATACGTATAACTTAAGATTGAGACCACTGGGGACCAGAGGGATGGACAAAGCAAGAGGACACAATGGATAAGGATAAGTCCAAAATGCAGTAGCAGGTTGGGTGACATTTTCTGTAAAGATGTAAAGCAATACCAGGTGCACAGGGGTATGGAGCAGCAGCAATAGCATTGGGAATGGCAGAGAGAGCCAGCACTTTAGTAGCAAAAGTAGGAGCATTGAAGCAGGTAGCAGCACCAGGCTACGGTACAAGTACAGAAAAATGCATTAAAGAGGCAGAAAGACTTAGCTAGCAGACATTTTTCCAAACTAGTGAGGGGTTAGTAGCATGTACAGTGCATGCTATTCAATCCTGCTCCTTAAATTCACTCTTCCAAAAGAGGAATAGACTAAAATATCACAGCTTTAGCTCCACAAGTGATAATGACCTTTTACCCATCTCCATGGACCTTAGAAAGGGATTGTGAATCAGATATCTCAAACCTCTGAGAATTGTAGTTCTCATTTAGGGAGACTTTTTCAGGTTTTCAGAATCAGTACATTAGCAAGGCAAGAAGGAAAATATGGATTGAGGCTGGTGCTAGATTGCAAAACCCTGCTAGTCAAGAGATGGTGCCACCTATTATTTGAACTCTCTTTGACGCTAATATAAAATACTATTAGAGGCCAACGGAAACAACCAGACTGCAATATTGATATAGAAATAGATAATAGGTCAAGAGACAGCTAATGGAGGTAGTTATATGGTAGGTTGGAGGAAGAAAGTAAGGTTGATTAAGGTTACAATTGTAGTGTGATTATTTAATGTTACAATCTAGTGTATAATCCTTTGTTTAAATTGTATTTATATGTAGTAGAAACAGTTTGTGCTATTTAATTAGTGCTATTGGTATTTAGAAATATAATATACAAATAGTTAGTTGTATGTTTGTAATAAATAATATTAATTTCATAATTTTATAGAACAAAGACATGTAACATATTTTTCAAATTTTATTTGTTTTCAAAGTTTATTTAATGTGTATTTTTTAATTTTTAAACCTACTGTTGCGGGGTAGGAGAATAAGCAGGGAGACTAGATGGGGTTAGAGAAGGTTTTATTGGGCTTAATACATGCTTTCGGAAGGATAACGGTCTGTAGTACGGTAGAGGCGGTTCTGTGGCTTTCTCTGGTGAGACACGGTCCCTCGGCGAGGTCCGCCCCCTCCGTTTCCACTCCAGCGCGATGCCGTTAGGTGTTTTGGGATGCACGGTGGTACAGCGTGTAAAGAAAAAGAATAAAGGGGCTCGGCATGAGTGTGGTGTACAATAACTGCTTCGTAATAAGGTTGGGTAAGTGAGGAGTCACACGGTGCCTGTCACTTCTAATTACGTGAGGACTGGTGCTCAGGGTAGGGATACTGGGAAACTGGGGACTCAACAACTAAGTATGTGGTCTTCCCCTTCTACCCAGCCCGTGATATGCTCGCGTACCTGCGAGAGCCACACTCCTCCAGGAGTGTGGCTGGGCGACACACGGGGACGTTGGCCTCCTGGCTCCTGGGGATTCTGCAAGCTCTCCGTCACTGCCTTTCCTCCGGTTTCCTTCTCCTCCGGTCTGTTCTCTATGCTCCCGGCTGCTCCGACTCCTCCGATGTTCTGACACACGCTGTCTGCCTTCTTCCTGAATTTGAAGGCCAAGCCCCCTCTTCGTCATCACTTGGGGCGTGGTTTAGGGAGAAGTCTCCCCAGTTAAAGAAACAGTGTCCTTTTCCTTCCCCTTCGTGGAGTGGCTGTATATCCGGGTCGGTCCAGTGGTCCTGCTGCCGAGAAAAGAGAGGTGAAACGGAGTTGGTCACATAACCCCAGTCATCAAGTGAGTCCGCCCTGCTCTCGCTCTGACCCCCTTTGTCACATACCACCCCCCCTGGATTCTCCCGATTGGGGAGAGGGAATCTGGAGAGGTAATCCGCACTGCCATTCTCTACGCCCTTCCGATGCTTCACAGTGAAAGAGAACCGTTGAAGTGAGAGAAACCAACGAAGGACCCTTGGGTTTAATGTGATGTTCTGACTCATCCACTGAAGAGGGGAGTGGTCCGTGTACAGGGTGAATGGGCGGCCCTCTAGATAATACCTTAATTTATCCACAGCCCATTTTATTGCCAGGCATCCTTTCTCGATAGTAGGGTATTTTAGTTCTCGGGGAAAGAGTTTTCTGCTAATGTAGAAGATGGGATGGTCTATACCCTCAGGGGACAGTTGTGACAGGACGGCCCCTATACCGTAGTCCGATGCATCAGTGTGGAGTATGAAGGGTTGGGAGAAATCCGGAGAAGACAACACTGGACTGGTGGTTATAACCCTCTTCAATGAGTTGAATGCCTTCCACATTGAGGTTGTGGGATGGAGAAGGGCCTGGGTTTTCACATCTTGTTTGAGGGTGTCCGTCAGGGGGGCAGCTACCTCCGAAAATTGGGGAATAAAACGGCGATAGTAGCCTATCAGCCCTAGGAATGCTCTCATTTCCCTCTTGTTGCTGGGAAAAGGGGTCTCAGCTATAGCTCTGATTTTTTCAATTTGGGGTTCAATTACTCTGTGTCCTAACACGTATCCTAGGTATTTTACTTTGTGGCACCCTACCCTAGACTTCTTGGAGTTTATATGCAACCCGGCCTGTTGTAGAGCTCCTAAGATGGTTTGCAGATGATATAGATGCGTCTCCCAACTGGGGCTGAATACCACTATGTCATCCAAGTAAGCGGAT
This sequence comes from Triturus cristatus, assembly GCF_964204655.1. Classification (NCBI taxonomy): domain Eukaryota; kingdom Metazoa; phylum Chordata; class Amphibia; order Caudata; family Salamandridae; genus Triturus; species Triturus cristatus. The sequence continues at coordinate 1,255,138,723 of NC_140589.1, read as the reverse complement.
GTGAACGACAGATGTTCTCTAAGCACCGTGTTCATGAGGCGTTGGAAAGTTGCCAGGGCCCCATGGAGGCCAAAGGGAAGGACGTTGAACTAAAAAAAAACGTCTGGGGTGGCGAACGCAGTCTTCTTTCGATCTTCACCGCGTAAGGGTACCTGCCAATACCCTTTGGTCAGGTCCAAGGTGGTGATATATTTAGCCTCCCCTAGTTTTTCTATGAGTTCGTCAATCCTCGGGATGGGGTAGGCGTCAAAAGAGAAGATGTCGTTCAGAGCTCGGAAGTCCATGCAGAACCTCGTGCTTCCATCCGGTTTTGGCACCATCACGATTGGTGAAGACCACTCACTCCTCGATGGTCTTATGACGCCTAGCTGTAACATCTCCCGTACTTCTTTTTGGACGGCTGCCTTCTTGGCTGATGGAATCCGGTAGGGATGTTGTTTAATGGTTTTCCCATAGGGTGTCTCAATTCTATGTTCGATCAAAGTGGTTTTTCCGGGCTTGTCTGAGAATAGGGTGGCGAACGGTGATAGGGTTTTCTGTAGGTCTTCTTTCTCTGGTTCTCTTAGGTCTTCATTGATAACCAGTTGTCCGATGGTAGAGGACGAGTTGGTGTGCGTTGGAAGTGTGAGATGTGCGGGTTTTGGTGGAGGACCCAACCATTTTTTTAACAGGTTTATGTGGTAAATTTGGGTCTTTCGTGCAGTTACTTGGATCTTGTAACTGGTCTTTCCAATAGTCCCGATGACCTTATAGGGTCCCATCCATTCGGCCTGGAACCTTTTGGTGGATGAGGGTAATAATACCAGCACCCAATCATTAACTTCTAGCCTTCTCCACTTCTTTCCTTTGTCATAGCACATCTTCTGTTTTTCTTGACTCTTCTCCAGGTTTGAATAGGCCAAATCTCTCAACTTTCCTAATTTCGCTTTGAGGGCCTGCGTGTATTCCAGCATTCCGCGTTCCTCCTCAACCTCCTCCATCTCCCAGGCCTCCTTGGTCATCTCTAAGAGGGATCTAGGTCGCCGTCCATATAGCATCTCAAATGAAGAGCAACCGAGGCTACTCTGGGTCTGCCCCTTATGACGTACAATGCTAGGGGTAACAACTGATCCCAGTCCCTACCATTTACTGAAAACATCTTCTTCAATGTGGTTTTGAGGGTCCCATTGTATCTCTCGATGAGGCCGTCGGTTTGGGGGTGGTAGACAGAGGTTCTAATCTGCCTAAGATCTAATAACCCACAAACCTCCTTCATCAGCCTTGATACGAATGGGGTGCCCTGATCCGTCAGGATCTCTTTGGGGAACCCTACTCGGGAGAACAATTCCACAAACTTCTCAGAGATCAGACGCGTGGTTGGGGCTCTCAATGGGACCGCTTCCAGGAATCGTGTGGCATAGTGTACTATTACACGCGCATATTGGTTCCCTCGTTTTGTCTTGGGTAGGGGTCCTATCAGGTCCATCCCCACTCTTTCGAATGGGGTCCCTATTATCGGAAGGGGCTGTAAGGGTACTGCTGGGGGACGGTGAGTGTTCCTTTTCTGGCAAACGTCGCAAGCCTGACAATGGGTTTTTATGTCTTTATATATTCCTGGCCAAAACAAATGCCGTAATACGTTCTGAGTGGTCTTTTCACTCCCAATATGCCCCACCGTTAAGTGGGAGTGGGAAAAAAACATTATCTGTTCCCTAAACAATATTGGGACTAACAGGTGGGGTGGATCCTCCCTACGACCCTGGTGGTATAATAAACCATCTTTGATAAGAAACCGGGGAAAAACAGGGGTTTGACAGTCCTGAGTTCTATGTGCCTGTTCCCATGCGTTAAATAACGAGGCGTCGTTGGCTTGGGCAAACTTAAAACTCTTGCGATGTGCCCCCAGGCCCCGCACTCGAAACATTGGGGTCCCTTAAACAAGGGTATCTCCGTTCTGCTGGGTCGTGGCTTGGTTGGATCTATGTTCAAGCGAGGCCTCTTCTCGTATTTTATTGTCAGTAGTCGACTTGGCTTTTCAGGCTCCCACCCGTATTGTTTTGGTTGGGCTCTGGAGTAGGTAGACGCCATATCAATGGCTTGTTCCACGGTCAAATGTGAGTGCTGGCGTAGCCATTTTTGAGTATTGAAAGGTAGTGCATCTAAGTACTGTTCGAGATAAATTTTGGCCATTATCTCTTCTTTAGTACTAGTAGTCGGGGTGAGCCACTTATCGGCTGCCATCTTCAGACGGAAAAACAGGGTTTTCGGATTCTCTCCAGGCGTGCCCTTCTCCTTTCTGAACCGCACGCGGTATGCCTCCGCATCAATTCCTAGGTGGTCCAGTATCACAGTTTTTATGGCTGCATAGGGAGTGTTCCCTGCTGCGTTTGCCACCTGATAGGCGGCTTGAGCTTATCCGGTCAATAGGGGGGCTAGGAAGAATGGCCACTTCTCTACAGGCCATCCACAGGCCCGTGCGGCTCATTAAAAATTAAGTAAAAAGACGTCAGGGTCTTCCCCTGACACGCATGTTTGTAAGCAGACCCCAGAAGGCCCAGGGGTTAGGTTACGTTGTTCTCGAGGTGCTGGGAGGGGCTGGTCGCTCATCATCTTATGTAGCCCCTCTATCTGTGCAGATATGGTGTTTTTGAACGTGTCTCTGTCGGCCTGGGCTGATGTCAGTTGTTGTTCTACTGCCCATCCGAGCTGCTCCTGGCCCTTCACCAGGTGTTGTATTAGGGCTTCCATCGTGGGTTTACAGATGGATGTCAGATTGCCCGCATTCTCCACCACTTGTTGCAGGGTAGGAGAATAAGCAGGGAGACTAGATGGGGTTAGAGAAGGTTTTATTGGTCTTAATACACGCTTTCGGAAGGATAACAGTCTGTAGTATGGTAGAGGCGGTTCTGTGGCTTTCTCTGGTTAGACACGGTCCCTCTGCGAGGTCCGCCCCCTCCGTTTCCACTCCAGCGCGATGCCGTCAGGTGTTTTGGGATGCGCGGTGGTACAGCCTGTAAAGAAAAAGAATTAAGGGGCTCGGTAGGAGTGCGGTGTACAATAACTGCTACGTGATAAGGTAGGGGAAGTGAGGAGTCGCACAGTGCAGGTCACTTCTAATTACGTGAGGACTGGTGCTCAGGGTAGGGATACTGGGAAACCGTGGACCCGACAACTAAGTATGTGGTCTTCCCCTTCTACCCCCCAGCCCGTGATACGCTTGTGTACCTGCGAGAGCCACACTCCTCCTGGAGTGTGGCTGGGCAACACACGGGGACGTTGGCCTCCTAGCTCCTGGGGATTCTGCAAGCTCTCCGTCACTGCCTCTCCTCCGGTTTCCTTCTCCTCCGGTCTGTTCTCTATGCTCCCGGCTGCTCCGACTCCTCCGGTGTTCTGACACGCTGTCTGCCTTCTTCCTGGACTTGAAGGTCAAGCCCCCTCTTCGTCATCACTTAGGGCGTGGTTTAGGGAGAAGTCTCCCCAGTTAAAGAAACAGTGTCTTTTTCCTTCCCCTTCGTGGAGTGGCTGTATACCCGGGTCGGGTCAGTCGTTCTGCTGCCGAGAAAAGAGTGGTGAAACGGAGTTGGTCACATGACCCCAGTCATCAAGTGAGTCCGCCCTGCTCTCGCTCTGACCCCCTTTGTCACACATACATATTTCAACTTAAAAATAAACATTTCATGTAGATAAATAAATAGATACAAATTATATATCTGTATGAGTAAAATACAAAATATAAATCATATTTAAATAATATTGTGTCATACATTTTACATTTTTTCCATTATTAAACTTTTTTTTAACATTTCTTAAATTGTTTTCTATACATATTTTCTTCATCGGTTTAACATAGGTTTTTTCAGTATGTGGTAAATAACTTTATATATATTTTATACTATTATTGTATGTATTCATTTTCCATTCTTTAAAATGTTTACAAAAACGTTTGACAAGTTTTCCATGTTTAATAATTTTTAACAATTTTTGATACATTTATTCCACATTTTTACATTTTTTCACATTCATGTCTATCGGAGATAGTCTTTTTTTTGTTTTATTTGTGTAGTTTTGTTTGGGAGTACAGGGTGTAGGGGTAAGGTCTAGGGTTTAGTTATAGTGTTTTTAACTAGTTTGTAGTAAGGGGTTTTCGTACCCTGTTTTAGTAATGTATTGCTATGTTATGTTCAGGGTTACTGGAATTATGTGGCAGTAGGGGGTCAAATTATGTGGCGCGGAAGTAAATTATGTGGCAAGAAAAGGCAAATTATGCTCGTAATGTGGTACATTTTGTGATAGTCTTACTACATTGTTTCGGCGGTTTTACACTTGTTAACACTATCTTGGCATTGGTTGAACCTAATTAGTACCACTCTAACACCCAAATATAACAATAAGCAGCAGGTGACAACTGAAGCTTTGCAAAGGGCCTCCCATGGCATGGCAACACGTGTCGCTATGATTTTAGTAATTTTTCAACTATTTAACCTAGAAACAAAGTCATTTTTGTTAAAATCTGCACATTATGCAGCAGATGATGGAATATGTGGCAAATGTGTCAAATATATAATTAAACTAAAATTGCAACTGTCGTACAGTAGCATAATTCCAGTGGACCCAGTTATGTTATGAAAGGGACGGGCCCAAAAGTTCTAGACTGTGCTAGAGTCCCACTCCGATTGTCTTTTTTAGCAGTATGAAATTGTAGAGGTGAGGAAAATCATTAGAGAAGCAACTACTTAGCCAATAACTCTCCTGGATACATAATAACTCACAGACAACTACTTAAGGTTAGTGAAAGCCAAGAACAACTGAACATAGAAACACCTCAACATGAGAGTGAAATACATAGGAATTAACATGAAGCCAAGTCAGCGTATCCAACTTAGATGATGCAGCATGAACAACACAATTAATTCAATAAGTAGAATACTGAAGATCAGGAAGCATGAGTCCAAATTTCCCTGCATTGAGGGTTGGTGAGTGAAAAGCATAAATCTATCCCTACTCTAGCACTAAAGTGACATCCCTAATTAAGCATTTTCAGGAAGAAGGGTAAAAGGCAACTTTCCACGATATTGATGGTGAGCTTCCCTTATTAAAACTTTCCTTGGTTCCAGGGCCTTCTCCTGTGTGAAGCACAACGACCTTTTCCTAAAGAGTATATTCCCCACCTTCAGGGGAAACGTGAGAAACAGAATTTGCAAAGCACATGACATTCAACTATTAATTATTAAAGCAAGAGTTTCCAGGGGCTTGCATTTCAGGCCTAGACTTCAACTAACATAAGAAAATCTGCATATAAACTTTACAAATTCACATAGCATTAATGTAATTTTAACTAATACATTTACTTATGCAAAATTACATAATTAATAAGCACATTCAATATACTTGTGTCAGTTGCACAATGCGACTTCTTCGTGTCAACGTTCTTGGCTGGTTACATTTATTTCCTACGTTAACTCTCCATGACATTTATCCATAACTAAGCACGTCACATAATTGTGTTAATATATTCCTAAATTCTAACGTCTAATGTTAACAATAACTGTATGATTATATGTGGATGCATTCTACATATGATTATGATGCACCCGCACAATTTAAATGATTTTTCTGCTACATCTTTTGCGTTGTTTTATGTTGCTAATTTTATGATGCTCAAGTGTAATGTCTATTTATTTTTCAGAATGTAATGTGCTTTGCAGGTGGGGTTTTAAAGGAAATCAATTTTGGTTTATAATAAACCAATATTTTTTACTTTGATTTCCTTTTTTTGGGTTTCCAGGATTGTTTTTCTTCAAAACAGTTTTACAGGTTTTCTATGGTACCTAGATACTTTTTGGATTGCTTCGAGGCATGTCTTTTGGATTCTTTTTATTATTGCCTGTTTTTGGGGCTTTTTGAATACTATTTTTCCTGTTTTTAATGGATTATTAATTTTTGACTTTGTGGATACAAAGGGAGATCTGCAGATGCAGAACAGTAAGTCACCTTTTTAAATTTTTTTGGGTGGGAAGTGTTATATTTTGTTTGTGTAAATATTATGTGATTCTTATTTGGAATTGTGTGGTTTCTGTGTTTTAATTATTTTATGTGATGGATTGAGTTTGTTCGGTAGCTTTTTGGTTGGTGAGGTTTACATTTTTCGTATAAATAATTTGTATAATATTTCATTATCTCAGTCTTATTCAACACTGGAGTTTAGTTTAATGTTTAGACAGATGTCATAAAATATTATTTATATATATATATATATATTCACAGAAAAAACATAGGTTTCAGGCACGTTATAGTTAGGAATTAGCATTTAATAAACCTTAGAAATTCACTGGAAAACACCTTAGGTTTCAGGGGCGTTATAGTTAGCTGGACTTTTCACTCGTACAAAACCATTGAAATTCCCCCGTTATAGTTAGTTCAGCTAACTATAACTTGCGCGCCCGCAATGCACTGCTGATGACGAAACATATTACATCACTCATGACATGGTCAGTGACATCACTCATGACATCACTCATGACATCTCCAATGACATCACTGATGACATCACTGATAACATCATCCAGTGAATATGTGTTTTTCTGAAAATTAAATATGTCTTATATATGTATATCTCAAGGTCGAAGGAAGAATAAATGGGTATATAAGTGTCTAAATGGATGATTGTTTTAAAAAAAAAAGGTTGTATAACTGACTGATTTAGTGTATCTTAGTGAATACATGGCTTAGTGAGTAATGTTTAAATATGTACATATCTGTATCAGTCTCTCACTTTGTGGATAAGAGGCTGCATGGGTTGGTGAGTAGCTACATGAGTGTCTATATAGGTTATTAGTTGTTTTTTGAGTTTATCAGTATGAGTGTCTGAGTGTCTGTATGGTTCGGTGGGGGGTATTACGTAGTGCAGAGATGCATGAATGTGTGACTCACTGTATGTGTTGAAGACAGCATGTGTGCAGGATTGTATGGGTGGATGAGTGTGTGTATGGGTGTGTTAGTGAGTGAATGACTGTTTCAATAGTGTCTTTATGAGTAACTACATATGTTTTAAACTAGTATATGTGACTATTGGTGTATATAAGTGAGTATATGTGAGAGTGAGAGATTGGAAGAGTTCCTTTATGAATAAGTATGTGTTTCTATAAGTGATTGTTTAAAAGACTAAGTATGTGTAAGTTTCTGTAGAAGTAAGTGTGGTGGTGTGTGTATAACTGTATATGCAAGTAAATGGATGTTTCATTCTTTATTAGCATGAGTGACTGTGTGTGAGTAACTCTATGGATGAGTGACGTTGTGTAACAGGATGTATAGGTATATGAGTACATATGATGAGTGAGTACATGTATGAGTGACTGTATAGGACTGTTGGTGAATGAGTGGATGTGTATGTAGATCTTAGAATTACTGAATAGGTTGTTGTAACTGGTATTGGTATGTCCATTGTTTTGAAAATTTTAGTTTCTATTTTTGAATGTGTGTATCAAAGGTTATATTAGGGTGAGAGGAGGTCTGCTACTCTATCACAAGGATGATGTCATCAGTGATGTCATTTGAGATGTCATCAGTGATGTCATGAGTGATGTCACTGACCATGTCATGAGTGATGTAATATGTGACGTGATCAGGAGTGCATTGCGGGCGCACAAGTTATAGTTAGCTGAACTAACTATAACGGGGGAATTTCAATGGTTTTGTATGAGTGAAAAGTCCAGCTAACTATAACGCCCCTAAAACCTATGTTTTTTTCAGTGAATTTCTAAGATTGTTTAAATGCTAATTCCTAACTATAATGTGCCTGAAACCTATGGTTTTCTCAGTGAATTTCAAAGGTTTTTTAAATTTTAATTTCTAACTATGCCTTCAGAGATAGGACATGTGAAGAAAAAAGAAAAAACGCACGGAAAGAAAAAAAAGAAATGCAGAAAGAAGCAACAAAAGTCCTCAAAGATGAAGAAAAGTGCAGGAAGAAGGATAACATGCAAAAAGAACAAACAGAAGAGCATAAAGAAGCCTTGTTGCTAAATCATCCTGTTCTCTCATCTTTTTCAGACGGATGCTGGTGGTAACTGAGTCTGACTAACCAGTCCTAGAGCCAATGCTATGTTAAAAGACACTTAGAATACAGTGAAAACACCTACATACACTAGGGAACACTATGTGTTGGGGTCCCCCTGTTATTAGAATTACCTCCTCTGTAAGCCCCTAGTATATAATAGGGCAGGGGGATTAAAACTACCTCTTAAAAGGCTCCACAGGGCATGTTTGCAAACGTCACCTCAGGCCCCGTCCCCTCCCTTCCCCATTGTGTAAACACACCCTGTGGCCATTTTAAGTTGGGAGATTAAGTCCCGTTGAAACCTGAGGGTCTCTAGTGTCCAACTAGGCCACTAAGTACCTCTAGTAAGGGCCACAGAGCTGCATTGCAGAGAGGTGTAAAAAGTGGCGCGGCCTGGGCCACCTCTCTGCAACGCAGCACAGTGGCGCTTACTGGAAGCACCTGGTGGGCTAGTTAGCCCCCAGGGGCCCTCAGGATTGAAGGGGAATTATTTCCCCAACTTAAAACGCACCATAGGGCGTGTTTACACACATCACCTCAGGCCCCGTCCCCTCCCTTACCCACTGTGTAAACACGCCCTGTGACCGTTTTAAGTTGGGAGATTAAGTCCCCTTGAATCCTGAGGGTCCCTAGGGGCAAAATAGCCCACTAGGTACTTCCAGTAAACGCCATTGCAGAGAGGTGTAAAGAAGGGCACCGCCTGCACCACCTCTCTGCAACGCAGTGCAGTGGCGCTTATTGGAAGCACCTGGTGGGCTAGTTGGCCCCCAGGGTCCTTCAGGATTGAAAGGGAATTATTTCCCCAACTTAAAACACGCCACAGGGCGTGTTTGCACACGTCACCTCAGGCCCCGTCCCATTCCTTCACCACTGTGTAAACGCGCCCTGTGGCCATTCTAAGTTGAGAGGTTAAGTCCCATTGAATCCTAAGGGTCCCTAGGGTCAAGCTAGCCCACTAGGTACCTCCAGTAAGCGCCACAGAGCTGCGTTGCAGAGAGGTGTAAAAAGGGACCTGGCCTCAGAACACCTGTCTGCAACGCAGCTCGCTGGCGCATACTGGAGAAACCTGTTGGGCTAGTTGACCCTCAGGGACCCTCAGTATTGAAGGGGAATTAATTCCCCAACTTACAACTCGCCAGGGGGCGCATTTGCAGAGTGCTGCAAGGAGGGGGCATGGCCTCCGGCGCGATGCCAGTCTTTTATTTATTTATTTTTTTAAGAAGGGGGCTGTGTGGCCCCCCTTCTTTTTCAAATTTATTGGCCCTGGAGACCCCATCCCCCAGGGCCTGCCCCCTAAATTTTTTTTAGAAAAAAAAAATTTGGAAGTGGGCCGCATGGCCCCCCTCCCGAGGCCTTCATTTTAAAAAAAAATATATATATTTATAGAAACACCTAGGACATGCTGGACAAACCGTACATACCTATCACCATGACGATTTGCGTGATATTCATTAAAAGGCGACTATGCATACAATGAATCCACGTGGAATGTATTTACACCGCTAGTGAAGCTCAGACGTGTCTGACGCCCTACTGCGCCTAATCCCGTAACCCCCGCCGGTGGGTACTCTCCAAGTAGACACCCTTGTCGTTTATTTGTACAAACTTGGGTAGCTATTGACTGGCACATTTAATACACACGCACACCAAGGCATTCAAAGGGGATTCAACAAAAATTCGACCAAAACTTTGCAAGGAACCCCCCTCACGATTAATAAAACACACATCCACCGCCGGATGTGTAATACTTTTTTATTTTACTCTCTAGAAAGGAGACAAACCTCACTTGAGAGCCACAGCGTACTCCTGGCTGAGCCTAATGCTGTGTTACACCCATCAGTGCCCGCCGAGTGCCACATACCTCTGTGTCGTATTCCACCAGCTAGTGCGTATGCTATGACACTCTCTAGCCCATGTGCACTGTAACACCACTTTAGAGACTAGTTACACAACACTGCCCTGTACATATTACACTCCAAGGTGCATATCGCATAGCACGCGCTAATGCCTGTGCTATCTCGCGCTCTCCAATGAATCTGTCATTGCGCACAATCTATTGCATATTATATTTCACGCCCTGGTTCATTTTATATCACACTTTTTGGTGCATAGTTTATACCATACACCATATCTCGTTTTCATTTTCGATCGTGCTCTCAGGACTATCTTCTATATAACACTGCGTTCACCTACCCTTTTCACGGGCGTTACATTTTGCGATGGGGGGTGGAGGGTAAGGGAATGTTTCTGCCAAGTGAGCCTGGAGTCACAAACGTCCTCTTCTTCCTGAATAAAAGTGAGATTATGCTGCATACTTGTTCATATTTAAAGTAGTTTGCACAGACACACATTTTAAAAACAATAAAGTTCCTAATACCCGCCTCCTCTGAACAGTTAGTTTGCTGTCCCATCCACCTCCTCCCTATCCTCTGTTGTCTGAATCCATGGACTAGCCTCCTCCCTCCTGCCATGCATGGTCTGATGTGCTGCCACTGCCCTCCATTTAGCAAGATGTAGCAGTCCACTCATCCTGCCTTCCATTGCCCAATTCTATGCCCCATCATTGACCTCCTGCTTAGCCTCTGTGCTTAGCTTGCTGACCCTATTCTCCTTCCCCCTGCCCTCCGATGTCTTTGTGCATGCCCCTGCTCCATCCTTTTTGCCCACCATGTTCCATGGACCTGCCACTCCTATCTGCTCTGAGTGTTCTGTTGAGCTGCCACTCCCCTCCCACCTGCCTAGCATTGTCAGATGACTGTAACCTGTCCCTGCCACCTCCACCCTGCCTGTCCACATTCCATGCCCCTATCCCCTTTCTCCTGTCTTCCATGGTCCATTTTACTGCCACACCCTTCTGCCCTCCCTGGTCTGTTGTGCTGGAACTGCTCCTCCTGCCTGCCCCGCGTGGTCTGTTGTGAGGCCCCTTCCCCTGAACTCTCTTGTCTGTGCCTAGGTCCTGACCCTCCCTTCTATCCTCCATGGTCCTTTGTGCATGCCCCTGCACCCTCCTTCTTGCCCATCATAGCCATTGTGCTGCCACTAACCCTCCTGCTTGCCATGCATGGTCTTCTGTGCTGCCACGGCCCCTCCCACCTTCCCTGTGTGGTCAGCTAGCTGCCCCTGACCCCTCCCATCTTCCCTCCATGGTCTGTGTGTATGCCATCATAGTCTCACTGTTGCTCTCCATGGTGTGTCTTACTGTAGTGCCCATCCTGCCTGACCTCCATGGTCATCTTGCTGCTCCTGCCCCCTTGCCCCAGCCCTCTGTTTCCATGTGCAGACCCCTATTCCCTCCCTCTTGGCTTGTCTGTTCCATTGTAATGCCCCTGATCCGTCCCTCCTGCCCTTTATGGTCTGTTATGCTGCAGCTTTCTCTTCTGTCTGTCCATTATGGTCAGCTAGCTACCATTGCCTCTTTCCCCTCTGTTCTCTGTTGTCCATGTGCATGGTCCTGTCCCCTTCCTATTGCTTTCTATGGATTGTTGTGCTGCACTCCCGTCCCGCATGCCCTGTGTGGTGTATTGTGCTGCGGCAAACCCTGATGCCTGCCCTGTAGGGTCAGTTTGGTACACCTTTCCATGTCCCTCCTGTCCTCTGTTATCCGAGTCCATGTCCCTACCCCAATTCCTCCTGCCTTTCATGATCCAATGTACCATACTTGCAAACATTTTGAACTTGGTAAGAGGGAGATTTAAAAAAAAATGGGGTAGTGATTTTTCCCTTTGAGTTACATTGAAAAAGAGGAGATTGTAGACAGGAGAGAGATCAAATAAAGCCAATTTGAGATTAAAAACATTGGACATTTCCTGGCTGAATCGGGTCTGTTGGCATGTATGGTTGTACTACCACTGCCTCTTCCTTCTGCCCACAATGGTCTATTATATTTCCACAGCCTCTCTTGCCAGTCCTGTATTGTTGGTTTGTTGCCCCTGCCCCCCTTTACACTGCCCTCCATAGTCTGTTGTGCTGCCACTGCCCTTCCTGCCTGCCCAGTGTGGTCAAATTGTTGCCTCTGCACCCTCCTACCTGCCTTCAATTTTCAGAGTCCATGCCCCTGGCCTCTGCCTCTCAACAGTATCCTAATGAACAACTAGATTGCTAACATTCTATATTTATTACAAAAGTGTGGAACGCCTGACGTCATCTTGATGTAATCAAAACTGTAATACCTAGAGCATTTCCTTTAGAAATTACATATATGAGAGGGTCTTATTTGCATCAAAATTATGGTTAGTGCTCTAAAAAACTAAAATGAGGACATATTTTCTGAGTTTTCAAATAGCAACAAAGCACTTTTAAAATATTTGTTATCTTTATGTGTTTTTTTTATCCAGTTGACCACTTGATTAAATGTTGCACACAGGGGAGAGGATGTGGTGTTACTTACAGAGCTGCAGACTTTGCAACTGGGGAACCAGGTTGGAGTTTCTGCATCAGCTCGACATTCTGTGATTCTGGTCAAATCACTTAATCTCCCCATGTCTACAACCAAAATGAATTTGTTCTTCTGTGATGAAACCAATGCTCATGTAAAGCACTCCAATACCTGACAAGTCTGCACTATATAAAACTGCAAAAACACAAAAAAGTGTTTTGCACACTTCTCTCATTGGGCTACATGTGGGCTACATCTGGGTGATATTTGTGCTGCATTTGGGCTCTTTTGTCTCTGGTGGCCATCTTGGGAGATTTATTTGTTATGACGTTTCCTAATTTCCTCATTTACCGTAGTCTCCTCAGTAGGAAATGCTTTCAGTTTTTTACTTTGATTCCGTCAAGAAGATATTCAGATATGTCACACATTTGCCATTAATTCTGAATGTTAGCACTCTAGTTGCTCATTAGATCACTGTAGTAAAGATACTGCTCACCACGGACGTCTGCTGCTGGTATTAAAAGTGCATGTTTCAGTCTGCATGTCAGAATTTTTTAATGAAATAGAAGAGGATTTGAAAAGTCAAAATGTGCCCTAATTTTTCTTTCTGCAGCACTAATCATAATTTCTATGGCAAAATGAACCCCCTCATTTTCTTCCTTTGCAAATTAAATGTTTTAAGTGTTACCACTTTATTCCAATCAAGATGGCTTCAGGTGTGCCATAATTTTGTCATAAGTAAGACTATTAGCGCTCTAGTTGTTCTTTAGAACACTCTGGGACATTCTGTCATTCGGCTATACTTGGGCTACGTCTGGGTGATATTTGTGCTACATTTCGGCTCTTTTGTCTCTGGTGGCCATCTTGGGAGACTTATTTGTTATGAAGTTTCCTAATTTCCTAATTTCCTAACTTCCTCATTTACTACAGTCTCCTCAGTAGGAAATACTTTCAGTTTTTTACTTTGATTCCATCAAGAAGGCATTCAGATGTGTCACACATTTGCCATAAATTCAGAATGTTAGCACTCTAGTTGCTCATTAGATCACTGTAGTAAAGCTACTGCTCACCAGGGAAGTCTGCTGCTGGTATTGAAAGTGCATGTTTCAGTCTGCATGTCAGAATTTTTTAATGAAATAGAAGAGGATTTGAGAAGTCACTCAAAATGTGACTTCTCATCATACTTTCTATGGCAAAATGAACCCCCTAATTTTGTTCCTTTTTAAATTAAATGTTTTAAGAGTTACCACTTTATTCCAATCAAGATGGCTTCAGGTGTGCAATACGTTTGTCATAAGTAGGACTGTTAGTGCTCTAGTTGTTCTTTAGAACACTCTGGGAAGCTGCAGTAGAACACAAAGGGATCAACTGACAGTCTCTGCCCTTGTTGGATATACATGTTTTACTGAGAATGTCAGACTTCATTCTCACATGACTGAGAAAGATAATGGGAATTTACAGAAAATATGCTCTCAGTTTAGCTTATAGATCACCTTCCAAACCTCTGTGGGAAAAGCATGAGAAAATAGTTTTCTCTCAAACATGATTCATGATATCCCAGCAGAAGGCTTTTTCACATGGTAAAATCACCTTAGAACACACCACAGTTCCTAAAATGTGTATGGTACCATCAACAAATGATTTATAATGTAACTAAAGTCTTAAAACCTATTAACTGCAATGCTTTTTAATGAGGTGCTATCATGTATATTGGTCCCAAGATTGGATGAAGTGCTGACAGCCAATCAGATCTCACGATGAGATGTGTGGTTAGGCTCCGCCCAAATAAATATGTGATTTTACTTTTGATTTTCTCAGGAACTACTGAACGTATTGACACCATTTAACCAAAAGGCACGACTCTGAACCATGGGCTACCTTTTTACCAAATTTGGTATAATTCCGTTCAGCAGTTCGGGCTGTAGCTGCGATTAAAGGTTCCTATGAAAAATTGCATGGGGAAAACACGTTTTCGGACCCCTCTTTTTTCTCAGCCTCCACTTGACGAATCACCCCGAGACGTTCAAGATAGGGGTAGACCGGAGCGCCCAACCAGTTTTGACAATTTCGCGAAGATTCGTCAACCGGCGCCAATGTTATTCCAAATAGAATGTGGCGAATTTCCTATGGATAATAGGTCCAAACTATAACTACCTACTGGCGAGTGGCAGTAGGTAATATATATATATATATATTTTTTTTTTAATGTATATAGACATATATATATATATATATATTCACTGAAAAAACCATAGGTTTCAGGGACATTATAGTTATTTGGACGTTTCACTCGTACAAAACCAGAGAAATACGGCTGTTATAGTAAGTAGAGCTAACTATAACTCGCGCCCCCGCAATGTACTGCTGATTATGTCACATATTACAGTACTCATGACATGCTCAGTGACATCACTCATGACATCTCAAATGACAGCACTGATGACATCACTGATGACATCATCCACTTGATTGAGTATTTCTAAACATTTCAAGAATCTTATATCTATATATGCCAAGGTATATTGAAGAATGATTGGTTGTCTGAGAACCTGTATGGGTGCCTGAGTGTATATGTGGGTGAGGAGGTGTCTGACTTCGTGCATGGATGTGTGAGTGGGTGATTCACTGGGTGTATGCGTTTATGAGTGAGTGTGTTAGGGTGTTTATAGGTGAGTGAGTGTACATATAGCTGTGTTGGTGAGTGAATGGATGTGTTAGTGCCTCTTGGCACACTGCTGGTGGGGCGATGAGGTCCTTTTGTGTCCTGAGGACCTCAGGACAAAAGTGGACATCATCCTCCAAGCAGCAAAGCGCCAGGACCCACGTTTGCAGAGTGGTGGAAAAAGGGGCGTGGCCTTGGACCACCTCCCTGCAATCCAGCTCTGTGGCGCTTCCTGGACGTACCTGGTGGACTAGTTGGCTCCCAGGGCCCTAAGTATTCAAGGGGAATTGATTCCCCAACTTACAATGCGCCAGGGGGCGTTTGCTGAGTGTTTTTTCTTGTATGTGAGGGGGCTGCGTGGCTCTCCTTCCCTGGCCCACTTTTGGCCCAGGGACCCCATCAACGGGGCCTGGCAGCCTTGTTTTAAAAAAAAAAATTGGGGGAGGGGGACCACGTGGCCCCCGTCCAGAGGCCAATTATGGCCCCGGGGACCCCATCCCCCGGGGCCTGCCAGCCTTCTTATTTTTATTTTTACTTTTGGGAGGGGGCAGCATGGTCCCCCTCCTCAGGCCAATTATGGCCCTGGGGACCCCATCCCCCGGGTCCAGCCATTCTGTTAAAAATATATATATATATATTTACAGATTGGGAAAGGATGTAGCCTTGCGGCTAGAGCGGTCGACCTTGGACCTGGGGTACAGGGTTTGAGTCTCGCCAACGACGCTCAACATCCTGTGATTCTGGGCAAATCGCATAATCTCCCCGTGCCTTTTTACTTTTGGGAGGGGGCAGCATGGTCCCCCTCCTCAGGCCAATTATGGCCCTGGGGACCCCATCCCCCGGGTCCAGCCATTCTGTTAAAAAAATATATATATATATTTACAGATTGGGAAAGGATGTAGCCTTGCGGCTAGAGCGGTCGACCTTGGACCTGGGGAACAGGGTTTGAGTCTCGCCAACGACGCTCAACATCCTGTGATTCTGGGAAAATCGCATAATCTCCCCGTGCCTAACAAAAAAAAAAATGTGTTAATCTGTAACAAAACAGGTACTCATGTAAAGCGCTCTGATACCCAATGTCTCAGGTCTAGTTTGCGCTATACAAAACATAAACAAAAATAATAATAATAATAATTTACAGGGGAGGGGGCCGCACGGCCCCCTCTCCGGGCCTCTTCTGGCTCTGGGCACCCCATCCCCGGGGCCTGGCCTCTCCGTTGGGGACCTTGGGGGAGCCCCAATGCCCCCACGGTCCCACCGGCTCCCCGCCTCCTGCGGGAGCCGGCATTGCTTTTGCACAAAGGAAGCTGCTGACATGCACCTCCGCAATCTGCTTTGGTTTTTGGAAGCAAGAGCAGGTTTTCTGCTCTCGCTTCCAAAAACCAAAGCAGGCGTTTGCTATGACAGGGCGAAAGCCGTGCTCCCGCCCTGCCATAGTGAACAGTAATGTCCCAGGGTGGGCACCCCGGGACATTGCAGGAGTGAGGGTGGCTCCAGGACCATCGAGGGCTCCAGGAGGGGGGCCGTGCGGCCCCTGTCCCAACATTTGCAAAGCCCCGGGGAGGTGGAGGTCCCCTGGGCTTGGGGGGGCCTGTGAGGCCCCCCACCCTATAATAATCAAGCCCCAGGGAGGTGGAGTCACCGGGGCATGGGGGGCCCGCGAGGCCCCCCACCCTATAATCATAAAGCCCCAGGGAGGTGGCGGTCCATGGGGCTACGGTGGGGTGTGTGCCCCGCACATATATTATAAAGCCCCGGGGAGGTGGCAGCCCCGGGGCTGCGGGGGCCCCCCACAGGCCCTTACTACACAATTAAGGATGTAGTATGGCTTATGGGTCCATTGTCGACATTTGCTAAGTTAGCATGAGCTTCGCTGCCATGAGGCTGCTTTTGCTCACGACATTGGAAGTATATATTTCGCAAGACTCTGTTTGTGCCCCTTTCACAAGAGAACTGTCTGCTTTTCGCGTTCTCTGCTGTGCTCTGAGATTTAGTCTGCACACGAGGTACAAGGTCGATCAACAATGCCCCTTGTTATTTTGTTCTGGTCAGTCCCTCGCACCTAGACATAAAATACTACCCACAGCTGCACTACTGGAAATCGTGTGCTTTAATATTGCAAGCTAAACATGTTTTGACACACTTGGAGAGACACCTTTCCAGAGAGAAGAGCTGTGCTTGTAATGTGATGTGAACCTTTCATCTAGGCCTTGAGGTATGAGGTCTGCTGACAAAGCCCAGAGGTCTTCTTTTTCATAATAAACCATTTCCTACAACGGGTAGGGTGGTTAGGTCTCTTAGTCCCTTTCCCAATGTCTTTATAAAATGATATCCCTTTTGTATTCTATGGAATTGTGACAATGCTGACTATATTGTGTTTATGCATTTTGGTAGTAGTAACGGCCCGTGCACTTTACCATAGAGCGCGTTAGTTAAAATAAACATTTTAAACTATACTGTGTCTCTGATTACTCGCATTGTGGACAAGTATGAGTGAGTGAGCAAATGAGATGTCTGGCTCCCGGGATTCCCAAGAGAGAGTGACGTGTTCTGGGTTGTCTAATCATTGGTAGCTTCGCTGTAGTCGGAGAACGAATGAGGCACTATACCTAGTCGGTTTGGGATTTTGTGTACTAATGTCATAGGCTGGTAGACCCCTATGCACTGAGATCCCATTTTCCTGTGCATAGTTCTGTATATGTGAAGAATCCCTGCAACAAGGAATGCCCCCGGAACCTGGCCCACCCAGGGGCTTTAAAAAATAAAGCGCGGGACTCCGTGTGTTGTTTTTTTCTTCCTTTTTCGACGGGTTCGTGCACCCAACGCAACACGGCCAAAAATGTTTTTTAAAAAGCTTTTTCCGGGCCTGGGGGTCCCTTTGGGACACCCTGAGCAGGCCTGTGGGGTCAGGGTGTTCCTACCCTGCCCATTTTTTTGTTTTTTAAGGTTTCTCTTACCTTTTCCCTTCTCACTCGGTCCAAGGCACAAGATGGCTGCGAACACTTCCTGGTTTGAAGTGTTGGCAGCCAATCAGAGCCAAGCTCGTGTTTGGGAGGGCTCAGCCAATCAGATCTCACAATCCTCAAATATATATATATAATCTGTAAATCTTTAAATAACTCAAAAACTGCTCAACGGATTTACACCATTTACAAAAACCATGCTTTCTGGACCAAGAGCTAGCTCTGTGCCAAATTTGGTGTAATTCCGTTCAGCAGTTCAGGCTGTAGCCGTGTCTAAACTTTCCTATGGAAATGAACATGGAGAAAACAGGTTTTGGGACCCCCTTTTTTCTAAGTCCCCCCCCCCCTTGACAAATCACCCCAAAACTTTTAAGACAGGAGCTGACCTGAGTGAACAATTAGTTTTGAAAATTTTGTGAAGATACGTCAAACGGCACCAAAGTTATTGGCAAATCAAAAAACGCTTTTCCTATGGAAACTAGGTACTAACTATAACTACCTACTGGTGACCACCAGTAGGTAATATATATAAATATATATTACCTACTGGTGGTCGCCAGTAGGTAGTCATAGTTAGAACCTAGTTTCCATAGGAACAGTATTTATTGATTTGCTAATAACTTTGGCGTCATTTGACGAATCTTTGCGAAATTCTCCCTCAAAAAAGTCCATCCAGGTGAGCTCCTATCCTGAAAGTTTGGAGGTGATTCATCAAGCGGGGGCTGAGAAAAAAGGGGGGTCCCGAAACGCGTTTTCCCCATGTTAATTTCCATAGGAAATTTTGCGATGAGCTACAGCCCGAACTGCTGAACGGAATTACCCCAAATTTGGCAGAAAGGTAGAACTTGGTTCAGAACGCGACCTTTTTTTTAAATGGTATAAATCCGTTCAGTAGTTTTTGAGAAATTCAAAGAATAAGAGTAAAAAAATAAAAATTCCCATAGGAAACTTTGTGCAAACCTAGAGCCGAAACTACTGAACAGAATTACCTTAAATTTGGCAAAAGGTAGTGCTTGGATCAGAAAGTGACCTTTTTTAAATGGTGTAAATCTGTTCAGTAGTTGCTGAGAAATTAGAAAAATAAAAGTTTTGATATCTGGGCGGAGCCTAAGTCCCGTGCACGAGCTTCACTGTGATTGGCTGTCAACACTCCAAACCAGGAAGTGTTGGCAGCCATCTTGTGACTCGGTAGAAGTGAGTACCAGAAACAAAGGTATAAAACAAGAGAAGGGGGCAGGGTAGAAACACCCTAACCCCTAGGCCTGCTCAGGGGGTCCCAGAAGGACCTTCAGGGCCAAATAAAGCATTTAAAAAAAAATAATATCGGCGCAATTCGCGCTGGGGTTATTTTAATGAGACCCCGGGCTGGGCTAGGTCCCGGGGGCATTTCTTAAAAAATAATAGCGGGGGCTCGCTGGGGCTGCGGGGCCCCCCGGTGGGATCCCCACAGACCCGGGGCTTCACTCATGTTGGGAGGGGGGTTGTGCGGCCCCCTCCTGAAGCCCTCCATGTGCTTATAACTTTGGCGTTGTTTGACGAATATTACATTTTACAAAAAGTTTCTCTTTTTTGATCAGCTTCTATCTTGAAAGTTTAGGGGTGTATTGAGGACGTGCAAGGTTGGTTGTTGATTAAAAGCAAGTTTATTGCAAAATATTTGCACCCTCGACCGGAGCCATCCAGCTGCGAAGACATATTACAGGGTTATTGGTCAAGGGGGGGCTGAGAAAAAAGGGGGGTCCGAAAAAGTGTTTTCTCAATGCATTTTCCATAGGGAACTTTAGACAAGGCTACAGGTCAAACTGCTGAACGGAATTACGCCAAATTTGGCAGGGAGAAAGGTCTTGGTCCAGAAAGCTTTTGTTGAAATGGTGTAAATCTGTTCAGTATTTTTTGAGATATTAAAGGAAAAAAAGATATATATATCTGGATGGTGCCTAACTTCTGAGCACAAGCTTGCCTCTCATTGGCTGTTAACACTTCAAACCAGGAAGTCTTCTCTGATTGGCTGCTAACACTTCGAACCAGGAAGTGTTAGCAGCCATCTTGTGCCTCGCATGGAGTGAAAATATAAAAGAAACGTCCCGGGGCAATTTAATATACCGGAGCTCTGTCTGTACAAGATACCCCTTTCACGCTACGTCTCCATACATCAGCAGGTAACGCACCCTTTTCCTCCATCAACAGCATACCTCCAACAACATTCTTGGGCCCGCAAGTGTCCCTCTGCGAACCACTTGTCGGCTCACAGCTCTTCGGGTGCGAGTTCTCGGGCCCGCAGTTGTATCTGTGAAGCCAAGAGTGGAAATATATCACAGGTCTCTCTGTGAGATACGGTCTTCACAGTCCCTCTCCCCACATCACTGTTCCGCAACTATCCCTTTGGAAGCTGATGGCCTGTACCTTTCCCTATACCAGTCGGCACGCAGGTGTTCCTCTGCGAGCTGGTCCGCAGTTCTCCCTCTACGAACTGACGGGCTGCGGTTCTCCCTCCATGAGCCTGCCAGTCGGCTCGCAGCTCTTCATATACGAGCCAGCCCGCCCGCTCGTAAGTCTCTGAGAACAGATGCAATGTAGGCAACAATGATGCAGGTCGGACACCCAACATTGCTCCGACATCCCCCAGCAGGAGCTCCTTCTCCGCCATCCCCCTCACCCTCACCCCCCACAAACAAATGTGACAATCACCTTAGGGAATCTGAAACGTAAAAAATTGGGTAATTTTGTTTAATTAATAATAAGATGCTATTGAGGTTGTTTAAATAAGAATCTTAGTCATGTATGGATTTACACATAAAACATTTTATTAAAACAAAACAACAGCAAATACAACTATATACAGCCATGTTGTGTCGTCGCTGGACCATTTGTGAATCACAGCCTGCAAGATAAACAGAAAGATAAGATGGTACTTCATGCGTCCAGCAAAGGAAAAACAGAAAGAGAGAAAGAGTGAGAGAGAGGGAGAGATAGAGAAACAAAGAAAGAGTGAGAGAGAGAGGAAGACAAAGAAAGAGAGAAAGAGTGAGCGAGAGAAAGAGTGAGATACAAGGAAGAGAGAAAGAGAGAAACAGTGTGAGAGAGGAAGAGAGCGAGAGAAAGAGTGAGAGAGAGGAAGAGAGAGAGAGAAAGAGTTAGAGAGAGGAAGAGAGACAGAAAGAGTGAGAGAGAGGAAAAAGACAGAAAGAGTGAGAGAGAGGAGGAACGAAAGAGTGAGAGAGAGGAAGTCAGAGAATGAGTGAGAGAGAGGAAGACTGAGAGAGTGAGAGAAAGAAAGAGTAAGATACAAGGAAAAGAGAGAGAAAGAGTGTGAGAGAGAGGAAGAGAGAGAGAGAAAGTGTGAGAGAGAGAAAGGAAGAGATGGAGAGTGAGTGTTGACACTAGAGAAAATCTTTGCAGGTCACCTTTGTACCACCGGTGTGTCTCCAACCACGTGCCGGGACATAGTGCACCCTCAAGTTTAGTCATCTGGAAGATAGTATAGAATTAGTAATTGCAGAGTACATACAACTGCACACGGCTAATTCTCTGTTTCGCCAGTACGCACTCCGTCTGCTACAGCCCATCCACTCCCACTGCTCGGAGGTGTCTGTGCGCTCTTGTATGCCCAGGCTGCTGCACACTATCCACTCCCACCGCCCAGAGGTGACTGCCCGCTGCTGCGGAAAGGAGGCTCTCTGCTCACCTTCTGCCACCGGCGTGTGTGTAAGAGGGTCCACCATGTGCCAAAGCAACTTTCTCAGGATGGCCAAGCATCATCGCAGGTTCTACACACGTTCAGCTGTGGTGGTGTTGGAGGGGGGGGACGATTCGTGAATCACAGCCTGTTAGATAAAAAGCAAGATAAGATTGTACGTCATGCGTCCATCAAAGGAGAGAGAGAGAGAGAAAAAAGAGTGAGAGGAAGACAGAGAAAGAGACAAACAGTGGGAGTGAGAGAAAGAGAGAGAGAAAAATAAAGAAAGAGTGAGAGGAAGACAGAGAGAAAGAGTGACGAAGAGAGAGAAAGAGTGAGAGAGAGGAAGAGAGAGAGAGGAAGAGTGAGAGAGAGGAAGAGAGAGAGAAAGAGTGAGAGAGAAGAAGAGAGAGAGAAAGAGTGAGAGAAAGGAAGAAAGAGTGAGAGTGAGGGAGAGAGAGAAAGAGTGAGAGAGAGGAAGACAGGGAAAGAGAGAAAGAGTGAGATACAGGGAAGAGAGAAAGAGAGAAACAGTGTAATAGAGGAAGAGAAAGAGAAACAGTGTGAGAGAGAGGAAGAGAGAGAGAGAAAGAGTGAGAGAGAGAAAGAAAGAATGAGAGAGAGAGGAAGAGACAGAGAAAGTGAAAAAGTGTGAGAGAGAGAAAAGAAGAGATGGAGAGGGAGAGTGAGTGTTGACACTGTGGAGAAAATCCTCACAGCTCACCTTTCTGTCACCGGTGTGTCTCCAACCACATGCCGGGATATAGGGCAGCCCTCAAGCTTAGTCATCTGAAACATAGTATGGTATCAGTAATAGATGAGTACATACAATTGCGCACGCCTAAATCGCTGTCCCGCCTTTGTGTATCCAGGCTAGTGTACCCCATCCACTTCCACTGCCCTGAGGTGTCTACCCACTGCTGTAAGTTGCTGCACCCCATCCACTCCCACTATCCATAGGTGTTTGCCCGCCGCTGCGCGCCCAGGCTGCTGCACCCCATCCACTCCCACTGCCCAGAGGTGTATGACAGTTGCTGCGCACCCAGGCTGCTGCACCCCATGCACTCCCACTGCCCGTAGGTGACTGCCTACCGCTGCGCACCCAGGCTGCTGCACCCCATCCACTGCCACTGCCCGGAGGTGACTGCCCGCCGCTGCGCAAACAAGCCTCTCTGCTCACCTTCCGCCACCGGTGTGTGTCGAAGAGGGTACACCACGTGCCGAAGCAACCTCCACACCCATTGTGTACACGCGGCAAACTGAGCTCACAATTCAGGTTGAGTGTTGATTGCAGGACAAAAAGCAAGATAAGATTGTGCGTCATGCATCCATCAAAGGAGAGAGAAAGAGAGATAGAGAGAGAAAGAAAGAGTGAGAGGAAGACAGAGAGAAAAAGAAAGAAAAAGTGAGAGGAATACAGAGAGAAAGATAGAAATAGTGAGAGTGAGAGGAAGAGAGAGAGAAAAAGAAAGAAAGAGTGAGTGAGAGGAAGACAGAGAGAAAGAGAGAAAGAGTGAGAGAGACGAAGAGAGAGAAACAGTGAGATAGAGGAAGAGAGAAAGAGAAAGAGTGTGAGAAAGAGGAAGAGCGAGAGAGAGGGAAAGAGAGAAACTGTGAGAGGAATAGAGAGAGAAAGAGTGTGAGGGAGAGAAAGGAAGAGATGAAGAGGGACAGTGAGTGCCCATACTGTGGACAAAACCCTCACAGCTCACCTTTACGCCACAGCTGTGTCTCCAACCATGTTCTGGGACCTAGTGGAGCCCTAACGCTCCCACATCTGAAACATAGTACAGAATTAGTAATGGTATAGTATATACAACTGCGTACACCTAATTCGCTGTGCCGCCTTTGTGCATCCAGGCTGCTGCACCCCATCCACTCCTGCCACCCAGACGTATTTGCCCACCGCTGCGCATCCAGGCCTCACTACTCACCTTTTTGCGGACAGGGCACCCTCAACATCATGCAGCCACGCTCCGCAAGCCTACAAGTCTTACATTTGGTGCTGCGTCTTGATTTTTCCATGGCAGAGGACATACTAGTGCACCTATCATCATCGCAGGTTGCCCACCCGCTCAGTCCTTACGGTGCCACTAACTCAGTGACCAGTGAGGCCCACACGTGGTGGTAGGCCCCCCTGTTTGATGGCTCAGGCCTACATGAGGTATCCGGACCACCAGGACGGGCCATCACAGAGCATGCGGTGGGAGCAACTCTAAAATGGCATAGAGCACGTGCACCCGGTCTTTTTTATTGGTAGGGTCACGTGTCCTGTGACTCCTGTGCTGGATTGGTGTGGTGTGGGTGTATACCAGCTGGGAGGGAGTGGCTGTGGTGTACTGACAACTAGGGTGTGACCAGCAGATCACTACAATGACAATCTGGACCATGTAGCGTTGTTGTCCTTCCCTGTAAGCGTAAGTAGAGTGGGCTGGCCTGGCGTATGCCAGTCCTACGTGAGGCTGTGAAGAATGACTCCGAGCTATGGGCGTGGCTCCATCGTGAGCTGTATGAGGAATCAACTGATGCGGCACTGTTGCCATATTGGGCTAGATCACGCACAATTGGGCTATATTTTTCCCGGTTGTGCAGTAAAATTTTGGTTTGTGCTAGTTGCCAGATTATAAATATATATACAGCATTCCAGCAAAGTAATATGTTAAAGCACTTTATTAGGCAAATATTTACTTGGCAGCCTGCTTCAATATAAATTCCAATGCATTCACCGCCTGCGTGCCGATGTCCCTGCTCCTCCTTCCTTAAAGTAGCAATATTGGGCTACTTTGGGCTACTCTTTGGTTGGCTTTGGGCTAGAGAATGCTTACAAAGTCTAGCAACACTGCGGCATGCGGGTGTTCTTGTTGTAGTGCTGCCGTCACCCGGGTCGCAAGCGTCAATGTGTCACCTTGTGACCCAAGTCCCACAACATGGCCAACATGGAAGGTACGGGGAATCAGTGACCCTACATTGATCCATAGTTGCACACAATAAAGATGGTGGACATGACACATCTGTGTGGATGTGAATGTTTATTGCACATTCAGTGGAGTATTGCAGCTGTGGCAATACAGGGCCATGCAAAGTCCAAATTTCAGTTTTTGGGACATGGAGGGCAGCCAATTAGAGACAAGCTCGTTGTCGGAGTTAGGCTGCACCAACATAAGTACTTATACAATCACTCCGCCAATCCTCACACACTTATAAATTCACTATAAACTCTCCTTGCAGTACTCTAATCATCCAGTCTCTACGTACGTACTTGTACAATGACCGAGACAATGTTACAGAACCAAAGTTTTCTCCCACTGTCAAAGGTAAGTTGGTTGCATACGCTGTCCAGAGCACAATGTAATGTGGTAGGGCCCAGGGGCAGCATGTTGCATACATAATGAACACACGGACACATATAGATAGTGGAACTGGGTATGGGCACATGCGCTCAACTCCTTTTTATTACCAGGGTCACATGTCCAGTGACGTCTGTGCTGGATGCTTGTGGGGTGAGAGTAAGCCAGCCCTCCGGGAATGGTTGGTGCTGGCAACAAGTACAACACTAATCATTGGATCAGACACAGAGATTCAATCATAAAGGGTCAATGATTTGTGCTGCACTAAGGTAGGGGAACCAGATGTGAAATAATGCACAAAATGTTCTATCGTAAAGAGTCCATGACTTGTGGTACACTGAGGTAAGGGGGCACCAGATGTGAAATTATACACAAAATATTGTATCATAAAGGGTCCATGAGTTGTACTGCATTGAGATAGGGGCATTAGAAGCATTCAGCGTGTGCGCTGCCAACGATGATGCGTGGTCCGGGCGGTCCGCACTGGGAGAAATGTCTCTTGCCTACTGGACTGCGTCATCTGCAATTGCGACTCGACCTGAATTGTGAGCCCTGCAGACCGCAATATAGATGGAAGGCAGTAGTCAGCACAGACATCGAGGAATGCTTTTTGTCACTTCCTCCTGACAAAATCCGAGGACATAGAGTACAATTCTGTCTGCAATTAATAAATCATGTCTCAATTTAAATTGTGACCTCTCCTGACTGCAGTGTAGGTAACAAAAGATGAAATGTGTATGGAATACATTGTCGAAATGTGTAGGTTTCGGGGACGTTATAGTTAGTTGCCTAGTGGACTCTGAAATTAATGAATCAAGACTGAATTCGAACTGTGAGCTCTGCTGGCCACAGTGCAGACTGCCATTCAATGCTCCTTTGGACTTGCAAGCTGAATTTGATCATTGTAGTAAAGCTATAAGTGATATAAAACAATTTCTTGAAGCAAGGATACTAAAAGGATATTGTGTAGGTTTCAGGGATGTTATATTTAGTCACCTACTGCACTATGCAATTAATGAATGAAGACTCAATTTTAATTGTGAGTCCTGAAGACCGCAGTGTAGGCAGAAGGCAGCGGTCAGCAAGGGCCCACAGCCACGTAGCGTTGAGTAGAGCTGCACAGTTATTGGCAATTCAGCGTGTGTGCAGCCAGCGATGATAAGTGGTGCACTGAGTTAGTGGTACCTGAAGCAACCAATGTGTGCGCACCCTGCGATGATGCGTCGTCCGGGCGGGCTACACTGGGAGAAATGTCTTTTGCCTACTGAATTCTGCCTTAATAGGTCCACGCAGCGATGAGTTATGGTGCAGTGAGTTAGTGGCACCTGAAGCACTCAGCGTGTGTGCACCCTGCGATGATGCGTGGTCTGGGCGGGCCACACTGGGAGTTTTGTCTAACAAATTCTGCCTTAATAAGGGCACGTGGTGATTACTTCTGGTACAGTGAGTTAGTGGCACCTGAAGCACTCAGCGTGTGCGCACCCTGCGATGATGCGTGGTCCGGGTGGGCTGCACTGGGAGCGATGTCTTTTGCCTACTGAATTCTGCCTTAATAAGTCCAGGTGGTGATGACTTATGGTGCAGTGAGTTAGTGGCACTTGAAGCACGCAGCGTGTGTGCACCCTACAATGATGCGTGGTCCAGGCGGGCCTCACTGGGAGCAATGTCTTTTACCTACTGAATTCTGCCTTAATAAGTCCAGGTGGCGATGACTTGTGGTGCAGTGAGTTAGTGGCACCTGAAGCAACCAGCGTGTGCGCACCCTGCGATGATGCGTGGTCCGGGCGGGCCACACTGGTAGCAATGTCTTTTGTCTAATGAATTCTGCCTCAGTAAGGCCACGTGGCGGTGACTTGTGGTGCACTGAGTTAATGGCACCTGAAGCACTCAGCGTGTGCGTACTGTGCGATGATGCGTGGTCCGGGCGGCCCGCACTGGTAGCAATGTCTTGTGGCTAATGATTTCTGCCTTAATAAGGCCACGTGGCGTTGACTTGTGGTGCACTGAGTTAGTGGTACCTCTGGCGCTCAGCATGTACGCAGCCTGCGATGATGCGTGGTCTGGGCGGGCCGCACTGGGAGTGATGTGTCTTGCCTACTGGACTGCGTCATCTGCAATCGCCACTCCATCTGAATTGTGAGCCCTGCTGTCCGCAGTGTAGTTCGAAGGCAGTAGTCTGTACAGACGTAAGTCTGCGGTGCTGTGCTGCTGTGTCGCAGGGGGCCTGTGTAGAGGAGGCCGGTGGGCATGGCGGCAGCCACGTGTCAGGGTGAGGGCCGCAGCTCTGGCAGACGTGTTGGCCTTCACACAAGTGAACCACACCCAGAGCCCAGGCCTATTTATTCACACTTCTACGCTGGAGTGGTGTATGTTGGACCAGCCCACTGCACTTCCGCTTACAGGGGACGACGATACAGGTACATGACCGAGATCTTCCCCACTGCCTGAGGTAACATGGTTGCGTCCACTGTCCACAACACTACAAGCACCAGCAGTATATGTTCACATGGAGAGGTTTGTGCTCTGCATAGTGAGGTCTGTCCAGCATATCACTGCTACACTTGGTATTGTGTGCATTATTATTGGTGGGTGACTTGCGTCCTTCACACATGTTTGGTTGCCACATCTTGCAACATTCAGCTATTGTGTGGCTGAGGGGCCATGCCGTTTTTGGAAGGTTCGCTGTCCTGTTGTGCGCTGCCTCGGTGGTAGTAGGGGGAGGGTCCGGGGGGAGGTCCTGAGGGTGGTGGCAGTGGGTTTTGTGGCCTTCTCGGGTGTGGGAGGTGCGTGATCAGTAGCTCTATGACATGAGTTAGTCTTCAGATGTGATTCTGGGCTGGGCTCCCTTTAACACTGTAGGTAGTCATCCTAATTTACACCAGTACAAGGCAGATGTTACATTCCTACTGCTAACGCAGCCTATCGCCTGTTTTAATATTATTACCGTTAGTTGTTGCTCTCATTTGTGGCGGTTTTTTTTTTGCAGAAGCTATTGCTGGAAAACTGGCGATATCGTCTGTTTTCACCAGGTTGAGAATGGAATGATAATGTAAAATCACTGAAAAAAACATAGGTTTAATGAACATTGTAATTAGAAATTAGCATTTAAAAAACCTTTGCAATTCACTGAAAAAAACATAGGTTTCAGGGACGTTATAGTTAGTTGCACATTTCACTCGTACAAAACCATAGAAATTCGACCGTTATAGTTAGTTGAGCTAACTATAACTCACGCCCCCACAATGGATTGCTGATGACGTCACATATTACATCATTCATGACATGGTCAGTGACATCACTGATGACATCACTGATGACATCTCAAATGACATCACTGATGACATCATCCATGTGAAAATCTGATGCACCTCCACATACTTTAATAAAACCAAAGATACACCCACTCTAAAATACAGACTACCATTTTCAAAACAATAGAGACACCATCACCAGTTACTACATACGCACGCACTGATTCCTAGGTCTACACACACATCCACTCATTCACCCATACAGTCACTCATACATGCAGTGACTCATCAATACAGCAGTATTATAGGCACTCATACACCTATACAAACACTCACACACTGCCACTCATCCAGAGTTACTCACACAACTAGTCAGTCATGCAAAGAATCAATCACGCTTCTATTTACCCACCTTTTTCAGTTATACACACACAACCTCACTTATTCATAGCGATACTAACATATGCTTATTCTCTTATACAATCACTGATACAAGTACACACTCATCCATACAGCACTCTCACAATCACTGACTCTCACATATAGTTATTTATATATTCCAACTCTCTCATGCACTGCGTTTTACATATGTAGTTACTTGGACATGTAGCACTGAGATATCCATTCACTTACCAACACACCCCTACACAAACTCACCCACCCATACAGCTGTTTCCACATGCAGTCTTGAACTCATACACCCAGTGAATAATGAACTCACACATCTATGCACAAACAGAACCATGTCAGCAGAACTGCTTTAGAGCCATAGAACCGGGTCAGAAGAGCTGTTGTAGAGCCAGAGAACCAGATCAGCAGTGCTGCTCTGTAGCCTAAGAACTAGGTCAGCAGAGCTGCTCTAGAGCCAGAGAACCAGGTCAGCAGAGCTGTTGTAGAGCCAGAGAAACCAGGCCAGCAGAGCTGCTTTAGAGGGAGAGAACAAGGTAAGCAGAGCTGCTTTAGAGCCAGAGAACCAGGTCAGCAGAGCTGCTCTAGCTGACACTGACTGACTGACACTGACAGATTGACACAGACTGACACTGATTGACTGACACTGACACTGACTGACACTGATTGACTGATACTGACTGACTGACACTGACTGACTGACACTGACTGACTGACTGACTGACACTGACCGACACTGATTGACTGACACTGACTGACTGATACTGACTGACTCACACTGACACTGACTGACTGACATTGACTGACACTGACTGACACTGACTGACACTGACACTGATTGACTGACACTGACTGACTGACACTGTCTGACTGACACTGACTGACTGACGTTGAATGACACTAACTGACTGACTGACTGACACTGACTGACACTGACTGACACTGACTGACTATTCTCTACTACTCTACTACTCACTCTCTACTACTCTCTCTCTACTAATCACTCTCTACTACTCCCTCTCTTTCGCTCTCTACTACTCACTCTACTACTCTACTACTCTCTACTACTCACTCTCTACTATGCTCTACTACTCACTCTCTACTACTCACTCTCTACTATTCACTCTCTACTACTCACTCTCTACTACTCACTCTCTACTACTCACTCGCTACTACTCGCTACTACTCACTCTCTAATATTCTCTACTACTCACTACTACTCTCTACTATTACACTCTACTACTCACCCTCTACTACTCACTCTCTAATACTATCTACTACTCACTCTACTACTCTCTACCACTCACTCTCTACTACTCTACTACTCACTCTCTACTACTCACTTTCTACTACTCACTTTCTACTACTCTCTACTACTGCCTCTCTACTATTCACTCTCTACTACTCACTCTTTACTACTCACTCTCTACTACTCGCTCTCTACTACTCCCTACTACTCTCTCTCTACTACTCATTCTCTACTACTCACTCTACTCACTCTCTACTACTCTCTAATACTCTCTACTACTCTCTACTACTCGCTCTCTACTACTCACTCTCTACTACTCTCTACTACTCACTCTCTACTACTCTTCTACTCTCTACTACTCTCTCTACTACTCACTCTCTACTACTCTCTACTACTCACTCTACTACTCTCTAATACTCTTTACCAGTCACTCTCTACTAATCTACTACTCACTCTCTACTACTCTATCTCTACTACTCACTCTCTACTACTCACTCTACTACTCTGTACTACTCACTCTCTACTACTCTCTACTTCTCACTCTCCACTACTTACTCCCTACTACTCGCTCTCAACTACTCTCTACTACTCACTATATTACTCACTCTCTACTACTCTACTACTCTCTACTACTCTCTCTACTACTCTCTACTACTCACTCTCTACTACTCACTCTACTACTCTCTACTACTCACTCTACTACTCTGTAATACTCACTCTACTACTCACTCTTTACTACTCTCTACCACTCACTCTATACTACTCCACTACTCTCTACTACTCACTCTCTACTACTCTACTACTCTCTACTACTCTCTTTCTACTACTCACTCTCTACTACTCACTCTCTACTACTCTCTACTACTCACTCTCTACTACTCTCTCTCTACTACTCACTCTCTACTACTCTCTACTACTCACTCTACTACTCTCTCTACTAGTACTCTCTACTAATCTCTACTACTCCCTCTCTACTACTCACTCTACTACTCTGTAATACTCACTCTACTACTCACTCTCTACTACTCTCTACTACTCACTCTATACTACTCCACTACTCTCTACTACTCACTCTCTACTACTCTACTACTCTCTACTACTCTCTCTCTACTACTCACTCTCTACTACTCACTCTCTACTACTCTCTACTACTCACTCTCTACTACTCACACTCTACTACTCACTCTCTGCTACTCTCTACTACTCACTCTCTACTACTCACTTTCTACTAATCACTCTCTACTACTCTCTAGTACTCACTCTCTACCACTCTCTACTACTTTCTACTCTTCACTCTACTCTTCACTCTCTACTACTCTCTACTACTCATTCTCTACTACTCCCTCTCTACTACTCACTCTACTACTCTCTACTACTCACTCTCTGCTACTCTCTCTACTACTCTCTACTACTCCCTACTACTCTCTACTTCTCACCCTCTACTCAAATATTGATTAATTTTCTTGTTTTCATTTTCTATTTTATTATATTTATAATATTTTCTTTAAAAAAAAACAAAAAAATCAAAAATAAATTCGGAGTCGCGCACTCAAACTGTAAATGTTGTCGCTTTAAAATATTCACTGAGTCAATGAGCACGAAAAAGTCCATAATTCAAACATATACCTTTCCTTGAGGTCAAATGGTATTTTTGCACTCCTTTTTATGTAAATTGTCCAATGGTAATCCTATTAAATTATAATAATTAATTCCTCAGAGAGTGAAGTATCTTCCTAAAACTTTGGCTTTAAAAATATTAGGTAGGAAGTTGGTAATTCACTAGGCAAACGTTGTTTGAAAACCAACTGGGCGTCATTACAGAGTGTCCAGCCTTTGTCACATTTTTGATAGGCAGTGTAATGTCCAGATGTTGTTGAAGGACTATCATGGAAAATTATTGCAATTGCTACAAAAGTCCTTCCTGATATTGATAGTTGTGTTGCTACAAATCGCTTTATTAAAGTATTCAATTGTCTTCCATCAGTTGTACAACGTAGCATCATTAAAATTATATATTGTCCATATTTTTTTTTAAATAATGTGGATAACATTTCTGATTTACATTGGCTACACTCCATGTTTTGATTTGCACCTTTAACTAATTTATTGAAAGACACTAATTTACAGTCCGGTAATTTTAAATATAGAAATCTTTCAGTGTCTACATTAGTGCTAGATGTATACATGCAATTTTCACAATGATGTTCCCATTTGTAACAAAGGCCAAAAATATTTTCTATTTCTACACCTTCATTTTCAAAAATGGTAAGGATATACATTAAAAATTCCTGAGCATCTTGTTGAATATTTTGCGTAAATTGTGTAGAACCAGAACACACATCCAAAAGATTACGTACATCTGAAACAGTTTGTATTTTAATTGTATCTGTTGTCAGTTTTTCATAAACAGAATGCAACAAGGAACAAAATCTTTTTTGCCGATTCTGCATAATTTGTTCTTGCAAACCTTCAAGATAAAAAACAACATTGACCACTACATTAGCATAGCAGTTGACACCTGAACTATTTTCAAACTGATAACCAACAATCTCTTCAATAGTGTCCTTTTTCTTTTTACTTGCAATCACAACATTATCTTGTTCTTTTCCCTTCTCTACACCTTCCGTACAGATATTCTCAAACCTTTCTTTTTCGACCAACCACACGCTTTTCAAATACAGGATATTGACCTAAATTGGGAGCATACGCCCTTCTTAACCTATTATACTCTTTTACACAGTTTGCATCTGCAGTAACCTTTGTGTCATCAAAATCAATCAAAAACAAACCAGATAATGTTCTGACTCACGGCAAAGCAACATATGCCATACCCTCTTTAAACACAGTAGATCCAATGTTCACCAATGCACTGTCTACACTTAATCCTTGAGATTTATGAATAGTCACTGCATATGCCAGAGAAAATGGAAATTGTTTCCTACGGACATATAAATCTTTAACAAGCAAAAAACGAACTGAACAACGACCAATTTCTTTAACTTCTTCAATCTGATCTCATTTAATTTTAAAAAATTCAATTCCTTCTTTTTTCTGATAATTAACAAAATCCACCACTTTACCCATTGCTCCATTAACTAAACCTTTTTCTACATCCAAATTACGCCTTAAAATTACCCGACAGTTTACACAGTCTTTTCTAAACCAGCTGTTTTAGATATTTTTTTTTCTAAAGGATCCAGTTTTGTTTTCAATTTTCCCGTCAAAATAATAGTGATTTCTTCATGCTCTACTTTATCAATGGCTTCCATTTTTATAATTTCTTCATTTTCCAGTTTCAATAGTTCTTCGTTGAATATAGAACACTCGCGCAGTGTTGGTATTAGGCAGATCACTGATTTATTTTCTGCAATTTTCATGTACAGTTTCTCAGGAACTACATTTTCATTTGGAAACAAATTGGAAAGTAATCGACTCTGCACAGCTTGTTTGCCATGTTCTGTAAGAAGTCCAATTCTTATATCTTGAAGAATACTTCCATATTCAGCATCATTTGCCTGTCGCATATTTGTTGTCAGTTCTTTGTATTCAAAATATGTCCAAATGTTCACGTTACCAACACTACCAAGAGACTTTCTGGTATCTTCATGTGCAAGTGTTTTAAATACCGGTTGTCCTTTTAGCGGAGTCAGTTGCAGTAGATCTCCAAAAACTATGACCTGTTTTCCTCCAAATAAAACGTCGTACTCTGTTTTAAGAATTTGTTGCATTCTTAAATCCACAAAGGCAAGCATCACGTTTGAGACCATGCTTACCTCATCAACAATGAGAAGTTTCATTTTCTTCAGGACTCTTGAAACTTCACAACAAACTTCTCCAGATAGCTTGTGGTATTCCAATTTGCTCTCATGCTCTACTGGTAGCATTAGTAAACAATGTAAAGTAATTCCTTTAATGTTATGTGCTGCCAACCCAGTTGGAGCGGTGACAACACAAGACAAATGCGACTCAGTTGTTCTCTGCAGATAACTTGTAATTCCTTTAATTAAGAAACTTTTTCCTGTTCCAGCTTGACCACTCACATACATTCGGATAGGTTGAAATGATGTACATGAGCACCCTTTCTTTTCATGAAGTAATCCATGGTCAATCTGTTCTTTCACTTTCAGTTTCGTTTTCAACTTTCCCGTCAAAATAATAGTGATTCTTTCATACTCTATTTTATCGATGGCTTCCATTTTTATAATTTCTTCATTTTCCAGTTTCATTAGTTCTTCGTTGAATATGGAACACTCGCGCAGTGTTGGCATTAAACAGATTACTGATTTATTTTCAGCAATTTTCATGTACACTTTTGCAGGAACTACATTTTCATTTGGAAAGACACTGCAAAGTAATCGACTTTCCAAAGCTTGTTTGCCATGTTTTGTAAGAATTCCAATTCTTATATCTTGAAGAATACTTCCATATTCAGCATCATTTGCCGGTCGCATATTTGTTGTCAGTTCTTTGTATTCAAAATTAGTCCAAATGTTCACATTACCAACACTACCAAGAGACTTTCTGGTATCTTCATGTGCAAGTGTTTTAAATACCGGTTGTCCTTTTACCGGAGTCAGTTGCAATAGATCGTTAAAAACTATGACGTGTTTTCCTCCAAATAACACGTCATACTCTGTTTTAAGAATTTGCTGAATTCTTAAATGCACAAAGGCAAGCATCACGTTTGAGACCATGCTCACCTCATCAATAATGAGAAGTTTCATTTTCTTCAAGACTCTTGAAACTTCACAACAAGCTTCTCCAGATAGCTTGTGGTATTCCAATTTGTTCTCATGCTGTACTGGTAGCATTAGTAAACGATGTAAAGTAATTCTTTTAATGTTATGTGCTGCCAACCCAGTTGGAGCAGTGACAACACAAGACAAATGCGACTCAGTTGTTTTTTGCAGATAACTTGTAATTACTTTAATTAAGAAACTTTTTCCTGTTCCAGCTTGACCACTCACATTAATTCGGATAGGTTGAAATGATGTACATGAGCACCCTTTCTTTTCATGAAGTAACCCATGGTCAATGGTCTCTTTCACTTGTTGATATATTTGTTTCTGTTCAACATTTAGTTTCCTAACTGCATTACATCTTCTTGAGCTTGATGCATTGCTGTTTCCACCTCATTCATGGCAATTGCTGCTTCATTTTCAACAATTGGTTGTCCTAGTGGATCTTGACTCAGTGCAGCAGAACTTTGACTGTCTTGAGAACTGTCTCTAGCAATCTCAGCTGCAATTGTAGCTTCTTGATCAATTTCATCATTCAACATTTTCACATAATTTGCAAAAGCACTGCATTGTATACTATCTTTACAAGCATTAAACGAATCTTCATAGCTCTGAAAATCTCCAAGTAATTCCAGTTCTGAACACCATGGTTTGAACATTTGCAAAAGGGCTAAATAGTAAAATTCCCTTTAATCAGCAGTGTCGCAACTCACTTTCCTGTGATTAATTAAATTGCCTTTCCTTTGTTTCACCAAACATCCTTCGGAACCAATCACTGCATATTTTCCATCATTGATGTTCTCTGTAGTATTTTGTTTAAAAGTGTAGTTTTGCAGCACTTCATAGAGACACATGTTCTCAAGATGATGATTTCTGTTTGGGTAATATGTGTCCAACATATTAGTTTTCAAAATATCTGTACTTTCTGGTTCTTTTTCTGCTAAATATTCAATTTCTTGAACTGATTTCAGTACCCGATTTCGCATAGCTGCAAGACCTAGACTCACCCAAATGATTCTTCTACTTTTGGAGTATAGACTTGCAGATGATAACCGATCTGAGCATTCATATGCTCCAATTTCATGATGCGATAACATCTTCAAACTGAAACTGTATAATTTCTTACTTAGAGTCTTCTCGTGAGAAATCTCTTCCCACATTTCTTTCAATTCCGTCTTTTCTGATTTAGTAATGTAGGACGTTACATATCGAGCAACAGCAATGGAATTGTCCGCAACATACTGAATATCCATGTTAGCGTTCCACATGGATAAAATAACTGGATTGTAGTCATTTATGTATTTTGACTCTTCGCTTCTTCTTAAGTTGTAGGTATTTTTCGGAGACTTTCTTGTGATGGTATGTCGCATAGCTGACATAAAACTGTTCACTCTTCCTTTGAATAATACAATGATAATCTTCAATGAAAGACAAAACAGTATCATCTGAATCTGTTACAAATTTGGGGACGTCCTTGATCCATAACAACATATGTATATGAGGAGCACCTTTTGCTTGATACTCCTTTTTCCAAAAGAAATCCACAACTTCTCCAAGAGGAGGATTTTTTTTATTGCAGATGAAAGACATCATAGCTTCAAATCTATGATTGAAATATCTGCATACATTAACAGGATCCAAAGAGCACAATTCTCCAGGTGTCTTGCATTAAATATTTTTTATATTGGAATTTGCCTCTCGAAGAAATTCAAGTAAATCATCCCAAGCATACTCAGCACAGCTTAGTGTAACGAACCATGTAGGAGTTCCTAAGTTCCGTAGTATACATTTCAGTTCTCCATGACGACGGTACCAATATTCATTAGTCCCACGCTTACATGCCATCAGATTAATCAACTGAGATTCTAAATGATCATCTCTCTGATGCACTTTATCCATAAAGTCCTTTGCAGTTACATTTTGCAGATGCATTCCAGTTTTTAAAATGTGATTTACAGCATATGAAAGTCCAGACAAGTCACTTTCAAACAGAAGATGAAACATATAAGGGATACATTGTCGAAATCTTGGATCTTCTGCATATAATCTTGTTGTCCGATATTCAGATGCAGGAATCTGCATAGGACGTTCGTTCATCATATCGTCCACCTTTTCCTGTTGAAAGCAACTGCGGGAAACAACGAGCTTCCAAGCTCTCTTCCCATACACTCATGGGACTTCCTCTTGCTTTTTTCATTTGGAACAACTCAATCGTATTCCCCATCACCTCTTTGGAATGAAGTGGATGTACACTGTAATGTTCATAGATTTCTTCACTTCTGGACATGTCCACTTTTTCAATTTGTCCACTTAATGTTTCAGTATCTTCTGCTAAATCTATTTCTTCTTCTCCTACAAACACATTTCTATAGTACTCATTATTTTTGATTAGATACAATGATGCCTTTTGCACTTTTCTAACATCCACTAACTCTTGCCAGATTTTCTTATTCTTAGTAGGAACACCATTAACTAGAATGACTAGTGGTTCATTTTCTGCATGGTCTACACCAATAGTTTCAATGTTTTTCTTTAAATCTAATGGTAAATACACAACTCTTCCTTTCATTCCTCTTTGTAACTCTGATGGAGGTAATTTACCTGTTTTAGGCTCCATACGAACAATAGCCTGAAACGGGTGCACATATTGAATGAGAATAGACTCATACGTATTTAAATCTATCAGCTCTGAAGGAATAGCAACCAACTCTAGATTATTATGAACAGCTCTAGCAGGCATTTTATTCTCATCAAATTTGTTATAACAATATTTGCAAATACGCTGCTCAGATCCCAAACCAAAACAATCCTCTACCAACAAATGAGTTGCAAATTCCATCCACTTATCGTTATTTTCTGTTTCACTTTTTAAATACAGATTGACACTCTAGTCTGATTTTTATAGTGACTTCGCCGACAACAAATACAAGAAACATTTGGTCTTTCACCTGAAAGTACCTTAAACTTTGTGATTTGATCTTAAATTTTTTTTGTAATCACGAGTTCTACATTGTCTTCAACATTTTGTTCTGCTAATGTGTCAGTTTCTACACTCTCTTGCTGAGGACCAAAGTAACAAAACTCAATATCATCACAAACCTTCTTCACATCTGATACTGACCCACGCAAAAGAGCACTGTTCAACTCATTTAACTTTAGTGCTGGACTTTTTGCATAATACAATCTTCTCACTAACTTCCGCACTTGAGTATGATGTGCTGCCAACATCCTGAAATGGTGAAAACACTTTGACAAACTTTCCTAGAAAGACAAGCCAGAGAATGACCTTGCAAACCAGTATTTTTTCTCACTCTGCAAGGGGCTAGTCCTTGCAACACCTTAATCTTTTGTTTAACACTTTTTTTAGTATATGCTCGTAAGAAACTACATGATTTATCAATAGATTCTTGTCGTACACTACAAATACTACTGCAATCCCAAGTGTGCAGAGGGTGTTTAGGATGTCTCCCTAAGAACTTCATCAGCTATCACTTCATCTGCATTTCTTTCAACCATTTTCTCTTTGTCAATTGGATAACCATCTCTAACCTCATAACCTCGACCACTGTTGTCAACTGCATGCAATAAATTATTATTCTGTAAATAACTTTCTTCATTAAAGAAAGGTTCTGAACTTGAACTGTGTTTCCATTCTCCCCAAAAAAATCACAAAAATGTGTTCTATTAATTGCTCTTTTCCTCCTACTTATGGCCTTCATTAAATGGATTGGTATATCTAGTGATCGAATGCTGTTTAATACTAAAATGAATAGTTACTTCAAAAGCCTTTGCAACAATGGTTTCAATATGCTTCTTCTTTTTATAAAATAGAGCTCTCTTTTTATATTTCTTCACATCTTTCAGCAAATTATGTACTACTCTCTTGTAAAATATTTTTTTGCGTATTTCCTTATACTGATTTTGCCTTCTTTTACCATACTTCGTCTCCTTTGACTGTCCATTTGCTTTTTTGCTTTTCCTATTATTTTGAATATTTTTTCTAGTTTAAGCATTCTCAGAGGTTTCAGCATTATGTACATTCTGTCTGGTCCTACAAACATTTTTAATAAATTGCTTTGTGATCTTACCAGAAGATTTTTTCTTTGTAGCCACATTATGTTGTTCATTCTATACTTGTGGTTGATTTTTCTTCAAGTAACTCTCCTTTCTCTGTTCTTTTCTTTTTCTTTCTGGCATAATTTCTCTATTTTAATGGTGAAAAACAGTATCTGTAAAAAATAATCACAAATAAATGTATAATAATATCTTTATAATTTATACTTTTCTATTACTATACAAACACATTTTATAATAATACTGACTAAGAAATGATAGCCCTGAAGCACAAGTGTGATGATGGTTAAAACACTACATGCATAGTGCATACTACTTTGAAGCAGTTCATGCCCTAAAGCCTGCCTCACTGAAAGACTACATGCTAACTAACTGAATGATTACACTACTACAAGGAGAGACACTGAGTGAAATCACAGTTGTTTGAATTTTACTTCATTGAATAGATCACTAAATGCTACTAAAAGACTCACTATGGGTTTGCAACAGCAGTCACAGTGTGTTTGCTGGAGTGTATGCATAGTAACTGTGGAAAAGTAGGCCTGGTGCACAAGTGTAAAACTGGTTAGACCACTATATACATAGTGGATAGTTACTTCAAACAGCGCTTTTCTAAAGGCATGCTTCACTGCATGAGTACCTGAATACTGACTGAAACATTAGAGTAATGCAAGGGTAGTACCTGAATGAATCTTTTAAGGGTTTGGATTTTTGTGCAGTAAAGATTACTACATGGTGCCGGATTAGTCACTAGAAGAGAGTAAGGGGATTGACTGGGTGTCTGCTGGAAGTGTATGGATACTGACTGGTGAATTGAAGGTGTGAAAGGCAATTGTGTACATGGTTAGAGCCCTATATGCATAGTGGATAGGCTTTTGAATCAATCCATGTGCTAAGGCCTGCCTCACTCCATTAGTACTTGGGTACTGACTGAATGTTTAGAGTATTGCAAGGAGAGTGCCTGCATGAATTTATAAGTGTTTGTTTTTTGAGACAGTTAATGGATTACTTCATGTTACTGAAAAAATCACTGGAGAAATGCAAAGGGAGTGACAGGGTGTTTGCAAGAACTGTATGGATACTGACTGGGATATTGATGGTGTGAAAGACAAGTGTGTAGGTGATTAGAGACCTACAT
Source organism: Triturus cristatus (assembly GCF_964204655.1). Classification (NCBI taxonomy): domain Eukaryota; kingdom Metazoa; phylum Chordata; class Amphibia; order Caudata; family Salamandridae; genus Triturus; species Triturus cristatus. The sequence goes on along the minus strand of NC_140589.1, from coordinate 1,255,098,806 downwards.
GCATAGTGGATAGGCGTTTGAATCAATTCAAGTGCTGAGGCCTGCTTCAATCCAATAGTACTTGGGTACTGACTGAATGTTTTGAGTATTGCAAGGAGAGTGCCTGGATGAATTTATAAGTATTTGTTTTTTGGCTCAGTAAATACATTACTTCATGGTGCTGAATGAGTCACTGGAGAACTATAAGGGGAGTGACAGGGTGTTTGCTGGAACTGTATGAATACTAACTGGGAAATTGAATGTGTGAAAGAGAAGTGTGTAGGTGGCTAGAGACCTGCATGCATAGTGGATAGACGTTTGAAACAGTCCATGGACTAACACCTGGATCACTGCATAACTACCTGAGTACTGACTGAATCATTAGAGTACTGCAAGGAGAGTGCCTGGGTAAATCTTTTTAAGTTTTTGGATTTTGGCGTAGTGAATAGATTAGTACATAGTGCCAAATAAGTCAGTGGAGGTGTGCAATTGGAGTGAGAGGGTGTTTATTGGAGTTTATAGATACTGACTGGGAAATTGACGGTCTGAAAGACAATTGTGTTGGTAGTTAGAGGCCTCCATGCATAGTGGAAGCATGTTTGAATCAATCCATGTGCTAAGGCCTGCCTCATTCCATTAGTACTTGGGCACTGACTGAATGATTAGACTATTGCAAGAAGAGTGCCTGGGTGAATTTATAAGTGTTTCAGTTTTGGCGCAGTGAATGAATTACTACATGGTGCTGAATAAGTCACTGGAAAAGTGCAAGGGGGGTGACAGGGTGTTTGCTGGAAGTACATGGATACTGACTGGGGAATTCAAGCTGTTAAAGACAGGTGTATAGTAGGTTAGAAGCCTGCATGCATACTGGATAGGCCTTTGAAGCAGTCCATGTGGTAATGCATGGTTCACTGCATGAGTACCTGGGTACTGACTGAATCATTAAACTACTGCTAGGAGACTGCATGGGTGAAAGTTTTAAGTTTTTCGGTTTTGGCGCATTGAATAGATTAGTACATGGTACTGGATCAGTCACTGGAGGAGTGCAAGATGAGTGACAGGGTGTTTATTGAAGTATATAGATACTGACTAGTTAATTGAAGAAGTGAAAGACAAGTTTGTAGGTGACTAGAGACCTGCATGCATAGTGGATAGACGTTTAAACAGTCCATGAGCTAAGACCTCGGACACTGCATGATTACCAGGGTACTGACTGAATCATTACAGTACTGCAAGGAGAGTGCCTGGGTTAATCTTTTTAAGATTTTGTGTTTTGGTGCAGTGAATAGATTACTACATAGTGCCAGATGTGACACTAGAGGTGTGCGAGTGGTTACTGGAGTTTATAGATACTGCTGGGAAATTGAAGGTCTGAAAAACAATTGTGTAGGTGGTTAGAAGACTCCATGCATAGTGGATACGCCTGTGAATCAATCCATGTGCTAAGGCCTGCCTAACTCCATTACTACATGCATACTAACTAAATGTATACAGTATTGCACGGAGAGTTCCTGGGTGAATTTATAAGTGTTTAGGTTTTGGCTCAGTAAATGGATTACTACATGATGCTGAATGAGTCACTGGTGAACTATAAGGGGAGTGACAGGGTGTTTGCTGGAACTGTATGAATACTGACTGGGGAATTAAAGGTGTGAAAGACAAGTGTTTAGGTGGTTAGAGGACTGCCTGCATAGTGGATAGGGGTTTGAAGCAGTCCATGTTCTAAGGCCTGGCTCAGTGCATGAGTACTTGCGTACTGACTGAATAATTAAAGTACTGCAAGGAGAGTGCCTGGATGCATTTATAAGTGGTTGGGTTTTCGCACAGTGAATGGATTAGTACATGGTGCTGAATGGATCAGTAGAGGAGTGCAAGGGCAGTGACAGGGTGTTTGCTGGAAGTGTATGGATATTGACTGCGGAATTGAAGGTGTGAAAGACAAGTGTGTAGATGGTTAGAGGACTGCATGTATAGTGGATAGGCGTTTGAATCAATCCATGTGCTAAGGCCTGCCTCACTCCATTACTACTTGGATATTAACTGAATTTTTACAGTATTGCAAGGAGAGTTCCTCGGTGAATACATAAGCACTGACTGGCTTCTAATTCTACCAAAACTTGAGAACAGGAAAGGTTTTTAAGCAGTTATGTGTATGCAAAGATATGAAGTACCCAAATGCTTCTCTCACAGTGGTTCCCAAATGCACACAGACTCATAGTGTGATTCTAGACAAGCAACACTATCCATTGGACATTACCAAAACACATTCACTATTCTGGAAGGAGTAAGGGGACTGCACACAATCTATATATTTCAGTACTGCACTTTAGTGTCAAAGCCTGACTCATTTTATCAATGCATAAGCAAAGACTGGCTTCTAATGCTACTAAAACCTGACAACATGACAGGTTTTAAAACAGTTAAATGTCAGCAAATACACGATATAACCAAATGCTTCTCTCACAATGATTGGCCAAATGCACACAGACTCACAGTGTGATTCTAGACAAGAAACACTATCCCTAGGAGTTTACCAAAACTCATTCACTACTGTGGAAGGGGTAAGGGGACTGCACACAATCTACATATTTCAGTACTGAACTTTAGTGTCAAAGCCTGACTCATTTTATCAATGCATAAGCAATGACTGGCTTCTAATGCTACTTAAATTTGACAACATAACAGGTTTTAAAACAGTTATCTGTCAGCAAATACACAATGTTACCAAATGCTTCTCTCACAATGGTTACTCAAATGCACACAGACTCACAGTGTGATTCTAGACAAGCAACGCTATCCCTAGGTGTTTACCAAAAGTCATTCACTACTCTGGAAGGGGTAAGGTGACTGCACATATTCTACATATTTCAATACTGCACACTACTGTGAAAGCCTGACTCATTTTGCAATTGCATAAGCAATGACTGGCCTCTAATGCTACTCAAACTTGACAACAAACCACATTTTAAAGCAGTAATCTGCAAGCAAATACATGATGTTACCAAATGCTTTTCTCACAATAATTGCCCAAATGCACACAGACTCACAGTGTGATTGTAGACAGCCAACTATTTCTTGTACAAAATACATTTTCTAGGCTACAAGATGTAAGGTGACTGCACACATTACAGACAATTTTCTACTACACATTAGTACCAAAATGTTTCTCTCAAAATGATTCCTAAATGCACACAGACTCACTGTGTGATTCTAGACAAACAACACTATCCCTTGCACTGTACCTAAACACATTTCTTAATCTAGAAGGATTACTACATTTTAGTGTAGAAACATGACTCATTTTGCAAATACATAAACAATGACTGGTTTCTAATTCTACCAAAACATAAAAACAGTACAGTTATCTGTCTGCAAACACATGAAAAACACAAATGCTTATCACAGAATGGTTTCTACATGCACACACACTGACAATAAGATTGTAGACAAAAAAAGTACTCCCTGCACTTTAGCAGGAGAAATACATTAGTCTGATTAAAATCAAAATAGACCACATACATCCCCTCACAATTAAATAACTCACCTTTCAAGTTGTTTTGTAGATTAAGAAGTATGTCAGTCACACACCAGATTTTCTTATACAGAAATTCTGCACTGTGCACCTGTCAGCAAAACCAAAGAATGGCAAAGCTTCCCTCTCATTTTGCACACATATACATGTAAACATCAAATCACATTCCTTCCCACATTAATTCAAAAAGTAACACACATTTCTATTGGTTAAACATTTCAACCCTTTCCAAATGACATAAATTTGAACCCTACCCTCAATCTGCCTTCTGCCTGTTACCATAGAAACAGGTCATGGAACACTTAACTGAGCACACAGGTCACAAGTTCAGCACACAATGTTGCTAATCAAAACAGCAAGTATGCTTGACTTTTCAACATATCAGCTTATCATATATAATATTCCTTTCAATCAGTTTTTGTTAACCAATAAGAATCATGCGTTTAAAAAACAGAAACATGCACCCTAGTTTTCAGTGTAGAAGGTTGTCAAACAACCAATGATTTCTTGTCTTTTTTCAAAACTGCATCTTAGCCACCATTTTAGAAAAATCTTACTTTTCAAACTGCCATTTCATTTACAGAGACCATCTGAGTGCATCCAGACCTCCCTTCAAGATGCTTAGAGTGTGGATTGTGGGACACAGCTATATTTTCTGGAGCCAAAGGTATGCAGAAACCAAAGACATTCACAAAGACCTAGGTTTGCCAAATGTTGACATTAAATGGATTGGACAGAGAGGGTTAAAGTGGCACCAATTGATGCCATCGGTAAAATCCTTTATGCATATCCAACACCCTGACCTCATAATAGTGCACTGTGGTGGCAATGACCTACGCACTTTGACTGGGGTAGGTCTGGAAATGCTTATGAAGGACACCTTTGCAGAATTGATTTCACTTTTTCCCAAAACTGCCTTTGTGTATTCTAACATATGCCAAAGGCAGAAATGGAACTGGTCCAATCATTTTTGTCCACAGATTGAGAAAGCTAGGAAACGTGTGAATAAATCTGCTTCTGCTTTTCTCCGAGACTATAGAATGGGGTCCATTTACAATAACAATCTGCGCTTTCATATGCAAGAGATGTACAGGAGAGATGGAATACACTTTACTGATGAAGGAAACAGAGTCTTCCTCAACAACTTTAGACTCTGTATAGGTACTTACTTATAAGTACCAAAAACTCACAATGAACACAACAGCTCTTTTTAGAACCACTTAAGCTTGATGTTTATCTCCCAAAAAATTCTTTTTTTTTTCCTTGGAGTCGCGCACCCAACGCGTTAAGAACCGCACACCCTACGCAAGAGAAATCGTGCACCCAACGCGTTAGGATGCGTGAATTTTACCGGGAAAAAAACAACTTTTTATTATCCCTGGGGATATAAAAACACGTTGGGGACCATGGGGGGAGCCCCAACGCCCCCACGGTCCCAGCCTGCTCCCCGCGCCCTTCGGGAGCCGGCATTGCTTTCCCACATGGGGAGCTGCTGACATGCAACTCCCCGTGTGGAAAAGCAATATGGTTTGGATTTTGAAAGAGAGAGCAGGTTTCCCTGCTCTCTCTTTCGAAATCCAAACGAAGTTTGCTATGGGAGGGCGGGAGACTACCGCACTCTCATAGCAAACAACAGTGTCCTGGGGGTGGGAATCCCAGGACAATGTAGGAGCCGGCCCTGGGGGGTGGCGGTCCCCAGGGCCCTCGAAGGCTCCAGGAGTGGTGCCATGCAGCCCCCTCCCTCAATAAATAAAGCCCCAGGGGGTGGTGGTCCCCGGGGCTTGGGGGGGGCATTCAGCCCCCACACCCTATTTATTTTCTAGCCCCAGGGGGTAGCGGTGCCTGGGGGGCCCCCCTGGGCCCCCCTTTTAATTTTTTATGCATTTTGCCCCCAGGATTTGGCACCCCGGGGGCAAATTATTAAGGAAGCGCAAAAGCCCGCGCTTGGTTTTTTGTTTTTTTACGGCCGGATCCGCGCACCCTGCGCGCATTTTGCCGTTTAAAAAAAAAAAAAAAAAGTGGGCACTGGGGGGTCCTTCTGGGACCACCTAAGCAATACTAGAGGGTCAGAGTATTTCTACCCTGCTCCCTTTACATCTTTCACACACTTATTTCCCTTACTTCCTCGGCCTCGCTTCTACCGAGGCATAAAATGGCTGCCAACAGTTCCTGGTTTCGAATGTTGACAGACACTTGACAGCCAATTAGCATTCACCGCATGATAGGGAGGGTGCGCGCATGGTTCGCAGAGGGTGCGCTCAGGGTGCGCAGAGGGTGCACAGATCCTCCAAGGCCATAGATATATATGTACTTTTAACTCTAATTTTCTCAGGAACTACTGAACGGATTTACACCATTTAAGCAAATGGCACGAGTCTGAACTGAGGACTACCTTTTTGCCAAATTTGGTGTAATTCCGTTCAGCAGTTCGGGCTGTAGCTGCGTCAAAAGGTCCTATGGGAAATTGCAGGAAAACGCGTTGGGGACCCCCCTTTTTTCTCAGCCCCCGCTTGACGAATCACCACGAAACTTTCAGGATAGGAGCGGCCAGAGCTGGCCAAAAGTTTGGAAAATTTCGCGAAGATTCGTCAACCGGCGCCAGACATATTGGGAATAGAATGTTGCGGATTTCCAATGGAAAATAGGTCCTAACTATAACTACTTACTGTCGACCGCCAGTAGGTAATATATATATATATATATGTTTTATGATTTATTTGATTGATTTATTGCACAATTACTTAAAATCATTGCAAAAAGCCCTTAGCATTAAAAAACATCTGCAATATAAATATAATAGTGAACATGAGTAATTCATTAATAAAAACAATAGAAAAGACAAATAATAAGTAAATCTCAAGCATTTCAAACAGTAGTTGGTGTACTGCATGTGGGGCTAAGGGGAGTCAATAAGACAGATATCTCTTCTATGAGTGTCTGGGCATTATAAGCTACAAGAGGTTCTGCCCCGGATCCAGTCTCTTATAATTGCCAGCAGACAGCAGGTATACTGCCTTCATGAACTTCACAAAGCAAGCAGACAAGTGTACTGATTCCCCTCTCAAAAACAAAGCTATGGCTCCTTGGCTGACCCTAATGTTCAAAATGCACCACATTGGTCGTAGCCAGTACCTCCTTAGCCAGATCAGCTCCTCACAAATACACTGCAGATGGGACAATGATTCCTCTCCGTTGGCATAGAGGCAGCATTGCCTGTCCTACTCCTCTAGGTTCGTCTGCCCAGACCAAAAGGTGTTCAGCAGGACTAAAGCAAAGCGCAGATACATTAACTGACGTTTCATGGTGAGGTTAAGGGGTAGGGACAATAAGGACGGTAGGGACTCTGGGTCATAGAGCAATGAGGCCCAGCCACCAAGCTCCAATTGTTCACTGCTTTTGCATCTAGGTCTGCAGATATCAACCTAGCTTGTTTCATCAGCAACTTGGCCACCTCGTTGACAGGTAGCCCGCTTGTCCATATTGAGCTTGCTACTTTGTGATGTTGGTTTAGAAAATGGGTACTCGCAAAACTCTCCCCAAAGGGCTGCAAAGTTTGGTCTCTGATGTGACTGAGGGCTGCATCATTTCCTGAAGGGTAGTGATCCATTTGCGGGGTGCATTGTAAGGTGGTTTTAGTGGAAGCAAAGCATATACATCTAGTGATTGAAATGCACAATGTGAAACCAGAAAACCTGGGATTAATCCCAGCTTCCCGACTTTTGTTTTATTTTACTTTCCCTCCGTTTTCTTTTATTATCACATATAAGAGGACTTCGAAATACATGACTTCAGGATGTGCGCTGCACAAATCCTTTGCCTGTTTAATTTAATTTAATAAACTGTAATGTTGTTCATGTATAATAGGAGGCCACCCTAAAAGTGCACTTAACAACTAACTTACCTCTTAGTTTACTACTGGCATTGTTGTCAGTGTGGGGGAAGAATGTACGTTCCTAAATTCATACTTAAAAACTATCCCTTAAAAGAAATACTCTGATATACTAAGGTGATGTAGGTCTGTATGTTAATGAAATACCCTTTCTGAACTTTTGAAGAAACCTCATCATATTTTTTCACTTTTGCTGCATGATGGATTTGAAAATGAAGGTGTTGCTAAAGTTAGGTGGTGCAGGACAACCTATTTACTTCCTTTCTTTAACTTCAATTAATCCATAAATAAAGAAGTGCTGCTGTTGAACAGGGACCATATGTAAAGGTCAGGAGGGCTGCATGCATCCCCAGGCCGTACTTTGAGTATCACTGGTTTAGATTTTGGGACAGATTTCTGGGACTTTTTTAGGTTATCATTTATTTTATAATATGCTTTGGGCTATTATTTCTAAGTATTTTATTCCTTTTACTTTTATGAAGAGTTTGGCTTTAAATGGAGGCATGTTGTACATTCTTTTGGTTTGTTTGCTAGGTTTAGGTGCATTTTACCTAACAAATTTCGCCTTTTGTAGTTGGTAGCTTTGCTCTTTTGTAACGCCTCTATAAATTTATAGACTGTACGTTGGGTTCTGCCTAGTGTGGACTGGAAGGCATTGTGCCATCCTTCCACTGTGTAATTTATTTTGGTTTGCTGTGCCAAGGTGCTGCCATAGACATTCCACCATGGTATTTGAAATGTGGGTAGGCGTCTGTGAACATAGCGATGCAGTTTGCCTTCTCAAGTGTCTTCAAAATAATCCACTAGGCGGCATATTTTGAATCCAATTTGTTGGTAGGAAGGGCTTTCTATTAGTAAACTGAAGGGGTTAGCTACCCTTGTGACAGGGACATAGACTAGCGCTATCAGTTTTTATTTCACCGGCAAGTTGGTTGTTTGTAGAATATTCTACACGTAATGCAGATTGTTGAAAGTGTATCCATATGCTTTGATTGAAATGAGAATTACAGCCTTGTATGGCTATGGGGGGAGTCCATTTTTTAAATGGCATGAATCATGGCAAGCTCAAAGTTTTTTTTTTCTCGGTATTTATTTTGTTTTACGTGTAATGTGGTCTAAGAATTCGGTGTAGTTGCTGCTTTGTTTATTTGCTAGCAGTGCATATAAGTCAGGGATATTTGTGTTTTGATATTCACCATGCATGGTGTATATCTGAGTGAGCAATTTGGTACACATTTTTAAGAACCCATCCATCATACATGGTTGACAATGGGTTAGTTTTAGTAAGTTATCTTCTGTAGAGAATATTAGGATTGGTTTATCAGTTTTTAGGTTGTCTTATTAAAAGAAAGGTTCCTCATTATGTTTCATTGTTAAATATTCGGGTATTTCAATGTCTAGGTACCTTCTAGGGGTGTCACTGGTTGCTTTTTTAGTTTGTGCAATTAAACATTTACAACATCATATTTTGTTGTGGCCCTCCCATAGCAATCATCAGAACAATATTTGGTGCATTTCCAATTTACATTTTCTGTTGATGCACTTTCTTGGTTGTAGACGTTGCCCATGTGATTTCGTTTCTGCTTTCCTTTTTGGGATGTTATGTATTTGGCTCTCACTGGCATTGTATCTGACAGTAGTTTAATAGTATAAATATACACAGTTTTTTAAAGTTTATATGTTTGTTATTTATGTTTAAATTATGCAATTATTTCTATTTGTATACTTCCATGTATGTTCTTTTTAAATGTTTCATACTGTTTTGCAGCTTTTCTTTTGGGAGTGTTCTAATGTGGCACTGGTGCTTTCTTTTCCGCTAGTAGAAAAAAAAACAACAGTTTCCTTTTGAATGTTTATTTGTTGGTAGAGTTTATGGTTTATTTTACTCGCTATTGGGTTGAATTTATATTTTTTATAATTTATGCGTACTTAGTTTGTAATACTTTTACTGGTTTGTGATAGATGTTTTTTTCTGGCAGCTTATCTTTTTTCGAAATTGTGGTGTTTTCTTTTAGGAAGTATGTGTAAAGAGATAGAAGTTGAGGAGTGTTTTCTTAATTATTTGCTGTTTTATAATTTTTCATTTATTTACAAGTAGGATTTAGTTTAAATATAAGTTTTACTTGGTTGTTGTCGAGATGCATATATTTCTCCTTTAAGGGTCTGTTCAGGGAATTCAGCAGAGTTCCCTCGTCTTGCCGTGTTTGTCATGTTTTAATTATTTAATTGATAAAATCAGTGTGCCTTTCCTATTATTAATTTCATTGTTTGTAATGATTTCATTGGTTAAGGTTGTTTGTAGTTTCGTTTGATTTGATCTGATAAATGATAATTTAGGTTTTATTTATAATGCATTATATATAGTTTGATAGTTCTGAATAAGAGTTTTGTATATATATATATATATCCCCACTCCTTTTTGCTCTCTATGTGGATTACCTTGCAGAGACCGTCTGCTGCAGCAAACTGCTTGCCGGAATAACCCCTGGCAAAACAGAACAGAAATTTGCCCTTTGCATGGACAACATCCTTCTGACGTGCAGTAACCCTAAGCCCACACTCCCCACCCTTTTGAGAGAGCTAGAGGCTTTCGGACTAGTTCTGAGTTCAAAGTGAACACCCACAAATTACAAAAACTAGGGATCAACGTGCTCACAGACCTGTGGGACACCTTGCCTGAAGCACACCCCCTCACTTGGCTACAAAGGTCCCTCACATACCTAGGCATTACCTCTGCCACACAACAGAATGTACAGCCATACATAACTATTCAGAACTCCTCAAAACAGCCCAGAAACTTGCAGACCTGGCAGAAAGGGGTCTCTCTTATCTAGGATGTGTAATGACCCTGCTGTAAATATTGTACCTGATGCAAACCCTACCTTTACTACCAGCCCCTGATGGAGAGCTTTGTCTGGAAAGGGTAGAAAGCGTTGACCCTCAAGCGGCAATAATATGCCTCATTGGAGGCATGGGTACTGGGAATGCTCTGGTCCATGTATTATTATTTAGCCTCCCAGCTCAGATATTTTGTGGAATGGAATCCCACGGCTATTGAGAAACACTGGTGCTTCATGCATCCAGTCTATAGCCAGCATTCATGTCTGGAAGATCCCATGGCTCCCTAAGAGACACAGACCGTGGGCATATATAGCTCCCCGATAATGTGGGCTATGATGGCAGCCTGGGACTCAGTAGCGCTCCCCTTGGAGTTGATCACTATGCCTTCCCAAATGTTCCCAGTCATAGGGAATCCTAGATTTACACCAGTCAGAGATAACAATGAATTCCAATCATGGCAACTAGCAAACTGTAAACACATCAAGTACTTTTTTGATCACAATGGGATTCAGACCTTTGAGCAATTGTGTGAGGGTTACGGCCTACCAGAGATCGAACGACTACGCTACTTGCAGATCCGACACTGGGTAACCCACCCCGCAGTATGGGAAAGCTTTGGGAAATAACTTCTCATCAAAACTGATATAAAACACCTGTTCTCTGACTTATACATACTCCTACAGAAGGCAATGCCAGTGCTCGCATGGCAGCACAAAGGAGGGGGAGGCAGAACTGGGGTGCACCCTTACAGGTAAAGAGAGGGGGGAGAACTTCCATTGCAAACATCGCACAACAGCATCCAGCACTGCAGGCAAGGTGTCTGTGGTTAAGAACACTCAATATCGGTGCTATACCCCAGCCCAAATTCATTTCTGCTTCCCAAGTTGATCTCCGAACTGCTGGAGACGGTGTGGCGTATCGGGCACACTCTTCCACCTATTGTGCCACTGCCCCAAGACTCAAACACTACTGGTTGAAGGTCCTACATAGCATTAACAAAATATTCCATTCTGACATCCCTCCATTTACAGCATACACTATCCTGGGCTACCCAACAATATCACATTCCCCCTACACTCACATTGAGAAAGGGCGACTGCCCTGACTCTTTGTGCCACCAAACAGACCATCTTCGCCCACGGAGATAAAGGAGCAGCCTCAGAATATGGGGCTTGTATTCACCGCCTTTAGCACCTATTAGGGATTAAAAAGATCTCAGCCAAACTAAAGGCACGATTCGAAAAAACATGGGGCCCATGTATCACTTTCCAGGAGTATAAGGAACTAACAAGCCCCAATTACTTAAGGGTATTGCGACTCACATTCCCTGTCACGCCCACTTGATGCCATAGGACCAGTCCACACTATTCAATACCAGCCGTGGGGGCTCAGCAGGGTATTCACCTGATGGATGTTATAGATAAGTGCACTGTAAGGCTCTGGCGAGGGAATTTAGGCTGTTGAGGTGTAAGGGGAGGGGCTGGGGGATATCCACGACTGGGACTGTTGCACTGTTCCACCTCTAGTTTTCTTTTTTAGGTCCACCAGCCTCTGGATGTAACTGGAAAATGTTGTAAATCAATGACCAGATTTAAATCAATAGACCCTCTGTTAAAGCCTCAAGTCAAAAGTCAGTAACCAAGAGCCAGCAGCCAGCGAAAGGAATAATAGGCAGGAACCAAAATGTCAGTTCTCCCAGAACCCAGGCACCAAACAACTAGTAACAAAGACTTAGAATGTTGCCTAAGCATGTTAGATGTACTCTCCTAACCTACCCCCTCAGCCAAGTTTATATATGAAACCAGGTCTTTCTGTGGCCAGCAGGAGCAGTGTTAGCTCAAACATTAGTCCACACAACAATGGCATATTCCCTTTAATTATGTATCCCTTAGAAATTCAAGATTCAAGAATACCTTAACATATCATCATTAGGATGTTGTCCTGTTGTTGATGTTATCTCTTTGATTTAGGGCAAACAATAGGATTTGTAACACAGAAAGCCACATTCACTGTTGTATCTGTGAGAAATTTCAGTAGTCAAGCTTCACCAACTGCATCAAAATGTACTGTTTTGAAGTTGCAATTTGCAGTGAATAGATTGCTTCTCGTCCATTCTTTTAATGATTCAAAAACAATTTGCAGTTTGCATCCATATGCTACATAACTCATTAGAGTACTTGGTATAGAGTCAAACTCCATGTTCTGATGTGATTTGTGGTGTATTTTGTTTACCAGTTTGCAAGGGCTGTAAGAGAAACAAATGACACAGTGGTTACTTGGACAACAGTTTAACAGCTAAATCAATTATTATAGGTACTCACTACTGCAAGAAAACAGCCAGTCACTGCATAATACCTTATGTGGGTACTGTTTGCTTAGTACTTCCTCAAAGACACAAACTGAAGGTTGTTTTGAGGTGAACAGGAAGGTCATTCCAGTAAGTTAAGGGAGTCAGCCTGTATACTCTTGATTTGATTTGATTAGGTACTTGTAAAGCGTATCTGTCACTCCACGAGGAGTACCCTGGCGCTGAATTAGTTTGGAGGTGAGAGTGGACCGTAAAGATACTAAATAAGAGCGAGGCATAATTTGTCTGGGGCACTAAATACCCAAGTCTTCAGGGCCTTCCTGAAATGAGTTTCTGAATTAAATAGCCTTAGATGAGGTGGAAGCAAATTCCAGGCTTTGGTCCCAAGGAAGGCCACTGTCTTCCCTCCTTTCAATTTGTATCTGGAAGTAGGGGGTTTCAGCAAGTTCGCTGAGGATGACCTGAGAGATCTGGTTGTGGTGTATGGAGCAAATCGTGCTGCGAGATACTTGCGTCCCAAGTTGAGCCTGGCTCTATAGGTGATCAGGAGAATTTTAAAGAGAATTCTCTTGTGCACTGGGAGCCAATGAAGACTATTTAAAGCTGTGGAAGCTGAGTATCTTCATGGGAGTATAAGCACTAACCGCGCTGCTGCATGTTGAACCACCTGTAACTTCTTTAGAATTGCTTTATTAGCTCCCGCGAGAAGACTGTTACAATAATCTAAGCACGAGAGAATCAAGGCCACTGCCACTGATTTCCTTGCGGACAGTGGGAGAAAGTAAAAAAAAAAAAAAAAGTGACTTGATAAGACTGAAGCATGTCCCTGCTACAGCTGTGGCATGTGGTAAGAAAGAGAGTGTTGCATCAAATTGTACTCCCAAATTCTTGGCCACCTTTACCACATCTGGTGGAGGAGTAGTTCCCTCGGGCCACCATTGCTGGAGCAGGACATCTTTCCCTATCGGGAGGATTTCTGTTTTGTCCGTGTTACATCTGAGATGGTTACTCCTCATCCACTGGAGGACAGCAGATAGGCAACTTTTAAAATTGGATTCAGCATCTGTGGTAGTATTATCTACTGAAAGGATCATTTGGGTGTCGTCTGCATATGAAGTGACTTCTATCCCAAATGATCCAATCAGGGAGATGAGTGGTGTCATATATATATTAAACAGTAATGGACTTAATGAAGAGCCTTGAGGGACACCTGCTGTTAAGTTGCGTTCTGCTGAAAGGAACGTACCCAGGGTAACCGCTTGTCTGCGGTTAGAGAGAAATGATTTGATCCATTCCAACACAATGCCCAAGATGCCGCTGCATTCGAGACGCTTCAAAAGAATATTGTGTGAAATGGTATCGAACGCAGCCGACAAATCAAAACCGAATTCCTGCCTTTGTCAGCAATCGTTTTTAAGATATCAGTTATCTCCAAGAGCGCCGATTCTGTGGAGTGCTTTGGGCGAAATCCAGATTGTTGTGGATGAAGGAAATTATAATCTTATGAATTTAGTTAGTTCCTTGTGGACGAATTTCTGTTATTTTACCTAGTAGGGGAAGTAGAGAAATAGGGCGGAGGTTTGAAAGTACCGAAGGGTCAATATTTTGTTTATTTTTTAATGGTTTTACCAGCGCAAGCTTCCACTCGTCTGGTACTATGCCTGTTCTTAAGGAGGAATTAACTATATGATTTATGATAGGATTGACCGTATCTATGATTTTATGAAGTATCATCGGGGGCAGGCATCCAACTGTGAGCCTGATTTACATATTCCTATGGCCACAGGTGTCTGCTCCAGTGAAACTGGTTCAAAGATTCCAATAGAACAGGCGACGTCTATTGGAAGAGGGTCAGCAATGTGGAGAAACTTCCTTGTATGAGTAACCAATCCAAAAGAAGCATAAGACACATGTGATACAGTATCTTTTAGCAGCAACAGTCACCAAATCACTAGAGCTGGGGTGCAAAGCCTGAAATGGTGGCACAAAGTATAATAATAGGTCACAGGAATGAGTTGAATATTGTCGGACCATAAACAAAGTGTGTTTAGACACAGTAGTTTCAAGAGCCATACATGGGGATCAGACAAAGGAAAGGTCAACCGGTTTATTAATTTTGTAACCAGAAAGAACACAGATGCATATAGATATACCAGCCATTATGAGACCAGAGCTACTCCACTGTCTTCACTGGAGCTCTCAACATTCCAATGGTCTAAAAGAGCTCAGCACATCTTCCCGAGGTCGTGCCTAGGAATTTCACACCAACAGTGTAAGCAAACTCAGAGACACAAAATATCTTATTTACCAACTCAAAATGGAGTTTAGATATCTCATATTTTAAGCAAAGAGATGAAGGACTAGCTCATTGGATTTACTCATCTTCTGGATCTGGATTCCACCACTCCATGGTAAGCTCAAAAGTGCAGTTATTAAAACTATCCAATCCAAGATTCCTGTATATCTACTTACAAAATGGTAAGGAAGTTTACAAGTATATGTCCAAAAATCTTTTACGGTGACTACTATGATGTATACCCTAACATTGTACACACCAACTACTTTACATTTTTGTTGATATTTGTATTCAGCACACTACAACTTTTCATATATATAAAGAACTTGGTGGTATATTTTGATCAGTCACTATGGCACCTCAGATTACAGCTGTGGTGAAAAGCAGTAATTTCCAAATTAAGATGGGCAAATCCAGGCAAAATTATCTATTTGACTGTACTGTGTGCATTGTTCCATGCCTTTAAAACAATAAAAACAGTTACAAACTCTCTATCCTTCCTTGATACACAGGATTGGATTTATTGATTAGTACCATAATCTTGTCCTATATAGATTATACCAATACCTTATATACAGGCCCCTCTGCCACTCAACTTCAAGAGCTAAAAAGGGTAGATCAAGAGGTGATAAAAACGTACTGTAGATTGAAAAAACTGTGTGTGTTATTCAAGCTCTAACTCCTTCACTGGCTCCTAGTGGGGCAGGGAATGTAACTCAATGTACTCTGTTTAGCGTGCATAGTAGTATTAAACAAAGGCCTAGAATATTTGAAAAAGGTCTTTAGCAGAGATTCACAGAGGGATTTGATGAAGTCAAAATATACAATCAGGCTAACCATCCATTTCAAATCCTGCAATGCCTTGATTCCAAGATGACAACACTAGATATTCATACCAAATAACTCCAAACATCTACGACTTGGAGAATAGATCATGGGGATACAATTTGAACCAGGAGCCTCACGTAAAACACTTCAGGTACCAAGATCTTGACATTTCTGGAGCAGACATGTTTATTAAAAAATGGGACTGGATTATCAAAATGAAATGTGGATTGCAGAGCACAAGAGGAGGGTCCAAAGAGGGAGGGCACATAGTTTTGTGCAAGTTACATGTTGCTAAGCTTTCTTCCTTCCAACAAAGAAAAGAGATCATTACAAAGAGAGCAAAAAGCCTAATCCCATTACGATTCTAAGTATCAAAGACAATGTCTGTTGCTGGATATAGCCTAATCCACACACCTAAAACAGGGTGGCTTGAACTTTAGATATGAATTGATCTTGCCTTATGCAGTGCTGTGCCAGCAGGAAAAACATGGTCTGCAAATCAACTTCCCAAAAAGCCTCAAAGAGAGACAAAGAACAGTGAAAAACTGACTGTAAATTAAAAGGGGTAACAACATTTATGTCTGCCTGTGAGCATGGATGTTTGCGTGGATAACAATCATGTGCATGGATGGTTGATTGCATAAGTGACATTTGAGAGTGAGTGTGTGTGTCAGTATTTTTGGTTGTGTAGGTTAGAATCTGAGTGCACGTCAGTGTATGATGGCATGACTGAATGTTTGGTGGCATGCATGGATGTGTGATGATGCGTTTTTGTCTGACGTTGTGCCTGTGGCCTTCTGAAGATGTATGCATGTGTGGATATTGACTGATGTTTGTGGGTTTCCATTTGAAGGTGAATGTGTGAGCATATGATGGTGTATGTGGGCATGTGATTGTGGGTTTGTGGGAGAATCATATAATGGGAGTTCTGATGGTAGATGTATGGGCATCTGATGTTAAGTGTGTGTGTGTGATAGCGGGTGTCTAGTCACAAGGGAGTGTGTGTGTGTGTGTGGGCAACTGACAGTGTGTGTTGACATCAGATGGTGTGTGCATGTTTGGTTGTGTGATGGTTTGTGTTGACATGTTCTGGTCAGTGTGTAAGTGTCAGATGGTGGTTGTTTGGGTGTCTGATAGAAGGTGGGTGTCTGACCATGAGTATGGGTGCACAACCACATATATTCATGTATGCCTGTGTTCATGAATGTTTAGGTAGATATTGATCGTGTGAATGAATGCTTGATTATGTAGATGAGATTCTGAATGTGTGTTAATCTGTGATAGGATGACTAAATGCCTGATGGTATATAAGGATGGGCGATTGCATGTGTGTGTTTGAAGTTGTTTCTGATGGTGTGCAAATGGTCCCCGGAAGGTATGTCTCTGAGTAATATTTTGTGTGTGTGTCTGTGTGTGTGTGTGTGCATGTGCATCAATTGATGTGGGTTGGTTTGCCTGTGTGAACATAAATAGATGTGTAAGCATTTGATAATTGTTTGGTGGGGGTGGAGTCTTCTGATGGAGGGTGATTGAGTTTCTGTTGGTTTGTACGTAGGTGTCTGAAGGTTGGTGTGTTGCCATACAAGTGTGTGTGTGGGATTCTGATGGTGTGATGTTTGCATCTCATGATGTGTATGTGTTTGGGTATGCGATACTGTGTGTAGGAATTTGATGGTGAGGGTGTCACTTTGTAGTTGTGTGGGGATATGGTAGAGAGTGGGCATCAAACTAAGTATATGGGTGCCTGATCTTGTTTATTTTTGTCTGCAAGAGTCCATGATGTCTCCTTGGATGTCCATCATGTGCATGGATGTTTGATTTGTAGGTGCTTCTAACTGGATTTCGGTGCATGATGGACTGAATGAGTGCTTGATGGAACACATGGATGTGTGATGGCTTGTAATGGTGTACATGGGTTTCTGATGTTGTATGGTTATTGACTGGTTTGTAGGTTTCTTTTGGTTTGTTTGGGTGTCTGTGTGCATCAGTATCTGTGGTATGAATAGGTGTCGAACTATGTGCATGGGTGGCTGACAATTTGTATGTGTGTTTAAATATTTCCAATCTTAATTGTTTTTGATCATATGCATAGCTATCTGATTGTGTATGAGTGTTGAGATGAATTCTCAACAATATTCTCTCCTTCTTGGCCACAAGCAGAATAGAGCATTGGAGGCCTTAATCCACCCCCACTTTCCCCAAGGTTGATGGGCAAGACAGTTGCCTTGCCCAAAGGGATTGTATATTTACCTCCTCCTTCCAGCAGCAATGAGGACGTTTTGGCCTAAAATAATATTTTGGTATGAAACATGGTATTTTTCAAAAAAGTTGGAACTTCTTTCAAAGAAAATTCCAAAGGAAAGGATGGGACTAATTTATTTGTAATTAAGCCCAATGTTTCAGAGGAGAGAGGAAAAGTTAGAAGCTCATGGTGTTGGCGTTTTTACACAACCACTGATTTGCCCAGTGGTGGTTTTAGGGGTCTAACACACTGCCCTGACCTTGACTAAAGGTGAGGGTATATTATTTCCCTACCCCCAACTTGACAGAGTGAGGGTAGTTTTTACATTTCCCCCACACCTTGCCCAAGTGTTTGAGAACATGAGAATATATTCCCATGCCTATCCCAAGAGAAGAGGAGTATATGTTTTTAGAATCTCTACCTTGCCCAGGACCTGCTTAAGTGTTGGAGGAGTATGCTTCCTCTTACATTCCTCTTACCTTCATCACAGGGGTCATAATTTATAACAATCTCCTGCACATCCTGCTCAAGACTGGATGGATTTTCCCCACTCACCATGGCCAAGGGCATGAGGGTATATCCCCCATGCTTTGCCCAAGGCAACGGTCTAATTTTTTAGAAGATTGCTCAAACATGCCTTGTCCAAGGGTAGAGGGTGAATTTTCCCCCTTTTATTTGGTTTGGTAAAAAACAATTAAGTAGTTTTTGAGATCTTTGCATTTTTAGAAGATGCTAGGCAGACATCAAATGGTTAAACAGCCATGGCCTGTTGTATTTTTACTCCATTAGTTAGTCTGTGGTCCTGGATCCTAGCTTCGAAAATTAAACAAATGTGGACAAATTTGGACACAGGAGCATTTTCACCCATTATTCAAAGGGGGTTTGCGGACACAGCTTGTTGTCTTTAAGCCCAAGCAATATAATTGGCTGACAGCAGATGGAAGTGTTGACACCGAATGCTAGGCACTTGTCTTGCTTTACACTCCCTAATAAAAGAAATTCAGCACTCCCCAGCAGAGGCACTTGGTAAAGCAAAAAAGCACTTGGAAAGGAGACTCCACACTCATGAAATAAGGCACATCAAAAGACAGTTTTCAGAATAAAGTGTGGGGTTTAATTAATGCAACACTCTCTAACAGAAAGGCTTTCCCAGATGTCAAATGATTCATGTAAAATAGCATGCAAATATAAATATACTTATATATATGTGCAAGCAAATAATAGTGAAACATTTACAAAATGATCAAATGCATGGGATAAAAAACACAAGCAGAAAATTATGGTAAAACACATGTAAATAATAAAGACTTACAAGTCAGATAATAATGAAACATTCACAAGTGAAATGCAAGGGAATTACACACAAGCAGATAATAATAATAATGGTACATTAATAAGTGAAATGCAGGAAAATAGAACACAAGCAGATAAAAATAGTGAAACACGTGCAAATAATAAAGATAACTATAATATATATATATATATCGCAGCACTTCGTCACTCCTTAGCTTGCAGCATGGACGGAAACAGACAACAAAATAGTGCCAAAAAGTGAATTTATTGCCTGCTCGGTCATGACGCGTTTCGGTTCAACAAGAACCTTGATCACATATATATATATTCACTTAAAAAACCATAGGTTTCACACATGTTATAGTTAGCTGTACATTTCACTCGTAAAAAACCAATGAAATTCCACGTTATAGTTAGATCAGGTAACTATAACTTGCGCGCCCACAATAAACTGCTGATGACGTCACATATTACATCACTCATGACATGGTCAGTGACATCACTCATGACATCAATGATGACATCTGAAATTACACATTGTGGATTGCGGTCGCGCAAGTTATAGTTACCTGATCTAACTATAACGTGGAATTTCATTGGTTTTTTACGAGTGAAATGTACAGCTAACTATAACATGTGTGAAACCTATGGTTTTTTAAGTGAATTTGTACGGTTTTTTAAATGCTAAGTTATGTATTTATTTATTTATTTATTTCTGGTTTTTCACTGTGCGCACACCCTGCGCGCACGGTGCGCTTCGCGCACCGTGTGTGCGCTTCGCGCACCGTGGGTGCGCTAGGGGGGGCTCGGTGCGCTTCGCGCACCGAGCGCCCACGTTGCGCAGTCCATGCCATGCGCACCTCGCCTTTTTTTACACAGTAACATTTGTTTTTTTCGCCCTTGTGGGTCCTTTCATTTATTTAATAAATGTGATTGTTACTTCTTTAATTTTTGTAAAATTTTTTTTTGCTGTGCGCGTACGGTAAGCTTACCGTACGCGCACTCCGCGATTTTTTGAAAAAATTATTAAATGTATTTTCCGTACTTTTGGGTCCTTCTTGGACCCCCTGACAAACACTAGGGGGTCTGCAACTCTCTTCGTTGCCCCCTTTTCACGTTCCCCACCTTTGTTTCTCAGTGCGAGAGACAGAAAATGGCGGCCGACACTTCCTGATTTCGACCGATTCGAATGTTTACAGTAATGTAACCACCAATCAGAACTGAGCTCGCGCACGGCACCGTACGCGTACGGTAAGCTTACGGTAAGCGCACGGAGCGCGCTTACAGATATATATATTGATTTAAATGCTATTTTCTCAGGACCTACTGAACAGATTTACACCAGACCTACAAAAGGCACATCCTTGACCTGAGGACTACCTCTCTGCCAAATTTCAAGTAATTCTGTTCAGCCGTTCGGGCTGTAGCTGTGTCTAAAGGTCCTATGGAAAAATGCATGGGGAAAACGCGTTTTGGGACCCCCCTTTTTTCTCAGCCCCTGCTTGACGAATCCCCCCGAGACTTTCAGGGTAGGAGCGGAGCGTAGCGCCCCATTAGTTTTGAAAATTTTGCGAGGATTCGTCAACCGGCGCCAAAGTTATTCAAAATAGAATTTTGAGATTTCCTATGGAAACATGGTCCTAACTATAACTATCTACTGGCGACCGCCAGTAGATTATATATATATATATATATATATATATATATATATATATATATATCCCTCGACCAATGATCAGAGAAAATACCTCACTGGTTGCAATATCTTCATCCTGACTCTTCCAAGACTGGGGGTCTCATATTAACAGTCCTAGTGTCAAGAGACTCCTCAAGTCGGGAAATGCAGCACTGAGCAGATGCGTACACCTCTCAGGAGAAATCCTGTCTAAGAGCCAAGAAACCCTAGTTTTTATAATATTCTCAATCCACTAGAAGGTTCGAGAAGACACCCTCTATGTCAAGGATACACACCAGAGCTGGCCAATCTACTGCAAGCATTCCAAGGCAAAGGGGTTACTCACGCGCCCCACACTTTATGTTCCAGCCCGTTATCTTGGTGAAGCTCCAGAAAGTAGAAAACATCTCCAAAGGTACAGAGAACCCTCATAGAGGAAAACAATCTTGAACGCAAATAACCTGAATTACCGAGAGTTACCTGGGGGCCTGCTTGTGTGTGCAGAAACCAGGCCAGACAGAGTCAGAATTAGAGATGGAGTTAGAGCAAGTCAAAGCTAATAGCTAAAACCTCATTTCCCAACGTACAACATAATGCACATTTGTGTATCACTGCCTACAACACTACACTCTGAGACAAAGAAGTAAATTCCACACATTTCTCTCTCATTCTTTCAAACGCACATCCCACATGTTCTGTTCCAGGCAAGGCTGTTTTGATCTGTGATGAGGAGAAGGTAAACTCTCCTACTGTGAAGCTATAAGGAGACACAAAGTTAAATCAAAAGTCAAAATGCAAATGCGCAAAAAATGATGTCGTACATTCAATACAGAGTAAGTTAAAACACATAGAATCAATTAAAACACTGGTAGTCAAAGGTCATCATATGATCTCCATACATATGAGTGCATATAGCACTACATCACTCAAGCTGGTATCATGGAAAAACATGTAAGACACTGCAAAGGTGGGCAGCGGGGCAGGCTCAGACCTCATATACTGCACCCATGAAATAAACAAGCACTGGTAAAGCCAATTGGTCTCGCCTTTGGGTTTGCCAATAGTTCTTAGCCATGCTGAACGTTATTTGTCTGAATGCTTTGTCTCCTGATGGACTAGGTGCACAAACAAGATAACAGACATGTTTGAAGAGGGATAAAATACAGCTACAGTCTGGATGTGAGAGGTATCTAAAATGGAAATGAGGGCTGGGCAAGAAGGTTTGAGCAGAAAAGCAAGAGAATGGTGGTTTGCATCCCTGGGGAAAGATGAGCCTCCCTACAGCAGTGTGGTTTAAGCAAGCAACACAACATGGGGCGGAGCAAGCAACACAGCCAACTGGATTGGAGGGAGAGTTGAAAAAAATGAGAGAGGTTGTGGGTCATGTTCAGAGCCACCAAATTTATACATAGGGAACCAGATGTGAGTCTCTGCATTGGCTCGAAATCCTCTTGGCAAACACTTAATTGCCCCATGCCTACAAAATAAATATGACCTTGTGTAATGCAACTGGATACCTACTTTGCACTATGCTAAAGATTTCAACTCACTAGTACCAGGTTAACAACCAAATTACGGAAATAAGCAACTGCAAGCTAACCAGTTAACCTCTTTGAAGAACCTTCTACTGTTGTGAACACCTATAGCCACTTTTGTAGTAACATTTGGTCCGTTTAAACTAGGAAGCATTTTTTTGGTACAATCTGCAGATTATGCAGAGGATGGTGGATTACGTGGCAAATGTCCCACATTCATAACTATGTGAAAAAAAGCAAGCGCCACAGAATTACATAATTCCAGTGGCCCAGACTATCGCTTGTGCTCAACACACTTCCAATGTTTTTTTAACTGACTAATAATAAGTTCAATTATTTTTCAAAAGGTCCTCAATGGGAGAGATTTGAAAATACTACTTTAGCCGTCAACAAATGTTCTACTTGATATAATGTACCATGCATGGTTTACTGTGTAAATGTTTGTGGTTGTAGGAGTTAGCTTCAAATCATTGGCTTACATTGCCTTGAACAAAGGATAGGATTATATCTGCTAGCCACACTGCTGGGGAGGCATGGAACGTGGTATTAAGTGGCATCTAAATACTACCTTAAGTTGAACCCAGGTTGTGCCGAGAAGTCTATTTGGTCATAATAAGCAGATAGAAACATCGAACCTGCAATGAGAACATATTACATGAGCTAACGTTGTAACTACAATCAATTTCAAACTGTCTCAACAAACCATATTAAAAGAAAGATTGAATTTGATCCTTTAACAGTCTGTGTGATCCAAGGAGGGGGTCAAGACCTGCATCCAAAAGTTGGCCACTTAATTTAACATTTTCGTTTTCTTAAAGAAAAAACAGTCACAGATTGTCTGACCTGCCCCTGATCAGAGCACTTTGTTAGAAATTACTAGCCACATGTATCATCATTTCAAAAAGCGATTACCTGGTTGCGATTCTCTGCGAAGCTCAATTAGGTAATCTCTATTTGCATGTATGAAACTCCATGAGTTTCATTTAGCATTTCCTAATAGGTCGCGAATCGGCCTACCTCATTAATATTAATGAGGCAGATCGCAATTTGCGACCCATTAGTAATCGCTAAAATCACAGGGATGGTGGCCAGCTGGGGTCAGCAGACCACCATGTCTGTGATAGCTTTTAAATAAAGCAATAATTATTTTTTAAATGCAGCCGGTTTTCCTTAAAGGAAAACGGACTGTGTTCGAAAAAGCAAAAATGAAAAGTTTTCTTTTTATTTTTCAAGCACAGGCAGTGGTCCATAGGACCACTGCTTGCTCTTAAAGAACATTTTTACAAAAATTCACAAAGGGACCCCTTCCCATTTGCAAACGGATTACCAACTACTTGAAGTAGTTGGTAAAATGTGAGTTGTTTTACGACTGCATTTGGGTCACAAAACATTCCTACATACCAATGCGATTCGGTATTAGTAAGGGACACCCTAAACACGCCCCTTCCTAATACTGAATTGGTATGTATTCGCAATTTCAAATTGCGATTCAGTAAGATGTTACCAAATTGCAAATTAGAATTCATGCATACCGAAATGCCTCTTACTGGTCGGAAATCGAGCCGGTTGCGATCAGTAAAATGCATGATACATGTGGCCATACACATTGAAATGCAAATCCCAGGTTAAATCCATGAAGCCATATGTCCTCTTAAGGAAGCCCGGAAAGAGCACCTCAAAAACCAAGGTGCGTTTTACTCTATCTAGAGAGTTTGCAGCCATGTGCATACGCAAGCTATATATTAAAGTGCCAGCTTAGGCTTCACTGTCATGTGGCGTGGGTTTCCAGAGAGATGTTACTAAAAGAAAACATGCTCTAACACTTCAATAATAATACAAAGGAAAAACGTGATTGCTAGTGCTGGAATACGAACCCGTGAAGTATTGCTGCACTCTAACCGTAAACATTCACCCCTGCGCCACCTATGCCAATGTCATTTAAGGAATAATGCATATCATATTTGTGAATGAATTTGCCTATAATCAGATGAAAACTTTAAAGCTCGACTCGCTAGGGTAGCAGAAAGAACATTATTGCCCAGCCAAGGAAGTATCTAAAAAAAACAATATACATGATGCCCAAGTCTTGACAGAATTGGCCATAGTAGCAGACGGGAAGAAAGGCATGCAACCTCGTGGGCCCCTACTGACTAAATGCATCTGGCTGGAAGACTGGCACATGACAGTGTGGGAATCTCTGTTAGTAAAAAGAAATATCAAAGTCATCGAGGAGGTGTGTGTAAAATGCCCGACTCTAAAGCGCACAGAAAGAAGGAGAGCGTTTTCTGAGCTAAAGTGGTATTATGATAGCACCGAATTCCAAAGACACTGCCACTCTATTGGATGAAGTGAAAGCGTTCATAATATTTAAGCCAATTTCCATATGTTAGCCTCAGCTGCAAAAAAAGGCCACCCCTACTTTAAAATACATTGCAGCCCATTTACCTCACACTATGATTAAGCATGAGGTTGTTCAGAAGGCATCAAACCACCAATTACATTGCACTAAGTAACTTTTTTTGTAGACACAGGGAGATTAAGTGAGTTGCCCAGAATAAGAGGGTTTGGAGCTGATGCCGAGACTTGATCCTTCTTTCCCAGTTCCAAAGTCGGCTTGCTGGCTTTTATGCCACATCCTCACCCAGCATAGCAAGCCTCCAGACAAAACATGCCCATCTGCAGCAGCAGCTGTCCTTATCTCAAAGGCAAAAGTAAAGGTTCTTTCATTGTGAACAACTGCCCAGATGCTGTTGTGGAGCATGATGGGGCTACAAACAGTACAGGGGATGGGACAATTAAAAGCTGAAAACTGCAACAAGTTTAACTCTGCCAAACTGAAATAACCAGACTATATTCCTGGAATGAAAGGAGTTAAGCCCATGCACGGGGTTGGGACAAGTTACCTAAGGTAGATGGGTTTCCCAAATTTCAAGCAGGTGGCACGCTAATGTGCAACACCACAGAGAGGAGCACAGGCAGACATCAAAAACATTGAACATGTGGGTTAGACCTGGCCCTTTTTGCAGGTTTATCCCCAAACTTTTTGCCTTTTGCCTCCTATTTTTCTGAGCCTGTTTTTGCTGACTATAGGACTATGGGCACTTAACCAATACTGATCAGTACTAATGTGCATATGTTCTCCTTGTATATTGGAATTATGATTGGTTATCTATGATTGTCATATTTGATTTACTGATAAGTTCCTAGTAAAGTGCATTGTGTGTGCCCAGGGCCTGTAAATCAAATACTTCAAGTGGGCCTGCAGCACTGGCTGTGCTACCCACATGAGTGGCTCTGAAAATGTGTCTCAGACCTGCCACTGCTGTGTCTGTGCACGACCTTGTAAATGCACCTAAGTGGAAGACGCAAACCTTCCCTTTTCTTACATGTAAGGCACACCTCAAGTAGGTCGAAGGTACCCTCATGGCGAGTGTGCAGTGTATATTAAAGATGGGACATGTACTGGTGTGTGTTACATGTCCTGATAGTGAAATACTATGCATTTAGTTTTTCATTGTTGAAAGGCTGTCTGTCAGGTTAACATGGGAGCTGGCTTGTAACATCTTACAAGTGTAACTTTCCATTGGGACAAGATAGAGAAATGGAGTTTAGGCTTCCTGAACGTAGAATTTAATAACACAACTTTTAGTAAAGGTGGTTTTTAAATTGTGGGTTTGATAATGCCACTTTTAGTGGGCATGTTCTTGCTTTACCATTCTGTGTGCTCCTGCCTGTTTGTGTATTCACTGTCTGCTTTTGGAATGATAGGAGCTGGGAATGTGCATTCACTATAGACGGTCACAAGGGGGGGTTGAGGTGTGTTCTGCCTTTCCTGAGTGACTCATAGCCAGGCTGAATAGACCTTTCTGCATTTAGAGTGGTGGGAGGAGTTTTTACTAGCACTTGAATCTCCTTTGCACAATGCTGTCGCCTCCCCCTGTGATCAAGCTGGACCAGGGAGGACAGAACTGGTTTCTAATGAGCCCAGGTACTCTGAAACAAAGACTACAAAAAGGGAGATGTAATATAAATATTAGGGCTAAACCCCTAGGACTTCAGATCACTTCTGCAAACAAGAGGACCCTGCCAAGAAGAAGAGCTGTGTAAAGAGCACTGCCTTTTCTATGTGAGGGGTGGGTTGGCCTTAAGTTGATGCTTGTATCTGTGGGCAGAGGAAAAGGTCTTACTCTTTTTGCCCCGCTATGATATCCTACTTGAGAAAATCTCCATGGGCTTGTGTGTGCATGCCTCCTGTTGGAAGTCTCAGGGAAATCAAAGACTTCAAAAGGATCCGTTGTGAATCAGAAAGGAGCCTGTCTGGAAGGAGAGCTGGGAGTGCTTTGTGAGGAGCGCTACCCAATGATGTGTGTGGGGGTGGGACGGCCTGCAGTTGCTGCTCCTGTCTAGACCAGAAGAAGGACTGGACTGTTCTTCCCCTTTTGACAATGTAAGCTTTTGTTGAGCACTTTATTTCCCTTACTGCTTGGCCCTGAGCTAGGCGTGCTGGGCACTTCATTGGGAAATGGATTGGAGTTTCCCCTAAGAGAAGTGTGTAGTGAGCACTTTTAACTCCCCTGCTCCTAAAGGTAACCTTGGTTTGTGGTTAGCACTACCATTATTCTCTTCGGGACAGGGATCAGCGCATCTTTAGCACCTCTGCCTGCGAAGCTGTCTAAAGTGCGCTTCTCCCCCCAATGAGCGGTAAGCCAGTTTAAAGCATCCCACTCGGGATACGTTTTTTAAGATTTTGGGCGGGTGCATACGTTATGCAAAGCATAAGTTTATTTACCATTAAAAATGTCTGCTGGCGTGAAGTGCAATATTGTCCAGTACCACGTGAGCTTCAGTGCAATCTTTAGTAAATTTAACCCTTGAGATCATTTTTCAAGCTTCTGAATGTAACTCTGAAGTTAGGAGTGGGGAAAGGCAGAGCATTTTTTAAAGCAAAGAAGAGAAAGACATCCAAAGGTAATGTCCTCTAAGGTGCTTGAAAAATCCCATGTTTATTATAGGTATTTAAAGAGAAAAAAAAGGTTCACTGTATATTCTGAATTATGAGTTGTGCAGACTTTAATTACCGGGTGCAAGAAACTCTGTTTCTCCCAGATAAGTTTTGCCAGTTTAAACCTGCATATATTTACTAGGGAAAAATGGCCAGTAAATACTTGGACATGCAAACTTTGGTGCGGTAACCACCCAAACCCCCATTTTGAGGGCACAACTTGGAATAGGTGATAACTATCACAATTGATAAATCAGTGTTGACATCATGGCACTCATAATCGAGGCCTGTGCTTTCAGGAAAATAAAATATATTTTTACTGTATAGTTAAACTAAATTCTTTTTTAATATCGTCTGTGATATCCCTGATATTTTTTATTTGCTTACCTCTAGGGATTCCAGTGCTCCACTTGTGTGGGATAAAATTGCCGAACTAGAAGTCGATTTTCATGAGTTTGAAGACTTGTTTTCTAAAGCGGCAGTAAAGGAGACGAAGAAACCAATTTCTGACACCATTACTAAAACTAAGGCTAAACAAGTACGTATCAGTGTGTTTTCAAATGCAACACTCGCGATTTCTGTGGCCTATTGTTCCACAGTGGCATGTATAAAGGTTACATTTCAAATGAATATGGTAATAAGGTGCGGCAATGCACTAAAAAAACATATGTATGCTATAATCAGTGGATCACTGACAGAATATCGACGACCACAATATCGAGGCCCCAAACTATCGACACCTAAATATCGAAGTCAAGAATATTGACATCCTATCTACATCATCGTTAAGTACAAAAATATCGCAAAAAAATACCGTTGTAATAAATATCGTTGTTAAAAATATCGTTTTTTTAAATGTGTAAAAAATAATATAAAATCAAGTAAATAATACATATAATTAAAAAAAGATATAATTATTACAAAATGTTTCAAATAATAAATAATAAAAATAATGTTAAAAAAACTTAAACACATAAATATAAAATAATATATATATTTACTTAACAATATGAATAAAACAATTATTATAATACATTATAAAATGTTAGAAGCATATTAAAAATTATACATACATATATATATATATATATATACATATACCAGTAAAATAATAATAAAAGCTAAATATATATATAATAAATTAAAATATTAAAATAATTTTATTCTGTTACAATTACATTTTACAATACATTAATTGTAGGGAAAATATTGGATAGCGGAGGTGATAAAATTACTATTCCCACTCCAGGGAGTGCAACAGTAGGGAAAGTGTTGTATAGCGGAGAGGTAAAAATGACTATTCCCACGCCAGCGAGTGCAACAGTACGGAAAGCTTTGGAT
Organism: Triturus cristatus; assembly: GCF_964204655.1. NCBI lineage: Eukaryota > Metazoa > Chordata > Amphibia > Caudata > Salamandridae > Triturus > Triturus cristatus. The sequence goes on along the minus strand of NC_140589.1, from coordinate 1,255,070,045 downwards.
AGCGGAGGGGAACAATTTACTATTCCCACTCCAGCAAGTATAACAGTAGGGAAAGTGTTTGATAGCGGAGGGAAATAATTTACTATTCCCACTCCAACAAATACAACAGTAGGGAAAATGTTGGATAGCGAAGGGGTAACAATTACTATTCCCACTCCAGTGAGTGTAACTGTAGGGAAAGTGATGGATAGTGTAGGGGTAAAAATTACTATTCCCACTCTAGCAAGTGCAACAGTTGGAAAAGTGTTGGATAGCGAAGGGGTAACAATCACTATTCCCACTCCACAAAGTACAACAGTAGGGAAAGTGTTGGATAGCGGAGGGGAATAATTTACTATTCCCACTCCAGTGAGTGCATCAGTAGGGAAAGTGTTGGATAGCGGAGGGATAACAATTACTATTCCCACTCCAGCAAGTGCAACAGTAGGAAACGTATTGGATAGCGGAGGGGAATAATTTACTATTCCTACTCCAAGGAGTGCAACAGTAGAGAAAGTGTTGGATAGCTGAGGGGTAACAATTACTATTCCCACTCCAGCGAGTACAACAGTAGGGAAAGTATTGGATAGCAGAGGGGAATAATTTACCATTCCCACTCCAGCAAGTGCAACAGTAGGGAAAGGGTTGGATAGCGGAGGGGTAACAATTACTATTCCCACTCCAGCAAGTGCAACAGTAGGTAAGGTGTTGGATAGCGGAGAGGAAACATTTACTATTCTTACTCCAGGGAGTGCAACAGTACAGAAAGTGTTAGATAGCGGAGGGGTAACAATTCCCATTCCCACTCCAGCCATTGCAACCGTAGGGAAAGTGTTGGATAGCGGAGGGGTAACAATTACTATTCCCACTCCAGCAAATACATCAGTAGGGAAAGTGTTGGCTAGCGGAGGTTAATAATTTACTATTCCCACTCCAGTGAGTGTAACAGTAGGGAAAGTGTTGGATAGCGCAGGGATAAAAATTACTATTCCCACTCCAGAGAGTGCAACAGTAGGGAAAGTGTTGGATTGCAAAGGGGAATAATTTTGTATTCCCACTCAAGCAAAATAATTAAAATGAATAAACACACCATTAATAAATTTGCATCCCACCATATTTAACATAACGTATATTTGTAAAGCGCACATTCACCACTACGGGGAGCTTGGCGCGCAATAACAGATGTTTGTTGTTACCCAACTCAATGGTACTCATTTTATTGACCTCGGATTGATGAAGGGCTGAGTAGACCCACCAGGATTTGAACCTGTGACCATGAGGTCAAACACAGGCATCTGCAGTAGACGCATTAGTTCACTGAGCCACCAGAACTGGCTTATAAATGACACCACCAATGTTCTAAAACATAACACTATTAACCGAATTAATTAATAATTATCTAATTAATTAATTAAAATTAACAAGCGATTTAAAAAAAAAAATCATACAATTAACAATATAAAACAACTTAAAATAAATGTTATAATAAAAAAATAAAAAATTAAATTGAAATTAAATTACTTCCCAGCCTATTTCCCTATTAACACACAACACACTCTAGAAAAAGAACACACATAACATAATTAGTTAATAATTTTTAATTATTAATAACAAATTGATAAATAATTAACAAGATATTATTTACCACAATTTTCAATATAAAATTTAAAATACATTAATATTTAATCATTAAAAATATAAATTAATTAATGATTATTAAATTACTTCCCACCATACTCCCCTATAAACCCACAACCCACTCCTAAAAAAAACCCACAATTTACACATTTACCAATTAATTATTAATGATTAACAAACAACTAATAGCTAATTAATAATACATTATTTACCACATTTAGCAATATGAAAACATAAATAATTAATAATTAATAAAAATGGAATAATTAATTAATAATAATTAAATTACTTCCCACTCAATTCACCTATAAACCCACAACCCGCTCCTAAAAAAAGAACATTAATTTATTATACAAATAATTAATAATACACAACCAATTAATAACTAATTGATAAAAAAATTAATTACCACAATTAACATTATAAAATATTAAATGTATAAATATTAATTAATAAATAATATGAATTCAGTAATTATAATTAAAACTTCCCACCCTATTCCCCTATAAACCCACAACCCACTACGGAATAAAAACGCAAAATGTTATTAAAAATAATGAATAGCTTTTCAAAATTTTATTAAATGTATTATAATTAAATTTCTTCCCACCCTATTCCCCTATAAACCCACAACCCGCTACTGAACTAAAACGCAAAATATACTTTTAAAAAATGTAATAACTTCAAAAAATGTAATACATATATTTAAAAATACATACAATACTTAAACAAAACTATAGAACACATACATTCAAAATACATACTAAAATACATAACACTAATATAAATATCGATATTATTAACAACGATATTTTTACAAATGATATTACTGTCTTCAATATTTAAAAACGATATTTCTTACCTTACTGTTGATATTCTGGTCCACGATATTCTTGCTGTCGATATTCTTGTAACTCGATATTTACAACTCGATATTCTTGTTCTTCGAAATAAAAAACTATTTTGTCTGTTCACCGTAATCAGTTGTGCGTGGAATTAAAATGTTGCTGGTGAAGATGAATGAAGTTTACAACTATTGCAATTCATGAGGGTGCAGAATTGTATACTTTACCCAACTTTGTGCAGAGCAATTATTCTGTACAGAAATTGTTTGGGAAATAATATAAGTACGCTTTGCAGGTTGTCCTCACATTGGCCTTCAGTGGGTAAGCAGACATTTCCATATGTCTCCTTTGAAAATAAAATTGCAAACTTCATAAAGTAAGTCACAGTTCCAAACTTTTTAGAAACAGAACAAAAGTTGGAGTCTGTGAAAATTCACACCTCAACTAACCTCAATTTGCTAGGTTATAGTTAAGTCGAATATTGTAAATGATTGGTATGATCTCTTGCTGATGAGAGACCCAGTTTTTATTTTTCATTCATAATCATAACCCATTGCTACAGTAAGCTGGTATATTTATCGTGCTAGTATTTTATTGTTGGTATTGCATCTGTCATAGAGTTGCTTTATGAAAACCTATGAAATTCAATGACAGTATTGACTTCTTGTCTTATGATACTGCTGCAATAATGTGTTTGTATGTATGAAATGCTGACATGCGAATGCACAACATGTCAATTTCTCATTGCGGTGGGTGCTGCTTACAGCAGCACCCGCCGCAATGTCAAATATGCGGACTGCGACTGCCAGGGTGGTGGTCACATCCTAATCAGCGGTGCGGGACCGCCACACATATAGCAGCCTGTCCCTGCACCGCGAGGATGGTGGGCGGACTGAAGTCCACCCACCATCCTAATGGGCCCCAAAGTGTTTATCATCTGAGAATCCCATTCTCCTTCTTTCTCCTCAAACATAACTTTCCATGTTGCTCCCTATCTAGATTCAATTTTGGCTGTTTTCCAAGGATTTATATTTCCCCTCTTCATTTCCCCACACACCCTTTGATTAATCTCCTCCCTTCTTTGCCTTCAATGCAATATATTACCTTCTATCTTCAAAATCATAAATAATGGAATTTTGAACCTTACTCAATTTATAAGTCAAATTTTGTATGTGGGCTCGGGCAATGTCAAGCTTCACTTATAATCAAAGAAAGTGGCTGACATTATCATGCATTGGCATTAGAGTGAGGATTTAACGGTTTATATATGGGCACTTCCAAAAGAACCATTTCATAATTACAAAAATAACATTAAAAATTACCCGAAATATACAAAATATTAAAACATTCTTCTCAGGATATACAATATTTGAGTGGAATATTATGATACATCATACTCTCTGCTGCTGATCCAGGCTGATGTGTACGGTCATAGCAATCCTTTGCATGCATCAGACAAGTATTCCTATGCAAAAGATTTGTTGTATTTGTTGTGTATTTGTTGTAAATTTCCCCCAAAACTATCTCTATGCAATAATTTTCTATCAAAACCAGCTGCTCTCCTACAGGAGCAGAGGTACATTAAGCTTTAGGATTAGCAAGCTTCACAGGGGCACTCAATGTTATTAATAAGCATATCATAAAGGTGATAGAGACTTTAGACACTTTGACCGCCATGGCTGTGCGCTGGTTTAGTGAAAGAACATGGTTTCCCATGAATTAGAAAGGAAAAATACAAGACTAAAAAATCATAAACAAACAGTCTGACTGATGACTTATTCACATAAAAAAGACCAGGTTCAGCTGCTTTAAAGTCAGTTCCTGACTCTACATTAATTATCTTCTGAAAAACATCCCTACTCTTCTATATGAGCGTAGGCCCTAAAGATCATAAACAAAATTCAGTTCAAGGTTTTAGACATTCAGAAGTGTCAGGTGACTTCAAATCATTCACAATTTAGTTAAAATCAAAATGCAGCAGCTTTTAATCATGGAGGTTTCTCAAAAGAAATGTGTTGTTTGTTAATCTCTGTCAGCTGCACTCTCAGCAAATTATGGCCATTCATTGCTGAAGTACCTTTGAATGGGTATCTGTGTTTGTTTTGGTCGTCTGACTACTGACTATTCAATTTCACTGTCACTTTGCCAATCGGTTTCTGTCTTCTCAATGACATCTGGGATTACTTCTTTGGACACAAAAACTCTCCGTCTCTCTCCCCTCTTTGACCACCTCTTGTTCCCAATCGCACTGCTTGTCCATTCTCGTAGCTCGGAATCTGCTCTTACAGCTTCTTCAGCTTTATCACTGTGACTATTCATGGCTTGTTCACCACAGGCCCTGCAATTGTCTCAAGTTGACTCTGAGACACTTGCATGCACCCTTCTTCATTTGAGCTCTTGGAAGGTATTGAGTTCGATATTTGTGTCTTAGTCGTGCCAGTCAACACTTCTCCAGCTTGCCTCACTCTCTGGGCTCTGGGTGTGCGAGCCATGAATCCAATTTGAATGTCCGCAACGCTTAACAGCTGTGTTCATGACCAGAATGACTTGACAGGAGCCACGCCATCTGGGATTTAGGCACAACTTCCTCACATGCTTCTTCACCAAGACCCAGTCGACAGGAATAAATAAGGTCCTGGCATTACTCCTGCCTTGTTTCATCACCTCATTTTTGAAGTGACTGCTACAATCTGATTCAGAGAAACTGGGATTCTAAAACAGGGAATCAACAGTGTTGGACTTGGTCTACTCTGTAAGATTATCCCTAAACGTTTTGCCTTCGCCCCTCCTCTTTTCTGAATTCTATTTTGCTAGCATTAGGTCTCTGTGCACTTTACCACTGCTAAGCAGTGCTAAAGTGAGCCTTAAAACATGATGGAATTGGCCTACACCCGACTGGCACATTTAATTTACTTATAAGTACCTAGTAAAGTGGTACTACATGTACCCAGGGCCTTTAAATTAAATGCTACTAGTTGGCCTTCAGCACTTATTGTGTCACCTACTTACGTAGCTCTTTAAAACATGTCTCGGGCCTGCCACTACAACCTGTGTGCAGTTTTAAACTGCCATTTTGACTTAGCAAAATAAACCTTTTGCCAAGCCTAAACCGTCCTTTGTAATACATCTAAGGTAGGTCCTACCAGCCCATAGGACAGGATACTGTGTGTTTAAAATGTTGGAAATGCACTTTTGAGTTTTACACTTCCTGGTAGTGAAACACTGCAGCCGATTATCTGGGTCAGAAGACTAGGATTAGAGTGGCAGCTGGCCTTTGTGTATTCCTTATCAATAACCTGATGAACTGGGGGTCTCACAACGAAGTGCCAGCAAGTGCCTAGGGCTACAAGGGACACAAGTAAAGAGACAAATGTAAAGAATATTGTGAGCAGAGCTTGGATTTCCATCAATTGTCTGCGTGATCAATCTTATCATCTGGTCATCCACCCAATCGAATGATATGTCTCTTGATCTTAGAGACTATCTTCAAGGGAAAACTCTCTCATTAGAGTCAGGGAGGGAGTGCCAGAAAGTGAAAAAACAGATCATATGTATCTTAAATCAATGATCACATGGAAACCTCGTGCAGTGCATGAAAAAGTGAGTGCAGTATTTAAAATAGAGTTGTAAGGAGAGAAACACAATTTATTATAGATATCGCCTTCCACTCTAATTAAAACCAAAAACAGTGCAAAAAGCAGTATTAACAAATAACTACTAGTTATCAAGGTCGACATGTTTCAGCCATCCGGGTAAAAGTGCCCAAGGCTTTCTTCAGGACCTATGTTGTCAAAATTTGCTACTGCATTAATATATATCAACTGAAAACCTAACGTGTCAAAAAATGAATATAATAAATATCACCACAATAAGGTTGGAATAGATACAACCTTTCTTTACTGATCTTCCATTTCAAGGGATGCAGATGGCATCTAAAGGAAATACATAAATATCAACAATATTCTTAATTAGTTTGCTTCTCCAGAAAACAACTAGTCTCTATTTGCTCTTCAAATCTTGACCACCATACCTCTTAACTAGTGGTCTCCATCAACATATAAAATATATGCATTGATGCTCACCCGCCTTGACCAGGGACTGCACCTCACCTCACCTTGCTCAGGAATACGAGGCCCCGCTCTATGTGAGGAAAAAGGGGAGGAAAAAGGATGATAAAGAGGCAATCCTAACCGTAGTCAGTACGGAACCTCACAGTCAAACTTCACCACCTCTACCCTAATCCTGTTGAATCTGTGTACAAATCACAATGTATTTCTGCCAAGCCGATCCTTCCAAACCTCGACTCTATTCCCAGTCTTCTAACAAATGTTTTCGCTCTAACCTGTTCTGTTCGATATGCAAGGAGGAGCTAAGTCATCTAGCATTCCTTAAGTGTCAACAGTAGCCTTGCCTTTGAACCTCGAAAGAGGCCTCAACCTAAAAAAATTAGTTACATTTTTCTTTTTTTTATATATAGATATCACAGTTCTATTATAGAAACCGTCTCACCAACTATGGCTATTCACAGCTTTAATCGAGTTCTATTCTGGCCTAATGAAGCAGGAGCCGGGTGGACCCATGGGAACGTGAAAAAGATATATCTAAAAACTTAGGACACTTAAAGAGCTCAACAGATACACAAAAAAGTGTGGGCATGTCCCTACCTGTCCGTCGTTGCCTCCGGCATCTTCTGAGTCGAGGGTGGAGGTAACGACCGGTACAGGGGACTTGCTATAAATACTGTCATCTTGAACGACCACAAGTGTTCCGCGTTAGTTAGGAGCTGGACTCTTTTCGATTGCGTCACTTGCATTTTTTGCGTTGATTAAAAACTGGTCTCATTACGAATGCATCACTTGTAACTACAAACTGACGTTATAAATATGGCGATTGTAGTTCCCTTTACTGTTTTTTCTCACTGTTTACTAGTCATCTAATGTACTAATCCTTTGATGAACTCGAAGTATGCTTTTAGAATGCCCAACATGCATGGTGAAAACTCTTCTATGTTAACAACGACCAATAGGTATCATTTTACAAGCTTCACTCAAAACTACTACATGACGTCATCAACATGGCGATTGTAGTTCGATTGAGTCACCCAGCATTTGATGGTTACTTTGACACCATTCAATACATTCTTCTGATAAAATCACACACAAAAATCACAAAGAAATCACAAAAACCCCTACAGCTCACATCTCGCATATTCTAGCGCTAAGATGGTAAGTTCGTGGTTATATTAGTGTATCAACTGCTAAATCTGAAAGACTGCTTGTTCACTTCATCCTCATGTACCCTTCTTAATGTTTTCTTGGATGTTGTTATAACGTTGGGTATAACGTTACCATTTGACATCAATTATAGCCCAGTCTGTTGTGAGTAGTTCGAGATTCTGGGAGTAGGGAACTACACTGCAGACAGTCTAAAAGTGTAGTTCCAAGACCTTCATTTAGCTCTAGAGTTCCTCGCTAAGGTGGATCCAGTTCCAGATGACACCGGAGTAGGTTGATACGCGGGCGAGCACCGAGACTAAAGTACCTAATAGGAGCTCACCCCTCCCTGGAAACGTATGGCCATGGAAATACCATGAATTACAAATTTTACCATTGATGGACCGGTTAGTCCATCTACGCATGATAAGCACACCTTAGCGAGTGTGTAAATATGCAGTAAACACGTGGTTTGAATTTTTACCACTCACTTTCTCACCTTTTTACATTATTCAGTATAGAGAGGTCCTGAAGAGAGCTGAAACATGTTGACCAAAGGATAATCCAGACACTTATCTGTAGTTCTGACACATTATCCATCTCCTCATGTTTAAACATACCCTGGGCAACTGGGAATAAAGTATTGATTAGTGAGTTTCCCAGAGGTATTTTTAACGCCACTTCACTTCCAGCACCATCACATAAAAACACACAAAAAAACGCTCCACTGTAATCAGGTGTTGTAGCACAGTTGGGTAGCATTTGGCTACCCAACTGGGAACCCAAGGGACATCTAGCTGCAGATTCCTTACCTTTGAACTTCCAGGCGTCAGGCTGCATCCAGTAGATTTTTGATAGCAGTACCCTTGCGCGCAGAAGGGATGGCGTCGGTCGACTCCTCTTTATGTCGTAGGCATTGGGTTCGTCATTGTTGTGATGTCCGCTTTATCTATATAGGCACCACACGGGCGTGATGACATCAGTTCTTTTTTTTCCGTGCAAGCCAGTGCAGTCCACCGAAGGGGGCTACCCCCTGTCATTTTTTGACAGACTTTTTTAAAACTTTTTGATGACTCCTTTTGGTGTGTAGGGATGTCTAGTGAAAAGACCTCGGGATTCAAGCTGTGCGGCACCTGTCACTGCGCCATGTCGGTCACAAAACCCCATTTGGTGTGTCCCTGTTGTCTGGAGCACAACCACAACACAAAGTTGTGCTCTCATTGCCGGGCCATAACGCCAAAGGCTTTGAGGGAGCGGCTTCTGGCACTACAGAGGTCGCTGCGTCTATCTCCCTCCCGCTTCCAGTATCAGTTGAAAAGAAGGTTCGAGCACCACTCTGATGGGTTGAAGTCTTCTCCCTCGAAGTCATTTTGGTCAGGTAAGAAGCACCATAAAAAGCACAATGCACCGTCCGTCGGGCAACTAAGTGGAGGAGCCTCAGCATTCGAGGCCTCGCTCTGCGGAGTGGGTGTCTGGGTCGGCTTGGTGTATCCCATCCTTTCCGGGGCTGGGAGTAACCCCCATTGAACTAAAAGAATTGTATGATGCCATGTGTGCCATATTTAGGTGGCCCGACTCTGCTGACGCGCCTTCGTGCCCCGCAGACTCGGCTGAAAGAGACCCCATGGGTTTCCCACCTCCGGCTTGGGCGACAGACTCCTCCTGGTTCCGTTCCTGGATACGGACCATGGCCGATCGTACCCCTGTGGCCTTCCCAGGTGCCTTGTCCGACATAGACGCCCTCGGTGTCGCCAGCGCCCAGCAGCAGCGCCTCCTTCTTTGTCATCCCAGACAACAAGAAGCCGGTCGAGCGCCCGTCTGCAGAGCCATACGGCTCCATGCCATTCAACCTGCCCTATGGAGTATGAGGATTGGGAGGGGCAGCAGGATCCTTTGGAAATCCCGCAACCCAATCAAGACCTAGACTGGTTTGAGGACCTGAGTGATGCCAGCAGCCTGGACACTTCTCCAGATTCTGGCATGCTTCTCCCTCAAACGTGGCTATGGAGGAGGGAGCCTCATTTGCGATAGTGGTGCGTAGGGATGCAGACGTCTTGGACCTGCAGCTTCCTACAGTGGCAGTCAAGTCCAACGTCTTGATGGAGGTCCGGCATCCTGGTGTCTCCTCCTCTGAACTCTTGCTGCCTTTCAATGAGGACTTGACAGATGTTTTACTGGGCATGTGGCCCAAGCCCAGCGGTTTCTGTGAATAGAACCATTACCCGGCACCACCGCCCTGCACCGGGCAACCCAGGTTTCCTCTCTACTCACCCCACCCCCCAGAACTAGGTGGTCCGAGCCTCTAATTCCCATGGCGCGTTCCCTTCTGCACCCCCGGACAGGGAATCCAAAAGGCTGAACAGCTTTGGTAAGAAGATATTTACTTCCACCAGCTTAGCATTGTGGTCAGTAAACACTGCATGCCTCTTGGGCCATTACTCCAACCCATTGTGGGATACTGTTGCGCAAGTGCTGCCCAGAGTCTCGGAGGTGGACTGGACTTTCCTCGCCCAAGCTATTATGGACGGGAGAGATGTAGCAAAGTTTGCCATATGATGTGGCTTAAACATGAAAGTCTCACTAGGCAGAGTAATTTCCTCAACAGTGGCCTTGAGGCACCACGCCTAGCTGAGGATGTTGGCTTTTGGGGAATGTCCAAGCTAACCTCATGGACATGCCCTTTGATGGCTCCTGTCTCTTCAGAGACAAGGCAGAGGCAACCGCTTGAGCACTTCATGGACTTGTGAGCTACATCAAGTCCCTGGGCCTCTCCACCTCATCATGGCCTGTGCCTGCTTTTCGCCCCTTCCGTGGCTATGAAACGAGCTTCAAACCGCGGCTACCCTACTCCAGCCAGAGGACCCCGCAAATCCAACAACTGTGCGGGGCGTTGATGTGGTTCAGGCCCACCTTGAGGTTGGGTGGCCAGAAGTCCGGTCAAGCCACAGCCCCCACCTCCACCTCAAAACCTTCGTAGTCCAATTCCTCTGGATCTTGGATATCCAGATGGTGGTGGGATATGCCATCACCTCCACCCCTGGCGAGCGATCAACTTGGACACGTGGGTGCTGCAAACAGTTTGATGGGGCTACTCCCTCCCCTTCAAGACTACCCCTCCCTCCATGTCTCCAACTTACAATCAGCTGACGGAGGATCACCTTGCCTTACTCTGCGAGGAAGTTAAGTCTCTCGTGGACAAGGGAGATGTAGATAGGTTTCCCGGGCCAGAAATAGGCTGTGGTTGCTAGTCCCGCTATTTTATTGTTCCAAATAAGGAGCTAGCCCTTTGTCCTATGCGAGACCTCAGAGCCCTCAACTACTCAAATTGGATAAGTTCAAGATTCTCTTCCATGCTCAGGTCCTGTCTGCCCTAGAACCAGGAGACTGGATGGTGCCGTTAGACTTGTGGGACACCTATTTCCACATTTCCAGTCTGCCAGCCCATCATCACTACCTGCGGTTTATGGTGGGCCACAAACACTTTCAGTTTACCGTGCACCACTTTGGCCTCACCAGGGTCTCTTGGGTGTTCACCAAGTTGATGGCAGTTGTCGCAGCCCATCTGCGGAGATCAGGGGTCCCAATTTCCCCTATCTAAACAACTGGTTGTTGAAGGCAAGCTCATCCCAGACAGTCGTCTCCCACCTCAAGACTACGACGAACCTCCTCGATTCGCTGGGGTTCACTATCAACATGCCGAAGTCACACCTGACTCCCTCTCAGACGCTTTCGTCTGAGCAGTTCTGGACACGGTGCGGTTTCTGGCTTATCCTTCAGAGCGGCTAGTCCAGGATATTCAGGCGATGACACCGATGTTTCAGCGTCTAACCTGGATTTTGTTGAGAATTACTCTGAGGCTGTTGGGCCTCATGGCCTCCTGCATCCTACTAGTGGGCCACACCAGATGGCACATATGGGCTCTGCAGGAGACCTGAAGTTCCAGTGGGTACAGCATCAGGTAAATCTAACTGACCTAGATCAGATATCGGAGGGAACCACGAACGACCTACAATGGTGGCTCACAAACCATGATTGGATCAGAGGCAGACCCCTCTCTCTTCCCCACCGAGATCTCAAGGCAGTGACAGATGCATCCCTCCTGGGATGGGGCAGCCATATGGGAGAGCTGGAGATCAAGGGACTCTGGTCTCCGGCGGAATCCAGGCTCCATATCAACCTGTTGGAGCTTTGGGCGATCCGGTTGGCATTGAAAAGCCTTTTTACCATCCTTCAAAGAAAGGCTAGTTCAGGTGTTCATGGACAACACTACTGCTATGTGGTACTGCAACAAAAAGGGCGTAGTGGGGTCGTGTACCCTCTTTCAAGAGGCCCTGCGTCTCTGGACTTGGATGGAACAACAGGGCATTTCCCTGGTGGTTCAACATCTGGCCATTTATCCGAATGCCAGATCAAATTAACTCAGCCGCCGTACAAGGTCTCTTTCAGCAGTGGGGAGAGCCTTGGTTAGATCTATTCGCGTCTGAAGAGAATGTGCAATGTCAGCAGTATTGCACGTTGGAGTTTCCAAGATGGCTGTCGCTCAGCTATGCTTTTCATCGTGAGTGGAACTCAGGGCTCTGTATGCCTTTTTGCCCAAACCACTCCTGCCCAGAGTGCTCAAGAAGATCAGGAGCGACTGGGCCCACGTCATCCTTTTTGCTCCGGACTGGGCACGGAGAGTATGGTATCCCGAGCTTCTGCAAATGAGCATCGATCCTCTGGTCAGGCTGCCTCTTCGGGAGGATTTTCTGACACTGCAGCAGGGGAGGGTCCTCCACCCAAACATGTCCACTCTCCACCTCCTTTTGTGGAGATTGAGCGGTGACAGTCAACAGCTTTCGACTCCTGTCAAAGTCTGTGAGGTTAATCTGGCAGCCAGGCATCCCTCCACGAAGGCGGTATATGCCTGCCGATTGCAGAAATTTTGTAAATACTGTACAAAGCCATCTGTTGACCCTTTGTCTGCCTCTCTATCAGAGGTTCTTCTATTAATTCTCTCCTTGGCTCAGCAGGGCTCTGCTTTGGGCACTCTGAAGGGCTACCTTTTGTCCCTGTCTTCTTTCCTTCCGCTAATAGATCAGCCATCTCTCTTTAAACCTCCCCTTATACAGAGATTTTTGAAGGGGCTTACTCATCTGTTCCCCCTTTCTCCTTTTATTATGCTACAATGGTACCTTAATTTGGTTCTTATCTTTTTGATGTGTGCACCGTTTGAACCTATGCACAATTTCCCCCTTCGGCTTCTCACTGTCAAAACAGCCTTATTAGTAGCCAAAACTTCAACCAAGAGGGTGAGTGAATTGCAGGCTCTGTCATCTCAGCCTCCTTACCTGACCGTCTTTATGGACAAAGTAGTGCTTTTCTGCCTAAGGTGGTAACACCTTTCCATCTGGCTCAAACTGTTACTCTTTCTACCTTCTATGCAGCTCTGCATCCTTCCAAGGAAGAGAAGCGTCTCCACCATCTTGATCCAAAAAGAGGTTTATCGTTCTGCCTTGATCGCACTCAAGAATTCCGGCGGACGACCAACTTTTCGTAAGGTACGTTGGAACAAAGAAGGGGTGAGCAATTCAGCAGAGGACAATTTCACTCTGGGTCATTCTCTGCATTAAAATGTGTTACGCCTTGGCAAAGAAACAGCCTCCTGAAGGCCTTAGAGCCCATTTAACCAGGGCAAAGGCAGCCACTACGGCTCTTCAGCATGGTGTCTCAGTTAGTGACATCTGCCAAGCGACCACATGGGCATCTCTGCACACATTTGTCAGACACTATTGCCTGGATTCTCAGGTCCACATGGAGGGCCTCTTTGGCTGCTCTATCTTGCAGGATTTCTTGATTTAAAACATTTCCGCAGTCCCTCCTCCGGGGATGGTATTGCGCTTGGGTATCTGTTGAGAGGTAAGGAATCGGTGGCTAAATGTCTCTATCAGATGGATAAGTTACTTACCTTTGGTAACGCTTTATCTGGTAGAGATATGATCTAGCCGCAGATGCCATACTCTCCCCACACTGCGGATTGGTTTAGTGCCAGGTCTATCTCCTCTTCGGGGCCCTAGTTCTTTTTTAACACACTGAGGTCAGTCACTTCATGGCTCCACGCTTCTGGAATGGAAAGTCGTGAAAAGTACTGACGTCAGTGCGCCTGGGTGGTGCCTATATAGACGATGTGGATGTCACCACGACAATGAACCCAACACCTAGAACGTCACACAGAGTCAACTGACGCCACTCTTCAGCACGCAGAGGTACTGTTATCAAAAATCTTCTGGAAAAAATCTGACTCCTGGAAGTTTAAAAATAAGGAATCTGTGGCTAGATCATGTCTCTACCAGATAAGGCATTGCCGAAGGTAAGTAACTTGTCCTTCCCAGGAACATCCTGACTTCTCTCTGCGTTTTGGAAGAATTCCTTTGCAATATAGCAGGGATTCTCTATTGAGGCACCTTTTTCTGTCTTTCTCAACGTGATGTCTTAGATACAGGACTTCATTTTGACAGTACTGCAGTTTGGTTGGGGACATCTTATGTCCATTTTTAGCCAAATGCTTCAGCAGAGCTATGATTTCTTGCCTGCATGCCTCTTGCATTGTCAAAGCCACCAGTAGGTCAGTGATGTATTGAATCAGGACTTAGTTACACTATAGCATTAGGGTCTCCACATTCTGTTTCAAGATCTGGTTAAAGATCTAGGAGCTCTGTGTATATCCTTGAGGAACTCAGCACCATGCCAGAACTCCACTCTGGAACCGTAATGCGAAGAGGAACTGACTAGCTTCATTCAGTGAAATGGAAAAGAACGGTTCATTAAGGTCTATGACTGTGAACCACTTAGCTTCGTAAGAGATCTGGAACAATATTACAGCAGGATTGGGTACCATAAGACATTATTGAGCAACAATATTATTAAGCTTTCGAAGTCGTGCACCACCTACCACTTCCTTTTTGTTTTTTTATCCCCACGATCGTGAAAATACAGGAACTCCCTAAAATATATTTTAAAATGGCCTGCTTTAACATTGATTCGATCACAGGAGTTATTCCAGCCACCGCCTCAAGTGAAAGGTTACATTGGCAGCTGAAGGAATTCAGCATTAAGCTTATTGTGATCTTTACAGGTTCAACACCTTTTCCAGAATAATCTTAGACTTCCTCTCTCACAGTTCTTCAAGTCACATGGCAAGCCCTCTTTTGTCACAACAGGGGTATAGCCCAACAACGGGGTTTAAAGGGCTCAATTTAAAATCCCAATTCTTTTTGTGCATTCGAAGCCTCAGTAAATCACACAGTTAAGCTTACACAAAAGGTCCTTACCTAAAATGTTAACTGAGCTAGAGTCACATATCACACACTTATGGTCCTCTTCAAGGAGACCCATCTTCACAGAGTCTTTGACAGAAACAGGATTCACTATCTGCTTGCTAGCAACACCTAAAGTTTGGACTTGTTTTCCCAAGAGAAGTAGGTTTGGGGCTTCCACACTCTGTACAGTAGCACAAGTGTCAATCAAAAATGACACAGGATGGCCATTCACCTCTCCTTCAAAATTTGAGCCAATCTGGTCTACCTCCAAGACTTCATCAAGCACATAATCTTCCTGTCCTCTTGGGCACTGTCATTGGATTAATCAGACCCTGGATCTCAAAAGGTGTCAAAGAATGTGAACTGTTGAAAGGTATTCAGCCTCGAAAATTAGTTCTGTTAAACTCTGGAACGGGTATTATCATTAAGCATCAGAGTACTCAGGTTGTGTTACATTATCGGGCCTGGGGGATGTTAGGATTGGGAAACTATGACATTTGCATGCCTGGAGCTGGCATAACATTCACATTTTGCCCCTGGCCATCAAATTGCATTCAGTTTGGATTCAACCTGCACTTTCACTTCCAAAGACTCAATTGATTACAATAATGGCATGGTGTTGTTATCTTTAGCATAGCTATATCCCTTCCCGCAATTTGATCAACCGGTATTCCTCATCCCCCTACCTTGGGGGACACTATTTCCATCTTGCATCTTCTGATCACCACCTTGATATCCAACTCCCTGCATTCCAGTACCACTCCCAGTGCTGTAACCAGTATGGAAAACTCAGGAATCCCTTCTGGGCTAACTTCATCTGAGCCAACATGAAGGTCTACTTAAGTTTCTTTTGTCTGACTTACAAATCATCACTGCAATACTTTGTGTATCACAGATTTTCATCCAAAGGCTTCCATTGCCAACAAATAACATTTTGCTGGATGTGTTGAACTAATCTCTGGTGGCTGCCGAAGAGCAGACTGTGACACAAAATCTTGGACATTTCCTTGTTTGGGGTTCTCGACGCCACTATACTGAGAACATACCTGCTTTAGTCACAATAGGCATGCACTGACTCTTTAGACTCTTGTGTAGTCCTCGAGATTTGCAACCAATCAGTCACTTTGGGAAACTCTTGTTTCCATAAGGTTACCCACCTATTGATACTTTTGCATGACCACAGCAGATGGAGCATGAGTTTGGACTTCCCTCGGTGGCTTAGCAGTTGTGCATTCAGCACACAAATCATTGGGGATCACTGTATCAAAGAATGTGTTCAAAGCCTACCAAAGTACCTTTGAAATTTTCACAAACATGTCAACCTGGGTGTACCAGAAATCAGGGCTCTCTTTCAACTTTGCAAAGTGCTTTGTAAATGTGAAAAGATCCCTACGACACCAAAGCACATGCACATAAGCTTCTCCATTCACCTCGTAAAGTGGTTAAGCATTGACCTCAGAATCACCCATAGCCTCAGAACCCTTTTTCCCTTTGTGTCATCTTTCTTAGTTTTCTGAGCCCTCTGTGAGTTGCTCCATAACTGAATGTTACAGACTAGTTCCCTTAGTTGCAGTTTTATCCTAGGGGTTCACATGTTCTTAAGTGCATCTTCATGGAGATCGTAACAATTATTTCTTAGGGTTGCAGTTTTGGAAAGGTCAGTCCCAAACTCAGAAACTACCCCATCAAGAGCCTTGTGTCACACAAGCAGGCTTGGCAACTTCTTTGCAAAGTTCTTTTTCATTGTACCCATCCATAAACCCCAATGCAAGAGTTCCTTTAATTGATTTTCGTTAACTCTACCTTCTCACTTACCACATCTCGCATTCTTAAAGTGGTGTCTGTGTTTGATGACTGTGACTATCAATCTCTACTGTCGGTGCTTTCATAACAGGAATTGCTCCTGTTTGGGGGTCATGTTCCCAACTCAGTAAAGGTATCAATCCCAGGCACAAAAGTGGTTGTGGTAATTGTAGGAACCACATGAGTTGCAACAACAGTAGCATTATCAGAGGACACTGTTTGTAATGGCAGGCAAATGAATCTGTGTCATTACCTTGGAAGCTGGAAGTAGAATTGTTATCATTATATGTGGAGCCTGGTGTGGCACAGGTGTTAACTGTGGTGGTGGGAGGGTATCAGGCACCTCCCCATCAAGGAGGCCCTGGTCGACAGGTGCATTAGCACCTGTGTCTGCGGGTGACAGGAGTCCCAAATATTGATCAAAAGTCAAAAACTTCAAACAACTAATGGCGGACCTCAGATCATGCACCTCTTTCCACGTTAAACAGAGTATGGTCCCGTGCACAACAAATCCTGTACCTGCTGATGTTTAGTACCATTGCTTTGCAGATAGAAACTGTTAATTTGAGTGGAATGGTGCACCAGGAAGAAATGTCACTTTCCAATGAAACTCAAAACATGTATCTTTTGAGAAACAGATTCCATCCTTTATTTTCTACGTATTGTCTCCTCTGATATCAACAAATAAACATGAAAAATGTCCAGCCAGCGCGTTTCGTTCAGGAAAAATTACATTTTTCCAAACTTCTTCAGGGCTGTCAATAACATACAAAAACATATATATACACAAATAGTACAATACACTATAAATACATTCAATCAATAAATAAACAAAATGATACTGAAACAACAATAAAACATTTTTTTAACACACACATCCACAAAAACATGAAGAACAGGTACAGAATCAATGCAATAAGACACACTGAAATGTAAGACATACCAACAATTTGACATGAAGTCCTATATATGCATATAATAATAACAAATATATATAACATGCTACAAGGAACAAGAATAATCCTCAAAAGTCACAAACGGACAAAATCACAAAGAAACAACAATATTTTGTGCAGCACTTTCACTGCTCTTCTAGGGTGGGATTCCTTGACAACCCAACAGTGCACCACAGTGTCAACCTAAACATCATTTAATGTGCAGGTGTGCCCTCAGGAGCGGCCTCCTCGCTTACATGGAGAGGAAGTCTCATGTCATCTCTAAGGAAAGCCCTTCATTTCTTGACATTTTTTATCTTTTCTCTATCAGGAACATCATACAAACTCAATGAACGTCACTTGAAATAACCAGCCGTTCCAGAAAACCACAAAACCACACACAACAGCACTAACTTCTAATCTCAGCACATAAATGAGCCACTCATAGTGTGGCACTGGCTGATGTAATGACAAATACAGCATGCCTCCTCATGACGCAACCTGCAGCACCTAACAGCAGCTCTAACTCATCAGCCTCACACAATTATTTAACAAAATGAAATTTATTTCTGTTCTGTTCCACTAAAAAAAGAATCAAAGTTTGCAATCACTCTGGAGGAATTGGGAAATAACACCCTTCTGGTGCTATCACAAACACAAAGCCAAATTTTGATCAGCAGGAAATCACCCTGACTAGTGAAGTCTGCTCCTCTGTGCATAGGATTAACCTATCCCCAATCTGAATGAATACACCCTCATCATAGAAGTTAATAAATCCCTATCTTTTGTGGGGCCAATATCGCTTCACGATCTAACACCACAAAGCTTAACAGACAAATTACAACAAAATATGCTCAATTTTTATCCTGGGAACATAAACTTTGATGCCTCAATAATAAACTTTAACTCTTAAAACAAGAATTGTTCTCCTCATAGGCACAAGCGATATACTAAGGCAGCACCACATATCTCATGACAACACAAAGCTCTTCAGGACACATACTGGACACTACTCTGAACGACGCATAACCTCATCAAAATCTACAAACACCACACTATTTGGCTATACAATCAAAGGCACATGACCCGACTATACACATACTCCTAGGGCACAGCAACTACTCATAAATGCCAGAACACTGCAAATTCTCTAAACTGGACCGTAGGAACCTTGGGCACACTGATAGATCTGAGGCAAAGTCTAATGGAATTTGGGGTAGTTCCAATTACCTATGCCTCAGTGAGAACCATCGTCCAATACCGGCGATAGAGTGAGAGATGAGGATGGTGTTTGCTCTCTGCAAACATGGCCCAAACTTGAAACTCCTGTGTCCACTTGAATGGATCTGGTCTCGAACTGAAGCTAAAACCATAAATTCAATACTTTCTCAATGACAGCAAAGCAAGTTTTGCCCAACAGTAATGACTGGGAGGAGTAAGGATGCAGACTATGAAGGTTTATGATTAAATTAGTAAGGTTAACATTTCAAATCTAACCACTTGAATCGAAAATCAAGAATCAACTGAATTCAGCATATTTTATTACAGTCCAGGCAAGTCAATTTGCAAATGCAAGAACAAGTTATTAAAAGACAGAGTATGCAAATGTTGAAAGTCTCCATTCCCCTAAAAGTAATCTCCAGCAGGTTTCATATATAAAATCGTAATTAGAACCAAATGAAGATTCTGGTTCGAATAGAAAGGAATGTGCTTGCTCTCATGCCATGGCACCTATATCAAGGAATGTGGGACTTTGTAAAGGGGAGATCCCTCTTCCATTGAGAAGACTGGTGTGTGCTAGGTATTCAAAAGATAGGGGATATACTGTGTGACTGACATTGTCATTCACTTTCCGAATTGCACTTTCAGATTGCGTGTTACACAGAAATAGAAATGCAGACAACGAAAGCGCTGTGCCTTGCAGATATTGGGCCCTCTCCCTATAAACCTCCCACCTTACACACTTCTTCATACTTACACACTCTGGTGACATTATAAAGGAGGACATTTTTGGTTTGTATTATCATACCAAAGTTCTCCAGCAACACTGCATTGTTTCTCAGTTTTGGGTGGCAAGAAACCCTTTCCCATGAATTTATGGATGTTCCATGGTCTAACATCTTGCTTCATTAGGGAAAGGTCTGAGGAAGGCAAGACTGAAGTTGAGTTGAGCACTTGTCACCAATGCTCCCTCTAATTTTTTTCCTCTGTGTGCGGCAGTGTGAGGTCTATGTGCTCCAGCCACGGCAATGTGCGCCAAGAACCCGACCACCTGTGTGGGTGCAGCGACAGGGGTTCTGACATGGAGTTCCTGCTTAATTGTGCAGATAAATTACCTAGGTACTGGAACGGAGGAGGCCTGTTTGATGGGGCAGGCAGGGTCGGACTGGGGACCCAAAGTAGCCCTGGCAATTTTGCTGCACTGTCTTCCACCCACCAGAGGTAGGGTGGAGTGGGGGGCAAGTGTCAAGTACTCCTGCTTAAACCCGGTCCCCAGCACTGGTGCTTTTGTTACTGAGGGCCCATATTGCAGCATGGCTGCAAAACTGCCCCCAGCAACACAACGGTCCCCCACTGCTCCAAAACTGACCCCCAGCCTTCCATGCAAACGCCTGATGCCTGCTAAGGCCAGTCCAGCTAGGGGGTGGCCTTCGTATTGGTGACTGGCATACAATGGTTGTGTCATGTTCGAAATTAGATGTTGCAGTGCAGAGCATCTGCAACCACGACAAAGCTACGCTAATATATATTAGGAAACCGGGGCAAC
The DNA here is from genome assembly GCF_964204655.1 of Triturus cristatus. NCBI lineage: Eukaryota > Metazoa > Chordata > Amphibia > Caudata > Salamandridae > Triturus > Triturus cristatus. The sequence continues at coordinate 1,255,049,567 of NC_140589.1, read as the reverse complement.
CGGCCTCATTCCACAGTGCCAGTGAACCTCTTCTTTCCTAACTGACTACACAGCGGCGGCTCAGGGACATCTTAAGGACTTTGAGCGCCCTCGGTCAAACGTATTTTGGGGGCCTCTGTGCGGATCTGCTTTGAATTTATGATCCAGTTTCAGCTTTCTCGTGTCCTTTTGGCCAGATCGCAAACAGTGCACAGACACACGTTCAAATTCCAAATGTGTTTATAGTTAATATTCAGGGACAGTGATGTATTTTTCCAATACTGTAACAGTAGAAAGCCACTAATACTACTGCAAATAATCACTGTGACATTCTCCCATTTCTCATATCCGAGATCCTGTTTAAATCGAAAAAAAACATTTTTTATGGATGCTGCATGAAACAAAAACACATTTGTCAAAAAATTTCAAAAATACAATCTCACACATTACCCAGATTAAAAATAAATTAAAGGAGAATGCTATGTGCAATAATCTGTTAAGAATTATTCAAGGTCATCAGGGCAAGACTGCAGAACAGAGCTGGCTCTACCAAGGCGGGAGTTATTCCACTGTTTATAACTGATAATCATGAGTTCACTTATCCGCTCTGAAGATGGTTTCTTGGATACGCAGGGAGGGAATGTACATAGAAGTCCACCATGAGTGCATTCAGAGTCACTAAAATATGTAAGTTATTCTGAAAGCACCCGTGGTGATTTTAGGGCTGTTCAGGGCTTTAAGTGGGATGAAAAAACTGGGGTGTCTCTCAAAGGGGCGTGCCTGATATAATTAAGGGCATGGCGTAAAAACATGTAAGCTAAAAATGTGTGCTTAGCATAGTGTGCCGCCCAACCATTATTGTGCTGCCTCTGTCATTGCATTCAGATATATAATACAATAAGTAACATTATAACTACAACAAGCCAGGAGTATTGACTTTTTCAATGGTTGTTAGTTGCATGGGATAAATAAGCAACAATGCCTCAGTTCTGAAATGATCAGACTGTGAAAAAACTATAAAAAGTCCTCTGAAGTTACACCAAAGGCTTTCAGCAGTTGCACTGCTGCAGAGTTGAGATTTGTTTTTACCCTGAGGGTGAGGGCAAAAATGAAGAGCCTGATTGGGACCTGTCTCAGCACTGGCTTTTAAAAACTCAGTACCAGCAGGACCCAGCCCACTTAAAGCCCTGGTCTTGCGGCATGCTTTTTGTTAATAGAGCGTGGCTGAGGGCAGATTGTATGCATTTTTTAAAGTATACACGTTAATTGCAGCAATTAACATGAATACTTTAAAAAATGCACACAATCTTCCCGCAGCCACGCTTTATTAACAAGAAGCATGCAGCAAGTCCAGAAGCAGGACGTTTGCTTTCAGAATCACTAACATATATTAGTGATTGTAAAAGCACACGTTATGTTTTTAGGCTTGCTGCATGCCTTTTGTTAATAGAGGGCGGCAGATGCATGCCTTTTGGAAAGTTTTCATGTTAATTGCAGAGCCCAACATACTAATACATGGGGCTACATTTAACATGAAAACTTTCAAAAAGGCACACAATCTGCCACGCTCTATTAACAAAAGGTGTGCAGCAAGCCTAAAAGCACAACGTGTGTTTACACGTCGTTCTTTTGTGCTGGCTGCATTTATTTTCTTAATAGAGCACGGCTGCCAGCTTATTGTGGACCATTGTGAAAATATTCCTGTTAATTGCAGCACCGTCATGCTCTGCACATAGCTGCCAAGGTTTCAGATTGCTTATGTGTGACATTTTCATAATTTCAGTGTAATTATGAGTGACATTCAACGACTATGAGTGACACTTTCACGCACACAAAATCATGCAAAAAAGACGAGGGGAACATATAAATATCAGAAATTACACCCATTTGAGCAACGAGATGCATAGGATGACTGTTTGGGCATTTTCTTAACTCATTTAACTCTGCTTTTAACATTCACCCTGCTCAGTACACTTCAAGAATTAATGAAGCCTCCGCCTTTTCCGAACAGCTCCTTTCTCACCACGCTAGTGCAGCACATGATCACACGTGGACCCACTTAATGTGATCACATGCGCAGTGCCCCGGCCCACCTCAAACACACGAGGAACTGATCTTAACACTTCTTTTCAGAGTGGGATAACACACAGTGCCCGCTCACATGATCACACGTAGAGCGCCCCACTGCCCCCATCACACACAGGACGCCCTGACACTTCCTCCCTGAGCAGGAGTTACTCAGGCTGGGCCTCCTGGCTCCTCCCTCATAATTATTAATGATGCTTCAGTCTTGGAGCATTCACACCAAGGTCTCTCTCCCAGGTGGGACCCTGCCCAAACAGGATGTGTGTGAAGCAACCCCAACTGACGCAGGAAAACATTGTGGACCTGGGCTGGCCATCTGTGTTGCTGGGCGGGCTTGCTAACAATGACCTACCTTCAAGCCTTGGCTTTCGACTCGGACTGGGCCCTCGGCTCCTCCCTTGTAATTAATAATGATGCTGCTTAATAGCATCACTCGGGGTGCTCTCTCCCATGTGGGTTTGGGACCTGCCCCAACAGGATGTGTGAGCCCCCAACACACTGGTGCCTAGTGGTGCTGGGTAGGCAGACCAAAAAACAGAGCACTTAGATTGACAGCCAAATCAATCTGGAGAACACCATCTCAGGACTCGGGGTCTCTCTCTGTGACACAAGTGACGTCACCCGGCCCAACAGCAGTGATCATGTGATGGGCCTCAACACAACAGTTAGTCATGGACCCACCTGTGTCTCGATGATGGAGCACCCACTAAGTGACTCAGACAGCAAGCAGCTGCCGCAGCGCCTTGATCGCGTGCTCCTAGGCATTGGTATTTTAAGTTGCGTTAACACTGACAAACACTCTGAGGTAGCAAATGGCTGGTAAACAACTGTCTACTTACTATTGAATGATCTTTAAAGCCAGCGTGACTCAATTAACATAAATATTTTCACAATGACCCACAATCAGCCCGCAGCCGTGCTCCGTTAAGAAAAGAGATGCATCAAGTCCAAAAGCACGACGTGTAAAGCACACGTCGTGCTTTTGGACTTAATGTATTTCTTCTCTTAACTGAGCGCGGCTGCGGGCTGATTGTGGGCCATTATGAAAATATTTATGTTAATTGCAGCGCATGACGGTGCTGCAATTAACAGGAATATTTTCACAATGGTCCTCAAACAGCCCCCAGCCGTCCTTCATTAAGAAGGAAAAACAGCAGCAAATGCCGGAGCCACCGCAACCAGGAAATTGCCATCTTTCGCGCCGCCCCGGTTCTAAAAGCGGCGGCGCGAAGGCTCTCCTGGGATGTGCTGTGGATGCGCGCCCCACACGCAGTACTGCCCGGTAGCCTACTCCGGCCCTTGATGACCTCATACTGGACCTTTAAATATAATGAGGTTACCCAGTGTCCTTCAGATCCTGGGTATACAGTTATGAGCTACAAACAATTCTGTCGGGTAAAGGAATTGTAAATAATTTTATTCATTAAACGTACTGGGGCATATGTATGAAGAAAGCATTTTGCTAGTCCTTCATAGCGAATTTTTGCGATTCGCTATTAAGGACTCGCAAAAAAGAATGTATGTAGGATTCGCAATATTAATTGTGATTTCTACGTATTGCTTAATTGCGAATCTCAAATTGCGATTCTCAATTAAGGAATACCTTCCCATTCATTTCTATGGGCCTACAGGCCCATAGGAATGAATGGGAAGACATTCCCAATTTGCGAGTACCCATTAGGTACTCGCAAATTTCAAATGCAATTTCAAGGGTGCAAAGGTATCAAAAGGACACCCTGTTGCCCCCTGAAATAAGCATGTGTGCACATGTGGCGCACATACATGCCCTAAGGGCATGTATGCGCGCCACATGGCACTTTGAAAAATGGATAAAAGTGAATTTTTCTAAGAAATCGCAAATCACCAACAACTTGAAGTTGGTGGTAAAGTCCGTTTCTAAAGGCAAAATCACACAACTTTGGTGCTTCCTGAATTGCATTTAAGGAATCGCAATTTGCAACTCCTTAAATGCATTCGCAGAATAGGGAATAGCAAATTGTGCGACTCCCTAAATTGTGAGGGCCTTTTGGGATGATACATCCCAAAATACTTTTTCCCGTTTGCAAACGGGCCGATTCTGAGAATCGGCCCATTTGCGAACGGGAAAATGGCTTCATACATATGCCCCTAAATACTGGAAGGGCCTATAAATGAACCCATTCAGCATCTGGGAAACTTTTCCTGACTCAAATAACACCAATCTTTGAAGATACACTGAGAGAATGAGGGATTGATTTATACGATTAATGAACAATCGGATTCTTTTGACGGAATCTAGTCCCACATAATTTCCCGACTGATAACTAGAAAAACCCAGTGGGTTGCAAGAGGATGGTTTAGGACACAATGGCATTGCAATGTTAGGATTAAACTGTTGAGGACATATTGATGTGCATGGGAACAATCCAGTGCAATATGATCCTACAGTGGTGGCTTGTAACAGTTTACCTTACAAATAACAATAAAATAACGGATGAATGCTGCTCTTTTTTGTTTTATGGGATACATGGGAAGCCATCAGGGTCCTCGTGTGAGTGATATTAAGATATAGGTATGGTGCTTTTAGGTACAGGAACGGGGGCTGTGGAGTATGTTTATGTCCTCAATGAGTTATGATGCATAAGTTCAGAAGGGTTTTGATACCCAATGATAGTACACAGGGATTAGCTTATGGTTTTCTCTCATTATGGTTGTTTACATACACACTAGCACTTCTTTCTCCTGTCCTGCCTTTCCCTTCCCTGGTAACATAACTCACTATACTTTGATCATAGCATGACCCTTGTTGGCAGTATGTGTTCTAATATCACTTCGGTACCGTGATGTTTGTTCTTATGTGCTTACATGCCAGTCTCCCTTTTTTCATGAATCAATGTCTGTGGCTCACATGATTATCTATAATCATATGTGTTGTACCCTTATATACCATAAAGAATTGCTTAACAAATAAAATAAATATATAGGTTTAATAGGCAATTCTAAAAGGGAGCTCATGAAATATTTCAGTAGCAAGGTCTGCCATAGTAAACATGAGCATTAGTTCTCTGCATTAGCATGTTTTGCATGTTTCCATGAAATAATCTTGTACCCAATACAAAAGAAGGAGCTACAGAACACAGTTTCTTTGAAACCTGTTTTACATACGGTCTCAGGGTATGCAATACACAACACGTCTGAGTGCCAATTAAAGACCATCAAAATCAACTAGGCAGAAAAATAAAATGCCGTCAGAATTGATATTTTATTCAAGATTGCTGCCTGCAACCAAAAGCTAGAGAGCTTATAATATATAATTGAGTGATATAAATATTCCGGCATACTATTAATGTTATAATTCTAGCTGTTTCATTTAAATATGGTACACGGTAACTTTATTGCATGTGTTATATCCCAAGAGAAAAATGCAAATCCTAATTGCCCAAATACTACATGGCTTGGTAAATCTAGGTAAGAAATGTGGAGTTAAGTGAAGCAAGCATCTACTTACCATGAATGCAGTATTTTGTAGGCTGATATTATCAACCTCAATGTAATGGCCTACAACTCTAAAAACAGTTCTGCTGATAGACCATGCGTGTTTCCACTTGGCCATGCCAGGCTGTGCATGCCCATTTTAGTTACATATTGCATGCTAAGACCAGAGTGCCACAGGTAGGTAAACATTCCTATGCCAGTTTCACAAAGTCCCACTTTTTCATGCCACTTTCACAATGCGCCAGAAAGATTCCCATTGCCAGAAGAGTATAACGAAGTCCTAGTTAAATGAAAAGTTCAGGCCGGAGTGACAATGATATAATTGTGTTCACATTTCAATGTCACTATCAGAGTGTCCCATTTACCCATAAAGCCAAGCCTGGTTCTTCACATTGGCCCCAGTTAAGTACACATTACCATATAAAGTGTGCATGTTTAGGGCTTTAAGGTGACGCTCAGCACCGGCTGTTCTAAAAAAACAGATGCTGAGACGGGTCCCTATCGGGCTGTCCATTTTTTTGTGTAGGTGTTGTTAAGCCACGCCCTTAATTACATGGACCACGCCCCTTTCAGAGACCCCCATTTTTTCTATCTCACTTAAAGCCATGCACATGCCAATACCATTACAAGGATGCTCCGGTTAGGGACACATTGCCATGCTAGTATCATTGTCCCAAGAATACCACGGTGTGGGTGCAGACAGTGCAGCAGGTCATTTCTGCTCTGTCCATTCTTCTTCCACTGCCTGCTAGTGTTACCTCACACTGATTAGCAGCCATAGATGTAGTAATCATAGAGAGGAGAGAGGGATGTAGATGGCGCTCCCAGCTCCAGGTATTATGACATCTCGCCTAAACTGACTATGCGTTCCAGCCCCTGTCTCCTCGTAGTACAGCATGACGAATCCACAGCCAGACTTTCAGTTTCTCTCCCTGCGATCATTGTCTTTTCACCACAGGAACTGTTGCATGCCTCCAATTTTATTCTATTCTATTCCAGTCTTTTCTTTTTTTAAATGTATATCTGCTCCCTAACTAGAGGGTCTCTTGGCGCTAGCGGAAGGGGACTTCCAAGCAAAGGTCACACTCGGAACAATAAAGTTTCCAGATTTTTCAATAGCCAATGGATTCAAGGTTTCTTGTAGTTCCAGTGGTGAGATGATCCTTGTAGAGACACCTTGTCATCGTAGACTGGCTAACCCCCAGTCCTCCCGTGGGACTCTATGCATCCATAAGGCCACTTCATATTAATCATTAGGAGATTGAAACAATTTACACTTCAGCCCAATGTATGGCGTGCCAACTCGCTTGTAATGTTCTTACCCAAATAAGAGATAAAATATTTGTTTCATTATTTACCCTCAAGGTTGCTACCATATAGGTGTCTATGACATGGTCCTGAGGATGACCTTGGCCTAGTAAAAAAAAATGAACTACCTCTCTCCCAATGATTGGACTACCACACACTTGTATTGAATGGTAGTGACACATAGGCTCTTCCTAGTGTGTCAGAGAGCCATTTTATACTTGTATCAATCTGTTTTTGCAAACTACTCACTGAAATAACCTCGGTGCAATTCTCTGACCGAATCGGGTTCTGGGAGTCCGACTGACCAATTATGATGGTTCTGGATACCATTTGGTCAGACTTCCATTGACTTCAATGGGAGCCTGTGCTCCGGCCGAATACACAGGCTACCATTGAAGAAAGGGGTGGGTGGAGAAAATCGTGCACCCTGTGGTGGGCACCCTTGGTGCCTCTCACACTGTGCATGGTCTGAAAGGGGGGTCCCATGGGTACCCACACAGGCCCCATTCGGAAGGCTCCGGGTGAAGGAGGGCCTGCCACTGGCCCCCAAAGTCAGATTCCGACAGCCGATCTGTGTCGGACCAACCGATTTGAAAAGGCTGTCTGAATCCAACATCGGAATCGCTAGGTCGGAATCGCGGTCTATAGACCTGTATGAGTCGGCTCCGAATGACTCGGTTCCTCCAAATGCCATCCGATTTCGAATCCGGTCCAAACACTTTCAGAACTTCGTAATCGGTCGTTCAGAAAGCTTTTCAAATCGGTCGGAAAGACTGTTCTGAATTTGATTCGGCAGACCCGAATCCGATTTGGAGCCTTTCCAAATGACATTGTTAAAAAATGGTCGCAAGCAGCCTTGCAGCTGAATGCTATATCTCTAGAACATAGGATAAGGGCCGTTGATGGGAGAACTAGCTTCGACAAAAGAGGGGGGATGACCTTTTGTGGACAGAACGGGGCTAGTAGGATAAACTACTTACTAGTGGACCTGACTTTATGGCCTCTGGTACGGGATATGGCCATCATCCCATCTTGTGAAAGCGAACATAACCCCCTTAGCCTGACCATCGAACACCCTTGGGGCAAAAGGGGGAGGGTCACTCTGATCCCACTGGGCACTAAGGAGGTCATTCCCACTAATGACAAATGTCGGCTCAAATGGCCCCCTATTATGACAGATGAACCCAAGACTAAACTAATTAAAAATTATTTAGAAAAGCACCTGGAGATCTGTCAGCAGCAACCAATGACACGACTACACAGATTAGCTGCAGTATCCGGCATAGTGACTATTTCGACCATCTGGCCAGTTATTTTTATGTTCACAAGCACAAGACCAGGCCAAAAGAGAGGAGACCATTAGGTTCAAACATGTGGTTTAATTGGGAGTGCAGGATGCTGAGAGTGCGGACTCTCGGCAGCTATTAGAAATAGGGATGAACTCAGGACACAAGAAGTCAGAAAGGAATATAAACAGGCTCAATCTAAAGCGAAGAGAGAATGGGATGAAAAGAGATGGGATGAACCAGGGAAGGCCATCCTGCATTCTGATGGCAGGATGTTCTGGTCCCTTTCATCTAAGGGCAACTTTGAAAGATCACCCCCTTTGACTAATAACATCCCAGCTGTTGAGTGGCACAGGCACTTTAGTGACCTGTACTCCCTTACCAACATTCATGACAGACCCCCGTTGTCCAATGATATAGGTCACCCAGGAGGTAACCTTTACTTTACCAAAGAGGAAATGTTGTCTTCTATAGAAGCTAGTATACCTACGAAAGCCCCAGGTCCGGATGGTATCCCTGGCGACCTTATCCATGAGGATAGGGACAACTTGGCAATATACTTTATGACACTGGCCAATGACATTGCTGGCGGGGGGAGTATCCCAGATTCATGGAAAGCGGCAAAAGTAGTACCTATCTTTAAGAAAGGGGATAGGTCAATGCCCTCCAACTACCACCCGATCAGCCTGATGGATTGTGCCCAAAAGGTCTTCTGTGGCTCCCTCCTGGCTAAGATCCAGGACTGGATAAATGAGCATGATATCCTCTCTCCATTCCAGGCAGGATTTCGGCAGAAGACCGGCACAATCGATCAAGTATTTACGTTATACTGGCAGGTAGTTGTGTTGGGCAAGGGTAGCCTGTACCAATGCCTTTATAGATTTAAAAACAGCCTTGGACCTCGTGCCCAGGGACTTACTTTGGCAGGCGTTCAGGGACAAGGGAATGCCCCTGGCAATCCTGGAAATCTTAATCAGGTTGCATGAAGGTATTTTTGCCCGGGTGAGATGGGGGAACCAGGGATAGACCACTGAGCCTTTTAAGATCCAGCGTGGGGTCCGTCAGGGATGTTTTTTAGCCCCAACCCTTTTCTCCCTGTATGTCGACCAGGTAGCTGACATCCTGTGCTCCACACCTGCTGATGCTCCATCCTTGGCAAACCACAAAATTCCTACCCTATTATTTGCCGATGATACCCTATTAATCTCCAAACCTCCCATGGACCTCCAGAAATTACTAAACCAATTTAAGACCTTTTGTGACGAGAGGGGCTTGGTCATTAACACCACTAAACGCAAGCTAATGATGCTGAACCATCACAAATCCTTCAAGGGTACCTTGTTGTTGGACAACGTGCAGCTTGAGAGGGTCAGCTCATTCGACTATTTGGGTATCAAGCTGTCTGAAGGAATGGCTTGGAAAAATCATCTAGGAAAGGCTTTTTTGAAAGTTTCACAGCTAATTGGAGCTCTGAGGCGGGAGCATTGCCTATCATATACCAAGCCAGTGGCTCCTGCTCTCAAATTGTACAGCTGCAGTGCTGTGAGCAGTGCTCTTTATGGGGCAGAGTTGTGGGGCACAGTAACTGCAAACGACCTCACAGTTGTGGAAAATAAGTTCCTCAGGAATTTGGTATCCCTTCCTCAAAGTACTCCTCTCCTTCCTCTCAAGCTTGATCTTGGTATCAAGTGCATCAATGACCTTGCGAGGCTTCACCCACGGTTGTTTGGCACAGACTGGTCACAACACCCGATTTGGCACCTTATGCTGCAGCCCTTAGCGAGGTCTCAAACCTGGATATCACCAAAAATATTGGCTGGATTAAACATGTAGATGTTCTCTTGTCCAGCATTGGTTTGCCAAATCAGGCTATTGGCCACCCACCACCCGTTTCCAGGGGCCATTTAAAACGTATGTACTGGGCGTGGGTGAATAATCTTCAGAAAAGACAACAGAGGCAGCCTAGCAGATGCATTCATTGATTTGAAAACTAATCGTCACTTGGAGAGCTATTTTGACATCATCAAGGTGCCAGCTGACAGGAAACTGTATACACAGTTTAGGCACAGTAGCCTACCAATTACCGCCTTTACTAACTCTTGGCAGACTAACAAATCCCAACCTAAGGGCTGTCCTTCCTGTTCATTTCCACAGGAATCTACAGGCCATGTCTTTTTCACCTGCACAGCCTATGCAAAACCAAGGATTAAATGGTTAACTCCTGTGTGCAGGCAATAAGGGACCCCAAGCTCCAAAGACGCCTTACGCATACTAAAGTCAGATGATAGACCCCTTTTCGCCTTGCCACCGCAAAATTCTTGGGCCATTTTTGGCGATTAGAAGGAGGGAGCAGCTATCACCGTTGTCTGGCCCTGATTGAAAATTGACCAGACAAGTTTGTCTCAATTTCCAATGAGATATTTTTACATTGTAAATAGCTGTTTTTATTTCTATATTTTATGTTTTTAAAATGTTGTCTATTGTCGATTCCGAATAAGGGCATTATTTAGGTATAAGGGGTAACCAACCCTAGTTGTTTAATGTATGGGCTGCAATTTTGGTAATTGACTTGTACAATATTTGCTAATGCACCAGCACTTTAACTTTAGCTTTTTAACTACTGTGGCCCTATGGCTCTGGTTTGCCTTGTCAGAGTGTTCTCAACTATGCATCATCCGGGAAATTAATTATTCTTGCCTTTCTACACTGTCTTATCATGTCAATTTGTGTTCTTTTTTATCTATTTATGGACCATTTGTCCCCTAAATGCACCTTTTAACTCAGTATGTATAAATTGTGAATTGTGTGGTTGTTTCTTTTATGGTTTTACCAACCAAAATAACAAATTTGATGATGACATTGTTATCGACCCCTAAGTCATTTGTTACCATATTTCTTGTTTAATTGAGATCCCATGCAGAATGGCAGTAGTAATATTTACAGGCTATTTAGCAAACCTATTATATGCTGCTTTGTACCTATCTAAAATGTATTCATTGTATTGGGCTCCAATGAATGCTTTTTGGCTTGCCAGCTATGTGTGCTGGAGTTCTTTCACTTTCCAAAACTAGAGATACGTGACCAGGTGAATGGCTGATCCTCTCACAAGCCTGAGAGGTGGAGCATAAGGAAGAGCTGCAAGATGCCGAGTTATTTGCCCTGCACCAGATGCAGTAACTGGGGTGGGGTAAAGTGGCTATGAGCAACTACGCATTCATGGCATAGGTCCAAGCTGCTCCTCTAATTTTCCATAGGGGCAGACTTGCGTCTCAGCATTTGCTTTTGTATTGAGCGGTCACAAAGCATTTGCACGTTCCACTGCAAGTCACAAAGAGAGGTTAATACCCTATTATTGGCCCCTTCCCCTTGCAACTTGCATGGGCTTGTAGTTTGTGCATTGCTACTAACAAGTACAATTCCAGATAGCAGTGCACCCATGTACATTTTCATGTTCAGTGGTATCTGAATTGCTCAGCTGTGCTTTTGTGAATGTGAGACCAGTTCTCACAAAGGATCCAGAATGTTTTCTTTTGAACTGTCATTTGAAAGCTGAACAAGTTAAAGAACTATCCAGGTCTGAGGATCAAAATCTGTTTTTGAGTAATTCTAGTTTTGACCACTGTTGATATAGTTCATGTGCATAAAGATACCTGGCATAGCAAGAGAAGTGATAGCAGTGCCACTGAGAGAGATGTGTCGTAACTGCTTTCTGAGCCTGAAATCTTTTTTTCGATAATCTCAGGCAGCCATTAATATCAGCTTGAACCTCCTCTAGCACATTGACACTATTGGAAATTGTTCTCTATCACAGAGACGTTGGTCCCTTAGCACAGGATTGACCAGTGATGTAGCTAGACCTTTGACGCCCTGTGGCGGTCCTGTGTTTGTCACCTTGGGGCGGCCACACTGAAGAGCGTGGGGGGGCTGGCGATTCATCGGATTGTCACCCTGCGACAGGCGCACTGAAGGGGGGGAAGTTTGCTGGCAGTTGCTGCCCGAGATGGCAGGTAAATACTGAGGGAGGCCGCTGCCCCAAAACTCATGCCCCCCGGGGCAGACCATCCCCCCCCTTGCTACGCCGCTGGGATTTGTGTTGTCCAGATCACCTGCATCCTCCCCATCCATTTACCCATAGTTCATTGCTATCTTTTACTACTCGTATAAAAGCAAATGTTTGATTTCACTGCGGGCAATGCATACAATCATTAAGATTAGTTTCCCTCCATTGATTTTTCTTTAGCTTCTTAGGGCTACATGTATGAAGCATTTTTCTGGTCGCAAGCCCGTTTGTGACCGGGAAAATGTTTTTTCAGATTTACAAATCCCAAATTATGATTCAATAACTTGTTACAGAATTGCAATTTGGGTTTTGCGATTTGATGTTTGGCATTGGTGTATTTAGGGCGTCCCTTTCAAACATCAATTCGCAATGGTATGTATGAATATTTTGCAACCGAAATGCGGTCGCAAAACATTCACACTTTATCAGTTACTCAAAGTTTGTGGCAATGCATTTGCAAATTGGAAGGGGTCCCTAAAGGACTCCTTCCCCTTTGAGAATGGCTGGTAAAATATTTTGTAAGAACAGGCTGTGGTCCCAAGGACCTCAGCCTACTCTTACAAAAATGAAACTTAAAAGTTTAATTTTTCTTTTTAAAAGCATCCCTTTTTCTTTAAGGAAAACAGGCTGCGTTAAAAAAAAAAATTGCTTTATTCAAAAGGAATCATTGATACGGTGGTCTGCAGACTCCAAAAGGTCACCATCCATGTGATGGCAGTGAATAGTAGTGGGTCACTAATTACGACCAACTTCATTAATATTCATGAGATAGGTCTATTTGCGACCTATTACGAATCACTAATGAAACTCAAAAGAAATTCATACATTAGGAATAGTGATTTCCTAATTGCGAATCACAGGGAATCGCAATTAGGAATTCGCTATTCCTAATCATCATATATCTGGCCCTAAGTGCAGAAAGCTATTGATTACATTACTTACATTAGAGAGGTAGGGCTTACCCCCAAGAGTTGCAGCCTCTGTGTTGTGTGCTTATTCTTTAGGTATATTCCGGTAATGTACACTGTGTTTGGAATCTCTTCTTGTCATCTAGAATCATTGCATGTCATGTAGAATGTATTGTTCAAATGTGGTCAGTTGCTATTTCCTACTAAGAGCTGTGGTCATGCTGCCAGCAGCTCCTCAATATCATTAAATGAATTTTCTTCTAATCCTGCTTTCTGTGTACTTCACAACACCCTGGTCTCAGACAAACGTTTCTCTACTAAACAATGGATCCATCATTTGGAAAGGCAGTGGAACACCAAGAACACTCGCTGCTCTAAAAGTGGCAAAGCAAAAATGTGAGCTTGGTGTCATCTCTAACAAATCTTCAGTCCAAGATAGAAAAATCACAGAAGAGAACCAAAGAACTGTTTCAGATGATGAACCTTAACTTCAAACTTCCTTCCGATAAGCACCAAGCCCAGTCCCTCTACAAGTAAAATAAATAAGACAAATTTTTTCACAAACAAATTGCTTTATTGAGGCATTCTAACTGGACTGTAGTCATACCATTGCTAGAAGACTCAAAATGTTTACTGTTCAATAATTGGCAGCCACGGCCTGTGCAGGTAAGAGTGTTGGGGCCGGCTGGGAGAGGGGATTTCGACGGACGATGACGAGGGAAATCTAAATAAAGAACTAATTTTCCCTCGTCATCGTCCGTCAAAATCCCCCCCCACCGGCCCCACTGCTCTTACCTGCATGGGCCGCAGGTAATAATTGGTTTTCCAAATTCTCCTCACAGGCTAAGGAATACCTGTTTAAGGTCATAACAAATGCAAAGTCAATCCATTTCCATGATGATATCATCACAGCCTTCATTATCAAGGACAATTTTCAACTCTTCAGCAAATGTTGGTGTCAACAAATTACTTCCCCACTAAAAGAACGCATAGCCTTGTATTGCATCGACGCTGGGCAAATCACACCCTTTAATAAAAAGATCTTAGGATAACCCCAACATACTTGCTAACTACTGGTCTGGGACTAGCTACAACGGCCATTGAGAAGTGTGTATCCAACTAATTGTCCTCATTCGTTGAACTTGAAGAGACCCGCATGTGGCTCAAGAGAGTGGTTCTGAGCTGGTTTACATTGTTTGTATTGAAAACTGATTGGGTGAGTGGCCACCAACTTCTCTGACCCTATCCCAAAGGAATCTCTCTGTGCACCTATGTTTTTTCATTTGTACAGGGAATGTCTGTGCTTCTTGATGGAGGAGGCAGGGGTTGTTATACATATAAATGCTGATTGAGCACAGAAGGACATGAAATACATTGACTCAATAAAAAGATATCTAAGAACGTTCTCAGACTCAATACAGCAAGGCTCCAAATTCAATATAGAGTGCCTCTCAGAGCCACTCATTGGCAGCTTCTCTCCTACACTGCTAAATGAGGTTACATTTCTAGAAACATGGATTGATTCTCAGCTCTCTGTGTTTTACAAGAAATTGCGCACAAAGAAAAAAATCTTAAAATACAATCTCTGTTAACAAAAAACACATAAACCGTTTTTACAACTAAATGCCCTTTGCAGTGTTTGCAGTTTAGTTCAGACCCTTGTATGTGTCTGAATTAACTATGGTAATGCTATTCTAGCTGGCTGTCCTAAAGTTTCCTTAGCACCACTAAAAGTCATTGTTCATTCAGCGGCCTGAATTATTTTTGGAACTAGAAAATTCACTCTCTTTTCATCAGTTCTTAAGGACTTAAGACATTCTCCTATTTTGAAAAAGTTAAACATGCACCGGTTTAAACTCCCCTGGACTACTAACAACATCTTATATCTTATGGTCCACTCAATCTTACCTTTCTTGTGTCTTCTTCTATCCCTCTTGCTATTCTCATCTTCTCCTTTACCTCCTCTTTGAGCTTGGCCTTCCATAATTCCCCACTCACCTAGTTTGACTCCCTCTGCTTTTCTACCCCATTCAACACTCTTTCCAAAAGTCCGCTCTTAAAACCTAACTTGAGCTCTTTACGTGTCCTCCCGCTTCCGTTCACATCCAGTACCTCCTCCTGTTGATCCATTCTGCTCATGACTGATAGTCTCATTCTCATAATGTTACTAAAATCTCTTGGACTATTCTAATAAATCCCCACTTTTGACAACTAACAGGTACATGACCCCTATTTTGCATAGGACAATGGATAACTGTGATATTTATTGTTCTGTTCACTATGCTGGTATTGTTAGTATCTGTTCTCTGTGAATTTCCACCTCTCAGTTGTTTTCTCATATGTACGGCACTGCTTAATTTGAGATGGTGGTTTCCTGCAAGACTGCTGACACTCAATTTTGGGGACCAGCATTAATTTGTACACATCTGACGTTTCCCGAGAGCTAGGGAGGGAAAACTTGCAAAAGGGAAATAAAGAGGAAGAGAAAGGCCGAACAACCATCTCAAAATGAGAAAGCAGGTGCTTGTAAAACTGAGCTAAAGGGACAGAGAGTGTCTAATAGTGTATTAAGGAGGCAGGGGATGTATTGAAGACTGCGCAGCCTTGGTAAACAGCATGCTCACATTTAGTAGTGCCTGCAGTGGGCTTCTGAGAAGAGCTTTGGGGACTGGCATTCATTCTTTTACAAATTAAACACTGATGTGCAGTATGCTGACACTTCTTCCTAGTAGAGAAGCCCTTTATAAAAATACAAAATAAATACATAAAATGCAATTCTACTAACGTTGCTCTTTGTTAATCACTGACTAGATGGACAGTCATAAATATATAAGTTATTTTCAAAGGTGATAATGTATCTACACTATCCAATCCAATCCAAACAGCTTTATTCGACAAAAGTCATAAAAGCGAGACAAAACAAGTACAGGTAATAATTTAACAAGAAACAGTGTAAAAGCGAAACTGCTTAAAATATTTACAAGTTTTAAAAGAGCATATGGTAAAAAGATCATTGGGTATAACATACCGGATGTCTGACTTTACTATCTGTTACTCTTAGTTCTTATAATCCATGCCCACCCCAGAAATTTGGCAACCGCCACGACAATTACCGGGTCAGTGCAGGTGCGAAGGAGCCTTCCTGCTTCAACACTCTGTCTAGTACCCAATAGTTGGCAAACGGGTTTCAACCACACACGCCTCGGGGCCAAATAAGCAGGGCATACAAAAAACATGTGCACTAATGTTTCCACCTGGGATTTGCAAAAGGAACATGAATTACTTTTCTGGGGTTCCCACTGGGCTACAAATGAATTTAAGGGCAACGCTCCCACCCGCATCTGGAAAAATAATTTCCTATCAAGAACTTTGGTTACAAGATCCCAAAAGTGTTCTAGCCTAGGGACAAATTTGATGTTCATGAATTCGTCCGAAAGCGAAAGGGGTTTAGTGGCAGAGAGTACCTTTGTGTTTATCAGCTCCCAGTATTTCTCCTTCAAGAGAGCTTTAGATGGAAAAATAGCTACCGTAGGGTTCTCCCAAAGATCGCTCAACCCCAAAGCCTCAAGGGATTTTCTAGTTTCATTAAGCCAAGCAATCTTCCGGGAGCCCACCATCGACAATATATCAAGAAAACCCTCTGCATACTCTGCCAACGCCGGAGTGGTCCATAGGCGACGCCAATAAAGGATGGGTCGAAGCCTGGCTACATCAGCTATGGAGTTCTTCCCAAGGTCATACCTTAAGGGGACTAAAGGTGTGCTCTGCGGGAGAGAGGTGATACTGCGCAAGAACTTGTTTTCCGAGATGGTTAAGGAAGACAGGTTCTCGTACCCCCACAGTTCCGCACCATAAAGAGCCAAGCTCACTGCTTTGGCACTATAGACCTGTAACACAGGTCTAATGGGCTTCGAAGGAGACTTTTTAAATTCAGCTGCTAATACACCAGCTAGCTTCCTATGTTTTAGAGTAGTCAGATCTCTCTGTAACTTCCATGCAAAGTTATTTTGGATATTAACTCCAAGATAATTAAAAGCCTGCACTTGTTCTAGTGGATTGTTGAACAAAACAAATTGATTTCTAAAAGATTTGTGTGGCCTGAATGTCATAAGCTTAGTTTTTTTAATATTGACCTCCAGGCCACGATCAACACAAAAAGACTCAAAAATATTTAATGAACGCTGAAGACCGCCAGGTGTCTTGGCAATTAGAAGCGTGTGGTCAGCGAACATTAAAATTGGGACCTTAGTGTTGCCAAGAACGGGAGCGTCAACGTGAGCTTCCAAAAGTCGATCCGCTATGTCATTAATATATAGGGAAAATAAAGTGGGGGCCATTGCACAGCCTTGCCTGACACCTCTCTGGACCGGAAAATCCTCAGTCAACATGCCCTGGCCACCCCATCTGATTCTAGCCAAATTATCTGCATGAAGCCTCTGGATTAGGGACAACAATCCGCCATGAAGCCCCAAATCTTTTAGGGTCTGCACTATCCAATACTCAGTAACTTCACACAGACATCATGCATGGAAATGTTTTAAAAAATGTAAGTACTATATTTTGGAAGTTTATTTGCACAGCGGATGAGGGAGAAATATCAATTCTTAAGCAAGGTTCATGGACTTAAATGGCTGTAAGCAATTATGTAAAGGGCGACCCTCAGCGACAGTGCATGCCTCTTTTCGGTTCTCAAGAGTATGAAAGGTCTGAGCGTGCAATGACATAAAATATGTGTTGATATCAAGTTTGGGTGCCACTGGTTGCAATTCATGAATTGCAACAAAAAGTGCAGCCCTTTCAAAAGAACATAAGGAAAGTGTATTTGAAACCTCATCTAGGGGCTTAAACCTGTCTCTAGAGTTGCCTTTGCAAGTGGCATACAAGATAAACCATGGAACGCTTCTGTGGAGTGCTTTATTTTACTTATCTTTTAAGTGTCCCTTCATGTCTATATACCAGTGGCGGCTATTAGGCAATGGGGGTTGCAGGGCGGGGGGGTGAATCTTTTTTTTTTTTTAAAACCCTTTCCTCTTCCACCATCTCTCCTCATCGTCTCTCCTCTTCACTTTCTGACTCAAAGTGCAGAAGGAGTAGTAAGCACACAGGCTCCCCTAAGCCAATCACAACACTGCATTCAGCGTTGTGATTGGTCTAAGCACTGTGGTTCAGGGCTCAGACGGGAACAGGGAGCTTGTGCATGTTCTCCACCCAGGCTGTGTATTACAGCCCGGTGGCAAACATGCAAAGTGCGCATGACTGTTTGGCTGGCCGAAGAGAGCCGGCCAAACCGTCATGCGCCCTTAAGTGCATGAACCACTCATCCTCCCTGTTCCAACAGCCTCCCCCAGCCCTAACCCAGCCCACAGCAACAAAAATAAAAAAAATCATTACATTGCTATTATCATTTTATTTGGGGTGACGCTCTTCCTCCTAAGCGGAGGAGCCACCCCTGCTATATACACATTCATCTCTAATCCCAATAAATAGAACAATTTACATAATTTAGGGTCTGATTTATACATTGGCAGAGAGGGCACTCCATCGCAAGTGTGATGGAGTTCCCTTCCCACAATATAATGGTCCACCCACCTCATTTACGTGCAGGTGGAACTTTGGGTTAATCATGGCAGAGACTACTCTGTCTCTGCCATGATTAACCCTTTCCAACTACCCTGGGGAGTCACGGCAATCAGAGAAATGGCTACAAGTCCACCCGCCCAATTTAGATAACCACACATGTAGTCATTATTTGCCTTTCTTTACCGCCAAATAAAACCTGGAGGTAAGGAACAGTGAAAACATTATAATACTCCACCTATATTGGAAGAAGACTCTCATGGTGAGGGGAGCATTACTTTGTCTTCTTTTCAAATAGAAAATCTCATTTTGGGATTTCGTTTTTGAAAAGAAGAAAAGAATACTATTTGCTGCCAGCCTGTGTCCTAAGCAGCCCCGTAGCAAACAGTAAAATAATTGACAAGTACCGCATGATGGTGGTCCCTGCCAATGTCTTTATGAATGACCATTAGTTAGGCGGTCTTTTATAAATCTGGTGTAGTCTTGGCCTGGCAAACGTGAAGTCTCTGCCAGACAAAGGGATAATACTTTGTCTGCGAGAAGATAAATCGGCCCCATAGTGTTTATTTTTAAACTAATTTATTCTTTCTCTGCACAGGTTGTCAAGCTACTGAGCAATAAACGATCACAAGCAGTGGGCATATTGATGTCAAGCCTTCATTTGGACATGAAAGATATCCAACATGGTAAGTGTACACTTTTTATGAAAAAGTATGACTGGAAGTGTGGGGTTCATAGTAATTGCTGTTGGATAATGGTGGTTGGTAGATCACGTGGACCTTCTGCTTTTGAGTGATTAGAAACTCCATGGGACCCTTTCAGGGCATTGAACACCGTAGAATAATAAAATGGTGCCGATGTTTAGGATGTCGACTACCGACTATTCAGAGCAAGAGAAGTGGATGTGTTCACTACAATGCAGTGACTAGGTTGAGTGTATATTTTCTAAAGGAAGATTCCGGAAACCACTGAACTTAATCCAGTGATAAAGTACAATCCCTAAAATATTGTCTTTTAGCAATGGTAGGCCCTCAGGCTGAAATGATTACAAGCATAATCTTTGAACATCTTACTTCCTAAACTTGAAAGCATGACATCATACCAACATCCCATAAATATTAGGGGCTAGATGAGCTAACAAGATGCTAGCAAAAATGGTGTGCAAATTGTGCACCCCAATTATTTGTGCCTGCAGATTTATTTCATGATGCAACCTATATTCCAATAGGTTGCATCACAACATAGCCAATGCTTGGGGTCACAGAACAATCTGCCAAATGAATATTGATTAGGTGTTTATTGCAAAAGGGGTTTAATATTTTGTAAAAACATTTTGTCATTTCAAATCCTGTGATTTTTTTAATCACAAGGTTTGTGACAGCAAAATCGTTTTGTACAGGTCTTCTTTGTGCGCAAAGCTCCAATAGTTCACTGTGTATCTGCCGACTTCCTCTGAGGCATTTAACAGGTTTGATAGATGTTACATTGTACCAAGTTGCTGGGATACACTGCACACTTTCTTTACTGCTCTTTGTAAACTCATCAATAAAACATTGGTAACTATCATAATGGACTAGCTAATGGTAATAGACTTCCTTATAACATTTAGTATGTTTTTCACCTTTTCCTTGTCAATTTAAATCTGAGTAATCATAAAGATTAATTTTTCCCAATCCAATTAAATTTGCCTCACATATGTTCTGACAGCATTCTCTGCTATGCTGATGTCCTCCCCATTATTGATCTTACCAATAAAAGCCTACAACGGAGCATAAAAGCATTGTCAATCCATGCTTCTATGAACAACTTAGTTAACTTTTATAAGTCATGCTAAAGCTGAGGTTGCATAAGCCTCGGATTAGGGGAAATTGATATGCAATAGTGGCTTAATTACCTGAGACTACAAAGAAAACAGATGTCTCTGATAAGTCATTATTTTGAACTCATTTACTGGTTGCCAAAGTGGGTTCCCTCCACATTTTATGTAGTGGTATATGTTCGAAGACAAGTTCAGGGACCAGGTTAATCTCATGAGGTAATCTGTGTCTTTCGGTAGTCAGCAACTCAATAGACATCTGTTCCTGTTTGGAGGTGCTTTCTGGAAAGGGACATGCAACCCAATGTACCTGATCTGACTAGAACTATATTTAAATTTCCTTTAGGTACGGTCATTATAACTCGTTCATGTTAGTATTTTACATTGACCCATTTACATGTCAATGCACTTGCTAACTGGAGGTTTGAAGATATTTTCTGATCTAGCAGCTTCTGCCTAAATTCAATATTTGCTGATTTGGCTCATTTTATGAATAAACCATTTTATCACATCACTGCTTTCTTCAATGTATGCTGGAGTTACAATTGTACCTATTGCATCTACCCAGGGATCCAGTGGAAATGAATCATTTTTTTGCAGTTATATTCCCCGCATGACCGCCTGCTGCTGTATCTCAAGAGGCAGAAAGATATACTGATTTTATTTGTTAAAAGTTTGTCATATTATGTACCCTTGTAAAAAACATTATTTTCATCAGTTCAAGTGCACTGATAAATATACATTTCGGAGAAAATTCAGGGCTGAATCATCAAGATCAGATTTTTATGAATACTCATGAAATTGTATTATTCAAATCCTTATTAAGGGGCCGATTCCGATCCTGGAAAAATTTTCCCCGTACAAATCGTATCCGGATTTTTTACCGTCCGAATCGTACAAGTACCGTACAAACTGGCAAGTACGATTCGCATGGGAAGAAATACATACGAATCGCATTGGGAAAATTACCCCACACGTCCTCGGGTCGGAAAATGTGTCGGACACGTCCCCGGACGATTTTATGTACGAATCGGAAAACTGAAGTCCGAGCGCGCAAGTACGATCCATCCCGTCCGTCCGATTGTACAACCGTATGGAAAAAACAACGCACGGAGCGAACTTCAATAGCAACCATGGAGACATTTGCCCGCATACGCGCCGTCCCCCCCAACCCCCCCCGTATGTACAGTGCGGACCCCCACCCCACCCCCCGTATGTACGGTGCGGACCCCCACCCCCCGTATGTACGGTGCGGACCCCCACCCCACCCCATGTATGTACGGTGCGGACCCCCACCCCACCCCCCGTATGTACGGTGTGGACCCCCACCCCACCCCCCGTATGTACGGTACAGACCCCCACCCCACCCCCCCCGTATGTACGGTGCGGACCCCACCCCCCCGTATGTACGGTGCGGACATGTAACTTTGTAGATTGAAATTTAACTGCAGAACCTGTCCAGCAGTGGATCTAAGATCAAGTTAAAATCTCCACCGATAATGAGAGGTTAATTCCCAATATTAACTACTTCTGCAGCAATTGACTTCCAAAAATTGGGATCATCTTGGGTAGGAGCATAAATAGTAAACAAGTAAAGAGAGCATTTATCAGTTTGGATTTGAACATAGACATGACACCTTTCAGAATCATTTGGTTATTAAGATTAGTGAACTGTCTTTTAAGAGAAAAAAGTATAGCCACACCATTTAGCACCCTTGTGCGTGGTGAAGAGATGATAGTGCTAAACCAATGTGTTGTCATATATGATAAGATGTTTACATCTATATGTGTCTCTTCTAGAAAACATATATCTAATTTGCATTTGTGAAAGTAATCTTTCATTTCACTGGGTGGCTTTATCCTTTAACATTTAAGGAAGCAATGTTGAAATTATATCTATTAGCTATACTTATGGTGTGTTATATTGGTATATGGAATGCCACGCAATAGTATATGTATAAATTGAACCACCAAATAGGTAGCCTACATAAAATGAGGAAAATACACTAATTGGAACCTTGAGGCAACAAAGGTATAATCCAAAGGGGAGGGTCAGCACCATGGCACCTGCGTTCAGAAAGGAAAAACAAGCATTAAGTAACAGGAAAGTATCATGTTCTATTTATAGAGGCTTGAGTATCCATAGAGAGTAGAGCACATAGATCCACGTAAGCAACTACATCTGCATGTGAAGTGAAGAATTTGGAAACATATTTTTTCCATATCCTCATGACTGAAGGATCAAAATGTCCATATTGGTAACCAGCTTCTTTGACCCAGGGGTGAAGGTTGGAGAATTGCTCATACAAATTTACCATTTCCTTAGCAAAGTTTTGGTGAATATATATTTTGTTCCTTTACACCATTAAAGTTGGAATGTTTTGACTGCTTTATGTATTAGAATGAGCAAGGTTAACACAGGATTTTAAATATGACTTGTCTTTATTTAGTTTCATTGGGTTCATGATATGAGGGCACACAATGAGCTTTCTTAATGTCTAATTTCAAACATAAAGTCATTTTCATTAGAGATGGCAAAAATAATTTCAGGAAACTCTACAATTTGAAACCTCAATATTTTCTGATAAATTGAAAATGCATAAGTTATATTTGGAGTTTCTAGTTTCCCGAAGCCAAAAACATCTTCTTCATAAGCCCTATGCGACTAACGTGAGAATCCAGATGTTTAACTGCTGCTTTATTATCCCTGTTTTGCTCTCATCATCTGACAATTTCTTTGAAAGACCAGCTATGTCTCTTTGAATGTGTTTGATATCAGAGCAGATAGCATCAGTGTAGTTATAATTTGCATGAATTTTATGCCATTGGGGCTGATTCACAGAATAAATCTGAGAAAAAATCCTAAACGTACTGCTTTTGGTATTCACAGAAGGCATTTAGTTGTATTAAAGTTAGGACTCCAAACTTTACTACTACTAAATGCCTTTCGTGAATACCAAAAGTCGTAAAGTTATGATTTTGTCTCAGTTTAGTAGTAGTAAAGTTAGGAGTCCTAACTTTACTACTAGTAAATGCCTTCAGTGAATACCAAAAGTAGTAAGTTTAGGATTTTATCTCAGATTAGTTCTGTGAATTGGCCCTATTGATTCTTCATGTGATTTCACCACTTTGATTTAGCCAGTGGTTGTGAAGTAGCCTGCTTTTTTTGTTAGATGGGTGCTGCAAATATTTATTTTTCAATTTAGAGCTAGACATATTTTGAAATTTTCCAGAATTTATTACTAGTTGATTTGCTGAATTATATTCTGCTAGCTCAGTCATAAATCAGACAGAGAAGAAAAAGATGCACTGCACATGCAGTGAAAAGCAGTATACTTAAAAAGAAGCAACCTTAAAAAAAAATTAAAGTTACCAGGGCACGCCTCCTTTCCTTAATCCAGCCCTCCACACACACTGGGCCCGATTCACAGAAGTAATCTGAGACAAAATCCCAAACGTACTACTTTTGGTATTCACAGAATGCATTTAGTAGTTAGTAAAGTTAGGATTTTGTCTTAAGTCTGTCTTAAGTCTGTCTTAAGTCTGTCTTAAGTTTGTCTTAAGTCTGTTTTAAGTCTGTCTTAAGTGAAACTTAAGACAAAATCTTAACTTTACTACCACTAAATGCCTTCTGTGAATACCAAAAGTAGTAAGTTTAGGATTTTGTCTCAGATTAGTTCTGTGAATTGGCCCCAGAGAGTCGCTTTACAGAAGTGAGCACAATCAGAACCAGCTCCTCTTTAGATATAAATTCCGCATTTGAGTTCTGATACTATTTCAGATTATACATTTGAAATCTATATTGATAATTGAAGCAAAATATAATTTGCATAATTCAGATTGCCCCAGAAAGTTATATACTTAAACTGGTTAGCAACAAATTCAAAAGAAGGTTGTAGGGAAATAGCTATCATCAACAGTATGTAAGTTATTGGGGTCTCTATGGCGAAACCCACCATGAACCAGCTAGTCTACCACCATAAATATGAAAAGGCTGTAATAAAGACCCTTCCACAACATCAGCTCAGGGTCTACGTTGATCATTTTCAGGAGCATTTTTCTGGTGTCCTCAGCAGTTGGGTTCCTGGTTGCGCCTACATTTTACTCATTGGGAATTGTATTCTGTGGCTGGATTGTCCAGACAAACCAGATGTCTAGACATTTGTGAACATACCATGCCCCACAACCCCTGGCTCCTCATTAATTCAGATTTGCTTAGCAAGAAATACTGCCTGGATTTCAGAGAAGCACAAGGAGACCTTACACATCTGACAAATACTATTCACATGGCCTTGTTACATAATTTAAGGCACTGCTTTCTGAATTTGCCGAAAATGACCTGCATGAACACTAAATTAATTATTTTTAGTACTGGGTTTCAGTCAAAAAGGATATTTCTTTCAACTGAGATGGATGTTGGGGCATCAGCTAATGTGACTAAATAGATAGGACATAATAATGTAAAGGACCCATTTCTATCACACTAATCAAATTACATCTACTATCTGTACAACCTCTTCACTTAATCCCCTATTTGTTACACCAGGCCAATGAAGGACTTCAAGCAGCATCGCTTAGAGTACACCTTACTACCAATCATAATACTGACAATCTTCTAAGAGGCCTTCTTTTTTCTTGCAAAGGATTATAACAGACTTCATGAAACACCTTTACAGAACAATTTTTCCTCTGTGCCTGTGTTTCCTATCTTGAAAACGATGCTGCCTCTGGCTTTGACATCCGCAAGGTGGGTGGCATTGGCTTCCTCGTTTACTGTTTTGTCCATCACATCACTGGCATTTTAGCTGCACAGCACTATCTAGACACCCAGTGTGACTTCTCTGACACCATCAGCCTCCTGTTTGGAATGTTAACAGCTTGAATAATAAAATGAAGCAGGGCTCCATCATTTATATCAACCCGCCCACACCATGGGTGGTATTTATGCAGGAGAACCACCTGTTGGGTACGTGGTGCTCCTCCTAGCAGGAGACAGTTATACTAGGGTATATCACGCTGGAAATATGACAAATATAAGGGGATGCCTCATGCTTATCCAGAAACTGGACAAAGACTACTTATTTCTCAGTGTCTGGTGACCATACTGCATTTCAGAGGTCGACAGAGCTGTGATGGTTCCAGACCATTTTAAAAACCTGGGAATGCAGGTGACCCTTGATAAACCACAAGCATGGGATCTGAGCATAACACTTTTATTTACACTCATTAAGCGCAACATGGAATCCTGGTCCCCATTGCCGCTCAATGTGGCATGTGGAGGGTTCCATTTAAATGATCTCTCTCCCTCAACTCCTCTGTACCCTCCAAAACTTCCCATACAAACTACTGCAAACCTTTTTCCAAACACTCTGAGCGACAATGCTAAAGTTCCTATGAGCCAGCAATCAACCTCTAATAGCATATAAGAAATGTGTCTTTTCACCATTTGAGAAAGCTCTGGTATTGACAGACATACAACTCTATAATTGGCTTAACCCTATCCTCCCTGTGAATGGCTGGGTAGTCTCAGACCATGACAACCCCATGGTGGTGTTGGAGCTAGAGTGCATAGAACTGCACAGCCTCCTACAGCTACTATATGGGGTGCATACGTACTCCGATCTCTCCCCCCCGATTACCGGAACAACCCTGGCCTGGTGGTATCAAGCTCTTTGATAGATCAAGTAAGATAAAGTTCTGATAGCAGAAACACCACTGTGGGATGGCACATGGTTGCAACACACAATTAAATTAGCTGGCTTTAGTGGATGTGAACTTAATGACACCTCCAGGCTGTGAAACATTTGGGAGGAGATACGCATCTGACCTTTCTTGTCTCTGATGGAGACATAGAGCGTGCATCACACACAATTCTACTGCTATCTGCAACTGCGCCATGCTCTGTAAACACCCAGAGGCACTCTTTTCAAATTCCTCAAACATAATCCACTGGAGGCACAAGTCAGCTGTAAGAAGCAAAGATATCTCAGACTTTACCCCACAATAGTCGCCAATACTCATGATCTTCTGGTGAAACTGCATGATAGACAGGTGCAGGATTTTGTCCCTGTTGATCAGGGGTCTTCAAACTGTAGGGCAGGCTTCCCTAGGGGGGACTCAAGAGATTCCAGGGGGGGGTGCCAGGTTCTGCTGAGGACACTGCTTTGTTTTCAGCTCGAGAAAATGAGCGGCAGTAAGCCGCTCTGTAATGAGCCTTCACTAACATCTATTGTCATTTATATCCTGGCTGGGAGAAAGTATCAAAAGGTAAGGGACTGCAAATACTCTTCAAAACCCCATCTTCTAATAATCACACTGAAGATACTTTTCCACGTTAGTAAGGCCTGCCTGACCAGGATAGTATGTTTGACAATCATGTATTTGATTGCATTTTTAAAATGGTCACAGAACTTAATTGCAATATTTAAATAAGTCTAGACATTAAAACATTGCCAGTTTAATAGAATAATTGGGAAACATTTTGAAGGGGAGTCCCAGTGATTTTGTTTTCCAATGGGAGGCAGCAGCATTAAAAAGTTTGAGGACCACTGCTGTAGATGATGCAAATTGGGTGAACAAATCTAAAAAGAACAATTGATGGACAGAATTCAGAACAATGTCATACATTCACCCGCGCCTAGTTTGCACCGGACTCTGCTGTGGGGACTCCAAGTCCCAGCCTGCTTTGCTGCCTGGAGGGAGCGGTCACTGGGGCCTCGCGCTTAAAACGCGCCAACATCTACCGCGGCGCGGGACGCGCCTAGTTTGCACCGGACTCTGCTGTGGGGACTCGAAGTCCCAGCCTGCTTTGCTGCCTGGAGGGAGCGGTCACTGGGGCCTCGCGCTTAAAACGTGCCAACATCTACCGTGGCGCGGGACGCGCCTAGTTTGCACCGGACTCTGCTGTGGGGACACCAAGTCCCAGCCTGCTTTGCTGCCTGGAGGGAGCGGTCACTGGGGCCTCGCGCTTAAAACGCGCCAACATCTACCGCAGCGCGGGACGCGCGCGGGACGCACCCGGGCAAAGCCCGGGCCAAGGGCGGGCCCGTCCTTGCCCGTCAAAGGCCGAAGGAGGCCGGGCTGTGCAACACTTCTGTCCCCTGTTTCATGATCATCTGTTCGTAAGTACTGTTGGGTTTCATTTGGCCAGGTACACAGCTAAACCACCTTTATTGTGACTCATAGCTTCTTTGTGGAACAGTGGCCTAATTACTATGGGAAAGAGGAAGTTAACTGAGGGTGGGGGCCCACTCCTGAGTAAAAGGGGGAGAAAATCAAAAAAAGTTTTGCACGCCGCATCCAATTGTGTCCTATCAAGGATTGAGGGCATTGTGGATGATTGTGAGAGTATCTTGGGCACTGACACCCTGGCAGTTGCGGATGGGAATCGGCCTGCGGATGTACTAGTATCATCTCTTTTACAGGACAGAGTTGTTCCAGCTATGTTTAACAAGAAATCATCTAAAAATTATACTACTCACGAGTCACACACCCTTGTGGAGGGCATTCAAGGGCCTCTATCTCCACAAAAAAAGGCAGGCCCAAGTGACTCTATGAACGCTATCAGTGAACTTGTGTCTGTCCATCTCCCCTGTTCAAATAGATACGATGTTTTAGATCTCTGTGCTGAGGATAGCTTAATGTCTACCCCTAGTAAGGTAGGGAAGGCCAAGCCCTCCAACAGCTCATCGTCATGTTGCCAATGCAGCTCTCTGTATGACGTTCTACGACTGAGAGTGGATCTCCTTGAAAGAGAACTGGCCTTGTTGAGGGAGAAGGTGGACCTGGTTGGGAATAGACCTTCGGCCCCAGCAATTCCCCCCCCCCAGCACCGACTAGTATCAGTTTAAGTCAGGAACTGAGGGGAAAAAGTTATGGGAAGGTTGGGTGCGGATCAGTGCAAGGCCAAGGGTCTCAAGCCCGGCTCCCCATTGTCACCTCTATCCCACATAGTCACTTTACTCCACATATGGATTTGGGCCTAGGAATGGGTAGCAGAAGCAATGTACGAGACTGACCCCTACTGGAGCTAAACCAGCTACCACCGCCATGAATTGAGAAGAGCAGATTGGTCGGCCCTTCTGGGGGACCAACAGGGCCAACACACCAACAAGGGGCCCTATTTCTACAATTTATATGACTAAGGTCCCCAAACTCCTGAGCCCCTACTGCTATGAAAGTCAAGAATCATTACACAACAAAGTAATTCACTGGACAAGACACGTGAGGGGATGTAGGTCAGTCATAAGGGAGGACGTGGCTAAAGTAACGAGGATTAAAAAAATTGGATCGAGGACAGATTGCATTGAGATTAAGATATTTAATTCCGAAATAGCCGAAAACCTGGTGTCACTTGAATTCCGCACTTCCCCCCCAGGTTCCTCTGTCATTCAATTTTGCAAATCTCCACGATGGTCACAAGACAGGGGTATTAATGAGTCCGGTCTAAGTTTGGTAGACTGACTGGATAATAGTCAATTTTTAGCCCCTGGGGTTTTGATAAATAAACAGAGGGGGAGAAAAGATGAAACAGCCCCATGTCTAAATGTTAGGGGTGAAAAGCAAGTTGAGTGGGGGAGTACACTGGTTGATTTCAACAGTCTTTCAAGTGTGGGAGATACCGGAACCGTGGCCAACTCCCAAGGGTCATTACGTTTTCTTTCTAGGAATATTGCGGGCCTCCAGAAAAAATTGTCGCTCCCAAAATGGAACACATTTATAGATGGCCAAGATATCTGCTTGTTTCAAGAAACTTGGAGTCTGGTTCCCCTACACAAACCTGGGTTTAGCACTTACTTTATCCCAGCTTTAAGATCAGGGAAAGGCCGACCAGCGGGGGGGTTGCATATCTGGCTAAATATCTCCTTAAACTGGTCTTCAGTTGCCACCACTACTCCTTCTGACGACATTTTACATCTGTCGGCGAAGGGACTCGAAAAAGGTCCTAATCTGGAAATATTTAATGTCTATGCCAGAGGGTCTCCTGGGGCTCAACTCTCGTCGACTTTAGTTACTTTAGAGAGAGAGTTTTCTAATCTTAACCCCAACTCAGTAGCCATTGTCGCCAGGGACTTTAACTGTATCTATGAACCGCTCGGTCCCGAGGATGTTCTGGGCATTGATGACCAGGACACTAAATTTGCTATCCCCCCACTTAGCATAACCCCAATCAAGAAGTGGACACAAAGGGCTATTCAACTGAGCGCACTCACATTGGAACATAACCTCAGAGCCGTAAATGGTAGGTCACACTCTGACTCATGTGGGGCTAATACATATAACAGACCCAGCTGCCCGTCAAGGATAGACTATATTCTGTTGGACATACGACTTTGGCACGCTTTAGAGGATATGGAAATTCTACCTACCCAGGACAGCGATCACAACCCGCTGTGCATGCTAATACGCAACATCTGGTCAGCCCCTAAAGCTGCCATTGCAACAAATATGTCTACAAAAGAGGTAGTCCCTTCTCATTGTAATCGTCGCCTAAAGTGGCACAGGGTCTCACAGGATGAGGACTTACTGTGCAAAACAAGAGCTCTGGTAGAGCAGTTATCTCTGGAGCTTGACCCATCCCAAGTGCCCCTTATGGGTGTGCAGAATTCTCTCCTCACAAAACATTATGTAGATTTTGTTGGAAAAATGAGCTTGCTCTTCATCATATCAGAGCCCCTGACCCACAATTTACCCCCTAAGGCGTCTAATTTATGGTATTAGGGCGTGCAGGGAGAAGAGACGAATGTTATCCATAGCTCTTCAAAGTAAAAACATGTCTCTTGTTAGAGATGCTAGAAAAGAGTATGCAAGGTCAATCGAGACAGCCAAGCGCTCCTGGGAAGAAGCGCATTGGCAGGAGCTCAAATCTGCCTCCCTCCTGAAAGATGCTACGCTGTTTTGGGGTCTCATTGACAAAGGCAGCCGCATGGATGACGATCCAATCCCCAATCACATTACGGCCCAACAGTGGCACTTACATTTTTCCAGACTGTACAGTGAGGCTATTGGTTATTCTCAATCTAAATGGCGACAAGTCCACCCTACTCTCCGAGGACCCTTCTATAGATGACCTTTCTGTATCCGACAGTGCTTCCGACCTCTTTAAGCTTAATGAGGTCCTTCCAGCCATTTTGGGGTTATCGCCTGGGAAGGCGGCAGGCCCCGATGGCATACCCGGTGATCTTCTTCTCCATGATCCAAAACCATGGGCCAACGTTATTCTGCTCATACTGAATTTAATTGCCAGAGGGCATCCTGTCCCGAATTCCTGGAAAGGTGCCGAAGTGGTACCCATATTCAAGAAGGGGAGTAGGGAGGATCCCACCAACTACAGGCTGATAAGTTTAATCAACATAATACAGAAGGTGGTTGGTAGGGTCCTCCTGATGAGGGTTAGAACATGGATGGATGATGCCAATGTCCTCTCACATTTCCAGGCAGGCTTCAGACTAGGGGTGGGCACGATGGACCAGGTCTTCCGGTTTTTCACGATCTACTGGAAAGTGGTCGTTATTGGGAAAGGCAGTTTATATCTGGCCTTTATCGACCTCAAATCTGCATTTGACCTGGTCCCTCGCCCCAAACTCTGGTCGGTGTAGTCCGACCTGGGATTTCCACTTTTGATCCTCAAGATAGTCAGGCGCCTTCATGAGGGGAACTACACAAATATCAGGTGTGGCAACCAGGGACAGTTGACAGATAGGGTGTCTGTTGATAGGGGAGTCCGCCAGGCATGCGTGCTGGCTCCAACTTTGTTCTCTCTCTTCATAAATGGGGTGGTTGACCACCTGAGAGAGGACCCAGCAGATGCCACCGTGCTGGCAGGGGAAAAAACTCCCACCCTTCTTTTTGCTGACGATACCCTCTTGATGTCTAAAAGCTCTAGCGGCCTTCAAAAGCTGCTTGCTAGGTTTAGTCAGTTTTGTGACACAAGGGGCCTTGTAATCAATACCTCTAAAACAAAGCTTATGACCTTGAATCCATCTAAACGATTCAGGAATGGCTTCTCACTTAATGGAAGGCCATTAGATATCGTTGATTCCTTCGATTATCTAGGCATCAGGGACACCAAGTCGATGCAATGGAATGAACATCTAGCCAAAATGATCCTTAATCATAAGAGGGTGGCGGGTGCAATATTAAGAAAACAGCGGCTCTCTTTGAGTCGTCCAGTTGCGGCAGCCCTTGAGGTATATGACGGGAAGGCTCTACCCTCAGCTCTTTATGGGGCGGAGTTATGGGGGTTTGAGAATACCAGTGACCTGGAGAAATCTGAGAATCATTTTCTAAGAGGTCTGGTTTCCCTTCCCCCCTCTATCCCCTTGTTACCGCTCCGCTTGGACTTGGGGCAACGCTCTATCAGGAACATAGCAAGACTAAGCCCATTGCTTTTTTGGGTCCATCTGAGACGCACCCCTGAATTGGCTAGCTATGCGGATGCCCTGACCGAGATAATTAACCTTAACACCGGCAACAAGATCAAATGGATTTGCAAATTGAAGCGGTTGGTCAATGACATCGGGTACGGGGAGGCCTGGCTTAATCAAACCTCACCGGAAAAGCAAATCATCAAAAAAGCCTATTGGGACTGGGTGAAGGGAGAGGAAGTAAGAAATCCTAATCGAGGTAGACTTACAAACCAGTTCCTGGAGCATAAGTTGGTGGCAAAATCCAAGCAATATTTGGACTTTATTCAATGTCCACGAGACAGAACGCTTTACATGAAGCTCAGGTTTGGGTCTCTCCCGCTAAATGCACTGGTGGCAAGCCGGAATTGCCAGACTTTTACCTTGGTTAAATGCCCTGGGTGTTCCGCCCCTAGCGAATTTGTTCCCCATTTCCTCTTTGCTTGCCCGGCTTACAGGGCGGCTAGGAGGAAGTGGCTTAGCCCCATCTGTAAGAACATGGGTTTTGTGAACTATAGGGCGGCGCTTCGCTCTTTTTTAACTGATACTTCCTCCCTGGTGATGGTTTGTGGGGTAGCCAAATTTCTGGGGTGTGCTTGGCTCATACGAACTAAACTGATAAAATGTTCAGAGTCTGGCCACTGAGACCTAGGTGTACCTGTTTTAGTATAATATGTGCCTTCTTGGCCTTTTATCTGTACATATTCGGCTCTTTTATCGTTCTTTTTAATATTTCATGTTGTATCTTGAAGGATTTTTATGGACGATGACTTGCCTTGTACATACTTTTTTTTTTTTTTTTTGTTTTTTTTTGTTTTTTGAAACCGTTTATTGCAATCTCAAATAATTACAAGTATGGGCCTACAACCGTCTGGCCGGCCGCTAGAGTGGCAGAAGCATATGACATATATACAGAAAATCTCTTGGCGGTGCAAAAAGGTAAATCAGGAGATATCAATAGCGCAGGCCACATAACTCCAAGCCCACAATACGGTTTCCTTTTGTCAAAACACAACAACACAAAAAACCACACCCGCAAGGCAACCCGCAATCCCAAGTGACCGCACGCGCTCCTTAAGTGGGGGACCCCAACCAATCGCCAAACTCTGAAGAGGGGAATGAGAACAGATCAGGGACTGGGGAACCACGTGCCCGTGGCTGGGGGAGGGGGTCGGCTAGGGGGACGGAGCTGGTGAGGCAGCCGGCAGCAGTGGCGGCTCGCAAATACCCCCGCGATAGGCGTTCCAGGGGCCCCAGATTTTCACCCACGCCCCAGGCTTACCCCTCGCAACATACACCACCTTTTCACGAAACATACACCAATCCATGTGTTCTTTCCAGGCCGACACCGCCGGGGGCCTCTGGGATCCCCACAATTGAGCAATGTCACGCTTAGCTATCATGTATCCCAGAGTCACCCACCGCGTCTGCGGAACCGAGTAGTCAGTTGGTTCCCACACATTCAGCAAGCATCTCCTCGCTTCAGGCAACAGCGCGACACGCGTAACCACTCGCAGGACCTCGTGCACACCACGCCAGAATCGCTCCACCTTTGGGCATTCCCACAGAATATGCAAGAAAGTTGCCAAAGCACCACAGCCACGCTTACACAGTCCATCCTCAGCAAAGCCCATACGTAGAAGCCTTGGCCCCGTCACGTAAACCCGGTGGAGGATCTTAAGCTGGACGAAGCGAAGGCGAGCCGGGATGGCCACCTCCTTCGGAGAGGCCACCGCGGAAATCCAGTCCTCGTCGTCCAATTCCAGCCCATCGGCAACCCAGGCCTCGCGGAGGCCAGTCAGCAGGCCCGATCGGTCGTTGATCAGTTTTTTATATATAAGGGAGATCGTGCTGTCTGGGACATGGCCATCCAGCACTCTGTCCTCCAGGGGGGAAAACTCCGGAATGGACGCGACATCCGGGAAGACGGAGCCCAGCGCGTGGCGGACTTGTAAGTACCGAAAGTACTCACTGCCTTGCAACTGAAACTCCGTCTGCAGCGTCTCGAAAGTTTTGAATCCCCCCCTCGTCCAGAGATCTCCCACTGTGCTGATGCCGATCGTGTCCCACTTCTCGAAGCCCTTCGAGGTCCACAGGGAGCCCAACCTCGCAGACGCATATAGCGGTGACGCCCGGGTCAAACGGTCCTTCCACCCCATAGCTGCGTTAGCCGCGTGCCATACACGCACCATGACACGCGTCGGTCCCGTCAGGCGGGGGTCAGGCGCACCAGAGTAAAGCGCTCGATTGTAGTCGCCACCGGGCAGGAGCATCTTGTCCATTTCAAATGCCGGGTTCAGGGCGGGCCCGTAAAGGCCATGATTAATCGCAGCTAGCTGGGAGGCCCAGTAATACCGTTTAATATCCGGGAGGGCAACCCCCCCATCGTACCACGGGAGCGTCAATTTAGCCAAGGCAATACGTGGCCTCCCGTCCCAGAACAGGCGACGCTGCAAACTCTCCACCTCACGGAAGTAGCGCGCCGGGACCAAGTCCATAGTGTTCTGGAGAGCGTACAGAAAGCGCGGCAACGACATCATCTTAAACAAGGCCGCTCGGCCGAGCGGCGAAAGCGGCAGACGCCGCCAACGCACAACGTCCTCCTTCAAGCGCTGGAGGGGGGGTAGCAAATTCCGCTCGTAGCGGGCCTCCGGGTCCAGAGTAATATATATACCCAGGTACCGAAACCCCTGGGAGGCAATCTGAATCGGACAGTCTCGTGGTAGGACCGGAGCCTCCCCGGCAAGCACATATACACAGGATTTCGCCCAGTTGATGACAAGGCCTGAGTTGCGACCGAATGAGCGCAAAACATCAACTAGGACGATCAGTGATTTACGCGGGGAGGCGAGATATAGAAGGATATCATCAGCGTAGAGGGACACGCGGTCCTCATGCTCGGGGGTCCAGCGGAGACCACGGATGGAAGGGTGCCACCGCAGCCACTCCGCCAGGGGCTCCAGGGCCAGTGCAAACAGGAGAGGCGACAGGGGGCAACCCTGTCGCGTGCCCCGTCCCAGTGCGAATGGGGCCGAAACTCGTCCATTCACCACCACCTGCGCCAATGGGCCGGAATACAACAACTTGACCCAGCTGATGAAGCCCGGTCCGAAGCCAAACTTCGCCAGCATCGCCCAAATGTAAGGCCACTCGAGCGTATCAAACGCCATGGTGGCGTCCAAGGACGCCAAGATGGCCGGTTCCCGCACGAACGGGACACGCGCGAGCACCCCGTGCAAGCGTCGCAGATTAAGGGCCGTGTTGCGATGGGGTATGAAGCCGGACTGGTCTTGGTGGACCAAATCGCCCACCACGCCAACCAGCCGGTTGGCCAGCACCTTGGCGAGGATTTTGGGCTCCGCGTTCAAGAGCGAGATAGGCCTATAGGATGTGACCCGCTCACGGGGTCTCCCCTCCTTGTGGATCACCACGATCGTAGCCAGACGCTGGTCCGGCGGAAGGGAACCCAGCGAGCGGGCCGCCAGGAACATCGCGCGTAGGTGGGGCGCCAGTACATCCGGTTGCAGCTTATACAGCTCGATAGGGATGCCATTGGGGCCCATGGCCTTGCCAGATGCGACCGAGCGGATAGCAAGGGCAATTTCGTCCGAGGTGGGAGGAGCGTCCAGCGAATCCCTGTCCTCCACCGAAAGGGAGGGCAGCGCGATGTCCCGAAGCAGGGCATGGGAATCCTCCTTCGAGCAGGGAGAAACCGGGGAATACACCTCGCGGAAATAATCCGCGAAGCAGGAGACAATGGCGTCCGGCTCGGTGACACACACACCATCCATCCTCTCGATCAACGGAACCACACGACTCGCTCTCTCCTTCTTATCCAACCACGCAATCAATTTACCAGCCTTATCACCCACATCATACAGTCGCCCCTGTTGCTCTCTACTGAGGCCCCTGGCCGCCTCCGTGACGAGGGCCCTATAGGCCGCCTGCTTGAGGTGTAGAACATGCAGTGTGGCATCCGTCACCCCGCTCCCCAGGGCACCCTCTAGTTCCGCAATTTCGGCCTCCACCCGGGTTACCTCCTCCCGCTCGCGCCTCCGGGCATGGGAGATAAAGGAGAGGGCCTCCCCTCTGAGAACTACCTTAAAAGCCTCCCACAGGGAGATAGCCGAAGGGACAGACCCCACATTCTCCTCAAAGTACCGCTGCAAGGATTTGATCAATTCAGCTCGAATAGTGGGGTCGCGCAGGTACCAGGCATTGATTGGGGCCACCCTGCCCTCCCCCCTCGGGAAGACATCAAAGTGCAACAGTAGT
This sequence comes from Triturus cristatus, assembly GCF_964204655.1. Lineage (NCBI taxonomy): Eukaryota > Metazoa > Chordata > Amphibia > Caudata > Salamandridae > Triturus > Triturus cristatus. Next base: position 1,255,013,394 of record NC_140589.1, on the reverse strand, counting down.
GGGGAGTGATCTGAAATACCCCGCGCCAAATGGCGCACCTCTCCCACTCTCCCAGCATAGGCCGCAGGGACAAGGACATAATCAAGCCGCGAGAGGCTACCATGGGCACCCGAGTGGAAGGTGTACTGCAGCTGCGCGGGATGCTTTAGTCGCCAGCAATCCACCAATCCTAGTGTATCTAAAAGGCCGGGCAGCCACGCCTGTGCCCGGGGGAGGTCCCTAGGGGGATGACGATCCATAGACCCAGAAGCCACCGCATTGAAGTCCCCCCCAACTACCAGAAGCCCACCCGGGAGGTCAAGGAGGAGGCGCCCCAGGTCCGCAAACGTGGTAGATTGCAACCCCGGCGGAACGTACACTGATACAAAAACGACCACTCTGCCCTCCATTCTACCCACCAAGACAGTGTAACGTCCCCTCTCATCATGGCGCACCTCATCAATCTCCAATGGGAGCGAGTTCTTAATCATGATGCCCACCCCCCGCGAGCCCGAGGTGAAGCCCGAATGGGCCACCAAGCGATAGCCTCGCCGATTCATGGCATGAAAGGAATTACCTATAAGGTGTGTCTCCTGCAGGAAGACCACATCTGGTGAAATTCGTTTCAGATACTGCAGGACCACACCACGCTTAATCCTATCCCCCAGTCCGTTAACGTTCCATGATAACACAGTCAAATCCCTACCCCCCATCATACATGGAAGCCATCAGTCGTCCCCCAAAGAGCATCTCGAAAACAACAATACAGTAAAGGGTTCGCCTTGCGGTGCAAACAAACAACACTCCACCCCCGCCCACCCATCCCAACAGAACTCCCCCCTCCCTGCACCCCTGCATGAGCCCAAACAGCCCCCCCAAAGTGCAGTGTGCCTGTCGCCCCATAAGTGAAAAACTAGCTAGTCCCCCAGAGGAGGAGGGAAAGCCCCCAATGGGCCCCGTACGACCTCCATAGGAGGGGAACATACACGATCAGTGAATGGTAACAGGAATGTTGTCCAGAGCAAGGCCTACTATTCACCCCTCAGCTCTGATCCGGCGAGCCCTCCCCGCCAACCGCACCCCCCCCACCCCCCCGGCCCCGATCCCCAGGCAGAGTATCCAACCAGTCCCCAGCCGCCTCGGGACGGTCAAAAAAGTGCGTGCGACCATCCACCTCCACCCTCAGCTTAGCTGGAAAAAGCATTGAGTATTTAAGGTTCAGGTCCCGTAGGCGACGTTTGACTCCGAGAAAACTCAGCCTCTGCTTTTGGACCGTCGGAGTAAAGTCAGGGTAGAAATTCACGTCCATATTATCGAGCTTGACCGGTCCCTGTAGCCTGGAAGTCTGCAGGATAGCGTCTCTGTCCCGAAAGTTAAAAATCCGGGCAATGAGAGGCCGCGGCGGGGCTCCGGCCTTAGGTCTTCCTCCGGGGACCCTGTGAGCACGTTCCACCGCAAAGAGTTTACTCAGCCCCCGGGGCTGGAGACGGGTGAGGATCAGGTCTTCCACAAACAAATCTGCCGCCTCCTCCTCTCGTCCCTCCGGCACCCCGACAATGCGAACGTTGTTCCTCCGGGCCCGACCCTCGGAGTCCTCCAATCGACGGTCCATCAGGGCGCTCGCCTGGCCAAGCCGGTGCACCTCCTTTTGAAGGGCCGCCACGTCTGTAGTGAGACTCGAGGTAGTGTGGGCCAGGGAATCGACCCGGTCATTTGTTTTAGACAAGTCGGCTCTCACCAGGCCCACATCCACCAGGGCCGAGTCTATCTTCTGCGCCAGAGTATCAAAGCGCTGGTCCACCGAGGCCTTCATCTCGGCAATGGCGCCCATGACGTCCCGGAGGGTCAGATCCGCGGGCTGAGCAGACGCCTCAGTCGGGCCCGCGGGGGATGTACGCGGTGCCTCTGGAGATCCCTTCTGGAGGGTGTAACGGTCCATGCTGTTAGACTGATGTGCCGGGCCACGGCGGGTCGATTTCACCTTCGCCCGGTCGCCATCTTGCTTTGTGGACATGTCGCACTCCCAAAGTCGTGCCAATCTCCTCGAAAGGGCCGATAAACCAGTTCACGGGTTCCGGGGGGGGGGTGACCACTGGACCGTAGGACGACTCACAGCCGGCGGGTCAGCCGGGCACCGGGACAAGGCCACACCACCGCACCCCGCTCCGCAACCCTACCTCGCTTGAGGGCAAGGAGGGCGCAAAAGCGAAAGTGAAAGCGCGGGGTACGCGAGTCGCCCAGCCCTGCCCGCCGCTGTTGTTCGCTTTGTCCCCGGATCGCCCCACAACTCCAATCCGGGGGGCCGGCGCGGAGAAGGCCGCAATCTTCGATCGGTGTTCCCACCGGTGTCCGGGGTCCGATTCGAAAACGGAAAACGGGTGCCGCCTCAGCTCGGGTACACAGACACAGTCCCCTCATCAAAGACAGGATATAATCAGGATTAATTCAGGAGGTCACGGAGGTCCTCGGGAGCTTCGCACCTACGCGGCCATCTTGGTTGCGCGCTAGGCTCCTCCTCCGTACATACTTTTATGATATTTTATATCGAATAAAGCTATTCAACCACAACAACATACATTCACCCCAGTACAAGGATCTAGGCCAAAATCCATAGTTTTTTTGCTCCCCATGCAATTCCATTTTGAACTCACCAATATGCAAATCAGTCTTGACCATGCATCCAATCTGAACAGTCCAGCCCAAACTGCCAAGCCAGGACCTTCCTGGACTGGAAACAAGCATCCTAGGAACCGTTTTGGGGTTTCACCCCTCATCAGCCAGGGTAGCTTGAATCCAGAGTCATGGAGAGTACAGCACCCATGTCTGGGCATACCCTCCCACTCGGGTGACAAATGCAAAAAGAACAATTGATGGACAGAATGCAGGACAATGTCATACGTTCACCCCAGTACAGAGATCTGGGCCTAGATCCATTGTTGTTTTGCTCCCCATGCCATTCCTGTTTTAACTCAGCCATATGCAAATCAATTTTGATTGTGTGCCTAATGGGAACAGTCCAGCCCAAACTGCCAAGCCAGGTCCTTCCTGGACTGGAAACAAGCATCCTAGGACCGGTTTCAGGGTTTCACCCCTCATCAGCCAGGATACCTTGACTTCGGTGGCATGTAGAGCACAGGACCCACGTCTGGGCATACCCATCCCATCAGGGTGACAAATGCAAAAAGAACAATTGATTGACAGAATGCAGAACAATATCATACATTCACCCCAGTACAGTGGTCTGGTCCTAAATCCATTGTTTTTTTGATCCCCATGCCATTCCAGTTTGAACTCAGCCATGTGCAAATCAGTCTTGACCCGGCGCCTAATGGGAACAGTCCAGCCCGAACTGCCAAGCCATGTCCTCCCTGGACTGGAAACAAGCATCCTAGGACCAGTTTTCGGGTTTCACTCCTCATCAGCCAGGATAGATTGACTCCTGTGGCATGGAGAGCATGGGAGTAATTAGGAGGAGGCAAAAATGGCTCTGAGGATATTTGGTGATCTTCACAAGACTGCGCCTTATTCAGATGAAATATCGGCACAGGATCTACTATAGCGCTTCAAGGCTTAGTTAAATGGAACAATGCCTTGACTTTACCTGTCTAAGATGCAGAACTGAGCTGAGTACCTTTTTTTCCACACAGTGGGGATGTGTCCCAAAATACAGGAATCCTGGTCCTGATGCATTGGGATGCTTTTAAAGCATATGTCCAAGGTGATTGTATATCTAAAAGGCATACAAGAATATATTATTCAATCACAAATTCAATATATAGGAACAACAAATTACCAAACCTTAAAAGCTTGTTATATCATCGTCAGATATTCAACACACAATACAATTACAAAATCTTCATTAAGAATACAATACTCGGGGAGGAGCCAAGATGGCGACCGGGACGGCAGCGTAGATTCCCGGCTCCGTGAACCTCCGCATCCCGCACGGATATCCTGCATGAGATCCTTCTTCTGCGCTACGAGATCGTGTTCGTAAACGAAAGTGGCAACCGATCGTGTGACTCCGAGGTCTCTGACTGCCGTACAACCGGAGAAATCAGCGGTTGAACTTTGCGGCCCGTGCGGTCCCGAAGCCGGGACCTCGAGTGGATGCCTTGGCCGGGTGGCAGTTGAACAACAGCGGCCTGTGGTGACTGGGTGGAGTCGGTCCACCGAAGTGGAGCTCCCCTCGGCCTGCATTTTGCTGCGGCCGCTCCCCCCTGCTGAACGTTGCGGACTGAGGACATGCCCGGGTGTGCAATTCTCGGATTCCGTGGCGTTTGCCCTTGCCTTTGACGGTGAGCTGCCCGGACGCCGTCCCTGGCTCGCCCTGATCCTTGCGGACTGCTCCCGGCTTTTCGCGGGAGCTGGTCCGTGGCGGAGACGACTGTTGCCCGTGACCGCGCAACGGCTGAATCTGTGCCTGCCCCAGGATCCCTGTCTTCAGCGACGTGGACCTTGAGGAGTTGTTCCCGGGGTCCTGGCCCCACTACGAGTCGGGCCTTCCCAGTGGCCATTTTGTCGCGATGCAGCCTACCATCCTGTGCGCTGGGACGCAACGAGACTGGGGGTGTGTGCCTTTCGGGAGTGTGGCGGAGCGATCGGAGGGAGCTGCTCTGGGATACGGTGACCTCCTGGAGGCCCTTGGTGCCCTTCATTACTCCTTGGCTCATGGCGCCGGGGTCCTGGAGGGGAAGCTAGATGGTGTGGTAACAGCGTTGGGACAGTGGCAGCATGCTGGTCCACAGGTACACAGTGGCTTTCCACACTGCACACAAGAGGAAGATGTTGCGGCCCCCCCCGCGATTAGTGTACAGCCGGACACTCCGGACAATATGCTACCGTGTGGTCGGCTAACTGTGGACTTGATCTGTTCCGGAGGTATCGGACCTGAGCGGAAAAGGGTGGCCTTGTCCCGTGCGCGGTCTCCGGCGGCCCAGGGACAATTCCAGCAACGTGTGTCTCATTTGGCTGATTCAGCCTGTCTGGACCTTGTGTGCAGTGCAGATCCTGGGGCGGCACTGGAAAAGACGCCCCTCCATGAAGCGGTCTGTGCGGATGCTCAGGGACTTCCACCCCGCCTGTGTGCGGCGCTTCCCGACTGTTTTTGGACACTCCTGTACCTTGGGACATCGGACATGGTGCTGGGTCGAGGGACAGGCATGGGCAGAATCGCAAAAAGCGGTCAAGGCTGAGGCTGATCCTTCGGGGGTGGTCACCTAGTAGACAGGCGGACTCATGGTTGCGCGCTCTCGTGGTTATTCGCATAGTTGGTGTATAATGCTCCCCATTCCCCCCCCCCCTTTTTTTGATATGGTCGACTTGGTGCTGCTAATCGTTTGCTGGGGGGAGACTTCACCGTGCGGGAGGGAGAAGCCGGGGGTATGTTTTTAAGGCCCTCCTCCAGTTTATTATATTCTTTCCGCCCCCCCGTCTGGGGGGGCTCTTTCTCACTCTCTTTTTTCCCTGTCTCTTCTATATTTCGGGTCTAGTTCCAGGGCGACAGGCACACTGCTGGGGGGTGGGGCCATACTCATTCGCAGAGGTGCAGGGTGGGGGGATGGGGGAGGGGACTCTTTAGTCTTTATCTCTTTTTCCATGGCCTCCGTTTTTTTCTCTGTTTCTTTTTGCTTTCTTTTCTGGGATCAGTGCGATACACCACCCTGATTGTGAATCGTTTGCTCTTCATGTGTGCCACAGTTTCCGGGGGGTTCGCTGGGCTTTAGGTACGGGGACCTGTAGGCGCAACTACCTTTGATATTTCTCCTCATCCGTACTTTCCCGCGCCTGCGCCATTGATTTAATGTAGTGCTGCTTATTGTTTATGTCTCTTATCCTTGCCCCTTCTCGCTGTTGGGAAATTGTTTGGCACCTGATCCTACTGTTTTGTCTTATCATAAAATGAAAAACCCTTTCTCTCCTGGTGTCCTACCTGCGCGGCTCATTGGCCGGACTATATTGGATTGAAGACTTTGCTCTCCGAGGTGCCGCCTGTGTTGACATTTGCTATTATTATCCTGGTTACTTAGCGGCCGGCCCCGGGGGGGTTGTAGGCCCATACGTGTAAAGGATTGAAACATCAATAAAGGTTTTTCAAAAAAAAAAAAAAAAAAAAAAAAGAATACAATACTCTCCTTATTAAAAGAGCAGGTATTTTTATTTGTAAAAAAAAAAAGAAGTTTTCAATTTAATGGCAATAACCCTAATCACACATTTGCTAACTATTTCCAAATTAAAAAAGACAAAAACAGACATATGCTTTAAGATGTGCTGATGGTCTATTTCCTATGTCTGCTACAGCAATAGCTAAATAATTTCAAACCTTGTATTCAAATTTATGCAGCAAACCTCAAGATGCTTCATATAATGTAACTGAATAATTCCTGCCTACCTTCAAGTTACTATAACTATCACAAGCCGGTAGAGATATTCTCGATGCACCTTGTTTATTGAAGAAGTTTCCACTGCAATTAACCCGTTCCGTGCTCATGACGGAACCACTCCGTCATGAGCCACGGGCGCCGTGTGCTCATGATGGAGTGGTTCCGTCATGCTGCGGCCGTTGGCGGCCGCTCCGCCCACGCGGCGCTAATTCCCCGCCTGTGTGGGCGATTAGCGCAGTGGGCGGAGTCGTTACGGAACCACTCCGTCATGAGCACAGCTCACCCGTGACTCATGACGGAGTGGTTCCATCACGAGCACGGCGGCGCCGCACTGCTCAAAAACCCCCAGCGCCGCGGCGGAATTCGTGCCGCGGCGAAGGGGTTAAATCTTTACATTCTAAAACATGTTGTGTTCTTGATGGTAGGCTGAGTTTTATCAATTGTTTATTACTCAGGTATCCCCTGTCCTCTTATCCTTATGTCAAAATGTTGCTCGCGGTGCTTCTGTTGAAGCTTCTTTTAAAAAAGCAACAATTGTTGTTTCCCTAAACCAGGTAAAGACCATACATTAGTTCCAAATCTTTGTCCCATTTATCACAATAATCAAGATTGCAAAATCTATGCCAAAATTCTGGCAACCAGACTTTCTTGGATGCTAAATTACATTATTCACTCAGATCAAGCTTGTTTCATGAAGGATAGGTTATCATCTCACAATACTAGATTACTTTGTCATACTCTTAATTCCTTAAACAATATGAAGTATACAATAGGTTTATTAGCTCTAGATGCTAAAAAAGCATTTTCATTTATTTGGAGGAACTAGGCAAGGATGTCTTTCATCACGTTAATTATTTTTGTTAGCCATTGAACCATTGTTATGCCTCCTTTGCAAGTCCATAGATAACAAAGGTATCATTAGCAATACGGTTCTTGAATGCATCTGCAGGTGATGTTTTGCTATTCAATAGAGAACAAATTTATACTATACTGGTTATATTAGATATTATTAATTGTTATGCATGAGTACATTGAATATTAATAAAACTGATGTTTTAAATTAAATGCATTCTATATTGCAGATGTGTTACATGGTACTATTCTCTGGAATGTATCTGGTCTTAAGCACCTTGATATTTATTTTCTGAATACAATAAAACAGTTAACCTAAATTGCAATAAATATCTAAAGTTACAGAGAAATTTGCCAAAAAGCCTTCATTGAATTTGTAATGTAAAAGGAACAATTGAGGCCATTAAAATATGAATATCTTCATAAGTATCTGTTACTTTCCCTATAAGCTTCTTTAAAAACCTAAAGAGGATTTTTACTAAATGTATTTTAAATTTAAAAAATCCCTGAATTGAATATAAAGTATTAAAAACCTCTAAATTAGAAGGAGGATTTGGCCTTCTTGACTTCAAGAATTTTAGGCCTACATATCAAAATTGTAAATTGCGAATACCTAATTGCGAATTTCTGAGAATCGCAATTAGGTAATCACAATTTACAATGTATAAAACTCAAAGAGTTTCATATAGCGATTCCTAGGGGGTCGTAACTCCCTCTACCTCATTAATATTAATGAGGTAGATTGCAATTTACGACCCCCTAGGAATTGCTAAAATCACAGGTATGGTGTCCTGCTGGGGTCAGCAGACCACCATGTCCACGATTGCTTTTAAATAAAGCAATCTCTTTTTTTTTAAAGGCAGCCTGTTTTCCTTATAGGAAAACGGGATACGTTTCAAAAGCAAAAGTCGAAAACTTTGCTTTTCATATTTTTAAGAGTAGGCAGTGGTCCCTGGGACCACTGTATGCTCTTAAAAAGTGCTATAACAAACATTCACAAAGGGAAAGGGGTCCCTTGAGGACCCCTGCTCATTTGCGAATAGATTATCACTTACTTGAAGTAGGTGGTAAAATGCGAATGTTTTGCTACCTCATTTCGGCCACAAAACATTCCTACATACTGATGCGATTTGGTATGAGTAAGGGATGCCCTAAACACGCCCCAGTAACAGGTTACCAAATCACAAAATGGGTTTTGATACTTGTAAAAAGCCATTTTAGCGTTTGCAAACGGGCCAAATCTGTGAATCGGCCCGTTTGCGGATGCAAAAATGCTTGATACATGTAGCTCATAATTTCTCTTTTTCAGATGCACAAAGTCTATTGGTTTTTAAATCTGGATCTCTATTTAAAACCGAAATGGGATTTAGGAAAATATTTTGCACCATTTCCATTACCAGCAATTCTCACTATTGACATTAAAAAACATTTTTTTCTCCAATCCTAAGTACAACCAAAACTGCTCTATCCAACTATGATGAAGTATTTTGTAACATAGTTATACTATTAAAAAAGTATCCTTATTGTATAATTCCATGATTAAACTGAATACGCCTCTCTCTTGTTGGGAAAGATAGATCAATGCTGCTATATTTGACATATAAGATAATTATAAAGTGATATGTTATTAACTTTTGTTGATATACAAACCAAGCTTCTCCTTCTGAATACCATAAGGTATGTTTGTTTATGTTATTTTATGTAATGCCATTCTTAATGTTTACAGTTGCTCTATTCTACGTCCTCAATGTTCAGAGGTTGAACATTTCTCCAGTATACACAGAATCTCTGGTCACATTGCATCTAAAATCTATAAAAATTAAGCCCCGAGCTACGATAAGAGTCAATGGGACAATCTCACTGCCCTTCGACATCCAGCGGGGCACGAGACAGGGATGCCCGCTGTCGCCTCTCCTTTTTGCGCTTTATGTGGAGCCTCTAGCACAGAGGATAAGAGACAACCCTGACATCCTTGGCATCCCATTCGGAGGAGAGAGGCACACAATCAGTCTGTATGCGGACGATATTTTGGCGACTCTGGAGGCCCCTGAGCGGTCTGTGCCAGCCTTCCTTCGGAAATTGGTCTCCTTTGATAAGGTCTCCGGTTTTAAAATAAATATGGGGAAATCAATGATTCTGCATTTAGGCCTAAATGAGAACCTGCACAAGGGAGAGCAGGGGGCGTACGTACGGGGAACTCCAATCCCAGGCCACAATCCCATACCTGGGGATAATTTTGGCCCCTTCTATCGAGCGGACGGTCACGAAAAATTACACCAAACCCCTCTCACAAACCCAGAAAGATATTCGTCAATGGCAGAAGCACTCTCTGTTGCTCCTTGGCCGTATCGCTGCCATCAAAATGTCCATACTACCGAAAGTACTATATATTTTCCAGACCCTACCAGCCTGGCCTCCGCCGGGGACCATCCACAAGTTGCAAGGGGCGGTGCAACACTTCATTTGGGCCAGGGCGCGCCCTCGGATGTGCAGAGATATCTCCCACAGACCTCCAGACGAAGGGGGGCTGGGTATCCCAAACTTCTTGGAATACTTTCGGGTGACACAACTTAGGCACTTGAAAGAATGGAGCAGACCTGAGTCTGAAAAGAGATGGCTGTTTCAAGATCGGGCGCTTGCGAAGCTATCCCTATGGAAAGTACCCTTTTTAAAGCGCTCTGATCGACCACCGAATCTGGACGGCTCTCCAATTACACTCACAGTGATGCAAGTTTGGGACGTGGTAGCGGTTAAGCGCGGACTCACATCTTTCCCCTCACCGTTAACAACCCTATTTGATAACCCAGAGTTTCCACCAGGGCTAGAAGAGTGGGCGCTCTCGCAGTGGCAGACCTCAGACTTCAAGTCGGCAGGACATCTGTTTGACTTAGAGGGGTTCCTCACGCTCTCAGATGCGACACAGGCCTACGATAAAATAGAGGACAACCGATTCCAATGCTTCCAAATCCGTTATTGGCTCCTCCATCCCGATGTGCGCCCGTTGGTCAGCAGAAAACTAATGACATATGAGAAATGGCTTATAACCAAATACTCGGACAAAAAGATGATCTCTGAACTATACAATATGCTTCGGCCACCAGCTTTCTCTGTGCCCTCAGCCGGGCAAAAGCGCTGGGCACGGGAACTGGGGAGAGAGCTATCGGAGAAAGACTAGCACGATATTTACTTCAGGGCAAACCATACGGCCCGAAATACGGCTAGTAGAGAATCAGCGGTCAAGGTGGCAACTTACTGGTACATGACACCTGCCAGACTGCATATAGGAAACCTGGACCGTAGCCCGACTTGCTGGCGGGGGTGTGACGAGGAGGGAACACTGACTCACTTGCTCTGGGACTGTAAGGAACTGACGGGATACTGGACTGCTGTCCTAGACGACATCGACAAACAATTTGAGACGGAAATACCTCGCTTCCCTGCCTATGCATTGCTGGGGCTCCCTAACCCTCTCACATATCCACTGAAGTTAATCAAGGGGAAACAGATAGGCCTAGCGATGGGAGCAGCTGTCCAACACATTCTCTCCCTATGGGGCACACAGACCCGACCAACGCACACAGGATGGCTACACAAATTATGGTATATCATTGGAATGGGGAGAATCCAAGCCACTCTAACAAACTCAGCAGACTCATTTAACACCACCTTGCGTCCTCTATTGTCCCTGTTAGCATTAGAATTTAATGACGTTACAGGTCCAAAATACCTCCGCCGTCTTCGGCTCACCGAAGCTCAACCGGTAGTAGCGGACAACTAATAAGTTGTATGGAATGGACCTTCCACACAGTGACCTAATAAGGTATAGATTCAGCACACCGGTTCATTCAGGGGTGGGGGGTTGGGAAACGGGAGGGGGATCTTTTGGGGTTTTTACTCTTCTAGGCCTTATATACTGTTTGTTTGGGTCGGACCCATACCCTACTCTGCCAGCTCTGGCCTCCGATCGCACTAAAGGATCACAGTGGGGCCCTCACGGGTATAATGTGGCCGGGCCAGTTTGGAGGGAGGGAGGAGACCAAGTTGACGAAATATGGGAATGCCCGTTGTATGTAATGTGCCTTTTCATTCGCCTGAAAATCAATAAAACAAAGTTAACTATAACATTTATAAAAATTGATATCTACTAATTCATGAACCTATTTAATTTAGGTGGGTTCCATAACCTAAAAGAAAAGTAGAAGAAAGTTTGCATGTATAAAATGTTAAGTCGGTTACCACCTTCCATTTGTCCGACAAATTAATTTATCTTAAATAATTATTACTGGTGTCCCGTTAAGCTGTGTAATGCAAAAGTACTTGACAAATTGGATTGTTAGCATTGTGATAAGGAACCACATACATTGAAACATATATTATTTGAGTATCAAATTATTTTTACATTTTGGTCTGAAATTTAGGATAACATTTGCAATTTTTTTATTTTAATGTTCCTCTTTCTAAATAAAATTTAATAGGTAAACCACCACTCCTTGTACCCTCAATGTCACATATAAATATGAAAGTATTTGATCTTTTGATCTGTTCTACTGTCAAATTCATTACTAGGACCTGGAAATCTGCTAATATTTTACCTGTAAATGCTTGGTGGGACTTCATATTGTATATGAGAAATTGTTTTCTAGTTTCTTTCAGTAAGAATATTGAGCCACCTTCAATCAAAACCTTAATTTTGAAAACTCTTTAAGAATTTATAAATAATCAGATAACGGGCCCAAGCATGCTTTGCATGACAATGGTCCATGCAAATAAAAGCATATGAAGCTTGCTGTTGATTAGATATGCATTTTTAGATACATTTCTAACACCTTCTTTAACATTCCTGCAGTTTGACCAGTCTCTATTCATTAAATACAAACACATAAATGTTATCCAAACTATGGTGCCCACTCGGGTTACAGGGTGAACTGGCATAAGTCGGTGCTATATGCCCCGGAGGGGCGGGAGGACTGGCCGAGTCTCCCAGACAGGCTCCAGGCGACGACGGAGGGGTTTCAATATCTGGGAGTGTAACCCTAGACCGGACTGTCTCCTACGACAGGAATGTTGGGAGGGTTCTGACCAATTTCGTGGAGGATGCGCAACGATGGCGTCGGCTGCCGCTTACGCTGCTGGGGCGTGCAGCCATGTTTAAAATGATAACGCTGCCCAGGTTCCTGTATGCGTTACAGAACGAATATTATCCGGTCCTTCGGCGGGTCTTTCGGGAAATTGATTCGGAGCTCCGTAGCTTTCTCTGGCTGGGTAGACAACCCAGGGTGGCGATAAAGACCCTGCAGAGGCACCAGTATAGCGGGGGAATCTCGCTTCCCAACATCGAAGCCTACTACTGGGCGGAACACCTGGTATACATTAATGATTGGCTTCACGCCCCGGCACTGCACCCGACGTTTGCTTTGGAAAGACATGTCATGGGACCCACTCGTGTCATTATTATTTATATGGTGGCAAGGGTACGGGACGGCTACTGACGGCCACTAAAATCACCCTGGCGATTTGGAAAAGGGCGACTCGGGAGATTGGCTGGGACAGGAAGCTAAGTAGACAGACGCCCCTATGGCGTTGCGCGTGGCTACCAGAACTAAACAAGTTGAGGGGGTTCACGCAATGGGATACCATCGGGGTGTCGACATTGGGAGACGTGCTAGTGAGGGGGGAGCTGAAATCCTTCTCGATGCTCCGCAAGGAATTTGGATTGCTCCCCACGCAGTACTATAAGTACGCGCAACTGAAACATGCTTGGCAGGCGGAAGGGGTACAGACGGCTTCTCTTCCCGAGTATGCACCTCTAGAGGGAAGATTGCTGCAGGAACACATGGCGGAAAGGGCGGTGTCCCTCACATATCGGACCCTCATGAACAATATGCCCGACAAGCTGGGGGCGCTTCAGGCGACTTGGGAGGCGGACGTGGGTGAGATGGACGAGGTGGACTGGGATACAGTTCTCATGCACCCACGAGAGGTGGCGATTAAGTCCCGGCTACGACTGATTCAATTCAATATTCTGCATAGAACGTACTTTGATAGATGCCGACTGTTCAAAATGGGACGGGTGGGGGACACGTCGTGTCTGAGGTGCGGAAGGGAGGGAGGGACTTTCTATCATTTACTTTGGCTCTGCCCGCAGATTCAGGGGTACGGGCGGGGGATCCTAGGGGAACTGAGTAAGGTGCTGGAGGTGCCACGGCAGGAGGACCCCAAGTTAGTACTACTGGGTATGACGCATGATGTGGACCTCCTCCGCCCGCTGTTGATTTTCCTTGTGCTGGCCTTGGTGGTGGCAAAGAGGGACGTAGCAAAATACTGGGGGGCGCCCTCGCCACCCCGCTTAGAGGAGTGGAGGAGAGGCCTTGACATCTACATGGCGGCAGATAGGGTCACGTACAAGGCGAGAGGCTGCCCCAAAAAATTCACCAGGGTGTGGTCCAGATGGCGGAGGTATCACGGCCTGGAGGGGGGGCTCTAATGGGGCGGTGGAATGGAGGGGGCCGACATGGTTCACGGAGGACGTCCACAACCCTAGGGTACAGACAGTGGTGTACACTGAAGACGCTGGTGTCACCCGCAGCATAAGTCCGAAACAGACTTCCGGTGTGATGAGAGAGGGGTGGGGGTGGAGGGCAGGCGAGGTGGGGGTGGTGCTCAATACTGACCTGTCTGTTTGGTTGTTTTACTTTGTGTGTAGCTGTAAACCAAAAATGCCAATAAAAATGTTTTTAAAGTAAAATGCAACTGGATGCATGATGCTTCCAGTGAGTGGCTCCATGTTAAATGTTCTGTTATTGTTTATATATTGTATAGCACACATTTGTGATGCCTAGTGGTGTAATAGGTTGGCTGGAATGTGCATTTCATCAGACCTGCTGCATTTCGTGTGGACTGGATTCTTTTGTTAGGAGGTTTGTTATGTTCTATATGATGTTAGTAGTTGTTTGTTAGTGGTTTGATAGCGAATGTAGCCCGAAAGTGGTCTATGGGTATGATACCTGCACCAAAATATGATTGGGTGTGCTAGTAGTATACTGAGCAGTCCCAGTATGTGTTGGCTGGCCGGATGCTATTCTTGCCTGCATTATCCATCTGTCTTATTAAGTAAAAAAAAGCTCTAGCCCTCGATTGTTTGGTTTTGGGTTCTTACAGAGTTATTGTTGCTATTTTCCCAGTATATTTTATTGGGTGAGTTTTCTCTCAGTATTTAGGTATGCAATAAGAGTTGTGTGTTTGTATAGCACTGATATGTCTTCTTATGAATGTATCAAATTGAGTAGACACACTGCAAACATACTGCTCTTCAAACGTCTCTACACTTGGAGAAGAGAAAAATATAATATTGTTGAGTAATCCAGCATCAAATGGCAGCTGTAGGGCTCTTCAGAAACCTTTTTACCAATTATTTTAAGGACCACAAAGGGGGGGGGGGAACAATGGAGGGAGCAGGTGGGGAACACAACAAGGAGTGCGGGGAGCAGTAGATCAGCTTGAGGCTGAGAAAAAGGGTAAGAAAATGTTTAAAGAAACAGTTATGTTATAATTTGAGCTCCACCCACAACTTGCAATAACTATAACTCGAGCACCTCCATACACAGTGTTCTCCACTCCCTAGGCACAATGCATTAACTATAACTCACGGCTTCCCCATGCACTGCTTACACCCTTTCATATTACATCACTTATAGCATGTTCAATTACAGTATTTAAAAAAAACTCATAACATTTTAAACATCATTAATGAAAACACTGTCCATGGCACTGGGCTGGGTTATAGTTAATGTTGTGAGCCTCGCGAGTTGAGAACACTGTGTATGAAGGTGCGTGAGTTATAGTAGATTGTGAGCGGGAAACAAATTGTAACTTTAAGTTGGCACTGTAAAGTGAGAGCTATAACTTTTTAATTTCCAAGCTTTGTGTAGTTTAAGTTGGTTTTCCAATGAAATAATAAATGAAGTTTTCCTAAATATAACTAACCTTAAACCTTTGGTTTCTTACTTGGATTTGCATGGTTATGTAAAAATAAATAAAAGCTATTGAAAACAATATATTATACTTTATTATGATATTAAATGGGTTTTTTGAGGGGTACCACAGTACTGTCAAGATAGGTCAGGGTTCATTATGAACGTTAGCATCAACTGTGTGATTGTTTACCTTTCACTTGCGGTTCCTCAAAAGCACCAAGGTACCTCTTACACCAAATAAGTATATTTTATTTAAAATATGGATCGGGTTTTTATGTCTAGTTATCTTTGTTAATTGGACATGTATTAATATTGAAACTAGGTTGGGTTTCTGAACTATACGGGTACAGCAATAGTATAGTGATCCAACAGTGGTAGGTTTGATTTTGGTAAACAGCATTTTATAGGTTTATTACTCTGTCAACTGTAGGAAATCTGTAGTGTACACCCCTTATCCTCATTACAATTGAGATCTTCAAAGGTTAATGTTGTGCTCTGTCTGGGAATGCACATTTTCTGTTCAGAAGCCACCTTGTAGGTTTTGCAAAACTGCAATGTCTCAACAAGAAGATCCTGTCCTGTTGCAGGAGTAGAAAAAAGAGGTGGAGCAGAGGATGTAAGAGGAGAAACAAAAGGTGGAGCTGAGGAAGAAAATGAAATAATCCATTGTCTGGGATTTTTCTACATTGCCTCCTGGAGAGAAAATAAATCATGCCAAACTTATTACATGCAAATTATGCAAAAAAAGTTATTTCTTGTGGGAACATCAAGCAATACTTCTTAAGTACCACAGAATAAGAAAACATGAGCAGGCAATGAATTTCCACAAGGTTGGTGCATGTGGAAACGAGGCATCGGAAGGAGATAGAAGAGGCCAAAGCAAGAGCATCTTCAGCAGCCACTTTTCCAGCTACTGCAAAACCTTCACCTCCTTCTGCATCATCAGGTGCACCACCACCACCCGTTGCATCTGTCCTTCTGATGGCACATTCTACTTTTTCTGGTCTATCTGCCCCTCCACCAAATCCCAGTGCATGTCTCCCTCCCTCAGTACCTGTTCTTGGTACCTTTGTGACAATCCATCTTTTGAGGCAGAACCCTCAACTTTTAGAGCAGTATAGCAGTACAACAACATACCTTCTCATTTGCCATACTGTCTGTATTGCGAGACCAAGGGATATGACAATCCATTGCAAGCCTTTCATGGTTCATCTGTGCCTCTCCAATAGTCTTGGGGTTTATTTGCCTTTGTTGTCCTCCTGTTTGCTGTTGAAACTATTGTTTTGGTTGGTTATGTTGACCGTGTCCAAAATAAAAAAAAATGAAAACATGACATAAAGAAGTAAAAAGTTATTTTCAGAACTAAGCACACATCTCAAAAGATAAATAGCTTCTGCCAATATTATGCATATGTTGTAAGGTATCAAAAATACACAATTGTAATTAGTATAGGTATAAATGGTAAGTGTAAGGTAAGTTAAAAATCTGCCTTATGGTCACTTCATAGTAGATGGTACATTAATAATAGATTACTACAATGATATCTAATTTTATTTTGAATGGAGTAGAGTGTCGTAGAGTGGAGTGGAGTATCGTAGAGTGGAGTGTCGCAGAGCGATGTGTCATCGAGTGTAGTGTTGTCAAGTGCAGTGTTGTCAAGTGTAGTGTCATCGAGTGGCACAGCGTGGAGTAGAGTCTTGTAAAATGGAGTGGTATAGAGTGCAATAGAATGTCGTAGAATAGAGTGTTGTAGAGCAGAGTGGATGAGAGTGTTGTGGAGTGGCGTGTCGTAGAGTGGAGGGTATTAGAGTGGTGTGTCGTAGAGTGGAGTGTCATACAGTGTCATAGAATGGAGTAGAGTTGAGTGACATAGAATAGAGTGGAGTGAGGTAAAGTAAAGTAAAGTGTTGTGACATAGAGTGTCATTAAGTGGAGTAGAATGGAGTAGAGTGGAGTAGTGTGTTATACAATAGAGTGGAGTAAATTTGTATGGAGTGGCGTAGAGAGAGTTGTTTAGAGTATCGTAGAATGGCATGGAGTGTTGAAGAGTGAAGTGGCCTAGAGTGCAATAGAGTGTGGTAAAGTGAAGGGATGTAGAATGTTGTAGAGTACAGTAAAGTGTCTGAGTGGAGTAAGGTGAAGTGGCATAGAGTGATGTGACATAGAGTTTAGTAGGTTAGAGTATCATGGGGTAGAGTGGAATGGCATAGAGTGCAGTGGAGAAGAGTTGGGTAGGGTATCGTAGAATAGAGTGCAGCAGCGTAGAGTGGAGTGATTTGTTGAAGAGTGGAGTGGCATGTCATAGAGTGGCATGTTGTAGAGCGTCTTAGAATGGAGGGGCGTAGAGGGGAGTAGTGTAGCGCAAAGTGGCATATCGTAAAGTGGAGTGGCGTGTGGTAGAGAGGAGTGGCATGTTGCAGAGTGAAATGAAGTGACATGTCGTAGAGTATTGTAAAGTGGAGTAGAGTGTCTTAGAAAGGAGGGGCACACAGTGGAGTTGAGTGTTGTAGAATGGGATGGCATAGAGAGGAGTGGTGCATCATTGAGTGAAGTGGCGTTCTATAGAGCGGAGTGTTATAGAGTGTCTTACACTGAACAGGCATAAAGTGGAGTGACGTGGCATGGCGTGGCGTACAGTAGAGTGGAGTGATGTGTCATTGAGTTGCATGTCATAGAGTGTCTTAGAGTGGAGGGGCGTAGAGTGGAGTAGAATGGAGTAGTATGGACTGGCGTATTAAAGAGTGGAGTGGTGTTTCATAGAGTAAAGTGACGTTAAGTGGCATTCAGTGGAGTGACGTTTCATGGTGCGGAGTGGCATGTCATAAATTGCAGTAGGGTTTCATAGAGGTGAGGGGCATAGAGTGGAGTAGAGTGTTGTAGGGTGGAGTGGCATAGAGTGGAGTGTCATTGAGTACAGTAGAGGGGCATGTCATAGAGTGGTGCGTCGTAGAGTGTCATAGAGTGGACGAGCGTAGAGTGGACTGGTGTGTCGCAGAGCGGAGTAGAGTGGCGTGTTGTAAAGTGGAGTAGCACGTAGTGAAGTGTCATAGAGTGGAGTGGAGTGTCATAGAGTGGAGTTGTGTGTCGTATAGTGGAGTGAAGTGGTGTTTCGTAGACTGTCGTTTGGCATATATTATTTTTTCTTTATATTTCAATAGATACCATGGTCCTCTCTAGATAATTTTGTGAAAGTACCACGATACTTTGTTGACTTTTAAAGACAATGTATGTCACTAAAAATACTTTTCCCTAACTCTACAGACTTTCCTAAATTGCCTAATTCATCCCTACGCATTATAAAAAGAGTATTAAGCAATATTTCATGTAAAAATATGAATAAATATGAAAAATTGAAAGTGTGCTCTAAACAATATAGCTACCTTTTCTTTTTGCAAGAGCTTTGATTAACCAATAATAATGTGTTTGGACATTGCCATGTACCGCTGTATACCATGAGGGTACGGCTGTATTCCACCGCCCAATACATCACTACATTTTTATCCCTATTTAATTAAATACAACTCAACAATTTAAAAGCAAATAGCAAGAAAGTACCCCTTCTACACCATAATCTATATTCCTGCCAAACGTCTTGGTAATCTGTGCACCAATTTTGCCGCTAAGTCTGTCTAAAAAGTCTATGGAAAATGTTTTGGTAGAAAAAACGTGTATTGGGACACCCATTTTTTATTTGCACCCCCTTCAAAATTCACCACAAAACTTTTCATCATCAGCCAATGTGGAAAAAAGAATAGGTCTGCAAACTTTTGTGGAGATTCATCAACCAGTGACAAAGTGATTACCAAGCAATAATCTTAGGAATTCCTATCCTCGGAATCCGAACAAGAACCACAGAGTGACTACCATGAGCGACTGTTATATATATATATCATTTATACTGGACTGTGCTACTGCAGAACAGCCAGGTTCAGGAGAACCCATACCACTGTGAAACTTAGAAACTACTTCAAAGGCTTTCTAAAATGTAGTAGACTGGAGTAGAGACTCAATTCATCAGGCAGGTCTGTTTTTTGATGACTTTGTAAACTTAATGGTCCCATGCCCCAGTAAATGCCTATGTGATGCTTACACGATTTATCGTCTTGGTCATGTTAATTGGAAATTGTTTGTTTTTAATTGGAAATTAAAGCCATCATTTACAACTTATTCCACCTGCTTTCCCAGCCACTGCATTCAACCTAGTATCATTTAAAACACAATATTTGGCCATGACTTGTAAGGAGTTGGAATTTATGTATTAAGCTATAATCATATGTGTGCTGATTTGCTGTCTTTTTGTTACCAATGTGGTTTTTAGTGTGCAGTAGCTAAATTTAGCTTAACAAATAATGTACTTATCTCGGTTATTTTTTTGCACAGCCATTTTGAACTTGGACAACTCTGTGGTTGATCTGGAGACCATTCAGGCCCTCTTTGAAATTGTGAGTAACACATATTAATGTACATCTCCAGGCATAAATATTTGTAATCTAATTTGTCATTGTGTTATACGCTGGTCACTACAGTTTTACAACTGAATACAGAGAAATAAAGTTGAATTCACATATAGACAAGCATCAGTAAAACTGGACAGAGATCTAGGCTGAGATCCAAGCTTCAGATAAAAGATCTTTCCGTAGCATAGAACAACACAAATTATTTTTCTGATGTCTAGTCAATGATTGAAGTGTACTGGTGTTTGCTGGTACTTAGGACCAGCACTTATTTGTCAACCCCAGCACTTATTTCCTACAATGAACCACATGGTGGAGCTGTTTGTCTATTTGTCAAAAGACCACATCAGCAAACCGTTTAAAACTTCAATAGACACAGCATTTGGCAGCACTGGCAGGGTGTGCAAGCTACAGTGGTCACCTGTGAAATAACTTGGGTCCTGCCACTTAATTTTGTACAAATTGGTGGTGAAAATGGCTGCACAAGCATTAATATATAGCAGTCAACCATATGCGGCATCAGTCCTGATGCCTTCCCCGTGTCGCACTAGACCAGAGGGTTCATGGGTAAGCCTCGGACAGGGCATCGACACCAGGAAAGTGACCAGCCTGGTTAGGTGGCAGTTGGCCAAGATGACAGTTGCGACCCCAGCGTAGGGCGGCGAGCTGGATAACCATGTGGAGGTAAGACTGTGGCCTGCACAGAGGGCAGGTGCTGACAGCGGCCCTCCTAGATCATGGATGCCCCTCACTGAGTGTGAGTGCAGTGGAGTTGGTATCACTAGGCTGCGACCCAGTTGAGGACCTGAATTTGGCCCTGAAGGCCGGCAAAAGTGATGGTGGACACCCTTGAGGGACTGGAGGATGCCAGTATGATAACTAGGGCCGGACCCAGGTGGGGGCCAGTGGGGAGTGTTGGTGACCCCTCCCTAGAAATAGCAGCGGGAGCTGAAGGTACTTGCTGTGGCAAACCAAGCCCGGGAGGGGCTGGGTGGTCATGCTGGTCACCAGCCAAAGAGGTGAGGGGGCCTCCCTATTGGAGGTGGGTGAGATTGGCCCCAGTACCCGAGAGTGCTGGAAGATGACAAGGTGGATAGAGGACCACCCCCGGTGGTAACAGAGTTGGTGGGCCGGCCATCCCTGCGGGCAGGGAATGTGCCTTGTGGTGGGCAGGGACACCTCGGGAGTAAAGAGGATACTGCTAAGTTGGATTTTCCCTCCAGCCCTGGGGCCTAGAGTTTGGTGGAGGGTGCTTGTGCCTGTAAGGGACTTAGGGTCACTGTCTGGCTAAGGCTGATCCTGTGGCAAGGGTCAACCGGCAATGGCAAGACCCGTGTGCACATCATGCTTAGGGCGGCCGTGCCGCAACAACCCCTGGACATTGGGGACATCGCTGGTGTTCCAGCTGCACACCGAGGGACCTGGGGTGAGGTCTGAGACTCCAGCCCGGAGATGTTTCTCCCCAAAGAGATAAAAATGGGACCAGCTGCAGACCCCCCGACACATGCAGGCGCTGTTTGTGAACTGGGTCCATGAAGGACACAGATGGCCTGGAGAACCACACGTCCACCATACTGCCAGCCATTAAGGATATGAAAGTGGACCCGGAGAGCAAGATAGATGCAGTGGCCCTGGACCTAGGAGAGAGTGGATGAAACTGAGCACGTACTAGCTGACTTTGGGCCTAGGGTCTCCGGAGGAGAAGAGCTGTTTCGGTTCTTGCAACAGACTGTTGCTCACCTGAGGAACAGGATGGAAGACACAGAAGGGCGCTCCCGGCTGAGCAATATCAGAGTGATGGGTGTCCCTGAGACATCAGAAGGCCCCAGCAGGGAATAATTTTTTAATGTTTGGCTTCTTAAGGAAATGCTGGGTGGTAAGGCGCCAAACATGTTCATGATAGAGTGCTGCACAGGGTACTGGGCAGTTTCCCAGCAACTGGGGCACCTCCAAGGCCGATAGTGGCAAGACGGCTCAACTTCTGTGACCAAGACAATATCCTACAGGTGGTGCGGGCTCACTATCCCTTGAATATAAGGGGTGCCTCAGCGAACATATATCTGGATTACATTAATGCTGTCCAGAGGCAACGTGAAACATGCGCCACCTCCGGTCGCTCAAACTAAAGTACGCACTGTTCTTCCTGGCAAAGCTACATGCCTACACAAAAGGGGATAAACACTTCTTTCACACAGCCATGACTGCTGGTTGAACTCTAACGGACCTGGGCAAAAGGTCTGGCAGAGGGGAATGGCGACAATGGATGTCGGGCGGGGAGACGAGGTGGCCTGCCTGCTGCTCTGACAAGATCCCAAATGGAGACCGAGAGGGCAAGGTTGTGGCGGAGATTCAATAGCACGCTTATAGGGATGAGATAGCAAATGGGAGGTTTTGATGAAGGAGTCTGATGAGAATGCCAGTGACTCTGGGGGATCAGGAGAAGGATCGGAGGAGAGCAGCAGGCCGTTGGTTACCCCGATGACTGCCAACACACTAATTTGAGACTCAATGCTGAGGGCCGGCTGGGAGGGAAAAGAAAAGCTTCCTGAGGGGGCGAGTTGGTGTCTGGCTGGAGGATAGATGCTGTAGTGAGCTGCAGTGGGTCAGACCTGCCCACCTCCTATTGTACACTCACCAAGAGAGACTTGCAAGTTAACATGTAATGTTGTTGTGGTTGTTTGAGTGGGTACGACAGACAGCTCAGGCATTTAGGGGGCAATAGTTGTGAATCGGCAGCACAAGGAGGTTGGGTGGGGAGGAGGGGATGTTTTGGTGATTGTTATAGGCACATAGAGGCATCATAGAGATGGACAGGCACCTGCCAGGGAGAGGCACTAAGCTCAATGGGTGCACATCACCTGAATACCCCAGGCTTCACTCTTAGGGATATGTCCTGGAATGCCTGTAGACTGGGCAACAAATTGAAGAGGTGGGCAATGTGGACATACGTAGTGAGACAGAACCCAGATATTTATCTCCTTCTGAAGATTCTGGAGACACATCTCACGGGAAACACCTGCCAAGTGCTGCACCATGGCAAATATTGACTGTTTGTCCATGTCGGCTTCTCCTCCTGCTCCAGAGGGATGGGAATACTGACTCGCAGATGGCTTCTCTTGCAAGTGACTATTACATGGGTGGATAGTATGGGATGCCAGGCAGCTGTGAGTGGCCGATGGAATAGGACAACCCTGACATTAGCCACCTGCTACTTTTCCCCTGAATTGCAGCAGGAGGGTTGAATTGACTGGGTGCATGACTGGTAGAGGTCCCGGAGTCTATACTGTTGATAGGGGTGGAACTTAACCTAACCCACCACAGTGACCTAGATAGGATGATGCAATCTGGGGTGCCACCCAGATGAGATATGCGTTTGGCATCCTTTCTGGACACTATGGAGTTGGTAGACCAATGGTGGGTGGAAGATCCGGGATACGACATTACACTTAGCTCTAACCAGCTACGCTCTCTGTCCAGGCTGGACTACTTTCTTATGCCATGACACCAGATGGGTTGCTTTGGGCATGCTGATATCCGTGCATGGAGCATATCCGCATTCACCACTGACAACACTCCTAATAACTGTCATCCAGAGTTCGAGGAGGACGTGGAGGTTGGACCAATGGGACCTGACTGCTTGGATACTAGAAGTCTGGTGGTAGAAACCACAACTCAGTACTTTAAGAAAAATGTGGGGAGAGTGGACTCAGAGGTCACTGTGTGGGAGACCTACAAAACAGTGCTGCATGGCCACCTCACAGCCCATGTATCAGGTAAACGTAAGGAGGGAGATGGGGAGCTTGTAAGACAGTTGGTACAGTGGGAGGCCAATTACATTTCCAACCCTTCTCCGGGCCTTTCAGAAATACTTGAGGAGGGGAGAGAGGAAATGAGCTTCCTGTTGCTTCAAGAGGCAAGGGTGATGTACATGGCGCAGCAAGGTCGACTATATGAAGTAGGTAATATATCAGGCAACCTACTGGCATGGCTGGCCAAAAAAGAAGAAGAACAGAGGTGGGTGAAAGTGGTGGTGCAAGAGGACGGGACGAAGCCAATGACCCTGAGGTCCATAGTACAGTCCTTTGTGGCGCACCTGGAAGTTTATAAGTGACATTCTAGTGCCAAGGCTGCAGGTGGACCATGGTGAGTCTCTTGATGCAGAGTTGTCCGAAAAGGAGCTGGCTGAAGCCATTAACCAGATGAAGAGAAGAAAGTCCCTCCATCCCAATGGGTCCCCCCACTACCTGTTTAAAGGCGCAAAATCATAATTAATGGGCTTGCTCAGGGCAATGTTCAACATGGACCTACGGGAGTGTTGTCTACTCTGTAGGGCAACAATAGTCGTGATTCATCTCCCTTCTTAATTTGGAAACAAAGATTTTGGCATAGGTCTTAGCTAATCGCCTGCGACAAGTGATTGACACACTAGTGACCCCAGACCAATTGTGCTCCGTGCAACCAGAAACAATCTTCACCGGCTAGCAGGTTGCCTGGCAGAATGTGACCAACTTGCAGAGCCAACTCTCCTACTCTCCTTAAATGCCTAAAAGGCTTTTGACTCCCTTGAAAGGCACTGTCTTATGGCTATGCTGCGGAGAATGGGGACTGATGGAAGATTTATGTCCTGGGTGGATTTATTGTACAAGGACCCAGTAGCTTGAGTTAAGGTGAACGGGGCCATCTTGGGAGAGATCCCCTTGTGTAGGGGCACCAGACAGAGAGAGGGATGCCCACTCTCCCCACTGCTGTTTGCATTGATGATTAAACCTTTGTTTAGCTGGTTTCGATCAAATACATTATTTCACGGTTTCAGATGGGACCCCGATTGAGAAGATACCATATCCCTATATGCTGATGTCATCCTGCTGTACCTGGCAGTCCTGGGGGTGCTAGAGATTTTGGAAGTGTTTGGCTCCTTTTCATTGCAGAGGATCAAATGGCATAAGTCAATTGCTTTCCACCTTCCGAGGGGTTGGAAAGTGGGGCTTGACATCACAGCCCTGATGAGGTAGCCCAGGGGGTTTAGGTATCTGTGAATATTTGTTGCAAAAGATCAAGAACTGCTCCTATCAGAAAACCAGGGGATAATACTTGCATTGTATAAAAGTGAAGTGAAATGGCGGAAAAAGTTGCCACTCTTCCCTATACAAGATGATATACCTCCCAAAATTTCTGTACGTCCTACAAAATACTCCGTTTGAGGTCCCACAGGATTTCTCCAGAGAGGCGACAAATGTCACACCCAGCCTGCTCTGGGATGGTGGATCACCTAGGATAGCATGATCATCCCTCACACAGCGGCTGTTGGACAGAGACGTAGCCCCCTCAACCTCTGCTTGTATTATTGGCTGGCCCAGCTAGATATTGTCAATGACTGGGTTTTCTCCTTGCAGCAGGAACCCTTAGTGAAGGCTGATAAGCATGCTGTGGATCCAGAGGGATATGTTTGATGTTTGTACAGGGGGTAAAGAATGTCTCCGTTGCTGACACTCACAGAGGTGGTGATCGGGTACGCGTGGAAGGGGCCTGTAGATGATACCGTTCCCCGAACTGCAAAACCATATGAACTATCCTGAGGCCAATACCTTCACTACCAACATCTGTAGCATCTCCATTGGCCATATTTCGAGGGGCTCAGGGAGGCCCCGAAAGAATCCCCCCTTGAATTTAGAGTACTGGGAGCTCCCCTAACTGACCATGCTGTGTTAAAATTATACTCAAAAGTCCTACACAAAAACAGCCCTCCACTGGATCATCTTAGAGGACAGTGGAAAGGAGATTTGGGTAGACTGGATTGGGGTCAGCCTGAAGGAACCATCCAGAAGCAAGCATCTGGGCCAGACTCAAACTGATCCAGCTAAAACTGCTCCACGCTACTTTTTTCACCAGAACTCCACTGTTTTGAATGGGGAGCGCAGCCTCAGAACTGTGTTTGAGGGGTTGCTGGGAAAAGGGCACATTACTTCATACCATATGGGAATGCCCCAAAGTTCAGAGGTACTGGGAGGGAGTGGGTAGAAGGATGTCCGCAGTCTTAGGCTGTGCACTGGAGTTGACCCCCATCTGATCCCCCTGGGTATCTGGGGGGAGCAGTCCTTGGACTGATACTCTTTACTCTTCTGTAACATTGCCTTGATGATGCTAAACGTGATGTGGTTCATATATGGGGGTGCAGAGAAATCCCTTTGCAAAGGGCCTAGGAATCCAACGTAGATTGGTGCATGCACTATTACAAAATGGTGCATTAGGCATTTGGAGGCCCCAGAATGTACGAGAAGGTGTTGGGACCTTGGCAACACGCTGAGGAATATGTTTTATGAGGGAGAGAAAGAGGGATGGGATCCGGCTGGGCCCTGGGACAGTGGGCACTATGGAGTAGCATTGGAATCACATTGTGTATGTTCATGCATAT
Source organism: Triturus cristatus (assembly GCF_964204655.1). Taxonomy (NCBI): domain Eukaryota; kingdom Metazoa; phylum Chordata; class Amphibia; order Caudata; family Salamandridae; genus Triturus; species Triturus cristatus. The sequence continues at coordinate 1,254,987,341 of NC_140589.1, read as the reverse complement.
ACTTTCTGGAGAGAGTGGGCCAGTGCCACTGTCAATGATAGGGTGACCACTTTTCACCCAGTTGTTTAAAAATTAATAGAGATTTTAATGTTTTATTTACAAATTGTGCTCTGCATTTACTTAAGATTTACCTAAACATTTCCTACAGAAGACAAAAAGTAACAGTATCTGAAATGTGGTAGAAAATAGCCTTGGACCTACAATGGTCACCAGTCCACACACCTTGGTTGCCTCAAACTAAAATGGGACACAGGGCAGATATCTTTATGCAGAGGCCCCCTTCCAAGAACGGCCAAAAGCACACAGCTACTCGCAATAGAAAATGAAAATGAAACAACTCAGCTCATCAATTAGCCGAAATTGAAAGACAAGGTACCTGTCCAGGGCTTTCCCTTTTATAGGAGCTGTGCAGGAAGTAGATTTAGAAACAGAGCCTGGGCTTGGAACATGCTGGTCTGTAACATTTCCTAGATGTATCCAGGGGAGCTTTCTGATTGGGTATCAGAGTCCCTCTGCCTCGTTGTAGGCCCTCATTTGCCACTTGGGCCTGTAACACAAAATAGGGCTTTTAACAACTGGTATTACCCTCTGCCTTATTGTTGGCCACCATTTACGACTTAAACTTGTAGCAGACAAGAGGGCCTAAAAAACCTGGTAATACCTTCAGCAACATTTTAAAATGCTATACTGCAGTTGAGTTGTGACATCACAATACCTCTGCCAGAAGACGTGGCCCTTGCACTATATGAGCATAATACTTCACTGCCACTTAAGGGGAGGATAATGTTATCATCCTATATTATGAGAATTAAAATACCCCACACTATACATTTAGAGGTATTTGTGAATCACTGATTGCTGATTGTACTACTGAATATCAACCCCAAGAATACGTGTTACAATAATATTGAGGACAGAATCTCAGGGACAAAATATCAAAAGAATAGTGCATATAGGGAAGTATAGAATTACTAGTTCTAACTTCATATCTACATACCTTAAATATGTATGTATCACATAGGTACAGATATGTAGTCCTAGATGTAGAAAATTTAGAAAATCCAGACTTTCTTGCCTGTCTATATTTTGTTTTTGATATTTTGTCCTCAATATCATGTCCCATTGATATCCTGAGTTTGATATTCAAGGGGCAAAGTGTGAACCACCATGGAGTACCGTAGCCATATAATTAACCTGCATTGAAAGTTTTAGTGGCTTGCAATATCCTTACCACATATGTGGTAGGAAGGGGATAGTTTACCCAAGTATGTATTTTCTCATCCAAAATACAAACAGTCCTTGGGTTTTAGAGTGAGATAAAAAGTTCAACAGCAGTTTACCTGTGCCTCATGTGATCCCAAAACATGTTTATCTTTTGGGGAGTTTTAAAAGTATTATTTTATTGTAAGAAATAAACACAACATTCCTGTTTAATTTTCCTCCTCTGATTACAGAGATCCTGTCCTGAAATCATGTGTAGATTGTACGTGGACAACTCCTGTGTCATCTGCTCTATCCCATTTTACCCGGAAATAATCCTTTGTGCTTCATTTGTAGTGTAAAATCTGATCTCCTGTACCCATGTATCTCGATTTATATCCTTTGTGAAGTACTCTAATGTCATTAAAGCCAGGTCTCTTCCATAAAAATATCTGCAAAATGATTTGACTAATCGGAAGTCAGAACATTAGAACTGTTTATAACTAAAATAATACAAATTCCCCATTCTTGCCTGATGATTTATGGTGAGCTTTTTACATAGTTAAACGTTTTAAGGGTCTTTGACACATGCTTTTCTTCCTCTTGTGGGACCCCTCCTTTACATTTGAATATACAATGATGACTAGGTATGCTAATAGGGCCTCTATTAGTGACTTCATATTAGCTGAGTGTAAGTAAATGCAATGAGGGGAGGCCCACAATCCAAAGGGACAGGGCTCTGTAGAAGACTGTCAAGTTGTGAATAATTCCCTTTGAAACCACTGATCTTACACCAGCCGTACATACAGACAACCACATGACAAGCACTCATAACCCCAATCCCGAATGAGTCAAATGCTACAAAGTTTACTAAATGTTTGTCTCAAAGCTTTAATAAAGAAATAATCAATCAATATATTGTATATCATTTCAACATCTCACAGGCTAAAATTCCATTACATATAAAGACTAAAAAAAGATTTCCTTCAAAAGTGCATGACAAATACACAAAATCATTAATTTAAAAGAGAGAAAACGTAAAAGACAATTACATCTGTCATTGACTTGAGCTACTTTGTCGGACTCAATAAAAAAAACACATGATAATACACAACTCCTTTTCTAATGTGCTCATCTGTTTCTCAAATTTAGCACATTGTGTGCATTGTTTCAGTAAATAATGCAAATTGTGACCACCTTCTTCAAGACAACAAGAATATTTCTCTCATACAAATTTCAATTAAATAAAAATCCTGCATAAAGAACTTGTAACTAATAAATACATAAATACTCCATCATAAAACATCAATCATAAATATGATTTCTACGTCTGATGTACAGAGATCATAAAATATTGACACAATGCAAATCAAAAAAAGTTTTACCTCAGGCTATCATTTATTTAGTATAAATAGGCAGGTTGCACCACACTCCATTCAGGACTAGGGTGCTAATCAAGTTGCACTCCTAAACACTAGCTCAAATCAAAGACAGATTTAATTGTCTTGCATGTTTTCTCTCTTTTAATTTACTGATGTTGTATATTTGTTATGCACTTTTAAAGAAAATCGGTGTTTAGTCTTTTTATGTAATGGAATTTTAGCCTATGAGAATTTTGAAATGATATATGATATATTGATTGATCAGTTCTGTGGCTCACAAGATGTTTTTAGATACTAGTTCCTAGTTTCAGTTCATAGTGGAAATTCATTTTGCCCAGGGTGCCCCCTCTCACCTTTGTAAATTAGGTTTGTTCTAAGACATCACTTCCATTCCTTCATAAATATATTGTTAAATACACATTCTTTACAGAAGGTATTTATTTCGTAATAATGCACAATCCCATCTCCTTTCAATAATATTTTCTTTGCAGTCTGTTCAGACAAGTTGAAAATAAAGAAAATCCTGACAAAAAACACCTGTTACTTGGATAAATGTTGGACTTAGTATACATGTACTTCTCTGTCCCTCCTATATATCTCCCATCCATGACCCAGCTAGTATTCACCATGATAAATTCGGAAGATTTCTAATTTGTGATTGGAACAGTGAGGTGCACATGGAACCTGCAGCGTGATGAGGTAAGGCTAGAAACGTGTTTGAAGAATGTGATTCGAACTCAAGAGACCTAATTCACAAAGCATTTAATAAATTATAAATCTACTCGTGTATGTTTACACCAAACCTGGGCTAAATTTCTATTGCGCTGTTGTAATCTTGCGAATTTCGCGTAACGCTTTTTACTTGAATTTCACTACTACACAATACAATATTTTAGCACAGGAACAATGCAAACACCCACAATGTTGGTGTCTGTTGTTTGCAGATCATTTGTTTCTTGCACTTTTTATAAGCTTGAAATACATCCTTGCATAATTCTGCATGTTTTGTTTGCATAATTTTGCATAATTACACCACAGAAAATTATACAGATTTTGCATATCGCTAAAACCTTCACTTGAAGTAGATTTATAATTATTTTGGAATTCTTAATGGATTCCAACAGCACTCATGAATAGCTGCATCAGTTGCAACCTTCCAAAAGCACTGATGTGCATAAATAGACACACGTATAGATGTGCCTAATGTACACATGTGTAATTCCTTAGCACAAGAGCCTTTGCACTTGCCAACTTTATATTTATTTCTTTATGGTGAAAATATTTATCCCCTGGGGGAAACACCTTCCACCCAACCAATTTTGCCTGTGCCCGCACCCAACCATTCCCACCCTGCATAGGTATTTATTACTTTTCTTTACAGAAGTAAATCTTCAATTATATCCAGGGTTGGGATGAGCCATGACAAAGATTGTAAATAGCAATAAATTTAGTAATTTGAGAGTGTTCGTTATATTTCTAAAATATTCTCGTGTTGGAATACACCTCTCTCCTTACCTGGGAGCTAATTTAATCCAAAATAGTATTATACTATGTAAGTATTGTATTGTGTGTGTTGGTAAATCGATATATAAGTATAAATTAATGTGTTATGCACGCAAATTATACATTTGCACTCCTTAAATGAGGTATTTGTACAACAAAGTTGAATGTTGGTGTGAAAATGGCTTTGTGAATCCGACCATGAAGGTTTAAAACTCTGCATGCTAAACCAACAGGTGATTTCCAAAGGCAGGCTGCCTGTGAAGGTGTCAAATATGCAACAATATGCAAAGCCTGTTGGTTTTTAACATTCTTGACCATTGGATGAGTGGTTATTCAATTTTCCAATGCAGTGCCAATGAACTGAACACCAACACAGCCATAATCTTGTTTGTATTCTCTGTTATGTACAATGCCTGCAACCCTACACTTAAGCATGTAGTAGATAGGATATGCAGGCAAATAGTAAAGCAAGTGTGATTAAAATGCACCAATATTCCCAATTTCACAAGGGGGTAATGGTATAAAATGCATTTCATAGAAAATATGTTTGCCTCACAAAAGAGATGAGAACATATAACATTTCTTTAATTGACGAGCCTCACTCATGCAGGTTTTTTCGCTGTGCTGAGGGATAGGAAAAAAAAGAATGAGTGGAAAATGCAAGGAAATTGCTTACACTTATGGAACTAACTTTCGAAATCCATAAAGGAATAACTTGTACGCTGTGGATTTTTTTTAAATGGCCAAACTTCCATCTCGTTACATTTCCTCCACACGCATGGGCAACATTCCCACATTTATTAAAAGAGCGAAGACTATGGGCCTGGTTACAAGTCCTGATGTAGTCCCAATTCAGGTGGAGATGCAAGTTTCACCCAAATCATTATTATACATTGGTAGGTGTCTGCGGTAGATGGCACATAGCAAGATGAGGTTTCTGCAGAACCCCCTTGAAGGGTTATACTTATTTAACAATGAACAGTTAGACTGTAGGGAACACTTGCCATAGAACCCTCCCTTCCTACCCAGTCCACAGTGCAACGGTGTGAATGTTTTTGCTATCTCTGCAACCACTTTATTTAAAGCAAATTCCACTAAACCTTCCTGTTTTCTCCGATTCAGACCCTCTGGACAACTTTAGTTTCAGATTTTTGTTTCATTAATACAGTTCTTTTCTTTGACTAATCGGGCTTTATTTCAGGAATTTTTGGGGACTACAACTCCCAATCGTTAATACATGCATGCAACACTAAAGAGTCGTAAGATAAGGTTGACTGCCATACACAATTTGAAGTCCAATGTGACCTAAGTAACTGTATGACCATATTGTTATCCTGACATGGTTGTTGACTTCTGGGAAGCCGTCTTATGTTACTATTAGTTCTTTACAGATGGTGGATGGGACAAAGAGTAGAAGATGTCATCTGGTACGATCCGCTCTGAATATTATGTATCAACGCATGCTCTTATATAAATGTTTGTATAGTTTTTATTCAAATGCTAATAAAAATATGTTAAAAAAAATACATTGGTCAATGTACATTTTTCGTACCTTATGATTTTCTGTGCATGTATGTACATGATCAAGCCAAATGAAATATGCGTGCAGAAATACCTCAAGATGAACTGGTGGACAATGCAATTATACTGCATTATTCCTCATTCATCATTCAAGCATGGAATGAATCTGGAAACTGCACCTGGTAAATATCGCACACCACAAAGTCTGAAGTTCCCTGATACAGTATAACTGTACCAAGGCACTCAGTACAAGTAGCCTAGAGCAGGAAGCGTCGGGATGAAACTCTCGGCAACTACAAATGCTCTAGTATTTGTAGTCCAGAGATTAATGAACCCAGAAAAACTGGAATCGGTTTCATCAATTGTGTTTTTTTACAATGGAAACCCACAGGTGCAGAGAGAAAGTATCTGCTGGTACAGGTGCAGCCCAACCCCCCACCCAGCATCACCACCTGTGGAGAAGAGAAGGATCCCCTTAGTCAGGCCGCAGCCACTCCTTGACTCTGACATCTTCCCTGCCCTCACTCTACACATCCCCCGCCTCCCCGCCGCCTCACTTGGGCGGTCCATTTATATTTACCACAGGCCCACAACAGGTGTAAATATCTGCAGTATAGTCCCCAGATTTTAGAATACCCAGATTTTCGCAGAGTATTTCCGGTTCCACCACTTAAGTCGGGGCAACACCTAATGAAGGAATCCTAAAGATCCACTGTGGAATACGCTACAGGTGAGTAACATTTTATTTTCTTCGTTTTCTATACCAACTGTAACCCAGAGGTGAGTGCTAACACATTTTATACATACTCCACAGGGTGACGCCTTAAATGATATCATTGTTGTGAATGATTTGTCTTTTGTTGACACCCTGGTCAGTAAATCAGAAATCCAATATCCCATCTACATGGGCAGAGGTAGGGAAAGTGTTATTGACTTTATGTTAATATCTAGAAACTTTGCCTTTTTGGTAGACAGTTTTGAGGTGGAGCCAAACAATGCCAGCGACCATAACACCCTTACCGTATTTTTACACGTAGCTGTTCAAAGAGAAGGAAGGTGATGGTCGCCCCCTCCAGTATAATATAAATCAAGGAGTGAGAATGAAATGGAATAAGATAAATCCGCCCCAATTTGAGGAGAGTAAGGTTAAGGCAAACTTAAGTGACATTCTGAAATGCCTTGATCATGACTCCCCCCTGAAATGGTTATACAGGGATTTCAGGGAATTTGTAGGAATGAACCTAGAAACCTGACGAACCCATCTGTATTAAGGGGTATCAAATGGTTCAACGCTGAGTGTACAAGGGCCCAAAAGGACCTAAAGAAGACACTACACACAAACCCACGAGATAAGGCCTTAATTAAGAGAACAAGGCAGTCCTATAAGACCGTAGTTGCACAGAGGAAAAAAGACTTGAGAAAGTTGGCCTGGGAGGACCTAGAGAGAGCAAGGGCAGTTAAATATTCTAAGAGATTCTGGGAGGTAATAAACCACCCATTGTTCTCAAAGGAGCCTATTGTGTCTACAGGGCGAGTTCCCAAGGGGTGCATATTAGCCCCCTTTCTCTTCCTCTTGTACACAAACGGTCTTGAATCTGCCCTAAAAGACCAGGAGCTAGACTTTCCTAGAATTGGGGGAAAGCCGATCCCGTTGTTGTCATATGCAGACGACACAGTCCTAATGGCTTTAACGGCAAATAGCTTACAGAAGTCCCTAAATGCTCTTACTAATTTTATGTCAGCCCTGTATCTAAAGGTTAATTTGACCAAATCCTATGATATGGTCTGTGGACCTAGTCATACCAAAAAAAGAAAGTTTATGGTAAAGGGTAATACAATTGACAAGGTCTCAAATTTTAACTCCTATCACAAAATATTTAAACAGGGGGCCCTGGGGAAAATATTTAGAGACCAAACAGTATTCTATCCCCAAACTGAACCTCACATAACAAACAAAACACCGTTGGTCTAGAAAAACAAGAAGTTGGACAGCAACAAACTAAAAATGTTTTGGTCAAAAAAATCCCTTTAAAAAGGACAGAATCCCATCAGCCCACCGTGGTGGCAAATTTCGTCATCTGGGATCTCCTCTTAACTGCAAATACTAGTGCAGCCAAGGGCTACACCCTTCTCAACATGGGAAGAGAGCTCAAGATATCTTAATCAGTGGGCTGGAGTGGGCTCCACTGTGATCCCAAAAATGATGAGATATGATTCTGTTTTAAGAGGGGTGATGATGATGATTGCAGTGCATGTAAATGAATGTGAAAGTTGTGAAATTTAAAATTGACTACCAGGATACTAAACAATTTTAATAAACGTTATCCTAGTGTCAAACATAAAAACAGTGCGTATACAGTTTGAAAAAATAACTGTAAGAAGTCCACAAGGATGACAGGTCTACATGTTTCAGCCTATGGATTCTCTAATCCGGGCTTTCATCAGGACCTAAACAGATGGAATCGCTACTGCAATATAGTGGATTAAATGTGTGAAAACTAAATACAAAGTCTCAAAAGAAAGTGGTTGGTTCAATACAACCTACGATCCCCTGTGTATCCTGAAACCGGTCGAATATCACAGGGGTATTGGACCCATTCCTAAAGAAACAAAATAAGCAGGTTTAACTATTAGAGACCAAACAAAAGTGAATTGCTGTCCAAATTTACATCATCATGACATTACTTTTTTGATGATATCAATATTTTTCAAAATTTTTTATCAAGTACCACTAAGTGTACAAGTCACATAAGGTATATTTCAAAGTGTTGTCGCGCTTACCCGTCTTTATGCAGGAGTACTCCTCACCTCACCTGGCATCCGCTCAGGGAATGAGGCACCGCTCTGTATTACAGGTGAAAACATAAAAAGCCACTGTCAGAGTCCAAATCCTCTGAACAGTGGCTACCTATCATATTAGCAAGGCACTATCACGCAAAACTCTGGTCAATGGAAAGATCCAGGAGCCCCTGAATATCAAATGGAAAGATATGTATTAATATGTCTAACCAGACAGCTATGAGTGGTATACTCCTGTGTCTGAATCAACCAAGCCAGACTATCTGGCCTGTATAGAGGTTTCCTACAGAAATAATATTGCTGTATGAAATTCCTCTATATGTAACCATGTCCCAAATATACTTCAAAACAGCTTTTGAATTCTACCACGTATTTATATGTCTTATCAAGCAAGAAGGCCTGTCTGTTTGTGTCTTAAGCCATTAAGAAGCTCGTTATCGCTTAAGGGACCGCTTTTGAGAAGTCGACATCTGACTTAGAAACATTCTAAAGTGAGATCTTTACTCAAGGGAACATGGCTAGAGGAAAAATGCCCCACTCATACAGTCCCTCTTAAATACAAATAGCATCTAAAAGCTTCTCAAAGCTATTAAAACAAAACATTTAAAGACAGCCAGCCTGATCGCTCCTTACCTGTCCTTTACCCTATTCTGTGCACTTTATAAGGATCAAGGGCCCGGTTCCTCATTCCTTTTTTAAGAGAAACCCGCCCACCAAATTACCAGGAAGGTTTTAACCTCTTATCTTTGTCTTCTGAAGCAATCTGTACGGTAGTACTAAATTTTATTAGGATTGCTTTCTTAATAAGAAAACGGTATGAAATGTAAATAAAATTGGTGTTTTAAGAATTTTATGATCAGGTATTTTAAATTTTACTGGTAAACTGTGGAGTATTTGAGTCAAGCGACATTTTACTGTATTAATTTGAACTGTAACTTTTTATATTCTGCAGGAATGTTATACTTTATGGTTTATTTAAACCGAATAAAGTTATTCTTGACTGAGTGCTAATGTCATTGCATTTTGTGCTAACCCTAAATATTGGGCAAAGGCCACAATTGTAAGCAGAACAAAGCATCCTTATTAGCTCTATAATGCTTGCTAGTATTTTATGTCCTTAATTCATAACTTGTTTTAAAGGTCATCTGCCTCACTTAGACCCTTATTTATTATTTCTTCACTAAGATTTACATGCCATGTGTATTATCTCTCATGTGTTTTTCATGCTTAATAAACAGTGTTTTTTTGTTTTGAATTTGCATTCCAGAGAGCTCAGTCCGAGGAAATGGAAAAGCTTCAAAAACATGCAAAGACGTCCAAAGAGAAGGACAATGTCAAGCCGCTGGATAAACCCGAGCAGTAAGAACATCTTATATTATATGTACTCAGTATAAAAGAGAGATGCTTATATCTGATAAGATGTCATTTGTAATTCTTGTATGTGACGGTTTCACACTTCTCTTTTGAAGAATATGAAACTTTTGAAATGGCATAAAATCACATATTTCACAGGGAAAAACACTTTGGATGTTATGTCATGAGGAGGTTGAGCCATTCAATAAGTTACTTCCTGTGTTCTGTATTGGTATTTGTTGTATGAATTCACTGTTGACTATCCCAGCCTTCACAGCTAGTTGCGTCAATTGGATTGTTCACGACATTCAGTGTTTATATGGGTTGCGCTTATAATCCAAACAGGAGAGGTGCAAGAGGAAGGAGTCTATGGGTGACATGTGGGGAATATTCTTCCTTTTTCTTTTTTTTTTAAAAAGAACTTTTTTAAATCGAGAGCGGAAAGCGCTTTTTATGTCCTTTTTGTATGAATTGCAATGATTTTAATTAATTGTGCAAATAAACATATCTATCTATCCATCTTCTTTACAGAAACTAACTTATTTATACCTATGTTGGCCATCATTATACCAAACATGCCATCCATGATGTTAGGCATACAGACAATAAGTCAGAAATGTCCAAAATATGTTAGGGTCACTATTACACTAGAGCAGGCAGTCAACAACCTGTCAGGATGGCTGTTATGCCTGCTCCATGGCCGTTAGTGTCATAATGTCAGAGACGCCCATAATATTCCGGAATCCCACTATATCCCAAGGAGGCCTACAATATACCAGGGCCAGCATTATGAATGGGGAAACCACCAGACAATCTGTGATGGCCAAACATCCCAGACATAACCACCTTTCACCAAAGCCAAGCAAAACAATTCCTTTCCCTACCCTCCCTGAAACGATGAAGTGTGGGGCACATTTACCCTCTCTTTGCTCACTTACTCCAGCATGAGCAGCATTAGCCAGTGATGGCTTAACACCATTATATACAATCGGGCTCTGCAGACTCATCAATGAGACTGCCTAAATTCCAATGAGGCTACAGTAAAGGAAGCAGTCCTCAAACACAGAAAACTGAGAAAATTCCAATTGATTTAAGATTAATAATTGTAAAGGTAGATATGCACAGCAAGATGCTTGAAAGAATTGTGCACTGTGGTCCATATACTGGCACAATAGTGGACACAATTGAGAGTTTGTTGGGAATTCAGGAGTCAGAAATGATTAGTTAGGAAGACCTGGTTTTGACCTTCTATCAACTTCCATATTCGCGTCCTAGTAAATATGTGCTATAACGTTATGTAGTTTGCTCTTATCTTGTATAGCAACTCTAAATAGGACCCTAAATTCTAATTAACTCTTATCACTAGACTCACTAACTCAGCCTGTGAAAGCATGACCCAAAATACATATAACGGTATTCGCTAACAATATTACTGCCCTCTGGTAACACTGCGTAATAGGATAACCAAACAACAGAATAATAAACTTCCTGTCCTTACCAATCACAAACCCACAATTAGAAATGTAAATCTATACATAGCTAAGGTATCTGCATATATATAAAAAATTAATTAACTTTTCTCTAGAATAGAAATTGCATGCAAGTAGCTATGGTATACCAACTCCAATACTATTGCGTGATATACAACTAACTACACCACTTACAACTAACATAATAAATTAAATCTGGGCTCCATTGAGTACCCTACTACACCTCTACCGAGTATTTCAATTCCTGAACAGGGATAGCTAGTGCTCTATAAACCTACAATACTATATTAGTTGTGCATGTTTTATTGTGATCTGGCTTGATAGCGCAGCTGTCGCCAGACAAATATGTGAAAACCACCAGGAGAGGGGCTTTGGCTCCACCCACATGTTGAAAGTCAGGAGTAGATGTTTTGTTTCGGCAAGAAGTTATGTCCTTTCACAAAAAAGTGCTTGTCCTCCTCACACCTATTATCATTTTGTTTATTTATCCAGTTGCCTTAGCTTATATTTTCAGGGTCATGCACATTACATTGTAATGCTATCAAAGTGCCTTAGATAACTAGATAATATATGGTGTTGGTCTCTGGCAGCAGCACAGATAGAGGGAGAGCTGTCATTTAGCTACATAGATATAGCTATGGGCTAGCTTGATGTGCAGGGAAATATTGTGCCTGGTGCTATAGGTCTGGCCTGTTTATTAGGAAAATGTATTATAAAGGCAGTAGGCCTGGCTTATTTACTGTGAAACGCATATGGTAAAGCTAGTACACCTCTGAGTGTGGACTGTTGGGACATTATATTACAGGCCAAAAAAAGGAATTTGGTTACCTGAAATCTCACAGATTATCATTATAGGCAATGATTGTGGTCTTGGTCGCATAGTCTGACAAACCCTGGGAGTAGAATTTCCCTGTGATGATTCTTGTTAGACCCTAGTGAGATGGGCAGTATATTGTTTTGCTAAGTTTAATTTTGTACATATATGTAATTTTATAAAGGTATGTCTGATGGTTGCCAGCTTCTGCGCACATCTGTGGGCCTGGGTTGTATATAGTGTTAATCTACTGGGAAAATTTCACTGGGAAAAGTTATGTCAGAGTTCTAAGTGTCCTCTGTTCATAATGAAAAGTCATGACAAAGCAAGTAGGCCTTAATTACTTATTGTGAAAGTAAGGGTTAAAGGCAAGCAGCTTTTAGGGGTTGAATTATTATTACACTCTGATATCACCAGCAGGCAGGCATTTTATTACATGGAATCTTGCAGATTACTGTAGTTTCGGGTTTAGTGCTGGTGGCCCACAAGAACAAACCATGGGCATAGACAATTTGCACTATAAGAATCCTTTTTAGGATCTATTAGTAGGAATTTTGTGTTGTTTTGACAACTGTATTTTTATGTATTTGTAATTTTATTACCGTATACCTGGTTATTGCCTTGTGGCAAGGTTTATGAACCAACACTGAATTGCCTATTGTGACAAGCCAATGATAATGGTTATAGGCGTGTTTATATCATTCAGTCAGGATTTGTGGAACGAGCTACTCACCCGTGATGGTCTCAAGGCGCTGAGAGGGGGGCAGCAGATCCATTCAGCCGAAGAGCCAGGTCTTGAGAGTCTTTCTGAAGGTGTTCAGGGAGGGGGCGTGCCTGATGTCTGCCGGGAGTTCGTTCCATGTTTTGGCCGCGATGTGGCTGAAAGATCTGCCGCCTGCTCTGGCTCTGTGGATGCCCGGGGTTTCGGCCAGTGCGAGGTTGGAACATCGAAGGTTCCTTTTGGGTACGTGGAAGTTGATTCTGTCGTTGAGGTATTTGGGTCAGGTGTTGTGCAGGCATTTGTAGGCAGGGGTAATGATTTTGAAGGTGACTCGTTTCTCCACGGGGAGCCAGTGGAGACCACATAGCTGTGGGCTGATGTGTTTCTGCCGGGGGGTGTTGAGGACGAGTCTGGCAGCGGTGTTCTGTATCATTTGGAGTTTGTTGATGCCGGCGTAGAGTGCGTTTCCATAGTCCAGTCTGCTGGTGATGAGTGCGTGAGTGACTGTCTATCTTGAGTCAGGGGAGATCCACTTGAAAGTGTTGCGGAGGATTCGGAGGGTGTTGAAGGAGCTGGAGGTGATGGCGTTGACCTGTTGGTTCATAGTGAGTGATGAGTCGAGTATCATGCCAAGGTTTTTGGCGTGGTCTGAGGGGGTCGGTGGGCTTCCGAAGGGGAACGGCCACCAGGTGTTGTCCGATGCCGAAGGGGTGGTTCCAAGGACAAGGAATTCAGTCTTCTAGGTGTTGAGCTTAAGGCAGCTGTTGGTCATCCAGATTGCTACTTCCTGCATCCCTTTCTGGAAGTTGAGTCTGGCGGTGGCGGGGTCTTTGGTGAGGGAGAGGATGCGCTGGGTGTCGTTGGCGAAGGATACAATGTTGAGGCCGTGTTGTCGGACGATGGCTGCGAGGGGGGCCATGTAAACGTTGAAGAGGGTTGGGCTCAGTGACGACCCCTGAAGAACTCCGCATGTGATGATCGTGGGGTCGGAGAGGAAGCGTGGGAGTCCGATTCTTTAGCTTCTTCCGGTGAGGAATGATCGGATCCAGTCTAGGGCTGTTCCTTGTATGCCGGCGACATGTAGTCTGGCGATGAGTGTACGGTGGGAGACGATGTCGAAGGCTGCTGATATGTCGAGTAGGATGAGAGCGTCCTTGGTCCAGGAGGGTGCGGATGTCATCTGTGGCAGTGAGTAGGCTGGTCTCAGTGCTGTGGTTGCTCCGAAATCCGGATTGGGACGGGTCGAGACAGCGTTGTCTTCGATGAATCATGTTAGTTCCTGTTGTCTGTTTTTTCTGCAACTTTGGCTGTGAAGGGGAGGAGCGAGATGGGCCGGTAGTTCTTGAGGTCGGTGGGGTCGGCTGTGGGCTTCTTGAGCAGGGGCCTGACTTCTGCGTGTTTCCAGTTGTCTGGGAAGGTGCCTGTGTCGAAGGAGGTGTTGATGATGTATTGTAGTTTGGGTGCGATGGCAGTGGTAGCTCTGTGGTAGATGTGGGGGGGCAGGGCTCCATGGGGGCTCCTGAGTGGATGCCTTTCATGGTCGAGGTGGTGTCTTTGGCTGTGATTGGAGTCCAGGTGGTGATGGTGGGCTGGCTGGTGTGCACGGGGGCGGGCCGGCAGTGGTGTCTCATGGGTGGTTGACAAAGTTGTCGTAGAGGTTTTTGATCATGAGGTGGAAGAAGGTTCCGAGCTTGTTGCAGAGGTCTTGGGACGGTGTGATGTCTGTGGCATCGCTGTGGGGGTTGGTGAGTTCCCGCATGACGATGAAGAGTTCCTTGAAGTTGGTGGAGTTTGCGAGGATTTTGTTGTGGATGAAAGTCTTTTTGGTAGTTCTGATTTGTTTATGGTAGTTGGTCATGGCGTCCTTGTAGGTGGTGTGGTTTTCGGGTGTCTTGGCATTTTGCCAGTTCTTCTCCCGGCATCTGCAGGTGCGTCTGGCTTCTTGGAGATCGGTGGTGAATGAGGCGGCTTTCCTGGGGCAGTGTTTGTTGTGTAGCAGGGCGAGTTTGTTTGCGCAGTTGGCGATCCAGATGTGGAGTTCTCTGGCTGCAGCGTTGGCGTCAGGTGCCGGGGTGTGGTTGTCTTGGGTGAGGGTGGAGTTTAGTTGCTCGTCAGTGACTTTGCTCCAGTTCCTTCTTGGTGGGCGTGGGGCAGGTTTGGGTGCTTTCGGTTTGTTGATAGTGAACGGTACGCAGTGGTGGTTGATCCATGGGGGTTATGTTGTGTGGCTGAAGTGAACGCTGTTTCCTGCTGCGAAGTTCCAAGTTGCTTAAGTCCGATGTTGGCGGGGTTGTCCTGCAGGGTGGTGGAGTTGGGGTCGCTGGGGTTGTTGAGGTGGAAGTTCAGGTCGCCGGTGAGTATGTAGTTCATTGAGGCTATGGCGTGGGGTGCGGTGAGGTTGGTGATGGTTGTGGTGAAGGGGGCCCAGGGGCCGGGGGGTCTGTAGACAAGGGTTCCGCAGAGCGTGGAGTTGGGGCTGGTCTGGATCTGGAAGTGCAGGTGTTCGGCTGAGGGGAAGATTTCACTGGAGGTGGTGAGGGGGAGGGTGTTATTGTGGGTGATGGCGAGGCCCCCTCCCGGGTGGTTGAGGCAGTCCTTCCTCTGGATCTTGTATCCTTCTGGGATGGCGGTGCTTATGTCGGGGCCAGAGGAGGCCTTGGTCCAGGTCTCCGTGAAGAAGGTGATGTCTGTTGAGAGAGAGTCGAGTAGGTTCCAGATCTCTAGAGCATGTTTGTGCACGGCGTGCACGTTGAGGAGGATGCATCTGAGGGCGTCGCTGGTGTTGGTTTTGGTGGTGCTGGGGGCAGGGTTGGTGGTGAAGGTGAGTTTCTGGCGGCAGTGGAAGCAGGAGAACTGGCCGTGGGTCGTGTTAGGCGTGGCTTTTTGGCAGTCTCTGCATCTTCCAGGGTTGAGTGCGTGGAGGGCGGCAGAGTTGTAGCGGTGGGTTGTCATGGATGCAGGGTCCCTGGCGCTGGTCGTGGTCGGGTCGCGGACTGGGGCAGACAGGCTTGCCTTTGGCACGCCTTCGGTGCTCTGGCAGCGCGGCCGCGCAGCAGGCTCCATTAAGTAGGGGAAGGGGTTATTGGGAGATGGGTGGAGTCTAGGGGGTGGTAAAAACCAGAAGGAACGAAAATACAGAGAAGTAACAGGGAAGAAAAGAAACTACAATGGCAGGCCCTGAAAAAAGAAAAACAAATAAAGAACAGGGAGGCTGAGTTAACAGGGAGAACCAAGGCAATCAGGCAAGCATGTGCAGGGAGCGGGTCGAGAGCGGTCTCGAACCCTGCTCTCCTGTGTTAGCAGCAGCGACGGCTGTGCTGTTTTGCGTGGGGGAGAGCTGTTCCAATGCCAGGAGGTCAAGGGCGTTCCCTTCTTAATAGCCACCACAAAGCAATGCACCAATGTTTTGCGACTGCAAAACACTTGCAAATTACCACCTACTTCAAGTAGGTGTGTAGTATTCTTGCGTTATGATTCATGCTCTATGTTACCTTGCCCAGCTGCTCAGCCTGTGTGTGTGTGTTCTGTATGGAATGTTGGTGAATAGACCTTGAGTGGAATGTTTGGGTGACTGGATGAGTGAGGACAGTTGGTGGATGGGGCTGAGCAGCTGGCAGGCTGCTCCTGGTGGGGCTGCCCTACAGCATTTTATAGACCTGCTGATGAGACTTTATGATACCTGTTTACTTACCTGAATAAACCTACATTGATCTACATCCTACCAGCGTGGAGTTGATTACTACAAGGTGGTTATGCATTCGCAAATGAGAAGGGGCCCCCAGTGGACCCCTTTCCCTTTGCACATGCATCCAATATTATTATTCAAGGGCAGGCAGTGGTCCAGGGACCACTGCCTGCCCTTAAAAAATTAAACAAAAACGTTTTATTTTAATTTTTTTAAATGCATCCCGTTTTTCTTTAAGGAAAACGGTCTGCATAAAAAAAAAAAGCTGCTAGATTTAAAAGCTGTCCCAGACATAGAGGTCTGCTGAGCCCAGCAGGCCACCATCCCTGGGATGGCCTGTCATTCCAATGGGCTCGCAAATTGCGAGTGTCTCATTAATATTCATGAGCCTCGCAATTTGCGAGCCCATTGGGAATCACAAACAGTGTTAAACACACTGTTCTACATGCCAAATAGCACCTGGCAAATTGCGAGTCGCAAATGCGACGCAATTTGCGAAGCACTATTTGGCAGGTTGTGCATCTGGCCCACATTGTAATCCACAGGCCATTGCACACCCTTGTCTGGTGGTGGAGGGTTAACGCTAGCTACGCTAGAGGCATTGTCGCCATTATTAAGTGTATTTTTTTAAACACAGGGTCCCACTGGCCTGCTATCAGTCTATTAGGCAGTGCCCGATGGGATAGTGTGATACATCAGTTTGTAAACAGACAGGGCAGGCTTTAGGGCAATGCGACTAGTGCGGCTACACTGGGTGCTGGCCTGTGGAGGGGGTGCCGACCTCAGCTGTGTTTAGCAGAAACTTATGATTGGAGAGATGAGGGGCACTTATGACCGGTCGTAGTGAGAGAATCCGAGGAGGCGTTCATGTGGTGTGGGGGCGCCAGAAATTATTCTCACACCGGGCACCACCAGCTCTAAAGCCGGCCCTGTGAACAGTTTCTTTAGCAGTTTGTGGGCCGATTTTATTGCCAGGGGGGCCGCTTTTACTGTTCATTTCCCTGATATTACTTTAAACTTTGCCTGCAGCAAACACAAAGGTATGCAGCCCCCCATAACTTGTAAAAAATACCCATACAACGTCTCTTTACAGGCTCAAAAGTGGCCTGATTTGCAAAAGTGGCCTACTTGTTTTAGCTACATGGTTCTCTAATCGGGGCCACTTTTGTTTTGGTGCCCATCCCTCCTTTTTCTCCCAGTCCGACCCCCCTGAAAGAGTGAAGTTTTGGTGTTGAGAACAGAGGCACTTGATAAACCCTCCATGGTAAGATGCCAAAGTGCAAAACATAGCCATTTCCAAAATCTCAAAATCAGGGCAGAGATTGTTGTTTGAAGATACAAAGCTACTCTTAGTGAGGAAACATCCACACAAAACTCTTCTTGCTGGAATCAATGGTAAAACACGCATGACAAGATTAATTAAAAGTCGGCGACTCAAGTTTTACGCGCAAAGTGAACATGTTTTCATCCCTGACAGTAGCAGGAAAACCAATCACGCCTGTGCGGTGCCATGTCTGCCTGTGCCCTAGACTGAGGCAAGCACTGAAGTCTCAGTAGCCTATGAGGAGCTCAGGAGGGAGGCCTGGAATTGGTAGAAAGTACAGGTGCAGGTGGGGTGGCTGGCAGAGAAGAGGGTGGTTTATCTATGAATTGATTGGGGGTCATTGAAACGGAAGCAGACCTCAGCTTGTTTTTGCCTCTGATCAGTCATGGATTATACGCACCGTGCTGGAGTTGCCAATTGAATGTTTGCATGAGAAGCTTGTGGTGATGGGCAACAGAAATCAAGTATGATGGCTGACGAGGAGGAAACCGTGTATGCTGAGCCCAGGCCACCAAAGTCCTGATTGCATGAAACCTTGTCATGTATTTCTTCACTGAGCTCAACTATGAGCAAATGCAGAATGGACGCAGCCTTGTGTAGCTGGACTGGCATAATATGCGAACACTGAAAGACGAGGCATGTTAGTTTGGGAAGGAAAGGTGTAGTGTTCATATTTAGAGCGTGAAGGTGGGCGGTCCAAGGGGCTGACAGTTATGCATGAAGCATGAAAAGCAGGCGTGGTGCAGAGGGATGCTATGAGATGCCCAACTCTGAGTACCGAGGTACTGCTGCTGCTAACAGTGCTGCTGGCAAGTTGGTGAACAGGTCTGAGAAAGATTCCCAAGCTCTCCCTAAGCATCAGGTTGGAGTGGTGCTGATGGGGTGGAATCGCATCCCGCTCATGCATGGACCCTATAAAGAAGACCAGAGTCACAATTGCAGTGAAGTGACGGACAACGTTTCAGAGGTCACTCTGGCACTGAGCAGCATAATTGCTTCTACAAGCGGGTCTCCTACTTGTGCTGGGTCTACACAACAATCTACCTACTGCTTGAGCTGTGGCCGGTGTAGTGTCTGCAAAATGAGCCAGTGTCTCTTGTAGTGCATGCCTTTTCCATAGACGGTATGAAATGGAATGAAATGAAATCAGCAAAATATGGTCACTCACACTGCAGATCCAAATGCAAGGCAGGACTGGGAACCGAAACCGGCTCTGGCAAACAGCTGGGGCGTCCTGGGGAGGGGAGGGGAAGTTTGCTAGCGAACCAATTCCGTCTCACTGCTGGTTTTTGTTACAGTGGGCAGATATTGCAGTTATGCTGCAAAACCGCCCCCTCTAACAAACACGGTCCCCCAGGGGTCCAAAACCGGCCCCCACCCTGGCGACACACCAGGGTAATGCCTGGTGCCCGCTACAGCCAGTCCAAATGTGAACGGCACCAGAAACAAAGCTAGTGACTGAAGAGGGATGACCCATTCCCTCACTCTATGTATTTTGTTTATTGGTGGATCAGGAATGTGAATAACATTTCAACAAAGCAATGACTAAAAGGGGCGGACTCAAAGCTGCTTTAATATGTAGGTAATAAAAATATGTAGGTATTATTATTATGTAGTCATTTTGTTGATTATAAGAGGCTGGCAGACAAGGAAAGGTTTATGTAGGCCAGAGCTAAAAATGCACCTGTGGCAGGGATGCATTTAAAAATTCACTGAAGTAGAATCATATAAAGAAGGGATTAAGAAATAAATTAAAATCAGCAAAATGATTTCTGTAAAAAATAAAACACAACATTCAGTAGAACGCAAACAAATGTTTCTGTATGCAATTGATGTGAGAAGCATACAACTGGAAAAGTGGGATAAGGGGTTAGATGCCTGATGTACTATTCCCATTCACAAGCCAGGGATGTGCAAGTTGCACGCCGACTGGTTTGCGAATGGAAATGCAGTTTGTGATGCGACCGGTGTACTAATAAATCACATACAAAATGTACATTTGCAAGGGATGACAAGTTGACCTGCCTAATGAATATCAATTAGGGAGGTCGCAGTTTGTAACCCCCTGTGATTGGCTGCACATGGGATAGGTCTGGAATGGACAGTAGACTGTAGGCCCTGTGTTTGCATTCCCAAATGTGAAACATTTTGCTGTAAATCAACCTATATCCATTAAAAGGACCAGCGCTGCTTTCAAGAAAAAGATTCCTGTTTGGGAAGACCGTGGGGCGAGCAGGTGTTGGTCCCCTTGTGGTAAATAAAATCTTCTTTACCGGACTGAATTTCATACGGAATCTTAAAATAAAGTAAAATAGCTCAAAATAACAAGAGGCAGAATCCGTGGTATAAGAGGTTTTCTAAATGGGCTTTATTCCACTCAAAATGGCCGACTCGAGTCGCGGCCTTCAGGTTCCGTCACCACGAGGGTTCAGGAAGTGAAGTACAATACTTTATTGACAGACATGCATTTTTATAATAAGTACATTACAATGAAACGAATGTAGAAGGCGTAACATTTGATAAGAAAAGTGACATAACAGGTACGTAATCGAAACTAGGCGTAATAAGGAATAAAAGAAACATGATTGGTTAGGATTATCAGACATAGGTGGATCTATAAGATAATACTTGGCATAGATGCGCGCGCAGCAGCATGACGTGTGAGTGACGTGCAACTAGGGGGTGAAGGGACTTGACATTTAGCTCTACATGTGGAGACGAGAAGTCTGGGGGGTCAAGTCAACCTAATCCCAAATCATATCTAACATCCTATGTTTAAAGAACTATGTTATCCACAAGGAAGGACTCTTCGGACAGAATCTAGTCTATACTGACTGTGTGCGTGCACAAACGCCTAAGTGTCTATATGAGATGCGAGAGGCAGAAAACTTTCCATGGCAGCAGGGCTATGAATCACTTGCAGGAGGACGGAAAGGCTGAGTCCTTTGCTTGTGAGCTAAAGGAAATGTTTACCTAAATCACTAGACAGGAATGCATCGGCTGAAGAGCAAGATAGATAATTCGAAGGTGAAATACAGCTTCTTGGCAGGCAGGCGAAAACTGGCCGAGGCAGGCACCGTTAGCTGCACAGAGAGTAGGACAAAGTTCATGGATACAGATGCGAGCTCAAGCTGAAGCTGTCAGAGACAGAGAGCAGGGAAAGGCTTTGAGGACAGAATCGGGCCTACTTGCCTGAACTGTAAAAATGGAGTAACTTAGCCATATAAAGTCGGTGGCCTTTCATACTTAGGAATCGAATATCCAGCCCATTGATGGCGGATCTGACAGAGAACATGTCGACGGTAGACACACATATATTTGCGTTCTTAGAAACTGGAACTGGAGGGAACATACATGTATTTGTAACATGCATATAGAACCGTTGGGGTCCAAGATAGGGGACATAACTGATCAGGAAAATCCACATTTCCACATTCCCTCCTTGTCCCCTACTTGCCCTTTAAGAGATATCAATCTTCATCATTCCATCGATTTGCTCATGGAGCATCATTTCTTCTTCCTTCTTCTTCCGGTGTTTTGAACGAGAACTGTGATATGGAATGCATGATGTGGCACACAGACCACAAATCGCTGGTCCACATTGCAGGCATAAACAACAACTGAAAAGCATAAGAAGGCCAATACCTAGGAAGGATAGAACTCTCCATCCCCAGGCTGATATCACACTCCAAAACCACCCGGACCACGTCCAAGTGTCTGGATTCTCGTGTATCTGGCTCACAATCTTATGAAGGCGTGTTATAGCTTTATATACAGATGGCGAATTTTCTGGTATAAATATGCAGCAGCTGGATCCGATGACCCTGCAAGCTCCGCCCCTATCGGCCAGGATGACGTCAAGGACAAGACGATTCTGGAGAACAACAATTCTCATCACTGATTGTTCTTCTGTCAGATTGCCTAGGGCGGCTATAGTCTCGTTTACTACAGCTTCAAGAGTCTTGGTTAGTCTGCGTATCAGCTTACTATTTGATATTGTACCTATATAGGGAAAGATACCTTTATTGAAATCTACATACTTGTCCCATGCCGTCTCAGTATAATCGACAACTGGGAGATCTCTTCGCTCTCTATTGTGTACTAAATGAACATTTCGATAATAATCAGGGGGAGCTAGAAAAACAGGTGGCAAAAGGAATGCTATGTAACAGGTACCATCCCAATCTAGAGGCAGACGCATATATGCAGTCTGACCACATATAAAGTAAGAATGGCGAGAAGCTCTAAATGAAGATTTACCTTGATCACTATATTCTACTGTAGTAACGCATTGGCTATGGCCCATGTGTATGGAACCAACTTTTCTTACACATAATTCACCCTTAACTGGAAATACTGACATAGTGGGCAGAATTAGTTCAACTTCGGTTTTGACATTCAAAATCATAAGATTAGGCGTAAAATTACCTAATTTATACACTTCATTTTCTAAATCAGTTCCTGTTCTACTGGGGTGACCCTCCTTATTAGGGTGACAGACTTTGAATAAAACTAGATTCAGATTTCCCCATATCCAATGTTGTTGATAAACTGCTGTGTCTGGGTCTATGGAATTTAATAAACTAAACCATGCTCCACAGGAGCCATTGTGTGTGAACGGATGTGGAAAGAAAGGCAGAACTCCTTTGTTATTCTGATAGGGAGGGAGTCGGCCACACACCCAACAATTGGTGGCATTACTAGTCTGATGGGAATGATGTAACATACTAATGAAGGTGTTGTTGCGCAGCGCAAGTCTATAGGACAACTCATGTGGGGGTAATTCACTAAAAGAATGTTCATCAGTTATATTGAAAGCACGTTTAGAAACAGGATAATACATATGCAACAATATGCTTGCAGTAACTATTAAAAAACTCAAGGAAAACAAAATTAATAAAGTCACAATACAGTGGCTACGCAGTAATTTACAATAAGCATGTCGTTTTATTATGATTCTGGACTCTACATCATTCAGACCTAAGGGATACATGTCGGGACAGATTCAACCGCTTCACCTTGGAGAGGACTTAAACAATCAAATCGTCCGACAGTTTGGATCTGGACCTGAGTTTCTGCTTATAGAGTTCGGTGCTACTGGCCTCAGCCAAAGGTAGCTTTGAGTCAATGGGGGAAGACACACGAGGAGTACTGTTTGTGTCAGGAGGAAGTCCATGAAATTTCTTTATATGGCTGGAATGCACCCAGCCTTTTCTCCCTTCGGTCTTCACAGCTGTTCTGGTTGTCAGCAGGACCAACTCAGGAAGCCTCCACCTTGGCTCCAGTTGGGTTTTCCGATCAAAATTCCTGACGTGAACATAATCGCCGGGAATTACATCATGAGGTTTCACCTCGGTGTTGTCGGGAAAAGCTGCGACTACCTGTGAACGACAAGATTGTAGTGCAGACATCAAGGAAGCCAGGTAATCTGTCAGCATATTACAGTCAACATCAGTTATTTTACGGGGTATAGGCGTCCCCCACATATTCGGTGGTCTACCAAAGATCACCTCATAAGGTGATAGCCCTGTTCGAGAGTGTGCTACCATCCTCATGTAAAATAGCGCAACTGGTAAAGCTACTATCCAGTCCACACCTTTTTCCTGACATATTTTAGACAGTCTGATTTTTAAAAGTTGATTATGTCGTTCCACGAGACCTGCTGCCTCGGGGTGTCGGACACAGTGGAATTTCCACTGATATCCCAACAAAAGCGAGACATGTTTCATTAATTCGGATGAGAAAGGCTGGCCGTTATCTGAATATACAACACGTGGTAAACCGTACCGTGGGAAGAATTCTCGAACTAGCTGCTTGGCAGTAGTCGGGGCAGTGTAATCTGATACGGGATACGCCTCTGTCCAACGGGAGAGAGCGCAGACAACTACGAGAACATATTTGAATCCTCGACAACGTTCCATCTGAATATAATCCATCTGGAGGACTTCAAAAGGATGGTCAGGAGGCTGAAATCCACCCTGCTCTACGGGAACACTCTTTCCTGGATTAAACTGACAACATATCATACAGGTACGAACTTTTTGTTTAGCTGCTGCTCGTAAATGTTTGTTGAACCAAATATGCTGAATGCTGTCTAGCATAGCCTTCTCTCCTAAATGTGCTGGACTGTGAACTGTAGCTATAATGGCTTGAACCATGGAATCAGGGAGAAACCATACAGATTTCTCCTTCGTCATCCATCCTTGATCTGTCTGGATCCCTCCTAGTTCAGTCCACTTCTTTATTTCTTCTGCTGTGGCATGTGTCTGTATGTCAATTACGTCAAGTGCGGGATCCTTAATTGTCATACACTGTGTTGGTGTCTGAACTATTGGCTTTGTCATGTCTAATGTGCGATTCTGAGCAGTCTGTTTAGCTGTTCTGTCAGCTAAATCATTGCCTTGAGAAATGGTATCAGTAACCTTCGTGTGTGCTTTACATTTCATAATCGATATAGCAGTGGGTAGATGTATTGCGTCTAACAAAGCATGAATGAGGGGTCCGTGCTGAATGTGGGCACCATGGGAGGTTAAATAACCTCTCTCTCGCCACAGCACGCCGAAGTCGTGTACAACTCCGAATGCATAACGTGAGTCAGTGTATACATTAACTTTCTTATTTGTGGCTTGAATACAGGCTTGTGTTAGAGCAATAAGTTCTGCTGCTTGGGCTGACAAAGTATCTATACAATTTGTCTCAATAACTTCAGTGTCTGTTGTGACTGCATACGCGGTCACTAAATCTCCTGTATTTGTTCTCATGCACGATCCGTCTACATACAACGTCAGGTCTGGATCTAACAATGGAACGTCTGTCAAGTCTTGTCTAGGTTTCGTCTTTATTTCAATGATTTCAACACAATCATGAGCTAGTGGGTCTGTTCCAATTACAGGTAATAGTGTAGCAGGATTCAATGTATTACACCGTCGGATCTCTATGTGTGGTTGAAACAATGTCAGTTCATAACCGGTAAGTCTTGCTATGGTCAAGTGTTGTGTTTGTGTTCGGTTCACAAGAACCTCTACTGCATGTGGTACTTGTACTGTCAATGGGTGTCCTAATACTATGGCATTGCTTTGTCTGATTGCTAAAGCTGTCGCTGCCACTGATTTCAGGCATGCAGGCAAAGCCTGAGCTACGGGATCTAATGTACTGGAAAAATAAGCACATGGCTTGCGTGATCCTGCTTGATCCTGAGTGAGTACTGACAAGGCAGTACCTTCGCGTTCTGTAACAAAGAGTGTAAAATGTTTGCTATAACATGGTGTTGCTAAAACAGGTGCTTGACATAAAGCTTCCTTTAGGCTTTCAAAAGCTTGTGTATGTTCCTGAGTCCAAGGGAGAACAGTCGATGTGGCTGCCTCCTGTGTGGTTAACTGAATGAGTGGTTTTGCTAGAAATGCGTACTGAGGGATCCACTGCCTACAATATGAAGTGAGGCCTATGAAAGCCCGCACCTCCTTTTGTGTCTGGGGTATTGACATGTTAGCAATTAACTGGATGCGATCTGGTGTAAGCTGCCTTCCCTCCTTGGACAGCGAGTGACCAAGATAAATAACTCGCTGGACACAGAATTGCAGCTTAGAAGGAGACACCTTGTGCCCCTTGTCGGCTAGGAAATGTAAAACTGTCAGAGAAGCTTTTTCACATTCTGGCTCGCTTCTCGCTGTGATCAGCAGATCATCGACATATTGAAGCAGTGCAGTATTGACTGGCATGTGGATACTGTCAAGTTCTCGTTTCAGTGCTTGGCTGTAGATGCTGGGGCTTTCTGTGAATCCTTGGGGAGCGCGTGAGAATTTAAAGCTGCGCCCATTTAAACTGAATCCGAACAAGTATTGGCTTTCCGGATCTATTGGGACGCTGAAAAAGGCATTCTTGAGATCGATTACAGTAAAGAATGTTGCTTCGGAATCAATTGCTGTCAACAATGATGATATATCAGGGACCACAGGGAATTGTGGTACAATGCACTTGTTTAGTTCACGCAAATCAATAACCAATCGGTACACTGGTGGGGCAGTAGGATCAGTTCGTTTAAGAATCGGAATTATCGGTGAATTACATACATTGGAGTCTGTTTCTACAACTACTCCCTGGGCAATCAGCTCATCAATGATTTTCAGCAAAGCCACTACAGCATCATGCGGTAACTTGTATTGTCGCATTCGTGGTAGTACCACTCCTGCTTTCAGTGTGACTCGATAGGGTGTAATGTTCATGCAGCCAACATCCGTAGGGCCTTGTGCCCATAGATGTACTGGTAAAGTCTGTAGTCGGGGATCCATGTCTCTAGACACATAGTGACCTTTAAAATCACGTAAAAACAACCTTACTCCTTCCGGAGAACAACATATTATGGCTCCTAGTGCTTTCAGAGTTTTAATTCCTAACAGATTTTCTGGGCATGATTTAGTAAGCAATAAATCTGTAGTTCGTGTCAAAGGTCCTATCGTAAGTGGTAGAGGCTGTGATACTTCATTAACAATAGGTTTTCCTGAAAAACCAAGGGAAACATTTTGAGAGCCTGAGAGGGGTGCCCCTGGAACTTCACTACGTTTTATGGTTGTTCGACTTGCCCCTGTATCGAGTAAGAATTTTCTATCTTGACCTAATAATTCACTATGTACATAAGGTCCTTCTTGATCTACAGGAATCTCGATAAGCGGTAAGTCAACTTCCCTCTCTAGGCTGGTTCATGCGTAACGCTGATACTCAGGGTATTCATACTGTGCAGTCTGATACATTTGTCGTGTTGTGGTTTGTGTGGCAGTAGCAGGCAACGGTGGTGCAGCTGGCACAAACTGTATGGGTTGCTGTGAGGCTGGCATGGACTGTTGTTGAACTGGCATGGACTGTCCATGCTGCATAGCTCCTTGTTCATTCTGATCTTGTCTAACTAATCGTGGTCTCTCCTTTGCAATACCTGTAGCTATATTACGTTTCAGGACTGGACAATCGTGTACATAATGGCCCAGTTGTTTACAGTAATTGCAGGTTCCCTTTACAGGAACTGCAGAATCACCAGAATGTGTCACACCCTTTTTGTGACCATCTGCTGGTACTGTCTGAGAAACTAGCATTTTCATTTTTGTATCCTTCATGCGTCTATGCTCGTGTTCTTGTTCATCCCTAATTCTATTGTGATGATACTGTAACATTTGTAGCATTTGCGACGGAGTGTTACTTTGCCAGGTACTCTCGAATTTCAATATTCTATTCTTTACTGGAGGCAATGCATTTTCCACTAATTTTGTCACAAATAAATGTGGATATGAGTCACTACTTGCTTTTATACCACTATTTATACCAAAACATTTTTCAAATCGAGCATAATAATCGCTTGTGTCTTCATCTTGCTTTTGTTTGCAGGCTGTGATTGCACCCCAATCTTCCTTTTTTGTAGTTAATAAACGTGGCAGTACCTGTACTAGTAAACCTGGTAACAGTTTAACTTTATCCCCGAGCCCTGAACCTGCAGTTCGGCCCCTTTCTTCCTCTGCTAATGCTGTCCAGTCTATCTTTTGGTCACCCACTTCCCACTCTTTTTCTTTCAGTTTTTCATAAATGCCAGCAGGCAAAAGCACCTTTAATATCGTCATAATATCAGGAAAGGTGTACTCTCCCATCAGTAACATGTCTTTAATTTCTCGGTGGAAACCCGCTGGGTCTTTGTCATGACTAGGTACTACTTTTTTCATTTCTAATAATTCCATTTTTGATATGGGTGTGTAAACAAATACACGGTGAAACTCATTGTCTTCGCCTTTTATTGGGTGCACTTCTCGTAGGGGATTTTGTCTATCCATATAGTACGGCGCTCTTTCTCTGCGGGGCAGCGAGAGAGAATCCGGACTTACAAAAAGGACATACTGCTTACGTGACACTAATATCTCTTTAATTAGCTTGTTACTAGAACCTCTCCATCTGTTCGTGAGTAGTTCCGTTAATATATCAGGTAAAGGACCAGGGTCAGCATGTTGGCTCTTATATAATATGAGGAGTTGCTGAATCATATAGATTCCAGCTAAACGTTGTTCATCTGTACTGAGATTAAAAAAACGTGTGTGCTACGGTCTCATCACCGTATTTTTCAGGACTGTCAATCCAGTGAACGGCTGATCTGGCTAATTCTTGCTCATCCATGGAATCGAGGAGGTGGTAACCCCTTCGTTCTCGTAGTATTTTATCTGCGGCTTGAAACGAATGTTCAGGAGACTTCAGATTTATTATAGGCGTCGGATACGTTCTGCTATTATTTGGGCATACTGAGTGTATGGGATCAGAAAAACATCTAGCATTATCACAGGATCCTCCTCTGCCTACATAGGCTATGGTCTCTGACTGTCTTGCGGAATTCCCTGATTCGGACACTTCATCTTGCTCAAACTCGTCTGTTCCCAATCTTTCTTCATGAATACGCTCTATTTCTTTACGGATTTTTCGGCACATGGCTATTATACAATTTTGCTTATCGTGTCTCCCTTCTGATATATTCTGACTCCATCTTGTAAGAATAAGCATTGCATTCGGCTCTACCCCCGGGCGGTCTTGATTTCTGATCACACAGTTTATGAGGAAACGCAACAGTTCCCCCTGTATTTCTACTTTCTGGAATTCCATAGCTCTGTTAATACATCCTGGATCTCGTCCTGTTTGAACAAAATGATATATGTTATCTAGATGCGTAGTCATTCCTGGTAACCTTGCTAAATACTCTGCGGCTCGCCTGATACGTAATGATGCCAGGACCATTTCGTCCTCTTTACCAACCACCGGGTCATATCTACAATTTACAAGGAGTTCCTTAAGCGTACGTTCACTTACGAATTTAGGTGTACGTGAATGTGCTGACTCTTGAAAGACAAGTTTATTTATTCTAGGTGGTGTAAAGGTAATGCTAGCACCTCCCGTGGCCCCATCTGGGGCGTCGGGTGTGAATGGGTTCGTTGAACGTGACACAGCAACTATGGGTGTCGATACCTCTGTAGAGTCGACTGCGGAGACAGATGCGGAAACAGATGTGCTTGCCGAAGCTTGTGTCGGGACTTGCTGTTGCACGGGGACAGATACCTGATCCTGACGTTGAACCCCTACACCAGACGGTCTATGTGGTGCGGCGTTAGCATACTCGGGAGCTGCGTCGTCTAGATATGAGGAAAGAAAAACATCTTCTGCGGTTCTGGGATGCCCCTTTGGATGTACCTTAATTGGAAATAATGGGGGTGGCAAGTCTTTTGGCATCTCTGGAGCAGCCTTAGGTAGTCCTTCGGCTAGAAGGGGATACATACCATTCATAAGAGCATTTCTTTGTCTATTTACTTGTTCTGATTTCACTCGGATACCTTCCTTAATTAATAGATTTTCTTGAACTTTATTTGAACTTTCTTTACTCCTCTCTTCTTGTCTACGTGCTTTTTCTGTTCGTCTATGAGATTCTTTACGCCATAACTCAACAGCGTCTTTCTGTGATTGTCTGACCTTTCTTTTCCATAACTCTTCCTCCACTTTCATGATGCATTCTGCATCCCAGGTTCCCGCTACGGGCCACCTTTGACTTTCCGGCAATCCCTTGGTATAATCTACCCATAGATCAAGAAACAATATGGCATCTAAGCCATGCTTATGGTACATAAAATGCCCTGGAGTGTCCCTAGGAGGAATAGGAACTGCTTCTTCAAGCACCCCTTTTCTGGTAGTAATCTGTCTTAACTTCGAGAAGAGCGGCATATTGACAACTGATCTGATACTTACTCTTGAACTTACTTAATACGAAAAAACCCCAATAATGAACAGTGTACAATGAACAATCATTCATACCACAATATGCAAGACATTTCTGAAAACATTAAACATTAAACATTTAACAATGACCGACAATGATGACAGTCTGCCTAACTAATCACCACGCTGAATTCTTGACAATAACTGCACACTTCGGAATACTTGATATACTGCTAAACAGTACATATACACTGCTAAACAGTGCAGACCGGATTTGTGTACCCAAATCCGTCTTGACCGGCACAACCTATGTGCGCGTCAACACGCCTCCCCGGCGATGGTACTCACCGAGTAGCTCCTTGAAACGGAAGGCCTCAGAGAATGGACAGGACTCGATGACTGCGGACAGCGGACCCTCTGGACATCGGGATTTCGAAATATCTGGTGGGCCTCTGTATACCTCGGATCTTGCTCTCTCAGCTAGGCTCTGGTCGGGATACTTCGCACTTCTCACCGCCTCGTCTGGGTTGATCGCAGCCTCAGTCGCCCCCGCTTGACCGGAGGGAGCTTACAGGAAATCCTGCTGGTACGCGTTTATGGTCCGTCCAGCTGTGGCAGGAGACCGGGCCTGCAACGCACCGCCGGCGCGTGAGATGAGAAAGTGTCCCTATTCGGGCGCCATTATGTGGTAAATAAAATCTTCTTTACCGGACTGAATTTCATACGGAATCTTAAAATAAAGTAAAATAGCTCAAAATAACAAGAGGCAGAATCCGTGGTATAAGAGGTTTTCTAAATGGGCTTTATTCCACTCAAAATGGCCGACTCGAGTCGCGGCCTTCAGGTTCCGTCACCACGAGGGTTCAGGAAGTGAAGTACAATACTTTATTGACAGACATGCATTTTTATAATAAGTACATTACAATGAAACGAATGTAGAAGGCGTAACATTTGATAAGAAAAGTGACATAACAGGTACGTAATCGAAACTAGGCGTAATAAGGAATAAAAGAAACATGATTGGTTAGGATTATCAGACATAGGTGGATCTATAAGATAATACTTGGCATAGATGCGCGCGCAGCAGCATGACGTGTGAGTGACGTGCAACTAGGGGGTGAAGGGACTTGACATTTAGCTCTACATGTGGAGACGAGAAGTCTGGGGGGTCAAGTCAACCTAATCCCAAATCATATCTAACATCCTATGTTTAAAGAACTATGTTATCCACAAGGAAGGACTCTTCGGACAGAATCTAGTCTATACTGACTGTGTGCGTGCACAAACGCCTAAGTGTCTATATGAGATGCGAGAGGCAGAAAACTTTCCATGGCAGCAGGGCTATGAATCACTTGCAGGAGGACGGAAAGGCTGAGTCCTTTGCTTGTGAGCTAAAGGAAATGTTTACCTAAATCACTAGACAGGAATGCATCGGCTGAAGAGCAAGATAGATAATTCGAAGGTGAAATACAGCTTCTTGGCAGGCAGGCGAAAACTGGCCGAGGCAGGCACCGTTAGCTGCACAGAGAGTAGGACAAAGTTCATGGATACAGATGCGAGCTCAAGCTGAAGCTGTCAGAGACAGAGAGCAGGGAAAGGCTTTGAGGACAGAATCGGGCCTACTTGCCTGAACTGTAAAAATGGAGTAACTTAGCCATATAAAGTCGGTGGCCTTTCATACTTAGGAATCGAATATCCAGCCCATTGATGGCGGATCTGACAGAGAACATGTCGACGGTAGACACACATATATTTGCGTTCTTAGAAACTGGAACTGGAGGGAACATACATGTATTTGTAACATGCATATAGAACCGTTGGGGTCCAAGATAGGGGACATAACTGATCAGGAAAATCCACATTTCCACACCCTACTTGGTCCTTCCAAGGATACCATCATGAATCTCCTAGGGACATCTTCCCATTTGGGGATCAGATACCACCCCTTTGTTTGTGTCGGTATCTAATCAGTGGTATGAAAACTGCATTTGAGGTTACAAACCATTGATACATACAAGAGGTGTGGCGCCGCGGGCAGGGCGACTGACTCTGGATCGGGGGATCACGGTTCGATCGCCGGCAGCAGATTAGCCCAGCACCATGTGACTCTGGGCATTAGCTTGCTCAATCTTCCCGACGGCCCCCAGCGCCTAGAGACCCTTACGGGTGATTGTTCACGCTTTACAAATGTGGATTATTATTAATCACAGATAATACAGGCATGCCCCTTTTACGTTCCCTCTAATTTGTAAAATAGACAGGTCACAATTCACCTTTTCTGATTCGCAAAGACTCTTCCGATAGGTAGAAGGGCTTTTGTGAATAGTAAAAAGGTACTTTGTGTTCGCAAACCCTGTAATTTGGCTTTAGTAAATAGTAAAAATGTACTTTGTGGTTGCAAACCCTGTAATTTTGTGAATCACAGGCTTTGAGACTGCAAAATAGGCTTTGAGACTGCAAAATACCTTTGTACATCAGCCCCTTAATACCATGCCTTAGTTTTTTTTTTTAAAGAACTTGAACTTACATCTGGCATGTTGCATCAAATTTGTAGTACCTTTTGTGAACCACATAGAAATATTAAACTGGGCATACAGCACTTGCCATTTTATATATTTAAAATGTCTTAGCTGAACGCAAAACAGATGCTACAATTAGCTAACAATGTTTCCATGTTATGCCTCATAATGACGAAATGGTCAGTCGCCGCTGCTCATAATCATGTCTGCGAGTAGTTGCACGTCATAGAGTTCAAAAGTGGATACTTAAGGCACTCAGAAGGCTTTGTAGATCACGTAGTGGGTAGACACATGTTTTTTTATTAAATAGTGTTTTGCTCATTGAGGTTTACTGTAGGGACTCCCTCTGACACACCACAGAGCTTTGCTATTGTTAAGATACTGCTAGTTTACAAGGGAGACATAAATCACTTTAATGGTAAGGCAAAATAAGCATGCAGGGAAGGATAGGGCTTTGTGACAAAGGGTGTGGAGAATATTAGAAGAGCAATTGAACAGACCTGGCAAGAAAAACTGGGCCTTGTGAATTGTAGGTCAAATGAAGGAGAAAATGTTTATCGATTTATCATCCTGTGATATTACAAAGTGATGAATCTGTTAGTTGGGGTACTATAAGTTTTCATTTTAATGCAATCCTTCTACTATTTTATGGAAGCTAATAGACAGAATGGCGCCTATAGTGCTTGCACAAGGAAGTGGCAAGTACATTGTCCACGGCTAAGTTTACTGCTTACTGCATTAAAACAAAAAGTGAATAAAAAATGTTATATACAACTTAGCACATAGGCAGATAATGTGTTTCCCTGTCAAGCTCTAAACATTCAGGAAAGTGTATTCCTACCACTTGAGAAATTGCCATACAGTACATGTTGCGGAATTTCAATGATCCATTTGAAAATATCTTTGTGCGTGCATGGGTTCTGTAACCCATGCAGTATATTTCCAAGAGCATGACTTCTATAATGTGTGGTGTTTTTGTAGGGATAAATGAGCAGACCCAATTTTCTAAAGGTGTGATTTCAGTAAGACATCTGCTATTATTTTTTTAGGTATTTGCACATTTTTATGCATGAGTAGATAAAGATGTTTTTCTAGGTATTAGTACAGTAATATGCTTACGTTTTGTTAGGTAGGAGTACAATATATTTATTTTCTCTACTTATGAGTTCATAGGTATTCGTACAGTAACACTATTTTGCTATAGATAATGTTCCGCCAACACTTCTGCTATTACTCTTATAGTTTGTATTTTGTGCAATAAAACATTTATTCCCTTGGTATGAATATAATAACACTATATTTCTACAGATATGAGAACAATAACGTCTCCTTTTTGTGAGAGTGTATACTTATTTTGTGGTTGGTGAAAATACCCAACAGTCATTTAGAGAATAACATACATATTGTCAGAGAAAAAGAATGTGGAATGTTATGGTAATATTTAAAATAATTCCTGAAATAACTATGTCTTTGTACCCACTAGGTTCCTGTATGAACTTTCCCTTATTCCAAACTTCTCCGAACGTGTCTTCTGTATCCTTTTCCGGGCAACATTTTCTGAAAATATTCCCTCTATCAATCGCAAACTTGAATTGATCAAAAAAGTGTGTGAGGTAAGGCTTATGCACTTTAGCAGTTTTTACATACTTTTGTACCTATGTTAATGCTGTACAGGCGAAATATATCATCCTTTGTTGCATGTCCCGGTGTACGCCTTTTTGAAGAAGCCCTTCTGAAGGGAGTCAAAGCAGATATAATGAAGAATAATCACAAATATCCTATATGAATAATATTACACTTCAAATCTGCTAATATTTTACGTTTGGAAGACTGTGAGAAGTAGTAACTGGTTACTTTTGTGGTCCATTAACATACGCTTTTTTCAACAAGGATGCTTATGAGTTTTAAATATCAAACCATAATGGTCAGAGCGGGACTAGGAGCCAGAGGCAGCACTGGTAAAAATGGTCGAGACAGCTCTAGCCATCTAACCCTCCCTTCAGCTATTGCTCCCTTCCTCGTTCCCTTCCTTTCTTTTTTTCTCCCCCCTTCCTCTGTCTTTCTCTCACCACCTCTGTGCCTGCTATAATAAACTTCAGGGAACTGGAGAGTCTTTTTGAGGGCCCAGCGGCAGCCCTACGCTCTCAATATAAGGCCCCCATTAGTTCCAGTCCGCCTGTGAAACGCTCAATGTGTTAAATTTCCACCAAAGTGATAGTGGTAACCATGACA
The DNA here is from genome assembly GCF_964204655.1 of Triturus cristatus. Taxonomy (NCBI): domain Eukaryota; kingdom Metazoa; phylum Chordata; class Amphibia; order Caudata; family Salamandridae; genus Triturus; species Triturus cristatus. Next base: position 1,254,953,074 of record NC_140589.1, on the reverse strand, counting down.
GGAGAGCAGAGTGACTGTTTCGTGATACGTTTGGTTACATCAACTTGCATTCCAAAAACACACTTTCTGTTTATGTATGGAATGATGCTTTCACACGCATTTGAAAGGTTGTGTTGAGCTGCAAACTTATTACTACATTCTTTTTTTTCAGATAACCTACATTAAGTGATGACCAAACAGCCTGTAGGAACTTCCAGGCTAGCATAAAGTGGATACTGTTTGTAACGGCTGTTGGTTTCGGATGTAATCATGTGGCCACGCCAGATGCCCCAAACCCCTCCCTTACTGTATGAGATAGAACTCGAGCCTTCTGTTTTCTGAGTAAGGACGTTTATTTGAACCCCTTTCCATTCTTTTAAACTCCCAATACCCCTTGGGAGATGCTTTTGCAGCCAATGGGTATGATTATACAGTCCCTAATGCAGTCTATACTGCAAGCAGGGAGTGCAAGGAATGTCTTGAACCCAAAACAAGCAAACAAAAGAAAACAGAGAAATAGCAGAGAGAAGCGTTTGTCGTCCTTGTACACCGCCGTCTCTGGTTTCTGCTTCGGTGTTGGGGCTTGTCTCATCAGGACGGAACATGAAAGAAACAAAAGATAGGGTCAGGCTGCTGTCTTAAAGGTATCCATTGCGGAATAGTGCTCCTTTCACCAGTGCCCTATCACCGTGCGGTGTGTAAGTGCAGGTGATATCGGTGGGTCAGGGTGAGCTGGCCCGTAAACCCACCCACCAGCCCTTAAAAGAAATTAATTGGATGCTAGGTAGTTGCCTGGACCCATGAGCCTCCCGGGCCGTGGGAAGGAGAGTCTCAGCCTCTGATTCTCTTGTTGAAGCACTGGACTCTGGCACGTTGCTCCCTGAGCAGTCTCCTGCGGCTGGGTCTTCCTCTGCTCCTGGTGTTCCCTCGGGTAGTCCCAGCGTCTTCACCTCCTCTGGCAATACGATGGTCTCTTCTTCCTCCTCTTGGGTTTTTCTGTCTTCTCCAGTCGGCCTCTCATTTAGTCTCTCTGTGTTTGGTGTCTCTCTCTCGTTCCTGGCCCCACCCACTTCATCATTGGTTGACGGCAGGGAATGTCCAGCTCAAACTGCGCTGCTAGAACGCAATGTTCAGTTCCTAGCCGGAGCGGAGCGGCCTCCATGTTGGATTTATCGGGACATGCCTCTGTGTCGGCACTAAATCGATCACAAAAGATAACTGATTTTATCATTTAAAGCTTTTCTTCTAGCAGAAATCATTAGTGTATGTTTTTATAGGCTTTCTAAGTTTGTGAATAAGTTGAGAACAAATTCGCAATTTGTAACTACGTGTAACTTGTAAGAGTACTGCAGCTCTAGAAGGAAACAAATACTGTCCTTGAAATGGGGTATATTTAAAATAAAATAGTTGCCTACATTTGCTACTTATTCTCATGCAACTGTAAGCACAAGATGGTAGACCCCTAAGCACTGGTGTAAATTGTACCAGAAATCTATTAATCTAGACTACACACATAAAAGCAACTCCTTAGCCAGTGAGGAAATCCCCAGGCACTTAAACATGCCATAATTACACCCATTCCTAGAAATAAAGTGCGGATTCTGGTATCATGGCCAGTATATAGACCTTTCTTGGGCCATAGCAGTGCTGCTGAGGTAATAGAGACTTTTGCTCTGACGAAATTTCCCACCAACTGGAGACCAATGGCCTCCTCAGTGAATTTCAATCTGGATTTAGGCAACAAATCAGTATTTAAACAAACCAACTAAACATAAAGGATAATCTTTGTCGGACCCTATTGTGTGTTGATACTACTTGATCTCTCTGCCACATTAAATACCATAGAAAAATAGGTAAACCAATCAGGGTTATTAAAGCACAACTACTCACCTGTGAGGGTCTCAGGGTGCTGGGGTGGAGGGGCAGTGGCTCCGTTGAGTGCTGGGGTCATCTGAAGAGCCAGATATTGAGATCCTTCCTGAACTGGGGCAATGTGGGAGATTGCCGTAGGTGGAGGATGAGAGTGTTCCAGGCTTTGGCTGCGAGGTAGGAGAGGGACTTTCCTCCTGTTCTGGTCTTGTTGATATGAGGGACAGTGGCCAGAGAGAGCTGGGCTGATATGAGGTGTCTTTTAAAGACTGTGCACCAGAGCGGACATTAACAGTACAACGCTGGTAAGGATCACTCCATTCCAACACAGATGAGACTATAAAGTTGATATGGACCCATTCCTATCAAAAACAGTCAGCATCTGTTGTGACGTACCACAACGCTCTGTCTTGTCTCCCATCCTATTTGATGTCTACATAGCGCCCCTGACATCCATCTTGGCTTCCTATATGATCAGATACCTGATTGTGTGTAGATGATGCTGCTCCTCCTAAAGATTGATGAAGAGCCTGGGAATCTAACTAAGCTTTTACATTGCCATTCCAAAATCCACTGTTGGATGCAGTAGAACTGACTGTGCTTCAGGGATAAAAAAAGAAACCTGAAAGCTTGCCCTTTAGTTCAGTAAGCCCATTCTCTATCTCCCTCTCATGGCCAAAGGCTTTGGTGTCACCCCAAACTCCGCTGATCCAAGCCGGGAATCTTGGAGTGATCTTCAACAGCGATCTCTCATTCTCTTCAAAGATTAATGCAGTTTGCAAGTCGCCATTTTTCCACCTATGGCACTTGAAAGGAATTCTGCCATATTTACACTTCTCCCACAAAATTGCCCTGATACAGGATTGCTGTAATTGCCTCTGCACAGGCCTTCTCAAAACATACCTCACCAATCTTCAATGAGAAAAGATCCAGGCTTCTCGCATGGCTCTAGGTCTGAGGCGCCGTTATCATATTACCCCTGCTCTCATATCTTTCCACAGGCTCCCGGTGAAAGAACTGTCCTTCTTTAAAACTTTTGGAACTGTTCACAAGGCTCTACATGACCAAACTCCGAAATACATCTCCAGCCTTTTTGTGTCATACCATCCGAACCTCAGGTCACCTAAATTAAGTTATTGATTCAAATACAAAAGATTTGGAGGCCGGTCACTTCATCACCAGGGCTCCTCCTCATGGAGCTCTTCACCTACTGACATGAAACTTGAAAATGACTGCATAAAATGCAGGAGATCCCTGAAGACACACATCTTCATTCCGGCATTTGGGTAGAGGGTTGACCATGAGTAGTGATTGGCTGATATACACAATTCCTACTGGCCAGATTCCTAAGAATGGACTTTTCCAAAGGGCCACACTCACTCATAACTAAGGGCCTTATTTAGAGTTTTGTGGATGGGTTATTCCATCACAATGTGGTGGATATTGCATACACCTTATTATAAGTGCCATAGGCTATAATGAATTTTAATGAGGTAGACAGGATAGCTCTTATGTTTTGCCATCGGTGTTAATCCTACAGTGGGACTATTAGACAGCTTTTTAGGTTGGGCCTTATTCAGTTCTATACATTGTCTTATTCCGCCTACCCACAAGCTCACTCCTTAGTGCTCTCAGATCACTTAATGGGGCAGTTAGTTAACCCTTTAGAACTACAGTTAACAAAGTAAATAATTTAACAGCCCATATTCTAAACACATTGAACATGTTAAACGTTTTTAAAAAGATAAAGCTGTACGGTTCATTAATCAAAAAAAGTCAGTCAGTAAGTTACTTAGGGACATTTTGGCAAGTAGTCAATTTTGTTAGTATTTTGCAGTATGAAGCTTTGTATTTCATGGAGTATTGTGTACTGCTGTTCAAAACAAAATACCACAACATATTTTCGCATATCTCCATTGTTAAGTAGTTAGTGCCTTGAGCATTCAAAATCCTTATTCTAGGATTCCTGTCTCTCAGCTGTCGAGTATAATCATTAAATAACCTCCACCATTGGTCGTATGGACCTTTGTTGGTCAAAAAGGAGAGATGATAAGAAGCAATCATTTTCATCCAACACCATAAACTGTCGAGTCCAATTGGCGCTTCGCAAGAATCAATAAATAGATTTGATGTGAGTTCAAAGAGTGTTAGTAACAAATTAATTCAAATTCATTTGATTAATTTGGTAAGTATTAAATGTAGTCACCATTATTACAGATTCAAATAATTCATTAATCGATATTTCAAGGAAGATAGAATACAAAATAGAAGAGAGAAATGCAGCAAGTGTGATCCATATGGGAAAACCCTTTATCTAAATTTATGAGGCTTTAGGCATCAAGGGGAATTTCTTCAAGAGGCAAGGTAATGTGTCAGTTTTAGAAACCCAAATGAAGGGTTCTGATGAGAGAATAAAAATGCATAGGATGAAGCCTTGACAATCAAGCGGTGGAAATTAGCAAAAGCTGGAAAGTATTCTCAGCTGAAAGTCAGCAGGCATCTCTAACGCCTGCTTCCTATGTTCTGCAGCAAGCTCTCCATACCTAATCTCTGAGTGCGAAAGGGAAGCTCCCTGAAAAAATGGAGCATCTCTGGAAGGGCTCTGATTGGTTCTCTCTTACTAATCTAAGGAACACAGACTAATATAATTCTAACAAACATCAATAGCAACAAATCTTACATTGTCTGCTCCATCAACCAATCAGTTTCCAGCAAACTCTGGGAGCAGGTAAACTCCTTCATTTCTCACGTCTTCACAATTCAATATGGAATCTTGTCCTAGGTTTGTTACTTTGATCAAATCTTGTGGTTCAGACAGTTCTTTCTACGAATCATGTTTCCTGCCATCCTGGTGAGAACCTCACTATCAGTTGAATAATGCATAACATATGCCTAATCTCTAGCTAACAGAAGGTTTCTAGAGAAGTACATCATCTGCAGAGGAAAGAGAAAAACGTCTTGTGCAAAAACAACAGTTTAGTTTGAAAACCAGGCCTCTTATTTCTAACGTGTATAATCGAAACATAAGATGGCATCAGTTGTTAGGCTACCTTAAGTCAACACATTATGTTTGTGTGCTTTTAACGTCTAAATATGACTACCTACTACAAATTGTTTCATTATTTATGTGTGGTTTATTCAGCATTGAAGTTTTGCACTTTTCAGTTAAATGCCTTTAGATTGCAAATAAGAAAACTTGCTATATCACTTACAGAAAGTATTCCATCATATTGTTCCACTGCACTCACAGATTTTCATACAGAATACTGAAGGATTCAGATAACAACACTGTGAGTTAGATCCTTTCCGGTTTGGGTAGAGGTGGCTGTGAATCTTTAGCATTGCCCAATACAATGGAACTGGCTACACTCTGAAATTTGCATACAATTCTTCATGTTTACCTTTTGGGATTTTCTGAAAAGATCATTATATGATCAGGCATACAATTGCACCCACTGTGGCTCACTGAAACTCTAATCAGAGCTTCTTACTAATTGTTTGAGGTTTTGCTGAATTGTATTGCTGCAGCGTGAGTTGCTATCTAGCACTGCAGCAACAAAGGGATCTAGACCTAACGTTCTCAGGAAACCCAGATGAAGTTTGAGTGTCATATTCTTAGAGTCTGAGGCAATAAGCACTACAAAAGTACTGAATCTAAATTAAACAATAACTATCCTGTGATAAAAAAATTTCCATTGAGCTGCACTACCAAACACCATTTGCTTATTTTGGTATGTTCACCTTCATCAAGTTCTTTATAGAGGAAAAGCATGAATAGAAGTTATTGTATGAAATTCAGGTTTATGCTATGCAATAACTTTAAAATGTAGAGTGAGATAATGTGTTGACCAATCATTTTTAGGAACCTTTCTGTGATTTTAAATACTGTATTTTTGATGAGTTAAAAAAGTCAAAATACATTGAAGAGAAAACACAATAAATATGTGAGCATTTCAAATAAACAGGCAATGAAATTATATTGTACACCATAAACATTTTTCTTGAGTACCTCTTTTTTAATTTTTCACAGAATTTGAGAAATGGACCTGCAGTTAGGCAAGTTCTAGCCTTGATTCTTGCTTTTGGTAATTACATGAATGGGGGAAATCGAACACGGGGCCAAGCAGATGGTTTCACATTGGATATCCTTCCAAAATTAAAGGATGTGAAAAGTGGAGTAAGTATGTGCTTTGTGTGGTCAGCGTTGGACACAATTGTTAATGTGGAGCATGGAATTAAATTAGTTAAAACTTTGAAACATGCTCATTAATTAAAGCTACTTGTGGTGGTTACCTTGAAAGTCTCCAGCATTTAATGCTTCAGGTACACATTCCATGTTGAATGATTGGATGGTTATTTATTCATATTTGAATTTGAATGTCGATGTACAATGGGAACCATAACTGCATTTTCCATCAACCTTAACACTTCTCATCTGTAACAATTCTGCATAATGGAGATTGTGGTGAGAGGGATTTAGGTACACCCTTAAACTTCTGAATTAGTAAACGACGATTAGCTGGTATGATTGGATTGACATATTTCAAGGTAATATGCCTAAAATGTGAGGAATGCTCTGATAAACGTGCACATTGCTAGATGGAACCACAGAGGGAGTGGTTTTGATATTTCACTTGCAATGTTCTGACAAAACAATAGATCTACAACCACTGAGGACCAGAAGTAGTGATTCGGAGAAGGTGTGTGTTTTTAGATGCAAGGTCTTAGGGCACTGGTTCATTTTAGGGAGAATTTGTGACTCCTAATCCCTTTGAATAGAATTAGTTACATGTGATGGTATGGAATTCATGGACCCAGAGATCCTGTTATGATGGGCATAAGAAGAAACCCATCACTCATTTAATAAGGACATCGTCAGTATTGTGAGAAATTCAGTAAAGAGTATTGTTAAACAGAGGCTCCTAAGTGTGTAATTGGGGTCAGTGATATTCTATAACACTATGTTGACGAAGAAGGTGTTGGTTTAGCAGTGCTGACATTATTTTAAATTTGTCAGCAGTTTTTATTTTTGTGTCATTATACACACTGTTTACAGTTCATGTTTTGCAGTTCTTGTGTAGCAGATGTTTGTATCTAGCCATGGTTTGAACCACTTCTAACCATCCTTGCGGTGGTGTTTGGCTCATGCAAGTGTTAAGCACCCAGAAAGGTGCAGGATAACAAAATGTAAGTGCCTCAAGCAGAGTTTTTAAACAAGGTCCCGTCCAACTCATGTGGGTATAATTGGGTAATTGTGTTCCCCTGGTTTGGAGATCACCGATGCTAAAGGAAAGGGGTTTTGTGGAAGGTGCTTGGATGGGACACCCTAAAGGGTGATCAAGGAAACTGTCCTTTCTTTGAAAACAACCGGGGAATGAGTACTGACGTCAAATAGTAACTGGCCTCTTCTTTGAGGTAGCACTCAGGGGATAAATAGGCATAACAGCAGAAACCATGTACACAGATTTATGTGACAGCTGTTCAGTGCTGTCTCCGAAAGAGTTCTCACACAACCCAAATTATGCACACCTCGTGTCAGGAATCAATCATGTAAGGTGACGCTCTTCAATCTCATTCTCTCTGAGAGATTGAGACACTGAAGGCGTATATCAAAGGTGCTCGTTTCTGCAGAGTTGCTGGCAAGCAACAGTGAAACACACAGCAAATGAGCAGTATCATTCACAGTCCCCAAAACTCTGAGTTATACAAACTATCTAATTCTGGTAGGGTGAATTCACAACTGGACAGCAAAAGCATTGAACTGAACACAGCGCGCCCGACCCTCCGGCAATTTTTATAACTGTTTCATTAGTTTTTCAGCTAACATCTATTAACATTACGTTGAGTGCAATATACTCCACCCCTACTCCTCTTAAGAATGGCAGATCAGCAGCTCTGTCCCAGGTTCCTGGACAAGTTATTCACTGGGGTTCATACATCCGAAATGGCTTCCAATGTGTGACAAGTCATTGTGGAACTGACAGTCTCATACTAATTATGCACTAAAGCAGCATCCTCGATAAATGTTTGTTACTGGTCAAGTATTTCTCTCTGTGCATCAGTGTTACTGTGCTGAAGTATCAGGTGCAAACTTGAAATCACATTACTGAGATCATTTGAGTTCAGATTGGTCTTATTCAGTCGTGGCCATGCCTGTCACGCTCAATTTCATATGAAGCTCACAAAAGGCAGGAGACGGGTTTCATTAACACGTTATCGTACTTACATAGATAATTCAAAAACAGATATTTTCATCAAAAGGGCACTGATATTGATATATATGTAATATGTGTGCCAACATGTGCAGCACTACACTGACCTAGATGTGATTATTTGGATGTGATCTGGAGGTCAGGAAAATTTGGTTGCAGGTGCAACAATGTGGTTATATTCCATTAAAAATTGTATTTGAAAAAAACAAACACACAAGTATATTGTTTGATGTTCCTTGCATCCGCTACCATGTCTTTGCTGGCACTGCTATATTTGTGAAAAGGGGTGCAATACCTTATGTGGCCAAAAGAGGTCCCAAGAAACACCTAGTGACAGCCTGTGCAAATGCACTCTTTCCCTGCTTCGTGCACATTAGAACAGTAAATGTTGCTGTACCCACAATATTCTGCTGCATAGGTAAATATATATATATATATAAGGTCCCAAAGGCGAGACCAATTGCAGTGCAAATGCTTGTTTTCTCCTGCTCTTGGGTCAAAGTCTGATGGAGAAAAGTAAGTGATGGTCTCCAAAACATGAGTGCTGATGGGTCCCACCTACTCAAGCCCTGACCCTACATTAATATCATGACATTGTTATTGTTATACATTCAGAAAGTATATTCTTTTTTACTATTGATACAATTGTACAGCAAACTAATTAATCCAAGTGCAGTTACACTATATACAATGTCAAATAAGATACAAATTAATTAGGAGAGAAGACATAGCTGCATATGGATTGCAAGAAAGGTCATGTTGAACCCCATATGATACATTACAGTTTTTAAAACTTACCACAAAACCTCTGTTGGATGTGCCAGAGGTTCCAAAAAGTTAGAATACCAGCACATATTGATTACAGTCAAATGTTAATTATCACTGATTGTTGTGGTATTTTCATGTTAATCAGTGTTTTGTATGTAACACAAACTGTAAGTGCATCTATATGAACATTATCATTTCTCTCACAATAAATGTCATATGAATGTAATAAAAATGAAGCCGATAGTAAAATGGCATGCATGTGTTCTGAAGCTTCTTTCTGATATTTGCCCTCTTTTTGTAGGATAACAGTCAAACACTTCTGTCCTACATAGTCTCGTACTATTTACGGCATATATATGAGGTAAGTAGTCTCCGAACACATCAGCAGTAATTGTCTTTTTTCAAAACATTTTACAAAATCGACATATATATATTTAATAATGTAATGTGTTCTTTGTATAAAATGAAACCAAACATTCAAACCCTAACGTAATTTTGGTTGTATAATGTTACTACGTTTACATGTTTCAGAGCTTATGAGATGTTGAAGTGTGCAGATTCAATACAAATGCTCCTCTAAAGAAAACTTGAGTCCCTGACTACTGCAGCTTTTTAGTGGACTGTTTTTCAGGAATCCTGCATGCAAGCACCATTCCACGCGATTTACATTCCTTTCATACACCAAGGCACCTCTGACAAGGAGAGAGAGCGCGGTGTTGGTTCACATTATTTAACTGGGTGATGTTTGTAGAGCATGCTGGGATGTGGCATGGTTTCACACGCAGCCACAGACAGACATACTCACCTCACTTTATAAGGGCGGTTGAACAGCACATTCTGGTGAGAATATGTACATGTCAAGCTTCTTGTTCTGAGACATGTTACCTGGAAATTACAGATAAATTACAGAAACCCGCAAAATATGTGTAGGTGGAATACAATGCTGCCATTGAACAGTTAGCAAATAAGGCCTGACTTTTGGACATGGCCATTTTTAGGTCTCGCCTAGGCAGCACATGCGCTGTCTCGTCAAGAGATGCTGTATACAGTATAGTGGGGGAAGCTCCGCCCACTTTCCTCATAGCTTTACCTATCTTTTTCATTGGCCGAAATCTAAAATTCTGAATTGTAATTGGTTTTCGGCAAGTTAGTCCCGCCTCCTGACGACCATGTTGTCATTTTTCTCCTTCCATGGATATCAGCCCCTTTATTTTCAAAACTCTTTTGTTCCTCTGCCTCCCCGTTCCCTCCCGCAATCCGTGACTTCTCTGCCCACCACCACCCCCCACCCACTCCCATTCCTGCCTTCTTGGATACCCGCATTTTTGTTTACACTGTAATAGGACTCGCGTAAATACTTGTCCTATTGCATTTGTAAATGCTTTTTTTCCCCCTGTCATTGGCTGCCTGCATTCGCACTCTATTTTGCCTGACCTGTCCAGACTCTTGCATGCGCGCGATGCTTTACATCGTGCACATGCGCGCCAAAAGTCTGCCTCTGCCTCTTGTTTTGTTTAACTTCAGACTGGAAGTTAATTGTCACTGGCAGCGCACGCTGTTCCTGGTGGAAGGAGCTCGAGGTCAGTGTAGGAGGGGTGAGGGGCTGCACTCCATTCTCGTACCATAATGCTTTACGTGCTTCACTGGCTTGTGCAATAGGTTTCAGAGCTGCCTTTATTTTGATAAATACAACTGCAAACCACTTGAAACTGGCATGGTCATGCAGGAGGTAGCATTGACCGCAATCTGTAAATGGCAGCACCGGTGCAGTCAATAACTGAGTGTGTGTGTTTGATTTCCTTGGTTGTTCGGCACACCTTTTCCACCGTCCAGAGTAGCCTGTAGATTGTAGTGAATCTGGCAACAACTTGTAATAAAAAAAAAATCTCTGTAGTTCTTGCAGTGTTTTCAGTATCCCTACTGCATCAACAAAAAGTTAGTTATTCTTCTCGGCCATTGTTGCGGGAAATAATTCATGGTATTGTGAGCAGAAGGCAGTACTGTTTACATATTGATAAGCAGCATAGAAGACAAATATTACTCTAGGAAAAGAATGCTCCACTTTTTAGTAAAATCGATCCTGTTAGGTTTTCCACTGCGGCAGTATGGATTTGCACAAGAGGTGTAAAAGAACCTTTGTCCTCGTAAAATGTCTATAGCTGGCAACCATGTGCTGAAGAATTAGGTATATTTGTTTTCCCGTAAAATGTCTATAGCTGGCAACTATGTGTTGAAGAATTAGGTATATTTATTTTCCCATGACGTGTGGGTGATCAGTCACTGCCCACATATACCTGTATGATGTGGCATCACGGTGAAATCCCCAACCCGAAACTGAACTCAAAAGATTGGAGAGAATATTGCATAAGGCAGCTTTGACTCAGTCTTTACCACTCCATTGACAAGTTAAGCAAGAAACTGCTATTAAAATGTTGACAAAACACCATATAGATGTTGATCATAGTTTCCCTGATGTATCCCTGCTTTCTACAGCCCTTTGTGTACTCATTGCAGGAACAAATACAGCAAACAGGACTAACAAAATGTGAAATGCCGTATTCTTTTTTTTTTTTTTAGTCACGTGCTAAGCATTTTTCCATGCATAGACTTCATTTACCCTATCCCCCTACAATATGGATGTGTCCAACACCCTTTAGCAACTGTGTGTTAAAAACAAAGCCAATAGGTCTCAGTAATTCAAAAGTTATTGGCATTGTCAATGTTAATGTCTTTTAGCCATGTTGTATAGCAGCAAATCTGAAAGTCCTTGAAAAAAGCGCTATGACATGGCCAACGCTGGCCGTGTCAAAGCGCTATTTTTTCTGGATAGGTGGGACAAGCAAGACAGCACATAGGAGGGGCAAGCAACACAACACAGGAGGGGGTGAAGGACGGTTGGGGAGAATGTAAATAAAAAGGGATTTAGTATTTGGTAATACGTTGTCCACACTTTGCATAAATGTTTGGTTTCCCAATGAATTGACTTTTATGCTAGCACATTGTAAAACAATTGCTTTCAGAACAAGCATTAGCAATGCCAATTGGTCTCGCCATTGGGATCTTATATGTTTTTAGCTATGCAGCACATAAGCGGAGGGGTAGCGCGACACTCAGCATTTTAGATGATGTGTGCAGTGGGCTTCTGCTGCCTCAAAAAGCACCTTCCATATTCATACGCAGTTTCCCTGACTTCTACTGAGAAAGTGATTCAGCACCCACGCTAATCGGCTGCATAGCTAAATACATATAAGATCCTAATGGCGAGACCGATTGGCATTGCCAGTGCTTGTTTGGGTGGTAGTCCCCCAGATTTTTGCCTTCACTATCTTATTTTTTCAATGAACCCGCCTTTGTTGCCATCATGATTATGCACACTTTACTCCCCACTAATGAGTGGTGGAGTGCTTGTACTCTCCCTACCAAACATGGTAAAATTGGTATACACCTGATTGGGTATTCAATCTACTTTTAAGTCCCTAGTAAATGGTACTACATGTACCCAGAGCCTGTAAATTAAATTCCTCAAGTTGGCTGCAGCACTCATTGTGCCTCACACTAAAGTAGCACTGTAAAACATGTCTCAGGCCTGCGACTGCTTCTTGCAGTTCAGTTTTAAACTGCTATTTCAACTGGGCAAAATAAACATTTTGTCAGGCCTAAATTTCCTTTTTAATACTTGTAAGTCACACCAAAGGTAGGCCCTAAAGGCTCATAAGGTAGGGTGCAAGGTCTTTGAAATGTAGGACATGTGTACCAAAGTTTACATGTCCTAGCAGTGAAAAACCCCACCAGTCGTTTTACGCTTAACAAGCTAGCACTCTCATGGAATAAAACTGGTTTACCTTTTTAGAGTGATAACTTTAGTTTGGGAGTAGATAGAGAAATACTTCTTCTACTCATTTGGATTGTAATTTAAAATTCTCTTGAATAATACTGTAAATATTTAAGTTACTAACATCATAATTACACTTTTAGAACATTTGCATTTTTCTGTCTAAACCACATGTGCCTTTCTGCCAGTGTCCCGTGCCCAGAAGCACATGGCTACAAATTATTCTCCTGTGGTGTGTTATGCATTCCTTCCAGACCAGGTACAAAAGGGCCTTGGGTGGGAGGAGGGTGTTCCTCTCCTGAGCAGGATGGATTCAGGGGATTGTAATCAGCCCTTCCAGAAGTTCAAAGGGTAGTCTATGGGCTGGACCCACCCCCTTGCTTACTTCTGAAGATACCTACCTGTTACTAGCAAATGCAGCTCATGCCTGGGCCCTCCTGCTTTTTGTCCCCTTAGACAGATAGGAACTAAACACAGGGAAAAGGGAAGAACTGGCCAGAATCATCTTAGGGTTAAACACGGCAGGCTGTTACCCTCATGTACAGGCTTGCACTGGGTATAAACGTGGCACCCTCAGAACCCCTCATCAGAACACTCCTGGACTTGAGAAGATTCTGACAAAGGACTGCCCTGCTGTCTTAGGAAGGAAGACTGGACCTGCTTACTTTAAACCAAGGTTTGCAAAAGTGGCTCCAAGGATTAGTTGGTGGACCTTCTTTTTGAGCTACGGGGCACACCAAGCTTCCAGAGGACTTCCCTACAACTGACCAGCACCAACTGGTCTGGCTTGGACCCTGCTGTATCCTCTGCTTGAGTTAGTCCGGACTAACAAAAGATGCCCCTCCGCCAGGTCCTGGACACTTTGCTGGTGTTAGAATGTACTTCTCCTACCTACAAGCTGCATTAATTAGTCTATAGATGAAAATCCAGAGGTTCTAGGCTCTTATAGTAAAAAAAGAACCGTCCCAGCTTTCTTCATGAATGCGAGAAGACTTCACTGAGGTCAAGGCAGGGCCTGCATCCAACTGCCAATGCGACCTTCCCAGCTACAGACTCTGAACTTCACTCACAACGTGCTCTTTGTGCAAGCAACGATTGCCTTGCATTTCCCACCAATTCAAAGCTCCGACCAACATCGAACTATTCACACCAATAATGCCTCATCACAGTCCCCTGCCAACGCGCAATTTTAACTGAGGCTCCTCATGTGGAACTGGACTAAGTTAGAAGGTGAACTTTCGACAGGACGAATCTCGTCTCTATATCTGACCTGCACTCAATCTCAACTGCCTGATTTTGATACAGTCCAGCTCGACCAGAAAACCGTTAGTGTCACTTTGTGCTTCTTGTCGCTATTTTTGCCAAAAAACTTTAACATTCATAACTCTGGTTCTACTTATTGGAGTTTTCTTCTTTTGGCATAATTTTATTTATTAAATTGTACTATATTCTTAAAATTGGATTTTTCTTGTGTTGTTATTTCTACTTTATTACTGTTTGTGTGCTGCATAAATACTCTACACATTGCTTCTAAGTTAAGCCTGATTGCTTTTGTGCCAAGCTACCAGAGGGTTAAGCACAGGTTTATTTAGTGACTTTTATGGGTCACCCCAGAAGGATTGTGTTTATTATTTTAGTGCGGCTCTCACCCCTCAGCTAATAACTCAATTTCTTACATTGACTTTGCAATTTGTCTGAATTCCCGTGCCTTGCCTCACGCATCAATTCTCATACATCGATTCTCATACATACGTATAATATGGTATACACCAACTATATCACATGCATTAAATCTCATAACAATAATATTGCATTAATTACATCAATATACCACTACTTTGTGTCATGCCACTGCATGGTATTTATTTGTGTATTGAATTAGTTCGTTGGTTATGCATTCATATATAGCTCAAACCGTGCAGTATCAGTGCACTGTACATGAAACAAAAGAAGTCTTTCTTCAAGTTATATTCAATTGGACAGAAGACAAAACAGATGAACACAAGTGCAAACCAGTAACCAAACTAAGGCCCTGATTATGACCACGGCGGCCCATAGGATCGCCGTACGCGTGGTGACGATCCGATGACCACCATCTGGCAGGACAACCCGCAGTAGTATGATTGCAGTGGTTGGACTGCCACAAGATCGCCAGCACCGTCAGGATCAAGGATTCTGTTAGGACCGTAGTCTTTCAACATCAGGAATATGCTGGTGGTGCCGCAGCCAGCACCGTCGAGCATATTCCGAGTTGCAAAAGGGCAGGGAACCCGTCATGAAACGGGTGGCGGAATGGCAACAAAGGGGGCTGTATAAGGGCCCTCTGCCGGATTAGGGCCTGGGGTGCATGTAGGGGGGGCACATGTAGTGCCCTTTTGGATTTGCACCCCCCTTCCTGCACGGTGTCACATGTATGCCACACCATGCAGGAAGGTGCAGTTGGCACTCTGAGAGCAGCGGTCTGCCTGTTGGGCTCATGTATGAGCCTCTCAGACCACCACACAACCGCCCCCCAGACCAGGAATCTGGCAGGTGGTACAATGCACTGTTCGCTGTGGGACAGCCAAACTCGTAATTTGGCCCTTAGTTAAGGTGGTTCCAGAATGGCCAATGATGAATCAAGAAGCTGAGTAAAGGGGGTAGTGGATGGAAGCAAGGAGTAGAGGAAGTGAGAATGAATTGAGGTAGATGTAGTAACCAAGAATGGGAGGACAGTTTGGGGAGGACTGGAAAAAGGGTAAGGTATGAGTAATTGTAGTGGAAGTATTAGCCGTAAATGAAACACAGAAAGGAAGACATACATGTGAATATGGAGGTGACTCAAAGAGAAAGAGTTCAGAGAAGATTCTGTCCTGAGGTGGTTTACGAAAATGAACAGAGATTCAGACTATTAACCCCTTCAGTGCCACGCCCTTTCCCCCTCCTGTGCCGGGCGTTGCACTAGTGGGTGGGGTTCATGACGAGATAGTCTCGTCATAGGCACAGCGCATCCGTGCTCCATGACGAGACTATCTCGTCATGGGCACTGAAGAGGTTAAATGTTCTCTGGCAGTGAGTTCTGAATCGATGTTTCAGATCCTGAACAAGATTGCCAGGTTGGTCTTCATGGATCTTCCAAGGGGACTAACTAAGGGGTGGTGGGTGTCATAGTCCCATTCTCCAAGCAGATACACTGTGTAACAATTCCTATTTGAGGAGCTTGGATACATTCCTTCTGTGTCAGGTTGCCATCACAGATCTCTATGCTGTGCATATTGGATTGAGGAAGAATCATGAATCGAATTGACGTTGGTGATGGCACTCCAGTCACAAAAGCTCACACATTTCTCCATTTATCATGTTTTGCAACCATGGAGATCTTATTTGCTCTTGTGCATGACTACACACATGAAGAAGAGCAGTATGTTTATGTTTCTTGCCTCACTCCCTCCTAGGATTGTTAACATTTCAGATGGAATGAGAACCATCAATTTATGACCTGGAACCTTAGATGCAATTTGTAATGCATGCTACTGTCAGCACACATATGTTGTTATATTAAATAGTTCTTTTTTTCTCATCCTTAATCACACTTGGTTTGGAAAAACAAAGTAGCGGTGTGCCACTCCAGCTGTGATATTTTAATACATGAAGATCTAAATTGCAAACTTAATGATCATGGCCATTAAGCACCTGGTTACATGTACTTAAGTAAAGATTTGCTACTATTAGATGTAAAACAAAATATATATACATTTATAGTAACTTTAGAAGCAGCATTAGTCCCACATCCCTTTTTCTTGTCACTGTCCTTACAAAGGGGGGGTTGACCCCACCTTCCAGACAGGAACTTCTGTTTCTTTAACTGAAACATATTTTTGCCCCTTCAGTAATGGTGCTGCCAACTTGAACTAGTCTGCCTTTAAAGGTTTGCCATTTGCATAATCTTGGCTTAGGGATATCTCATTGAGGAGACAAGTCTTCTTGCTGTTTCTAGGTATGACCTCTTGCAGGGCTTGAGTTTACAGCAAACTTTGAATCCTCCCAACCACTTTATTGGGCATAGAGGGCTGGTTGAAGATATTCCTACAATGGAGTATGCATCACCTGTGTTCCATTGGCACAATGATGAGCACAGCTTCCATGCAAGCATGACAGCCAGTGTCCTGCACCTCAGTACTGGACCATGGCTTGTTTCCTTGTTAATGCATGGCAGTCAAAGGCATGACTGTGGTGAGATATGAGCTCCCTGTGCCCCTCTGTAGGGAAGAGGACCCAGGTTAAAAGAAAATTCTAACCCAGGCTAATATATAGTGTTGAGGTGAGTTACCGGTAGTGTGGATTTTTGTACCGAACCATAGTGGCTTGCTTTTTCTTTACAGCAGGTTCAACATTATAATTATCGCCCTGAACATGGTAAGTGGAGGAAATCAAGTGAAGGTTTTCTAACAGTCCTTTTCCCCAAATAAAAATGCTTGGCATTCTTCCTTGCTGGAGATATACATACGTATGTGTCTACAGCTCCCACGGTGTTGGAAGGCGGGCCTCATCCTGGGACTGCCGACAACCATGAGCAGCTATGTTCCAGCAGAATTCCATGCAAGAGGGTGCACACTTTACAATAAGTGTCTTGCACTCCTGCAATAAGGTGCATATTAAAGGCAGATAAGTTTATTTCAGGCTACATCATGTCATTTACATATCTAAAGTATGGTGTTATTAAATGCAGGATGAATATTTCTCTGTGGGCTAGGATAGGTACCATGTTCCCTAACACAAACAAAGAACATTGCCCCTTCCACCTACTTGTTAGATTAAAAAACAGAGGTATATTTGGGTGCAGTGAGGCTGTCATACCTATGGGGCAAGTAATGTCACTGTACCTGCTGCATACATTATAGCCACATATCTGTTAGTCCTAAGCTCATACATGAGTGATGACATAGCTTTTCATCAGTTTTCTGGCACTAGCTGTCCAGAAAAAATGGCATGGGAGGAGAAACCTCTCAGAAAAAGGAAAGCAGGTTCAACATTGGAGAAATGCATATCAAAATGTCCATATATGGTCAGTGTTTGGAGACAATTTGGGATTATGCACCTCCTCAATTGTCTAATCACTGGGGGTGGTCAGACCTTGTAAATATCCTGGATGGAATGCACAAATAGATATGATCACTCTTATACTTAAAGGTTAAATGTGTCAAGAAACTCAGCTTTGGCTGTAGGGGCTTCGTGGCCTCTGGATGTGGCACACAAAACAATTATGGCCCAGGGTCTGGCACCAGAATCCCAGTGGACATTAATTCATCCCAAAATACAGTTTCTGGGGATCCAGTAGCATCAGCATCTTATTCCATTTGAAAGATATAACTAAATTATACTAACCATAAGAGTTTTTGTGACTTCTGTGAGTGAGAACCTAGTCCCTTTGTGGAAATATGGATTTTTCTGGTCAGTTATGTCCCCTATCTTGGACCCCAACGGTTCTATGTGCATGTTACAAGTACATGTATGTTCCCTCCAGTTCCAGTTATGAAGACGCAAATACATGTGCGTCCACCGTTAACATGTCCTCTTTCAGATCCGCCATGAATAGGCTGGATATTCCATTCCTAAGTATGAAAGGCCACCGCCTTTCTACAGTTCACTTATGCCATTTTACAGTCCAGGCAAGTAGGCCCTGATTCTGTCATCAAGCTTTTCTTGCTTTCTGTCTCTGAAGCTCCAGTCCGAGCCTGCATCTGTGACCATGAACTTTGTCTCATCCTCTGCGCGGCTCGCGGTGCCTGACATCAGCTTGCTGCCTGCCAAGAACTGTATTTCACCTTCGAAATTATCTGCTCCGCTCCCTGCCCAATGCATTCCTGTCTAGTAGTTTAAGTAAACATTCTGCCAGCTACCGAGCAAAGGCCCGGCTTCTCTGTCTTTATACAAGTAATTCATAGCCCTGTTACCATGGAATATTCCTACCCCCTCGCATCTAGTGTAGACACTTAGACGCTTGTACACGCACTAACAGTCAGTATAGTCAGTATAGAATAAGATTCTACTCCAAGAAGGCCTCTCTTTTGGATAACATAGTTCTTTAAACATAGGATGTTAGATATGATTTGGGATTAGGTTGACTTGACCCTCCAGACATCTGTCGCCACATGTAGAGCTAAATGTCAAGTCCCCTTCACCCCCTAGCTGCACGTCAATCACACGTCATGCTGCTGCGCGCGCATCTCTGCCAAGTATTTCTGCTGACATTGCGAAATTCTTTCATGAAACCACCCCATTATGACATCATACCTGATGACGTTCCTTTGTTACTCCCAATTACGCCTCCTTCAGCTACGCATGTGAAATGTTATCTTTGCTATCAATTGTTACGCCTCTCGCATTTGCTTCACTGTAATGCCTATTGTATAAAAGTGATTAATTATCAATAATGTATGTACTTCACTTCCTGAACCTCCATGGTGATGGAACCTGGAGGCCACGATTCCGAATCGTCCATTGGAATAAAGCCCATTCCGAACCTCTAATACCACGGATTCTGCCTCTTATTTATTGAGCTATTTTTATTATGTTCTGTATCAAATTAAGTCCCGGTAATTAAATTATTTACCACATAAATGGCGCCCGAATAGGGACACTTTCTCATCTCACGCGCCGGCGGTGCGTTGCAGGCCCGGTCTCCTGCCACAGCTGGACGGACAACAACGCGTACCAGCAGGATTTCCTGTATCTCCCTCCGGTCAAGCGGGGGTGACTGAGGCTGCGATCAACACCCAGACGAGGCGGTGAGAAGTGCGAAGTATCCCGACCAGAGCCTAGCTGAGAGAGCAAGATCCGAGGTATACAGAGGCCCGCCAGGTTTCCGATGTCCTGAAGTATCCGAAGTTGTCGAGTCGAGTCCAGTCCGGTCCAGTTCAGTTCAGTTCCGTTCCGAGGCCTTCCGTTCCGAGCTACCCGGTGAGTACCATTACTGGGGAGGCGTTCTGGCGTGCACATAAGTTGTGCCGGTCCAGACGGGTTTGGGTACACAAATCCGGTCTGCACTGTTTTAGCAGTGTATCTGTACTGTTTAACAGTATATCTAGTATATCAAGTATATAAATTCAGAATAATTTCCGTTAATGTCGAGAATTATGTTTTATGATTAAGTTTTCCTAGATCATCATCATCATCGCTGCTCATTAAATGTTAAATGTTAAATGTATTAATACGTCCTGCATATTGTGGTGTGAATGACTGTTCATTATCGTGGTTTATTGTATTAAGTTTGTTCAAGATCAAGTATCAGACCAGTTCTCAATATGCCGCTCTTTTCGAAACTAAGACATATCACAACTAGAAAAGGGGTACTCGAAGAAGCTGTTCCCATTCCTCCTAGGGACACTCCAGGGTACTTCATGTATCATAAACACGGCCTAGACGCTATATTTTTTCTTGATCTATGGGTAGACTACACTAAGGAATTACCAGAAAGTCAGAGGTGGCCCGCAGCTGGGACCTGGGATGCAGATTGCATCGTTAAAGTAGAGGAAGAGTTATGGAAAAGGAAAGCCAGACAGTCACAGAAAGACGCCATTGAATTATGGCGTAAAGAATCGTATAGACGCACAGAAAAAGCACGTAGACAGGAAGAGAAGAGTAAAGAGAATTCAAATAAAGTCCGAGAAAATCTATTAATTGAAGAAGGTACACGAGTAAAATCAGAACAAGTAGACAGACAAAGAAATGCCCTTATGAAGGGTATGTATCCCCTTCTGGCCGAAGGATTACCTAAGGCTACTCCGGGGATACCAAAAGACTTGCCACCCCCGTTATTTCCAATAAAGGTACATCCTAAGGGGCATCCTAGAACCGCAGAAGATGTTTTTCTTTCCTCATATTTAGATGACGCAGCTCCCGAGTATGCTAGCCCCGCCCCGCATAGACCGTCGGCCGGGGAGGTTCAACGCCAAGATCCTGTATCTGTATCTCTACAACAACAAAACCTGACACAAAATCCGGCAAGCACGTCCGTTTCCACATCTGTTCCTACAGCTACTTCTGTAGCTGTGTCCACACCTATAGTTGCTGTATCGCGTTCTA
This sequence comes from Triturus cristatus, assembly GCF_964204655.1. NCBI lineage: Eukaryota > Metazoa > Chordata > Amphibia > Caudata > Salamandridae > Triturus > Triturus cristatus. Next base: position 1,254,932,350 of record NC_140589.1, on the reverse strand, counting down.
CGAATCCTTTCACGCCTGATACCCCAGACGGGGCTACTGGAGGTGCTACCAATATTTTTTCTACGCCACCCAGAGTAAATAAACTTACCTTTCAAGAGTCAGCACATCCGCGTACCCCCAAACTCATAAATTCCCGCACGCTTAAGGAACTTCTTATAGATTGTAGATATGACCCTGTGCCCGGCAAAGAGGACGAAATGATCATGGCATCATTACGTATCAGACGAGCTGCGGTGTATTTAGGGAAGTTACCAGGAATGACTATGCATCTAGATAATATATATCATTTTGTCCAAACAGGGCGAGATTCTGAAAGTATTAACAGAGCTATGGAATACCAGAAAGTGGAGATACAGGGGGAACTGTTACGTTTCCTCATAAATTGTGTGATCAGAAATCAAGACCGACCGGGGGTAGACCCGGAAACAATGGAAACTATTACCAGATGGAGCCAGAATATATCAGAAGGGAGACATGACAGGCAAAAATGTATAATAGCCATGTGCAGAAAGATCCGTAAAGAAATAGAACGCCTACACGAAGAGAGATTAGCGGTAGACCAGTTTGAACAAAACGAGGAGGAGGAAGGATCAGGACCGTCCATAGGACAGTCAGAAACCATAGCCTATGTAGGTAGAGGAAGATCTTGTAATAGTACTAGATGTTTTACTGACCCGATACGTCCGATATGTCCAGATAATAACAGGAATTTTCAAACACCTATAATAAATATGAGGTCCCCCGAGCATTCGTTCCAAACCGCTGATAAATTACTCCGAGAACGATGGGGTTATCATTTACTCGATTCTATGGATGAACAAGAATTAGCCAGGTCAGCCGTTCATTGGGTTGACAGTCCCGGAAAATATAGTGATGATACAGTAGCACACACATTTTTGAACCTCACCCCAGATGAACAGCGTTTAGCTGGGATTTATATGATTCAACAACTTCTTATACTATATAAAAGCCAACATTCAGATCCTGGTCCCTTACCTGATATATTGACTGAATTACTCACGAATAGATGGAAAGGTTCAGGTACTAAGTTAATTAAGGAAATACTAGAATCCAGAAAGCAGTACATTCTTTTTGTATGTCCAGAACATGATTCACTGCCCATCAAGGAAAGACCGATGTATTACATGGACAGACAGAATCCCTTACGAGAAGTGCACCCAATAAAGGGCGAGGACAATCAGTTTAAACGTGTATATGTATATACGCCCATATCAAAAATAGAATTGTTAGAAATGAAGAAAGTGGTACCCAGTCATGACAAAGACCCAGCGGGTTTCCACCGAGAAATTAAAGACATGTTACTCATGGGAGAGTATACCTATCCCGACATTATGACAATATTAAAGGTATTAATGCCTGCTGGCATTTATGAAAAACTCAAGGAAAAAGAGTGGGAGGTAGGAGACCAAAAGATAGACTGGACAGCATTAGAAAATGAAGAAAAGGCCCGAGGTCCAGGTTCGGGGCTTGGGGACAAAACTAAAGCACTACCAGGTTTACTAGTACAGGTACTGCCACGTTTATTAACCACGAAAAAGGAAGACTGGGGTGCAATTTCAGCCTGTAAACAAAAGCAAGATGAAGACACTAGTGATTTCTATGCCCGATTCGAAAAATGTTTTGGTATAAATAGTGGTATAAAAGCAAGTAGCGAGTCATACCCACATCTGTTTGTGACAAAATTAGTTGAAAATTCCTTGCCCCAAGTGAAGAATAGAGTATTAAAATTCGAGAGTACCTGGCAAGGTAATACCCCATCACAAATGTTACAAATGTTACAGTACCATTACAATAGAATTAGAGAGGAACAAGAACATGAACAGAGACGCATGAAAGACACGAAAATGAAAATGCTAGTCTCCCAGACAGTTCCAGCTGAAGGTCATAAAAAGGGTACGACACAGTCCGGTGATTCAGCAGGACCTGTAAAAGGGACATGCAACTATTGTAAACAGCCAGGACATTACATACACGATTGCCCAGTCCTGAAGCGTAATATCGCCACAGGTATTACAAAAGAAAGACCACGGCCACCTAGACAGGATCAGAATGAACAAGGAGCACCGCAGCATGCACAGGCCATGCCAGCTCCACAACAGTCTATACAGTTTGTGCCAGCCGCACCAGCGTTGCCTGCTGCTGCCACACAAACCACGACACGACAGCTGTACCAGACCGCACAGTATGACTATCCTGATTATCAACGATATGCATGAACCAGCCTAGAGAGGGAAGTTGACTTACCCCTTATCGAGGTCCCTGTAGACCAAGAAGGACCTTATGTACATAGTGAATTATTAGGCCAAGATAGAAAATTTTTACTTGATACAGGGGCAAGTCGAACAACTATAAAACGTAGTGAAGTTCCAGGGGCACCCCTCTCAGGCTCACAGAATATTTCCCTTGGTTTTTCAGGAAAACCTATTGTTAATGAAGTATCACAGCCTCTTCCACTTACGATAGGACCCTTGACCAGAACTACAGATTTATTGCTTACTAAATCATGTCCAGAAAACTTGTTAGGTATAAAAACACTGAAAGCTCTAGGAGCTATAATATGTTGTTCTCCGGAAGGAGTAAGATTGTTTTTGCGTGATTTCAAAGGTCACTATGTGTCTCGAGAAATGGATTCCCGACTGCAGACTTTACCCACACATTTATGGGCACAAGGCCCTACAGATGTTGGTTGCATGAACATTACACCATATCGAGTCACACTAAAGGCAGGAGTGGTACTACCACGAATGCGACAATACAAGTTACCGCCGGATGCTGTAATGGCTTTACTGCAAATCATTGACGAGCTTATTGGCCAAGGAGTGGTTGTGGAGACCGACTCCAATGTATGTAATTCACCGATAATTCCGATTCTTAAACGAACTGATCCAAAGGCTCCCCCAGTATATAGATTGGTTATTGATCTGCGCGAACTAAATAAATGTATTGTACCACAATATCCCGTAGTTCCAGACATCTCTTCATTACTGACAGCTATTGATTCCGAAGCAACATTCTTTACTGTAATTGATCTCAAGAATGCCTTTTTTAGCGTCCCAATAGATCCGGAAAGCCAATACTTGTTCGGATTTAGTTTAAATGGACGTAGCTTTAAATTCACACGCGCACCTCAAGGATTTACAGAAAGCCCCAGCATCTATAGCCAAGCACTGAAACGAGAACTTGACAGTATACACATGCCAGTCAACACTGCTCTGCTTCAATATGTCGATGATCTGCTGATCACCGCCCGAAGCGAACCTGAATGTGAAAAAGCATCACTGACGGTTTTACAATTTCTAGCCGAAAAGGGGCACAAGGTGTCCCCTTCTAAGCTGCAATTCTGTGTCCAGCGAGTTATTTACCTTGGTCACTCGCTGTCCAAGGAGGGAAGGCAGCTTACACCAGATCGTATCCAGCTAATTGCAAATATGCCAATACCCAAGACACAAAAGGAGGTGCGGGCTTTCATAGGCCTCACTTCATATTGTAGGCAGTGGATCCCTCAGTATGCATTTTTAGCAAAACCACTTATTCAATTAACAACACAGGAGGCAGCCACATCGACTGTCCTCCCTTGGACTCAGGAACACACACTAGCTTTTGAAAGCTTAAAGAAAGCTCTATGCCAAGCACCTGTTTTAGCAACACCATGTTACAGAAAACATTTTACACTCTTTGTTACAGAACGAGAAGGTACTGCTTTGTCAGTACTCACACAGGAACAAGCAGGATCACACAAACCGTGTGCTTATTTTTCTAGTACATTAGATCCCGTAGCTCAGGCTCTGCCTGCGTGCCTGAAATCAGTGGCATCGACAGCTTTAGCAATCAGACAAAGCGATGCCATAGTGTTAGGACATCCATTGACAGTACAAGTACCACATGCAGTAGAGGTTCTTGTGAATCGAACGCAAACACAACACTTGACTATAGCGCGACTTACAGGTTACGAATTAACATTGTTTCAGCCACATATAGAAATCAGACGTTGTAACACATTGAATCCTGCCACACTTTTACCTGTAAATGGAACAGACCCACTAGCTCATGATTGTATTGAAGTTATTACAATAACGACGAAACCCAGACAAGACTTGACAGATGTCCCATTGTCAGACCCAGACCTGACATTGTATGTAGATGGTTCATGTATGAGAACAGGTACAGGAGAGTTAGTGGCCGCTTACGCAGTCACAACAGACACTGAAATTATTGAAACCAAGTGTATAAATACCTTGTCCGCTCAAGCGGCAGAGCTCGTCGCTCTGACACAAGCCTGTATTCAAGCCACAAATAAAAAAGTCAACATATACACTGATTCACGTTATGCATTCGGAGTTGTACATGACTTCGGCGTGCTGTGGCGAGAGAGAGGTTATTTAACTTCTCACGGTGCCCACATTCAGCACGGACCCCTCATTCATGCCTTATTAGATGCAATACATCTACCCATTGCAATATCGATTATGAAATGCAAAGCTCACACGAAAATTACTGATATCATTTCTCAAGGCAATGATTTAGCTGACAGAACAGCTAAACAGACTGCTCAAACTCAAACATCCGACATGACAAAGACAATAGTCCAGACACCAATACATTGCATGATGGTTAAGGATCCCGCTCTTGATGTAATTGACATACAGACACATGCTACTCCAGACGAAATAAGGAAATGGACTGAATTAGGAGGGATCCAAACGGATCAAGGATGGATGACGAAAGAAAAATCTGTGTGGTTCCTTCCTGATTCAATGGTCCAAGTCATTATTAACACTGTCCATAGTCCAGCGCATCTAGGAGAGAAAGCTATGCTAGACAGTATTCAACACATTTGGTTCAACAAACATTTACGAGCAGCAGCGAAACAAAAAGTTCGTACCTGTATGATCTGTTGTCAGTTCAACCCAGGAAAAAGCATTCCCGTAGAGCAGGGTGGATTTCAGCCTCCTGATCACCCTTTTGAAATTCTCCAGATGGATTATATCCAGATGGAACGATGTCGAGGATTCAAATATGTTCTCGTAGTTGTCTGTGCTCTTTCCCGTTGGACAGAGGCATACCCGGTTTCAGATTACACTGCCCCGACTACTGCCAAACAGTTAGTTCGAGAATTCTTCCCACGATACGGTTTACCACGTGCTGTCTACTCAGATAACGGCCAGCCGTTCTCATCGGAACTAATGAAACACGTTTCACTTTTGTTAGGCTATCAGTGGAAATTCCACTGTGTCCGACACCCCGAGGCAGCAGGTCTCGTGGAAAGACATAATCAGACCCTGAAAATTAGATTGTCCAAAATATGCAGGGAGAAAGGTGTCGACTGGGTAGTAGCATTACCAGTTGCACTCTTTTACATGAGAATGGTAGCACACTCTCGAACAGGGCTATCCCCGTATGAGGTGATCTTTGGCAGACCACCAAATATGTGGGGGACGCCTATACCACGTAAAATAACTGATATTGACTGTAATATGCTGACAGATTATTTGGCTTCCTTGATGTCTGCACTACAATCTTGTCGTTCACAGGTAGCTGCAGCTTTTCCTGACAACACTGAGGTGAAACCCCATGACGTAATTCCGGGGGATCTCGTTTTAGTGAGGAACTTTGATCGAAAGACTCAGCTGGATCCTAGGTGGAGGTCGCCGCAATTGGTCTTGCTCACCACAAGGACAGCCGTGAAGATCGAAGGCAGGAAAGGCTGGGTACATTCAAGTCATATCAAGAAATTTTATGGACTACCATCGGACGTAAAAACTACACCTCGCGTGTCTTCACCCATTGACTCAAAACTTCCTTTGGTTGAATCAAGTAGTCACGAACATTATAAACTAAAACTCAGATCTAATCAGTCGGGCAATTTGATTGTTTAAGTCCTCTCCAAGGTGAAGCGGTTGAATTTGTCTCTGACATGTATCCCTTAGATCTGAATAGAGGAAAAACCCGAAAAATGTTGAAACGACATGCATACTGTAAATCACTGCGTAGTCATTGCACAGTGACGTTATTAATTTTCTTTTAATAACTATTGCAAGTATATTGTTGCACATATATTATCCTATTTCTAGACACGTTTATAATGTTACTGTTGAACATTCTTTTAGCGAATTACCTCCGCATGAATTGTCATACAGATTTGCGCTGCGCAATAACACTTTTATTAGTATGTTACATCATTCCCATCAGGTTAGCAATGCTACAAATTGTTGGATATGTGGCCGACTCCCTCCCTATCAGAACTATAAAGGAATTCTACCTCTTTTTCCATACCCGTTCACACACAACGGCTCCTGTGGAGCATGGTTTAGTTTAATTAACTCCTTAGATTCAAATTCTGCAGTTTATCAAGACAACTGGGTATGGGGAAATCTGAACTTAGTTTTACTTAAAATCTGCCACCCCAACAAGGAGGGACTTCCCAAAAGAACAGGAACTGATCTAGAAAATGAAGTATATGGATTAGGTAACTTTACGCTTAATCTTATGATCCTAAATATCGAATCCGAAGCTACTCCAATTTTGCCCGCCATGTCAGTATTTCCAGTAAAAGGTGAATTATGTGTAAGAAAGAATGGTTCCATAAATATGGGCCATAGTAGATGCACCACTGTAATAGAATTCAGTGATCAAGGCAAGTCGACATTTAGAGCTTCCCGCCATTCCTATTTTATATGTGGCCAGACCGCATATATACGCCTACCTCTAGATTGGGATGGTACCTGCTACATTGGATTCCTTTTGCCACCTGTTTTTCTAGCTCCTCCTGATTATCACAGAAATACTCATTTAGTACACAACAGAGAAAGGAGAGATCTCCCAATAGTCGATTACACTGAAACAGCATGGGAAAAATACACAGATTTCAATAAAGGTCTCTTTCCCTATATAGGTACCGTTACTAATAGTAAGCTGATACGTAGATTAACTAGAACCCTTGAAGCAGTAGTGAACGAAACTATTTCCGCCTTAGGCAATTTAACAGAAGAGCAGTCTGCTATGCGGATTGTTGTGCTTCAAAATCGTCTTGTCCTTGACGTCATCCTGGCCGATAGGGGCGGAGCTTGTAGGGTCATCGGATCAAGCTGTTGCATTTTCATACCAGAAAATTCGCCATCTGTATATAAAGCTATAACCCGCCTTCATAAGATTGTAAGCCAGATACACCAGAATCCAGGCACCTGGACTTGGTCCGGTTGGTTTTGGAGCGTGTTATCAGCCTGGGGATGGAGAGTTCTATCCTTCCTAGGTATTGGCCTCCTCATACTATTCAGTTGCTGTCTATGCCTGCAATGTGGACCAGCGATTTGTGGTCTGTGTGCCACATCGTGTATTCCACATCAAGATTTTCGTTCAAGATCCCGGAAGAAGAAAGAAGAACAAATGATACTATATGAACAGATCAATGGATTGATGAAGATTGATATCTCTTGACGGGCAAGTAGGGGACAAGGAGGAAAGTGGAAATATGGATTTTTCTGGTCAGTTATGTCCCCTATCTTGGACCCCAACGGTTCTATGTGCATGTTACAAGTACATGTATGTTCCCTCCAGTTCCAGTTATGAAGACGCAAATACATGTGCGTCCACCGTTAACATGTCCTCTTTCAGATCCGCCATGAATAGGCTGGATATTCCATTCCTAAGTATGAAAGGCCACCGCCTTTCTACAGTTCACTTATGCCATTTTACAGTCCAGGCAAGTAGGCCCTGATTCTGTCATCAAGCTTTTCTTGCTTTCTGTCTCTGAAGCTCCAGTCCGAGCCTGCATCTGTGACCATGAACTTTGTCTCATCCTCTGCGCGGCTCGCGGTGCCTGACATCAGCTTGCTGCCTGCCAAGAACTGTATTTCACCTTCGAAATTATCTGCTCCGCTCCCTGCCCAATGCATTCCTGTCTAGTAGTTTAAGTAAACATTCTGCCAGCTACCGAGCAAAGGCCCGGCTTCTCTGTCTTTATACAAGTAATTCATAGCCCTGTTACCATGGAATATTCCTACCCCCTCGCATCTAGTGTAGACACTTAGACGCTTGTACACGCACTAACAGTCAGTATAGTCAGTATAGAATAAGATTCTACTCCAAGAAGGCCTCTCTTTTGGATAACATAGTTCTTTAAACATAGGATGTTAGATATGATTTGGGATTAGGTTGACTTGACCCTCCAGACATCTGTCGCCACATGTAGAGCTAAATGTCAAGTCCCCTTCACCCCCTAGCTGCACGTCAATCACACGTCATGCTGCTGCGCGCGCATCTCTGCCAAGTATTTCTGCTGACATTGCGAAATTCTTTCATGAAACCACCCCATTATGACATCATACCTGATGACGTTCCTTTGTTACTCCCAATTACGCCTCCTTCAGCTACGCATGTGAAATGTTATCTTTGCTATCAATTGTTACGCCTCTCGCATTTGCTTCACTGTAATGCCTATTGTATAAAAGTGATTAATTATCAATAATGTATGTACTTCACTTCCTGAACCTCCGTGGTGATGGAACCTGGAGGCCACGATTCCGAATCGTCCATTGGAATAAAGCCCATTCCGAACCTCTAATACCACGGATTCTGCCTCTTATTTATTGAGCTATTTTTATTATGTTCTGTATCAAATTAAGTCCCGGTAATTAAATTATTTACCACACCTTTCCAAACACTTATTATGAGAATAGTTGTTACATGACTAGATTTTTAACAGTGGTAGCCATGTCATCATGAACATTACATTGGGAGTACCTTTATTTCACAGTTCTTTACATCAGGAGTACTTTACCACAGATGGTAAATATAGTTTATATCTAAGTATATGGATACATATTTTTTCAAGTATATACATATATTTGACATCCAATTATTTTTTTTAACAAATTATTTTTAACACCTTATATTTTTTTTATTTAATGTCATATGAATATCTCATTATATTTAAGAATTATCATTTAATTGTATTTACATTTTTTTTAAATAGCCAGAGATGCTAAAGTACACATTAATGCCCCTATATACTACCATCCCTTAGCCCTACATATCATTACTACCCCTATATACTACCCATCCTTTAGCCCTACAAACTGATTATTGCCCCTATACACTACCCATCTTTGAGCTCAAAAAACGTCTTACTACCTCTTTACACTTTCCATCTCTGTTCCCTACAAACTGCTCAATACCACATACAGTACCTATCCACACGCCCTAAAAACATCTTTCTACTCCTATATGAAACCCATTTATGAAGCTATGGCTAATACACTTCAAAGTGCCCGAGCCTTACACCTTGATTTGCATGTCGATGTATATATATATATATATATATATATTCACTGAAAAAACCATAGGTTTCAGGGGTGTTATAGTTAGCTGGACTTTTCACTTGTACAAAACCATTGAAATTCCCCCGTTATAGTTAGTTCAGCTAACTATAACTCGCGCGCCCGCAATGCACTGCTGATGACGTCACATGTTACATCACTCATGACATGGTCAGTGACATCACTCATGACATCACTGATGACATCTCAAATGACATCACTGATGACATCATCCAGTGAATGTGTGTTTTTCTGAAAATTAAATATGTTTTATATATGTATATCTCAAGGTCGATGGAAGAATAAATGGGTATATAAGTGTCTAAATGGATGATTTGTTTTTGAAAAATTGATTGTGTAACTGACTGATTAAGTGTATCATAGTGAATACATGGCTTAGTGAGTAATGTTTAAATATGTAAATATCTGTATCAGTCTCTCACTTTGTGTATAAGTGGCTGCATGGGTTGGTGAGTAGCTACATGGGTGTCTATATAGGTTATTAGTTGGTTTTTTGAGTATCAGTCTGAGTGTCTGCATGGTTCGGTGGGGGGTATTACGTAGTGCATAGGTGCATGAATGAGTGACTCACTGTTTGTATGGGTTGAACACAGCATGTGTGCAGGACTGTATGGGTGGATGAGTGTGTGTATGGGTGTGTTAGTGAGTGAATGACTGTCTCAATAGTGTCTTTATGAGTAACTACATATGTTTTAAACTAGTATATGTGACTATTGGTGTATATATGTGAGTATATGTGAGAGTGAGAGATTGAAAGAGTTCCTGTATGAATAAGTATGTGTTTCTTTAAGTGATTGTTTAAAAGACTAAGTATGTGTAAGTTTCCGTAGAAGTAAGTATGGTGGTGTGTGTATAACTGTATATGCAAGTAAATGTATGTTTGATTCTTTATTAGCATGAGTGACTATGTGTGTGAGTAACTCTATGGATGAGTGGCATTGTGTAACAGGATGTATAGGTGTATGAGTACATATGATGAGTGAGTACATGTATGAGTGACTGTATAGGACTGTTGGTGAATGAGTGGATGTGTATGTGGATCTTAGAATTACTGAAGAGGTTGTTGTAACTGGTATTGGTATGTCCATTGTTTTGAAAATTTTAGTCTCTATTTTTGAATGTGTGTATCAAAGGTTATATTAGGGTGAGAGGAGGTCTGCCACTCTATCACAAGGATGATGTCATCAGTGATGTCATCAGTGATGTCATTTGAGATGTCATCAGTGATGTCATGAGTGATGTCACTGACCATGTCATGAGTGATGTAATATGTGACGTCATCAGCAGTGCATTGCGGGCGCGCGAGTTATAGTTAGCTGAACTAACTATAACGGGGGAATTTCAATGGTTTTGTACAAGTGAAAAGTCCAGCTAACTATAACACCCCTGAAACCTATGGTTTTTTCAGTGAATTTCTGAGGTTTTTTAAATGCTAATTCCTAACTATAACGTGCCTGAAACCTATGGTTTTTTCTGTGAATTTCAAAGGTTTTTTAAATGCTAATTTCTAACTATGCCTACAGAGATAGGACATGTGAAGAAAGAAGAAAAAATGCACAGAAAGAAACAAAAGAAGTGCAGAAAGAAGCAACAGAAGTCCTCAAATACGAAGATAAGTGCAGGAAGAAGGATAACGTGCAGAAAGAACAAAAAGAAGAGCAGAAAGAAGCCTTGTTGCAAAATCATCCTGTACCCTCAACTTTTTCAGACGGATACTGGTGGTAACTGAGTCTGACTAACCAGTCCTAGAGCCAGTGCTATGTTAAAAGACACTTAGAATACAGTGAAAACACCTACATACACTAGGGAACATTATGCGTTGGGGTCCCCCTGTGATTAGCATGACCTCCTCTGTAAGCCCCTAGTATATAATAGGGCATGGGGATTAAAACTACCTCTTAAAACAGGCCACAGGGCGTTTTTGCACACGTTAACTCAGGCCCCGTCCCCTCCTTTCACCACTGTGTAAACACGTCCTGTGTCCATTTTTAGTTGGGAGATTAAGTTCATTTGAATCCTGAGGGTCCCTAGGGTCCAACTAGCCCACTAGGTACCTCCAGTAAGTGCCATAGAGCTGCGTTGCAGAGAGGTGTAAAAAGTGGCACGGCCTGGACCACCTCTCTGCAATGCAGCTCAGTGGCGCTTACTGGAAGCACTTGGTGGGCTAGTTAGCCCCCAGGGGCCCTCAGTATTGAAGGGAAATTATATCCCCAATTTAAAACGTGCCATAGTGCGTGTTTGCACACGTCACCTCAGGCCCCGTCCCCTCCCTTCACCACTGTGTAAACGCGCCCTGTGGCTGTTCTAAGTTGAGAGATTAAGTCCCCTTGAATCCTAAGGGTCCCTAGGGTCAAACTAGACCACTAGGTACCTCCAGTAAGCGCCACAGAGCTGCGTTGCAGAGAGGTGTAAAAAGGGGCTTGGCCTCAGAACACCTGGCTGCAGCGCAGCTCCCTGGCGCATACTGGAGATGCCTGTTGGGGGCGCGTTTGCAGAGTGCTGCACGGAGGGGGCATGGCCTTCGGCACGATGCCAGTCTTTTATTTATTTTAGTTTTTTAAGAAGGGGGGCTGTTTGGTTCCCCTTCTTATTCTAATTTATTGGCCCTGATGACCCCATCCCCCAGGGCCAGTCTCCTAATTATATTTTTTTGACCCCAATCCCCAGGGCCGGCCACTGTTTTTTATTATTTTTAAAAAATATATATTTATAGACACACCTAGGACATGCTGGACAAACCGTACGTACCTATCACCATGACGATTTGCGTGATATTCATTAAAAGGCGACTATACATGCAATGAATCCACGTGGAATGTATTTACACCACTAGTGAAGCTCTGACATGTCTGATGCCCTACCGTACCTAATCCTGGTAGACACCCTTGTCGTTTATTTATACAAACATGGGTAGCTATTGACGGGCACATTTAATACACATGCACACCAAGCCATTCAAAGGGGATTCGACAAAAATTCGACCAAAACTATGCAAGAAACCCCCCTCACGGTTAATAAAACACACATCCACTGCCGGATGTGTAATACTTTTTATTTTACTCTCTGGAAAGGGGACGAACATCACTTGAGAGTCACAGCGTGCTCCTGACAGAGCCCAATGCTGTGTTACACCCACCATTGCCTGCCGAGTGCCACACACCTCTGTGTTGTATTCCACTAGCTAGTGCATATGCTATGACACTCTCTAGCCCATGTGCACTGTAACACCACCCCGTGAATATGTCATGCCACACTTGTCTTTGCACGGGTTATATTGCCCCATCTAACGTGCCTTTCTCGATGCCTATGTTATAACGCACAGTGCTATGCCATACATATTACAATCTGGGATCCATATCTTTGTCACAGTGCATATGCAACGTTACACTCCCCAGCACATATTTTATATTACAACTTTAGAGACTAGTTAGGTTACACAACACTGCCCTGTGCATATTACACTCCAAGGCGCATATCGCATAGCACACGCTAGTGCCTGTGCTATCTCGCGCTCTCCAATGAATCTGTCATTGCGCACAATGTATTGCATATTATATTTCACGCCCGGTTCATCTTATATCACACTTTTTGGTGCATAGTTTATACCATACACTATATCTAGTTTTCATTTTCAATCGTGCTCTCAGGACTATGTTCTATATAACACTGTGTTCACCTACCCTTTTCACGGGCATTACATTTTGCGATAGGGGGTGGAGGGTCAGGGGGTGTTTCTGCCAAGTGAGCCCGGAGTCACAGTCACAAACGTCCTCTTCTTCCTGAATAAAAGTGAGATTATGCTGCATACTTGTTCATATTTTAAGTAGTTCGCACAGACACAATGTTTTAAAAACAATAAAGTTCCTAATACCCGCCTTCTCTGAACAGTTAGCTTGCTGCCCCATCCCCTTCCTCCCTATCCTCTGTTGTGTGAATCCATGGACTAGCCTCCTCCCTCCTGCCATGCATGGTCTGATGTGCTGCCACTGCCCTCAATTTAGTATGATGTACCAGTCCACTCCTCCTGCCCTCCATTGCCCAATTCTATGCCCCATCATTGAACTCCTGCTTAAACTCTGTGCTTAGCTTGCTGCCCCTATTCTCCTTCCCCCTGCCCTCCGATGTCTTTGTGCATGCCCCTGCTCCATCCTTTTTGCCCACCATGTCCCATGGACCTGCCACTCCTATCTACTCTGAGTGTTCTGTTGAGCTGCCACTCCCCTCCCACCTGCCTAGCATTGTCAGATGACTGTAACCTGTCCCTGCCACCTCCACCCTGCCTGTCCACATGCCATGCCCCTATCCTCTTCCTCCTGTCCTACATGGTCCATTGTACTGCCACACCCTTCTGCCCTCCCTGGTCTGTTGTGCTGCAACTGCTCCTCCTGCCTGCCCCGTGTGGTCTGTTGTGAGGTCCCTTCCCCTGAACTTTCTTGTCTGTGCACAGGTCCTGACCCTCCCTTCTATCCTCCATCGTCCTTTGTGCATGCCCCTCCACCCTCCTTCTTGCCCATCATAGCCATTGTGCTGCCACTAACCCTCCCACTTGCCATGCATGGTCTTCTGTGCTGCCATGGACCCTCCCACCTTCCCTGTGTGGTCAGTTAGCTGCCCCTGACCCCCTCCCACCTTCCCTCCATGGTCTGTGTGTATGCCATCACAGTCTCACTGTTGCTCTTCATGGTGTGTCTTGCTTCTAGTGCCCATCCTGCCTGACCTCCATGGCTATCTTGCTGCTCCTGCCCTGCCCCCTTGCCCCCAGCCCTACTCCCTCCCTCCTGGCTTGTCTGTTCCATTGTAATGCCCCTGATCCGTCCCTCCTGCCCTTTATGGTCTGTTATGCTGCAGCTTTCTCTCCTGTCTGTCCATTATGGTCAGCTAGCTACCATTGCCTCTTGCCCCTGTTGTCCATGTGCATGGTCCTGTCCCCTCCCTCTTGCTTTCTATGGATTGTTGTGCTGCACTCCCGTCCTGCATGCCCTGTGTGGTGTATTGTGCTGCTGCAAACCCTGATGCCTGCCCTGCAGGGTCAGTTTGGTGCACCTCTCCATGTCCCTCCTGTCCTCTGTTATCCAAGTCCATGTCCCTATCCCATTTCCTTCCATGATCCAATGTACCATACTTGCGAACATTTTGAACTTGGTAAGAGGGAGATTTTGAAAAAAAACTGGGGTATTGATTTTCCCCTTTGAGTTACATTGAAAAAGAGGATATTGTAGACAGGAGACAGATCAAATAAAGCCCATTTGAGCTTAAAAACATTGGACGTTTCCTGGCTGAATCGGGTCTGTTGGCATGTATGGTTGTACTACCATTGCCTCTTCCTTCTTCCCACAATGGTCTATTACATTGCCACAGCCTTGAAGGAGGGTAGATTTTGTATCACAGGGGGCCCCTGGCCCGTTCTGTCCACACCTGAAGTATGAGACCCTTGTCCTTGCCCTGCCAGCTGCATTTGTAGGCCGTATTAAATTGACCAGCGGGTCCTGTGTTGCTATATAATTATCCTGAGACATCCTTACCACTCAGCCAGCATAAAACCCCTGTGTAGGCCCTTCTGTTCAATATGTAGGCCTCTTTGTTAAATTGACCATAGCTCTGCAATTTTAGTGTATAGCAGTCTGAAGGCAGGTCTGCGAGGCCTTCTGATCCAAACTAGTAGCCCCCACCCTACCCGAGTGCTCCGTGCTCGGTATCAAAGTTCAACATCCCCCTGAAGCTGTCGACATACAGTAGGCTGCATCCTGGACTGGTACTTGCTTCCTGGGCAGGTTTCCCGCTTTTAAGGAAGTGGCAACCGCAGAGCGTCAAGTTAGGAGAACTGAGGAGATTTTATACATGAATATATTGAATTCCCGTACAATACCCATTATTTTCTGCTTGCTCTATGGAACTTACGATAAGCGATTGGCCTGAGAGACTGACCTTTTCACCCAGTCCATTGTCAGCATTAAGTGGGTAAATGACGAAATGTCTGGTAAAATCTGCAGACGAAGCTTTTGGGTAGCATACGTAGGTAGATGTAGCGTGCAAAGGAGCCCACAAAATGATATAAAAAGGGAGCACCCACAGATATCGACGGACTACCTCGCCGTCTGTATGTAGGTTAACAGGCAGTGCAGGTTTTCCCCAAGAGCTGGGAGCTCTTGTCTTCCTTTGCTTAAAATGTCTTGCTCTGCTTTGCTTGAAGTATCTTATTCTATTTTACCTAAATGAAATGTCATGTTATGTTTAACCATTGTTCTCTTTACTTTTGCATTTAAAAGATTTTGTATTGTAATTGCAGGAATGCTTGCTCTAAGAGTAAACGTGAGTGTTCCTAGGTAACATTTTCCTTGGTGTAACTTGTTTCTCATGATGCATTTATAGATGTGTTTTCTCTCTCTCTCTGTCAGTACATTAATTGAGATACAGAGTATATTATGACAGCTGTATGATTATCTGGATTCTGTATTTTGTACTTTATGTCTCTATTCTGCGGTTTCTTTGAAGTTGCATCTTCTCATTAAACTGCCATTGTATTCTGCCTCCAATTCCATGTCTCATATGTCTGTTTTCTTCATTTTTGGAGCAAGCGTTCCTAGGCACCCCGGCTCAAATTAAGGTGCCCCTTTTGTCCCTGACTCACTCTCCTGCTCAGTTCTGTGGTGGCTCCCGGGGATCTGGGGACCGCCCCTAGCTTCCTTGACCCGTAATAGATCTTCCCTCCAACAGCCTCTCTTGCAAGTCCTGTATTGTTGGTTTGTTGCCCCTGCCCCCCTTTCCACTGCCCTCCATAGTCTGTTGTGCTTCCACGGCCCTTCCTGCCTGCTCAGTGTGGTTAAATTGTTGCCTTTGCACCCTCCTACCTGCCTTCAATTTTCAGAGTCCGTGCCCCTGGCCTCTGCCTCTCAACAGTATCCTAATGAACAACTAGATTGCTAACATTCTATATTTATTACAAAAGTGTGGAACGCCTGACATCATCTTGATGTAATCAAAACTGTAATACCTAGAGCATTTCCTTTAGAAATTACATATATGAGAGGGTCTTATTGGCATCAAAATTATGGTTAGTGCTCTAAAAGACTAAAATAAGGACATATTTTCTGAGTTTTCAAATAGCGACAAAGCACTTTTAAATTATTTGTTATCTTTATGTTTTTTTATCCAGTTGACCACTTGATTAAATGTTGCACTTAGGGGAGAGGATGTGGTGTTACTTCCAGAACTGCAGACTTTGCAACTGGGGAACCAGGTTGAAGTTTCTGCTTCAGCTCGACATTCTGTGATTCTGGTCAAATCACTTAGTCTCCCCATGTCTACAACCAAAATGAATTTGTTCTTGTGTGATGTAACCAATGCTCATGTAAAGCACTCCAATACCTGACAAGTCTGCACTATATAACACTGCAAAAACACAAAATAATAAGTGTTTTGCACACTTCTGTCATTGGGCTATATTTGGGCTACATCTGGGTGATTTTGGGCTACATTTGGGCTCTTTTGTCTCCGGTGGCCATCTTGGGAGATTTATTTGTTATGAAGTTTCCTAATTTCCTCATGTACTGCAGTCTCCTCAGTAGGAAATGCTTTCAGTTTTTTACTTTGATTCCATCATGAAGGTATCCAGATATGTCACACATTTGCCATAAATTCTGAATGTTAGCACTGTAGTTGCTCATTAGATCACTGTAGTAAAACTACTGCACCATGGAAGTCTGCTCCTGGTATTAAAAGTGCATGTTTCAGTCTGCATGTCAGAATGTTTTAATGAAATAGAAGAGGATTTGAGAAGTCACTCAAAATGTGCCCTCATTTTCTTTCTTCAGCATTAATCATAATTTCTATGGCAAAATGAACCTCCTCATTGTGTTCCTTTTTAAATTAAATGTTTTAAGTGTTACCAGTTTATTCCAATCAAGATGGCTTCAGGTGTGCCATACTTTTGTCATAATGAAGACAGTAAGCGCTCTAGTTGTTTTTAAGAACATTCTGGGACATTCTGTCATTGGGCTATACTTGGGCTACATCTGGGTGATATTTGGGCTACATTTGGGCTCTTTTGTCTCTGGTGGCCATCTTGGGAGACTTATTTGTTATGAAGTTTCCTAATTTCCTTATTTACTGCAGTCTCCTCAGTAGGAAATACTTTCAGTTTTTTACTTTGATTCCATCAAGAAGGCATTCAGATGTGTCACACATTTGCCATAAATTCAGAATGTTAGCACTCTTTTTGCTCATTAGATCACTGTAGTAAAGCTACTGCTCACCAGGAAAAACTGCTGCTGGTATTGAAAGTGCATGTTTCAGTCTGCATGTCAGAATGTTTTAATGAAATAGAAGAGGATTTGAGAAGTCACTCAAAATGTGCCCTAATTTTTCTTTCTGCAGCACTAATCATACTTTTTATGGAAAAATGAACCCCCTCATTTTGTTCCTTTTTAAATTAAATGTTTTAAGAGTTACCACTTTAATCCAAGCAAGATGGCTTCAGGTGTGCCATACGTTTATCATAAGTAGGACTGTTAGCGCTCTAGTAGTTCTTTGGAACACTCTGGGAAGCTGCAGTAGAACACAAAGGAATCAACTGACAGTCTCTGCCCTTGTTGGATGTACATGTTTTACTGAGAATGTCAGACTTCATTCTCACATGACTGAGAAAGATAATGTGAATTTACAGAAAATAAGCTCTCAGTTTAGCCTATAGATCACCTTCCAAACCTCTGTGGTAAAAGCATGAGAAAATATTTTTCTCTCAATCATGATATCCCAGCAGAAGGCTTTTTCACATGGTGAAATCACCTTAGAACATACCACAATTCCTAAAATGAGTATGGTACCATCAACAAATGATTTATAATGTAACTAAAGTCTTAAAACCTTCTATTAACTGCAATGCTTTTTAATGAGGTGCTATCATGTATATTGGTCCCAAGATGGCTGCCAACACTTCTTGGATGAAGTGCTGACAGCCAATCAGATCTCAGGATGAGATGTGTGGTTAGGCTCCGCCCACATATATATATGCTTTTAAATGCTATTTTCTCAGGAAATACTGAACAGATTTACACCAGACCTGCAAAAGGCACTTCCTTGACCTTATGGCTACCTCTCTGCCAAATTTCAAGTAATTCTGTTCAGCCGTTCGGGCTGTAGCTGTGTCTAAAGGTCCTATGGAAAAATGCATGGGGAAAACGCGTTTTGGGACCCCCCTTTTTTCTCAGCCCCTGCTTGACGAATCCCCCCGAGACTTTCAGGGTAGGAGCGGAGCGTAGCGCCCCACCTATTCTGAAAATTTCGCGAGGATTCGTCGACCGGCGCCAAAGTTATTCCAAATAGAATGTTGCGGATTTCCTATGGAAACAGGGTCCTAACTATAACTACCTACTGGCGACCGCCAGTAGGTAATATATATATATATATATATATATATAGATAGATAGATAGATAGATAGATAGATAGATAGATAGATAGATAGATAGATAGATAGATAGATAGATAGATAGATAGATAGATAGATAGATAGATAGATAGATAGATAGATAGATAGATAGATAGATAGATAGATAGATAGATAGATATATTACCTACTGGCGGTCGCCAGTAGGTAGTTATAGTTAGGACCTTGCTTCTATAGGAAACTTGTTTTTTGTTTTCCCAATAACTTTGGTGCCGGTTGACGAATCTTCGCAAAATTTTCAAAACCTATGGCCTGCTCCGGTCAGCTCCTATTTGAAAGTTTCGGGGTGATTCTCGAAGCGAGGACCGAGAAAAAAGGGGGGTCCCAAAACGTGTTTTGTCCATGTTATTTCCCATAGGAAACTTTAGACACGACTACAGCCCGAACTGCTGAACGGAATGACACCAAATTTGGCAAAAAGGTAGTGCTTGGTTCAGAAAGCGTCCTTTTTTTAAAATGGTGTAAATCCATCCAGTAGTTGCAGAGAAAATAAAAAAATAGAGGTAAAAAAATGCATTTCCCATAGGAAACTTTAGACATGGCTACAGCTCGAACTGCTGAACGGAATTACACCAAATTTGGCAAAAAGGTAGTGCTTGGTTCAGAAAGTGCCCTTTTTTTAAATGGTGTAAATCCGTTCAATAGTTGCTGAGAAAATCCAAAAATAAAAGTTTCGATCTATAGAGGCTCGGTGGATCCGCGCACCCTCCCGACCACGAGCTTCATTCTAATTGCCTGTCAACACTCCAAACCAGGAAGTGTTGGCAGCCATCTTGTGACTCGGTATACAAGAAAACAGAAAAACTAAAGCGCAAAACAAGAAAAGGGGGCAGGGTAGAAACACCCTGACCCCCTAGGCCTGCTCAGGGGGTCCCACAAAGACCCCCAGGGCCCAAAAAAGCATTTTTAAAAAAAAAAACAAATCAGCAAAATTCGCACTGGGTCCACGAATCCCGCCGAAATATTTTTTTAAGATGAAGCGCAGGCTCCCGCGCTTCATTTAATTGAGGAACCCGGCTGGGCCAGGTCCCAGGGGCATTTGTCCCCATGGGCCCCCGCAGCCCTGGGGACCACCGCCCCCGGGGCTTGATTACAGAGTTGCGGGGGGGCACACAGCCCCCTGCAGCTCCGGGGACCGCCACCCCCGGGGCTTCTTTTTTAATGGGTGGGGGGCCTCCAAGGCCCCCCCAAGCCCCGGTGACCGCCACCCCTGGGCTTTTATTATTTATAATTGTGGGGGCACATGGCCCCCGCTGCCCCGGGAACCACCACTCCCTGGGGCTTTTATTATTTTTAAAATTTTCCTGTGGGGGGGGCTTGAGCCCCACACATGCCACGGGGACCGCCACCTCCCCGGGGCACTAATATTCTAATTCGGGGGTCCACCACCTCCCTGGGGCTGTGCAATAGGTGCGAAGGGGGTCACGCGGCCCCCCTCCTGGAGCCAGTGATGTCCCTGAGGTCCACCACCCCCCAGGGCCGACTCCTGCAGTGTCCTGGGGTGCCCACCCCCAGGACACTGCTTTTTGCAATGACAGGGCGGGAGCCTCGTGGCTCCCGCCCTGTCATTGCAAACTGCTTTGCTTCATTGAAGCGAGAGCAGGAAAACCTGCTCTCGCTTCAATGAAGCAAAGCAGATTGCTTTTCCACAAGGAGAGCTGCATGTTAGCAGCTCTCCTTGTGGAAAAGCAAACGTGTCCCGTGCCACGGGACACGTTTGCGCAGTGGTAAAGGGAAGGGGCGGGGCCTGAGGTGACATGTGTGCAAACACACCCTGTGGCGCGTTTTAAGTTGGGGAATTAATTCTCCTTCAATCCTGAGGGCCCCTGGGGGCCAACTAGCCTACCAGGTACCTCCAGTAAGCACCACAGGTCTGCGTTGCAGAGAGGTGGCCCAGGCCATGCCCCTTTTTACACCTCTCTGCAACACAGCTCTGTGGCACTTACTGGAGGTACCTGGTGGGCTAGTTGGACCCCAGAGACCCTCAGGATTCAAGGGAACTTAATCCCCAACTTACATTGCGCCAGGGGGCGCGTTTGCAGAGGTGGAGAAAGGGGGCTTGGCCTTTGTCTAACTCTCACCAATCCCACTGCGTGGGGCTTACTGGAGGTAAAAGGTAGGCTAATTGGCCCCTAAAGGACCCCCAGCAGTGAAGGGGACTTCAATCCCCATCCAAGAGCATGCCAGGGAGCGCGTTTGTAGAGTGGTGGGCAAAGTGGGCGTGTCCTGGTACGAGTACTTACCAATGCTGCTGTGTGGGACTGACTGGAGGTAGTAGTTTGGGAAGTTGGCCCCCAAGGATATCCTTGGGGGCCAACTACCCCTCTTGTTACCTCCAGTAAGTCCCACACAGTGGGATTGCTAAGACGTCTTCGGAGGCCATGGCCTCCTTTCTCTACCACTCTGCAAACGTGCCTCGTGGCAGACTACGGGATGGGGGATGAAGTCCAATTTAGTCCTGAGGGAATTTGGGGGCCAAGAATCCCTCCTGGTACCTCCTGTAAGTCCCACGCAGAGGAATTCCTGAGAGTTGGTTGGACACCCAGCACCCTTTCTCCACCACTCTGCAAACACGACTACTAGTTAAAGTAGCATATTTCTGCACCTCTGACTTAGAGGTAGGTTTAATCCCTCTGCCCTATTATGTACTAGGGCCTTACAGAGGAGATCATGCTAATCACAGGGGTACACCAACGCATAGTGTTCCCTAGTGTATTTAGGTGTTTTCACTGTATTCTAAGTGTCTTTTAGCATAGCACTGGCTCTAGGCCTGGTTAGTCAGAGTCAGTTACCACCAGTACCCGTCTGAAAAAGTTGTGGGCACAGGATGATTTTGCAACAAGGCCTCTTTCTGCTCCGTTGTTGGTTCTTTCTGCACATGTCTTGCTTCTTCCTGCACTTTTCTTCGTCTCTGTGGACTTCTGTTGCTTCTTTCTGCATTTCTTTTGCTTTTTGCTGTATGATTTTTCTTCTTTCTTCACATGTCCTACCTCTGTAGGCATAGTTAGAAACTAGCATTTAAAAAACCTTTGAAATTCACTGAAAAAAACATAGGTTTCAGGCACGTTATAGTTAGAAATTACCATTTAAAAAACCTTCGAAATTCACTGAAATTAACATAGGTTTCAGGGGCGTTATAGTTAGTTGGACATTTCACTTGTACAAAACCAGTGAAATTCCCCCGTTATAGTTAGTTCAGCTAACTATAACTCGCGCCCCCGCAATGCACTGCTGATGACGTCACATATTACATCACTCATGACATGGTCAGTGACATCACTGATGACATCACTGATGACATCTCAAATTACATCACTGATTTCTGGGATCAATCTCTGCACCACCCTAATAATGTCCTCAGATTCTGTGACAAATTGCTACTAAAGACGAAACCAGCCTGCTCAGGGCAAATAATGGCTGGCAATAAAGGAGCCAGCCTGTTAGCCAAGATTTTCGCATTGATTTTAGCATCTACATCGAGCAGAGACAAGGGCCTGTATGAGGAGCAGTGGTTAGGTTGCTTGCTTGCCTTTAATAGACTGACAATTTCGACTTCACGCAAGGAGGGGGACACAATTCCTGATTCTGCCATCTCTTCATAAAGCATTTTGAGCTAGGGAATCAATAAATCTTGTAACTCTTTGAAAAAGGCCAAGGAGGCTTAGTTAAAGGAGGTGGTCAATAAAAATATAATTCAAAAATAACTCTGGCACAGTTTGCTCAAACTGTTTCAAGTTCAGCAGTTAGTTATCCAGTGATATTCAGTGCAGGTGTGTTAGGTTATTTTGAATATCCCATGGGGGGGAAGGCAAAGGGGTGTCCAAAATCTTATTGATTTACTAATAACTTTGGCACCTTATGATGGATCTGCATGTAAAGGTTCTTTTAGTATTTTTAAGTTTATGTAGAACCACCAAATGGGGAATGACATAAAAAGGGAAAGGCAAAAAAGTGCTTATTTGCTAATAACATAATAGTATTTTCACCCTGCGATGAATCTGCACAAATTTGGCAGAAGCTGAGCTAGTTTGCTATGTGACGTTTTATGCCAGTCCTTTAGGGGGGTGCAAAGTTAAAAAAGGGAAGAAAAATTCAATTGCTTATAACTTTAGGGCAATTTGATACATTTGAATTTGCAGGTTAATCTCAGCGCAGGTATTCCAGGATTTGTGCAGATCCAATGAAGGGAGTTCAAGAGGGAGTCAAAATATTTTTGATTTACTAAATTTGGCAGTGACTTAGCATATTTAGCCTATTGTTGCTTGATGGGGGCATCTATGTCAAGAGGAGGTGAAAGAAGTAATCATCTGCTAAATAATTTGCCACTGTTGGAGGTATCCACACAAAATTTGGCAGACGTTTTGTACGTTTAACTGACAATTGGCCATATCAAGATTTGAGCAGATTCGTGGCGGAAAGATAATGGGATGTGTAAGAGAGTAAATTGTTAATTGGGGTGAATGGTAGCCCACCACGTATAATAAAATCTTTAACTTGTTGGCTGCAGTCAAAATTTTGAATAATGTAAAACAGAGCTCAACCTCTGGTAGCTATGGCACAGAGCGGTCAGGCTAAACCTACAGTTGAACAGTCGAAAACACAACACAGTAAAAATCCCACTCTAGTTTAGTAAAATAGAATAAACGTTACTGAATAAAATGACACCAAAATGACAAAAGTCCAGTAAGGGAACCATAGATATGAATTTTTAAAGATTTAACGGAAAATAGCTCCTGAAAGACCAACGGTACTCAATGTTCTTGGAACCTAGGCACAATTTGAGGCCGACCGTGATGGAGCACTGGTAGAATACACCAAGTCGTCGGTCCCACTGAAAAGTATGGAGACAAAAAGTGTGAAATAGTTTAAAGGTCTCACTTCAGAAAGAGACATTTTTAAAGGAAGATTTTAAAATGTTTTCTAAGTCCCAATGTAAAAAGGGGCTATGGCAATTTTACAGCAGAAAAATCCTCCCTGAGTGGGACGCTGCTGAAATTGTAGCTGCCTCTGTGGAAATTCCGAAAGCCGGATACTTGAAGCAGGTTGGTCCCGCTGGAGTTCTGGATCTTTGGATATTTCTTGCTGAAAATGTTCTGAGTCCAAACGCAAAATGGGACTAAGTCATTTTTTGAAACCTGATGGGTACCTTGAATGGAACAAAGCTGGCATTCAATCCAATGCCATGGAACCCTGAGCCCACTTTTTTCTCCTGGGTACAAGACCAAGGAGTCGAGTCCTTCAAGACTCAGGTCACTAACATCAGGTCTACTCCTCTTCTCATCTTGTGTAGGTCCAGATAGAGTTTTAATGAGGTGCTTCGGGGTGCCACATTTGTGGTTGGCAACAACTAGTGGTTCGTTTGACTCCTGTGTACTCCTAACCAATGGGTTAAAATTTGCCAGAGAAACCCCACTTTTTCAGTAGTTCCTGTTTTCCTTGCTGGAAACAGGCTCAAAATGTCTTGTGCTAGGAGGCCATTCTCAAGATTGTGAAATTATTTGGCCACACTAAACTTGAACTTGGAGAGCTGGGGATGTGTAGGTGTTGTAGATGGGTTCTGCCTATTTGGTCGCCCATATTTCTTGCTTTTGTATTACCCGGATTTGGACTTTTTACTGTGGATGAGTCTCACTACTTGTGTCCCACCCACAGTAATCATATGTTAAATGAATTGCATGTGTTTACTGACAGTTTCTGCCTTTTAAGATAAGGCTGCTGCAGCACAGCTAAGTAAGGGACTCTGAGGTTAGATGCTGACCTAGGATATGCCTTACAATATTAGTGGGCACCCATAGGTAAGGTCAGTAGGGTTTATCTGCAGTGTCACTGTAGTATACACATAGGGAGAAATCTGCCTTAAAGTGCATTTTGCTTCTCCTACGTCTACAAACTCCAGTAGGGCATCAAACTGGGGTGAAACGTTTGTATCAAGATTGAATACCCCGGTCCCAAGAACCTACATGTACATTTTATGGATTGTCCAAAATTGGCATATTTCTCTGACTCAGCTCAGGATCAGATTCTAGGCCTTTTGTCAAATGCTGGGCTTAGTTAATTACTCTGCTTCTCAGCAGGCGGAACAAAGGCCTCCTCGCACAAAATAATGAATGAACAACCTTCACTCAGCTCCTGAGGAGGATAGGGTGGGGAAGAAAATGTGCATCTGTTAATTAGCTGTCACATTGTAGAAGTGTTCGGACAGCCCATGTCCACTGAAGAAAGGAGGAAGCCCTACCACTGGAGCCAACACAGAAGGGGGCTCCTCTCTGAGGTTTTGATGGAAAGTTCCTGGCAGTGATGTCAGCTAGGGGTGGAGGTAAGGCCCCAAAGGAGATGTGAGCAGAGACCACTTGAGTGCACCATCTAAGATTGTCCCAGCATGTGGAGAGTTAGGACAAGGGTGAATGGGTAATGTGGCACCCTAGGATTGACTAGGGGTGCCTGGCATCTTGAACTTTCCACCCTCAATTACACATTCTTGCACAAGGGAGAGAAAGAGAGTTGAACAGTGGAAATGGACTGCCACAACACCATGGAAAGATGTCCCCTGATGCCCTAATTGACTAAGGACTCTGCCTACAGCTGACCCCAGATACAGCTGGTCTCTCCCGGGCCAGTGAGGCTGGTTCCCTTACACCCCTAAGGACCAGAGGGGTAAAGATCTGGACTTCGGGGGCGTGGCTAGTCGCCGATCATGGCGGACGCGATCTGAATGAGCTCCGGAGCCCAAGCAAAATTATCCTGAGACATCGGCGACCTGAAACCATAGTACGCTCTGCCAGGTGTGCAGGGGCTCTGAAAACGATGAGCAAAGTTGCTGTGAGCGCCAGGACTGTGCCAATTCCCGGCGATTGCTGGCGGTGAGGTTGCGGCCCATACTGCGGAAGCAGGCAGGGGAAGCACCGTCCAACGGTGCAGACACCCAGCAGCAGAGCCTGGAAGGTGGCATGGGCAGCTGCCAAAGAAGGGGAGAGCGCCTGGGTCAGCGATGCAGCAGGCCCGGCGAAGGAGACCTGCCATGAAGTAGAGTGGCGGCGCGATCGTCGATCCTGGCCGCCGACCTGCTGCAATCACCGGATCCTGGGTGTGATCGGACCTGTGGAGCCAGAGGACGCCCAATCATAGGAGGGTATCTGCCCTGGACCGTGGAACCCGACTGGGCACCCAACGCAGGTGAGTGTTGCCCTGATATTCGGGTTGGGGGACTTGCGGAGCGTCTCTCCCCCCCTCCTCTTACCGGTGGATTGAGTGCCACTGGCCCGGCATCGTGGAGGCAGACGATGGTTGTGGGACCTTCCCATCTCCCTGTTTCCTAAGGCGCCCAGACCGGACAGCTGCAGGGGGCAGAGACTTACGTGGGCACATACTTCCATTCCGGCACCTCTGCAGCGCGGTTGAGCTGGTTGTTTCGCTCCCCGAGGGAGGTGCCTGGGGCCTGAGGTAGCCCTAGAAAGCGCACACCAGACGCAAGGTTGTGCCTCTTACTATCACCGCCGCTGGGTAGACATCATCGGCATTACCTCTTCCTCCTATATTGCCTTGTGTATCAGTTGGGGGCCTGCAGGATATTCGGAGGCTGGTGGAGACGAACTATAAGTGTGTGCCGGTGGCTGCTGTCTGTTGGGCCCATCTCTTCCTGTGGCTGGATGTAATCCCCTAGTGCACAGCTAACAAGTGAGGCGTATAATTCTCGCTCTGGAGAGAGTCGGCCACGGTCGCTGCTGGGCTCTACCTTTGCAGCAGCTCTGTTTTCTTCACTCCGCTTGGCTGAGATACCCATGTGGCTGGGTGGCTGACCAGCGGTGCCACATTGTACATTCAATTTTTGGAGTTGTTGGGCAGTTTGTCTTTACCTGCTCCTGATACTTGACTCTCCTCAATAACGCGAGGGGGCGTGTGCGAACCCTGCGTCGGGATCTGGGGTCACTCTCCCTGGTGGTGGACCAAGCAGTCAGTATACCTCAACAAGCACCAGGGCAGGGACGAGTGGCACGGGACGCACATGTGCAGAGATGGGCCGTCTGAAAGGGAAGATGCAGGAGGTGGCCGCCACTAACTCCCAAAGCACGGAGGATGGGGAACCCGCCATGAGTGTGCGATCAACTAACACAATTCAGACCACAGATGTCACGGAGCCCCAGGATAAGTTGGATCTGATCCTTACAGAGGTCCATGAGTCCAGGAAAACTTTTGAGCATCAGATAGACTCCCTTGCTGCCGGCTTTACAATGCTCAAGGCAGACATTGCCAAAATGGCCACCAGGGTGAAGGATCACACCTCTGTACTGGATGATTTAGTGCCACAACAGAAAGAGAACACAAAGCAACTTCAGGCTCTCCAAAAGCAGGTCGCTGGATTGATGGACAGGGTCGAAGACGCGGAGAGCAGAGCAAGACATGATAACATTCGCATCATTGTTCTCTCGGAACGCAGTGAAGGGACAGAGGCGACAAGATACATGGAACAATGGTTCCGCACGCACATAGCCCCTGAGGGCCTCTCGTTCTTCTTCAGTATCGAAAGAGTGTACCGTATCCCCACAGGAAAGCCGAGAGTGGGTGCTCCGCCGCGACCCCTGATAGAGAACATTCATAACTACAGAGACCGGGACGTGCTACTCCAAAAAGCACGGGAAAAACCACAGATCCAATTTGAGAATTGCCAGATATGACTGTATCGGGACTACACGTTAATGGTGCAGAGTCGAAGATCCTAATTCCAGGCAGTAAAGCGAAAGCTGCGAACCATGATCCTCAAATATGCGCTGCTCTTTCCTGCACGTCTAAAGATAATATACGATCAAAAGACATATTTCTTTGAGAGCCCGGAGGACGTAGAGGAGTGGCTGGAGGTCATGGACCCTACACAGCTTTCTGGTCAGTCTCATCCGAAACCGCCGCGCAGTCAGGAGAATATGAGCAGACAACGCTCACAGCGAGTGAATGGACCCATGGGTGCGGCACTGTTTCCTGGACCCATGAAGAAGCAGGTACAGAAAGGCAAGGAGGCTTCCCTAGTGACTGCAAACGCTTTTAGAGACAATTCCTCCCGCCGAGACTCCAAAACGTCTGACCACAGCAAGGTGCAATCAGACTCACACACTAGTCTAGCACTCTTTCCTACAGTAACTCCACAAACGGCGGATGACCTGATGGGGTCGTAGTATTTGTAAATCCGCCATAATGATGGAGATCGCTGTGGATGAGGGCTTTAACGGCACTTCTCCTCCAGAACTCATGTATCATTTTGCTCTTATTCTTAATACGTATATTTATCGAATGTACTGTTATATGTCGTTATATGTCATTTGCTCGGGAGCTCCTATTGATATGGCCTTTCACATGATGGCTATGGCTACCGGTCCCCACTTTGCGACTGCTACAGTTTATTATGCATCAGTTTTCAGTATGTTATGTTTGGTCTGGCCTGGTTTAGTTTGCAGGCAAGACCTGGTATTCTGTTTAGTTTTGGGGTTCATGGGTTCTGACTTCACGCTATTGATATGTACAGCTGGACAGAACGGTCCTCTACTCCACATAGATAACTCACTGTTGTTTGCCAATGCACACTCTAAATAACTATAAAATCATAATATGGAATGTCCGGGGGCTGGGATCCGTTCACAAACTGCACAGAGTACATGCATACTTACTACGACGGGGGGCACATATGGTTTTCCTCCAGGTTTCACACTTGACGGAGGCTGAAGCTACAAAAATGTGGAAAAAATGGAGGGGGCAAATAATTTCTACAAACTACTCTGCGATTGCCCGAGGGGTGGTGATTTGGGTGCGAGGGTGAGTTCCATTTGTTATATTGGACAAATGAATAGAGACACAGGGCAGGTATATTTTCTTGTATGGCACACTGGATGGAATGCCGAAAGTATTTACGCTTAATTTTGATCAGCATAAATATTTCACAGGCCTGAATGGGATACTAGCGGGGTGGGAAGCCTACCTATGGATAGTAGGGGGTGATTGTAATGCAGTCATGGACATCACCCTAGATCGATCGCACCCCCACTGAGAGGCCAAAGGCCAATAAACAAGCGGAAGCCTTACGTACTTGGTTAGAGGGCTGGTCTTTGACTGACTCATGGAGGATTCGGAATCCATCACATAGGGAGTATTCCTTCTTCTCCCCGTTGCACCAACTGCATTCCAGAATAGATAGAATCCTGTGCTCCAATTCCATAGCAGATCAAATTATAGACACTACTTACCTAGCAAAGACATTCTCTGATCATAATCCCCTGGAGACTGTCTCCATGTAGGGTAGAATACCCACCCCTGTCCCTACATGGCGTTTATGGCCTCAACTAGTGGAAGATGCGGTGTTTCGAACTACACTTTCAACAGCACTCCAGAATTATTTCACTGAAAACAAAAATACTGCCTCCACCATACTGGTTGAATGGGACGCATTGAAAACAGTTATACGGGGACCAGCGATAAGTACTACAGTGGGGGCCAGGCATGAGATACATAAGAACCTAAAAGACACAGAGAACAAAATGTCACGATTAGAGCAAGAGGCAGTACATGACCCCACGAAGCAGACACCGTTACAGGAAGCACACTTTCAACATGCGGAGTTGCTTGAAACCCTTAGACTGATTGATTATAGTTCCTACACTCAAATGAGACACTCCGAGACAGATAAATCTGGCACATTATTAGCAAAATTAATTCGGAATGACCCCCCGACCACTGTCATTGGGCACATTAATCTCCCTGGGGGAGGCACCGTGCACACACAATACGACATTATTGTAGCCTTTAGGACATACTATGTGCCGCCGGTGCTAGAAGGACCCTATATTGATGAGTTCCTTGTAGATTTACCATACCCACGGTCCCCCAGTGGTATGCAGAATGACTTGAAAGGACCTATCACAAGGGCAGAAATCAAGGTAGCTATAGGTGGGGTAGCGTGCAATAAAACACCAGGACTAGACGGACTACTGATAGAATTCTTTGCTGCATATTCCGAAATCTTAATCCCACAATTGGAGGAGCTATATAATGAGTCCCTTGCAATAGGACATCTTCCCTGTACCACCATTCAAGCGTTGGTAGTATCATTACCCAAACCAGGTAGGGATATATCGGATATGTCGGGTTATCAACCTCTGTCATTATTATCTACAGAATACAAAATTCTCAGTAAGATCTTGGCAAATAGGATACAGCCATTTCTTAATAAATTGATCCACATTGATCAATGTGGATTTATCCCAGCTAGGAGCACCTCACTAAATATCCGTCGATTACATCAGATTATGTCAACGGATTTTACACGTCACCACAATGCTGGCTGCATATCATTAGACATGAGGCAGGCATTTGACACATTATCGTGGAACTATATGGTCCAAGCTATTGCACGGTTCGGCTTACCCCCTGAATATCTTAAATGGATAAAGCTATTATACGCTGCTCCAACGGCAAGAGTCCGATCTGGGAAACTAATCTCTAACGAATATGACATACAGGGAGGCACACGTCAGGGATGCCCCTTGTCTCCAATATTATTTGTCCTGGCTTTAGAACCACAGGCACTCTATAGGCACTACGACACAACTGGTGTCGGCGTATGCTGACGACATAATACTATATGCGTCGGATATCCTGGAGGGACTGGTCCCAGTCCCTTGTATTTTTGCTGACTTTGAATTAATATCAGGTTTAGCCATTAATTAATCAAAATCAAACACTTTCTTTTTCCACGATCACGTGCACCCGGATAATATCCAATTTGGGAGACTCACATTACCGACTGACCCACACACCTTTAAATATCTGGGATTAGTATCCGATCCCAGGTGGCATTTTGGATTACGCTTCCCTTATCAGTTATTGGACGAGTGGCATTATCCAAAATGGTGGTGCTCCCTCGCCTTTTATATTATTTTACGAACCTACCTTTGGTGGGACCACCAATTATTTTTAGCACACTGGATACCATTTTACTAGATCTCATTTGGGGTGCGGGTTGCCGCAGAATCAGTCTTAAGAAACTCCAGTTGGACCCGCTGGGGGATGGCATAGGAGCCCCTGACTTTGGGGCATATTATTATGCATGCCAATTACAGTGGTTATCCTACTGGACGGCGGGACGTAATTTGCAGGAAATAGATTACATGGCTAGACATATCGAGCAAGGAGTGCTCCACACTTTACTTCTGCAACACAGCAAACCTCCACAGACATTACCACCTCTGCTGCACACTGCATTACAATGTTGGAAAAAAGCCCTGAAATACACCTCCACCGGTAGGCTTTATGCAGACAATATCCCGATAGTGGGTATACCACTGGTGAGTGGCAGATTGACGTAACAGGCACTTGGACCCTGGTTGGATTTGGGGGTGGAGGTTGTCGGGGCATTATTCAATGGTGGGACACTGATGGACCATGACGCATTTACACGAGAAGCGGGGGTACCTAACATGTTGTACATGACACATGCCGCTCTTTTGCATCATATAAAAAAATAATGGTCTCCACAACGGGAAGAACCCCAAGTGAATGGATTAATTAGGTCGTTATATTATATGGGACACGGTAGTCATCTTATTACGTGGTTGTACACTAGCTCCCGCACACATGCTAGAGTCCCCCTGGACACGCTTCGAGAGCAATGGGAAGCGGATATGGGGCGAGAGTTCACAGACATGAAATAGGCAGCTATGTTGGAATACTCATGGAAAATACCTCACAACGCCAAGTTTAAGTTTATTCAATGTATGATTTTGCATAGAGCTTACTTGACCCAGGGAAATTACAGAGAATTTACCCGGCTACTGCCCATCACTGCCCCAATGCAAATTACCAGCAGCAGATCTCCTGCATATGCTATGGGCGTGCCCGAGCCTTGGTGAATTTTGGGCAGTGGTTGTGAGCTTGATAGAGAAAACTACTCATCTCTCAATAGGAGGGGTGGCGTTGGAGCGTTTACTAGGCACCCGTAAGCGGAGACGTGCCTACAAGGTTCAGCTGCGCTTTCTGGACTTGGCGCTCATACTTGCAAAGAGGTCTATCACTATACGTTTGAAATCAATCAAGGCCCCCACGGTGAGCATGTGGCATAGCGAACTGACCAGGTGGGCAATAGCTGAAAGCAAGGCACTGCGTAGAGAGGAGGCCCACCGCCTGCAGAAAACCCCAATTTCTTTGGAAGGGGACACAATGGTGGAAACCCACAAAAGTGCTAATCCTAATGATGTCCGCGACGATCCAAATACACAACAATAGACGAAAGCATGGAGTTCCCATGTAGTCGTGTGTGGATAGGTCAGAACTTAATGGTGTGATAAGTTAACACATTTTACTGAAATATGGGGAGAGAGGGATGTGCAACTAGGATTTTGTATAATACAGTAAGAGTCTGGGGAGGAGGGTGGGTTTCTAACGAAGGGAGGTGGGGGTGTTGAAGGGTTATAGCTGAACAGTTTTGTACACCCAAGATTTGGAACACGCTGCCTCAGCAAATTAGATCCAGCACATCTTTAACTCAGTTCCGTAAGAGCCTGAAAACATGGCTGTTTAACCAGTAATTCCCCCTTGATCCTTCTTGCTGAGGAGAGTTAGCTGCTTAGTCTAGCGCCGAGACGCCCATGGGTAATTGTTAGCGCTCTATAAATGTCAAAAAATAAATAAATAAATAAATACATACACATGCTTTACGTCCTAGCTGATGGAAGTTAAGATATGGGGAAAATCCTGTTTCCTCTCGTTTGTAATGTATGTTTTCACAGTTCTCCGACTATGAATATTGATGAACATACTGCTCCTTGTATGGAGACCTCACAGGAAGAATTGTATATTGTGATATGTCACGTAAGCATGGTATGTGTATCATATGGATATAAGAAGAAAAAAAAAACAATAAAGTTTGTTTGAGAAAAAAAAAAGATCTGGACTTCTTTTCCTAGCAGGAAGAGCACCAGAAGGAAAAACAAGGTGCAAAACTGGTGCACGAAGCGAGTGGAACAAGCTCCCTGCAAAGTGTGCTGCTTTAAACATCAGTAGGCCTGCTGAAATTGCTCCTGGTGGCTCACCACCAGGAGAAGATCTTCAAAATTGGCCTGCTTTTAGCGTTTCAAAAAATTCTGAATGTTATCCCTTCTTCTCAAACAAAGCATGTGGGGCTTTGCTACAAGACTTTGAAATATTCCCAGGGTGAGCGAGGGCCCAGGGTACAGCGCACGCTCAACAATTATTTATGCTCTGGGAGCATGCAGGCATGGAGCCCCCTCCCCAGAGCTTTGTGAGGATCTGGGAACACATTGAAGAGCCGGCTTATGACAAGGAGGGTCCAGGGACACCACTTCCCTGCTCCCTGTTCGCATGTTTCGGGAGAACGAGGCAGCCACTGCAGGAAGATCCCCACCTGCAGCGCAGAAACTAGCTCCAGCACTGTCAGTGAAAGGAGCCAGCTTGGTGGGGAGTTGGCTGGGTAGCACGGGATTGGGCTCCCTGCGCTGCCCCAACCAAAGGAGATGTTGAGGTGCCTGGGTGTCTGGGTGGGACCGAGTGCCCCCAACCTCAGAAAAATAACTAAAAACAAAAGAAAAGTGGCTCTCCCTAATGCATCAGGAGAGCTGCTCATAAAATATTCACTGCTTCCCATCTGGGAACGGCCCATAATGCCCTGCTGGGCTTGTTTGCATACATTTGTCCTTCTGGCAGTGGCCCCATGAGGGCCGGGCCACAGCCAGCCTGAATTTTAGGTTTTGAGGGGGTTGCAGGGAGTGCAGAAGCCCGCCCTAAAAGTTTTGATAAGTTGACCATACGTTTCTGGGGTCTTAGAATCCATGACCCCCCAGGATCTTCATCATTATTTTTAAAGCACTCCTGAGCCTTAAATTTATGTTCTACAAACTAGGAGTGCAGTAACCTCTAGTGGTTGGTTCTATGGCTGTATATCATGTGGCTAAAATGTATATAAAAACTAAGGCACACATTATGTTGATTTCAAATGCTTTATTAACAATGCCTGGCTGACTGTGAATTTAAACATGGGTATTGATTATGAGGATACGACAATGGTGATTCATAACATGTGGTTATTTGGCTTTTTAATGTGGTGACTCCTTGAGGAAGCCAATAGGCTTGCCTTATATTTTCATGTGGTGACCCCTTGACAAAGCCAATAAGTTTGCCTCAACCAAT
Organism: Triturus cristatus; assembly: GCF_964204655.1. NCBI lineage: Eukaryota > Metazoa > Chordata > Amphibia > Caudata > Salamandridae > Triturus > Triturus cristatus. Next base: position 1,254,898,371 of record NC_140589.1, on the reverse strand, counting down.
TAAGGTTCTTGTAAAGCACGACTACTCACCCATTAGGGTCTCAAGATGCTGGGGGATGGATCTGCGGTTCAGTCGAAGAGCCTGGTCTTGAGGTCCTTCCTGAATTAAGACAGAGACGGTGATTGCCTGAGATGTAGAGGAAGGGAATTTCAGGTCTTCGCAGCGAGGTAGGAGAAGGATATTCCTCCAGCCGTGGTTTTCCGGATCCATGAGATGGTGGCCGGGGCCAGTTGGAGGGAGCAGAGAAGTTTGGTGTGTGTGTGCAAGGAGAGACGGTGGTTGAGGTATGCAGGTCCGGTGTTGTGGAGGGCTTTGTAGGCGTGCGTGAGGAGCCTAAAGGTAATTCTTTTGTTAAATGGGAGCCAGTGGAGGTCTCTAAGTTGACCGGTGATGTGGCTACAATGGGGAATGTTCAGGATGAGTCCTGCGGAGGTGTTCTGGATGTTCTGTAGTTTCTTTAGGAGTTTTTTGGTGGTACTGGGCTAGAGTGCATTGTAGTTGTCCAGTCTGCTGCTGACGAGTGCATGGGTGACCATTTTCTCAGTGGGATCCACTTGAACATCTTCCAAAGCAGACAGAGTGTGTGGAAGCAGGAGGATGAGACAGGGTTGATTTGGCTGTTCATAGAGAGAGAGGAGCCCAGGATGATGCCGAGGTTATGTGCGTGGTCCGTGGGTGTGCAGGGTTGCGAGCCACCAGGAGACATTCCAAACGGAGGGGGTGGAGCCCAGGATGATGACTTCAGTCTTGTTTGAGTTGAGATTGAGGCAAGTGTCTTTCATCCAGTCGGCGACCACCTTAATCATGTCGTGGAAGTTGCTCTGGGTGGCTGTGGGTTCGTCTGTGAGGGAGAGGATCAGCTGGGTGTCATCAGCGTAGGAGAGGATGTTGAGTTTGTGGCTCCGGACGAGGGCTGTAAGCGGGGCCATGTATATGTTGAAGAAGGTGGAGATCAGGGAGGATCCCTTGGGCACTACGCAGCTTATCCCTGTCGGTTCTGAGTAGAACGGTGGAAGTCTGACTCTGTGTTCAGCCGATCCATTCTAGGGCTTTGTCATGGATGCCGGCATGGTGGACAAAGCAAACACAAAGCGATGATGGATGGAGTGCTGAAACTTGTCAGACACTCACCCCAGTCACAGATCTGGGTTGAATCCATCATTGTTGTTTAGCTAGTCTTGACCTTGTGCCTTATGGGAACAGTCCAGCCCAAACTGCATCCTGGGACTGGTTTTGGGGTAACAACCCTCATCAGCCAGGCTAGCTTGAATCCAGTGGCAAAGTGAGCATGGGACCCACGTCTGGGCATACCCTGCCAACTTAGGGCGAACAAATCAAACACAGAGATGATGGATGGAGTGCTAAACTTTTCAGACACTAACCCCCAGTCACAGATCTGGGTTGCATCCGTCATCTTTCTTTAGCTCTCTTTGCCACCCCAATTCAGAGCCAGCTTTATGCAAATCAGGCTTCAACCTGTGCCTCATAGGAACAGTCCAGCCCGAACTGCCAAGCCAGGTCTTCCCTGCATGGGAAACAAGTATCCTGGGACCGGTTGCAGGCTACCACCCCTCATCAGCCAGGCTAGCTTGAATCCAGTGGCAAAGTGAGCAAGGGACCCACATCTGGGCATACCCTGCATACTTAGGGTGAACTAAGCAGTCACAATGAGATGATGGACGGAGCACTGAAACATTTCAGACACTCACCCCCAGTCACAGATCTGGGTTGAATCCATCATTGTTCCTTAGCTCACTTCGCCACCCCAGTTCAGACCCAGCTTTATGCAAATCAGTCTTGACCCTGTGTCTCAGGGGGACAGTCCAGCGTGAACTGCCAAGCCAGGTCTTCCCTGGACAGGAAAGAAGCATCCTCGGACCGGTTTCGGGGTAACACCCCTCATCAGCCAGGCTAACTTCCCATGAGGCACAGGGTCAAGACTGATTTACATATAGCATATATGCCGGAGTGGATGCTCTTCATCATCCTGAGGGTGTCACAGGTGAGGTTGGTCCAGATGGGCAGGTTTTGTTGGGGTCTGGAGTCATTGGCTTCAGTGGTTGTGGGTGGGGTGGGTGGGTCTTGGCTTGCGAAGCTGTTGTAGATCTCCTTGATCTTGCAGTGGAAGAAGGTGGTGAGATCGTTGTAGATGTTTTGAGAGGGGGGAATGTCTGCTGTTTACCAGCTGGGTTTGGTGATTTCTATGACCATGGTGAAGAGGTTTTTGCTGTTGTGTGCATTGGTGTTGATGTGTTCCTGTATATCTGTTTTCTTTGTTGTTCTGATGAGGTGGTGGCGTGTGGTAAAGGCAGTTTTGAAGGCTGCGTGGTCTGCCAAGATCTTGCTGCCCCTCCATTTTTTCTTGAGCCTTGCAAGTGCACCTGGATTCTTGGAGGGCGGGAGAGATCCAGCTGGCTTTCTTGCAGGGCTGCTTGCCTGATATTTTCTTGAGGGGAGCAAGTGTGTTGGCGCAGTTGGAGATCCAATGGTGGAGGTTGCGTGCTGAGGTGTAGGCGTCTGTGGATGTTGGTGGTTGGGTTTAATTGAGGGAGGTGGTGAGCTGATATTCAGTGACTTTGTTACAGCTTCTGCGAGGATGGTGGTGGGTGTGGTGATGTACAGTGGGTTTGCGAAGGGAAAGTGGACGCAGAGGTTGTCGATTTAATGTAGCTCGGAGGTGTGGCTGACGGAGATGTTGCTTGTGGAGAAGCTGGGGTCAAGCGTGTGTCCTGCTCAGTGGGTTGGAGAGGTGACCAGTTGCTTGAGTCAGATGGTGGTGAGATTCTCCAGTAGAGAGGAGGTATTGTGGTCGACGAGGTTGCCCACGTGGAAATTGAGGTTGCAAAGGAGGATGTAGTCCAGTGAGGTGTGGTGAGCAATGAAGTCAGCCATGGCTTTGCTGAAGGGAAGCACTGTCCGGGGGGTCTGTAGAGGAGGGTGCCATGGAGGGTGATGTTCAGCTTGGTCTGGATCTGGAAGTGGAGGTGTTCCATGTCGGGTGAGTTGTCGTCGGAGCTGGTTGTGAAGCGGAGGTTGTTTTTGTGTATGATGGCGATACTTTCCCACAGCTGGTTGGCGCGGTCCTTGTGGGTGATTTTGTAGCTGTCAGGTATGGCCGTTGTGATGTCTGGGGCTGAGGTGGGGTACATCCATGTTCCTGTGAAGAAGGCGACATCGGGAAAATGGAGTCGAGCAGGTCCCAGATCGCCCGTGTGTCTTCTGAGTGAGCAGGAGTTGAGTAGGATGCAACCGAGGTGGTCGGGTCTGGCTCTCAATAACAGTGCGGTTGGTGAATCTGGTGTGCGGAGGCAGGAGAAGGAGCAGTTGTAGCAGGTGAATGGGCCTTGGGTGTCATTCAGAGATGCAAGATGGCAGCAGGCAGTGGGATGTGGTGTTGAGTGCGTTGAGGGTACTGCCTTCGTAGCGGTGGGGGCCTGAAAGAAATACAGAGAACAGAAAGACAGACAGACAGTACTCACCACTGGACCACCAGGGATGGGGTGTCAGAGGGAGCCTGGTGGTTGAGGAGGGCCTCCAACTCAGGACCTGGGAACAGGAGGGCAGACCATTTCTAGGTGAAGCTGCGCTGCGGGGTAGAAACGCACACTGACAAGGTCAGTGAGGTTACTCCTTCACCGCATAGCGGCCGCCATTAAGTAGTGGTTGGGAGGTGGGAGGTGCTGGTCTGCTGGGAGGTGGGAAGTCATGCTGGGAGGGGAGGACCACAGGGGCAGGCAACGGCCAGGACCGGAAGCTCAAAAAGGGCACGGAAAACGGTGCAGAAAGAAAAGGGCACATAAGTAGAGATCAAACAAGAAAAATAGCGCAGAAAGAAAAATACAGTAGAGAAATACAAAAAATACAGGAAACAGAAAGAAATACAGAGAACTGAAAGACAGACAGAGAATACCCACCACTGGACCACCAGGGATGAGGTACAGACGGGAGCCTGCAGGCGGAGGAGTTCCTCAAACTCAGGACCTGGGCACAGGAGGGCAGACCAAAACTAGGTGGAGCTGCAAGGCAGGGGAGCCATGCACACTGACAAGGTTATATATATTGTAGTGATAACTCCTTGACAGAGCCAATAGGCGTGTTTTATTGAAAGTGAAACCCACATTTATTGTAATGCTCTATCTGGAATGGGTGGGTGGGTACTGTGTTTATGGGGTTCTTGACCCTGTGTGGGTCAAATGTGCTGTCAAACTGTCATATAAGGTATTTCTTTCTGCCTGATGTATATATTTGTAAATAAATGAATGTGTAGTATTTAGTAGTGTGTGTGTGTAATAAATGTACTTTTCCTTTTTAAAAGAAAAAGCACGTACTGATCACTCATTTAAGGAGTGGTATTATTGCGTGCCAGCAGATGTTGATTACTAGCTCACACCACCTTCACTGAGTAGGCCTGGGACTGCTCTGCTTTGGTGGAGAGAGCGTCAAGTGCTACAATGTGGTGTTTGGTCACCAGTAAGGGGAAATTCAGAAACAATTACTTGTGCAGACCTCACATTCTACACTTGTAATAACACAATTTCTTAAAGTTGGGTAAGTGGACTATAGAACTCACCAGTGTTTACTCACAACTAACACTAAAATCTAGTTTGAAGCAGGCTCTGTACCTACAACAATACAGGAGACAGAGGTTTAGTAAAAACAAAAGCAGGGTCCTTCAGCACTAGGCAGGGGATGCACAAGAATTATTCTGGCATCCTGCTTGCTCCCTTTCAAGTGTGTCAAAGAGTTGCATGTGCCTCAAACCAACATCTCAAGCAGGATTTGACAGGTGGTATCAATAGGATGCCAAGCCCCCACCCTTTGGCTGAGCTTAAAGGAGTCATTCCTACCAATTCAAATTGACCTGCCAATCACAGTGGCCTATTGTGTACTTCTTAGGAGGAATGTCACACCTCATTCAACCCTCATTCAGGCCAAGTACTGGCTGGGAGTTGCTGGACTATTAATGTGAATTAGGCTCCGGGAGCACAGAGAAAGGGTGATTTTTTAAAGTTTTTTTTCCCTGATATTTATTAAAAATATGACTCCCCCATTGAATTACATTCTTAATAACTATTAAAAATAGTGGTGTAATTATTTTTCTAAATGGTCCCATTCCCAAAATACAATATATGTATTTTAATCTGTGTACTCTGATTTTCTGCATATGACAGCTATACCACAGTGAACGTAGCTTTTAAGGCCATGTCACTGTATGGGCTATGGTGGTATTTATTTTCTTCATGTCCAACATTTAAATACCAAAGCCCCTACCCTGTGGATTTCAAGGCCTGCATAGGGACTACTTACTGATATTTAGAAGGGAGGTTTTTACCTGTCAACAAGGGTTTTTTCAACAGGTCACACTGCAGGTTTTCACAATGCAGCAGGGAGGCTACAATTATAAGCCTGAATCCATGTTTTCTTTTCTCATATTGGTGGATGGCACAATAAGTGCTGCAGTCCACAGATGACATTTAACTTTCCATGCTATGGGTGTAGTTTCTACACCATGCATTATAGCCTTGCAAGGGAGGTACATATACTAATCACGTATTAGCCAATTTTTACATGCCTTATGGGTTAGTTCACATACACTAAACACTGGACAACAGTGGCACAGTGTGCAAAAAGTCACCCAGCAATAACATTTGGCAAACAAATGGAGGAGACTATGCAAAATGAGGTATGTCCTCACAGGATGGCAATTTGAGTTTTGTTGACTAATAACTTTGGTGCAGTTCAAATAATCTGCATTAAGTTTGGCAGCTGTAAATGAAGTCTGATGCAAGTCCAGACAAGCCCTGCAATGAACACCTGCTGCACACAGCCAAATGGGGTCGGGCATAGGGCCTTGTGGAAGGCTATGCACAGCGCAGAATGAGTATATGGCAGACCGTGTGCAGTGGGATTTGGTAGGGCCTGCCCTGCAGTCAACTCACCTAACACAGAGCCAAAGGCTGTGCACAGCCCCACTCACCATGTTCAAGACACCAATTTGACAAAAGATTTATCAAGAGAACAAGATGACGCCATGGTGGGTAGAGCAAATTATAGCACGTGTTGTGTGCATTGCTAATCATAACTCACATTTTTTTTGTCAGAGAAGATATATATTATATAAATGTATAGGTAGTTATATTTAGGACTATGTTTCCATAGAAAAAGCGTTTTTTGACTTGCCTATATCTTTGGCGCCATTTGGCGAATCTTCATAGTGCGTCTTTTTGCTCATGGAAAGTCTGTGAAGCGAGGGGCAAGAAAAAGCAGGGTCAAAAAAAGATGCGTTTCCCATGTTAATTCCCATAGACTCTTTAGACATGCCTGCAGCCAAACCACTGGAATGACACCAAAACTGGCAGAAAGGTAGATTTGTTTGCTCATATTACGCTGTCAGTTATGTGGTGTAAATTCGTTCAGTAGTTGTTGAGAAATTTAAGAGAATCAAGAGAGTGATATCTGTGGCTGCGGCTAATTCGTGAATATTAAAGAGTTTGTGCAGAGAAATGCAGAGCTCTGATTGGCTGTCAACACTTCAACCAGGAAATGTTGGCAGCCAAGAAAAGGGGCAGGGTAGGAATATCCTCACCCCTAAACTTAGTCAGTCCAGTTTCAGTTTAAGTCTTTATTCGACTATGAAAAAAGGTAGCCATAAAAGTACAATCCTATTAAATTTTAAAAACAATTTAAAAAGACAGATACAATCACAATTGTTAAAACATTTCATTTCTTATATCAAGACACATTCTCACATAAATGGCTTCAAAATGGGCAAAACAGTATTGTTACTTAAAGAAAAAATCAACTACGAGATTAATAAAATCATTTCAATTCCTTTCACCTATATTCTGACATTTCCTCACATTAATTCATTTCAAAATGAACTGGGCAACACTATAACATGTCAGGGGGTCACTTAGTGTCACCAGGAATTTCATAGCTACTTTGTGTGACCTAATATTATGGGTGACAAACAATGGATTAAGATAAAAACATCAAATATTCTGATAAAAATTACAAAACAACATAAAGTGCAATGTGCTCTGTTTACTTTTATTATCGCACGGGCATAGTACCTCATCAGACGGAGGGGTCCTCATTTTTGGGAAAGCTAAGAGATGGTGAACAATGCCACATCTCAGTCTTAATAGCACAAAGCGGTGCTGGGCACGGGTCACAAATGACAAATAGTTATTGACACTCGCCTCTAGGCTATACGATATGTACAAAGCGGCAGTAGATTTATTCCTCTCAGCCTTGGATCTCAGATCCACCTTGTATTGTAGATAGGTTTCTCTGATATCCTTTTTTGTATGGGACAATGTTTTAGATGTCTCTGACCATATTGATCATTTGTACAGGTTTTCTAAAGAGGAATTGATGTATAGTAGCCCTGGAATTTTTAATGCGTCGTGCAATTTAAGACAGTCTAATATAATAGATTTAGTAAAACCAGTTTCTTTCCTTTTCCAAAGTGAGTCCCACAATAACAGTGATCTGGCCAACTGGAGACCCACCTCGTAGTGTGCAATAGTATTTGAAGCAGATGGCAGTAAATATAACAAATGTTTCAAGAAAGAATGTTCTTGCGTTTGCAGGTCATTGCTCTTTGCATGACCCCTAAGCCCTGCACCATAAAGGGCTATACTTGCTCATTTTTCTTTGTATATAGCTACCATCTCATTAGTTGGCCGATTCCCCAGTTTGGAGGAAAATTAAAAAATTCCCTGAGTTGCCCTGCTCATTTTGGCTCTGGTGTTCAAAGTATGTTGGGGCCAAGAACCGTTATCCATGAATCAAATGCCAAGATAGCAAACAGAATTAACAGTATTGATAGGGCTATTCTCAATAAAAAAAGTTTTGGGGGGTTTAGGTTTGGGCCCACAGATCATAGTATATGTTTTAGATGTATTTATAACCATTTTCCTTTGTAACATAAAAGCTGAGAATGCGTCCATCAATCTCTGGAGACCTATCAAAGTTCTTGCTAAGAGTACAGCGTCATCGGCATAGAGTAAAACGGGTATCCGACGAGCTGCCACCATGGGGGCATCTGCCTGTATTGCCTGCAAATAATTATCTATCTCATTAATAAATAGTGAGAATAATATTGCTGCTAACACGCATGCTTGCCGTATCCCCCGTCCCACTTTAAGTTTGGGTGAACATTCCCCCTGGGGGCGAAAGCGAACTTGGCTAGTTAGGTTCTCGTACAGGCGAGAGAGAAACCAACAATCGCCCTTGGTGCTCCCATAGAGATTAGGGTTGGCCAGAGTAAATTATGGTCCACCAGGTCGAATGCACTACTTAGATCGGCAAAGCATAAGTATATAGTGCCTGCCTTTGCCCTGGTATACTTGCCCATAAATAACTCTAAGTTTGTGCATTGCTCTATTGTCCCTATTCGCTTTCTGAACCCAAATTGCACTGGGGTTAAAACCAAGTATTCAAATGCCCATTCCTCAAGTCTTAGCAACAGGACCCTGCTCATCACTTTCAGGGCAGTATCCATAAGTGAAATTGGGCGGTAATTTCTGGGGTCCTTTTTGTCCCCTTTTTTTTAAATATGGATATGATGATCGATTCTCCCCATGTCTTTGGAATTGTGTCTGTGGTGGCTGAATTAAACACTCTAGTTAGGATGGGTCCCCATAGGGTAGGGGCCTATTTAAACACATCAGCTGGGACACCGCCCGGTCCTGGGGCCCGTCCCCCGGCACTCACCTGGATTGCCTGAATAACTTCCTCATTAGTGCTATTCAGAGGGAGATTTCTCCCCTCTCCTATCAACCCTTTAAGTACAATCAACATCTCCCCATTATTATTAAAACATTCTGGAAAATGTTTCACCCATTTATCCGAAGAGACAAAAGATCAAAAATCTGGGATGTTGTCACTCTTCAGAAAGGGAGCATTTACTGTCTCCCCAAAAAGTTTATTATTCTTGGTTTTTGCAGCAATAACCAAGTTTTCCCATGCCTCATCCTTAAGTATTTTTTTCCGGGTGTTTATAGCTGTTTTATACTCCCGTCGTAGGGTTTGAATGTTTAGTAGGTCTCATGTAGATTTAGACAGGACGTGCTTCAAACCCTGTAGGGCTTTGGTGCAAACGCTGTCAAACCACCCCTTCTTTTTGTTACATAAAGGCCCAGGGCTACTTGTTAAAATTGATTTGATTAATTTTGTAATAATACCAAAATTCTCAGTCATGATAGTGCGATGACTTCTTCCTGAAGGCAGTATGTTATTTCCCTTTGGTTGGAAACTACTATTTTCCTCATCATTAAGCATAAATGGTCGACACCGACCATTTATTTCTAACACCATTTAACCTAACCGAATTTATGTTATTTGCTAAATCAAATATATCATTCTTTTTGCCCCAAACGGAGAAGGATAGTTTTAGCAAATTATGATCACCAAATAGAGAGGGTACAGCACTAAGGTTGCCACACATACAGATGGCAGGCGCAGATACTAAGACGAGGTCTATAGTGGAGTATGAATTTCTTCCTGTAAATGTTGGGTCTAAACCCCCATTCGGACCACCGCTCCCCCTAAGAAGTTGTAGATCATATTTAGCAATCTTCTGCTTAAGTGCTTCCCCATAGTCATTATGACAAAAGTGATCAATCCCCTCTCCCTCTTCATGTATGTGGCCACATGTCTTGGTGTTGGGTGGTCCACATGCCTGTAAATTAAAATCTCCTGCCCACAATAGAACAATCCATATTAATTGGCGATAAAAAAAATTCTAAGCCGTGATCAAGAGCCGCTACCACATTACCTCGTGAAGAATCAAAAACATTACTGTAAAAATTTACAATTTTTAGGTCTCCCCCCTTTTTACTTAACCGCAACATTTGAGTGTAGAGGCCCGCAGTTGCAACCTTTTTAACAGTAACAGGGATTTTATTGGAGATATGTGTTTGTAATCCCCCTTTCATTCGTCCAGCTTGTGATCTTATAGTTGCTAGGAAATGCAAGGAATATCCTTCCATGTGTACCGGGTTAACACACCAGGTCTCTTTTAGACATAAAATGTCATAGCTAGAGATTGAATTAACCCTATCAATTTTAGAGGCCTTGCTTGCTAGTCCATTCACGTTTCAAGTTGCAAACTCAAGCCCTTCTATATGGGGCCTTTCAGCTTGGTGGGTTAATAGTATACTTTCAGGGGTGCTAAGATTGTCATCACTGATAGTTATGACGCTATTGGCTACTACCAACCCATGGATAGAGGGTGCCTGTACAGTAGGTGTACGAACCTTTGGGGATTGCTGCTTTATCTGGTTAGCTATGAAAATACCTATGTCAAACCGAGGCTGGTAGTCCCTGGAGCCAACATTGTCTACCTCATGGACACCAGTGGGCACAGGGGTACGTCCCTCCTGCAAATTAATAGGTAGTCAGTCACAGAGCTCTAGGCCTGACAAAGGGGCAAATCTATTCTCTAGATGGATTCCCTGGTAATTCACCAGATTTGATCTCCCTTAGTTTACCCTTTTACGGAGTGATGATTCCAAGCTCATCAATGGGCAGGGCTTACAAATATATTCTAGGGATAGTGCTGTAATCTGTGTCCCAATAGGTGGGAATCTTGATAAATGGTTTAAAAGGATTCTTGGTACATGGATATTATTTTTTTTTCTTTTTCTGCATTGGTATACAGTGAGGTTGATACAGTACATCAGTAGTAGTATTCATGAGTGAACAGAAACTAGAACACATGAAAAGGTTTCCCCGGGTAGACCTACATATCATGTTAAATTTGTGTTGCAAGTGTTGTGGCCCGGTCCTCTCTACGAACCGCCTCTCCGCCCCCTTTTGGATGTTTCATATCAATCTCCCACGCACATCCCTCTGTATCTTTGCCAGGGTGCCCCTATTCTTTCCCATTTTTTAACACACACCCTACTCTTATACACTGTTTCTTCAGCCCGCTGGCACCAGTCTAGGTCTAACCCGCACTCTTCCAGTGTCGGAGACAGAGACGCCCCCCAACTCCTGGCAATGTTTCACTTATCAATCCCAGCTGCAAGGGCCAACCATATTCCCGCATATCTGGACCAATCATAGTCTCCATTAATCATTAGTAGAAGCCATTTGGCGTCCATTGGAACCGTCACTCCTACCACCCTGGATATAATGTCTGTGACCTTCTGCCAGTACCCGACAATCTCCAGACACTCCCATATAATATGTAGGAAGGTTCCCTCCCGCTGACATCCCCTAATGCACAATGCTGCAGGCGTTCTGCCCCAGGTGTAGAGGTGTGTGCGGGGGTAATCGGTACGGTGTAATATCTTAAGTTGTACCAGCCTAAATCTGGAGCGAACCGTGATCTCTCTTGGGCTTTGAATTGCCTCCTGCCACTCCTCATCATCCATACTACCCAGGTCTTTAACCCATGCCTCTCGGAGGGCCGTCAGAGGGTCTGGTATATTGTTTATCTATTTACGGTAAGTCATGGAGGTCGCCCTCTTGGGAATGGGGTCAAGTAGCAGCCTATCCTCGAATGGGGAATAGTCCGGAACAGAATCGTCACTTGGGATGTGGATGTGTAGTGCATGCATTAGTCTTAGGTGATGTTATCTCTGGGTCTGTTTTAAATTATATTCCCGCCGAAGTTCCTCAAAAGTGAGGGGAGTATCCCCCTTCCAGACATCCCCCAAGTACTCGATGCCTATCAATTTCCACCCTCTGAAGCCCGTTAGGGCAGCCACTTCATGGAGTGGATCACCCACCCACAGCGAAGTCCGACAGGTCAGTTTCCCCATCCAGCCAAGTAGTTTATTAGCCTCTCTCCAGCACTGTACTACCACTTTAGTGTGTACCGGCTACTCTGGTCGTGATTTTCGGGAATAAAGAAGGGGCTCACAGTTTCCTCCCGGCATAACTGCTCTATCTGCTCTATAGGCCGGCTCCTCAATGCCCACATATACCCAGTCATTTATGACATGGAGCTGCGAGGCCCAGTAGTATAGCCTGATGTCAGGGCCTGCCAGGCCACCGTCGTAAACTCCTTTCTGTAGATTGTGAAGGGCAATTCTAGGAGAACCACCCTGCCACAACAACGTTCTGACCTCCTGGGCTATCTGTTTAAAGACTGTCGGAGGGACAGGGTACGGGGTGTTTTGGAGAACATAGAGAAGACGTGGCAATGCCATCATTTTAAATAGGGCCGCCCTTCCCATGAGTGAAAGCGGAAGGGTACGCCAATGACTGACATCTGAACTAAGTCGACCCATCTGAGGCCCGAGGTTCTTCTCCAAAAACGCTTTTGGTCCCGCGTAACATGAATACTAAAGTATTTGAAGCCCTCCGACACAACTAGAGCCGGACACCTCATTGGTACCGTGGGGGGGAGACCAGACAAAGGAAAAATCACTGACTTAGACCAATTAATAGTGTAGCCCCGAGTAGCAGCCAAATAGCTCAAAGATGTGGAGCACTTGCGCCATTGAGTGGTAAGGTCTTGCAAGGTATACAACTATATCGCCAGCAAAGAGCGAAATACGCTCCTCCCACCTGCCTGGCGCCACTATACCCCAGATCATCGGATCCTTCCTGATCCAGTGTGCCAGCAGCTCCAGTGCAAGGGCGAACAGTAGCGGGGACAGGGGGCAACCCTGTCTAGTGCCTCTCCGCAGTTGAAAGGATCTTGACTGCACCCCATTAACTCGTACTCGAGCCGTAGGTGTCTCATACAAGAGCCTTACCCAACTACAAAAGTTGGGACCAAAACCTAACCTATGGAGCACCATAAATAAGTAGGGCCACTCGATACTATCGAACGCCATTGACGCATCCAGCACCATCAATGCCGTCTGTTGGGATGCAGGATTGCTCATCATGTGGATTATACCATATAGTTTCTGAAGATTGTGCCGGGTGCTTCTGCTGGGCATAAAGCCTGATTGATCCATATGGACCAATCCCGCAATAACAGACACCAGCCTGTCCGCTAGGCCCTTGGCCAGAACTTTGGCCTCCACATTAATAAGGGAGTTAGGACGGCATGAACTGCATTGGTCTGGTGGCTTCCCGGCTTTGTATATCACCACTATTGTGGCTGCCCGTTGGTCTAGAGGGAGTTGCCCTTTTTCTTGTGCCTCAGTCAACATGTTTCGTAGCGGTGGTACTTTTATGGAGGCCTGCCCTTTATAGAGCTTGACTGGTAACCCATTTGGGCCCGATGCTTTTCCCGATTTCAGGGAACCCAGAGCACCACCCAGCTCCTCCTCTGTAAGTTCGGCTTCTAGCGCTTCACGCGCTTCCCTGGACAACGTGGGCAGGGTAAAATCTCCCAGCAATTCTTCACAGTAATTTTCTGACCTAGTGCATACTGGTTCATAAACTCGCTCGAAGTGCGTGGTGAAGGCTTCTGCTATTTCATGACTTGTAGTTTTGAGGGACCCAGTTGTATCACGCACCCCCGTCACCCACGATCGCTCCCTCTCTCATCTTTCCAGCCACGCAAGAAGTTTCAATGCCTTATCTCCTATGCCGTACAATCGGTGTTGCGTCGCCAGAGCAGATGCCCTTGTCTCATTATCCGTCAGGGCCCGCAGGTCCCGCTGTCTCAGCACTAGCCTATGACGCAGGTCAGCATTTGTTGCAATTGCAATATCCCCTTCCATCTGGTTAATTTCCTGCTCAAGCAGCCTAATTTGCAGGGATTCTTCTTTCTTCTGGGCCCCAATCAACGCTTGTGCCTGTCCCCTCAATATCGTCTTATAGGCCTCCCATATGGTAATGTGCGAATCTACTGACCCCGTGTTTTCTTTAAAATAAAGCTCTGAGTCCTCTCGGATTTTGTCCCTGAGCGTCAGGTATTGCAGGCGCCAAGGGTCAATTCTCGGGAATGCAGCTCTGTCTAGGAGCGGGCCTTTAATAGTGACACATACCGGGGAATGGTCGGAGATGCCCCTCACCATATGTTTAGGGTTGAAGAAGTCTCCCACCCTATCATTTAGTGTAAAAAGTGGTCTATTGTTGAAAAGGAGTTGTGTCGTACAGAATGGTAGGTATACTGCCGCAGCAGTGGGTTGTATGCCCACCACTGGTCAACGATGCCCATGGCCAGAACGAAGTCAGGCCACGCTCTGCTCGTCGGCCCACATGGGAGCCAGAGTGGTCCAGTACCGGGTTCATGACTGCGTTCGTATCCCCACCAATCAGGAGGGTACCCAGGGGTAGGTCTGTCAGGAGCAAGCTTCCTTCGCGAAGACCGCCGCGTGGAGACCCAGGGGTAATTAGCATGAACACAGTATGATCAGGCACCCCTCCAATTTCCCCGCTGCCGCGACAAAACAACCTGCGTCATCTGTCTAAGTGCCTGTGATAACTAGGGGTAGCGTGTTACGAGTCAGGATTCCCACCCCCGAGCCCTGGACGAATACCCGGAGTGGGCTACCATTATGTACCCAAAGCGATCTAATGCCTTGCATTTACTCCCTCGCAGGTGCGATTCCTGGATCAATATAACGTCCAGGGAATGCCTGTTAATATGTTGCAGAACCAGTGTGCATTTAATCTTGTTCCCCAGACAGTTAATGTTCCAAGTCCACACCTGTATACTAGCTAAGTCTCCCATGGCATCGGGCGGGGTGAATATTATGTATTTGTCCCCTCGCCACTCGGGTTTCCTGTGTGTTAACCTCCTGCAAGTGCTGGATATCCTGGTCTTGAGCGTGCACCCCATCCCCCCAAAACAAGTCAAACAGTGTACCCAACTCCCCCCTCCCTGCAACCCTGCTGGGAGAGCCCCCAACGTCCCACCTCCCAAACGTGCAGAGTGCCTGTCACCCAAACTGTGTAGTAAGAAACATTGGTGAGGAGCCGTGAGCCAGCTTCCAGCATGAAGTACAATATGTCTGCTAATTAATGCTGTCAAGCCCATACAGCTTAATACAGAAGCCACCATACTTGTTGAAACACATAATTAGCCTGACTATGCATTCAGAAAACAGGGGGGGGGGCTTCATTATGGTAGTCTATTCAGTATTACGTTTCCATCTTTAAGTCTTTAAGTGGGCCCCCTACCCCCTAACCCCACTCCCAGGTCCCAGTATACGTCCCTCAAGGTCTATATCGAGGAAATGTTGAGTTCCAATGACTACGGGGGTGCCCTGCAGTTCACTTATCTGTCTGCTGCCGTTGCACTTGACCACTGGATGTCGGCTCCGCCTCCTGCTCCTCCGCATTGCGGACATTCTCAGCCATCGTTCGATTTTTGCCTTCTTAGTGACTGACAGTACGCCATCCCTCCAGCCAGTAACTTGCCTCTGCAGGTGAGTCAAAAAAGTATGCCTTTCCCTTGTCTAGGATTTTGAGTTTAGCAGGGAAGAGCAATATATATTTCACATTTTGTTCACGGAGGGCTCTTTTGATGGCATCTGGCGCTGGACATGGAGCGTGAAGTCCGGGAAAAAGCGGATGGTGGCATTCTCGTGCTGGAAGTCACCATGCATACGTGCTGCTTGTAGGATGGCATCCCTGGAAAAGAAGTTGGATAGGCGTTTGGGCTTCAGGTGGTTTAAAATCAAATCTTCCAGGAACAAGTCCATGGACGTCCCCTTCATTCCCTCCGGCACGCCCACAACGCGAATGTTATTGCGCCGGGCCCTCCCTTCCTGGTCCTCAAGCTCGGCATAGATGTCGGATTGGTTCTTTGTTAGCGTGGCGACCTGGTCTTCGAGACGTTTAGTTTTGGACTGGAGGCCCCCAATACCTGCCTCTGCCGTGGACACCATTTCAGAGATTTTCCAAAGGTCTGCTCGCAGGAGGTTTACTTCCTCAGTGAAGGAGTCTTCTTTGGCTCCAGGGTCCCCTTCTGTTCCCTGATCACCTTCATGATCTCTTTCAAGGAGGGGTCTGATCCGCTGGTTTCTCCTGTGGCACCCTCTTGTCGCACCATCATCACAACCCATGGTCACTGTGTATTTGTCGATGTGGTTAGCCTGTCCAGGCTCCATTACTCTATTGAGACCCATGGTCTCAGTCTGTGGGTAGCCAGCAATGGTCCCAAATGGTAGAAGGCGTTCCCGCACCAGCCGGTTCGCCTGGGCCCTAATACCAACCTCGTAGGAATGTAGTTCACCCCCGTCCAAGCCACTTCAGGGCCACGGCTCATTGCAGTCACTCTCTTATCGAAGGCTCCAAAAAAAATTTGACACTCACTGTGTTATTAATTCACTGCCCACCGCTGGGGTAACTCCGGACCACAGCCCACAACACTGGCACCCTCAACACAGGTGCGTCATGCCTGTATCCACTTTTCCCTGTATCAGACAGACCCTGCTGCACCGGTCCGGGAAACACCGCCTCTGCGCCCGTCAGGTGGGGGAGGGAAGAGCAGTCTCTTGCTCCCGGGCAGCCCACTGATTCAATTCCCACTTGTGGCTGAAGTAAGCCTCACAATTTGGCCCCATGCACACACACTGAAGCCGAGCGCACAGGCTGGAGACCAGGGGTCAGAGCGAGACCTCCCTGCAGCAAAGACACAGACCTGCTGGTTCCTTGCATCACAGATCCGCAGTCGACGCTTTCTATCCTCCAGTCCACCCGCACTGTACCTCAGCATTACTCCGGTGGCAGTAGCAATGACTTGAGTGGCTTCTCCCTATGCGGCTGCCCCTCAACGCGGCGCTTCAGCTGGAGAGACAGAGCTGCCACTCTCTCGGGATTACTGGGGTGGTGCCATCTTACCACCTCGGGCCGATCACGCAGTCTTCCACTCGCCCACTTTCTACCCCTTGATCCCAGGGTTTTGGATGTCCATCTTCATCAGCTGCTAGCCACGCCCCCATACATGGATATTATTAACGTTTATTACAATACAGTCACCCTTCATATTTTTCGAGGACAAGCCCAACCACCCTACCCTTCTAGCCATGATAATTTGATTGGCTAGTTGACCCACCCCCTTGCCTGAGCCAGCTGTGTGGTGATTCAGGCAATGGAGAGACTTATCCAGTAGTTGGGTGGTAGATTCAGTTTGACCCTCCCTCAAAGGTAGAACATTAGTCAGAATTATCGCTAGGAGCAAAGCTGCCGGAGGTAAATGGAGAGAATGGTGATCATTAGGTTTCTGCCTTACAATGTTGGTATATTGGCTCAGCCCATCCACACTTTCTCCACCCCCCCCCCTATGGAAACTAGCTGGGGCTGATAGGGAGACCAGTTCTGATAGGGAAATAACCTTTACAACGCAATCATTACATCGCACTACCTTTACATAGAAGTCAATACATCACAACATCCTTTACATCGCATATCATTACAACGCAGCCATTACATTGCATGTCACTGCAACGCATGTCATTACCACGCATGTCACTACAACGCAGGCATTACATTGCTAGTCATTACAATGCATACCATTACAACGCATAGTACCCTTACACTATCCAACACTTACCCTGCTGTTGCACTCACTGGAGTTAGAATAGTAATTTTTACCCCTACACTATCTAACACTTACCCTGCTGTTGCACTCACTGGAGTTAGAATAGTAATTATTACCCCAATAATATCTAACACTTACTTTAAATGCGATGTAATGGTATGCATTGTAATGTTATGCATTGTAAAGGTATAATGCGATGTAATGGAATGCGTTGTAAAGGTAGTTTCTGAAAATGCGATGTAATGGCATGCAATGTAAAAGAATGCGTTGTAAAGGATTTTGCGATGTAAAAACTGCGTTGTAAAGGCATGCATTGTAAATGTATGCGTTGTAACGTTATCCAGCCGTTCTCATAGTATCACCTGGTAACTTATATAGATTTGTCGAACCCCTTGAATTTCCTTAGTGTTCTCCTTGTAGAACCGTAAGATTTTTAGTGGGAGGGAGAACACCGGAATGAGTTAAATCCAGATTCTGGTGGTGATTAAAAGCAGAACCTCTCACCCTGTCAGTTGACGTTAAGACAGGACCCACCGACTGAGCGGGCCACCCTACTTCCTGCTGGGTGACATGGCCTCCCAAATTTTCAGTTGTCAGAAGGGCCGCCCACCCCCGACTGTGCCAACGTCCCAATACCTCATTTAACTGAGTTCTATTTGTAGGGGTATGATTCAATAAACACGAAGCCTCCCTCGCAGTTAACCTTTCTTCAATTAGAGATAATTTGTTCAAAATGGGATTTAGCAGCACAGTAACCATAGGCTCTATTCTCTTTAGGAGATCGAGATCAGTCCCCAATATGAGCTGCGTGCTGGTGTCATTTGTCCTGGTTGGTATAGGGGCTCCCATGTCCAGATTGGCTTTTCCAGTAGGTTTTCTTATGCAAGACCCTTGCAAGGATTTTTGCTTTTGAGCCCCGCCTCCTCCTCTTTTCTTAACTGGGAGATCAGTGTTACTATTCTCTTCCTGAAGAGAAGCTGTCTGGCTACGCGTCACTATACGACAACTAGGTGAGGCGTTAGTAGGGGAAGGGGAAGGCGAACTCTGCGCAGTGGACTGGAGAGGGGCGGGCAAAGGATGGAGAAAGGTCAAAGGAACAGCATCCATAGGCTGTCCTCCAAGGAAGGAATGCTTTAGTGCAATAAGAGAGTCCAAGGAAAACCTTTTCTCCGTCAGCTCAATTTCATGTGGTAATACAGTCTCAGCCCTTGTTAAGAAGGCATCAAGGGTCAAAGCGACTCCTCCCTCTGCCCTTTCTGTGCGTCCCGTCCGTTTGCACATTTTGTTAGGGAGAGGTTTTCCAGGTTTACAGACTGTCCCCCTTCAAACAGATATAAATATGGAAATAATTAGGACACAGCGGTACCTTTCTGCTTATTCACAGGACAAATCTCCAGATCTAAGAGAGTTGGCCCAGCCCAGCCTCCTCCGGGCTACGACGGGCATGGACGGGCCCGACCTTGGCCCGGGCTTCGTCCCCATGCACATCCCGCACCACGGGGCCATGTTGTCAGTTTAAACACGCTCTTGCACGTGGAATGACGGGAGATGTAGACCCCCAGATCAGCGTCTTCATGGATGGCTGGCGTGGCATGGAGCAAAGAGCCAGGTAAGAGCAGCTACACCCGCCGCGGGCCGTGTTTTCGGTTAATACGCACTCCTGCGTGTAGAATGACGGGAAATGTAGTCTCCTAGATCGGCGTCATCGTGGGTGGCTGGCGTGGAGCAAAGAACCAGGTAAATGCAGCTACACCCGCTGCGGGCCGCGTTGTCAGTTTATACACGCTCCTGCATGTGGAATGACGGGAGATGCAGTTCCCCAGATCGGCGACCTCATGGATGGCTGGCGTGGCATGGAGCAAAGAACCAGGTAAGAGCAGCTACACCCGCCGCGGTGGCCCGTTATCAGTTTATACGTGCTCCTCCGCGTGGAATGACAGGAGATGTAGTCACCCAGATCGGCATCCTCGTGGATGGCTGGCGTGGAATGGAGCAAAGAACCAGGTAAGAGCAGCTGCTTGGTCATGGGGCCCCCGAGGGACCCCACCACGCCAAAAAAGCATTTTGTTTGCCACGAAATTGTGACATTTGTGGCATAAATAATAAAAACAAGCATGGTAAATGTGTTGGGATTTGCCTATGGGATTAATGATAAGAGGTGTGGGAACAGTGAATGAGTGCAGGGAGAATGGTGTGAGTGCTCTCTGTGCAGGGTAAGTGGTGCATAAATGAAGGTTGCTGGTTGCTAAGTGTTTGAGTGCAGGGTGAAAGTACCTCAATGCATGGTGATTGATTTGGCACACAAAATACGGATAGCAGAGTGGTTTACATAATGACCTACGGCAGAAGCGATTTTCTTCTGTCTAAAGACAAACTGCCTTTGAATACACCCACACACCAGTGCCGTAAGTGGCCACTGGAATGCACTGCATGTTATAAATTGCCAGAAGAGGTACTATTGGCTTTCTCCTTACCAAGGTTATAAGATTAAAAAGAGCACCAATCATCTGAATGTATTTAACCCCTTCGATGCGTGTGACGGAGCGGTTTTGTCATGCGCGTCGGTCGCGCTGTGCGGAGAACGGAACCGCTCCGTCATGGCCCCGCCCGCACACGAACCCTTCAGCACAGCATGGTAATCCACGCCGCGCTGAAGGGGTTAAGACATCTAGAGGTGATATTGTTATTCCCGGTTCCAGATGAATTGAAATGTACCCCTAGTTTCAGGAAACTATTCACCATTAACAGAATATCAATGAGTCCCAGATTAAATTTCTTACCACTGCATGCCATAAAATGAGACTTACTATACTTAATGTCTATCTCCAAGTCTGACATAACTGTGACAAAGGATTGCAGTAGCAGCTTAAGGCTCCGAGTTGTCCGAGCTAATATCACAGCGTCATGAACACAGAGTAAGGCTGACTCTTGAGGACTAGACTGGCTCGTCCAAGCAACGATGAAGCTGTATGTGACCAGTCAGTCACAGAGAGGCTGGCACACTGTACAGGTAATCAGGGGCCATGAACTCATGGTTAAGAGTTGAGAAGCACTTCAAACTCATGGTGCAGAGCTCTACAAACGGGCCGAGCTGGCTTGAGTCTGATGACTGACTGCTGTGACTGCCAGGTTTGGTACAGTTAACACCAGGCCTTAGTACCAGAAGTCAAACATTATTAGGGTGAGTCCGATGTGCCCAGGTCACTAAATAGAGAAATATGAACTTAAACAAGAGATTTTAAATTGTTGGAAAACAAGAATTTTCTTCATTTTTAAAGACTCCTGTGTTTTAATTGCTCCTGGTATTGCGCGACTGGGGTGAATGTAATCAATCAATCAGAGAATTGTAAGCGTGCTACTCACCCTTTAGGGTCTCAAGGCACTGAGGGGGAGGGGGGGGGGGGGGTCCGCAGATCTGTTTAGCCTAAGAGCAAGGTCTTGAGGGTCTTCCTTCAGGTGTTCAGGGTGGGGGCACATCTGATGTCAGTAGCTCGTTCCAGGTCTTGGCTACAATGTCAGAGAAGGATCTTCCACCTGCTCTGGCTCTGTGGATGTGCGGGGTTTCGGCCATTGCGGGGTTGGAAGATCGGAGATTTCGTTTGGGTACGTGGAAGTTGATTCTGTAGTTGAGGTATTTGGGTTCGTTGTTGTGTTGGCATTTGTAGGCGTGAGTGAGGAATTTGAAAAGTGACTCTTTTCTCCACAGGGAGCCAGTGGAGACTTCGTAGGTGTTGGCTGATGTGTTCGTGTCTGGGGATGCCGAGGACAAGTCTGGTGGCGGTGTTCTGTATTGTCTGGAGTTTGCGGGGTAGGGACTTGTTGATGAGTGTGTTTCCATAGTCCAGTCTGCTGGTGATGAGTGCGTCGGTGACTGTCTTCCTTGACTCAGGGAGGATCCACTTGAAGGTCTTGCGGAGGATGTGGAGGGTGTTAAGCAGCTGGAGGTGACGGCGTTGACTTGTCGGTTCATGGTGTGTGATGAGTCGAGTATGATGCTGAGGTTCTTGGTGTGGTCTGAGGGGGTCAGTGGGCTTCCGAGGGCAGTTGGCCTACAGGTGCTGTCCCATGCAGAAGGGGTGGTACCGAAGACGAGGACTTCTGTCTTCTCGGCCTTGAGCTTCAGGCAGCTGTTGGTCATCCAGACTGCGACGTCTTGCATTCCTTTCTGGAAGTTGAGCATCTCAGAATAATATTTTGAAAGGGGTTCACCTACATGTACATAGACTGGCAACAGATTAAAGTTCCTTCCTAGAAAACCTTCGGGCATGGGTACAGTCCATTGTGCTGCATTGGACTGGGGTCCAATGTAAGTGCAAAGCATTTTGCTTCATAAATGCAGCACATTATCTGTTTTCATCATTGGATTTCCAAGCATGCATTTCCAGACACTTTAATACTGAATGTTTTCATCTTGAAAATTTCTACATGTGACATGTCTTGACCGTGTACAAGCCTAACAGAGAGCAGACAACAGCTACAGATCTCAGACTTGTAGCATGTGCAGAGCAAGTAGTGGCTTGTCCTCAGTGTGTAGTGAATGTTAATATAAAGGGTATATTTAACTAATGTTTTCCAGACGTTCATTTCCAAGCCTACTCTGAGCTTCTGTTTTTCTACATGAGTAACAGGTCTAGCACAGTGGGTGTTTGTCAACATTTTTTTCTTGGGATGGAAAAAATCCAAGTCAGCTGATTAACCTCCTGATTGGTTTGTTTAGTGTATGAACCCTTTTACAAAAGACTCCTGTGTTTTAATTGCTCCATGTATTGCGGGACAGCAGCACTCTGCTTCCCTTGAGATTCAAACAGCCTGGTATCACACTCCTAGTCAGCCAGCCCGCTCCCTCGTGTTGTGTAGGAAACAGGAAAGATACAAAATTAAAGTGGCATATGATTGTGAATGAAAATATATATTTTATAAATCTGACTCACAAATTATGCGCGACTCGCAAATATGTTTTCCAAATTTTAAAATTGCATGTACAAACTGAAACTATGATTATGCCACTATATTAAAAAAAAATTCCCTTATTAATTCATTTTATTAAAGTCCTTTGTTAAGATGGTTGCCATCATGAGATATCACAGCCGCACACAGACTTTTATGAATAAGCAAGCACATTACTCATGACTGAGCAATAAATCGAGAGTCAGCCATACGAGAATATATAACTGAAAACATACATTGCGACTAAGAAACAAGGCCATGCAAAGTGAAAGTACACCACAATATAAGGGTAGATAAAACAAGCATTGTTAATGCAATCTCGGGACCCCTTGTGGGCTGAACCCTCAGCATAGGAGGATTTTAAACAAACAAGGCAAAGTCCTGAGAAGAGGCCATATTAAAGTCAGGCTATCAGTGCAATAAAGCTTAAAATAGGAGAAGAGTACATGCAGTTCGTATGAGAGGATGGATGCTTGGGAGCTTGAAATGCGTGCAGCCAGATGCTGTAAATGGATACTCTAAATGGGTGCTGTGGATGTAAAAACCTTTACAAATAGTTCAGGAAAAGAGGATGGAAGCAGTACTTCGGCACCCGGAAACTGTGTGCTGCATCCAATAGAAACGGAGGAAAAGTAAGTGTCAAGCATAGGAACCAATGAAAAGCAATGAAAGCAAGGGGGCAGGATGTAAACCCCTTTTAAAATATATTTAATGCAAAAGATTTTGCAAGCATAGCGCAAGCCCTCTGCAGGCAAAACCTAAAAACAGGCATGGGCTCCCAAACTTGTTTTGAAATGGGGCCCCTGCGTGGGCCAGGTTCCGGGGGCATTTTTATTTTAAACAAAAGAGGGGGTGCACGGGGCCCCCTCCATAGGCTCAAATGAGCCCCAGGGCCCACCCCATCCTCAGGGCTAATTTTATTATGAGGCATGGGCTGCTCTGACTGCACCAGGCCCCTGGGACAACCACCTCCTGCGGGATACATATTAAATGCTTGGAGGGGACTCGCAGACCCCCAGGAGCCCCAGGGACCACCACCTCCCTGGGGCTTAAAATAAAATGCATGGGGACCGCATTGACATCTCTAAACCCTGGGGACTACCACCTCCCTGTGGCTTTCTTTTTATTTTCAGCCCGGGGACCACCACCTGCTTGGGACAGGCTCATAAAAATGAATGCCTCTTGGAGTCACTAATGGCCCTTGGAACCGCCACCCCAAGGACCAGCTCCTGCTATGTCTGGGGATGCCCAGTTCCGGGACATAGCTGTTTGCGCTGACTTGGCGGGATCATTGACAGCTGGCAAAATGCTCTCGCTTGTTGTAAGCGTATATTTCATCTGTTTCCCTGCCCGCTGTCAAGCAGGCAAGGAAACAGACAAAAAAATTGCTCTCACAGTCAGGGAGGTGCATGTTCAGCAGCTCCCTGTCTGTGAGAGCAATGCCGCATCGCACAGGATGCGGGGAGCCGGCTGGGACCACGGAGTGAAAGAGGCAAAACAAAGGTGAGAAACGAGCAGAAACAGACAGAATAACTGACCTTTAGCAGAGCAGATAGAGGCAGAATAAAGGTAAGAAACGAGCAGAAAGTAACAGAATAAAGGTCCTCAATGAGCAGAAAGAGGCAGAATAAAGATCAGCAACGAGCAGGAAGAGGCAAAACAAGGGTGAGAAACGAGCAAAAAGAGGCAGAATAAAGGTCAGAAATGAGCAGATAGAGCCAAAATAAAGGTCAGGAGGCAAAATAAAGGTCAGAAACGAGCAGAAAGTGGCAAAATAGAGGTCAGAAACGAGCAGCAAGAGGCAGAATAAAGGATAGAACTAAACAGAAATACTCAAAGTAAAGGTGAGAAACGAGCAGAAAAAGGCAAAAAATAGGTCAGCAGTGAGCAGAAAGAGACAAAAAAGATGTAAAGTGAGCACAAAGAGGCACAACAGAGGTAAAAAACGAGCAGCAAGAGGCAGAATAAAGGTCAGATACTAGCAAAAAGAGGAAGACTACAGGTCCAAAACAAACAGAAAGAGGCAGAAAAATGGTCAGTAATGAGCAGAAGGAGGCATAAGACAGGTGAGAAATAAGATAAAAGAGGCAGAATAAAGGTCAGCAATGAGCAGAAAGAGTCATAAGACAGGTGAGAAACAAGCAGAAAGGGACAAAATAAAGGTCAGCAACGATCAGAAGGAGACAGACTTTAAACTACTGCTTAATTTGCCCCGGGGTCTACAAGTGCGCACATGTGCACTTAATCATTAGCACTTACTCTTTGGGCGTTCTGTGTAACAGACTCGTTAGGGAATATGCTGTTTCTCTTTTATAACTCACAACACACAAACCGGCGAGTGTAATGATGCTAAGGCACAAGCCCACATGGACGGATAGTTCAGTGTAAAGAGAACCTGCAGCAGAGACCACGTGTCCTGGCGCTCAGAATTTCATCTTTTAGAAGCAGGCAACCATAGTGCTACATTAGTTTGGCAATTTTAGTCTTTAAACTACTGTTTAATCTGCGCCGGGGTCTACCAGTGCGCACATGGGCACTTAATCATTAGCACTTGCTCTTTGGGCATCCTGTGTAACAGACTTGTTAGGGAATATGCTTGCTGTTTCTCTTTTATAACACACAACACACAAACCGGCGAGTGTAATGATGCTAAGGCACAAGCCCACAAGGATAGACAGCTCAGTGTGAAGAGAGCCTCCTGCAGAGATCACGTGTTCTAGCGCTCAGCCTTTCATCTTTTAGAAGCAGGCAACCATGCTGCTACATCAGTTTGGCAATTTTAGACTTTAAACTACTGCTTAATTTGTGCCGGGGTCTACCAGTGCACACATGGGCACTTAATCATTAGCACTTGCTCTTTGGGCATGCTGTGTAACAGACTTGTTAAGGAATATGCTGTTTCTGTTTTATAACATACAACACACAAACCGGCAAGTGTAATGATGCTAAGGCACAAACCCACATGGACCAACAGGTCAGTGTGAAGAGAGCCTGCTGCAGAGACCATATGTTCTAGCACCCAGCCTTTCATCTTTTAGGAGCAGTCAACCATGCTGCTACATCATTTTGGCAATTTTAGACTTAAAACTACTGCTTAATTTGCACCGGGGTCTACCAGTGTGCACATGGGCACTTAAATCAGCACTTACTCTTTGGGCGTGCTGTGTAACAGATTTGTTAGGGATAATGTTGTTTCTGTTTTATAACACACAAACTGGCGAGTGTAATGATGCTAAGGCACAAGCCCACATGGACGGACAGATCAGTGTGAGGAGAGCCTCCTGCGCTCAGACTTTCATCTTTCAGGAGCAGGCAACCATTCTGCTACATCAGTTTGGCAATTTTAGACTTTAAACTACTGCTTAATTTCTGCCGGGGTCTACCAGTGAGCACATGGGCACTTAATCATTAGCACTTGCTCTTTGGGTGTGCTGTGTAACAGACTTATTAGGGACTATGCTGTTTCTGTTTTATAACACACAACTCACAAACTGGCGAGTGTAATGATGCTAAGGCACAAGACCACATGGACGGACAGCTCAGTGTGAAGAGAGCATGCTGCAGAGACCACGTGTTCAAGCGCTCAGACTTTCATCTATTAGGAGCAGGCAACCATGCTGCTACATCAGTGGCAATATTAGACTTTAAAATACTGCTTAATTTGCGCCGGGGTCTACCAGTGTGCACATGGGCACTTAATCATTAGCCCTTGCTCTTTGGGCATGCTGTGTAACAGACTCTTTATGGAATATGCTTTTTCTGTTTTATAACACACAACACACAAACCGGCGAGTGTAATGATGCTAATGCACCAGCTTGCATGGAAGGACAGCTCAGTGTGAAGAGAGCCTGCTGCAGAGACCACGTGTTCTAGCGCTCAGCATTTCATCTTTTAGGAGCAGGCAACCATGCTGCTACACCAGTTTTGCAATTTTAGACTTTAACTTACTGCTTAATTTCCTCCGGGATCTACAAGTGCACACATGGGCACTTAATCATTAGCACTTGCTCTTTGGGCGTGCTGTGTAACAGACTTGTTAGGGAATATGCTGTTTCTGTTTTATAACACACAACTCACAAACTGGCGAGTGTAATGAGGCTAAGGCACAAGACCACATGGACGGACAGCTCAGTGTGAAGAGAGCATGCTGCAGAGACCACGTGTTCAAGCGCTCAGACTTTCATCTATTAGGAGCAGGCAACCATGCTGCTACATCAGTTTGGCAATATTAGACTTTAAAATACTGCTTAATTTGCGCCGGGGTCTACCAGTGCGCACATGGGCACTTAATCATTAGCACTTGCTTTTTGGGCGTGCTGTTTAACAGACTTGTTAGGGAATATGCTGTTTCTCTTTTATAACACACAACACACAAACTGGCCAGTGTAATGATGCTAAGGCACAAGCCCACATGGACAGACAGCTCAGTGTGAGGAGAGCCTGCTGCAGAGACCTCGTGTTCTAGCACTCAGCCTTTCATCTTTTAGGAACAGGCAACCATGCTGCCTCATCAGTTTGGCAATTTTAGACTTTAAACTACTGCTTAATTTGCACCGGGGTCCACCAGTGTGCACATGGGCACTTAATCATTAGCACTTGCTCTTTGGGCATGCTGTGTAACAGACTCGATAGGGAATATGCTGTTTCTGTTTTATAACACACCCCACAGAAACCGGCCAGTGTAATGATGCTAAGACACGAGCCCACATGGACAGACAGCTCAGTTTGAAGAGAGCCTGCTGCAGAGACCACGTGTTCTAGCGCTCAGCCTTTCATCTTTTAGGAGCAGGCAACCATAGTGCTACATCAGTTTGGCAATTTTAGACTTTAAACTACTGCTTAATTTGCGCCAGGGTCCACTAGTGCACACATGGGTACTTAATCATTAGCTCTTGCTCTTTGATCGTGCTATCTTACAGACTTGTTAGGGAATATGCTGTTTCTCTTTTATAACACACAACACACAAACCGGCGAGTGTGATGATGCTAAGGCACAAGCCCACATGGACGGACTGCTCAGTGTGAAGAGAGCCTGATGCAGATACCACATGTTCTAACGCTCAGCGTTTCATCTTTTAGGAGCAGGCAACCATACTGATACATCAGACTTTGCAATTTTAGACTTTAAACTACTGCTTAATTTGCACCAGGTTCTACAAGTGCACACATGGTCACTTAATCATTAGCACCTGCTCTTTGGGTGTGCTGTGTAACAGACTTGTTAGGGAATATGCTGTTTCTGTTTTATAACACACAACACACAAACTGGTGAGTGTAATGATGCTAAGGCACAATCCCACATGGATGGACAGCTCAGTGTGTGGAGGTCTGCTGCAGAGACCACGTGTTCAAGCGCTCAGACTTTCATCATTTAGGAGCAGGCAACCATGCTGCTACATCAATTTGGCAATTTTAGACTTTAAACTACTGCTTAATTTGCGCCTACCAGTGCGCACATGGGCACTTAATCATTAGCACCTGCTCTTTGGGTGTGCTGTGTAACAGACTCGTTAGGAAATATGCTGTTTCTGTTTTATAAAACACAACACACATACCGGCGAGTGTAATGATGCTAAGTCACAAGCCCACATGGATGGACAGCTCAGTGTGAAGAGAGCCTGCTGCAGAGACCACGTGTTGTAGTGCTCAGCCTTTCATTTTTTAAGGAACAGGCAACCATGCTGCTACATCAGTTTGGCAGTTTTAGACTTTAAGCTACTGCTTAATTTGAGCCGGGGTCTACCATGGTGAACATGGGCACTTAATCATTAGCAGTTGCTCTTTGGGCATGCTGTGTAACAGACTTGTTAGGGAATATGCTGTTTCTCTTTTATAACTCACAACACACAAACCGGCGAGTGTAATGATGCTAAGGTACAAGCGCACATGGACGGACAGATCAGTGTGAAGAGAGCCTCCTGCAGAGACCACGTGTTCAAGCGCTCAGACTTTCATCTTTTAGGAGCAGGCAAACATGCTGCTACATCAGTTTGGCAATTTTAGACTTTAAACTACTGCTTAATTTGCGACGGGGTCTACCAGTGCGCACATGGGCACTTAATCATTAGCACTTGCTCTTTGGGCGTGCTGTGTAACAGACTTGTTAGGGAATATGCTGTTTCTCTCTTATAACACATAACACAGAAACCGGCAAGTGTAATGATGCTAAGGCACAAGCCCACATGGACGGACAGCTCAGTGTGAAGAGAGCATGCTGCAGAGACCACGTGTTCAAGCGCTCAGACTTTCATCTATTAGGAGCAGGCAACCATGCTGCTACATCAGTTTGGCAATTTTAGACTTTAAACTACTGCTTAATTTGCGCCGGAGTCTACCAGTGCGCACAAGCACACTTAATCATTAGAACTTGCTCTTTGGGCATGCTGTGTAGAAGACTTGTTGGGGAATATGCTGTTTCTCTCTTATAACACACAACACACAAACCAGCAAGTATAATGATGCTAAGACACAAGCCCACATGGACAGAATGCTCAGTGTGACGAGAGCCTGCTGCAGAGACCACGTGTTCTAGCGCTCAGACTTTCATCTTTTAGGAGCAGGCAACCATGCTGCTACATCAGTTTGGCAATTTTAGACTTGAAACTACTGCTTAATTTGCGCCGGCGTCTATCAGTGCGCACATGGGCACTTAATCATTAGCACTTGCTCTTTGGGCGTGCTGTGTAACAGACTCGTTAGGGAATATGCTGTTTCTGTTTTATAAAACACAACACACATACCGGCGAGTGTAATGATGCTAAGGCACAAGCCCACATGGACGGACAGCTCAGTGTGAAGAGAGCCTCCTACAGATACCACGTGTTCTAGTGCTCAGTCTGTCATTTTGTAGGAACAGGCAACCATGCTGCTACATCAGTTTGGGAGTTTTAGACTTTGAGCTACTGCTTAATTTGAGCCGGGGTCTACCAGTGCGAACATGGGCACTTAATCAGTAGCACTTGCTCTTTGGGGGTGCTGTGTAACAGACTCGTTAGGGAATATGCTGTTTCTCTTTTATAACACACAACACACAAACCGGTGAGTGTAATGATGCTAAGGCACAAGCCCACATGGACGGACAGCTCAGTGTGAGAGCCTGCTGCAGAGACCACGTGTTCTAGCACTCAGCCTTTCATCTTTTAGGAGCAGGCAACTATAGTGCTACATCAGTTTGGCAATTTTAAACTTTAAACTACTGCTTAATTTGCACCGGGGTCTACCAGTGTGCACATGGGCACTTAATCATTAGCACTTGCTCTTTGGGCGTGCTGTGTAACAGACTCGTTAGGGTATATGGGGCCATATTCTCAAGGAGCTATCGCCGAGTTATCGGCACTTCATCGCAGCCAAAGTTGTGATAAATTTACCGCCCCATTTACTAGTCGGTGCAAACAGCCGACAGCACCACTTTTCCGGCATTAGCATCCGCAACAAACATTGCCATAGATGACCCGGCAAGTATCGCGAACGAGATGCAGAGTAGGCGTTCCCGAGCAAAATGCAGTGAAAACATTACTCCGCAACATTCTCAACGACCCGCCAGATCTGCGATAAGAACACAAAACATGCGATAAGGCACGTTAGCTCCAGGAAATTAACACCTGCTCTGACCTGGTGCAAAGTCGGACTACAAACGGCACCAGACAAAGGAGCACAGCCCATAGCCACACATAAAGAACAACAGATGCCCCCGAACAACTGCCCATGCAGCACGGACAGCCAGGAGGGCCACAACACCCACCGACACCACACCCAGGCCCGCAACCTCCCCCCGGCCCCCACCCTGGGCCCTCCCCCAACCCCGGACAAAGAAACTGCACACCAACACTACAAATCCCAAAACAAAATAATGTGCTTGATGTCGCACAAGCAGGAAAATCAACATACATGCGTGGCCAGAAAATGGAGATTCAGTCATACAGCAATGCAATCACCATCACAAAACACTATTCAAACAACAGCCAAAACAACCATTCGGATGAGTCCTAGCGGGTCCTCACTGGACAATCTGTAGGACACAGCCTGGAAGACAAAATCCAAGAGAAGGTGGTATGCCATGCGCCCAACAAAGGAAAGAGAGGGAGAAAGGGAGGGAGAGAGCGGGGAAGAGAAACGGAGTGAGATTGCACAAGCAGCGCAAGGCCTCTCGGGCACCTGGCTCCACAAGCCAACTTGTGTGTGTGTATCGCCATTGGTATACAATGAGCCGAAGGCCTTGTCTCAATCTCAGCACCAAAGCCACATCACATTTCGAAAACGCAAGTAGTAGTCAAACATTAGGGATGAAAGCTCCTTTGTTCCAATGCAGAAGGCGGGAGGACACCTACACCTCTGGCCTTGGTCCTGAATGTGACTGGAACACCCTGAGAGAGATGCCATGGCAGATGGGGACGACTCCCACACCACGCATTGCGCAAATGAACTATCCAACTTATCCACACCCACACACAGAAGCCCTTGCCTGAGGTACCCCGGCATGGGATGCCCTTGACACTCACGAAAACAGCAACCCATTCTCCCCAACGTTGCACACACATTCGAATCATTGCTCAGAGCTGTGGCATATCCTCTACACAACTGCCGAAGTTCAGAAGAGTGCCGGTTCCACAAGACGCACCCTCGCAATGGCAGGCCATCCCGGGCACATGCACAACCCCCATCACGTGGAACAGTACCGTGCACGTATGCTGCATTTACTGGGCGCCCTGCCACTGGCAGTGCTGCGGATCAGTTACCGGCTGAGCTTCTGCCTTGCCTACGTCACCTGCGTCCAGCCCTGGTTCCACTGCCGAACATGCACATTCAAGTGTCCCATGGATGTCTGCCTATCCAACACAACCGTAGATAAATTGGACTCCCACCTCCAGTCGCCGTTGCTGCCTTCCTGTTGGCGGCGAGTTTCTGTTTGGTCTGCCTTTTCACATCATGCCAGCGCCTCTTGACCTCCTCCATTGACCTCCTCGACACTCCGACTGCATTGACGTTGGTGACGATGGCCTGCCATATTTCCGTTTGGGTTGCCAGTGCCGCAGTGGAGGTGCCGAACAGTTGTTGATGGTGATCTATCACCTCCGTGAGGATGATCAGGTCTTCCTGCGGACTTAACCCCATTTTCCTCTTCCTCTTCTCCTTGCCCTTCCCCGAACATGGGGTTCCATGCTGGTCCTCCGTGGGGCTTGTGGGGTTCGGCTTGTCCTCTGCACTTGGTCCGGGTGCATTCATGGTGCTACGCAGTTTGAATTGGTTTTAGTGTTTTTTTTTTCTTTCTTTTATAGTGCATTTTCCCGCCAGACGCGTGGGATTTGCAGGCCTGTGGCTGGTTTTTGCAGCTTTTTGTATCGCGCTTGGCCTCATCGCAGCTTTTTTTATGTTCGTGTTTCTCATTTTTGCTACATTTTTGTGGTGTGGCGTTGTTTTTAATGCGCCCATTTGATGCGTTATCTGGTGACTATCGCATGGTACCGCCGTGTTAACCAAGTATGCTTAATTTTCACCTGGGTCTTCCAGTGCGCACATGGGCACTTAATCATTAGCACTTTCTCTTTGGGCGTACTGTGTAACAGGCTTGTTAGGGAATATGCTGTTTCTGTTTTATAACACACAAATCGACGAGTGTGATGATGCTAAGGCACAAGCCCACATGGACGGACAGCTCAGTGTGACGAGAGCCTGCTGCAGAGACCAACTGTTCTAGTGCTCAGCCTTTCATCTTTTAGGAGCAGGCAACAATAGTGCTACATCAGTTGAGCAATTTTAGACATTAAACTACTGCTTAATTTGCGCCGGGGTCTACCAGTGTGCACATGGGCACTTAATCATTAGCACTTGCTCTTTGGGCGTGCTGTATAACAGACTCGTTAGGGATTATGCTGTTTCTGTTTTATAACACACAACACACAAACTGGTGAGTGTAATGATGCTAAGGCTCAAGCCCACATGGCCGGACAGCTCAGTGTGAAGAGAGCCTGCTGCAGAGACCACGTGTTCTAGCACTCAGCTACCAATCAATAGCTATGCACTTATCCAATCACTCAGTGAATACTCATGCAGTTATAAAATCACCATGCACTATTCTTGCACTCCTCCAATGACCCAGGCAGTATTCACACACTCCTGCAATCACCCAGGTACTAACCATGCACTCATACAATGATCCAGGCATTACCCATAAACTAATGCAATCAGTCAAGCATTAGCAATGTAGTCTTCCAATCACCCAGACATTACCCATGCACTCATGCTATCACCCATGCAGTACCCATGCAATCCTCCAATCACCCACTTACTATCCAAGCACTCATGCAATCTCTCTGCCACTACCCAAACACTTATAAAATCACCCAGGCAGTACTCATGCACTCCTCCAATCACCCAGGCACTACCCATGCATTCATGCAATCGCCCAGGCACTACTTATACACTCATGCAATCATTCAGGAATTACCTATAAACGTATGCAATCACCCGAGGATTTCACATGCACTTACAAAATTAACAAGGCATTACAAAAGCACTTTTCCAATCACCCAGGCACTACTCATCCACTGATACAATTATGCAGGCACTACCTATGCACTGCTGCAATAACCCATGCACTACCCATGCACTCCTGCAATCAACCAGCTAGTAACCATAGACTTATCCGAGCATTCCACCAATACCCAAGCACTTATAAAATCACCACACACTACTGTTCCACTCTTGCAATCACCTTGACACAATCCATGCACTCATGCAATCATCCAGACATTACCCATAAAATAATGCAATCAGTCAAGCTTTACTCATGTACTCTTTCAATCTTCGATACATTACCTCCATACTCATGCAATCACCGAGACATTAACCAAGCAGTTACAAAATCACCCAAGCACTACCCATGCACTCCTCTGATCACTCAGGTGCTACTCATCCACTCATGCAATAACTCAGGCACTACTCATGCACTGCTCCAATCAACCAGGCACTACCCATGTATTCTTCTAATCACCCAGACACTACTCATTCACTCCTTCAATTAACCAGCCAGTAGACATGCACTTCTCCAATCACCCCGGCACTAGTCATGCACTTATGCAATCACCCAGGCATTACCTATGCACTAATGCAATCACTCAGGCACTACCCATGCACTCATGCAATCACCTAGGCACTACCCACACACTCATGCGATCATCCAGGCATTACCCATAAACTCATGCAATCACCCAGGCATTACCCATGCACTTACAAAATCACTCAAGCAATACCCATGCACTTACAAAAACACCCAGGCATTACAAAAGCACTCTTCCAATCAGCCAGGCACTATTCATGCACTGATTTAATATCTCAGGGACTACCCTTACAGTGCTCTATTCACCTGTGCGCTACCAATGCACTCCACCGATCACCCAGCTCCTAGCCATACAGTTATCCAAACACTCCACCAATACTGAAGCACTTATAGAATCACAATACACTACCCTTGCACTCTTACAATCATCCAGGCACTACCCAGCCTCTCATGCAATCATCCAGGCATTACTCAAACTAATACAATCAATCAAGCATTACCCATGCAGTCTTCCAACCACGCATACATTACCTCTGCACTCATGCAATCACCAAAGCAGTAACTAAGCATTTTCAAAATCACCCAGGCACTACCCATGCACTCTTCCGATCATCCAGGCAGAACTCATCGACTCACGGAATAACCCAGGCACTATCCATTCACTTCTCCCATCACCCATGTACTACCCATGCACTCCTGCAATCACTCAGTCACTAGCATGCAATCAAAAAATCTCCATGCACTATGCTTGTACACCTCCAATCATCCAGGCACTACCCATGCACCATGCAATCACCCAGGCACTAGTCATGTACTTCTCCAATCACTCAGGCAGTACCCATGCACTCATGCAATCACCCATGCTTTACTCATGCATTCCTCCAATTACCAGGCACTACCCATGCGCTCATGCAAACATTCCGCCAATATCCAAGCCCTTAAAAAATCACCACGGACTACCTTTTTTACTCATGCAATCACCCAGGCACTACTCATGCAGTTATAAAATTACACAGGCATTACCCATGCACTCATGCAATCACTCAGACACTACCCATGCACTCATGCAATGAACCAGGCATTACCCACGCACTCATCCAGTACCAGTCAGCAAAAAGCTGGGGGGTGCCCAGGGCACAGAATGAATTTGCAACAAGGCCTGTTTCTGCACCTCTGATGGTTCTTTCTGCATATCTCTTGCTTCTTTCTGCATTTTCCATCCTCTTTCTGCACATGCCCTACCTATGTATCCATAGTTAGAAATTAGCATTTAATAAACGTTAGAAATTCACTGAAAAAACCTTAGGTTTCAGGGACGTTATAGTTAGAAATTAACATTCAAAAAACCTTAGAAAGTCACTGAAAAAACCATAGGTTTTAGGGACATTGTAGTTAGAAATTAGCATTTAAAAACCTTGGAAATTAACTGAAAAAAACAAGTTATAGTTAGAAATTATAATTTAAAAAACCTTTGAAATTCACTGAAAAAAACCATAGGTTTCAGGGACGCTATAGTTAGAAATTAGCTTTTAAAAAACCTTAGAAATTCACTGAAAAAAACCATAGGTTTCAGTGACGTTATAATTAGTTGGACATTTCACTTGTACAAAACCAAAGAAATTTGGCCATTATAGTTAGTTGAGCTAACTATAACTCGTGCCCCCTCAATGCACTGCTGATGACGTCACGTATTACATCACTCATGACATGGTCAGTGACATCACTCATGACATCTCAAATTACATGAAATCACGTCTGGTTTTGGGCTAGAGGACCTGGAGCTGAGCTAGACTCCACGCTATTTTCGAAGGTGCTCGGCAAGCAGACAGTTTTGTCTAAGAAAAATACTGATATTTTTCAATACCGCTGACAGTAACTTTTGTGATTTAGTACTATCAGTATAGGCTGGCCTGGTAAACATGCTTCCTTGACAGGTACTAATCAACAGTATTTTTATTTCATACTTTATTGCTTTTTGCAATAGTTTATCTTAACCAATACTTAATTTGTGAAAATTAAGAAATACATTTTAAAAAGGTGCAAGGGCCCAGAGTTTTCCTTAGGAGCTCATTTTTGTCACTACCAAATGCCCTAGATAACTGAAAACCAAGACACTTCCTGTCTCCTTATCTCATCCTTGATTGTTCTTTTTTCATCCCTACTTTATCTTGTCATTGTTACCCTATCTTTCTATTGCTCCTTCTTTCTCCTATTTCAGAATAGATATTTTCACTTATTTGAGACCGTACAATACAAGGTAATTTTAAAAAGTACATTGTTTTGAAGGTATTTTGCATTCTATTTTACAGCCTTGGCAGAACGCTGGGAAGGAACAACCCATTTTTCCACTGCCAGAACCACAGGACCTCTTTCATGTCTCACAGATGAAGTTTGAAGATTTCCAAAAGGATCTCCGAAAATCAAGGAAAGATCTGAAAGGTACAAACAATGCAGGTTTTGTTGTGCATGCATATGTTGATGTATATTAAATTCTATCACATTTGCACTGTGATTCTTAAAGTCATTTTGAAATTGCATTTTGGCAGGTTTTCTGCAATGTCATTTCACTTTGAATAAGTAGTGATATTAGATGGGTTTTTTAAATTTCCCAATCCTTCAACCTATAGGAAGAGTTGTAGCTCTAAAGCACTGATTTCTCTTGAGTAGTTTGAAAACCTGCAACTGTCATGTGATAACCATTGTTCACTTAATTCAAGGTAGGAAAATGATTTTTGAGGAAAAAGGCAGAGGCATTTAGTTTTGTATAAATAGAAATTAAAAAAAATACACTATTTTTCATTGATGGAACTTCTTAGATGTTGTCCTAAATGCTCATTATTCTTCACTTATTAATTGATAAGTATCTAAACTATTTTGCCTGCAGGTCCCACTAGATAACTAATAACATGAGTGACGACACATACCCAAGGTGCATGATAAAGGACTTATCTCTCATAAAACCTTCTCCTTTGATGATGTGGCATGAGGAACAATGGGAACCAATTAAACAACTAATCCAATTCACAAAGCCATTTGCATTAGTTTAACTTACTTTAAAAAATAGCTTGATTTATGGACGCAAATTTGCATTCTGTATTCACAAAATGTTTATTTGCTCTTAGAAATCTTTTTAAAAGCATGTACTGTTACCTTATTATTGTGTAATTTTACATGGAATTAAATATACCTTCTTTGGTGGGAGGGCTGTATGACGAAATATTGGAGGCAAAAATATCCCCCAAAAATATCGAGGACACAAATATCATCTCTACTTTGTAGGTGAAGGACAGAATATTAACTACAAAAATATAGAAGACCTAAGTATCATCGCAAAATAGGTAAGTATTTCAAAATATTAATGTTATTCACTATTTATATTTACTATTGAACAATTACATGTTTAAAAAAATCATAATATCCAAAAAAGTAATAACTTACAAAATATATACTTTAAATGAAATTAAAAAAGAATAAATGTAATATATGAATTTATAATATGAGCTTTAATAAAAAAATAAAAATATTTCTAATAATTAACAATAAATAATAACACTAATAAGCAAATATAACAAAACTACATGTGCAATAATATTATAAAGATGTAAAAAATAATATTCCCTTGAAAATACATCATTAAAAACTTTTTAAAATTATATCACAAAAAATAAATCATTAAAAAAGTCAAAACAAAACAGTCACCTAAAAAATTACACTGTTAGGGGTTAGATATTCTTATTGCACTTAAAAGTAGGCAGGGGTGAGAAAACGGATGGACTTTTCCCACTCAAACCTAAGCAACAGCAGGGAAAGTGTTGTACTTTGGAGAGTCAGTTTTACCATTCTCACTCCAACATACACAACATCAGGGAAAGTGTTGGACTTTGAAGGGATTAGATTTACTATTCACACTTTAACATAAGCACCAGTACGGAAAGTGTTGGGTTTTGGAGGTGTCAGATTTACCATTCCCAATTCAACCTGAGCAAGACTAGGGAAAGTGTTGGATTTTGAAGGGCTTAGATTTACTATTCCCCCTCCCATTAAACAACAGTTGGGAAAGTGCCAGACTTTGGAGTGATTAGATTTACTATTACCACTCCAACTTGACCAAAAGTAGGGACATTGTTGGAGGAGTCAGATTTTGTATTCCCACTCCAATGTAAACAATTGTAGGGAAATTGCTGAACTTTGGAAGGGTCAGATTACTATTCCCACTCCAAACTAAGCAACAGTAAGGAAATTGTTGAAGATTGAAAAAACTAAATGTACTATTTCCCCCACATTAAAACAATATATATACTTAAACATTTGACAATAAAATATATTTCAACAAATATTTCTGAAAATATAATTTTATAACATAAAAAATTATAAAAGACTACAAAATGACACAAATGCATCAACAATTAAGAATATACAAAAAATATAAATATTTACCAATCAACAACATTAAAATTAGATATTTATAACTCTTTTTAATACACTCCCCTAAAATTCCAACACCCACAATAACAAATAACAATATTATTTAAAAATAATTAACAATAGACAGTAATTTAATGAATAATACTACAAATATAAAAACGCTATTACAATTCCGTGATTAAAATCTATTAAACCCTACTATGTAGGAACGTCTTCTGAGACCGAGAGGTAGGGCAGTTGGGACTGATGGCGTTAAACAGCACAAAGGTGAGAAATGTGTGCTCAAAGAGGCTGTCAGTGCAGGTGCCCCTGCACAAACTCTTCTGGTACTTCCTCCCCTATTTTAGATATTTCTGAGGATGCCGTTCAAAGGCCATCAGATGCTCCTGATATAGGGGGTTTTATAATGACAGACTGGCAGAGAGAAATAGCTGGGGTTGCCGATGTTTCATACATCCTCAGTGATGGTACAGACGTCATGTCAGCGACAGTCCATGACATTGTGGAATGATTTGATTTGATTTTTAAATTTATAAAGCGCAACGATTGCCCGAGGGCGTCTTGGCGCTAAACGTGGCTGGACGTATATAAAAAACAGAGACGCCTTAACTAGCAGGACTCCTCGGTCAGTTTGAGAAAAGCCATCTTTTTAAAGATCTTCTGAAGGAAATGAGAGAGGTGCTGTTTTTAATTGCTAGTGGCAGAAGATTCCAGGTTTTCTCAGTTCCTATCAGAAAACTTCTGCCTCCCCATCGTGCCTGTCTGTACCTAGGTATTTGAAGCAGTTTTAGCTGTGAGGATCTGAGATTTCTAGGAGGCACATAACATTTCAGATGTGATTTCAGATATAGGGGACCTGTGCCCTCGAGTGCTTTAAATGCAATACATTGCGATTTAAATACTATTCTTTTTCTCACTGGTATCCAGTGTAGCGCTCCTAGTCGATGTGACACTGATTCATATTTTGGAATGTCAAATATCAATCTGGCTGCAGCGTTCTGTAAGCATTGTAGTTTTTGTAGATATTGGATCTGAATCCCCACATAGAGGGCGTTGCAATAGTCCAACCTGGACAGCACTAAGGTGGTTACTAAAGGTTTTAGAGCTTCGGCGGGGATAAAGGAGCGAATCTTCTTGATCATTTTCAAGATACCCCAAAAAGTGGCAGAGAGATTATTGATTTGGCCGTCAAAAGTCAGTCTATTATCAAAGATCACGCCTTGATTTTTTGCCTTGACGACAGGTGTTAGACAATCTCCCCGGTTAGCCGGCCACCATTTCGGCGACCAAACTGGAGGGTTATAGCCTAACAGCAGGACTTAAGTTTTCTCCCCATTCAGCTTTAGGCAATTGGTCTGCATCCAGATGTTAACATGAGACATACAATTGTTAAAGCGATCAGCAGTCTCGTCCTCGTTCTTAGTTATGGACACGACCACCTAGGTGTCGTCTGCATAGGAGATCACGGAAAAGCCATACTGCCTGATCATTGAGGCCAGAGGAGCCATATAAATGTTAAACAGCGTGGGGCTCAGGGACGAGCCCTGAGGCACCCCGCATGGTAGATTGAAAACTTTGGAGCTGGAGCCGCCCAGTTCTACTGAGAAAGATCTATCAACAAGATATGAGGTTAATAGAGCAGTAGTGGATTCCTGCATGCCCAGCTCCGCCAATCTGTCAATTAGTATTGTGTGATTGACAGTGTTGAAGGCCGCCGATAGGTCTAACAAAATCAAGGTGGCCTTCACTCCTTCATCTAACGATCTTCTAAGTTCCTCAGTTGCTGTAATCAGAGCGGTCTCAGTTCAGTGGTCCTCTCTGAAGCCATATTGGGAGTAATCTAAAAGATTATTCGAGGAGATATAGGAGGTAAGCTGGGTGTTAAGCAATTTCTCCAGTACCTTCGATGGAAATGGTATTCTGGAGATTGGCCAATCGTTACTAGGGTCCTCCGGATCCAGATGGGGTTTCTTCAGCAAAGGTAGTACTGAAGCTACCTTCCAGGCCTCAGGGAACTGTCCTGATAGTATTATTTCAGAGAACAGTAAGCCCAATTGTTCACTAAGTATTTTAGGAAATAAGTTGAAGATTTTTGGGGGGCAGGGGTCTGTTGGGGCCCCGGATTTGGTTGCCTTTACTGTTTCAATGATCTGTTCCCACGACGCGGTGGAGAAGGAGAAGCTAGTTTGTGGCGTGCAAGGATCAGTCACTGACTTTGGAGATTTGGTAGAGGGAGGATTGCTGTCCAAAAAGGTTTTATATACTGTCTCTACCTTGTTAACGAAAGCCCGACCCAGAGTATTACAAAAATCCGGGCTGCTGTCTATTTTGGATTTCTCCAGAAGCTTGGCTAGTTTTTTAACAGTAGAGAAAAGTTCCCTACTGGAATTCTTAGCCTCCAAGATTTTTGCTGTATAATATTTGCTTTTTTTCCTCAATAATTAGCCTCTTATGTAATGCCAGCGATTGAGCATATTTTATTTTTGACGCCTGGTCATAGATTGACATCCACTGTCTTTCGGTTCTTCTGCATAATTGTTTTTGATTTCTTAATTTTTCAGAGAACCAAGGTTCGGAAGGCTTTTTCCTTCTAGAAATTATTGTTTTTATGGGTGCTGCAGCGTCTACCGCCTTATTGACCCATGATGTCAAATTATAAATTGCTTCATTCGTATCTGCTGCCAACATAGGCTTGGTTTCATGTAGTGACGTATGGAGGGAGTTAATGTCAATATTGGCCCAGTCTTGATGCGAGGATGCAACAGGTGTAATAGTTGTTGCTATTTGTTGAGAGCGTGCCTTAATTATGAAAATAATGGCTTTATGGTCAGACCAAGGGACTGGTAACACCTCAAATATTTTAAGCATGGTATTGAAGGTAAAGATGCCATCAAGAGTATGCCCTGCAACATGAGTCGCTTCTCTGACTAGTTGTTACATTGAGAGACCTGTCATAACATCAGTGAGTTCGATACTTTTGTGAACAGCTAAGTTTTCTAAATGGTAGTTGAAGTCTCCTAAGATTGTGTAATCTGTGTAGTTTATGCTGGCTTCCAGAAAAAGGCTTTTTATGTCCAGCAAGGGGGTCTGAGCCTCAGGTGGGCGGTAGATTAGTAGTCCGTTTAGAGAGTAATTGTTATTAAGCAGTATCTGGAATGATAGTAGTTCGCAATCCTGGGAGGTACCAGACGAGGATCCTGTTACTGATAGATCTTCTTTGGCAATAATGGTTAGCCCCCCTCCCCGCTTACATGTTCTATCAGCTCTGGTGATGGTAAATCCAGTGGGAAGTTCCAGTGTCAGATCAGGATCAGAAGTTGCGTCCGCTCAAGTTTCTGTTACAAAGACTAAGTCGAGCCTATGGCTCTCTATAATCTCAGCCATTTCGGTGTTATGTTTGATTAGTGAGCGCCTGTTAATCAGCATGGCTTTAATATCTTTGGGAGCATGCGGATGCACAGGTTTTATCAATAATGACCTCAGCTTACTTTTCGTAAAGCTAAATTGTAGCAAGCATTGCTCACATTTTTTGGCCTCCTTCAAAGGATCCAGTCTGGAGCAGCATGATGTGGCCGGCCCTGAATTCCATTTTATTAGCTCATCTCGGGAGTATGTGATTTTATTTGAAGGTTCAGTGTGTCGAGATCCAGGGTTTCTGGCCCTAGGCCCGGGCCAGGCATGGACAGGCACAGACGGGCCTGCCTTTGGCGCGCCTTTGGCGCACCAGCGGCGCCCCGCCGCACGCGTCCTCTGCACGCATCCGCTGTGCCATCAGGTCTTGTCGCGTTCTTCGCGCCAAGACCTGCCCGCTGACCAATCCCGATCCTTAAAGCACCAGTGACAGGCCTAATGACGCCTTCCGCACAACGGCACTTGCCGGGTCGGACCGGGGCGATGGTAAACTGTGCAAATGTGCAACCTAAAATCAGCAGTATTTCAACAGTAACAACAATAATCAAGTATATTTAAAAGTACACAATAAGAGGAGCTAGCAGCGCCGCCATCTTACATTGGCCTTGCCGCGTCTGCTGCGCGTGTGCCGAGCCTTCTGGTCTTGTAGCGTTCTTTCGCGCCAAGACCTGCCCGCTGACCCGCCACACAATCCCGATCCTTAAAGCACCAGTGACAGGCCTAATGACGCCCTCCGCACAACGGCACTTGCCGGGTCGGACCGGGGCGATGGTGAACTGTGCAAATATGCAATCTAAAATCAGCAGTATTTCAACAGTAACAACAATAATCAAGTATATTTAAAAGAACACAATAAGAGCAGCTAGCAGCACCGCCGTCTTACATTGGTCTTGCCGCGTCTTGAATGGGTAAATGTAGATTCCCCAGGTGTTCCTGCACCTAGCTATATCCAGGCTTCACTTGCAACTGCCATGATTGTGTCTCCCCCGCCATTCCGGTGGGTCACCTGTTACTCCAATTTTTGGTTCAAGTCAAGATGCGCAGGAATGGTCTGCGGAACCTGCAACAGAGCCTGCACTGAAGGTGTCACCAAGTACACTAACTACAGAAACCCCCATTGTCTGTCCCCCCTTAAGTGACAAAAAGAAAGCAAAACATTTTAAAGCAAGAGCCCAACAACTGAGCTATGCGAAGGGATGGGCAATATATGGGCTTGGGTAACGATAATGTCAGTAATAAGAATGACTATGTTACTGTGGAAAGGTCGCAGTTGGAAGACAAAATGGGGGTTGGAATTGAATAGTTAGAATTTTCTACAATGGAGACTTTCATTCCTGTCAGGTCAATGGTACCCAAGCCCACGTAATGAATTGTCCTTTGGGAGATAGTGGGATGGGTGGTGTTGTTGTTTTACCAACAGACAAGGGGAGAGGAAATCTGGTAGAATCAAAGAAGCATGGTATTGATGAATTCCAGAGAGTATGCCAGTGTGTATCCCAGAACAGGAGCGGTGCCCCTCCGAGGGACAAGCATGCAAAGTACAGAAATCCTGTTAGTTACTCAGTCCACAGGGCACCTGTAGGTACCCAAATCAGTGTTCCTGTTGATAAAGAGATTGTCACGTAGTACATCAAGCCTACTACTGATAGTTTCAGACTGGGATTGGGAGACTGGAACTGTCAGGTATATCAAACTTGATGGAGGGGTTTCAAATTCAGGCAGGAGGGCCCCTAAGGGCTAGACTACCAAGATCATCATTTTATTCAATATCCACCAAGGAAGGTGGGTTTGTTGCAGTTTGGACTGAACCATCTTTCGAATCACAAACTAATTGGATACCCTGTATCAAGCATGTAGAGTCAGTGTTGGTCTAAGGAAGGAGGGTCTTAGTGACAGGCATGAGACTAATTCCCAGGGGAATGTTTCTGAATTTGCCCAAGACTTGCCAATGCTGTACCTTTTATCCCTTATTCAAATAACTTTCAGACGTTAGCATTGAATAACACTCAAAACATTAAACAGATCCAACTTCTTGACAGTATATGTAAAATGTTAAAGGATGGGGCTAAGGATGCTACACTGGGAGCCGGGAAAAAGGGCTCATCCTCAAGTCAGGTGTTGTTTCTGGCCCCCAAGATGTTATGCCATCTACCACACATGTTGTAGGGGGTGGCCCTTTTATTTCAAAGTGCACCTATCTAGTTCTGAGAGGAGGGAGTGTTTTGGGGAAGAGAATTGTCCTGTCCAAGTTTAGTATCAACCTGTCGTGCAGAATGGGGAATGAAAGGAGGACCACAGGAAGGAGGGGAAGTGTGAAACATGTGGGTCGGCAGAAGGTGTGCGGAGTGGGACCTCTTAGTCAACCTCCTGAGATATCAATTACAGTTGTGAATCCTGCGAGGGGCAAACAACAAGTTTCCGGGGAGAGGCCTGGTAAGAAAGGTATAGGAAGGCTGAGAAAATTTCCAAGGAAAGAAAATACTCAGCAGCAGACTGCTGAATGTTTGACTGCAATGAAGGAAATAATTGGGGGCAAAAGTAGCATAGGTAGACCCCCACCCTCAATCTCACATCTCGTAGCGGTAGTTCCGGCAAAAGAGAAGCCAAGGTTTTTTTAAAAAAAATTCTACCTGTCCAAGTAAGAGATAATCCAAGGCCTAGGATGCCAATGCAGTTATTTTTTAAAACCCCAATCGCTAGATACTAATACTGCACCTTGTCCGTAGCGCTGGGACACCCCCGTTGGGGGTAGCTGCGTGCTTTAAAAGCTTTAAAATGAATACATAAATAAATCTAGACTGTTAAGTGCATTTGCAAATATTAAATGATTAAAAAGTATAACCTCAAAGTATCTGGTATTGGGTGGCTTCAAGACCGTAGCAGGGGAAGACATAACATGGTTACTGTTTGCCTCTGAGGAGATGAAGGGTTTAGTTGAAGCTTTGGCACCAGCTTTGCTGACATTTGCTTATGTGAAGGTATTGAAGTGGGAGACTGCTAGTCAGCCGGGGGATGGTGGCTGCCCCTGGAAAACCCAATTTTTATGAGAACATAGTGGCTTAAAACACAGTCAGGATACCGCTACTAATTCTTGGATAAGGGGCAGAGAACAGGTGCCGGAATGAGCTGGTGGGAACGGGATGGGTCCCAAAAAAGAATAGTT
This sequence comes from Triturus cristatus, assembly GCF_964204655.1. Classification (NCBI taxonomy): domain Eukaryota; kingdom Metazoa; phylum Chordata; class Amphibia; order Caudata; family Salamandridae; genus Triturus; species Triturus cristatus. The sequence goes on along the minus strand of NC_140589.1, from coordinate 1,254,853,958 downwards.
ACCATTATGTTTCAAAAAGATTGAGCCCAGACTAGGGGCAATCAAGATCTACTTCACCTTCCTTATTTTGATGTGACCAGGCACCCTCGTAATTTCAGGAGGAACAATGGCCACAGTTGTCAGAGGTACAGTTCTTGGAGAGTGGAGAGACCCTGCCCCAAAGGCATGAAGGGTCGCTATATTTCAGCTTGGGGTGAACGAGGAGCTCAGGAGATTGCTTGGTAGGAGCATCTATTGACAGGATGTGTCTTGGTATGAAACATTCATGGATTTAAATATTTGATGGCAATGGGAAATTACAGAGAGGTCCTGACTAATTACCCAGTATTGTTCCTCCAGGAAACTTGGCTGTTGAAGTGCCCAGTTGCTATAGCACAAAATGTCAAGGCCTCAATTATAGGAAGAACAGTTGGTGGATTACTAATATTGGTATCTGTCCATTATGGGAGGAAAGTAACAAAGTGGCAAACTGATTGTGTTTGGGTCCTTGCCTGCTTAATCGATGTGTTCCCTGATGATGTGGAGTTACAGGAAATGATTTGTCTAAATATAAATGTTCCACCAGTCTGCCCTTTACCTGAGTGTGAACTGCTTAATCTGGTTAATGATGTGCAAACATTGTTATGGATCATCCTGTTGTTCTTTTTGTTGTAAGGAGGGATTTTAATGATAAATCAGCAATTAAAGAGTTTGATGATTCATTAAAGGAGCTGCGGTTGACATTAAACATTCTCAACGGTATTCTTCCAACAAGTACATGTGAAGAAGATGTCACGGTCCTGCCATGCTTAGTTCAACAGAACTTGATCAATGTTAACGGTCAATGCAACAATGACATACCAGCCGCCAGAACCTTTAAACATGGCAACAGCTGTAAGCCTATTGACTATGTGACTGTCCCAATCTATCAGTTCCACCTCGTAAAACACTTTAGAGTTCTTGATTTAGGGCCCAGTGATCACTATGGCCTTTACTTGGAGTTTAAAGATCCTTTTGTGGCTTGTGTAAACAAGACCCTTCCCCTTGGGGTAGTTTACCATTGAAGAATTTGAATTTTGATCAGAGAAGATTCAATTCAGGCTCTCTCGTCAATTAAATTTGGCCATCTAGATTTGGCAGTAAGAGATGAATGGGTAGGATGGTACGGCAGACTGGTGAAGCAATTATTAGCCAACTTAAAGCTGGCAAAGTGTGTCCTAAGCAATCCAGCAGTACTAGAGGAAAACGGGAATGGCTGGTTTGATGACGACTGCAGGAGGGGAGTTGAGCTGTGAACAAGAGTCATCAACACTCTAATTTAAATCCAAATAATGCTATCTTAAGGGAATCCTTGGAGGCTTCAAAAATTGCATATCACAACTTATGTGCCCATAAAAAGAGGTCGTTTTAGAAATTAAATTGGGAGCTAATGTTATCTACCATTGTAGAGAAGAATAGTAAGCACTTTTGACGGCTGGTGAATTTGATTACCCTTACCTCACCATCTTCCTTCCCTTGAGGCACATATAAGTGAGGACTATTAGTACACCTTTATTTATTCATTCTATAGCGGTGGAAACTCTAAAAATCAGTCGGTGTCCCTGGCTAGCTCTCAAGTTGATAGAGAGGCTATTGCTAACTCCCACACTACAGTGGTACTGTCTGAAATAATCTGCAATATGAAAGACGTTAGGGCTGGTGGTCCAGGTAGTCTTTCATCTGTTATCTTTAGGAAGGATCCTAGGAAGTGGGGCCTAATATTGAGTAGGATGGTTAAATGCGTAAAATCTACAGGAATCCTTCCAGATTCATGGAAGGGGCCATAACAAAGCCTATTCATAAAAAAGGCAAAATGTACCAGCCTGCTAACTATCAATGATTTCTTTTGCTGAGTATCACTTCTAAGCTATTTGCTCAAACCCAATTAAAGCACTTAGCTGCCTGGACTTTTGATACCGGACTGATCCCTGTGGAGCAGGGAGGTTGCAGGCCAAAACACTAAACAGTGGACAACTGTTTCATGTTGTGCGGTGTCGCAAGGCGGTCCATGGAGCTGGTAGGTTGCCTATGCTGCTGCTTCATTAGCTTCCAGGTGGCATATGACAGGGTGGATAGAGGCACACTTTGGTGAAAGTTTCAACAGTAGAATATATCTGAGGCCCTGTTAGATCTCATGGTGAAACTACATAGTGATAACTGGGTAGAGATTGAGCTTGATGGGACGGGTAGCCTGTCGAGGAAAATCCTGGTAGAGAATGGCTTACGCCAGCGGTGTGTTTTAGCTCCTCTGCTGCTTAGTTTGTTTATAGCAGACCTCCCCCAGACATTAAGTGCTACCCATAGTTTTTCTCTTAAGATTGTAGGTAGACACATCTGTTCCCTTATGTATGAGGATGACTTGGTGGTGATGAATCTTACCGCTATTGGGCTGCAGCGCAAATTAAGCATACTAAGCTCTTATTGCCTCGAAAATAAATTAATGATAAACATTAAAAAGACAAAACCTTTTTCTTCACAAAAAGAAAAAGAAGATTCCGCTGGTTTGTAGGCAATGCATGGTTGGAGCATGTGTGAGAATATAAGTATTTTGGGATGATTTTCTCAAATGATTTAAGATGGGACAAACATCTGGCCAATCGGAAGATTGTCAAGAGGCTTAGATTGACAACTGAAGTGAATGGCTTGAAACAGTTGGACTGCAACACTGCAACCATACATTTGAGCCACTAAGTAAAGTCTTACAGGGTAAATTAAAGCCCCAGGCCCTATATGGAGCGGACGCACTGGTGATGGATAAACCTTGCATATCGGCAGGGTTAGAATGTAGCATTTAGAAAATACTTCTTGATTTACCAACAAATGCAATGGTTCAAGCTATAAGGAGGGAGTTGAGAACTGTAGCCTGAAGTACTCTGTCAGACCCAAGAGCCCTGCAATTTTATTTTTTGATTAAAATGGAGTCTGTTGTGATACATTATCAGTGTTAGTTCTCCTTGAGGTAATGTCAATCGTCCCTGGTAAGAGGAATCCAGTGACAGTAATGTAGGCGCACCTAGGAGTTCCAGATATGCACCTTGAAGGGGACAAAGCAAAACAAATCAGTCAAATAAAGAGCTCTCTTAGACGCTGTGCTGAGGATAATAGCTTCAGTGAGGACATTCAGTATTTGAGAAACAAGAGATCTGTTGTGCCTGTCCTAATTTCTCAGGAGGGCCTGGACCTTTTCCTGTATCATACAGAATCACAGAAAGGATTCTGCGAAATGAGATCATGCAGCTGAGGGTAGGAATTGACCCAGGATGGAGGATTCTAAAGCTGAAATAGAAAATAGGTGAAATCCATGGTCAGTGTCTATGTAAGCGGGGTATAAAAATACTCTGTGAGCCACCTACTGGTGGATTGTGTACTCTTCTTAGTGGAAAGGAAGAAGATAATGTGATGTGTCCTATTTAAAAACAAATGTGGGATGTGGTGAAGAGAAATGTGTCTAAACTTGGTATGTGTTTTGAGATACAAGGATGTAGCCATTTGCCAACAGCCAATATTTGTTATTCCATATGGGGTTGCAGGAATGTTTCTTGAACTATTAGGTAGATGTAGATCAAATTAGGAGGATGTGCTGGTTAAAAGAGTGGCCCTGAAATTAGATAATTGGGTCTGTTAGTAAGGTCAGATTGATTAAACCTTGATAATTGTGATAAATATGGCCTTGAACAATACACTTTGCTTCTTATAATTGAGATTTGATGTTTATGCTCCAGCAGGGCTAATTGTTATATGATGCTCTGCCAAAAGAGATTTTTAATATGGATTGTCTCTTTGCCGGTTTATACTATGTTGTCCTGTACTATGCTCTTTTGTTGCTTAAACCGATGAAATGAGTCTTGCATGTTGTTTGTTAAATTGATGCACTTTCAAACATTTTGTTACGAGTGGGATAAATGGGCTGCAGATTGCTTAATGAGTTTTAGTGAGAAGATATTTTATTTTATATACCATGTTATACTTGTTTTAGGTTTATGTTATGTGTTGGCTATATTGATTTAATTAAGTGCTATTTAATGGTGATTTTGTGATATTTGTTATTGTACTATGTCAATGAAATGGGTAATGTGCACTATGTCTGTAAGAACTTATTTCTTGGAAATAAAAAGAATCAGAATTCATTAAATCAACTGATATACCATAATTAAAACCAATTATTTAATTAACATAACTTGTCTAATAAGCATTTAACAATTACAATAATCAATGACCATTTTAATTACAATGATCTATTAGGTAATATATAATTAAATAGTTTACATAATTGAAAATCAAAATAAAAACATTTATAAACATATAAAACTAAATATTTAAAAAGGATCTCCCTCCATGTTACCCTATAAACTCAACAACCAACCAATGAAAATATTCAAATAAAATTTTATAAAGTCTTGAAATACATAACCAAATCAAAAAGACTATACTCAAAACATGACATGTAGTTAGCATGAAAATAATAATAAATTACAAAATAAAATCTAATAAAACACAACAAAATAATAAAAAAACAATATTATGTACAACTATTCTGAAAAAACAAATTATATGACGTACCTAAAAAATATATATATGCTTACCTTTTACATTCATTGCCACAATATTTTTAACATCACAACATTTTTGACAGTATATTTGTGTATCACGATATTTTCTAAATGATGTTTTGGTGAAACACAGCAGGGAGTGGGTATTTCTCAGTGGGAAAGTCTTGAAAGGTAATGCTCTATTCATTACTCCGGGTCCCATTGTTCTCGTCCCATTCATCACTGTCATGAATGGAACGAGGACAGGGGAGACCTGGGGGTAATGCATGCCCACACACTTCTGAGTTTGTGTGTATTCACCTTTACTCTACTCCTTCCCACCCTAGAAATGCTTAGAGTCCCTCCTGTTATGGACAGTAGTAAATTTGTTTTCAGAGTATGACTTGGAAGGGTTCTCCCCCAGAACTGTGGAAATAAATTCTCCACAGGAAAAACATTTTCCTCAAGGACAAAAACCAGATAGCCAATGCAAACAGACTTTTGGTAAGAATTCACATGTACTCATTCTGCCAAACTCTAGATCAGGCCATCGTTTTCAAAATATCTCCACCCCTCTTGGGGCGTGGGTGTTGGAGGATTGAGCTTGTTAATTTGTTTGCATGATGTAATTTGGCATTGGGCTTGATTTCCTCTAGCATCCACTGCTCACTGTGCGCAATTTCTCAAGGCACAAGTAAGAAAGATATTCAAACATCTACACTTCTAGGAATGCACCTATGTGTGTGTGAGGATTTTGAATTCTTGGAAAAGCTGCACCAGATACATCTTTCCAGGATTACCCACAATCGTAGGAAGGTACACATGCACAATTATTTAAAGTGTACAATTAAGCTCATGGAAATTCTTACCAAAAGTCTGTTTGCATTGGCTACCTGTGTTTTTCCTTAAGGAAAATGTTTTCGCTGTGGAGAATTTACTTCCTCCGCACCTAATATGGGTATACAATGTTTGCTGTGTTGAAATCATCTAGGGATTTTTCATTTAGTCAAATAAGCTTTGTTTGGTTAATAAGCCTCCGGAGAGTCTTTCACTAGGAAAAAAATGAATTGCCAATCTCAGAGCAGAGTGTCTAATAGGTTTATTTAGAGTCTGCATGCGGCCTGCTGGGTTCACCGTGGCAGGGTAGACTGTGCAACCGCCCCCAGTAAAAGAACGTCCACCATATTTAAATTTCCCTGCAACAATGTTGAAATAGCTGCTAATGTTGGGAGACGACCTTTTATTTTAATTTGGTTTGCAGTAACAAACCTCCAGAGCCGGGGTTTATTTTTGCAAAACAAACAAATGGCCCTGATATGATGGGAGTTTTTCTCCCTCCTTGTGGGAGTCGTTATTTTGTTTATCCGTTCCAGATCGACTTGTCTTTCATGGTGGTTGTAGACAGGGGTCACAAATGCAAAAACAACAGTTGATGGACAGAATGCAGAACAATGTCATACATTCACCCCAGTACAGAGATCTGGGCCTAAATCCTTCGTTTTTTTGCTCACCATGCCATTCCAGTTTGAATCCAGCCATATGCAAATCATGCTTGACCCCGTGCCTCATGGGAACAGTCCAGCCCGAACTGCCAAGCCAGGTCCTCCCTGGACTGGAAACAAGCATCCTAGGACCGGTTTCGGGGTTTCACCCCTCTTCAGCCAGGATCGCTTGATTCCAGTGGCATGGAGAGCACGGGACTCACGTCTGAGCATACCCGTCCCACTCGGGTGACAAATGCAAAAGCAAAAGTTGATGGACAGAATGCAGAACAATGTCATACATTCACCCCAGTACAGAGATCTGGGCCTAAATCAATTGTTTTTTTGCTCACCATGCCATTCCAGTTTGAACCCAGCAATATGCAAATCAGTCTTGACCCTGTGCCTCATGGGAACAGTCCAGCCCAAACTGCCAAGCCAGGTCCTCCCTGGACTGGAAACAAGCATCCTAGGACCGGTTTCGGGGTTTCACCCCTCTTCAGCCAGGATAGCTTGATTCCAGTGGCATGGAGAGCACGGGACTCACGTCTGAGCATATCCGTCCCACTCGGGGTGACAAATGCAAAAACAACAGTTGATGGACAGAATGCAGAACAATGTCATACATTCACCCCAGTACAGAGATGTGGGCATAAATCCATCGTTTTTTTGCTCACCATGCCATTCCAGTTTGAACCCAGCAATATGCAAATCAGTCTTGACCCTGTGCCTCATGGGAACAGTCCAGCCTGAACTGCCAAGCTAGGTCCTCCCTGGACTGTAAACAAGCATCCTAGGACCGGTTTAGGGTTTCACCCCTCTTCAGCCAGGATAGCTTGATTCCAGTGGCATGGAGAGCACGGGGACTCACGTCTGAGCATACCCGTCCCTCTCGGGTTGACAAATGCAAAAACAACAGTTGATGGACAGAATGCAGAACAATGTCATACATTCACCCCAGTACAGAGATCTGGGGCTAAATCCATTGTTTTTTTACTCACCATGCCATTCCAGTTTGAACCCAGCCATATGCAAATCGGTCTTGACCTTGTGCCTCATGGGAACAGTCCAGCCCAAACTGCCAAGCCAGTTCCTCCCTGGACTGGGAACAAGCATCTTAGGACCGGTTTCGGGGTTTCACCCCTCTTCAGCCAGGGAGCAGGAACAGGAGTTTCAGAAGGCCATCCCTGAATAGGATAGGCCTTCTGAAGCCTTATGGACATCCTGTGGCATAACGTTCATCAGCAAACGCTTTTTCAGGACAGAGTTGTAAGGCTCCACCCAAAAACGTGGGGGTTCCCATACATGTAAATGAGGGGGATGGGCACACCTTTGGCAAGGGGGAGAACCATGAGTCTTCAGTGGCTTTCCTCTCATGGCAAACTCTAAATGGCCTTCTAACTTATAGGAATGTGCTTAGTGTACGTGGTTTACTAAGAGGGCCAAACGGACAGTGGTGATACCTGACCCTTCCACCGATACAAAAATGGGGTGATTATCATCGATAACACAACCTGCCCACACACATAACAGGTGCAGCCTTGTTAGCAGCAGTGCAAACCTTACAAAAACACTCACCTACAACAAAACTAACCCTGTTATTCAGTCAAAACATTTCTTCAATACCTTTTAACGTAGTTTTGCTGTTGACCTCAGGTACACCACAAGTTGAAAAGCGCTCAAATTGCGTTTCGCTTAAATGCAATTGTGCTCTTTCATGGTCTTGGAAAATGGAGTTTTGCTAGTCGCAAAGCTCAGCAGCTATCTCCTGCTGTTTTCATTCAAATTTGATTCTAACTTTCCAGGCAAACCATAGATCTTTAAGCAATCGTGCGCCCGAAATGCATAAAAATGCAAGGTATTTTCTGCATGTTATCGATTTGCCCTCCCTTCAATTTATACCAAGGGAAACAGGTGACAACTTGGGTGTCTGACAGCATAGACCTGAAGTTGCACAAGGCACTTCCTAACTAAAAGGAGAGTCTCTGCCTGGAAATCATAATGAGTGCATCTGAACAGCATCTCTGCATTTTTATTAAACGTTTATGATTATTTACCCCGGCATAACTACCTCTAAAGTTTAAGGATTTGTCACAAAATGTCCCATTTCCTGCTGCAAATCATAGGCATTTGTGGCTCTGTGCCCTTGGGGTGCATTAAGTAATCAGATAATATTTAGCAATAGTTGTAGCTGTGCGAATGTGCACACCTAGGCAAGTGGCTATCTCTCTAGTATGTCTTCTAGACACCACACCATCGCACCTGCTAACAGTGTCCTTTTTCTGTATCCCAAACCTACGCGCCCCTAACTCATATCTACTTTATATGGTTTCATCATATGGGTAAGAATAACAGAAGAGGCTAGAGAGACATTTCCAGAATAAAAAGGTTTTAGTGCCTTCCTAAAACATAGTTGGTGTATGATGGGTTTAATCCCCAGGGGCAGAGTATTCTAAAGTAGAGATCAAGCAAATAAAGAGCACATCCCCCAACCCCAGCTCTCCTGATCCAAGGTGTGGCAGATAGCAATTGATAGTTGTCACGTAGATTGCTCCTCGGATTATGGAATTTAAAGCATAATGCAGGAGAAGATTTCTCTGTGCGTAGAAAATGATATGCATAAGACAACAAAATCTTGAACACAATTGTTTGTTCCAGCGGGAGCCAATGTTTGTGCGTAGGTGACGCCCAAAAGCTACTCTCACAACATTTTAAAAAAAATTCTGTAACGGATTCAGGGAAAATTACGCCCATAGTAAAGTCTTTTACAATTTTCGATCTTGGAAAGAATGCATGCTGCGACAACTTGTGCTTTCATTTTGACCACAACAGATCATAAAGACAGTGTGGCTTCAATTTAAATGACACCTTTATGAATAAATTAGTTGCCTGCTACAAAAAGAACGATTGTCTTTTTTTTTTTACGATGAATTAAGCTATAGCCACTTGGTTGAAGAAAGCATGCTGAGATGAGCCTGCCTGAAGAGCAATGGTGGCTGTGAATGCCGATTGATATGGGTAAGGCGTTGGGGCCAGATATGGACAGCAAATGAAAGGAACGATTACAAGGGAGAAAAGCAAGACCCAATGGAAGGGAATGACCATGGAAGAAGCAATGACGGCAGGGCAAGATGAGATCAAAGGTGTGGGAAGATTTACAATGGAATGCGAAGAGATGGTGGGGTATGAATGGGAAAGAAACAATGTCAGTGAGTGGATGGGACAAGATGACGATGGAACAGGGAGCAATAGCATTGAATAAAAAACCCAGGAAACGATGACGGTACAAGGCTGAGCGAGATGAAAATGATGGCGAGGGGGCAAAGAATATGACAATAGAGCAGGAAGCACCAGGGATGAACATTGGAAGAAGCGATGATGGCAAGGGGCAGGATAGGAATTCAGATGACTGTGAGGGGGTGAGGACGATGGCCATAGAGTGGGAAGTAATGGCAGTGAAAGAACAGGGGAAGAAGCGATGATGGTGGGATGCAAGATGACGAATGTTGATGGGAGGGCAGGATAAAATGAAGATGATGAGGGGAGCTATGCTGGGGAATGCTCAGGGAACAAGAAGCAAGAGTGATGGCGTTAGAGTAGCAAAGACAGAGGAGAGAACGCTGAAAGTTAAATGAATGGGGGAGTATGGTGGAGTGCAGTTGATGTGGCAAAAATAAGCAAGTGGCCTGGGAGACAGGACGAGAGAGATTAATTGAAGTTTTAAGCTTTCACCAAAGCATATTCCAAACAGTCATGGGACAGTGTAAACTTCTATAAAGTGCTGTCAGCTTGAAGGACAGTGCAATCACCCAATGGGAAACCTTGAAAACTATAGCAGAATCTATGGCTGAAGAGGACTGCCACAAAGGTCCACTCCCTCTGCACTACTTCTTATATCTATGTGCTTTTTAAAGTATTGGTAACTTAAGCTCTCCCAGTCAGCTAATGTTGTCGGGAATCAGACCTAAAATATGGCTGAAGTAAGATTGCGTACGTTGTGTTCACGCAACAAATCATTTTGCGTATTGTATTCTGAAGAATTTGAAGGGGCAGGTAGGATTGCACTTAAGGATGCCGAACGTTTAAATGCACACCACTAGTGTCTATAATATACTTATTGTTGAAACATATTTTATTCATTGGTCAGAAGGTGACAGCAAATATATTTAGTTGTGGTTTATGCAATTTTGTTATTGAGTAGTAGAATTTATCATTAAATATACTCCTCATCAGAGCTTGTAATATGTAATATGGTGTTTCTTGTTTATTAATGCAGTATACTTTTTCAATACAAGGTTACATTAAAGCAAAGTGATGAAGGGCAAGCTCTTAGGATCTGCCCATCTTTGGGATGTAATTGTAGATTTTAAGTTGTTTCCACCATTCCATGGTAATCATTGATGTTCAGTGACTATAACAACATAAACAAAGATTCTCTATAAAATGGCAAGAATGTTTAACACTATCTGCCCACAAACCTTTCATGATAGCTACCATGAATTATACCATAACCTGGAGCACACCAACTCAACGCTATTTTTCCTAAGGTTGTAATCCTGTATTATGTAACTTCTTCAGGAGGAGAGTATTTGGGAGACAGTTTTGCTTAGTAACAATCTATGGCACCCCAGGTTACATCTGTGGTGAACAGCTGGAATTCCCAATTTAGGATTGGGAAGAAATGCTTTCCCCTTCCTAATTACAGAATAAAAACTCTATTCATTAGAGCTATTATCTTGTCCCAAATTGATTGTGAAAATCCCCTACACCCAGTCCTCCCTGCCACTCTGCTCCATAGGCTGAAAAACCTACAAAACAAGGTGATAAAAGATATCTGTAATAAAGTCCACTTTTAAAATGATAATTTTAAGGTAGAGCTGAAATTGCAAAGGCGTATATTATTGTACCCTCCATTACTAGCTATGACAATTCAAAAAATGTCATTTTTATTACATGCAATCTCTAATTTATCTTGCTGTAATAACCCTTTTGTACACCTTAATGCTTCCCATTCCTGAACCCTAAAACCCCAAACTTCCCCTTAACACTATTCTTCACTGACCCCTATAAAAACTGTGTATCCCTTAACATTACCCTTCTGTGAAACCTAAAGGCTCCTATCAGCCACTTAACGCTTCCAATGCCTGAGCCCTATCAACCGCTTAATACCCCGAATTGCTACCTTTTTCTGCACCCTAAAAATCTCTTACTACTCCTTAACACTACCCTTTCCTGAGCCCAAAAAATCCCTTACTACCCCTTAAATCTACCCTTGCTTAAACCCTAAAAGGCCCTTATTATGCCTTAATGCTACCTTTCACTGTACCTAAAAACACTTACTTATTCCTAATGCTACCCAATACTGAACCCAAAAAAACTCATACTACCCATTAACACCACCTTTCCCAAAACTCTAAAAACCCATTGCTACTCTTTTACACTACCCATCCATAAACTCTAAAACTCCTGAGTCACCTTTGCAAAGATGTCTGCAGAGAAAAGATAGGAGAGGCAGAGGCAGAGGCTGAGGTCTCCAGGTGTAGATCTGTGAATAGCATTTTGTAGTAAGTAAGACTGTAGTATTTATTACTTTAAATACAATAAACTCATGAATAGGCCCCATTACATCTAAAATAAACACCAGGCATCCTGTCTTTCCTCTGTCAGAAGTAAAACTCATGCCACGGCTCAAGCTGGTGGATCATAACTAGATGTCCTTGAGATTTGTCAACCTCAGCATTCAAGAAAATATTTGGGCTCCTCAGGACCTCCAGCCATACAGTTTGTTGCTTCCACTCAGGAAAAAGCAAGAGGCAGGAAATAAAATAAAAACAGCAGAGTATGGCGATCTTAATGACAATCAGTTTTTCAGAAATTTGCGGTACTCACTAGTATGTAATGGTATTCACAGAGCTGGATGGGGAACCTAATGCAGCTTTAGCAAATGTATTCAAACCAACCCCCCCTCCTTTCATCTCCGCACAATCTATGTCGTCCCATCCTGCCATCCATTCTCTATCTCATGCTCTCCTCTGTCCCTTATCCCTCTCTGATCACTTTCTCTCTGCCTCCTCCCTCCCTACCTCTCTTTCTCCATCTCTTGAAATGTCCCCGTGCCTGCTCCAATTAATGTTGGGGAGCTGGGGAAGTTACAGAGGCATCAGGGGCCACTCTGGGCTTTCAAAACGGGTCTTGGAGAGCTCCAGCCCACCGGGGCAATGCCCGGTGGCATAAAACGCCTGTCTGGCCGTAGTTATTCATATATATTGAGATTTCATTGGTTTTCTAATTATGTACATAAATCACTATAAGAGGCAAACAACTTTTTTACACTCAAATTTATACTATATCTTTGTTTGATTTGCAGCATGTGAGACGGAAGCAGAGAAAGTTTACCGTGTATCTGTGGAAGAGCACCTTCAGCCTTTCAAACAACACATGGAGGAGTTTATAGAGCAAGGTGAAGTACAAAGCTGATTGCTTTTCATTGCACCTTGTATGTGTACGGAACAATGAAGTCATGATTGCCCATATCGAATTAGAAAGACTTAGTCGTAGCAAATGAATCATTTTTAGAATAATAGTAAGAGCGTGATTCATTAGAAAGTGTTGTAAAATCGCAATATGCAATTGCTGCCTGTACACATGGTGCTTTTGTAAATGCTTACATCTCCACATATAGTCCTCTAAAAATGCGCTCCTAGCTGCACACATGTTGCAGGTGATAGTTTTTTTTTGTGTGTCTGCAAGTGTGTGAATCTGCAATTCTGGTCTGGGTGAATTTGCATTTTTAGGGTTCAAAGGTACACATTCATAAATTATTTTCATAAATGTTTTCCTTTGGTTTGAAAACGCTTTTGATCAGATTAAATTCCCATACATGCTACAACTTCTTGAACATTTTCTGCGAATCTTGCATCGATCAGTTAACTCTACTGCACTGTCTACAACTCTCACCAGGTTCCTGTATTTGTAAATAAAATACTCAGAGAAACGTATAAATGCATTTGAAACCCTGCGTTTTTGCTCTTGTATGAGTTCACCTGTTTCCCATTGCATACCACACTTGGGGCCAGATGTATGACCTTTTTTAGCAGTCGCAAACGGGAAATCGGCCCGTTAATGACTGCTAAATAGGTCTGTGCAATGCACAAACCCTATTTTGCGAGTTGGTAACCTATTACAGACTCACAAAATAGGGTTTGCGACTCACTATTAGTAAGGGATGTGCCAAGGTCATCCCTTCCTAATAGTCAGTCGGCTTTCTATGTATGATTTTTATTTTTTTTACCGAGTTTTATATAGCGCGAACTTGACCTGAAGGAATTGGTTATCAGAGCGCTTTCACGAGCACCAGTTGCGTTACATGAGGACACATTCATTTTTTTGTGTTAGGCGCGGGAGGATTAAATGATTTGCCCAGAATCACAGGATGTTGGCGTCCTTGCCGAGACTCGAACCCTGTTCCCCAGATTTGAGGTCGACCGCCCTAGCCGTTAGGCCAACTCATCTCCTCTGATTGTTTTGCAACCTCAATTGCAGTCACAAAACACTCGTAGCTTACCATCTACTTTTTCATTGTGACTAATGGCAGAAAAAGTTTTTTAAGAGCAGGCAGTGGAGGTAAGTGTATCCCGTTTTCCTTTAAGGATAATTGGCTGCATTTAAAAAAAATGTTTTATTTAAAAAGCAGTCACAGACATGGTCGTCTGCTGACCCCAGCAGACCACCAACCCTGTGAGTGCTGGCCATTCCCAATGAGGTTGCAAATTGCAATCTGCCTCATGAATATTAATGAGACAGGTCGTTTGAGACCCCATTGGGAATAGCAAACAGTGTCTGAGACACTGTTGTACATTCATTTTGCGACTCACAAATTGCGACTCGCAAAATGACGCAATTTGCAACTCACAAAATGGAATGGTCGTACATCTGGCCCATGATACTCAACTTGGTACGCCTACTTTCACACATTCATGTTGGAGACTTGAGTGCATAATTCGCAAACGATTTGCACACATGCGCACGTATATAACACCTCTGCTTTGCTAACTTAGCTTTGTAAATGGTAACAACACTGCATATGCAATTTACATAATGTTCATGCTTACAAACTGAAAAGGTGTGATAAAGGATGGTTTAGGTATTTCAGAACTTGTACTTCGTACCAGCGGTCAAGATGTTGTATTAGTCCTTAAAAGACTTCTGTTTATAGAGAGGGTCTAGTACCCAAATATTACCTTAGATCTGCCTAGAATGCAATATTTACCTTCCTTCTTACATAACAATTGCAGTACCGAATACAGTTGTTATACAGCTGTATTTAATACCATGATCCCTGCAAATGTAAAAAATTTAGAAAACAAATCCTTGTGCAGATCAATGGGCATTTAGAATGGTGTGGTAGCGCAAAGAACAAGAATATAAACTGACCATCAAGATGATCTGTGCAAGATCATTTTAAGACTTTGAGAAAGATTTACAAATATTTTGCGCTGCTCACAAAATATTTTTTCCTAATTACCTTTCCAGTGCAAAACTTATTTTGCACTGGAAATTACCCTGAAAGTAATGCAAAGCGGCGCAAAGCACTGCTTTGCGTTACTTAGTGACAAGGTGGCGTTATATGGGTAGTACATGGGCGTTGCTTTGCTACCACCGATGCCTTTCTATGTCAGGACTGGAGGCGAGGATTATGCTAGCTTAAAGATTGCTCACCACGAGGTGAGCCATGTCCAGCACTGGCTTGAAGTAGAAACTTTTGAAGGTAGAGTCCGAAGACCAATCTGCCACGTTGAGGATATTCTTTAGACGGGCACCCAAGCCAAATGCTTTTGGGACCATAGCGCCTCGAGCAGTGTGACCTCCGAAGCTTTTAAGACTTATGCCTGCCTCCTGCATAACCAACCTAACCCATCTGGCTATGGTGGCGAAAGACACCACCCTAAATGGTTTGCAGAGAGAAATAAGGAGTTGGCGTTCCTCTGTAGGTCGCAACTCCTCTGTCATTTCTTCACTACACACAGCTTAGGAAAATCCAGGAATTCCGGATATGAGATTACTCTTGTGTGACAGAGGGTGAGGAAGTCAATCGGGATCCAGAAGAAGATTTGGAAAGTGGGGGAGTAGGATTGGAGAATCCCAAGAAAGTTCCAGAAGAACTGGAAACCAGACTTGAGATCGCCAAAGGGGTGTGAGTATTACCAACTCCGCCTTCTGTCTCCTGATCTGCGCCGTCACCCTTGTGATCATCGTGAAGGGAGGGAAGGTGCACCCCATTTCCTGACTCCAATTCTGGAGAAAAGCATCTATGGACACTGCCAACGGATCCGGTCTCCAGCTGTAAACCGCAGAAGTTGATGGTCGAGCCTGGAGGCAAACAGCTCTATCGAAAATGGTTGTTCAACCTCCGAAAAGTGTCCAGGTCCAGTTCCCACAGGCTGGAATCCCTGAAGTTGCAGGACTGGAAATCCGCCACCAGGTTCTCCCGCCAGCGGAGATATTCTGCTGTGACTGACATATGATGGTCCAGACAGTACTTCCAGAAACTGGCGGTCAGGTCCGGGAGGGCTTTGGACCTTGAGCCACCTAAGTGGTTGATATAACGGACTGCAGATATATTGTCCGTCTTTAGCAGCACCAATGACTGAATGGATTCTCTCGTCCAGCAGCGAACAGCGAAAGAGCCTTCCAGGAGTTCTAGACAGTTCATATGTAAACTCCGTTCTTCTGAAGACCACAACCCTCCTGTAGAAAATTTGCCGCACCTGGTTCCCCAGCCTATTGTGCTGGCGTCCGACTCTATTACCAAATCTGGAATGGACCCAAAAATTGCTCGGCTGTTCCAGGCCTCCATGTGCTGTAACCACCAATGAATCTCCTCCCGGGCTTCCTCGGAGAGGGTCACCTTGTGAGAGTAGGGGCACCCTCTGCGCAGGTGCACTGCTTTGAGACGTTGAAGGGCGCGATAATGGAGGGGACCTGGAAAGATGGCCTGGATGGAAGCTGACAGTAGCCCTACTATTCGAGTGAGATCTCTGAGAGACACCTGCCTCTTGGTGAGAGACTTCCGCAATTCATGGAAAATCTTTGAGACCTTTCTGGCCTAAAGACTGAACGTGGAGGACGTGGAGTCTATCACAAAGCCTAGAAATGTCAGAGATTGCGAGGGGGTGAGAATTGACTTTGTCTTGTTGACCTCAAAGCCCAAGCTCTGGAGAAGATCTACCGCCATCTGAAGATGCTGTAAAAGTTGCAGAGGAGACGCATCCATCACAAGGAGGTCGTCAAAATAGACAGTCATTCGTACTCCCCGAGCTCTCAAATGCTCCACCACGGGTTTGAGGACCTTGGTGAAACACCAATGAGCCGAAGAAAGGCCGAACAGAAGAGATGCAAACTCATACGTCTGCCTTTGCCAGACAAACTGGAGGAAGCGGCGGTGGGGGGGGACTGGACTAACTAGATAGGCGTCCTTCAGGTCCAGACGAACCATCCAATCCAAAGGACGCAGAACATCCCAGAGGAGATGGATTCCTTCCATCTTGAAGTAGCAGTAGAACAGCCACTCTTAGAAATCGCTGAGATTGATGATGGGCCGGTTGCCCCTGTCTGTTTTGTCCACTAAAAAGATGTTGCTGATGAAGCCCCTGGGGGTGAAGGGTAATGGGAACGATCGGCCAAGAGGCCAAGATTTTGGCCAAGAGGGATTCGACCTCTGCGTTTACCAAGGAGGCATCCTGTAGGGAAAACGAGATGGGACGGGGTCTGACCAGCTGAACAGGCTCTCCCACGTACTCTATGCGGAAACCCCGAATGGTTTGCAAAACCCACAGGTCCCCTGTGACAGAAATCCATGTTTGGAAAAATTACCCAGCCACCCCCCTACCCTTAACTTGGAAGAAGGGAGAACACTCACCGGCACTGGATGAGGCTGCCGCGCCTCAATATCCTCTGCCCTTGCCGCGTCGGCCTCTTGTAGGGTAGAAGTTGCCAAAACAGGATTGATCCTGGTATTGGCCCTGTTTGGGACCTTTTCCTTCCGACTGTTGGTTGGCAGATTGGCCGGTCGAGCGGCCCCTACCTCGACCGGCCCCTCGGAAAATTCAGGGAAAAACCTTTTTAATGGTGGTCTGCGCCTTGTCAAGGGAGGTAAAGGTATTAACGAATGTACCCAATTCCTCGACGAAGGGCTCTCCAAAAAGAACTCCCTGAGCCACCGCTCCAGCTTCTGAATCCGCCAGGTCCCAAGCTTGGAATCAACTTTGAAGCGAAGAGCGACAACGCTCCGTGGACAGGGCACAATTAGCATTGCCCAGGAACACAATGGCTCTCTGAGCCCACCTGGACAGGGACTCAGGGGAGATAAGGGAGCCTGACGTTTGGCCTCTTCGGCCATGTCTAAGATCTTCGTGAAAGGTCCCAACACCTCCAGGAGCTTGTCCTGGCATGTGTGCCAGGACCAATCAATTCCTTTCTTGGGATCCCTCATGAACGTTTGAAAAAATGACGCAATACGGGCATCAATCTCTGGGGTAAGGGCGACTTTGCCTTCAAGAGAAGGCCAAGGGTATTCTGCCCGGAGGCAGTTACGTGCCTCTTTCTCTAGGTGTTTCCTGATGCGCATTGCAACATAATCGGCCACTTTATCAGCTGGCGCCCAGTCAGAGGAGCAAGGGTGGATGATTTCGTCATGGTCAAACATGTCAGATGCGTGGTGAGGACGGGAAGAGGGATCGGGTCTGGAAGGGCCAGGCTCAGCGTCCTTGTCGTCGATGTGAGGGTTAGTCAAACCGTCCCCTGCAGGCGGAAATACTGGTTGAGTAGCTAGGAAGGCCTGCTTAAGCCTATCAAAGGCACTAAGATCTACCCTGAATCATGTGCACTTTTGGTAGGAGGGGAAGCAGGATCTAGCATAAGGGGAGGTGCTAGAGGGCCCATTTGGGGAGCGGGCCAGAGGGAGAGAAGCTAGTCGTGCTAGCGCTTGGTCAATTCTTCGGGTCAGCCTCACTTCTAGGGGGGACATCACTTCGCATACTGCTTTATAAATTGAAGCATTCAGTAGAACTCATCATCCCAAGGGAGGACAGCCAGAGTGTTTTCCCCTCCGTGGGAATGTTCCTCATAGTCCAATTCCATCTTCTATGGACACAATGAGGGAAAGAATTAGTAATATTAATGAGTTCAGTTTGTGGGGCCTGGGGGGCAGGCCTGGATGCTGTAACTTAGCTTGTCTGAGGGGGGTGGGTGTCAGCCAAAATTCAATAGTGAGTACTCGCTGTACTATGCAAGGGGCAAGCCCTGGGCACAGGTATCTGGTGCGTGGAAAAAAGGCTTATTAAGTGTGACAAGACAAAATATATATCCGGCCTGGGAACGTGCCCAACAAGTGTAAAAACACTTAATACAGACCCTGGGGGGCGTAAACGTAAGTATACTGACTCTGTTGCCAAATGCCTGACAACTGAGCGTAGGAAAGCAAAAATCGGCCTCTAAAACTGACAGGCTTGATCACGTACACCTCATCAAGTTTGGTGAGGCGTCCTACTCAGGCCGATGCTCGTGTAACTATGGCGAGTCACACAAGCCCTTCAGTGTTTGAATGCGCATGCCGTTTCTCTGCCTCCCACGCCCCCTGGTGGCGGGAGGTCCGCTAGTGCCCCAGAGGAGCTCTGTAGGAGCGGAGGCGCTCCCGTGGCTCATAAAACAATGACGGGGCACTCTGTCAGGAACGTTAACAGAAAAAATCAAACGATGTAAAAAAGGATGCGTGAGGAGGCGGCGTTAAAGTCCTATATATTCAATAAAGGGCAGACACGCCGGTGCAGCGCGCATAAAAAACTTTTTCAAATATCACATAATTCACGCAACAAACTGCTTAAAGAACTGTACTAGTACACACGAACAGCATGTGTGACAGCTCATTATTCAACACGCTTTACATAACAGAAAGGCACACAGAACCAAGTAACAATTCACAGAGCATAAGAAAAGCACTTATCTCGGCTGCACAGCAGCAAAGAAAGAGTATGAAGGGCCAGTGAAGACAGACTATGTGGACGTTGATGGGACCTGATTGGAGGATCCAGGACGGCTCCTAATTGGACTTTTTTTGTTGACTACAGATTTCCCCAAGGATCATGGGAAATGTAGTCTTGTTGTTTAAATTGGCTGCTGTTTAATAAAGTGAAGAGAGAAGGCATAATCCTCTCCTCCAATCCTGACATAGAATTAGTAGCTTTGCAGATATTTTTCATAAAATAGCTTGCTTAGGACAATATAATCTTAATATAAACACAGTATACATGAAACATTTATAGAAGGACCTATGACTGTCATTTTTCCTGAAAACTTTAAAAACATGGAAACATTGAAGTCACTTGGCCCATCTGCACCATCTGGAACCACTGGTGGTTGCATTTCATCAGAAGTGTTTATAAACGTGATTAGTATTGTTTGAAAAACACTCCTGGTGGTTTATACGTTTGAAATACTGAACAACAATGGACATCTTGTGTCAAAAACGACATTTTAATAATACCGCTTAGGTAGTGCTTGGAGTGAGCGCCCATTACAGAAGTCCATGTACAATGCCTTAAATCTAGGCAGGTCAACTCAAGATTATATTATTCTGAGGTGGCTGAAATAAGTACCATTCATTTAGTTACCAACAACATAGTTATGTGAAAAGAGAGTGTGCAGATATCCATTTAAACTGCATGTCACTTGCTTGAGTCCAGGCAGAATCAACTGAGATTTACATCGTCCTGAGGTGGATGAAATGAGTGCCATTCATTTATTTAACAGTAACATTGTGGAGTCCAGGGAATGGACACAGCAGGCACAAGAAGTGTGAGGTAAGATTGCATTTATAAGGATTACATTTCTAGACTAAAGATTGGCATCCTCCCATATCTAAACTCCAATGGCAACTGGTCATTGGACAGTACAAACAATGCATTCCAATGACAATATTTCAAACTCTAGAACCTTGGAATTACTACACATCTTCCCTTTTACAAAACAACATCAAAGAATGAACAATCAAATATAGAAGACACCAATAGCTTACCGCGAAAGTTGCCTAAATACAGAAAAGAAATAAGATAAACATCACAATATTATCCATCGCATTAATTGCCTTTCCACGTTTACATTTCAGTCTATTTGATTTTTTTCTGTATACTATTATCATTATACTTAGTTTTATTCACATTGCACTTCTAGGTTCTACTTATTCGATTTAAGTTCGAGACCCTTGCATCTGGTGTTTTCACTGACCTGCTGTACACCTCAACCACTTTCAAAGGACATGGCAACTTGGGAAATGGAGTAATTGCCACAGGAACTTCGATCACTAAATAATCTCCAACGTGTACTGTAGTTCACCTGACTGCTTTCTTTCTGTCATAAGATTATTTGTTCCTTTGCATTGCTCTGTCTTCTTTTTCACACCAATCACCTTTGGGATAGCCATCACAGGCCCTTTTATTTCAAACTGTTCAACTAAGATACACTTTGGTATATGGCCTCATCCCCCTAAAAAGCTCAAAAGGGGATCTCTCTGTACTAGTATGAGAAGAAATCCAGCAAATTCACACTTTCCTAGCTATTTCATGCTTCCAGTTTAGATTATTGATTTTCGCTATCAAAATGCGTTCCTTAAACACATGGTTAAACTTCTCAATTGGTCCACTTCTTCCGGATAGTACAATGAGGACTTTTTATATTCAATATCACTTTCCTCCAAATATCTCTCAATTTACTTTGAGACAAGTTGCACACCATTATCGGTTAATGCCCTTTTTGAGGAACCTTCTCTTGAGAAATATTAGATCAAAAAGTTGCAAAATTCTGCCAGTATGATTGTCATGACAATTTCAATCTCCTGCCATTTTGAAAACAGATTCATAAGTACAACCACATAACTCAAATCCTTACCTTCTTGTATAGGACCTATACTGCCTAAACGTACTTCATCTCACGGTTGTTGAGGCAGGTCCCTACAAATCACTGGAGTCATACGAGGTTTCCTTAATTTGTCATTCAGTTGACATTTTACACACATTCTTATCACTTGAACACCAAAAATCACTTCTAATCCATTCCTTAGTTTTATTACTACCTAAATGACCCTCATATGCTACGTCCATCAATTTCAATCTTAAAGAGTAAGGAGATGTTGGACCTGACCCTTTTTGCAGAGTTATCCAAAACTTTTAGCCTTCTTCAACCAAAATTTATGACCTTCTTTTTGTTGGCTTTAGGACTTTTACCACTGCTAATCAGTTATTAAGTGCATGTGCTCTTACCCCTAAAACATGGTATGATTGGTTTACATACATTTGGCATATTTAATTTACTTTTAAGGTCCTCGTAAAGTGGTATCCCATATACCCAGGGCCTGTAAATTAAAGGCTACTAGTGGACCTGCAGCACAGATTGTGCCACCCACAGAAGTAGCCTTTCAAACCTGTCTTAGGCCTGCCATTGCAGTGCCTGTATGTGCAGTATACTACCACATTGACTTGACTTTTAAAACTACTTGCCCAGCCATTTACTACATATAGGTCACCCCTAAGATCGGCCCTATGGGAAGGGTGCTGTGTAAGTAAAAGGTAGCTGAGTAGTGTCTTGCAGAGATCTGCAAGTACATCCCCTGGGTAGGCACTCCAATGGGTAATCAAACTAAGTTGATTCATGCAAAAGTGAATCCTTTTAAGATGCGTGTTTTTAAATGCTTTTATTCAGCAAATTAGTTCAATTCGATATTGTTTGGCATATCAAATGTTCATTTGTAATCCATACTAGCAGATCTATGAATCTTGATCTCCTATGCATTTCGGGCTGGGACGCCCTTGGTCACGGAGCACTGTTGAGGAAGGGAGGGAGGGATGAGTCAGTGAGGGTATACCGCCTGGATTTACACGTGCTTAATGTGACTAAGTGCAACAATAACTAAAACGGGTGTGTTTGCTAACGTTTTAGTGACTGAGTGAAGGTACTGGGTAGTGCAATGGAAATTACTGCGTGTGTCGGTTGAATGCGCGCTGCGCAATGACATGCTGGGTTCTGTAGCGCTGTGGGCGAAGAACACTTACTTCGTAGATACCGGTGGCAAAGCGTGCCGTCCATCGCTTAGTCGATGGGTCTGCGTGTGGTGCGGGCGGGTGCTCGTTATGTTTAAACACTCGGTGATGTGACGTGAAGAAACGTAAACATAAACAAAGGACTACTCGGAAGTATGCACGGTGGCGGCCATCTTAGAATGTGGGGAGATAGAGTACAGGTAATGCAAACTGGGGAGAATGCAGAGAGACAATGTCAAAAAACAGAAGTAGTATTACGTGAATAAACAGTAACATAATAAGCAATGCATCATATTAGTATTACAGGTAACAACTATACTCAATACGGTCATTAAGACCATGCGGCTTCAGAGTCTGTAACAGATAAATCCATTCAAGTTCTCTTTTTAACAAGAGTTTATGATTGTCAATCCCTTCTCGTTTGGTGAGGTTTCAAGTACTATGAATTTTAATTGGGCGATGGAATGCCGAGCCTCAGCAAAATGCATGGCGATGTTGGATTTCTCAACTTTCAGCCTGATGTTAGATTTATGCTCGTTGAGGCGAGTTTTAATTTTCCGTTCGGTTTTACCGATGTACAGCTTTCCACAGGGACATTTCAAAGCATATATCAAATTCATCGAGTCACAGGTAGCATCAACTTGAAGTTTAATGTTGTGACCTTTCATTGGGTGCTGAATACTGTTGCCTTTGATGACACTATTGCAGTGATTGCAATTGAAGCAAGGTATGGTGATGAGAGCAACTCTAGATTGTGCTTCATTCAGAGTATGTTCGGGATATCCTCTAGCACGGAATCGTTCACGCATCTCATTAATGCGCATGATGTATGTCTGTTCGTCTGAAACGATGCGTTTAACACGCAACATTTGCGAATATGGCAGGTGTTGCTTCAGGGACCCTTGGTGGAAGCTGGAAAAATGTAAGGTATTGTTTCTGTCTGTGTTTTTTCTGTGTAAGTCGGTAATGAATCCCTCTGGTGTGATCTTGATATTGACGTCAAGGAAGGAGATATCTGTGTCACTTATGTGCCATGTTCTCATCACCAGAGAAGATAGCCTTTTAAAAAGCAATAGAGTGCAAGAACAACGTATGGTGATAGTATCCAAATACTCCACAGCCAGCCCTAAATACAAGAAGATCATACGGAAGCACTGGCCCATCTTACAAAGTGAACCCGACTTCAAGGGCTTTTTTGAGAAACCACCAATTTTTGCACACACAAGAAGCAGAAATTTCAAGGAAATTTTGTCTAAACCCATTGAAACCCACACACAACACCGTGGCACCATACCTTGCTTCAATTGCAATCACTGCAATAGTGTCATCAAAGGCAACAGTATTCAGCACCCAATGAAAGGTCACAACATTAAACTTCAAGTTGATGCTACCTGTGACTCGATGAATTTGATATATGCTTTGAAATGTCCCTGTGGAAAGCTGTACATCGGTAAAACCGAACGGAAAATTAAAACTCGCCTCAACGAGCATAAATCTAACATCAGGCTGAAAGTTGAGAAATCCAACATCGCCATGCATTTTGCTGAGGCTCGGCATTCCATCGCCCAATTAAAATTCATAGTACTTGAAACCCTCACCAAACGAGAAGGGATTGACAATCATAAACTCTTGTTAAAAAGAGAACTTGAATGGATTTATCTGTTACAGACTCTGAAGCCGCATGGTCTTAATGACCGTATTGAGTATAGTTGTTACCTGTAATACTAATATGATGCATTGCTTATTATGTTACTGTTTATTCACGTAATACTACTTCTGTTTTTTGACATTGTCTCTCTGCATTCTCCCCAGTTTGCATTACCTGTACTCTATCTCCCCACATTCTAAGATGGCCGCCACCGTGCATACTTCCGAGTAGTCCTTTGTTTATGTTTACGTTTCTTCACGTCACATCACCGAGTGTTTAAACATAACGAGCACCCGCCCGCACCACACGCAGACCCATCGACTAAGCGATGGACGGCACGCTTTGCCACCGGTATCTACGAAGTAAGTGTTCTTCGCCCACAGCGCTACAGAACCCAGCATGTCATTGCGCAGCGCGCATTCAACCGACACACGCAGTAATTTCCATTGCACTACCCAGTACCTTCACTCAGTCACTAAAACGTTAGCAAACACACCCGTTTTAGTTATTGTTGCACTTAGTCACATTAAGCACGTGTAAATCCAGGCGGTATACCCTCACTGACTCATCCCTCCCTCCCTTCCTCAACAGTGCTCCGTGACCAAGGGCGTCCCAGCCCGAAATGCATAGGAGATCAAGATTCATAGATCTGCTAGTATGGATTACAAATGAACATTTGATATGCCAAACAATATCGAATTGAACTAATTTGCTGAATAAAAGCATTTAAAAACACGCATCTTAAAAGGATTCACTTTTGCATGAATCAACTTAGTTTGATTACCCATTGGAGTGCCTACCCAGGGGATGTACTTGCAGATCTCTGCAAGACACTACTCAGCTGTTCATTGATGGTGTTAGGACGGATAACACCACCCTGATTGCGCACCCAGACCTTATTGAACGAAAATACCTTTCACCTAGCTTATGCAGTGCACCACCCACGCCTCTTTCTGTAAGTAAAAGGTAGGACATGTACCCTTATTGTGTGGCATGTCCTGGTAGTAACAAACACTCTATTTTGTCTCCCACTACTGTGAGGCCTACTCCGCTCATGGGCTAGCCTTGGGATTCCCTTATATTTGTTTAAGTGGTAATTCCTGATCTGAAAGGAGTAGCACTGCCATGTTTGGTATGCTTAGAATAGTGGTGATATATCATGCTTACTGGTGTAGGTGGACTTTTTATTATTATTTTAGAAATGCTACTTTTAGAAAGTGCAAAAAGAACAATTGGTGGACAGAATGGAGAACAATGTCATACATTCACCCCAGTACAGAGATCTGGGCCTAAATCCACTGACTTATTGTGTGGGCCTCGCTGCTTTTGTGCCCCCAAGTGTTTCCCAAGGAGCCCAACGCATGGTGAGCACTACCTACCGGTCATTGCCTCATCAAAGCTCAGCGCTGTGAACTGCAGCCGTGTGGTTGCTCCCACTCCTCTCTGCAGTGTGTGTGGATCACTCCCTAGACTGACTGATAATGCATGTTGAGCACTCTGCCTTTCACTGACCCAGCATGGGTCTGCAGTGCTGGTGTGGTCCCTCCAGCTCTGCCCTTTTCACTGTGAGAGGGTTGCCCCAGGAATTTTCCTACGGAGTGCTGAGACTGGCTGAGGCTAAAGGAGCAGTGCTCTGGCCCCTCTTGGCTAAGCTCTCCATCCAGCATCAGCGACGTTGTGTTTTCCGACCCTGCTCTTGTCCCAAGCGCCTAGAGGGCTCGTGCTCGAACTTAAAAGAGGGTGAGCCCCTGCTACCTTCAAAAGGGATCAGTTGAATGTACTGCTGCTCTGCTTTATGCATTCCCAGACACGCCTAACGGTGACTACGGCCCGCATTTGGAAGTATTGGTGAAAATGGGGCTGCGCAGTCTCCACTGTTCTCCCGCCCCCATAAGACCGCATTTCGAACCCCCATACAGACCTCGGAGTCCCATCGAAACACATTGCTGTTTCTCGTGGTCCCTGAGCATTACCGCCCCACCTAGTCTAGAAGGCCAGGTGCCCTGTGTTTGTGGCCTGGAGTCACCGACTTTCATGTAAGGGGCACACAGTTGTCTCTGTGTCTATGCTTGGGGTTCATCGCCATACAGGGGGAAACCTCAACAGATTCCCCCGCTTGTTCACTGAGGAAGACTTCTTTAATTACCATAGTCAATATAATAGGACCGCAGGAGCTGCTGTGCACTCGGTTTAAAGCCTAATTAGCACATAAAACTTAATTAGAGTACAGGAGCGCTGTGGTCTCTGTTTTGTTTGGTGATATTCAGTGATTTATGTGCTGCAGTGAAGTATGGTGATTCCTGTTTTTTCTACCATAACACAACCACTGAATTTCATGCCCTGGTGTCCTAATATATCTCATTCCAATCATTACAGTGTCAGGATAATGAGTATTCTTTCAGGATTGCATTATATGCACAATATTGTTGATTCATGTGTCTCTTCATAACATGCTGCATTTATTGCCCTG
Organism: Triturus cristatus; assembly: GCF_964204655.1. Classification (NCBI taxonomy): domain Eukaryota; kingdom Metazoa; phylum Chordata; class Amphibia; order Caudata; family Salamandridae; genus Triturus; species Triturus cristatus. The sequence continues at coordinate 1,254,827,724 of NC_140589.1, read as the reverse complement.
ATGTAAGAATGTATGTCACCTTAATTCTTGCATTGTCAGGATAATGAGTACTGACTCAGAATTGGCATAGTATGTTAGAATGGCCTTTTCTATATGCGGTGTTACAGAAAATGGAATTTCCAGTTGGCTTCACCAATCTAATTCGACTTCCATATGCCGTCCCTGCTTCTCGCCTCAATCTGAATGGCAAGATAACCCCCCAATTCATTCTTACGCGTGGCACTAGACGGGGCTGCCCCTTTTCGCCTTTGCTATTTATTATAGCCATGGACCCCCTAGCGTGGTACATCCAGGAGAGACATATTCGCCATGGGCTGAGGTACCACAGAGGTCCACTAGTGGCTTCATTCTATGCTGATGACGTGGTGCTATTTGTATGAGACCGAAGTACTAACCTATCACCACTTATGCGCAAGGTGGCACGATTTGGAGTCTACTCGGGTCTAACCATCCACTGGACCAAATCGGAAGTATTCCCGCTGACTCCGGCCACCACCCATTTCGACATTGACTTCCCACTGTGGTAGTGTATTGACCCCCCTAAATATCTGGGCAATTATTTGCATTGTAATGCATCCAAGGTGGTCTGCCTAAACTACGGGCTGGCAATAGACAATCTCACAATGCAATTTGAACGATGGATCAAACTTCCTCTTTCTATAGCTGGCAGAATTCCCATCATGAAAATGGTGGTACTTCCACGTTTTTTAAACATTCCCATTGCACTCACCACAAAAATGTTTTGATACACTTCGGGCTTTACTGATCCTTATATGGGCAGGCAAGCAGCCGTGCATAGGGTGGAATACTTTTATCATGCCATATCACCAAGGAGGATTTGGGGTCCCTGATTTCTATTTCCATTATCTGGTCGCACAAATCCACTTTACATATTATTGGTATCACATGGACGCCCGTCTTCAATATCTAAAGCCAGAATATTCTTAGGTATACCCAAACTCCCTTTCAGCTATACTACCTCAGGGACTACCATGGAACCCTGCTGAGATTCAGACATTACCTACTGCCTGTTGTGCCTGGTCGAAGCTACTGCGGTGCCTAAAGGCTGCGTTCCTATACTCCATACACACACCATTAGCTCTTAGCCTCTGGTTACCCCCCACAAGAGAAACTCTCACTAAACCCACTCCAGTGTTTTCAAAGATGAGGAAGACTGAATGGATTTGAGCTTGCGGTAGGCACATTTTGTTTTAATATCTGGGAAATCAATAGCAAAATGAACAGCAAAAACCTCCTGAGCAGGCCATAAAACAGATCCACAAACAGCTGAAAAGATACCCAAACAGTGACCTGACAGACCAACCCTTTGGGCACTTCCTGATTGCTGGACCCTGTCACTCCACATTGATTAGACAAGGTGCAGTGAAGAAACATGAAATCGAACATTCATGGATAATTTTCAACAAGCATAGGCAAAGTCAGTAGAGCTGGCATTTGGCACCAGCCTTCTTGCAATTCTTGTTTTGTTTTGTCATGGTTTTTGCAAACACTCACACCCAGTCAACAGATCTGGGTTTGATCCATCACCGTTCTTTAGCCCACTCTGCCACCCCAGTTCAGACATGACCATATGCAAATCAGTCTGACCCTGTGCCTCATGGGAACAGTCCAGCCCGAACTACCAAGCCATGCCTTCCCTGGACCGGAAACAAGCTTCCTAGGACCGGTTTCTGGCATTTCAGCCGTCTTCAGCCAGGCTTGCTTGAATCCAGTGGCAAAGTGAGCAAGGGACTCACGTCTGAGCATACCCTGCCAACTTATGGCGAACAAAGCGGTACAAAACGGGGTGATGAATCAGCAACAGTCAGAAAACCAAAACATTCCAAAAGAAATTTACTACAGCATTGACACGAGAGGGGTTCTCATAATGTGCATCAGAAACATCCTGTTATCACACCAGGCTCTAAAAACAAAGGCATCACTAAAGTAATCATAAATTAAAAACAAAAACGCTGGCACTGAATGGAACTAGCTTGCCTGCGGATGTGCTCTATCTGAGATGAGCAAAATGCAGTCACTCAAAGTGAATTTAACCAGTGTCTTAAGTAGACTGACCTACTGTCCCATGCTATATGCTGTAGTGTGCATAAGAAAAATGTGATTGACACACTACCAGACCAATGGATGAAGAGAGGTGGCTGAAAGCCCCTATATGTAAGTATAATACACACATTTCAGTAAAAATCAAAAGATCTTGGCTAATGCTGTTTTCTGTAGCCCACTCTTGTTGGCAAACATTGTAGGTGCAGTCCGTTTCTAGTTCCTTCGTAAAGGGAAGCCATTTGATACCAATTTGTTTGGTAAAGAGTTAGGGATAAGAGCATGGGCCATCTGTCCAGTCCTCTCCGTTTGCATAACTAAATTTCAACATGTTTATAATGTTTCCCTGTGTGTTACACCTTTGGTGCTGTGGTTTGTTTACCACACGTCTACAGACTGAACACATGCTGGCCTCTCAGAGGCACTTTAACACAGCTCATGCTAACAATGTGCAGGGCTGGGCAAGGGGCATCCTTCTGAGATCAGAGCCAAATTAGAGTCATTGTGTGCAGGTGGCACCCACAGCCACTTATTGTTGGGAACCAGCACTTGTTTTGTCCTATGAGACTCTGGCTCAGAGCAAGACACAGAAAATGTCACAAGGGAGAAAGAGGCAGAAGGAGAAATACAGAAAAACTGTGACAGAGAGAAAGCCAGGATGAAAAAGAACCCACAAGATTGAGATAAAGGGGCGAATAGTGTCTGGTGAAGGCTGAAAGTGGCATGGAGTGGATTCAGGTCAACTCAGACTTGGTATTCAGCACACCAACATTCAATAGCTCTGGATGTGGGCATCTGAGCAAACAGTTTGCCCTGGTACTTATGTTTTTTACAGCTTACTGACTTGTGTGTTTTACTGTGCTCCTATAGTTGTGTACACATGTGTATCGTCATCAGAAGCATCAACAGACTGACCGAACTTCAAAGGATCCCACTCCCACGGTATACCTAACAAAATACAGCATCTCTCACAATGGTGTTGTCCTCAATATAAGATTGAACTTGGAGAGTTGCAGCCTTCTCCAGGACCTTTAGTAACAGCCATTGGCAAAGCCAATAGGTCTCACCTATGCGTAAGCTATTGACTTTGACAATGTCTTTTAACCATGTAAAGCAGCGCGACCACTGTGCAGCAAGGCTAAAGGTTAGAGGAAAAGCCATATGGCATGGCCAGTGCTGGCTGTGTCATATCATTTGTTTCATTGGGACAAGTGGGGATTGACAACATGGACACCAGCAAGCAACAGGCAGTGGGAGAGTAAAAAAAAGCACGGCTGGCCACATGTTAGCACTATTTGTATTATGATTGATCGGGGAAACACAGACAATAGGAGGGTGGGAGGGAAAAAGCAACACGTACATCAGAATGGCGGGAGGTGGCAGGGAAGAAGCGGCACAAGCAACTTGAGGATTTGAACTGGGAGAGAAGAGGCAACATGAACATCTGGCGGTGGGACAAGAGAATGCAGGTGCAATGATGGGCCATCACTGGCAACCTCATAATCCTTATTTTTCTTATGGTGGGTGGGGGAATAACACAGACAATGGGAGGATGGTAGACAGGAGGGAATAAGCAATATGGACAACAGGAAAGTGAGAGGTGGTAGGGAAGAAGCAAACAGACATTGGAATTGTGGAAACTGGCAGGGAAAAAGCAACATAGATAAGAGTAGGATGGGAGTTGTGAGGGAAGGAGTAACACAGACAACAGGAGGTGGGACAGAAGACATAACACAGATAACGAACGCAATAACATAGCCAGCGCTGACCACATCATAGCACTTTTGTTCTCTTATGGCAATGGTGACAACACAGACAACAGCAGGGTGGGAAGTGTGACAGAAGAAGCAACACAGACAACAACTGGGTGGGAGGGAAGAAGGAAAATGACAAACTATAAGCCACATGAACAAGGCAGTGGGAGGGAGGAAGCACCACATACAACAGGGATGGAAGGGAAGAAGCAAAAAAAAGCAGTAGAAGGAATCCAATCAAAATGAAGCAATCACTACTTGGTCCATGCTCCACATGAAAGAAGAGGCAGTGAAACTGGCATGCACTGGTCAATTAGAAGGTAGCAAATAAGAGTGACAATGAAGCCAACAAATGGTAAGCATTAGGCAGGCTCGAAGCCCCTTGTAGTAAACACAATCCCTTGCAAGCAATGGCGCATGCATGCTTTCTTAGGCATGAGCTGAAAAGATGTATGTTTTTGAAAGACATATGGCTTTGTGGATTGCAGTTGCAAAGTTTTTTTTTTTAATGAGAGGGGTTATCCCTGACTTATTTGATTTCCTTGGAATTTCACTGTCGTAAATATCTGAAATACTAGTTACAATTTTTTGTAATATTCAGGGAGATTTCTTTGATATACTCTTTAATAAATTGGAACATGCAAGGATGATGAGAGGAAAGGTTTTTATTAAGCTAACGTTTTTAGGGGTGTGCGACATTTGTGTCATTTGCTTTTGTGTAATTACGTAAACTTTCAGGATAATTACGCAAAATGCTAATCTTTTATTTAGGGCCAGATGTACGACCCTTTTTTGTGGCCGCAAACGGGAGATCCTCCCGTTTGCGACCGCAAAAAAAGGGTAATGGCATGTACAAATGCTATTTTGCATCAGTGACTCGCAAAATAGCATTTGCAACGCCCGCTATTAGGAAGGGGCGTCCCTTCCTGATAGCGAGTCACCTTGCCATGTACAAGTATTATGCGACTTCATTTGTGGCCGCAATACACTCGCAGTTTACCACCTACTAAGTAAGTGGTAAACCACTTGCAAACGTGAAGGAGTCCTGTGACCACTGCCTGCCCTTAAAAAAATGAAACGGAAAAGTTTTTAATGCATCTCGTTTTCCTTTAAGGAAAACAGGCTGCATTTAAAAAAAAGACTGCTTTTTTATTTTATTTTTTTGTCAGTCACATTAGCTTTATTCGACAGATATATCATCAAAGCAAAGCACAAGGAGCAATTCATAGGGTACAATATAAATACTATTAAGATCACAACTTAAAAAAAAACGTTACTGTTAAAAGGGTTAAAAAAGGTTACAAATCTGCCGTTTACAATAACAAAATCACAAAGTTCAGTAAAACAGTAATACAGTTAAAACATCAAGTTATGATGGTACATTAAAACCCTGGATACATTACACTTCATCGTACTGTTTACCGCACGGTCACAAGTAATTACATTGATATTATGTCAGACCCTGCTAAACAGTACATCTGGATCTAACACCTGAAAAGTCAACTCCATGAATTCATTTACAAAGACTAATACAGATATAGCCCTTCACCCTATGTGAATTACCTGGGATCTGATGGCCCATGCCCATCCCAAGAATTTTGCCAATGCAATGACGATGGGTGTTAGCGTTTCCAAGCGCAGTAAACTTAGCGCAACGTCATTCCTTCTGGTGCCCAAAGATCTACAAATAGGAGCTAGCCACATTCGGTTTGGGGCCGCATAGGCTGGGCAAACAAACAGCATGTGGGCCAAATACTCTAAATGGGCATGGCAAGAGAGACAGGTTTCATTGCCTGGAGTGTCCCATCTTGCTGTGAATGACCTTACTGGCAATGAGCCTACCCTGAATTAGAAGTATAGCCGATCGTGTGACTTGGTTATAATATCCCAGTACTGTTCCAACTTTGGGAATGGCTTTACATCTAGGAAACAACCCGTAAGTGAGGAAGAGTCACTATTCCTATGAATGTTATGGGTCATCCAATACCAGTACCTTTCTTTTAAAATCGCTTTGGGGGGAAACGGAGTACTCGCTGGATTCGCCCATAAAGTCGCCATACCAATACTTGTTAAGGTGGCTCTAACCTCCTGCAACCATTTTATTTTGTTGTGACAGTCTGCTCTGATTAGATCCTTGAGGCCTGCAGCATAGGATGCCAGTTCAGGTGTTGACCAGATTCTCCACCAATAGAGTAGGAGACACAGTCTAGCTATATCCGCCAGTGCCTTCCTACCTAGGTCATGGAGCAGGGGACGTACTGGGGTGCTTTGTGGTAAGTCGGTAATCTTACGCAGGAACCTATTTTCTGCTGAAGCTAATGTAGAGGGATTCTCAAACCCCCATAGTTCAGCCCTGTATAAAGCAGAATTAAGGACTTTCATGTTATATATTTGCAGGACTGGACTCACAGGTTTGGTAAAGGATGTGCTAAACTCAATTTGCAGGGCTCCAGCCAATTGCCGATGCTTCAATGAGGCCATATCAAGCTGCCGGTTCCACCTCATGTCCCTCTGCATGATGACCCCAAATATGTAAAGTTGGTTACCTGTTCTAGGAGCCGCTTATTTAGCATTATGCCTCCTCTGAATAATCGGTGAGGGTTAAAAGACATAAATTTCATTTTAAACACATTCATTTCCAGGCCCCGTAGTTGGCAGAAATCTTCAAAAAGTAGTAGAGCTCATTGGATGCCGCTCGGTGTTTTTGCGATAATTAACGTGTTGTCCGCGAACATTCAAATGGGGATTCTAACACCAGCTAGGGCTGGGGCATCAGTGGGGGTAGACTCCAGGAATTTTGCGATCCCATTGATAAACAGAGAAAATAGTGTGGGTGCCATTACGCAGCATTGGAGCACACCTTTCTCTATGGAAAGGGCCGGACTGGTTACCGGGCGTTTTGGCATGCTGCCGAGCTGGGGGCTGATGTCACTGCGGTGGGGGCTAATTTTGTTGATGGAGACCTGCGTGTGCTTCGAAATAAACAAAGCAAAACGAATTTCGTTCAGCACACGCAGGCCCCCATCAACGAAATCAGCCCCAGCTCGGCAGCATGCCAAAACACCCGGTAGCCAGTCCGGCCCTGTCTATGGGGAAGGGATTCGTAACGTTGCCCTGCAAGCCCCATCGAATTTGAGCGTAATTACTCTCACGGAGTCTGGCTATGAGGGATAGTAATTGTGGGGACATCCCCATCTCTGCAGTGCTACCCATAATTTGCTACGGGAGACGAGGTCGAAAGCTGACTTAAGATCCACAAAGGCAGCATACAAGCTGCCCTTGTCCAGGACTACCATCTTCCAATATAGCAAAATGAAACAAATGGCCTGATTGATAGTGCTGGTGCATGCCTGAAATCCTGCCTGCAGTGGGGATAAAATGGCCTGCTCGTCTATCCAATCCTGGACCCTATTTAGGACTAGCCATCCCATAACCTTTTGGAGGGAGTATATTAGGTTAATTGGCCTATAGTTTCTAGGGTGGGATTTGTCCCCTTTTTTAAAAACGGGGATTATCTCAGGCCCTTTCCACGAATTTGGGACTGTGCACCCTTGGCAATTTCATTAGCCAACAGCATAATATACCAACACCATTTAGGCTTATCAAAAATAAATATATTGGTTTGGGATTTCGTCTGGGCCTGGTGCTTTGCCTCCCATTACAGTTCCCAGCGCAAGGCTGACAACCGCCTCGTCAAAGGCCGAACTATGATAGTACATATGTAGGGGATCCTCCACCCAACTTTCGTCTGAACTACTGGCATATTGTGGTTTAAAATGGATGTACCATTGATCCTGGCTTACATGATTTTGTGGCTGTGATGGCTGGCCACCCCTGTCCCACTTTACTATGTTCCAAAATTGTTTAGAACTTTTGCTTTCACATGCCCGTTTGAGGTCCTGCCATCTATTCTCGTCCCATGCATTCTTGTCCTTCTCCTGGGCATGTCTGTATATTTGCCTTGTAAATCAAACTCTATTGTGGTCACCTTCTCTGATTGCATCCACTAGGGATCTGCGCGCCACCTTGCAATCCTCATTAAACCACTGGCAGGTTTTCTTTTGATGAGTGTCCCTAGCCTTGCTTTGCTGAACAAAATGAGTGCGTAGCCGGGCAAAGAATTTGTCGTGGATACCAATTACAGTTTTGAAACATACAGGATGGGCCTTATATGCCTCCAGCTCAGCAATTGCACCATTAATTTCTAAGGAGACGTTATCTAGGACATCGGGTTTCTCAAGTATATTAGCCCATTTTAGTTGTCTCATGTCATTTGTGGGAACCACTTCGAGAGTCAGCAATTCAGTGCCTGGGTGAGTGGGTTCTCTCTGTGGCAATAGATCAAAGGACGCGCACAGGGGGTTGTGATCGCTCTCTAGCCGCTCTCTTACAACCATATCCCTAAGCGTGTACCATAGCTGCAAGTTGGTCAGTAGATAGTCTATGCGGCTAGCACTATGACCATTGTTAAATGTGCAAGCCCTGTGTCTATCGGATGGTGATCTTCCGTTTGCCGCCCGTAGGCCTTTCTCTAGACAGATGGAATTTAATTGAATTGCCACATCCGACCATTTTTTTAATGGGTACTAATTCTAGTTGTGGGATGCCTCACTGGTTGTCTTCCTCATCAGTAAGATTACATTACTCATTTGTAAGAGGCTCAAAAGACACATTAAAATCACCAGCGATTATGACGTTAGAGACCCTGGAATACTGTCTAGTAAAATGTCGAGAGCCGCTATAACTTCCGACTTTTTACCATTTGTCCCCCTCGCATAGACATTGTAGATGTCAACTATCTCTTGCTACCCCCACTTCAACCTAATTATAAGGATATCCTTGCTCTGATACTGGAGTGTGTGGATATCAAAGCCAATCGCTTGGCGAACCCAGATTGATAAACCCCCTGAAGGTCGGCCTTTTCCCCCATTGGTAGCTGGGATATGGTAATTGAGGTAGCCTGTGCGGTAGAAAGGATCCACCATCCAGGTTTCCTGAAAAAGACAAATGTCAAAATGCTTGATGAAGGTGTACCATTCGGGAGATGAGACCTTTGTCCTCAACCCAGCTATGTTCCAATACATCACAGATATCCCAGATGAGGTAAGGAAGCCTGGACCTTGCCCATTGGGCTTCTTAGATTAATCACCCCTAGCGTCCCCGACCCTTTCTGCACATGAAGTGTTGTTAATATGTTCCTAGGCACCGGATCGAGGGTGGTGCAAGGGGGCTGACTAATAGGAAGGATGTGAGGGGGGTTCTCTGCAAAATGGAGAAGCAACATGGGGTCCCAGATGGTTTTGGAACTTGCTCAGCAGTCAACCATTAGTTTCCAACAAGGAGGATCCTACTAAACAAGGGGACGGTTGCCCAAGTGGTCGACTAGGGGATTACTAGGTGGAAAACGCCTAAACTGAATAGAAGAACTATCTGGAGGGCATGTGCGAAATTCCAGGGTTAGGAGATTTTCAGCGAGAACAGGCCCCTTTAAGATGAGCTCAATACAATCTAGTGGATGGGCTTGGGAAGTAAATCTACGTGCTCTGGTGATGTCTTCTCGAATAACTGAACGGCATCCCCTAACATAGCGACTTCAATGGATAACTTTGTTAGTCAGGGAATCTGCACTTTCATTGCCGTTTCTAACATCATATTTAGGTGCGTTAACCATATAGATTTTAGGGGCTTGGGGCAAGTCAGCTGATCGCTGATGTGAGTTATGTAAAGAATTACCTATCCTAGGTACAGGGGGAGATCTATTGCAAGTACGATGTGCCTGAAATGGTGCTAAGTTTAAACTAGACTCGTTTGGACACTGTGTCCGCGCAGGGGCAGTCGCTTCCTTGTATGTTGTGATGGGGGGAGACCGAATAAAAGCCTTGTTACAGGAGCCCTTGTCAATGGTATCTGTCTCACATACAGGGTGTTTTGCCTGACTAGGTTTGGATGGCTGTCCTGGCTTGGGATTTATGTTCTCAGGGCGGAGAGAATCCTTTTGTAGTCGGAGATTGACCATGGAAGTGAGGCCCTCAATCATAGTTTGCATAGTCTCTACTTCTAGTCTAAGGGTGTTAATGAGACGATGTGTTTCCTGAAGTTCAGTGGTGGAACTTGATCCTATCTGTATGGTAGGGGGTTGTGGGTGCCGAGGTGGCAAAAATGGAGGGGGGATCAACAACGTATCCACCCTATCACCTTCGAGCGGGTCTGCATGAAGTGAAAACCTGTTGGAATGGGAGATATCAGATCCCAACAGTTCAAAGTTGTTACCTAAGGACTTGTTTGGAACCTGACACTCCCCCCCTATCTGGTCTTCCCTCCTTTCGGGGTGGGGGACCTCTTGTTCTAGCAGGCTTGTGAAACATGACTGGAATAGTTGGTTGGCGGCCCAGGCTAGGATTGGGGGATTGTGTGGGGCATTAGACTGCATAGTTTTATCACCCTCTAATATGTCCTCACATTCTCTAATGAGTGTGTCTATCCGATCTAGCACACAGTTACTGCCTAGGTGTTTCTGTGCCTTCCTGGCCTTTTTCCCCTTATTATCTCTCCAAGTGCTACCCCCACCACCCCCAGCTCCACTTATTTCCATGGTTTTTCTTTTTCCCATTCTATAAACTTTGAGTTAATGACAGCTAAAAACGTACAGGAGCTCAGTATTGTCAGTAGTCATGTATAAAGCTAGATGCCCTCGTACCGAAGCATGAAGTAATTTAAAGCAGTTAGTTTGATTAATAGAGTCCCAACTTGGCAAGGGAACAATGGAATTAAACAGTACCTGGACAGTGAAACAGTAGGCAGAGTATAATCAAATTAGGTCGTAGCGCGGTCCATGGGCCGTAAGCCAGATGAAAGGAAGATGGCACTGCCCTGCCTCTTCCTGGCAAGGACAGGCCCGCCCTTGGCCCGGGCCTCGCCCAGCCGCGGCCCGCGCACTTCCTGCACTGCGAAAGTTTGTTTTTCGTTTTTTAGCGCACTACAGCAGGCAGGCTCCTCCCTCCAGGGAGAGCACTGGGTACTTGGGCTTGGAGTCCCCAAACGTGAAGGCAGGCCTGGCGGTGGCTGTGTCCCGCGCTGCGGGAGTTTGTTTTCGCTTTTCAGCACGCTACAGCAGGAAGGCTTCTCTCTCCAGGGAGAGCAGTGGGTCCTGGGGCTTTGAGTCCCTCAACGTGAAGGCAGTCCTGGCGGTGGCTGTGTCCCACACTGCGGGAGTTTGTTTGCACTTTTCAGCGCGCTACAGCAGGCTCCTCCCTTCAGGGAGAGCAGTGGGTCCTGGAGCTTGGAGTCCCCCAATGTGAAGGCAGTCCTTGCGGTGGCTGTGACCCAGGCAGACCACCATCCCTGGGAGTGCTAGCCATTCCTAATGGGATCGCAATTTCATTAGACATGTAATTTGCGACCCCATTAGCCCCATTAAGAATCGCAAACAGTGTCTGAGACACTGTTATACATCCCAATTTGCAAGTCGCAAATTATGAGTCGCAAATGTGACGCAATTTGTGAGTCGCAAATTGGTGAGTCGTACGTCTGGCCCTTAGTGCTATATTTTAGCAAGAAATGCTTCTTCATGGCATTTATTGTTGTGAGGACACATTTTACTATAAAAAAAATAGCACAAGAAACACAATTGCTGCAAACAACAGCTGCTCCCATCCTAGTTGTTCGCATTATTCCCACACTCCTGCGGAGTAATTTTGCCTCAAACATCGTTGTAATTGCATGACACACCAAACGTTCTGCAAAATTCCCGAAATTACGCAAATTTCGCTGGTGTAATTTAAATTCTGCCCTTGCCTTTTTTTTTTTTACAATTTAAACCTTATTTTAAGGAACAGCCTGTTTGCCGTTGCCTCCTGTACTGCACAGTGTCACAAGGCTTCACATTATTGATAATATATCTTCTTTGTAATGGTGTGCCTTAATTTTAAATTTCTGTCCAACAGTCCTGTGTCGTTTTCCTCTGCATGATGTGTGTAATCTATCAAGAGTTTCCATAATTTGAGTAACTCCTTGATCAAATTATTGGCATTGTCAGGCTTCCTGGAGAGATATACTATCTGATAGAGACTTCTAGCCTCACTTTTCTTACCCTCAGAATATTCCTCAAGCATCAGACTGGATCCGGACGTTATTCCTCATTCTAGGCACTACCAGGGTGCAGTAATTTTGCCTAGTTACTTAGCTACTTGTAATCAGAACAAACATATGAAAATGTACCACTGGATGTTAAACTTGGCTCAGGTAAAGCCCTTGAGCCGAACCATCATATCCAAGACTGCTCAAATACACCCTTAGTTTATCATATTTTAGTTTCATGCTCTACGTCATGTGTGTGATGACTTTGTGATTTGCAACTTTGCTAACAACAGATCAGTTAGGGAGCATGAAACATGCTATTTGGAGATATTTGAAATCTTCCATACGTCATCACAATCAATTTTAACACTGATGAGATGTACCACATGTCATATGGCGCAATACAAAATATTAATTGTAAAGTATAAATAAAATAGGCCTTCCATTTCAATGAATGGCATAGGTATGATGAAGGAACAGCGAGCCCCATTTAGGTTTTTCAGCTGCTTCATTGCACCAAGAAGCAGTTTACTAGTAGCAGGTACCACACGTCGTTTGGAGAATTAGGTTTTTGGGAATTTTCTATTTTAAATCCGTTAGTGACAGTAATAGGGATGTACTATGGGTGCGGGGGTAGAAATACATTCATATTCAATTAAGGTGTAAAAGAAAGAGTTTGTTCATTGATAAAAATGTATTTTTCGTTGGGGTAAAATGTAAATATGCAACTGGACTTTTCGGCACTATTGTGGAATTGTATATTTGGTAAAATGATGCATGGGGAAATTTTCCTTGTGTGTTTACTCCTGAAAAAAGACAATTCGTCACAGATTACCAGGATTACCCCGTGATTCTTTGTGAGTCATTAAAAGCAGTGGCTGCTGTTGTCTTTCGAAAATGGTGGGGCATTCATAGGATACATTTTTGTTGTCACAAGGCCTTTACAAGCATCATGTGGCTGTTACAAATGTTTATTGTTTTTTATCCCAGTATTTGCATAGTGCGACTCCACGTGACAGTATTGGAGCACTTTACATGCGCACCAGTTACATTTACATTACACAGGACCCAAATAATACAAAATAATCACCTTACCTTATCACACTGCTGTCCACTTGGCTGTCTGCTGCTGCACTGAAGAGCTGTGCATGCTGGGCATTGGGGGCCCGATTCACAGAACTAACTTAAGACAAAATCCTAAACTTACTACCATTTTGGTATTCACAGAAGGCACTTACTCATTTTGGTATTCACAGAAGGCACTTACTCATTTCGGTATTCACAGAAGTTAGGAGTCCTAACTTTAGGACTCCTAAATGCCTTCTGTGAATACCGAAAGTCTTAAAATTAGGATTTTTCTCAATTTAGTAGTCCTAAATCTAAATTTAGGACTACTAAATTGAGAAAAATCCTAATTTTAAGACTTTCGGTATTCACAGAACGCATTTAGGAGTCCCAAAGTTAGGAGTCCTAACTATACTACTACTAAACTGAGAAAAATCGTCATTTTAAGACTTTCGGTATTCACAGAAGGCATTTAGGAGTCCTAAAGTTAGGACTCCTAACTTCTGTGAATACCGAAATGAGTAAGTGCCTTTTGTGAATACCAAAATGAGTAAGTGCCTTCTGTGAATACCAAAATGGTAGTAAGTTTAGGATTTTGTCTTAAGTTAGTTCTGTGAATCGGGCCCTGGGAAACTAGCACCACACACACCTCAGCCAATGAAAGCAGTGCTCTCATGCTGTTTATAAGTAAACAGCATGAGAGCACTACGAAAATTGGCTGAGACACACAAACACAGCGCTCCATCTGAGACCGATGGGGCTTTGTGTCTGGTTCCCCGTCTCACTGTCAGCGATGACTGGGAAAGACTGAACTACGCATCTCAAGCTGGCCACAAGCAAAATACCGGCCAACCTCACATGCGCAGTTCAGATACACAGCACCAGCTAGTCTCCGCAATAAAGCATGCCTCGCAGCAGTACACCTCCTGTCTGCCGGCATAATGTGTGGGATATAATTGCTGGCAGGCAGGGTTTAAATACCCCCTCGTCTCTATGGAGAAAACGCAGCTGCTTAAACATTTGAAATGTACTCCAAATATATGGGTGTCTGTTTGCGGCAATTTACTGCCTAGTTTGCTTTTCCCTCTGTGAATCATGCCGGCCGTGAGAAACGGTTCACCATTCTATTCAGTATGATAGTAATAGCCTCATATTAAGCCACTGTAGTAATCCACCATAGCGTAGCAGTATACAATACAGATATGGGGTTTTCAGTTAGCTAAGGTGACCCTGTATAGTAATTTATATAGCGCAATGGTTACTCCAATACGCCGTTTGTCCCCGTGCAAAGATTCCACGCTAACCAGAATCCCTTCTAAACTCTACCTGAGAGAAACAAGAAAAACCCCACTGGTCACAGATTAAATAAATAGTACAATTCCAGGGAGGATTCAACTATAACACAAGCTTATTCAATATAAAAAAATGTAGAGATACAATGTGTCATAAAAAATCATTTATCCCATGAATCTTCTCTTATAATATACTTACAAACATTTAAATATGGCAATTTATATTTTGCGGATGACCCCGCTTTTTCAGGGCCAAAACGAGTATGTATTCTCTGTGTTAAGGCGGATACATAGTGCTGCGCCCAAACCCTTAAACCACAAGCGAGTCCTCTGTGAGTTGTGTCATTGGTCAAGATATCAGGACACTGAAGGGAATACATACTCGTTTTGGAGAGCACTAATGATTACTGTTCTCATTGAATTCTGGATGCTGCTATAAGTGATTGAGAGTTCCATGAAGAGACTCTATTTCTACATGAGAATTTTTATTAAAATTGGAGAATACTCAGATTGACTTATCCAGTAAACTAAATGGGACACAATCTTGATGCAGTGTAAGATTAGTTTTTATCACATGTCTATAGAGGAGTATAAATAAAGGAGCTATTCTTGTGACTGAAGGCCATGAAGAAGCGGGGTCAGCCACGAAACGTGTTGGCTGCTAATCTCGGCAATGGCTGCTAATCTTGAAACTGTCCTAGCTGCTATGACAAAACTTGAAGGCTGCTTTATGCATCTGTACATACAAATACCACAATCAGATATTGATATGGTTTGTTTTATTTAGGTCAAACCCTTATTTGGTACATAATTAGCATATCAGTATATTTCCTTTATTTGTACATTTGAAGTTATATGCATTGACAGCGAAAGTTTTGTTTATTTCTGTGCAGCAAAAATTGACCAAGAAGCAGCAGAAAATTGTTTGGCAGAAGTACATGCAAGGTAAGATGAATGTTTGTAGTAACACACATGCATTCAGTGAAGATACATTTATCTGATTTTTTTGTACCATATTGAGTTGGAATTTCATTTCCAGACTAGAGACTATCATTATGCATTACATCCTTTAATGCTACTCCCACAGCACTTTAAAGAACAAATTACATCATAAAACCCCCAACAATCCAGAACTAGAACCATCTCTCATATAAATATTCCCTTTATGAAATCCTCTTTGAATTGCTGCTCCTGTTTTACTTGTATGGATGCAAGACTGATATATTGGTATTTAGGATAATACATATTATACAGTGTATGGTTGTTGAGTGTTATTGTTGTTATTGAAATTCATAGTTGTCTATAATTTTCCAGTTTATGGAAACGGGGAATTCAGAGTGACATTTTTAATTTGTAGGTGTAAATTTATATATAGGATGGTTGCAGTGCTTTTAGTGTTTTTTTGGTACTGGTTGGTTCAAGTTTACAGATCTTATTTGTTGGCCTCATTGTAGTGTTATTTTCCATATCGCAGAGTGCGCACATGACCATTGAGAAATATCTCTTCAGTTGATGCGCACAATAATCAGAGCCTACCTTGGAAAGGCTGGTACATGTGATGGCAAAGGAGGGCCTTCGTAGCTGAGCGCGTGTTTTCTCACGCTTGAGAGGTGGTATGCTGGGCTCTAAACGGGCCAGTTGCCGGTTTTGGCACACTGCACCTCGCGCGTTTAAAGCATAAGCGAGAGCAGCATATAAATAAAGGAAAGGTATTGACGGAAGCGTGAGTCTAGCTCACTCAAGATTTGGCCAGCATTTTAGATTGGGTTAGTCCCAACATTAAAAGTACATGTTATGTTGCCTCATTTAGCCTAGCTGGCGCGTATTCTGTCCAGTGACAGCTACGATGTCAGTTCCGGAGGTTTAAAGATGGTTTAGAGGTGATAGTCAAGTCAGGAGTTACTTTGGATAGATATTGAGGAAAAAAAAGTTTGGGTGATATTTTCCAATGTTTTGGCATCATTTTGTAGAAGGATTAATCAGTAATATGACTGAGAAGGGAAAAACACTAGAAATCTAGGAAGGTAGAATTAATGCGGAGAATATAAAGAGGTTAATTCAACATGGTATAAAATGGAAAAATAAAAAAGGTTCAGACAGTGAGTATTGGTCTTTATCAGAAGATGGTTCTGATTGTGGAGAGAAGAGTGGTAAAAAGAAAAGAAAGACCAAAAAAAGGGAGATAATTCCCTAAGAGGAGTGGTAGGTCAGAGCACAAGTCAGTCAAGAAAGGTGTCCTATGCATCACACAAGAGAGAGGTGGGACTTGGCGGCGTGCAGGTTTATGAGACTCAGAAACTGTTAAAGGAGACGATGAGTTTTCCAAGTATGTGTTAGACCTTCATCAAGATGATGATGAGGGTCTTTATGGAAAGGAGGTGGGTCCCTGTACATCAAAGTATGTTATAAACAACCTGTTGGAAACCGGGCGACCGGGTTAGCAGTCACCAGGTTCCCAGCACAATGGTAGCTTGGCTCGAGCGGTCAGGAGTCAGGCACCGTGTTAAGCGTACGTCACACCCTCACAATAACCATGCGTTCATCCATTCCAAAAACGACACTACACCGTAAAAATTATGAAAGAAAGTAGTTTGTCTTTATCTTATTTTCTCTTAGTTGCAGGTTTCAAAACATACATACAATACCATAAGACTTTTCCTGAAAATAGCAGGTCAAATAAATAATACCACAGTGGGGTTTCAATAAATAGGATCAGGTCATAAATAAGCAAGGAATAAATAGGGGTGCAATAAAAACAGAGGGCAAATAAATACTGTCAGACAATAAATACAATGCAGGAATAAATACAGTCAGACAATAAATAAATCGCCTTCAATAAATAATATAAGCAATCAATAACAATTGCAAATCAGATCACATTTATTAGGTAGTTTGGTTTTACTATGCCCAAGTACAGCTTGTGGTCACTGGGGTGGCCTGGGGATGTCCCACCTAGAGTGGTCAAGGCTGGGGCCTAAGCTGAGGTAGAATGAGGGTAACCTAAGGTTCTGGCTCTCCCAACTACACAGTCCCTCACACAGGTCCCTGCACCAGTCTCAGTTCACCCCCTAGCACTCCCAGGCTGGTCCTAACACCCCTCTAGCCCCTAGAATGGTCTTTTAGGGCTCCACAGGGCCTCAGATGCCCTTTCTACCACTTACTGTCCCTTCTGCGAATATCGGCTCCGCTGGCGCCGAGTCGACGCCGTGAGACGGTTCCGGTTCGATGTCGCGTCGATCTGTTCCACTTGACGCCGTGTCGATGCCGTCTGGCGGTTCCGGTTCGATGTCGCTGGGCGGCCTCGGTTCGATGTCGCGTCGATCTGCTTTACCTGACGCCGGGTCGGTGCCGTGAGGCGGCTCCGGATCGATGTCGCTGGGCGGCCTTGGCTCGATGTCGTGTTCCGGCGTCACAGGGTCACGGTCTCCCCGCTTCCGGGTGTCTCCGGAGTGCGACCTCCACTCCCGACCTCCGTCGGCTCCACCTCGGGTTCCGGCGACTCCAGAGTGCGATCTCCACTCCCGACCTCCTGCGCGCTTCACCTCGACCTCAGGCGACTCCGGAGTGCGACCTCCACTCCCGACCTCCTGCGCGCTTCACCTTGGTTTCCGGCGACTCCGGAGGGCGGACTTCACTCCCCCGTCGACGCCTCACCTCGACCTCAGGTGACTTCCTACTCGACCTCCGGTGACTCTCCACGACCTCCGTCGGCACCCTCTCTCGACCTCTGGCGGCTCCGGGTACGACGTCTGCTTTCTGTCAGCGCCGCTTCTCCACCTCGGGCTCCAGGTCTCCAGGCTTCTCGACGTCAGGACTCCAGGAGGACACCGCTAAACAGGTCAGGAGCTTGCTGGTCTTCTTCTTTAAGGCCTCTTCACAATATTTAGGTCCTTAAGATGGTTTTTCTGGTCTTGGTCCCACACAGGGCTCTAGGGTGGGCTTGGTCAGTAGGGACTAGCATCAAGGGTGGGTTTCTGGACCCCACTCCAAGCACTGGTTTCCACCCCTGCTGCCTCACTCCTTCCTCCTTCTGAATCTCTGTCCTCTCTCCTCTCCAGTCAGCTGCCAACTGCCAACTGCCAACTGCCTCCCTGAGATGGCTTCCCAACATTCTAAACGGCCTCCCTCTGTCCCAGGGTTCTAGAATGTTGCAGAAGGTTCTAGAAACCTCTAGTGTGTTCTGGCTATTTCTCTGGTGACAATGGGTGGCCACCATTTTGTGTCTCAGGCCCTCAGACAGAAGTTCCAGGGGTAGGGAAAATGGCTCCCTGACCCTGCATCAACACTAAAAAGTCTGGTGGTTCCCAAAAAGGAAAAATTACAACAGGGTTTGAGGCAGAAGGGGGACAAAATAAATAATAATGAGGAGGGACCACCCAAAGGGCTGACAGGTCTAACACGCGTCCCCCCCAGCTGAAAGTGGGGAGAGCTACCCAACCCCTTGGGAGTTATCATCACTAAGGCGGAAATACCTTGAGAGACCGTCTGCATTGGCGTGGTCCACTCCAGGCCGATGTTCCACCTGAAAGTCCATTCCCTGTAGGGAGATAGACCACCTTAGCAACTTGGGATTCTCCCCCTTCATCTGCATCAGCCACCGAAGGGGTCTGTGGTCGGTCTGAACTAGGAAGTGCGAGCCAAACAGGTATGGCCGCAACTTCTTCAGAGCCCATACCACTGCAAAGGCTTCACGCTCTATTGCACTCCACTTCTGTTCCCTGGGAAGTAGTCTCCGGGATAGGAAGACCACGGGTTGATCCAGACCCTCTTCATTGAGTTGCGATAACACTGCCCCAATGCCATGTTCCGATGCATCCGTCTGGACAATGAACTCCTTGGAAAAGTCTGGGGCCCTTAAGACCGGGGCCTCGCACATGGCTTGCTTCAGTTTCACAAAGGCCTGCTGACAAGCCTCCGTCCAGACTACCCGTCGAGGTTGCTTCTTGGACGTAAGCTCCGTGAGGGGGGCCACAATGGTCCCGTACCCCTTCACGAAGCGGCGGTAATATCCTGTGAGGCCCAGAAAAGCTCGGACCTCAGTCTGAGTCTTGGGGGTTCCCAGGCCATAATAGCCTCGATTTTCGCCTGGAGGGGTTGCACCACTCCCCTACCCACCAAGTGTCCAAGGTACACTACCGACCCCTGCCCGATCTGGCATTTACTGGCCTTGATAGTTAAACCAGCGTGTTTCAGGGCCTGGAGAACAGTTTGCAGGTGACGCAAGTGATCCTCCCAGCTGTTACTGAAGACGGCAATGTCATCCAGATAAGCAGCAGAGAAACTCTCCATTCCGGCGAGGATCTGGTTCACCAGACGCTGAAACGTGGCAGGGGCGTTCTTGAGCCCAAAGGGCATCACGCAGAACTGGTAGTGGCCCTTGGGCGTGGAGAAGGCTGACCTTTCCTTAGCTGCATCAGTCAGAGAGATCTGCCAGTACCCGGATGTAAGGTCAAAGGTACTCAAATATTGGGCAGCTCCCAGCCGGTCAATCAGTTCATCCGCCCTTGGTATCGGATGAGCATCAGTCTTGGTTACTGAGTTCAGTCCCCGGTAGTCCACACAGAACCTCAGTTCCGGTTGGGCACCCGGTGGTACAGCTTTTGGTACTAGTACCACCGGACTGGACCAGGGGCTGCTGGAAGGTTCAATCACTCCTAGCTCCAGCATCTTTAGTGACTTCACTGTGAATGCTGGCCTTCACCTTGTCTGTCATCCGGTAGATCTTTGACTTCACAGGTGGGCTGTCTCCTGTGTCCACGTCATGGACGCACAGGTGAGTCCTACCCGGAACAAGGGAGAACAACGAAGAGTACTGCCCCAGGACCTGGCGGCAGTCCTCCTGCTGTTCAGGAGTTAGGGACGGGGAGAGAATCACTCCCTCCACCAACCCATCCTTCTCTTGAGACGCAAATAAGTCGGGGAGAGGCTCGCTTTCCACGTCCTCTGCTCCGTCAGTCACCATCAGCAATATGACTTCGGGCCTCTCATGGTGGGGTTTGAGGCGGTTGGCATGCAGCACCCGTAGGGGCTGACGAGGGGTCTTCAGGTCCACCAAGTAGGTAGCCTTACCCTTCTTCTCCAACACCTCAAAGGGTCCTGACCAGCGATCCTGGAGGGCGCTAAGCTCTCCTGGTTCGATCACCCACACCTTCTGGCCAGGCTCCAACTCCACCGGGTGAGCATTGTGGTCATACCACGCCTTCATCACTGCTTGGCTGGCTTCCAAGTTGTCAGAAGCTTGCTTCCACAACTTAGCCATTTGGCTCCGGAAGGCCAGCATGTAGCTCACCACGTCCTGGGGAAGCTTTCTGGGAGTTCTTTCCCATCCGTCTCTCACCAGGCTGAGAGGTCCACGCACAGGGTGCCCATACAAAAGCTCGAAGGGGCTGAAGCCCACTCCCTTCTGGGGCACTTCCCTGTAGGAAAACAATAGACAGGGTAGGAGGACGTCCCATTTCCTCCGCAGGCTTTCAGGCAGACTTCTGATCATGCCTTTCAAGGTCTTATTGAACCTCTCTACCAGACCATTGGTCTGGGGGTGGTAAGGAGTGGTGAACCGGTAGGTCACTCCACACTCCTTCCACATCGCCCGCATGTATGCTGACATGAAGTTGGTCCCCCTGTCGGACACAACTTCCTTGGGAAAACCCACTCGGGTAAAGATTCCAATCAGGGCCCTAGCCACAACAGGTGCAGTAATGGTCCTCAGAGGTATGGCCTCTGGGTACCGCGTGGCATGATCCACCAGAACCAGGATAAACCTGTGACCAGCTGTAGTAGGCGGATCTAACGGACCCACAATGTCGATGTCCACCCTTTCAAAGGGGGTGCTAACGACAGGAAGTGGTTCCAGGGGAGCTTTCAGCTTCACCCCTGTTTTCCCACTGGCTTGACAAGACACACACGTCCGGCAGTAGGTGTCGGACGACACTTTCATCTGAGGCCAATAAAAGTGTGGGACAAGATGGGCAAAGGTCTTGCCTTGCCCCAGGTGTCCTGCCAAGGGGATCTCATGAGCCAACTCCAGAAGGAAGGCTCGGTAACGTTGAGGGACAACCAAGGCCCGTGACGATCCGTGCATGGGTGCCTTGGGTTCACTGTAGAGGAGGCCATTCTCCCAGTAAATATTGTAGTTCCCCTCAACGTTCCCTGCTGCCTGGGCTTCGGCCTGTCACCTCAGTCCCTCAAGGGTAGGACACTCCCTCTGGCCCTTGCAGAATTCCTCCCTGGTCGGCCCTCCCTCCACGTGCCACTCGGCCGGGATGGGTAGGTTCTCCAGATCGGTAACATCCCCCTCCGCGGACTCCTGGTCCACCACCTCCGGTGGCCTATCCGTCACACGGGGCGCGGATGCCGAGGCAGGCTCCTCCTGTCCTTAGTTCTTCCCTTGATTGGCAGCCGGCGGTGCCTTTGTTCCAGGCTCCCGCCTAAACGAACTCCCTCTCCGGGTAGTCGCAGACCTTGTGCTGACACAGGCCCAGTCAGGTGTACCCAGCATCTCAGCATGAGTCCGGTATTCCACCTCCTTCCAAGCATTATGCTCCATGTCATTCCCCAGCAGACAATCGACTGGCACGGCAGGGCTTACGGCAACTCGAAGTGAACCTGCAACCCCTTCCCATTCAAATGGAACCTCGGCCACCGGATAGTGGCCCATTCTGCCGTCAGCCATCGCGGCAGGGTGGAGTACATTGGGAATTACCTGCTCTGGAGACACCAGCTGGCTACGTACCATAGTCATACTGGCTCCTGTGTCTCTCAGAGCCTCCCCTCTTTGGCCGTTGATGGTGACCCACTGCCCATACTTTGTGGTATTTGCGGGCACCTGGATCTTAGGAACCATCTCCCGTTCTCCCAGGGACACTAAAGTGACACCCGCCCACTCCCTTCCCTTATCTAAAGGCATCTCCACCCCGAGCACTACACTAGCTACTCCGGGGGCCTTTCCTCCGATGGGAGGGGGTGGTCTTTTCGGGCACTTCACATCTCCTTTATAGTGTCCGACACCACCGCACTCGAAGCAATGGACAACCCTTGGCTGCTGACTCTGGCCAGGATTAGGGTTTCTGGGTGGGTTAGCCCTAGGGGTGAATCCTGTTCCCTTCCCTTGGAAACTATTTTGGGGGCCTTTGGAGAACTTCGTTTTCTTTTCCCCTCCCTCTTTCTTCTGGGGGGCGCCCTGTCCGGTCTTTTGAGAGTCCCCTCCAGTCCCCCTTGTGGACACCCGGGTACTAGCCCAAATGTCCGCCTCCTCAGCAAGCTTCCGGGGTTTGGTCAGCTTGCTATCCACCAGGTGTTGACGCAGTTCGGGGAAACATTTTTCGAGCAGGTGTTCCTTCAACATCAAATCAAACAACCCCTCGTAGTCCCTCACCTCGCTGCCCTGTATCCAACCCTCTAATGCCTTCTTTGCATAGTCCAGGAAATCCACCCAATTCTGTGTGCCCAGTTTGTGGCTACCCCGGAACTTCTGTCTGTACTTCTCTTTTAGTCCAAACTTTCTTACGAGCGCCACTTTCATGGTGGGGTAGTGGGTCTGCTCATCCTGCTCCAGGGCCAATAATGTATCCCTGCCAGCTGGAGGCATGTATTTATACAATCCCCCTCCCCAATATTTCTCTGGAACCCCATGGGCTCTTAGGGAGACCTCATAGGCCGCTAGCCACTTGGCGATATCATCCCCTGCACTATAGCTAGCTACTATGTCTTTTGGCAGATAGGGTTTGGGTTCCCTGGTGATTTCTCTGTCTTTGCTGCCACCATTAGGAACAGTTTGTGCCCCGACTCGTAGGATCTGGAGATCCATCTCCTTGAGCCTCAACGCGTGAGCCATCCTCCGTTCCTCCTTCTCTTTCTCCAGCTCCACCAACTTCCATGTGAGCTGTCTTTTCTCCCTCCGGTCAGTTAATTCTACTTCTGATGAGCCGCCACTAGAGACACTGCTGCCCTTCCTTGAAAGTGTTCTGGGCCCCTCTACTAGGTTCCCCACCTCAGGTTGGTACAAACCAGCCCCCTCGCGGTCAGTCTCTCCATCCCTGTCCTCCTTTTCAGCCTTACTTTCTCGTCATGCCTCCCCCCAAGCCCTCAAGCTGGTTTGGAGCTCACCCTTCTTTGCACCTCGGGGACAAAACACCCCCTCTCGCTCACAAAACTCTCTGAGTTGGGCCACAGTGTAGGTTTCCACATCCTTCAACACAAACTCCATTTTGCCCACTCAGGATAGAAGACGGTTGCTTACAGAAGCTATGCAGGGGGGTACCTTTTGTAATACCTCCTCCCACCACCAGAAGTAAATTTGGAAAAAACAAAACTCAAAATTAGGAAGTCCGCTTGGAGAAAACTCCCGGTGTAGGCCTATGGACTACCCACAGTTATTGTCGAGTGGACGCAAGCACAGCTCTATCCCACCACTGAACACCAATTTTATGTTGGAAACCGGGCAACCGGGTTAGCAGTCACCAGGTTCCCAGCACAATGGTAGCTTGGCTCGAGCGGTCAGGAGTCAGGCACCGTGTTAAGCGTACGTCACACCCTCACAATAACCATGCGTTCATCCATGCCAAAAACGACACTACACCGTAAAAATTATGAAAGAAAGTAGTTTGTCTTTATCTTATTTTCTCTTAGTTGCAGGTTTCAAAACATACATACAATACCATAAGACTTTTCCTGAAAATAGCAGGTCAAATAAATAATACCACAGTGGGGTTTCAATAAATATGATCAGGTCATAAATAAGCAAGGAATAAATAGGGGTGCAATAAATACAGAGGGCAAATAAATACTGTCAGACAATAAATACAATGCAGGAATAAATACAGTCAGACAATAAATAAATCGCCTTCAATAAATAATATAAGCAATCAATAACAATTGCAAATCAGATCACATTTATGAGGTAGTTTGGTTTTACTATGCCCAAGTACAGCTTGTGGTCACTGGGGTGGCCTGGGGATGTCCCACCTAGAGTGG
Organism: Triturus cristatus; assembly: GCF_964204655.1. Classification (NCBI taxonomy): domain Eukaryota; kingdom Metazoa; phylum Chordata; class Amphibia; order Caudata; family Salamandridae; genus Triturus; species Triturus cristatus. The sequence goes on along the minus strand of NC_140589.1, from coordinate 1,254,803,504 downwards.
TCAAGGCTGGGGCCTAAGCTGAGGTAGAATGAGGGTAACCTAAGGTTCTGGCTCTCCCAACTACACAGTCCCTCACACAGGTCCCTGCACCAGTCTCAGTTCACCCCCTAGCACTCCCAGGCTGGTCCTAACATCCCTCTAGCCCCTAGAATGGTCTTTTAGGGCTCCACAGGGCCTCAGATGCCCTTTCTACCACTTACTGTCCCTTCTGCGAATATCGACTCCGCTGGCGCCGAGTCGACGCCGTGAGACGGTTCCGGTTCGATGTCGCGTCGATCTGTTCCACTTGACGCCGTGTCGATGCCGTCTGGCGGTTCCGGTTCGATGTCGCTGGGCGGCCTCGGTTCGATGTCGCGTCGATCTGCTTTACCTGACGCCGGGTCGGTGCCGTGAGGCGGCTCCGGATCGATGTCGCTGGGCGGCCTTGGCTCGATGTCGTGTTCCGGCGTCACAGGGTCACGGTCTCCCCGCTTCCGGGTGTCTCCGGAGTGCGACCTCCACTCCCGACCTCCGTCGGCTCCACCTCGGGTTCCGGCGACTCCGGAGTGCGATCTCCACTCCCGACCTCCTGCGCGCTTCACCTCGACCTCGGGCGACTCCGGAGTGCGATCTCCACTCCCGACCTCCTGCGCGCTTCACCTCGACCTCAGGCGACTCCGGAGTGCGACCTCCACTCCCGACCTCCTGCGCGCTTCACCTTGGTTTCCGGCGACTCCGGAGGGCGGACTTCACTCCCCCGTCGACGCCTCACCTCGACCTCAGGTGACTTCCTACTCGACCTCCGGTGACTCTCCACGACCTCCGTCGGCGCCCTCTCTCGACCTCTGGCGGCTCCGAGTACGACGTCTGCTTTCTGTCAGCGCCGCTTCTCCACCTCGGGCTCCAGGTCTCCAGGCTTCTCGACGTCAGGACTCCAGGAGGACACCGCTAAACAGGTCAGGAGCTTGCTGGTCTTCTTCTTTAAGGCCTCTTCACAATATTTAGGTCCTTAAGATGGTTTTTCTGGTCTTGGTCCCACACAGGGCTCTAGGCTGGGCTTGGTCAGTAGGGACTAGCATCAAGGGTGGGTTTCTGGACCCCACTCCAAACACTGGTTTCCACCCCTGCTGCCTCACTCCTTCCTCCTTCTGAATCTCTGTCCTCTCTCCTCTCCAGTCAGCTGCCAACTGCCAACTGCCTCCCTGAGATGGCTTCCCAACATTCTAAACTGCCTCCCCCTGTCCCAGGGTTCTAGAATGTTGCAGAAGGTTCTAGAAACCTCTAGTGTATTCTGGCTATTTCTCAGGTGACAATGGGTGGCCACCATTTTGTGTCTCAGGCCCTCAGACAGAAGTTCCAGGGGTAGGGAAAATGGCTCCCTGACCCTGCATCAACACTAAAAAGTCTGGTGGTTCCCAAAAAGGAAAAATTACAACAGGGTTTGAGGCAGAAGGGGGACAAAATAAATAATAATGAGGAGGGACCACCCAAAGGGCTGACAGGTCTAACACAACCCCTTAGGGGAAGATATGTTTTTGTACCTTAGTAGTAAGCACCTGAGAAGTGCGGAATGATGGCCTCTGGAACATGTGGGTAATTTTATTTAAAAATGGATACGTATTCCTCTTGAGATAGAGGTGAAAAATGTGTTGAAGATGGAATGTTCCAGGCCAGTGATTGATGACAAAGTTTGTTTTACCCATAATTTGGATCCCAAAATGATCACATTTTGTTCAAAATGGGCAGGGATCCCAGGAAAGGACTTGATAGGTCCTTAAAGCAGTGTCAGGACCATCACCTGGTCCATAGCTCGGGATATTGATATGACTGGGTAAGCTCATATTAAGAGTCTTCCTTTGGACTTAAACTCACTGAGGGGTTGGAGCCAGAGAGCTCTTGTTTTTCTTAGCAACATGAATGCGGGCCTAAATGCAGACAGAAGAAAGGTGGTGCTAAAGAAGATCAATCCCAAATTGAGTGATTTGACAACAAAGAAAGCAAGTGAGAATCTGAAAAGATTATTGTTTGGCGGAGATATGGGGAAATACGTGGCAACCTTCATTGCCTTGAACAGGGTGTAGCATAATATGTGCAGAGTTTTTAGAGGTAGTGCTTTTGGCAGGTCCGGCAGAAGGGGACTTTCTGCTGGCCATGGACTCCAAAGGTCCAAATATAGTAGTTTCTGACAAAAAGGTTTTTGGAAAGGGTACCAGATTGGCGCAGGAGCCTCTTTCTCCCCACAAAGGAGTCGTTCTCAATTTGGAAGAGAAGTTAAGTCTCGTGGTCAGGGACCAACTGGTTTCCAAGGTAAGTAGAGTGGTTTCTTCTTTCCAAGGAACAGTAGGTGATCGACTAAAGTGTTTTTCAAAACAATGCGAAAAGATTATTCAGAATCCATGTGTAAAAGAGATGATACAGGGTTTCAAAATAGAGTTTACAGAGATTCCTTTTCAATACGTACAACCAAGAGAATTGGTATTGAACTCAGACAAACTAAAGGTGGTAAAGAAAGAAATATGGAATATGTTAGAGAAAGGTGCAATTGTGAAAGTAAACAAAGAGAACAAAGTCTTTGTGATTACCCTTTTCCTATTAGAGATAAAGGACAAAGGATGGAGGCAACTTAAGAGAGTTAAACAAGTTTCGGTTGTACAGACACTTTAGGATATAGGGTAACCATCTGCTAAGAGACATGTTGCAGAAGAACCACTTGTTGGTAAAGTTGGAGCTCAAGGATGCTTACTTTATGCTTATGCATTTCTCCCACTTGCTATGACCCAGAGAGTTGTGCAGAAACTGAGGTGAGAGAGATGTCCGTTGGTGTTGGTAACCCTGTTCTGGGTTTCTTAGACTTGGTTTTCGATGCAGTTGGAACTTGTTTGCAAAATACCATTTTATCTGTCAGCACAAGAGGATCTTTTGAGAGGTGTAGATGGAGAGGAGTATCCTCTAGTTCAAACAGGGTTTTTTAATATTATTGTCTGGAAAATATCAGGCAATCTGCAGATGTGTCTGTACTTTTGGGAAAGACAGAGAAATTACTTGAGGATTCTTGGGCTCCAGATACATGTCGAAGATATAAAGGAATTTGGAAGATATAGGTATATTTGTGATTGGAAAGGTGTTTAGATTCCGTGGAGGTACCTATTGTAGAAGTGGTTAATTTTCAAGTGGAACTGTTTGAGAAAGGGCTCAGTTATAGGACTATAAATTGCTATAGATCAACAGTGTCTGCTGGACACAGCCAGGTGGATGGTAGAAGTGTTCGGAGGAATGTGTTGATTTGCAGGATACTGAAAAGTATAAGGTTGAGAAGACCATTTAAACCAAGATATGAGGTTCTATGGGATGTCAATTTGGTTTTTATAATTTTTGAACGCTTGACCTAGTTAGAGTTGAAGAGGTTCGCTATGAAATTAGCAGTATTGTTGTGGTTGGTTTCAGTCAAAGAGTTTACAATGTGAAAGCCTTGGAGGTAAGTATCTGAGTTTATGATTCCCTTTTGAGAAACTTTTGAGATTACAGAAAGGACTAAGCCTATGTCGGAAGCAATTTATTATCCAAAATGTGTTGCATGTAAGAAACTATTTACGGGGGACTGTATAAAAGAATTTGAGTCTAGAGTGGAAGAGTATCGTCCAGATGGAGTGGATCAATCGTTGATTTCTTTTGTAAAGCCACTCAAGGCAGTGACTACAGCTACTATTACATGATGGGTGAAGTGGACTATGCAACAAGCAGGTGTTGATTTACAAAAATGTAAAGCTCATTCAATGATAGGTGCAATGGCAAGTCAAGTCTTTTGGAAAGGTGGGAGATTGAAGGACATTATGAAAGTGGCTGATTGGTAGAATGCTGCTGTTTTTGTGAAACATTATTGTAAGCTGATTGAACATGTGGAAATGTGGTCTTACAGGGTTACCAACATGCATAATGATAGCCACTGGTCTTGCAATGAAATGGCGATTCTCCAAATAGAGTACTTAGAGAACCTGAATTTCATTAAAGACATGGAGGCTAGCATTATCCCGCCCACCGCACCCTGTTTTTGGTATAAGTAATATAAAACAGGGGAATTATAGATTATAAAATGTTTTTACTGTGAATGACTTCATTCATTTGTTTGGAAAAAGATTTATACAGATTTGTTTTCTGTTTTAGAAGGCAGTTAGTAGGACAGCTTTGGGCATTAAAGGCTTTTGCAGAAGAAGATGCTTTGCAAGTATTAGGATTGTTAGAATGGACAAGATGAAGAACACGTTTCACATGGGAAGAGGATTCCATGGACTATTTATATGAGAGATGGTTCTAGATCTGGGTTGATGAGGGGTTTATGACGTAATGTGTTTTTTAAAGTACTGCAGGAGTAGCATTAAACAGTTTAATGCATAATGCTAGCCTCTGTGTCTTTCATGAAATTCAGATTATCCAGGCACTCTATTTGGAGAATCGCCATTCTCTTAAAAGTAGGCACAATTTAGAATATAGAGCTGCATTAGACTGTCACATCACAAAACCACACCTATCAAGGATAAATGCGATCGTTGACCCCTGCCAAAAATCTTCTAATCCTAATTGTCTATCGCCATTCAATTGAAGGAGACTCTTGGTGTAGATCCAAAAAAAACATGGTTAAAAACAAAATGAACAGTCCCTCATCCAAAAGGATAACACAAGTATTTAACCCTCCTCTGAGGGTTTTGTCGAGGTGATAAACCAAACCCTGTGCACATGAACCTTTTTAAAAGCCTGTCCAGTTAACATATTAAGGGCTGACATGCACACCATCTAGAAGCATTATTATATAATGATGGAGGAAAACACACACATACTTACGTGATATCCCTGATATCCCCCTTAATGTAAAGGTATTTTAGGGATCTGTTCTCCTTACTGAGCAATCCATATACAGAATTAATATCTGCAAGCCATTTTTTTGTAATTGTATTTAGAGGTCCTTTTAGAAGTCAGAAGTGTGCTCCGGCTACACTGAAAGGCTGCTGAAGGGTGCCTGGGCTACAGTAGTCTCAAAGATGGTCATTTAGTTAATGGTAGAGGCAGAGCATCTGCTAAAACAAGGTGGATATTCATCCACCAAACTCATTGGTCCCCCACCACATTTAAACGTGTGGAAACAGCAAGGTTTCCAGTGACAGAGCAACTGCTGGCAATGCTATCAGAAACCTCTCAATGCACAGCCAGATCCTGCAGATCACAGTACACAGTCGCCGCACCCTACTTAGAGTGGGGCAAACATCACTAGATTTAATTCCCCAGGACTGCCTCTCGGGGCCTGCAGGTCTCAAACAGGAAAATACATTGATGGACCCAGTGCCCAGGGAGAAAGCTCCCTGAGCTTTCAGATCATTATTTTCCCCCAAAAAACACCTAATATGGATGTTTGTTTTTGCACTGCAGAATTATATGTTGATGTTAATTTGAACAAAGCGGGGTAAGAATATGTCCAAATGTGCTCACAATATGCAGCACATTTGTTATGTTTTCTCAAACACTTGAAAATATCGGGAAATATTGATAAAGGAAATAGGATAACTATACACCTGTGATATCTACACACTTTTTACATTCTGTCTCACTGAAATGCTGTCTTGGCTGATGCTGTTCAATTCGAATGTGGCAAGCGACCTAGTAGTAACACAGACAGATCTTGATACTTGAAGAGAAGTACTGTCACCAGTTCATTGACTACATGTCATTGATGTGCCTATCAAGGGATGTTAAAACTCTTAGAATATTGTCAATTAATGAACTGTGAAAATGCATTCATTACAGATTTATACTGTACAAGGTTTGTTGATATGGCACAGACTAATTTATTTTTATATTAACCATTGACAGTTTCTTGGAAACTGCAACCTATTTCTACATGAAGCCAAAAATGGGAGAGAAAGAAGTCTCAACACATGCATTCTTCAGTCTCTGGGATGAATTCATCACAGACTTTAAGGATTTCTGGAAAAAGGAATACAGGACAATCATGCAAGAAAGGTAAGCACACATTGTACAAGAAACAGAACTCTAAAATACTCCCCTCGCCCCATCCACAGAAAATTATATTATGAGTTAATGTAGTGTTCTCTTTCATTGCAGTGGATTTTGTAAATATATTTATGCTGACTTTGGACCCTTTTGTCAACCTCATGATGTATTTGAAACAAAACATCAACCACAGTATTTTGGTGGCATGAGATTAAACTAATAGTGAAAGAAAACCCTGCAAAAATGTCGAACATCTCTATTTCTGGTTTATGTGTTGTTCTGATTTAAAGACTATCACTTTTTGATGAACTATTGATAAAACTAAATGCCATGCAGTAATATATCACAAAAACTAGCAGCTCTTTTAAATAAATGTTGTTAGTGGCATTGGATTTCTCAACATGCAAGAGTAAAGAGGGATATATGGTACATGTTAAGCTAGCCTAGAATTACACTTGCTATTTAATTGTCAAAATATTTTCTACGGCATCCTATGCATACCTTGTTCAGTAATTAAATGACATTTCAATGAGGAGTAGTAAAGACTGGACCATAAATCAAAATCTTTCTGCTTGCTTGCAAAATACATTTTCCAGCATTGGATGATTTAGGTTTAAATCTAAGCAACTTCCTGGTAAGCAAAACACATATTATACAAGTGCACAGTTTTTTTTGCCAATTCAGGCAATATCAGTTCTCTGGCATACACTAGCTCCATTAATAATCACATCAAGTTTCCACCATTCCATACAAGGGAGGGAAAGTGTAGGGGAATGGAAGGAGGGTCTGGCCTTGAAATAGAGATAATAAAGCACTTGTCCCAGACTGATGGCACATCAGGTGTTCTTATCAATGTAATTGTTTGAGTGCCTTGACATTTTCAGTTTCTTGGAACGATAAGGACAGACGGCATCTGTGTCAAAGGCAGACATGTCAATGATTCTTCAAAAATAGAGAAAATTGAGTCTCAGCCTGCATAAGATGGGGATGGGCCTTATTGACTTTATGTTAAATAGGAGAGGTTTGTAGTACCATTAGTCCAACCAGGATCAGGTATGGTGGGTTAATGGGCTGCAATCAGCCCCCCTCAACCAAGCTATGGACATTTCCTGCAAAACCTTGATACAGGGGTCCACCACCACAGGAGGCCTTTATTGCTGAGAAAAACCCAGAACACTTCTTTGAGAAGTGGAAGCCGTGGTGCTATCTAAGATGCAAGTGAGCTTGTTCATGCACACAATGGGAACCAGTGTATTACTCCTGATTCTTTTTTGTGATGAAGAAGAACAGGGGAGTGTGCTTCACCTTCATCCGGCACTTTGTCGATAAGTTCTTCTAAATGCAATCAGGCAATATGTTGGTGCAAGCAGGGGTCATTCCTTGCTTGCCTTAATGATTGGATAGTATCACTGGACACTGGTGATGCCACTTCCATGTTCCCAGCTATTGTAAGCCTTTATAGGTTTTCTCTGTTTCAGAATGGGGCAAGGGAATTGGTGATTTGGTGTTACTCTTTGATCAGTGTTCTGTGCCAAGGTTTTCACATCATACCTGGTTCCTGTGGCATCCTGTCTACCAAGACAGAGGGCCAAAAACTCTGTCTACCTGGATGACAGTCTAGAAGAGAAGTGTCTGCACTGGTGGTTACTCTATTAATGGCTTTGAAGAATGGCAAATATTAAAGCGCAACTGCACACAATTTTTCTGCACTGAATGAAGAGAGTCCCACTGCAGTACTTTCACTACTGGAGAAATGCAGGAAGGACATTTACATTTGGCAGCAGTCTTTCTACACACTGTTTGAGTTTATTGGCGTGACACATATTTAGCATTCTGCGCCTTGCAGTGATTTGCATCACTGCTATTCTTTCTGAGTGCTCCCACATATTGCACTCTAAATAGAAAGAAATATGACAATTTGACACAATTAGAACACTACTGACACCACAATTGATTCTTCTGGTGGGATCCTTTGTGATCCACCCTCAGGAGTCAAAACCATTATTTGCTTTCTGGTTCCTCCTCACATTGTTTCTTCTCATATGATTATGGTCTTGCTGAATGAATTGCATTAGAGGACCGAAACTTCAAGAATTTTTATTCTAATCCATAACAAATCAAAACTATGATACATGCTTCAATTATGTAACTGACATATATGTAACTTCTCAAAATAACCTGCAAACGCTTCAGCATCAGACTTTATTTACTTTTATGACACTACCGGCCAATCTCCCCGCTCCTATTCCCAGCAAAGGTATTTGAAAAGATCATCAACAAGCAACTCATGACAAGCCTGGAGCCTGGATCATACCACCCAAATATGGCTTCCACAGCAATCACAGCACTGAAACCACCCTGATCCCAGCCACCAACGACATCTGAACCCTCCTCGACTGAGGAGAAACAGCAGCTCTGCTCCTCCTCCACTTCTTGGAAGCCTTTGACACTGTATTCCACCACACGTTGATCGAAAGACTCCACCATATCCGCATGCAAGGGGACATGTTCAGATGGATCACCTCCTTCCTCACTAGAAGAACCCAGAGGATCTTCTATCCACCTTTCACCTTCAAATCCAAGCAGAGCACTTCCTGTGTCCAATAGAACTCATCCCTCAGCCCCATGCTCTTCAACACATATATGACTTCACTGGCCAACATCGTCAAATGCCATGGTCTCAACATAATTTCCTATGCAGATGACACCCAATTTATCTTTTCACTCACTGATGACCCCGCCACACCAGAACCAACTTCCACAGATGCATGACAAGTGTCACTGACTGGATGGAGAACATCTGCCTGCAGTTGAACACAAACAAGACGGAAGTACTGATCTTCGGCAACAGCAGTAACACATGGAATGACTCATGGTGGCCATCAGACCTAGGACCCACACCCACTCCCTACGACCATTCCAGAAACCTTGGAATCATCCTTGACAACAAGCTCACCATGAAATCACAGATCAACGCCATCTCCTCGTTCTGCTTCCTCACTCTGCGCATGCAACATGAGATCTTCAAGTGGCTACCCCTACACACGAGGCACACCATGACACAGGCCCTTATCACCAGCTGACTGGACTACGGCAACGCCCTCTATGTAGGAATCGCTGCACACCTCCTACAGAGACTTCAGACCATACAAAAGGCTGCAGCTAGATTTATCCTTGGCCTTTCCAGATGAACCCACATCACACCCCTCCTCAGGAAACTCCACTGGCTCAATGTACAGAAGAGATGCCAATTCAAGATGTTGACCCATGCTCACAAGGCTCTACACAGCCAAGGATCCGCCTACATTAACCATTGCCTAAACTTTCACCAACCATTGAGAAGACTACACTCTGCCTCCCTCTCACTTGTCCATACTCCCCGCATCTCCGAAGCAGAAGTGGAGGACGCTCCTTCTCCCTCATTGCAGCAAAAACCTGGAACAGCCTCCCCACGCAACTCCGGACATCACCTGACTTCTGGAATTCCAAATGGACCACAAGACTTGGCTGTTGGAATAAGCCTCCAGGACCTGCAAGAGCCTGGATACCCCATCAGGTGATTAGCCTTTATAAATCCTGATTGATTGATACCCTTTTCACTCATAGATGACTGGCTTTTTTACTCACTCTTACTTGGACCTTCTATCACCTTGCCAAATGTTCTATAAATTGCATATATTATGAACTTTATTTAAATATTTCAAAAAAGGCAAACCAACAGCGGACTTGTAGGTCTGCACCTCATTCTTGTTTCATAAGTGTAAAGTCCTGCGCACTAACACTCCAGCACCAGCCGTTGTGTGGTGCTTCTGTGTTCCAGATCCTTAATTGTTTAAGTAAGTGGGTGTGCGCCAGGTAATGAAGTCCAGACACTTGCGTAGTTTCAAACTCTTTATTTCAATATATTCTTTTTTTGCAATAGCACATACAGCTCAGCCAACGCGTTCTGTTCCTACATTAGGAACTTCGTCAGGACCAAAATAACATTCAAATTCTAAGTCCAAAAGGCAATAGGATCTTCATCACCATATTTTTACTCCTGTCACCCATATAGTTTTGACACCCAACAGTGGTTTGTTCTAACCAACCAGTAGAAACACTGTAGGAAAATCAGGAACATAATGAAGATCTATTAAAATAAAAATACTACTAAGCCAACAAAAGGACAAATAATTATTCTATTACAGACGGAACAGGACCAATCAGGCTCTATAGAATTGAGAGTATCTGCTGGAGATTTACCACCAATCAAGCACTAAGGCCCTGATTCACAAAGGGCCACTTCGCTTGTGGCGAAGGCCCTGCAGTCGTGGGGTAGTCTCTGAATTCAGAGCGGAATCTTTGCAATGGGAATCCTCATTGTGGAGTTTTCACCCCAAGTATGGATCAATCATGTTTTTTATTGTGGTTGTTGAACTATGGTCACAAAGATGAAGCATGGTATTGAACTGCCAGTAATTGTAGACAGGGTGTTAGGAAGAGATGGAGACTTAGTTATAAAACAAGTCTTTATCTTTGCCATGCCGATGTCCTTGTGGATAGTTAAGCTCATATTGAAAAAGGGAAAAGAGAGTCCATATAGCGGGCCTTGTCCACCTGACGAGCAATCACGCATTTCATGGACTTAAAATACAGGAGGTTTTTGTTATCGGTCCATATCGTCACTGTATGCAGCTCCTCAGTCTCTGGATTACTTTGAGACCATGGAGCTCCCATCACAAAGTATGAAGCATCAGTCTCAATGATAAAGGAAGTTTATTGTTGGGATGGTGGAGTATTGGTGCTGAAGTGAAGGCTTTCTTTAGTATCTCAATTGCTTCTTCATCCTTTCCCCATTGAAAAGGTTCAACTTTATTGACTAACTTGGTGATAGGTAGGATGATGGTACAAAACTTCTGGATGAAACAGAGGTAGAAGTTGGAAAATCTGATGGAACATTAAGGCTCCTTCACAGAAGAGGGACAGAGACATTCTTGAACTGCTTGAACCTTGGATTTATCAATGCTAATACCTAACTTGCATATTCCGAAACCCTCGTGCAAAAAGTAGTCTTCCACTCATCCCTCTCTCTGACTCGCACCTTGTTGTGGCCTTTTCCTCTTTAAAAACAATGGTGGTAATTGTTATCTGATCTAGCAATACTGATATGAAGGGGAGAGGGTATTGATTATGGTTGGTGATTTTGTTCAATTCTCTCTATTCAATCCAGTGGGGGAAATGACCATTCAGCTCACGGATGAAGAAAATCAATGTTCCTGCTAAAGAGGTGCAGTGGCTAATAAAACCAATCTCCATGATTCTTGAAAATATTATTTTAGCACCTCATCTTTTTGCACTTTATGGGGATAAATTCGACAGTCAATACCCCTTGCCCCAGGAAGTCTACAACACAGTTGAATTCTCAATGTGATGGTATAGTGTCAGCTCTGTTTTTACTAAATAGATATGCAAAACCTTGATATACTGGCAGTAACCCCAGCACCTGTTGGACTTCCTCACTTTCTTCCTCGCTGGTCTCTTCCTTGGTGTGCAGAGGAAAACAAGTCAAATTTTGCACCTTTGCACCTTTTCCAAATTTTCAAAGTTGAGTCTCGTAGACTAATCAGAATATAGGTGATCTTTAACTCTCTCAAATCAGTAGTTGGATTATGCCATCTGCGCCAGTTAGTACCTAACATAGGTGAAACGTAGGAGCATTAATGATATAGACTCTACAGTGGCCGGTACAATGAAGCACAGTGGGGCAGTGGGGTGGGGCGGATGGGATGTCAACTAACAAAAGAATAGGGCAAATAAAATAAATAAATAAATCTTATTCCGCTATCTGTTGCCATCCCTGCCGCCCCGCCCCACTGTGCTTACCTGCACCGGCCGCTGCTGAGAATCTGATCATTTTGAGATGGACGGCCCATTTGTGTAACAATTTTAAGAGGTACAGTTTAATCTGATATATTGCCTGATGGCAATTCTGTTCCATCAACCCCATATCATAAGTTACGTTATGGCCTGGCAGACTGTCAGATTTCAAGATGACAGTCAGTGAACCTGGTGAGTTCATCTACATCCTCCCAGACTCCTTAACCTGGCAGGAGACTCAACTGGTACTCGAAGAAGCAGCGCGGGGACAATGGGGGTTAGGCGAGGGAGAGAGAAAAATAGTGTTCTCTGGTACTAGTGTGGCCTCAAGCATCTCTTTCTTGCAGTACAGGACATCCCTTCAATGGAAGAAAAGTCTTCTGGGTAAATGTGCTATAACAGTTTACTAAGGTACCAACATTTAGAGGAAGCATTAATAATGCTCCTTACAGGTCTCAGAATAAAGCAAGAGTCTTTCCAGTACAACAGGATCATGGGATACTGACAGCAGCTTCAAAAGGAAAACACAGTAGAAAGGAGCCAAGGCCCAGAGCAATAATATAGGTTTTTAATGTAAGGTATGTGGAACTAGGAGAATGGGAAGCAAGGGATATGAAAGGGATTATTAAACAAATCTGCAGGATACAGACTGCGGGTGTGAAATGTAACAAGAGCGGAACATGAACGTGCCTACGAAGCCCATTGCCGGGGAGGAGCACATGGTGAGATGGGCTTTTGGGCTGCAGCTACTTAAAGAACCCCAGAAGTGTATATGTCAACCCAGAAGTTACTTTTCACCAAGTGGAGGTTAGGGGTCTAGATCTCGAAAGGTTTTGGTGTCTTCCATCTCCCTGTCTTCCCTATTCTCAAGTTTCTCCCCTTAAAGTTATATAGATACCTACATGGGGCGGTGCGTAAAATGGCCTGATTGCCATCATGATGCAGCAACGCTACACTTTTGCATCCAGAATCCAGTTGCCTCTCCTTGACTGTATGCTTGCCTTTGACCCTGTACAGCCTTTTGCTGCATTTTGACTCAGTTTCCATTATACAAATGACACAGACATATATTATTATTATCATTATTATTAATATTATTATTGTTGTTTTCATGTGACATGCCCTCAATACCAAAGAAAGTGACAGTAAAGATTTAAGTCAATCAAGACAGAAAAAGTAAAGATACTTTAAGCTGGTTCATCTTTTTTATCTTGCATAAATATTTCTCTAAGGCAATGCAGTATCTATAGTACTCGTGTTGCCTAAGAGTTCAAGAGCTTTTGACTTATCTAATGGAACACCGGACATAAATATCTGCATAGCAAGTCTAACAACCAAATACAATCGAAGAACACATTTTCATTAGAAAACTTGCAAATCAAATGACACATATAAAAACTATTGTTAGATTTTACTGCAACCATAAAAACCCTTACTTGCCATCTCAAAATAGCATTACTCTTCTGTATAGGAACAAAACGAGGTAACAAATGCACTCAGTGGGGACAAAATAACATTTTGTCATAAAAATGTATAGTTTCAACCACAGGCTTACTTTTTTAACCTTAGTTTTTTTTTTAGCAATGTTCTTCTGTAAGTGGTAGCTCATGAATACTAGGAAAGAAATGTATACGCCTCTTCAAGAACTATAACAGTGACCTCGAAAATGTATTATCTTGTGTGATAAATTCCCAAAAACTATTTGAATTCAATTTGCCACTCACAGGGTAATTGCCATGTAAGAAGAGGCAATTGAAAAACACTCTCAGGGCACTTTTTGCCTACAATTCTGTTTTACTGTCATTGGGCTTATAAAGAATGCAGGACCTGTACACGTTATAAGTCCATCTACTGGGAATCAAGTACCCCTGCTGTGGCCTATTCAGGGGAGGTGGTGTAGGCTAGTACCCCGGTCCTCCAGAATGCAATAAACAACACCTATTAAATCATTGTCTTTTCAGTGCCTTTACTTATAAAAAAGGAAAAACAGTTTACTACACACACTGCTCAATACTAGTCATTAATTTACAAATATATACATGATGACAGGTGAACATACTTATGGTTACACCCTCCTAACAGTTCTCCCCCCCAAGTGAGCCTTGACCCCTATAATCACAATATCCTCGCATATACTATAAACAATACAATGGGGTGTAGTTCTCAAAAGGGAGGACTACTTACTTAGTCAGGGGTCACCACATTATTAAAAGCAGAAATATGCCATAATAAACCAATGCAATACCATTAAAATCACTAAGGATGGTACCATTTTGCAAGGACATTCTTAGGAGATGTAATGATTCACTGTTTTCTCCTGTCAAAAAATACATTTTAATGACCTTCAATAATACATGTAATTATTTACTTATAGTTTGTCATTTTCAGCAAAGCATTTACATTTTCAATAAACTGAATGAATTTGTTTTTGGACTTTTTACACATGCTACAAAGCTGTCTTAGGAACCACCACCAAGAGTCCCCACTCTCAGAAGCCTTAAGGCTAAAGCCCTAGTGGCAGGCGCGAACTTGAAATACTGGAGAACCTCTCCCAGAATCATCAATATAAACCCCTGGGAGAGATAGGGTGGTGTTTTACTTTCGAGATAAAGGCCCTGTGACTTTCCTAGGGGTCCAACAGAGTCTCAGGTCAGTCCCCCAACACACCAACTGGGCACCATGGTGCTCCTGCCCTATGGGGTACCACATATTTCATAGTCAGCACTCTCCTCCCTTTGGGCAACCCAGTGCTTGTTTCTTCGCATACCTGTTGTTCCACTTTGCTTTTATTCTCAGGAGTGTGGGGACTCCAGGACTTTAATAACATGGTCTGTTGGGATGGCACACATGCTCCCAGTGGCAATCTTATCCCTGGGAGCTTGGCCCTCCCCCAGGAAGGTCTTGGTAGGTCTGGTGGGGGCGCCATTTGAGTCCTACTCAAACTCTCTTTCCCATGGGGACTGTACTTTGCATTTTGTTTTCTCTGGCCATGGGGCCAATTTTGACAGTGGATGACTCGATTTACTCCTGGTCGCAGCTTCTTGTGCCAGGAGCGTCCATTTTAGGCCTCTTGGCAACTAAAATTCATACTCCTTTAGGCGTTTGCTCTTTGACTTTTTTTCCTCTGATGAGAGATAGTTCTGGGACTGCCTTCCTGTCCCTTTGCCCCCAGCCCAAAACCTGCCCTCAAATGCCAGGTGTTCTGCTTAGCCCGTTATCACATCCAGTGGCATCCCACTGTCCTCAAAGTAAAATGCTCCCACGGTGGCACTCTTCAGGTCCTATTGCCCCTTTGGCCCCTTGATGGGCACTAATGTGTTAGCAGAAGATAGGAGGACAACCCTCTGGAGTACCCCGTCTTCCAAGATCTAAATCAGGCCCTCAGACTATGAGTGCCCAATCACATTATAAGATCTACACCAGGTCACCAATACCTGAAGGGTCCCTTCTGCACCAGGCTATCTGTGTGCAGATGCCTGACTGAGCCAGATGGCAGTACGATTTACTCAGCTTGCAGAGTGCACATACTTAATCTTGCATATTCACCTGCAGTCAGCCTAGAGCCTCTCCCAGCTGCACTGCAGCAGACTTTATTTTAAAAAGGTGGACACTGTCAGCTAGCTCTCTCAATCCATTTTAACAGAGTTTACAGTGAGTGGGACTCAGAAAGACTCATGCACAGTAACATTTAGAAAAAAAAGAGTAAGCCAAAACCAAAGAATCCAGGGATTTTATGTGTCAGACCACATTTACCTATATATAGGAATGCTGTTGAGTAACAAGATCAAGTTTCTTTATATTTAACCACAAGAACGTTTATTTTTCTTGCCACAACACTTTTTTGTTTTTTCAAGGATATCAGGCTCCTTATTTTTAAAGCAATAATTCTCACGAGCATCTACTCTGAACTGATCATCTGCAAATAGAAGGGATTTAATATGTTCAGGGGCTAATTTGTTCGAAAATGAACAGGTATTACCAATTTCAGATAGAAGGTCTACAATACATAGATAGAACAAAGCAAGAGCCAATCAACAACACTATTTTCAACATTTTTGTAGGAACTTTAGATGACAGCTTTCCATTTAGCTTTCCAGTTTGATCTGGCCCAATTACTAGAATGTAGCACTTTTAAAATGGATAGAAGGTCAAAGGTAATCTGGTATGCTTCTAGCTTTGACCGAAGGATAGATTGATCTACGGACTCCAACACCACCATAAAATCTACAGAACAGCATTACATTGTGTCTGACACATCCATAGACCTCCTAGCAACTTCCTAACATAGAAAGCAATGGTCAATATTAAAACTGTTCTTTTGGAATGCTGCCTACTCTATTAAGATGAAATATTAAGTTTCAATCCATATATTTAACTATATACATCCAATAAGAATATTAATAATATATAACTAATATATAGCAGGTCTGGTCATTCATATTCCCTTTTTTATAAATCATGAATTTATGATCTCCCCTGTTAAAAATGGTGACATTTTTCTATCCGACTGTACTCCAAAAGTATCCTACACGTTTTTAAAGAAACCCACACGGGGTAGGTTGCCTGACCCTCACAAGTAGAAACAATTCCAGTGTTGTTTGTTAGACCCTCACCCACCCTATTTGTGGCATGTTTCATCTTCAGGTCTCATCATGGTCCAGCAAAACTAGGACGGGCTTGATCATATTCCAGGGACCACTTTGGATTATTTCCTGCTGGGGTGCGTTCAAACACCTACCCTGTACTGTAGGGACAAGTATGTTACATAGGAGGAGTGGGGGACATGCCCCTGTAATCACGCACTGTTGACGTTTTTCAGGAATCCAGTAAAAGGCATTTATGGAAAAGAAAAATTAGAGGAATAAAAGCGGTTAGCCAGGTCTGTACTCTCAGGCGCCAGTCTGTTCCCATAAGTTTGCCTCTGTACTTACTTCATCAAGGATGTCATGTCTCCTATTGCACCTAGTAGTGACCTGTCTCCTTTCCCATGGTAAGAAGTAGAAGGAAAGATGACCGTTTATATTATATCCAGAAAACAGATGTTTGCAGAGAGGCTGCCACATCAGCGTGATCCAGCGGAAGGCCAGGATAAACTTTTTACGAAATCAAAGCATCACTCACAATGGGTCCATATACACATTCAGATTTCCTGACTGTTTCGCTGGGGGTCAAGTTTACTTCTCTGTGATCTGAATTAGTCAATGCCTAACTAATGTTCACAGATCAACACTCTTCCTTTGGTCAATGGACCGTTAGTCGAGTAGTTAATGGTGATATTAACAAATTCATTAATATATCATATATCTTTCAATAAAATGATCACAGACTCCAAGTAAGATTCAATAGATTTTATCTAAATAATTCAATCAAAATGAATGCTCATTTGTACAGATTCACAGTGCAAACTCCATCAACTTTCCTGGGAGGGAAAAATTAATTTATCAAATCACATACACAAATGCATCAAGCAATCTCAACGCATTAGTAGTGATAGATGAAGAGACAAAAGGACATAGTATCTCATAATTTGCAATGAAAGATTTAAATTCAAGACAAAATTCTATTTACCTAATAGTGAAATGGGAAACCCAACCCCTGGCCAGAAGGGTTATTAGAGGTCACCTGATAAGGTCAGAAGACAAAGACTGTAGGACAGGTGCAGGATAGGTTTATACTTACTACACTTTACTAGAACACGACGCACCAAAGCACATCCCTCTTTTACACTCTCTCCCTCCTTGATATTCTTCTGCAAATCTTCAATCTAGTCAGGTAGTCTTAATCATTGAATCTTCTCAGTCTGTTCTTTCCAGTAGCAGTTCTCGCCTACTCCTCACTCAACATCAACGACTCTTCATACGAGCTCTCTCAGCAAAGCCCAACCTAACATTACTTAATTTCCTGTCCCTCAAGTTATACCCTTTAATTTTGTATGTTCCACCCTCAAAGGTTGCAAATGTCTGCGAATCAAGAACTATGATTGGACCGGGGTATGGGAGTTGTCATCACCTCATGTGGTCATCCCAAAATTCTTATCTAATTCTTTGTTTAGTAAACCCTTCCCATTTAATTTATTCAACTTTTCAGAACACTTCCTTTCACATACATTCATGAAATAGATAGATACAAGTTTTATATAATTTCTTCAGTTGAGGAACTATTTCCAAGCACATGTCCTTGGGTCTTGGCAGCCGATCAATGTCCCGGTCAGCAGGTCATTTCCTAGATCTTAGTGCATAGGCTCAACTTGTGTTGCGTCTCACCCGCCATCTTTCTTTTAGCTTTGCACATCAGGCCCAAATACACACTATTGATAAAAGAATCATAAACAGAGGTTAATTTCTCAAATATGTTATTATCACTGTTTACCACCCACTTCTACTCTCTCATGTGTTATTCTTTTCTTTGTTAAGCAAAAGAGTTATCAGCAGTAGCTCCTTTACGTTCAGGCAAGCATATGCCAAGCACGCGGTACTACTTGACCTGTAGTTAGCAACTCTTTGCGCATGTGTGAGAGTTTTCCTCTCATATGGGTTAATCACATGGTTACTTACGCAGGACGGGTTCACACATACGCAAAGCAATTTTCGGTTTCAAGCGGGATTTCAGTTACGTAGCAAATTATTCTTTATTATTTAAGCAAGCAGAAAGCCGTTTCTCCGTGTATGAATGTCGTGTGTATGTTAATTTTCTTTCAAGTTTCTATTATTTACTTGTTAGTACTTGTTAGCGAGGGAGTGATTCGAGCAAGTTTCTTTTCTTAGAATCCTTGCTCCATCAAGCGCTTAGGTGCATATGTGCATTGAGTCTGTTAAGCCTTATGCGATTTGCAGTTTGTGAGGCTTAGTGCAAGGCTGCCCATTTCAAAAGGAAGGAAAAAAAAATGACAGCAGCTATTTTACATTTGCGGAATGTTGTGGTGGTGAAAAAAGTCTAATTTGTACTATTACTAAGCAATGGGATGCATTTCAAAAAGAGTATTATGTGATGTTATATTAACTTTCACTTATGACATTTATCATGATCCAGTAAAAGGAAGCAAGCAAAAGGAAAAAAAAACATATAAGACACCTCTTGATTTCATAGATATATTTATTTCTGGGAAGAATGCATATTGCCCTGGTAAGTAATAATAGAAGCCTATAAAAAGCCACTCCTTTGTGTTTCTTGCCCTGAACAGCGCCCTCAGGGCACCAGTGAGCAGGGCGGACACTGGAAGGTCAAATTTACTATTCTATCTTCAGTCCTGGAATATTTGGGGAAAGGGCAACTTTCACCCAAAATATTCCAGGAGGCTTATTTAGTATTTCAACTCCAGTCCTGGAATATTTTGGAGAAAGTTATAAATTCCTCAAGTTTTTTTTAGGAACGGTTGAAAAGTATTAATTTTGAATAACAGACAGCGCTGCCCACCCTGAGGGCGCAGCACAGGGCAAAATACTAGGAAGACTATAAAAGCCCAAGGAAAGCATTTTGAAAAGTCAATGAAAATGTGTCCCATTGCATCTCTTTTGAGGAGGTTGCATGTAATTGAGTCAAGACATGTACACATACATTTTATGTTGGCCCTGATTTTAATGTAAGGTATTTCATTGTGTCCATGGTATCTCATCATTTAGTCTTTTTATATAATCTATTTACCCAACATTGCTCTCTTTCTAATAATGTTCTGTTCATTTTGGGTTTTATGTCATTTTTTTCAATGATCATCCAGTGAAGGTCATTCCCAAAATGGCATCTTTTAAGAAAATATGCTGTCAGACGTTTGGTGGTCTCCGCTGGCATTGAATGTTTCTGCGGTGTTTGCCAGTGCAGATCTTCACACCTTCCTAGAGGTCATACCTATATATATCTTGTTGGGTGTGCATTTAATAAGGTATACCACATTCATTGAATTTCAATTAGTTTGGCTCCACTGCTCACCTGGTGTTTTTAGGCCTAAGTCAATTGTCTTGCTCATTGTTGTAAACCTACTCACCAAACACCACCCACAGGGAAAATGCACTGTTACCCTTGAGAGATCACATAGGGTACGTTGTTCCTGGCAATTTTGTTTGGGTCTTGTGTTCACCAACAAATCTCCCAAACTAGTATTCCTCTTAAAGGAAAAAAGTGTATTTTTACTTCAAATTTAGCCAGCACCAGGGCGAACTTCTCAATTTTAGGTGATGTTAACCTCCACCTGGAACAGTCAGCAAACGCTCAAGTCACAGGCCTTCTTCAGGATTTACCTGCCAATTCAACTATCACAAAGGGTGATAGGTCCTACCCATGAGAAAGGCCATCCTTTAGAACCCATCTTTTCTAATGATAATATGTTAAAAGTCTTAAAACCTTCTCCGGTCCCTTAGTCTGATCGTTTTTTGATCTCATTGGCCATGGAAAATTCTTCTGCACCTGAAACTCCAACCCAGTCAGCTCAAAAGACCAATTTTTGTCTAAACTGCCAATAGAAGTATCAAACAGACACTGAGGAATTTGAGACCAACCCTAGGGTTAGACGCGACGCTGTCAAATTATAAGATATCTGAGTGGCTTGAATCTACCCTTGATCTAGTTATTCCCCTTAAAACCCATACTAGACGAGTAAAAGAAAAATCCACACTGTAGCATACTCCCAATCTCATAAAGCATGTAAAAGAGCAGAAATAATCTGGAGAAGAGATTGGAGCTAGATAAGCATGTAGAAACACTGGAATACTATAAGAGTATATCATACTGAAATTAAAAAAGCACAAGTAATATACTTTGAGGGAAAAATCAACTGGACTGCCAATTCTTCACACAAGACATTTTTTATAGTAAAAACCCTCCTTGAACCCTCCTCAACATCATCACAGTGTAACGACTTGGCAAATGTTTTCTTGGACAAAATTCAGAACATCTATAATACATTCCAACAGTCTCCCAAAACTGGCAAGAATAGATCTGAGGTTGTCCTGCCTGGCACAAATCGATACTCACTGAATGTGATCCTTATCATGACACTAGACAATCTCACAAACATCATGAGTAAAATTGAATCTAGCTCTCGCAAGGATCCGGTCCCCCGCGTATCCTAGCTAGAGAAGCAGATGAGTTACTCCCCACTCTGCTTGAAATGGTGAATCTCTCCCTAACTACAGGCTGTTTCCCAAAGGCATGGAAACATGTCATGGTCAAAGCCCTTTTAGAAAAGCCCAACCTGGACCCTCACAACCTGGGAAATTATCTCCTAATTTCTCTGCCTTGTGGGATGAACAAAATTCCTAAAATATATGTGAATCTAAAGATGTCAGAGTTTTGGCGAATTCATGATATTTTGCATTCTATTCAAAAGGGTTTTCGCCTCTACCATGGCACAGAGACAACCCTTCTGGCTGTGGTAGAAGAAGCAAAAAAGGCTGCTAGATCGGAGAATATTGGCAGCAATCATCCTCCATGATCTAAGCTCAGCTTTAATACCCTAAGTCGTGGCATTCTTGCTACCAGACTACATAGAACGGGAATCTACGGAACCGCCCTAGCCTGGCTGAAGTCCTTTCTTGAGAACATGACCTTTCAAGTCTTCGATTGGGGTTGTACTTCAGATTTCCTCCCCCCCCCCAAAATGTGAGGTTCCTCAGGACTCTTAGTTGAGCATGACCCTTTTTAATTTGTTCTTGAGGCCACTTTCTGAGATCATCCTTCTCTATGGTATCTCACTAGTCTCCTATCCCAATGATACGCAACTGGTCTTTTTCCTCAATTCGAGTCAAGACTCCTTCTGTCCATCACTGTTTAGAGTAGGTGACCAAGTGGATGAACAGCTCCTGTCTCTAATTAAACGGAGACAAGACGGAGCTAGGCAACAACTTTGACTCAGTCTTGGAACTGGGCTGGCCAAGCTGTGTGGGGAACTGTTCTTCTCTAAAAACATCCAATAAAGAGCCTTGGAATGTGGCTTGATAAATCTTTCAAAATCAACACCCAGGCAATAAAGCTCGCAACCCCTTGTTATAGCATGCTGAGAATGCTTTGGAAATGCTCCCTCTTCTTCCTGCTACAGTGAAAAGGCTGGCAGTCCAAACTCTCATTCTTGCTCGCCTGGACTACTGTAATTCACTTTACCTGGGAGCCCCACAAAGCCACCATAAGATAACTGCAGATAGTACAGAACTCCGCATCTCGTATATTATACAATTTCCCCGGACACCAATCTGCTAGACAAGCCTTGCACTCTCTTCACTGGCTCCCTGTGACCAAGAAAATAAAATTCAAATCACTTTGCAATGCCCACAGGGCACTTCTCTGTAAATGCCCTCTGATCTCCTGGTCCCTGGTATCTCCCTACTCTCCCAGGAGATTTCTGCGCTCCTCTAAGCCCATTATGCCAAATTCCCATCATTAAAAGCGCAAACTATGGAGGGTGATCCTTCGCCTACAATGTGGCCAAATGGTGGAACAGCCTCCCCCTCCCTAAGATTGATCAATAAGGAACTCAACTTTTGGAATTCACTGAAAATGTGGGTTTTCCAAGACGGTCCCCTCTAAATCCTCTTAACTACTCTGTACCACACTATCAGCACCTGGCGGCGTATGGGTAGCTATGCGCTTTACAAGTGTTGTATAGAATAGACTAGTTTCTCAAATTGATGTTTACCACTGTTTCAAATACAACAATGGCTGGTAATATTATTTTTTTACCTTGTTAGTAACGTTGCTATCCTCACTCATGCAGGTCAATTGCGTTGAACTGTTTTCTGTTTATCTTCCAATAGAGCTTCTCTATGTTTGTTACGGGCTCTTGTGTTGGCCTTATCAATGAGCCTTTCCAGGGTAGTGACATTCAATGAGTTTGTTAGTCAAGATGTTTGCCTTTGATTTATAGTCAGTCAACTCTGAACAGTTCAGTCTGTTTTTCTATCTACCAGTAAAATGTTAAAAGATGCATTAACCATCATATAGTACCCGTCAAAAAAATATATCCTGATAAACGATCTGAAACAGCTGGATTGTAAAGTTCATTTGCATCATTGCAATAATTGTACTCTTTTCAGTTATTTAATTAAATAGATTTTCATCCACAACATAGTTACAATTACAAGCATCAAGATTGGTTGGTGGGTCATTATATGGTCAGGCTAGAAAAGATATTAAATCCTTAAATTCTCCATTTGCAGAAAAGTACAGGGATTCCCATATAGTTCTTTTTAACATTAGTTGCCAATTTTCTTTCTATTTGTTATTTCTTTTGATTGTTTATCAGTCTAGCATAGCAAAACATAAGGTACTTATGTAGCGAAAGGTGACAATTCTTCTTCGACCTTGAATTTACGGTGTTAATTGAGAACAAGTCTCTTTAAGATTCTACACACTGTGCCAAACCAATCAATGCTATTCTTTTTTCTATCTAAAGAATGTCTGGAAATATAGTTCCAGATTGGAAAATAGTTAAAACTTATTCTGTACATGACACAATCATGCCCTTCACAACAAGAGATAAGATCATAATTTTCACAAGTACAAGTCCCTCCGTTTTTATGCATTTTAGCTGGGCAGATGCCTTCTCTTAAGTAGCGCAAATGTTGTGGTTATTCAAGTTCGATCAAACATATGCTCAGCTTTTGTAAAAGAAGAAAACTGAGAATATTCCAAGCACAGACAATGACTGCTCTTATCTTTTGGGGACACAATTCTTTTTTCATATTTGGTTAACAACTTTTTTGAGACCAAAATGTGAACAATTTGATTCAAATCCTTGCCATTTGTAAATGTCTTGATAGGATCAGTCTTGTATAAATGAGTCATTTAGTTGAAGTAGCTGATACTCAAGTAGGAGTTTACGCACAACTAGGGACATTCTTGTAGGCCTGTAAGGATAAGAGATAATATTCAAAGAATATATTCAGAGAGATTGTAAATTTCCTGCATGTTTAATTTCAAATTAAAATCTTGTCCTATGGGGCAGTGCATATTACAGAAGAGCCTTCTTAATTATTTTAAATCATCTGAAATGTTTGCTAAGTGTAAATTAAATATTATTTTGTCAGAGGAATTAACATAAACAGTTTTTAAAGCAATAAGCTTTAAATCAAGTATCTTCCAATTAGGTTAGTACAGCATGTAACCAAAAACATATCATATTTTATGTTTGCAGAGCTTGTGTTAAGATTAGATGAAACCAAAGTTATCAAGCACCCAGAAGGATTACCTCCCCACCAATATGTTTGTATTGAAGCTGATAAAGCCTGACAACTCCCGGTGTGAACCAGTCACATCACTTATAATTAGAACAAATCAATATCCCTCACATAATCAATAGTTGTGTAATATGATAAGTTTTGGGTCAAACTGTTAACCTTCTATCCTATGAGGGATAGAGAGAGGTTTTCATAAACACCTCAATGCATGTGTTATGCCTCCCAGGGCAGCCATGCATATAGGGTGGTCAGTGGTCGAACTGTGATCCCTGTTGTGCATCCCTTATTGAGCACAACGCTGAGTGTGCAGTGTCTCTTCTGGGCATTTGAGGGGTCTGGTTAACCTCTTGGTTCCTTGAGTCGTGCGGTCGTCTCACTGTCCTCACGGGCAGCATGCCTGGGAAACAAGTTTTTGTTTGTCCTCTCAAGTGTCTCTACTGGGTAGAGTGTCAGTAAAGGAGCAATATTTTAAGAGTTTGGATCTTTGCCTCCTTAGCGTTTTGTCTAGGAATTTGCCCGGGGCCAAGTCTGTGATCTGTTTGCTGCAGCCAATTATTTCCTGTCCTTCTTCTACTTCCAAAACATACTCATTGACATTCAGGGAAAAGTCTTCTAACAAAAAGGTGGCTTATATTGCTCTTGGCACTTATCTAGAGATAGAGTGACACATGTTGTGATATTGTATTACCAGTACAATATTGTTTTTTTGGATTGTATTTTACTTGTTGCCTTCCCCATCCCATCATGGTGATGCAAGTTCCTGTATGTCACTTCCTGTTTCCCCTATGTCAATTCCTGTTTTTTTACAGCTTTTTCTTGTTTCTTCCAGTAAAAGGAGCGAGAACAATCAGTAGCATGTATCACTAAAGCACTAGTACCTGGAGCGATGGGGTCCAGGTTTGTGAGTGCCAGGTTTCTCTATTTTCTTCTCGGATTGTTCTTGCCTGCCTGTAGGGTTTTCATGCTGCTTGGGCTTTCCTCCATTTAGTGGCCCTTCAGAGAGAGACACCTGTTGTTTCCAAATGATATTCAGAAGTTGAGAAACAAAGTAGGATACTGAAGTGCTGTAATCTTAGCATTAAGGACAATAAAATACGGGGGTGTGGCCAAGCCAGCAACCAAGATGACCGCACGCCATTGAAGTTCTGGGGTTGTATGCCCTTTTCAAAGAGGTTTAGCCACCATCTGCCATCTCTGCACTGCATCATAATCGCTGCTGCAGGGTGGATGCCCCACTCCACGCAGAGATGAAGTTTGGGACCTGTGAGGGTCCTTTGATGAAATTCCTGTGCCGGTGGCCCACTGTGGCCTAATGCAGCCTTCAGAGGCCTTGTGGCAACAGGGACCATGGGTGAGCCTGAAGGCGGGGCAGCGACGTGTGCCTGCCAGGTTGAAAGATCTAGCGACCTCGCAATATCAGGGGCTCCCTCACAGGACACACGTGGCGGTTTGGCCTCAGCCACTGGGGCCTTCCCTCTGAGGGCTGTGGCGTCCCTGAGCCCATACACACGCCAGAGCCTGCCTGCGTGGGAAATTGGGGTTTTTCAGACACAGCTACCGGTGAGTGCCCGAATTTTGCAGCCAGCTCCTTCCCTGTAACATCTAGCCAGTAGCCTCACCTTTCATCGCCATGGTGTTCTCCTAAATGCCCTGGCTTATTCCTCAACCATTGGACTTTGACCTCCCTCTGATCCCCCCCACAGCTGCGGCCAGTGCTCTGAACCCGTGCCACAGCGTCACCTGAGTGAATGTTCGAAGGAGGCTACTCGCTGTGCATCCATAGTAAATGGTGACTGTTAACTAAAGCAGTCTGCTCTGGGATACCTCAGCAAAACGTTGGCCTCCTGCTCTTTGCGCACCATCTATAGCCTGGCACCCACTCTCTCTTTTCTGGACCCACTGCCGCTCACCCTGGCCTATACATAATTAGTCTCCTTCACCCAAATTTGTAGCCTGGCGTTGACAGGTGGCACAGATGACTCCTCTCCTTCACTCCTGCAAAGGATCGATGTGATGCTGGTTCCTCTATAGCCCATAATGCTGTAAGCTCTGCCGAATACCACTAGGGAGGCAAAATCACTGACTACTGCATGTCATCTTACTTGACTTGACCTCCTGTTGAATTGCATATCCTCTACCTTGGTCTGCAGCCTACTCTTTGACCCATCTAAGGTATAGTTGCCTCAAGTCTTGAGTCACATACCACACCGAGCACCCACTTTACAATCCTTCAATGCCACCATAACTACATAAAATGGGGCGCGGTGACCCCCGACAAAAGAAGCTGGTATTTGACCCGGTAAGAGGCCACATCATCAACACTCCTTATCTGATACAGAGGACCCTTCCCACACTGCCTCTGTCACTATATCCTCTTATGGCACGCCAGTCATAATAGTGGAGTTGCATGTGGGTTCCATTGACACTCACTTTGACTCCCTGCAGGAATTTTGAGACCTTGCAGACAGCGAATTGGCGTTTTTGGGTAAGTATGTCCATTGCTACGGTGAATGACCCGGGCCGCACCCTAGCGCGATTACTACGGCCCAGCAACCAGAGAACTTATATTGCTAGTCTTCTTACTGAGGAGGGCGCAACTGTCACTGACAGCATCAGTATAGTTCATACAGTCCTAGCTTACTATCAGCAATTGTATACCATGTGGTCGACTGGTGACAGTGAGGGGATAGGTGATTACCTGGCCCAGATAGCGATGGTATGGCTTACCGAAGGGCAACAATAATTCCTTCCGTCCCCCCTTACACAGGCAATCAATGCCTAGGTGGTCTACAGACATTTTCTCTAAAGCCTTGAAACATTTTTTAGTCCTACACCTGTCTGAGAATTATGCAGAGACCCTTGATGACGGTATTCTTCCACCCACATTAAATGAGGCAGTTATCAACCTTCTCCTTAAGCCTGATAAGCCAACCCACCTCAACTACGACAACAAAATTCTGGCTAAAGCCATTGCAACATGCTTGGCCCTGTTCCTGGAACAAATAATTTCCCCCCTCTAGACGCCCTCCTTTGATTCCCTGGAGTGGCAAATCCAGAAGGCTGACCTAACTAAATTAGGAATTCCCGAAGCTTTTGTGACAACACCGTGCTCCTTTAAGCTGGCCCCATGGGGCGATTGCGAGTCAAAGATCAACTAACTGATGCCTTCCCTGTTTCACGAGGCACATGTTTTCCCCTTGCACTTTATCACAGTCCTAGATTCCCTGATCCGGCATCTGCGGGAGTGCCATATGCACAGAGGACTCCAGCTCCATAAGGGTCCCCTCTTGGCTTCCGTCTACGCCAATGACAGCCTTTTATTTGTACAGGACCCCCCACCTCACCCAAATACCTCCCCTCCATTATTCAAGAAATAATATATGGGGCTCTCTCTCGGCTCTCTATAAATTGGAGTAAATCTGAGCTCTTCTCACTCATGGATGCCACTGCCCCCTGTACGTTAGAACGCCCTCTAGGCTGGTGTAATGACATCCTAAGTACCTTGGCATCATGCTTCATAGGTAGAAAGAAGAAGTAATTTGCGGCAACTATGGCACCCCATCTGACAAACTTACCACTCAGATTGACAGACGAATTTGACTGCCACTATCTATAGTGAGTAGGATTACCATTATCAAGATGGTAGTGCTTTCAAGCTTTCTCTAGCTGTTTTTGAGCATCCTGATTGCATTGACCAACTCCTTCTTTGCCACTCTGCGCAGCCTTTTAACCCGTCTTAAATGGGCTGGTGCCATCCCAGAATCAAGTGGGAAACACTAACCTTCCCATATGCTAAAGATGGTTTTGGCGTTCTGGATTTCCAGTGATATTAACAGGTTGCGCAGAGCCAATTCTCCTACTATTGCTACCAACGTGATGCCAGACTTCCATACCTAAAAACAGAACAGGACAAGGCTGATCAGCTCCCATTATCTTTACTCCTGCCTTACAGCTTGCCGTGTGAACCCTCGGACATACACGCCCAGGCCACAACATGCTGGACGTGGTCTAGGCCCCATATGTACCTAAACGCTGATCTCCTATACTCACCCGATAATCCCCTTCTAAACAATCCATGGCTACCAATGACCCAGGAAACACTTGTACAATGAATACCCACTTTCCGCTCACCAGCTACACGCTATTGGCAATATTTTAACGAATGACAAAGTAGACATACATACTGCCTTTGGGCTACAGGCACCCCTTCCTCTATGGATACATTTGTTTGGCTTCACCTCCACAGTGCTTTACGCGAGAAACTGCTCGCTTACCCGGAGGACCCGTCTGACACCCCCCCTAACTTTAGTGATATCATCTACTGATAGCACCAGACTGGAGTACCATCTCTACCACTCCAGCCTCGCACTAAACCCATGCGTGCACTTGCATCCCGAGCGGCTTGGGAGCATGATTTGGGCTACTCAGCCCCGGACAAAACTTGGTCTTATTGCTGCACACAAATTAAATTTGTATTCATCATCAGTAGGCACAAACTATTTCATTACAAGTTACTCCAGCAGGCATGTACCACTCCAAAGGTCCTAGAGATGTATGTGCATCTATAGAAAACCTGCAACCCCCCCAAGGATGCACTTATGAGCCATAAAGTCTCATCAATTTCATTGAACACACCGTTGTTTATTTGCCAGTGTTTCAAAAGGTCTGGGTCTAAAGCATTAAGTATCAGAAGCACAAAAATATTTAGTCCTGTCAGGACCCATTCACATTCAACATAGTTCTTGAGTGAGGTCATCTCCGACCACTTGTTAATCTCCGTGGTCCATGTTTGCTCTAACTCCTTTATTAGTTTGCTCGTAGTCAGCTGCATTCCCCTTTGTATATCTTCAGAGGTATCTGCATTTGCATCTTAAGTCCCAAAGAGCGCTTTTGCTTTTAACTCTCGTTTGACATGCCTGTCTGCCATTTTCACAGATTGACAGCTGTATCCCCTTATACTTTACAATTGCACCATTCATACCATCGGCAAGTTCTTGGGGCGTTCTTACTTCATAATCATTATGGCCAATCAGAATGGATAGAGCTTCTTTTTGTGTAGCCATCAGAACTTTTCAACTCTTGAAAGACTTTCGAGTTGTCAGAACACACCTGGCACTTTCAGTGTTGTCTGCTTCAGAGATCAACAGCTCTGTATTCACAACCCCGGGTATTCTACTTAGGTCATGGTGCCCAGAGTGGTGGTATGACGACTCTCTTTACTCAGCTTTTGGGTAAGTACCACAATATTTTCTCTACATGGTTTTCCCTGCCTTTACCACTTTTCTGTATTTGGCTATTTTTGTTGCTAGCGCTTTCTCACACTTAGTAGTTGCTTCCAGTGCTTCTCTGTACTTGGTTGTTTCCGTCTTAAGCATTATTGTTCCATTCGATTTATAGCTCAGTGTTGCGTAATAGCACAGTATCTCTTTCACAGCCTTAGTAGCAGATTTCTGGCCAACAACAAGTAAACTACTCAGTGAGGCTCTTGGTATCATTAAATGTTTCACAGTGGCTAGAGTGGTGCATTGACTCCACATACACCAAACTTCGATCTTCACTTCGGCTGAGGCAAATGCAGCATGCTCAAGGAGTTTGCTGTACCATGCATAACTCTCTGGGAGAGCACTGTAGATCTTCAGGTTACATATTCCTTATCTCATCACCACTTGTAGCATCCTCCCCAGCCTGGGTACTCATAAATGAATACACCACATATGGAGCTTAGTATGGCATCTCTTTATTCCTCAGTGTGGAACTGTGAACTCAATATTCTAAACAAGAACTCTATTCATCAGACCCAAACACTTACGTCATAGTTCTACGTAGTCAATCAGGAGCCAAAAGGGGCCAGCCAAATGAAGCCACAACCCAAGTGATGGAGACTACTGCCCATTCTGTCCCGAGGCTGAAAAAACAATTCAACATGTCATATCTTTCTGCCCAGGCTATCAAGTAATGAGAAACAAGTGGATTCGCCTGGTTTACCGTAACCTAGGGACAAGGAGTTTGAGAATAGGGATTCTTGTTGAATGACCTCTACTGATGGCAGAGCTAAGCATTGCTCATGAAGTTCACGGTATCTCAAGTATTCGCACAAAGTGCAGAGTTCACTTCAGGAAAAACATAGAGTAGGCTGGAAAAATTTGCGAACTACTGGATGCACAGCTTTGTCAAGGCATGTAAAGACCTTTTGTTAGATGCTATCGAAATTACACCTTCCTCCTGAGGCAAGCTGAGTTGTTTATCATTACTAGAGTTACATATGGTTGACACCACTGAATTAACATATCTGCCCTACATTTACAAAAGTGCATTCACTTACTGATGTTTTTATTCACTAACATATCATAAAAAAACCTGCCAAGCATATCTGACTATCACAGGGGTAGTAAATAATGGCCCCATGTATAGTGATAAGTCTCTCGCGATTTGCTTCTGAACAAATAAAATTGTTTAATAGGCCACAATAACATGACACTAAACAGGGCAAACCCACCCAGGTCCAAATAACTCATCTGAATGATTAAAAAGGGATGCATAATATTGATTGGCTGGGTAACACGATTATTATATATTTCTGATAGTAGAAACTCCATGGGCTCTTTTTAAGACTGACTAGTGATAGTTTTAGCCACCTCACAGATACACAGAAAAAAGTGAAGTAGGTTACTATTTATCATTAGTGTCAACAACTTGTGATATCGTTAGTGGCATCCACTTGTGATATCACCATGTGCTCTGGTGCAAGCAAGGAAAATGGCCTAATTGGCTGATGCGGGGTTAGTAAAATACATCATTTTTCAGGGCTCAATGGACCCCTGAGGGTAATGGGCCTGGTGCCACTGCACCTGCTTCACCAAAGGTAGACAATCCCAGTCGCTGGCCCAATTCAGGAAGGATCCCAAGACCTGGCTTGATTGAAAGCTACACCCCTGAGTGATACGCGTGTTGATCAGTTCACATTACTACCACTGATGGTTGTAACTGGAACAAGTGACATATATTATTTTGCCTGTGTACTGGCTCTAGTCCGTTTATGTCTAGTAAGTTTATGAGTGCACAGAGGGAGCTGCAGGTGCTATGCTGTTCAACACCACCAGTAGTTTAGGCCATAAGCGACTGAGGCTCCACATCAGAGGGATCGTGGCCCCCTGCTTTAGCAGCTACAATGGGGTTGGAGTTCTTGATGGTCCTCTTCTGACTGCAGCTCGGCAGACAAAGGCTTATAATTAACGTGAAAGGGTGGATAAGTGAGTGAAAGGATGGATGGTTGTGTGAGTGAAAGAGTAGATGGATGGGTGAGTGAAAGAGGGAATGGCTGCATGAATAAATGAAAGGATGGATGTAAGGATGGATGAGTGGATGGATAGATGGATGGAGGATGGCTGAGTGAAATGATGGATGGCTGAATGAAAGGGGGTGAATGGCTGAGTGAAAGGGGAATGGAAGTATAGAAGGATGGATGGATGGAGTGAAAGTATGGATGGAGGAATGGGTGAGTGAAAGGGAGGATGGATAGGTTTGAAGATGGATGGATAGGTTTGGACAGGGGTAGTGTGACCCCCCCTCCCACTTTAGCAGCTACAATAGGGTTGGGTCTCTTCTGTCTACAACTCAGCAGACAAAGGCTCATAATTACAATGAAAAGGTGGGTGAGTGAGTTAGTGAAAGATGGATGGATGAATGAGTGAAAGGGTAGATGAATGGGTGAGCGAAGGGTGGATGATAGGTGATGGATGAAGGAGTGAAAGGAGGGGAGTAAGGATGGATAAGTGAATATAGGCATAGATGAATGAAAGGAATGAGCGTAGGTGGATTGAAGAGTGAAAGGATGGATGGATGGATGGACAGATGGATGGTTGGATGGGGGATGGGTGGGTGGGTGGGTGGGAGGCTGAGCGAAACAGTGGATGGATAAGTGAAAAGGTGGATGCAGGGATGGATGGCTGAAAGGGTATATGAATGGATAGTTTGGAGATGGATGGAAAGGTTTGGCTATGGATGGGTGGACAGATGAATGGACATAATGGTGAAAGACTGAATAATGGATGAAAGAATGAATGGATGACAGAATGTAATGGATAAATGGTGGATGGAAGGATGAAAGGATATCAGAAAAAATGCTTGGATGGAAGGGACAATAGAGCCCTTCTGTTGATGGTCACAATGACTTGCTTCATTAGCTTGGTGCCATACGAGCGCTGCTTCAAAGTGGGAGGTATTTTAATTTTCTGGCTACTCCCTTGCTCTACATACAGATCATTAAGACCTTGCGGATATTGGTGGTTTGCAAAACCAGTTTTTTGTATTGCTGCAAGTTGTTGAGGATATCCATAAAGGAGCACTCTTATCCACGGAAGGGAACACAGGTATCCACTGGAGGAAAAATCTCCTAGAAGAGAGAGCAGGGTACAAGGTAGTAAGACTAGCACATGGAGAAAGGAGTGCCAGTGTCCTAGGGAAAGCACTATTGGCCTGGAAAGAGAGGCTGGGCACCATGGGCACCTGTTTTGAGAGTGTTAGGGCAGACATGAATGCCTCATGCTGAAGAAACCTAATTGTCTGGGAAGATCAAATGTCTGAATGGGACATGCCCTCAATCCAAGCAGTGTAGAGAGGAGGAAATGTTTTGTAACATCTGTCATTCTCTGAAACCTTGACTCAGTCTTGCATTTACTCACTCACCAATCCATACAACCACACGCACATACACACCTTCCCATCATTGAAGAAGCACTTTCACATGTAAGAAAAAGTCAGACCTGTTAGCTATGTTTTTGCTTGTTAATACAATACATATTTGTTATTTTTTCTTCTCCTTAGGTATTTTTGTTTAATTCCTGCTACTTGTTGGTTTTACATTTGGTTGTGCAAAATATCCAGCTGCCTCATAGGGCTATCACCACTTTTTTTTTTTATTAACAGGCTCAAAGAAGCAGAAGTTGTTTACAAGCAGAAAATAGAAAAGGCGTCATATAGTTCAAAGCCAAAACATCCTGGTGGGATAGTAAGTACTTTCTTTCCTTAAAGCCACAAAGGTTTTGTACTGCCGTCATCATCACAAATTCTTTTTGTCATATTCACAGTGTGATCACATCAGTGCTAAACAAGCATTGGCAAAGCCAATAGGGAATCTATCGGCTTTACTATTGCCTTCTAGCCATGGTGTATAGGATGAGCAAGGTGAGGTGTAGCATAGTGAAAAGGTTAAAAAAAAAAGTTGCGGTGACCCAGCCCCTTGGTTGCATACTTTTGTAGGAAAGTGCATGTTTTATTAAGCATGCACAACAAACAAATAACACGAACACCATTTTTAGGTCGAGCGTGAGCCAGCGCGCAAACGCTGCTTTGCGAAGAGCTGACGTAGTTCAGTACGGAGAGAAGCCCCGCCCACTCCCCCGCCCTTATTTTTTTCATTGGCTTGTGTGTCCGTCCTTTGTAAATGCTGTCTTCTGATTCATTATGAGGCTTGTTAGTCCCGCCTTAGTACAGCCATGTCGTCATTTGTATCCTCCCATGGGTACTGGCCCCTTAACTTCGCTGTTACGTGGGCGTGTACTATTTCCTTTATTGCGGTGGTGAGGTTCCTATGGAAGTCCAAGGCTCGAGGCCCGGGAGCAGCTGTAGCCACAGCCCGTAGCAGGACATAGACCAGGTAAATGTGGAGTGTCATTTCCCCTCCCCTCCCTCCCTCCCTCTAGTTGTCCATGCTTTCTCCCCTGCTCCCCACGTCCACCCTCCCATTCTCCGTGCCTTCTCCTCCCGCTCTCACTCCAGTTTTGCCAACCATTTGCAATGCAATAGGTCTTGCATAAATTGGAAATGCTTGTTTTAACCTTGCGCCCCCTTCTTAACAGGCTAATCAGGTTTGCTGCCAAGTATTATGGGTGATACAGGTTTCCTTCTCATTAAGAACCCTGCACATGCAAAGTGTTGCGACACATGCAGAGTTTTTCAACAACAGCAAAAGTATGCAGCAAAGTGATAACTTGTCTTTCGGATTGTTATCATTGCAGCCGCACCTCCCACTCTGTTGCTTGCTGCCCCGCTCCCTGTCCCTCACCCCTCGCGCCACATTACTTTAGCACTGCCTCAGATCTTGTTTTCATTGTGGCCGCCCCTCCGCTATACGAAAGCATGCCTCTTTCAACTTTGGAGCGGTAATTTTCCTGCAGTTTAACTCAGCATCTTTGTTAATTCCACAGCTTCTGATTTAATTGGGCACTAGTAGATTTGACCACTACGGGTGGTGGGGCTTGCGGCAAGTTGATTAATACAGCAACGCTGACCTTATAAAATATTTTCTCAGGTGAAAGGTGCTGCCTGAATAGAGCATTCCTTATTGCAAATATTTGTCGGGATGCTGCGGCGCAGTTGAGGAACACATTTGCATTGCCTTGCCGATGTGGCCGCTGTCCTGGGGTCGCTGTCAGGAACAGGATCAGACTTATATAGGAGTACATGCTTTTTGCTGTAATGCCATTATGTTGTTAAATGATAGGTTTGAAAGCACCCAGCTGACAAGTTGCACAAGTCATCGTTGTAAGATGGCCGCCCAGTTATCTGTTCAGGGCTGGCGATGTCACACCTAGCCCTTCTTTTATGTTCCTATTACAGTTAAATTATCTCTACCCACTTATCTCTTGTTCTCCCTACAGTAATTGTAATTTATGTATAGCACATACTATCCACAACAGCATTGTAATAATATCCAAGTTTTTTGATGAGGAGTAACATACTTGGCATCCATTAGTGGATTCGCTGCCCCGCCGCTTTGCTTTAGACCCCTCAAAGTATACTTAGACTCTATTAGCAGCCCAGAACACAGCGGTAGTAAAGCAGCCTAGAACCCCACTGTCATTACAGCTGTAGGCCCCAAAAACAGCAGTGGACTGCGTGTTCATTGGGCTTGCACATACATACCTCACATTGGCAACAACCTGTCCACCAGTTTCGTTAAAACTGAGAGCCCCACACTCACAGCCTAGATTTCAACTGTTGTTTTCCCTGCCCCATCGCTTTTCATTGAGCTTCTCACATACTTCCACTACACTGCAAACCAAAAACATAAGTAAAAGACGACATTGCCATTTACAACACTAATATTTCTTACTCTCACAAATGCGAGACCTACTGGCATAGCCAATGCTTGTTTTAATTTACCAAACCCAGATGGCTCAGTATATACAATTTAAAAAAATAGAAGTTGCACAGCAGTGCTTTTAAGACAAACAGACCAGCAGCAATGTTCTGCTTGGTTCTCTCCAAACTAATAATAATTAAAAAATGACCGTGAGTGGGAGGAGTGGGCAGCAACTGAGAGCAGAAAGGTTAGAGGTGGAAGGAGCACTTGAAGGAGGAGAGTGGGTGAGTGGTAGGGTGAAGCACCACTTGACAGAGAAGCACATGAGCAAGAAAGCAATGTGGGGGGAGAAGCACACAAGGGCGAGTGCCCAGTGGCGGCTGACTCAGAATGGGAGCTGGATTAAAATAAACTTACCTTTTCTGCCACTCCGCCGTGCAGGAGCAGTGTCATGATTGGTCTGAGCATCCTGTTTGGATGCTCAGGCAGTGCCTGGGGAGGCTAGGCATATACTCCTTGGGGCTATGCAGCAAAGCCCAATGTAGAACATGCCAATTGTGCATGACGGTTTAGCCAGCGCTAGAATGCTGACCGTCATGTGCACTTAGAGGAGTGCAAACCACTCCTCCCGCACTCTGGCGTCACAGAGACCAGCCCCGCCCCAACTCCCACATAGAAAAATAATTATGATAATAACATCCTGTTATTATCATTTTCTTTTTTGCACTGCTGAAATAGCAGTGGGGGCCACACTCCTCCACTTTAGCTGGCGGGGAAAAAAGGAGTCCCAAAACATAAAATCCTCATGCATTTTCAATAGACTTATTTAGGCAGAGCTACAGCAAAAACTGCTGAAAAGAATTGCAACAAATTTGGCAGGAAGCTAAATCTTAGTCTGCAGATTGTCATTCTTGTGATTTGGTGTATATCCATTCAGTCCTTTTTGAGAAATTAAGGGTGAAAAATAATTATATATTTTGTCATTTGGGATCGCGAGATTCTGGCAAACCTCCCGCAAGAGCATGACATGAAAAATGGAGCACTGTGATTGGTTGAGATGACCATTTTTTCTATGAGATGAGGCACTCTCATTGGTCGGCTGTTGGAATGTTAGAAACGAAATGTCCACCGTTACTGTTTACTGTGTAAAATTGGAGGTGATGTGGAAATGAAGTAAAAAAAGCTATATATGGGGCACCAGAAAGGTATATTGTCCCCTTAGATTCAGAGAGGAGGTGTGCAAGAGATAACTACTATGAAAAAATAAATGTATATTGTTTTGAACAAATTTTTACGATCTCACATGACTCT
The DNA here is from genome assembly GCF_964204655.1 of Triturus cristatus. Taxonomy (NCBI): domain Eukaryota; kingdom Metazoa; phylum Chordata; class Amphibia; order Caudata; family Salamandridae; genus Triturus; species Triturus cristatus. Next base: position 1,254,767,114 of record NC_140589.1, on the reverse strand, counting down.
CGCGGGTATTGTGAGTAGTAAAAAGAAGTAAATGAGTTCTCAATACACTCTATTAGTAGGAATGCGCATTGTGGTCCTTGTTTTTGAGAAAAAGTGTGGAAGAGGTAAGTACTGTGATGAGTAAATAGTTAATTCTTATTTTCAGAAAATGTTACAATCTTTTGAGACTCTCACATGATCGTGAAAAGTAGGAAGGAGTAGGTGATCGTTGAATACTCTATAATTGCACACTTGCTGCTGTAGGAAGCAGTATTACTGGAGATGGTGTTTATCAGAGTGTACTATTTACATTCATCAGCTGTGTAAGAATTGTGAGTAGAGTACAGTCTCTTCCTGCACCCTACTATGTACACCTGTTATCAGACAGAGGGGTGTTAGCAGCGAAGACAGTTCCCCTCCTCTCACTACTACACACAGCCGACATCTGAGAGCGGACAGGCCAGTCTCTCTCTGCACACCCTACCATGCACACTTGTCATCCAAGAGAGAGGTCTGAACGAAGAGGCCAGTCGCTTACCACACCCTACTATCCACATACGTCATCTGAGAGAGAGGTCGGATAGGGGAAGCCTGTTATTCTCCACACAATACTATGCACACCTGTCATCTGAGACAGCTCTGAAAGGATAGGCCAGTCCATCCACACACCCTACTACGCACACCGGTCATGTGAGAGAGAGGTCTCAGCGGAGAGGCTAGCCACTCTCAACATACCCTACTATTCACAGCAGTCATCTGAGAGAGAAGGCTGGAAGGAGAGGTATGTCCCTCTCTACTCCCTACTATGTACACCTGTCATCTCAGAGAGAGGTCTAAGAGGAAAGGGCAGTCCCCCCCCACTCACTACTATGCACACCTGTCATCTGAGAGAGGGGTCTCAAACAAGAGTTTACTCCATCCACACACCTGTCACCAGAGAGAGAGGTCTGAAAGGAGTGGCCAGTCCTTCACCACTGACTACTATGCACACCCTTTATCTGAGCGAGAGATCTGAAAGGAGAGGCCAGCTCCACGACACCCTGCTATGTACACTCCTTATGCAAGAGAGGGCTCTCAATGGAGAAGCTAGTCCCTTCACACACTCTACTATAAATAGTTGTTATTTGAGAGAGAGGTTTGAAAGCAGAGGAAAGCCACTCCTCATACTCCAGTATGCACACCAATTATCCAACAGAAGGTTTTTAGTGGAGAGGCTAGTGCTTCCCATATACTACTATTTCACTACAATTGTGTTGCGATCCCGCGAGAGTCACCACCTTTAAAAAAAATGAATATTACAACCATATTTTAATGACTCTCTTATTACAGATTATCATTAAATAATAGCTGAACACATGAAAAAGAACTCTCAACAGTAGAGTAGATAAAAAAATTAGAACTCTAGTGAATAATCACACTCTTAGAAAATAGATTTATATAATGAAACTTAATACTGTACAATATTTTTAAAAAAACTGATAACTCTCTATTTGATTTATAATTACGATTTTAATGTAAAAACACATGTAAAGGGTATAAAAACTATGCTATTACAATATTAATGGACTTGCTTGAAAAATGTCTCAATATAAAAATCGGAAGAGCATTTTCAACACAAATATTGTTGTATTACTCTGTTTTATACTCAAAGACTATTTTTAAGAAACATTTTGCAAAGTGTGTACACTTTCCTGTTAAGTTACAATACAAACGCAATTCCCTTTCAGAATAATCTGCGCACACAGGATATATTATTCAGTTCGTCTACCATACTCTTTTAAAAAAATCATTTACTTAAAAAAACCTAGAGATTCACTGAAAAAAACGGAAGGTTAAAGCAACGTTATTGTTAGGTGTGATAAAAGGATCTCTTCTTATTTTTTTTTTAAAACCTTGTAGATTCAATGGAAAAAATCAAAGGTTAAAGTAATGGCATAGCTAGGTAAATTTCTCAGTGTGAACATTAACGTTTTGAACTAAAAAAAACACAGAAATTCAACAGCTATAGTTAGCAGCGCTAACTATAACCTTTGCCTCCGCCATGCACTGCTTATGACCTCACATTACATCACTCATGACACGTTCTATGACATTGTTTATGACATCACTGATGACATCTCAAATGGCATAATTGATGACATCACTGATGACATCATCCAAGCTTTGTTTTCCCACATATTGCTGTATAAATTGCTATGGCTTTACAAGTAGCATTGTTCACATTAACAATCCACCACAGATATATGGGAAACCCTTGTTGAGTACAGTGTTCAATCTAAATTCAACTGATCAAACAGTGAATGACAATTCCAAAACAAATGCCCTACTATGGACAGCTTTCATCTGTTTAAAACTCCTGACACACACCAAACCTACATTAAGAAAGTTAAGTTGATATCAGTAAAGAACTGAGAACTATAAACAGTGTTTACTTTATGGAGAGAGTTTATTCTATACCACACTGTTTGCAAACAGTGAAACTCTTAAACTCTTATAAGAAATAAACCACAGAGTATTCACAAGTATCTACTAAGAACTGTGTACATTCTATGCAAGAGTTGTCAAAACAGACACTATTTGCTAAAAATAACCAAGTTCTGAAGGTGCTAGAGATCATGTTAACTTCACCATTCATACTGTATGGAAACTTTACAGATAGCCCTTTGTCTGAGGCAAAACAAGCATGCGTGCATAGGTTAGTACCTGGTGTACACACTCTTCCATGTTAAGTAGAAATGATAATGCTGACAACATTTCTCTCTAATAACTCAAAGCTTCTTACAAACATTAGTTTTTACTACGTAGAATATTTCTCCTATCGGAATCATTTTCTGGAGAACCAAAATGTGTGTAAAGCACAATGAATACAAGTCAACTGTCACTTGCACACAGAATTACTCTTGAATGGAAACATTTATAACATGTTCAATACCTCTACACAGCTGTGTTGCATTAGGAGCACATGCGTTTTGTATCCACCTACACCCATTAGCAGTACTTAAGCTGCACAAAATGACATAGAATTAATATGGTAGTTAGCCACCACTATGTAAACTGTAAACCAACTTGCACACTCATTGGATGATGTCATCAGTGATGTAATCAATGATGTAATTTGAGATGTCATCAGTGATGTCATAAATGATATCAAAGAACATGTGATGAGTGATGTTATATGTACGGTCATAAGCAGTGCATGGCAAGGGTGATAGTTATATTTAGTGCTGCTAACTTTATCTGGTGAATGTGTTTTTTTTAGTTCAAAACATTAATGTTCACACTGACAAACTCACCTATCTATAATGTTACTTTGGGGGGGCATGGCCATCAAGATGGTCAAGCTGCAGCACAAGACGAGTGTTCCTGCCCCATACAAGTGCTCCTTCCACATCCTGCCATCCCCAGGACCCCGAGGTGCACAAAAACGATGTTGCTTGGTGGGATGCAGGCAGGGAGGCTGGGAAGGACCCCTATCAGCTTTCCTGGAGCACCCAGCTCACTTCAATGGTTGCGGTCTGTGCAGCTATTCTTTCCTAAACAAGGCTGACAAACTGGCATAGCTGGGGTGCACCGTGTGCGGCAGAAGTGTGGCTGTGGTCTGGTCTGAGTTGTCAAGGCATGCCAACCGGACCCTGTAAACAGGCACCGGCACCCACACCCCTGAAGTGACCTGCTGACGATCCCTGAGACCCTGGTCCCGACCCCTGGGGACCACCACAGACAGCTGTTTGGTCATGGTGAGCCCAAAGTAAATGTGCTGCCTGGGTACTTCCTCCACCCCAGCGGCAGACGGGAGGAGGAGTGAGGTGGCTGGACATCGCACATCAGGCATTACACAGCGGAGGTGTGACCAGGGTTGCCCCCCTTGCAGCTTAGAACAGATTCTGGAACCTGCCCACTGAAATTAAAGGAGACCGCCCGGATGCTGGCACTGCGGTGTGGCCTGGTGAAAACAAATGGCTCTGGCTGCACTTGGAGCTGTGTGTGACCACCTGGGGGGGTGATCATTGGGGCCTCTTACCCGCACTACTGTGATGGAAGTCTGAACTGTGCAGTGACTCCATGCTGGGGGCGACGGGACGGAATAGGCCCTCGAAGGCAGGGCATTCTAGGAGAACATTCCAGCCTGAGCTAATTGGCCTGCAGCGGTGAGTCCCCCCTCCATTCAACTCATTGCTATGGGTCCTGAAACTGTGTTAGTACTGGCGCATGGTGCTCCACCCTACACATTCGTTACCATTTTGCCCAGTGCATGAATATTAGTCACAAATGGCGGTGACCTTGAGGAGACAAGGATGGAGAGGTGGATGTGCCACCCTTTCCCAGAACAGAAGATGCACGATTTAAGTTGCTTCGCTTCTTCCCCTGAGGCCTGTTGGCAGTCTGGGCTACACTCGCGCGCGTGTGGTCTGCATAGTTAGTGGCTGACGACTCACAGTCCTTTTTCCTGCATGTACCTTGAGGTTGGCCGCTGCTCTGGGCACACCAGGTGAGGGCGTAGCTGCTGCTTGATTGAAGCCTATGGGCCTGGTGATAACGTCCATGAACCGCCTCTAAAACTTTGAATGGTTGCGCTGTGGGAGATCCAACACCACACTGCATATTGTGGTAGCACTGACTAGGGGTATGACTGCCTATGTTTGTTACACAACCTACAGTAAACATGCGAGTCGCATGCCCCTGTCTTGTCCCCCTCCATTCCTTGGGCAAAGACAGGCTCTCTAGAGGCACCCAACAAATGAAAATAGGACAGTTAACTGCTCTGGGAGCAGGTGGAGGCACCCCGCCATCGGACAGCGAAAAATTGCAGGGCACACAGGAGCCTTCAGGTGTCCGGATCCTTGCAGCAGTCACAGATCTATTGAAGTTCTTTGCGGTGCAGAGATCACATAGGTTGTTGGCCCCGCTGCCCAGGTCAGGAACCCCACCCCGGACTACGGACTAATATAGCTAAATTTCTCAATTACAGAGACCACAACGTCAAACTCAGGGAGACCCTCCGGCATGGTGACCCGCCATTCAACAGTCACAAAGTACACATCTTCCTGGTCTATATTAGAGCAGTCCAACTGTGGAGACAATCCTTCATCGGCATCATACAAAACCTGAAAGCGATGGGCTTGTTGTATATGCTGCTCTACCCAGCCAATCTGAAGGTAATCTATGATGGCCGTACCCATTTCTTTATGACACCTGAAGAGACATGGGAGTGTTTGGAGATTCAAGGGAGTGACCGTATCCCAGAAACGTCCCCGGGGCAGACTCAGGCTGCTGCCCGGCATGGAGGAGGCCCAGCGCCTACACCCAGGAAGAGAAGCAGAGGACAACAGAGTTCAAGATCGACTACCAGAGTGGTGGTGCGCCCCAATGGCTCCCTGACTCTGGAAAAGCAGCAACAGGAGCGAGAAGATACCAGATAGAGATGGTCACCTCTGCTGCATCCTTCTGTATGGACTCGGATACAGTGAATAATTATGGGGTTTTGGTCAGTGTCACTGCTGTGACCTAAAGAGGGTGACCATGAAGCAGACTCTTGGTGAGGGTGCGGGGCCTTCCTGTGATGGATGGCCGATGGATAGGGTACTGAATATATCCATGGGCATTTATCACACTGATGGTTATCAATCTCAGATCACCGAAGCCCCTGGGGTCACTGGGCCAGCACTGTGTTGTGCTGAAGAGGATATTATGGGACATGGGGGTGGCAGCATCATAAATGGATGCATGTTCATTGGGTTGACCCCCCTTTTTTTGTCTTTTGTCTTTGGTTTCTCTCTGCTTCTTCTTCTCCCTACCCTTCTCCTGTGTTCCTTTTCCCCTTCAAAGGGTGTGTATGTGACTGAATGTAGTGCAATGAGGCTCATAAGGCACACAGGAGTGGATCAGTGAACAGGCCACTCACTGGGTTTACATTTGACACTTCTTACTCCTTTGTTATAACTCCAATTAAACGCGCAATACTGAATCGTAGCACACACTGAACTTCTGCTGGGGTTGCAAGTTTGGGTTGGTGGGTGTGTTACAATGCTTGGGAAGACACTAGTTGTGTTACCGTGTTTCTACCCAGGGTGGGAGATTGGGAGTTGTTCAGGAGTTAGGTTATTGTTTGTGCAGTATTAATTGAGTATCACTTTTTATGGGGGCTGTGGAAGGGGTGGAAGTTGGGGAACGGGGACAAGGGTGTTGGACATAACAGATGTGACTTTTTCTAATGACTGATCCGGTATGTATACTTACATGGAATGTGCGAGGGTTGCACTCATTTGTAAAATGATATCGGACCCATACCTATCTCAGAAAGACAGGAGTGCACATTCCACTCCTTCAGGAGAACCACCTACTGGAGTCCGAAGCCCAGTAGCTCCACAAAAAATGGCGGAGGCAACTATAATCCTCCACTTATTCCTCCTATGCCAGAGGGGTATCTATATAGGTGGCTCCTGGAGTCCCGTTCCAGCTGCAGGGGCAGGTAGCTCACATAGCTGGACAATATGTACTTCAGCATGGTATCCTGGGCTGCCGGGAACTTTGCATGCTTAACGTAAATGCACCTAATACTGATGATGGAGAGTTCTTTGGAGCTCTAGAAACTGAGTTACTGCCTTTTGTTGGACTACCTATCATTTGGATGGATAATTTCAATTGTGTTACAGATGGTCACCTAGACCGGCATCAACCCCAGATGGGCACGAAGCCCCATCTGGCGGCAGGGATGCGGTAGACCATGACACGACTTCAGCTTGTTGATATATGAAAGGAGCTCCAGCCCATGATTCAGGAATATTCTTGTTACTCCCCCACTCACAGTGCCCATAGTCGTCTGGACCGTTTTCTCCTCACAAATAAGAGTGTCCTCAATGTCGAGATGTTAAGCTATCAGGTGCAGTTTCTCTCAGACCACGCCCCCTTGCTGTTTGAGTGTGGAGTGAGGGGGTCATAGGCCTCGCCTGCCCTTATTGAGACTCCAGCCAGAGATGTTGGGGGACCCAGAAAATAATGTACGCAAAGGAAACACTACAAGGCTTCTTTACTATGAATTGGAACACCACCCACACACATAATGTTGAGTGGGGGGCTCTCAAGGTGGTTGTCCGAGGTGAAAGCCTTGGCAAGACCTATGGTATTAGGAGGAAATTGAAGCAAGAGTTGAGGGAAGGAGAGGAGCGTCTTGTGGGCTTACATAGACAAGCACTGGTAAGTGAGGTGGGTGATATGGCTCTGACAGACGCACATAGGAGAGTAGTGGCCATCTGAGACAGATTGGACTGTCATGTCCAGAAGGACTATAGACAGCGTCTTCATAGAGAGGGAGTTAGGTCAGGCCGCACGTTGGCCTGGCTGCTTAAACAAGAACGTCCTGACTGCTTATTTTCACCTTTCACCGACCAAATGGTATAGTGACCATGGGTCAAGCTGTGATTATTGTACTATTATGTGATCACTTGGCAGGGGTGTACATGGCCCCAGTGCTTGCAGACACCCCTGGTGTTGCCATCCCATAGGCTGACAGGGGCTCAGGCAGAGGGGCTCGGAAGGGTCATCACACTGGAGTAATTAAGCAAGGCCCTTCTGGATATGGCCAGAGGGAAGTGTCCCGGACCACATGATCTCCCTGTTGAATATTTCCAGGCATACTCCGCCTCCCTGCTCCCTGCTTGCCTTGAAACCTTACTCGAGACATGGAAGCTCGGTGAACTAATGGCTCATATGTGGGAAGCCCTTATAATTATGCTCCATAAACCACGTAAAGACCCCGCTGACCCTGGGTCTTAAAGGCCACTCTCTATGCTTAATGTCATTGATATATTACTTGCCAAGGTACTGTTGATGTGTCTGTGCTAGGTAATCATGCATCTAGTTCAAGATGATCAACGTGGCTTTATGCCGAGAAGAGGTACACATGTGAACTTGGGATGCTGTCCCATGTGATGCATGAAACTCGCGCCATTGACATACGTAGAGCATTAATAACCTTAGACATAGAGAAGGCATTAGACACATTGTCCTGGACATATCCCTGGGAGGTCCTTCTCTGAATGGGACTTGGTGAGGAGTTTCTGGCGTGGGTGCAACTCCTCTACCAACTACCAGTGCGAGAGTGTGCATTGATAAAGTGGTGTCTGACTCTTTTCACATCAAAAGGGGTACATGACAGGACAGTCTGCTATAGACTCTCCTGTCCACGCTCGCCATGGAGTTATTGGTGACATATCTCGGAGTTGTGTTGCGGGATCGGGGCATACTGGTGGGAGACGAGATCCATGTAATGTCCCCTTGTGTCCTGAGGACCTCAGGACTACAGTGGACTTCATCCACAAAGCAGCAGTGCACCAGGAGGCCCGTTTGCAGAGTGGCGTAAAAAGGAGGCATGGTCTCTGACCACCTCTCAGCAATCTAGCTGTGTGGGGTTACTGGAGGTAACAGGAGGGCTAGTTGGCCCCAGGGTCCCTCAAGAGGCAAGGGGACATTCATCATAATATAGAAAGCAACAAAATAAGAACTCACTCAGCCTCTGTTGGTAGAGGCAACTGGTCTCATAAACAGTGTTTCCACACACTGAATTAATCACAAAAATTCTTCCTACTGCTCCTAACCTCAGTCCTGCAAATTCCATATAAGATCAAATGTAAATACACATTTCGTCTCTCAGGTGGAAGCATCATGTTGTCAGTGTTTGTTATACCCGGGGGAGCGCTTAGCCACAATCAAGGTCATGTAACCAAAAGTTCTATGATTTAAATCATAAGGGGGTATCGCAGAAATCACTTTCCTCACACGTCCATGTTAGGGATATTGTGCATCATAGAACTTTTGGTCGCAAGACCTTGATTGTGGATAAGCACCCACTCACAGACCCATATAGCCACTCACAAAGCTACAACCAGACCCACTCAGAGACTCAAACACCCACTCAGAGACTAATGCACCCTTTCACAGACCCACTGAGACATTCATGCACTCACTCACAGACTGACTCACACACTCATGGAGGCACTCGCAAACCCACTGAGACACTCTCACACCCACACACAGACCCACTAAAACACTCAAGCACCCACTCAGACACTCACGCTCCCACTCACACACCCACTACGGGGGCACGAGTTATAGTTAGCTGAACTAACTATAACGGGGGTATTTCTAGGGTTTTGTACAAGGGAAATGTCCAGCTAACTATAACGCCCTTGAAACCTATGGTTTTTTCAGCGAATTTCTAAGGTTTTTTAAATGTTAATTCCTAACTATAACGTGCCTGAAAACTATGTTTTTTTCAGTGAATTTCAAAGGTTTTTTAAATGCTAATTCTTAACTATAACATACCTGAAACCTATGGTTTTTTCAGTGGATTTCAAAGGTTTTTTAAATGCTAATTCCTATCTATAACTTATCTTAAAACCTATGATTTTTAGTGATTTTCATAGGATTTCTAAATCTTTATTTTTCAATGTATCAATTACTTTTATTATTTTTTATATTGTTTTTCACCATTTTTTAAAGTTTTTTTTCACTTATTTCTTTAATAAAAATGTTATTTGTTTTTAATGAATTTTTTGTAAACAATATTTGTAAAAAAATGTTTTACTATTTTTTATATTTCTTAAGCTATATTTTTAATACTTTGTTATTATTATTTTTTTCCAATTTTGTTTTGGATTCGCGCATCCTATGCGCACCTTTCTCGATCACTGTACAGAACATAGTCACCATTTTACGATTTTTCCTTGGTGTCGCGCACTCAACGCGTTAGGAACCGTTCACCCTACGCAAGAGAATTCGTGCACCCAATGCGTTAGGATGCGCGACTCCTAATTTTACCGTAAAAAAAAAAATAGCCCCTATCACAAATTTTTATTATCCCCGGGGACCCCATCCCCGGGGTTTATTAAAAAACATTGGAGACCGTGGGGGGAGCCCCAACTCCCCCACGGTCCCAGCGGGCTCCCCGCATCCTTCGGGAGTCAGCATTGCCTTTCCACATGGGGAGCTGCTGACATGCAGCTCCCCGTGTGGAAAAGCAATATCGTTTGAATTTTGAAAGCGATCTATCTATTTTCTAGCCCCGAGAGTAATGGTCCTCAGGGGGCTAATTATTAAGGAAGCGCGGAAGTCCGCACTTTGGTTTTTTGTTTTTTTTCAGGCGGATCCGCGCACCGTGCGCGCATTTTGCCATTTTAAAAAAAAACAGGGGGGGCCCCGGGGGGTCCTTCTGGGACCAGGACCCCCTAAGCAACACTAGAGGGGCAGAGTATTTCTACCCTGCCCCCTTTACATCTTTCACACACTTATTTCCCTTACTTAATCAGCCTAGCTTCTACCGAGGCACAAAATGGCTGCCAACAGTTCCTGGTTTTGAATGTAGACAGACACTTGACAGCCAATTAGCATTCAGTGCGTGATCGGAAGGGTGCGCGCTCGGTTCACAGAGGGTGCGTTCAGGGTGCGCATAGGGTTCGCGGATCCTCCGAGGCCATAGATATATCTATACTTTTAACTCTAATTTTCTCAGGAACTACTGAACGGATTTACACCATGTATGCAAATGGCACGAGTCTGAACTGAGGACTACGTATTTGCCAAATTTGGTGTAATTCCGTTCAGCAGTTCGGGCTGTAGCTGCGTTAACAGGTCCTATGGGAAATTGCATGAGGAATACGCGTTTTGGGACCCCCCTTTTTTCTCAGCCCCCGCTTGACGAATCACCACGAAACTTTCAGGATAGGAGCGGACCGGAGCTGGCCAAAAGTTTGGAAAATTTTGCGAAGATTCGCAAACCGGCGCCAGACTTATTGGGAATAAAATGTTGCGGATTTCCTATGGAAAATAGGTCCTAACTATAACTACCTACTAGATAGATAGATAGAAAATCAAAACAAAGGTTACATTTCCGCTATAGTTAGGTGAAAGTTTCAGTGACAAAGTAGCATTTTAAACTCATAAAAACCCTGTGCCCCCGCCATGCACAGTTTTGTCATCAAAGATGTAATTTCAGGTGTTGTAGCGATGTTATCAGTGATGTTATAGAACATCATGAGTTGTGTATTATTCGGATTAATTAGCAGTGCATGGTGAGGGCACAAGTTATAGTTACTTTAGGGCATGAGTTATAGTTACCTGAATTAATTGTAACTGGTGAATTAATGTGGTTTCTTTTTAGATTTAACGTTACTTTGTCACTGAAATGTTCATCTAACTATAACGTCACTTTAACGTTTGTTTTTTTTGGGTGAATTTTTAGGGAATTTCTTTAATGTAATGTAACATCATTGCAATTCCTAACTATAACTTTACTTCAACCTTTGGTTCTAGTCTAGAGGGTGGCCGATGAGTGTAATAGTGTGGGATGATGGGCTACATCTAGAGTGAGACTCCTCCCTAGGGTTACCGATGTGAATAGTAGACTGAGGAGAGAGATTGCCTACTACTCCCTATTTTATACTATCCTGCTTCATCACAGTACTTATGCCTTATAGTCCTCCCATCAATTACTAGTGAGACAGGATGCCATTATTTTTACCCCTAATGTAGCATTTTACCATCCTTTTCACAACACATCCAAAATTTCACCATGTACAGTAATTGCGGATTTTTAATTTCTGTTCCTCCTAAAGCCAGTCAATCAGAGTGCTCATTCCAGCAGGACTCGCGGGAGCTAGATGCCGATGGGAACAAAGGATCTCTAGACCAATCAGATGGCTCAATTGTTTAATGCATGAGACCGCAGAACTCTTACGAGAGTCCCTCGTACCTAACCGTCCAGATATACAAATATTTTTTGCCTTAATATCTCAACTCTACTGAAAGGATTTACACCAAATCACTAAAAGCACACTTTCTGGATCAAGATCTAGAGTTCTGCCAAATTTGGTGTATTTCGGTTCAGCAGTTTTTGCAATATCGCTTTCCATAAAAGTCTGTGTAAAATGAATGGGTATTTTGTGTTTTGGGACCTCCCCTAATTCTCGACACCCTCTTAACGGATCCCCCTCAATCTTTCCATGCACAAATGACGCAAAAAATAGCAATTTTTGGGAAAGTTCCATGAAAATGTAGTTTGATGAAACAGTGCCAAAGCTATTAGCAAAACAAAAAATCCATATCCATATCCCAAAGAAATGCTGACCTAACTATAACTACACAGTTGGGCCCACCACTTTGTGATAAATAAATATATATATATATATATATATATATATATATATATATATATATATATATATATATATATATATATATATATATATATATATATATATATATATATATTCACTGATAAAAAACAAAGGTTACTGGGATATTATAGTTAGGACATAGAATTAGAAAGTCATAGAATTTTACTGAAAAAAACAAAGGTTTCAAGGATGTTATAGTTACTAAATAGAATTTCCGCAAGTTATAGTTACCTTAGTGCACGAGTTATAGTTTGTATAGAAACTAGAACTCTACCTGTTGAATTTCATTGGTTTAATGTCTGTAAATTCTGAACCTAACTATAACATCCCTGTTTTTAGTGAATTTTTATGTTTTTTTAAATTAAATTTCATAACTATAAAGTCCCTGTAACCTTTGTTTCTTCAGTGAATATCTATGGCTTTTTAATGCCATTTCCTAACTATAACGTCCCTGTAACATTTGTTTTTTTAGTGAATTTTTAGGATTTTTTAGCGTAAAGTAATATTTAATAACCATACATTAACCCAATTGCTGGGAATTGACCGCAGGACCTGGCAAGAGGCCAGGCCATGTGCTCAACCCCCAAAAGGCAGTTAACCCCTGGGCACCACTCCCCGGCCCTTATTTGACCCAAGGAACCCCATCTCCAGAGCCTGATGCATTTTTTAGGGGAAAGTGGCATCCTCCTACCTGGCCTGCTTTTGACCCCAGGGACCCCATCCCCCGGGGCCAGGCAATATATTTCAGGGTGAGCGGGTTACATGGCCCTCCTTCCCAGGCCAATTTCAGCCCTCGGGACCCCCATCCCCCAGGGCCTGACACAATATTTAATGGGGAGGGTGGAATGCAGCCCCCCTCCCCATGTCAATTTTTGCCCCTGGAACCTTATTCCTGGGGCCCAGCTCATTTTGTGGGGAAAGGGGGCATATGTGTGAGAGGCTGTGTGTGTCTATGAGTGGGTGTAGGAGTGGTTTTGTGGGTCTATGAGTATGTGTATGAGTGGCTGTGTGGGTCTGTAGTTAGGTGTGTGAGTGTTTTTTAGGTCTTTAAGTCGCTGTATGAGTGTGTGAGGGGGTGTTTGAGTAGTTGTGTGGGTAAGTATGTGTGTGAGGTGGGTGTGTGAGTTAGTGGGTGTGTTAGTGCTTGTGTGAGTCTATGATGGGTTTATGAGTGGCTGTATGGGTATCTGGGTAGGTGTGTGAGTGGTTTCCTGGGTCTCTCAGTGGGTGTGTAAGTAGGTGTGTGAGTGTCTATTTGGGTCTGTGAGTGGATTTGTGAGTGTTTCTGTAAGTCTGTAAGTGGGTGGGTGAGAGGCCGTATGAGTATGTAAATCAGCGTGTGAGTGAGTTCTGGGTGTGTAGGTGACTGTATGGGTATGTGGGAAGGTGGGTGAGTGGATTCTGGGGCTCTGACTGGGTGTAAGTGACTGTACATGTGTGTGTATGGGTGTGTGAGTAGTTGTGTGTATGTGTAAGTGTGTGTGTGTGAGTGTTTGGTGGGTGTGTGAGTGGGTGTGTAAGTGGCTGTGTGGGTCTGCAAATGGGTGTGTGAGTGGCTGTTTGGGTATGTGAGTGGGTGTGTGAAAGGTTGTGTGGGTGTGTGAGTGTCTGAGTGTGTGGTGGATATGTGAGTACATGTGTGACAGGCTGTGTGGGTCTATTAGTGGGCATGAGTGGTTTTGTGTGTCAGTGAGTAGATGTGTGAGTGGCTGTAGAGCTATGTGAGTGGGTGTGTGAGTGGTTGTGTTGTTTTGTATGTGGCTGTGTTGTACCTGTGTGAGTGCCTGTGCGGGTCCATGAGTGGTTCTCTGTGTCTCTGAGTGAATGCATCAGCTACATATTGGTATGTGAGTGGGTGTGTGAGTGGCTGTATAGATATGTGAGAGTCTGTCTATATGGGTGTGTGTTGGGTTTTCTGGGTCTCTGAGTGGGTATGTAAGTGGCTGTATGGATGTGTGAGTGGGTGTGTAAGTGGCTATGTGGGCCTGTGGGTGGGCATGTACGTGGCTGTATGGGTGTGTATGTGGCTATGTGAATGGGTGTGTGAGTGCCTGTGTGGGTGTGTGGGTAGCTCTGGTTCTGTGAGTGGATGTGTGAGTGGATGTATGGATGTGTGATTTGTTTTGTGGGTGTGCAAGTGGGTCTGTGAGTGGGTGTATTTTTTTAAATTAGCAAACTAGTTTTGAAAATATAATGAAAATTTGTCAAATGGCACAAAAGTTATTAGCAAAACAGAAAATGCTCTGTCTATGGAAACTAGGGGCCTGATTACGAGTTTGGCGGACAGGGTTATGTGACGGATATCCCATCCACCATATTACAATCTATTATATCCTATGGAATTTGTAATATGGTGGACAGGATATCTGTTATGTTTATGATGAGTATCCCATCCACCACACTCATGATCAGGCCCTTACTCCTAACTATAACTACCTACTGGTGACCGCCAGAAGGTAATGCATATATGGGAAGGGCCTTTTGTTTTTCTCGATATTAATTTTGGTCCTGTTTGCTAAATCCTCACAAAATGCTGCAAAAAAAAAGTTAATTCACTTCAGCTTCTTCCTGGAAAGTTTTGTGGTGATCCATCAAGTGAGTGCCAAGAAAAAGGGGAGTCCTGAAACATTGATTTTTCATGTGAATTAAAATAAGAAGTTATAGATACAGAAAAAAACGTGTGAATATGGGCATAAAGTTAGAACTTTACCCGGAAGGGTGCTTTTTGTCATGTGCTTTAAATATGTTCAACTGTTTTTGAGAAAATCATGCTTAGTGCTTGTGGTGGTCATGAAGGGGTTAAAAAAAAATTGTAGTTTGACTGTCGGTGTTTAGATATGCTCTGATTGGCCACTTTAAAAGGGACTGACCTGTCAATCCTGATTCTCTGGCCATGACCTGAACAATTTATGGCGGCCATTACAGTACTTGGGGACATGGTCCCTGCGTCCTGAAAACGACAAAAAAAAATATATGTAATGGTGCAAGGGGAGTACACCCTGGCCCTAAGGGTGTACGTAGTGGTATCCCAAAGGGAACCCCCACCCTTGATTGGCAGTCCACAACCTGGACAACGTGTCATGGAAGCCATCAGGACTCAGGGTCATTGTCCCAATTGAAATGTATTGTAGTGAATGGCAGGCTCTGAGGGTCACAAAAAAGCATAAATAAAGAGTTAACAGATTTAGTTCACATGTAAATCATTTGTTGGTTCTACCATACACATTTTTGGAAATGTAGTGTTTTCTAAGGTGCTGATCCCCTGCTGTGATTTGACAAACCATGTATGAGAGAAAACGGTTTTGTCATGATATTCTCATAGAGGTTATGTAAGGTGCTCTGGAAGCTAAAATGAGAGCCCTTTTCCTGTACATTCACACCATCTTTCTCAGCCACATGAGAAAAAAGTCTAACATTCTGATTAAAGAGCCCTACAATGTACCTGCATTAGGGGCTAGACTAATTCGTTTTAATGCTGATGTCCCCATCACCGCATTCAAATGCATTATTCAAGCATAGAGAGCACCCTGACATGCTTTGGGGTTCATGTGGCACTCCCAAAAAAAAGACTTGAATGCAGTGCCTAAACTATGCAATCCCGCTCTGCCTGTGAAGCTGTTTACCCTGCTGGCTGGCCTCGGGTACTGCCACTTGTTGTTATGGTGACGTGGGTCCAGCAAAGTCAGATACATTGCCTCATATTCACCACCAAAAACAACTTGTGCTCCCTCTAGTGCCCCTCCCCTCCGGGCCTTCTTTGAGACATGTGTGACTGCTGCCTCATCCTGAATGGGTGGGGCAGCTAAGTTTTGAGTCATGGAAGTCGGGGTCTCTGGTTGGCACAGCAACCTCTAAGTGAAGCGAACACAGGAGCAGATTTATACCTCAAAGCAGGGGCGTAACACAGGCCCCCGCATCCCCCACAGTGCGGGGGCCCCTGAGTTGCAGGGGGCCCTCTCAGCACAGTACTCAGGCCATAGAGCTCCGGATTAAATCTGGAGTGGGGGCCCCCTCAACTTTCGTTACGCCACTGCCTCAAAGCATCCTTCGACATGCAGAAGGTCCTGTAAGCATCGGAAAGGGACTTGCCGGCAGCAATAATGTAACATATTTGAATAATTCCTGTGTGAACAAGTCACATCGCAATTTCAAATTGAGATATTACTTGTTCACATAGGAATTATTCAATAATTTTGTGTCACAGCTGCCAGCCAGCCAAAGTGAAACACTCAGCTTGGGGAGCGGAGAGCTGCCTGTGATTCTCTGTCCAAATTCCATTCAGACACTCAGTCTTTGAACGGCCACTAGTCTTTGAACGGCCACTTGCTGCTGCAGTTGTCACACCCCTCTTCAGCCTGGCCAAAGAACTTCAACCCTAATCAGTGCTTAATTTGTAATCAAATAAGTGCCGGGCCCTCGTCCCACCCATTGCCCGTCCAGTGCTGCCAGGCCCCCAAATCTCTAAGAATGGCTTGGTGGTAGGTAATAGTCATTTTTAAAGTATTTTGAAGTAATAAACAACTGTGGTTGTGCTTATCTCTAAATAAGTCAAACAGTGCCACCATGTGGCAGACTGTCATAGTGCCGGAGTTGATAATTTTGTGCCCCTGCCGAGCACCGGTAACCACCGGCTCAAATTAAGTCATGGCCCTAAAGCTTCGCAACTTAAGAAAAAGCAAGTTAGCGAATTAGTCAGCCTGGCAGCTGCACTCTCCAGCACTTGTGGCCTGGCAGCAATCAGGTGAGTCAGACACTGCTCTTTCATTCTACAGCGACTCTGTCCTGCAGTAATCGGATCTCTACAGCATGTGTTATACCATACTAGGCAACATTAAAGTGTAATGGTGTGGTGAGACCTGTTTTGTAATTATATCTTTACTTGGATTTTTTTTGGCACGCAAATCTTCTGTACTGCATGCCTAATGTTGCTCTCACTTCACACACACATTCATGTCTTATGTGTGACACGCTCTTAATTCAAATCATACATTCCTTGGCGACAATAAAGATTTCTCTGTTTGGGAAACCCATGCTGAATGGATTTTAATGGCACTGGTCGTTGTCCAGTGACCTCTGACTTGCTGCTAATGTACTTTTTAAATACATGCTCTTGTAGATTATAAACACTCAGCCTACCTATACTTGCACACTGAGGGATTCTCTTGTCCTTGGCCTCCCATTCCACTTCTGGAAGTGCACATATGTGGATAAGGACAAGTGGACGCAAACGTGTTCATAGTCTCCATGTCTCCTGCTAACTCGAGTTTTCAGTTTCCCAGTTTGCATTAAAAGGAACAATTCTGTTCATGCTATACATAGCGAAAGTGATTTTAAACAATAACTCAATAAAACCAAGAGTAAAACAGATGCGTCTAAAAAAAATTGTTGATCTATATAATCTAAATATACCATTATTAATGACATATTTCTGTTTTGGACGGTTATGTAACTTTAGTCACAGGTGCCTGCTATAATAAATGCTGGAGGTAGCAACTGGTTTGCGTAATCCTAAACCAATTACAGTCTATTTTATTGAGCTCATTGTGATTACAAAGCAGATAACTAATGCAAAATGAGTGTACTGTGGTAATCTGTCAGAATAAATACCTTTCTGCACGCTTTACTGCAGAGTAATAGTCATCTACCCTTAAATCCCTAAATTTGAAACTGTAGAATTCATAAGGAATCGATGGGCTTTAGCAGCCAAGTTCTCACAACAAAATTGGAACAAGGAAAAATAATTTATAACTATTTCTTTGGTCTTTTATCTTTAAATAACCACGTTCAAAATATATACAAATGCAATGTGATAA
Source organism: Triturus cristatus (assembly GCF_964204655.1). Taxonomy (NCBI): domain Eukaryota; kingdom Metazoa; phylum Chordata; class Amphibia; order Caudata; family Salamandridae; genus Triturus; species Triturus cristatus. The sequence continues at coordinate 1,254,749,152 of NC_140589.1, read as the reverse complement.
ATCATCCAAGTTAATGAAATTGATGGGAAATGCATTATAACGTGATGATACCTCATTTGGTTAATGCAGTCACTGCAGTGGTTTTGAGAAACAGAATTGAGGCCTGATAGGTGCAGTGGGGAATAGTGACTTTTGTATTATGCTGCTATGAAGGTGTAGCCTGCGACTGTACGCACTTTGCATATGTACAATACTTTTTAATTGTATTACACACAATATAAGATAGGCTTATCCAAACAACGCAGACATTTAGAGGCATGTTTACTAAAAAATGGTGTGGTGCCACAAACCATTGTGCTGTGCCGAGCTGCATCATTAGGAAAGTGCATGGATGCGTCATATTTACAGCAATAAGGCACATCCCTGTGCTTTCCTCTGCACTGGCGCTCAATTGGCTGCCTAGCACCAACACAGGCCCCTGTGCACCAGGATGCCTGCATTGCAGGGATGATTGTTTATGTGCAGGAAGGGACACCTTACTGCAGATAAACAATCTTCATGGCATTTTCCTCCTTCTATGCATGTTGCAGAATGCAACACACATCAAAAGAGCAAAATATTAGGAAAAATAAAGGTATTTTTTGCATCACTTTTACGCCTTCTTTGCGGAGGCGTAGGAATCGGATGCAATCGCAGGTTTACAAAACCATGTAAATCTGGGAATGCGTCAGAATTCATGGGTGTTGCATGGAAAACACCCACAGCAACGCCCATGGAGCAGATTAATGCGGGAAAGGGGCCCATATTTACAAGGCCATCATTAGCCGTGCAGGGTGGCTTTGCGTAGCCTTGTAAATATGGGCAGGCACACTGTGTCTCCGTAGCGTTATAAAAGTGATGCTCCTGCGGCGTTAATGTGCTGCAGGGGTGTTATAAATATGCCCCTAAGTGTTCATCATAAAATAGTGTCAAACTTCAATTTCAGTGGTTTTGCAGCAGTTTCAAGATCTTTTTTGAGATTCTCATTGCTCCAAGGGTGTCATTTCTGCTATTTATCTCTTTCTGTGCACCTCATTGCTGGGCTTTATTCGCAAGAAATTGTCACTTTAAGTGTCACTCATTTGGCAGTTGAATGTCAATCATAAGTGCATTTGAATGAAGAAAATGTCACACATAATCAATCTGAAAACTTTGAAGCTATGAGTAAAAACCATAGATTTTTAACAGAAGGCTGTCAGTCCTGTCACTTGATTCCTGAGTGTTCTACTGCAGCCTCCCACTGTGTTCTGATGAACAACTAAAGTACTAACATTCTTTGTATAGGTCAGAAGTGCAGCACATCTGAAGCCATCTTGCTAGAGTAAAAGCACTAAAACCTAAAGCATTTCCTTCAGAAATTAATAAAATGAGAGGTTTTGTTTTGCATAGAAATTATGGTTAGTACTCTAGTCAGCTAAAATGTGGAAGTATTCTATGAGTTCTCAATTGTATTTCTCATCCATGGCTATAAAAGATTCTGACATACAGACTGAAACATGTACTTTCACCATCTGTAGCAATGTCAGTTAACTCTATAGCACGCTTCTGCAGTGTACCACGGTGCTCTAATGAACAAATAGAGTGCGGATATTTGGATTTATGCAAAAAAGTGTGACACACCTGAAGCCATCTTGATGGAACCAAAGCTGTAAAACCGAAAGCATTTCATTTAGAAAAAGATAAAATAATGGGGTTCTTTTTGACATAGAAATTATGGTTAATGCTCACGAAAGCGTAAATGAGGAAAAACAGGTGGTGGGGGAAGAGGCAGCACACTGGACCAGGAGGGGCAAGAGTGCACACATGGACAATGGAGGGCGGATGAGAGGTGTGCAAGGGCAGCAAGCTGACCACGGAAAGCAGGCCAGCAGGTGCAGAGAGACGTTAGTATAATACAGTTTCATTAACATAATAGAAAAAACATAAACATTATTTCAACAAATTAATACAACAGAAATAATGAGGCAGCATGTATAAGTGAGAAAAACATACTCGGTACTCAAAAAAAATGTCACACACAAATATTAAGAAATGCCATGTAAGTGTGACTCACACAAGTACATTAATTACGATCTTGTATAATATATAATGGCAATAAGGGTACCACATATGCCAAGACTATCATATTGGGAATTAGAACATTGGAATATTGGAAGCTCTATTGAAAACAATGGAGTGCTCCGGGCTTATAATGGCTGGTATAAGCCCGGAGCTCCAACATTCCAATGTTTCTTTGTTCACAGCTCTGGCTGTGAACAAAGGCTTCAGGCTTCAGGGAGCCTGAGGGGATTTGAATCCCCTTGCGCTCCCTGAAGGCTTCGTTTTATTTGTTAGAACATTCTGCCCTCTAGTGGCAGAATGTTCTAATAGCCTTATAGCCCTTCGTAGCAGGGCTATACTGGCTTTTAAAGTCCCTCTGCTTTGTTAAAGTCCTTCGGCTCGGGCCTTTAACGCTGCAGCGGGCCTTTATTAGCCGATATAGCCCGCTACGGCGGGCTATAAGGCTATAATGGAATATTTTGAAAACAAAACGGTGGAAATGTTTTTTCCCCATTAGCTTATATTGTAGCTGAGGGAATTTTAGGCAGGAAACACATAAAAATAACCCATTTGGGGTTTCAGAAATCAGGAGTCTCTCGCCTGAATTGGATCACTTAGCATGTATTGGGTATGCAAATTACACACTCGATGGAAATTCAATCCCATCAAATATAGGGATCATCATCGGGACTCAAACAATATAGAGATCCTGAGAGTAAGATTTATAAATGAGGATGCTAACTTGAGAAAAATGGGAAAATGCAAATTAAAATTCCTGCATTTATTTACTGTTTGTATGTCATATTTTTTGAGCATTGACCACATTTTCCTCACTGATGCTCCCTTAAAATTCTGTTGAATTAATTTTTTGAACTCATGTTTATGTTTTTTCTTTTACCCCTGTACTTCAGGTGATGCATTTTCAACTTCTTCTATTCTGCTCCCTGATGTCCTGTTTCCATCTATGCTTGAGCTATCTTGATGGGGTACTTAGCCATTGGATGCTTCCATACGGCGCTGGTACCCGTGGAGTACTACCCAAGTTGGCCCCTGTGCAGCACCTGATTGCACACGGTGCCTGTTACTTATTGGGCATTTATGTTTTTCCCCAGCTGCAATTGTAAAGATTGCAAGACAACTAATTTCCTTTCAGGCCTAGCAGGAAGTGCTGGTGTTGATGATTATGTCAGTAATATTATGTTGTCTGGAGTGCTAAATAGCCGCTGCACTGGATTTGGCCTGAACTGGCCAGAAAGATCAGTTCCTATCTAAAGAGCTGTCCAAACAGCTCCTGTTCACTCACTGTTCAAATCTTAGTGACTCTTCCACTCAAAGGATACATAAGCACAGCATGTTAAGAACTTTCCAGTGTCACTGGCCTCAGTTCCTCTGGACAAGCGGGAAAGTCAAATGACTACTTGCAAAAGCGTAATATAAATTAAAGGTAAATGTTTTAAATATGAGTGTTAAATAATTTTTTGTTTTTAGATACACTTGCGTGGAGAAGAGGTAAACGATTTGACAAAACATAGCTGAAAAAGAATCTACATATCTACTTTCAAGGTTTACATTGTATTATAAGAGTGTGGAGATCAGGCTGATGTTGTACAGGGGAATGACTGGCTGGTTATTGTTGGGATGTGTCAATCCCAAAGTAATCAGGCATCGCTCCCTTCTCTTCAGAGTTGACCAGTGGGCGTATATATCATCGGCATTTATTCACTTGACTTCAATTGAGTTCTATCCTGCATAAGCATGCCACATTGGCTGGAGGTGGTTGTCAACAGTTGAGGTTTGAGATAATCGTACTTGATAATTTCAACTTGAACCACTTACCAATCTAACACTATTAATGGGTGGCAGCAGTGCACGGAATACAAAAAAAATCCATCAGCATGACAGAATGAGAGTACACTGTTTAGGCTTCCACTTCAAACTCATAATTGATGTTTATAAAAAAAAAAATCTAGTTCTCTTTAGATCGTTGTTTTAAAGTTAAATAAGGTTTCTAATGTGCATTTGTTTTGTTGTTCTCTATCTCATTAGAAAGCAAAACTTGGAATGTAAATCTGAGAATGAAAAGTACATTGCCGAGGACAAACGAACCGGCTGGGCCGAAACCATTATTCTGAAGTCAAAAAGGATGCAACATCTACAAGCTTGCAATGTTTTCATTCTATTAACTTTTCTGGGTTATTGGTGTATACATGTTAACAAATGCCCTTACTAAGCAACTTCAACAGTTAAAGTCAGATGTACTGTCCTTATTCCCCATTAGAGTGCAACATTGCCATTTTAAAGATGTACCGGAGCTTGTGCCATTCAGCTGTATTTCAGGCTTGCCGCTTGTGCTCATCATTAAAGAACAAGTGTACCAGATACATTTCATGAGTGTGATTGATCAGATCTTGGTAAAGTTACTTATAAGTAAGTATAAGTGAATACAATTCAATCGAATCTCATCAGTTATAGAAAACAGAGACATAGCCTCAACGTGGCCAGTTTTTTTATTTTCGACAAAAGGATTTTTAGAAATGTTCAGATTATTAACCCAAAACATCTTTAACCTCTTGAGTGCCCATGACGAGATGGTCTCGTCATGGGCCGTGGTTGCGCTGTGCCCATGACGAGACTATCTCGTCATGAACCCCGCCCGCTAATGAAAGGGCCGGCACAGGGCGGAGAAAGGGCGGGGCACTCAAGGGGTTAAAAAAATTGGCCTATTGTTATGATGACAGACATGTTATATCGAATTCCTGAGTGAATGCCCTTCACAGGGACCGGAAAGAAAATAGTACACCAGTTGATTAAAACTGGAAATGTATGGTTCTGTGCTGGTAAATGTACACTACATCACACTAAAATAGACTACACACGCTAAATGTTCTCTGTGCGAAGAGCCGCATCATTGGGAATGTCCAGTGTTATCACAAGACTGTTACTTTGGAGTAGGTGTCATATGCACTGTTTTTTGCTGTGCCACATAGTTGTTGAGGGCCTGACTAGGTTAAAAAAAATTACATAAAATATGAAATCTCACTAAATGTTTGTGCTTCCATTTGTCAACCAATTAATTAACCAGGGTTGGAAATGCCACTACACATTTTTCTTGACTTCCCATCTTATGGTAAATAATAAAATAGATTGAATACACTATTTTCAACATAGCATATTGATTCAATATACAAATTACTACATTCTGGAACCAGTTTGAAAACTTGATAGAGGTATTGATAGTTGCTCTTAGTGCTATAGCACAAATAATTGTATTACATTTTCATAGTAATCTAGACTCCAAACAATAGCCTACTCCCTACACATTAAAGGAGTACAGCCTGGTCAACATGTGAGAACTAAACAAAACCGAGAAAATCAGATTTTGTGGGCCATGTTTTAGCATTTTAAATACTACAAGCAATCATTTTAATAAAAAACATAAAAGAAAAAAATGTTGAGCTACTGATCTCAGAGCAGTGTAGTTAAAGGTTGCTTTACAAAAGCTATCAAGGCTTGAAACTAACTTTCTCCTGGACACAGTTCCCAAGATTGGAGATAATTATTTTGTTTAGCTTACAAAGGAGGATATTTCTTTGTAGTCTGCTTTAACTGCTTAAAACAATTTTCTTTTGACATATTGTTTTGTCAGCAGGAAAAGCCCAATAAAGACCAGACCCAGAAACAGAGATCTGACACAGCCAATTGTTATTTTTTTGGGAAAGAAAATTAGCTGATTTTTTGTCATTTAAATGAAAGATAAAATGCAGTGTATAGAAAGAAAGCATATTTTGGCACTACTAAGGGGCGTTTTGTATATTTGTACACTATGGTTTGTTGTATGTAAAGCAGCAGGAATCCTCTTTTTTATTCAACCTATGAAATACTAATGTAGCATGCCATATGTATTTGTTTTGTTACCCTACTGTTCTTTTCATTTCATCTGTATATTACCAGACTGCAATGAAGTAGTAGAGTATTTAAACAGCAAAGGATAATCGCTAAGTGCAATAATGTATTTAGTGTTTTTATTTCATTATTTTTCGAATGTTCATTTTTTAAAAATAAACGGAATTACAAAACAATTCATTTTTATGGCTTTTGGTATTTGCTGAACCCATTTGTGATTTCATTCTGTAACAGACTTATAAATCATAGAAAGTTTAATGAAAAGGCGTAATCAGTGAACCCATGTAAAGCTGTTTATTTTTAAGTTAACATGTTTGGTTAGGATATCAAAGTATAGTTTAGAACTTTTTTAAATAAATGGACACACAGGGCCTAATTACAATGTTGGGCGGACTTAAATCTGCCCAACACCATCTCTGTCCTGGGACCAATCGATCTCTGGTTGGTGGTCCCGATCGCCTAATTAGGATGCGACCGAGCACAGTTTGGTCGCATTCCAACATTTCCCCATGCGAGCACGCACTACAGCTGTAAACCGGCCATAATACATGCTCCCATAGGTAATTGGGAGGTTCTGTTCATCCCTGTACACAGTGCAGGCACCTCAAGGTGCCTGCCATGGGGCGCAGGGATCAAAAGGGGGGCCACCGCTTCCTCAAACTGGAGGCCGCACACACAAGAGGGCCTTGCTGGAGACCTCCAAACATCCTTTCCAACATGGTTTCCAAGTCGGACAGGACGGCATGAAACCCATGCTGGAAACCGTGCATCGTAATCCCAAGGGCAGAAAGGCCTGCCCTTTGGGATTACGAGACGGTTCTGAATAGCTGACAGACTCCTTGAGCCCAACGGATGCTAGTCAGAATGACCGGCTGGTTTAGTTTCCGACCGCCTGCATTGTAATGAGTGTATAGATGTGGCCCAGAAGGCTCCGATCATCGGTTGGAGTTCCGGGACACATCATAATCGGCCTCACAGTGTCAATATTTTTATTAGGATAACTGAACAATTGTATTTTTGTATGCCAAAATCAGTCTTTAGCAGGCCTATCTGGTTTGTATAGACCTATATAATCCAGTAAAGATCTGTATAATCCAGCAAAGATCTGCTTTTTTGCAAAATGATTCAATGAATGAAATGTTTGGCTAGCACAGCTGCAGTGATCAACCCCCACTTGAATCGGTTGATTAATGCCTCATTGGCCTCAGCCACTGTTCCTCCCTCCTGGAAGCAGGCGCTGATTATACCCCTTCTCAAAAAAGGCGTCCCTTGACCCCAATCTCCTGTCTATCTACCGACCTATCTCTTTGCTCCCTGCAGTGGCTAAGGTCTGTGAGAAAATGGTCAATAAACAACTGACAGCCTTTAGAACAGCATGGCCTCCTTCATCCTGCCCAATCGGGTTTCAGAGTCTCCTACAGTACGGAATCAGCATTGGTAGAAATCTCTGAGGCCATAAGTGAAACTTTGGATACTGGGGGCAGGGCACCTCTCGTCCTGCTGGACCTGTCGGCCGCTTTTGAAACCTTGCCTCACTCGCTACTTCTAGCCTGCCGGCAGAAGCTGGGCATCACTGGCTCTACCAGAAACTGGCTGAACTCTTTTCTGGAAGGTAGAACACAACAAGTCTGGATACCCCCATTCACGTCAACTACCCAGGAACTATGGACTGGGGTTCCCCTGTGGTCTGTTTTGAGCCCGCTGCTGTTCAATTTTTATATGTCACCCCTCATCCAGATGGCAGAGGACTTGGGTGCTAAAGTCGTCCCATATGCTGACAACAGTCAGCTTCTGTTCACCTGGAAGAAACATGAGTCATCATCTTCCCATGTCAAAATCTGTCTCAAAGCAGTGTTCCATTGGCTCACTACTGCCAAGCTTAAATGCAATGAGGATAAAACAGAGATTTTATTCTTCTGCGACTTTTCCCCTCTCTTCTGGCACGCCTTCTGGCAAGATGAGCCTCCCAAGCCCTCCCCTCGGGGTCTTCCGGTCAAGAACCTCGGGATGTGGTTTGATGAAAAGCTTAGTTTTAGAAGTCAAATTAACAAACTGACATGGAACATGCTTTGGCATACTGAAATTACTCCAAAAATGTCTTCCTCTTCTCCCCTTAGCAGCAAAAGAAACAGTCACTAGAGCGCTCATCAGCTCCCGTATTGATTATGCCAATGCACTGTATGCCGGCCTGTCTTGTTACCTACTGGATCAACTACAGGTGGTCCAAAACGCTGCTGCTAGAATGCTTTTTAATTCCCCTAAAAGAATCAGTGTCAAACAGCACCTGCGTAATTTACACCGGCTACCCGTGAAAGCACGGGTCAAATTCAAAGCCCTGGTACCGGCTCATGCTGCTCTTTACGATCTCATTCCAGTCTATCTTAGGAAGCGCTTCCAGTTTCATGCCCCCAGCAGGCAACTGCACTCTTCCAATATGCTTAGGGCAATCACCCCAAGATTATGCCTTAAAAGGACAGGTGGCATTTCCCTGGCCTATACGGCTGCGGTGGCCTGGAACTCTCTCCCATATGACCTACAGGATCTCAACCAATTTAGAAAGAGACTCCTGATTTTCTTTTTTAACTGACTGTTTCTCCCCTTTTGCTGAGTCCTTTTCACTGCCTTTCCACTCTAGGGCTCGTGCCGGGACACTCTTTTGAGTAGCTGTGCGTGTTATAAACTTTATTAACATAACATAACATAACTCAAAAAATCTTTTACATCACCTTAAATATTCCTAATGCAGATAGAACCTCTCAAGTTGCAGAGGAAATGCTCAATAAAAGTATTTTGTAGTAGAAATATTACCTCAGTCATCCCTAGGAAAATAGTAGTATATCTGTGAGCAAGAAGGGATAGAAACACAGTTGTAAAGGGGAACAGAAGTATATTTGGAGGTAACAGCAGTAACCCCATAAGTGGTAGCATACATATTTGTGAGTGTGGAACGCTATCTCACCAATAACTTCATTATTCACTACTAGAAAATCCTATGATGAATTGTTATGTATACTGGCCTGTTTCTGCAGTGAATACATTGCAGTGTATAACAATAAAAAAACACACAAACACAGTTAACCCCTTCGCTGCTGGGGCTCCCCCCCCCCCCCAAGGCTAAGCCTTTTTAGGCTATTTGGGGTAGTTCGCGCTTAGGCACCTGTAACTTTTTCACCACATAAGGTATCCACACCAAATTTGCGTCCTTTTCTCCCAACATCCTGGAAATTCTAAAGGTACCCAGGGTTTGTGGATTCCCCTGGAGGGGACCCAGAAATTAGCCACAATACAGCTAAATTTGGGTTTTGTGGGGAAAAATGGGAAAAAAGTGCTGCACATTAAAGCATCTGGGTTTTTCCCTGCAAATCGTATCAAAAAAGGATTTGTGGGGATGAAATCACCATGTTCCCAGCTTTTAGGGAATGACAGACTTTAGTCAGAAAACCCCAAAATTTAGACAGTTTTGGCATTTTTCTGGAACATAGCCTATTTTTGCTATTTTTGGTGCTTTCAACCTCCTTCCAGTTAATGGTAGACATGGGTATGAAAGCAATAATGGATCCTGGAAATCTATACATTTTAGAAAAGTAGATAAAATTCTGAAATCAGCAAGGGGTCATTTGTGTAGATCCTTCAAGGTTTCTTTATAGAAATAAACAGTTAAATATAGGAAAAATTAAAAATTAGTTCAAAAAAACAGCCTTTTGTGTCAATGTTTTCACCTGTAACGTCTTCTAATTATGACAGAGCTTTGAAAGCAATATACCATTACATTTGCTGGACGTTACTGGTTGTGGGGATATATAGGACTTGAAGGTTCACCAAGAACCCGACGAAGCCAGAGCAAAAAACTGAGCAGCAACTTGCAATGGTTTTTTATTATGTACCGGGTATATAGCAATTATTCTGGGAAAATGTATACATGGAAAACTCAGTATGAAAGACACCTATGTATTTCTGAAATGGGAACAAAATATAGAGTTTAGAAACAGTAGATATTTGCACATTTCCGAAATTGGGAATACAAATACTAGCATGAGAATTATCTGTCATTTTTCAAAATGACTTCCTTTTTATACATTGTCTTTCATTTGGAAGGCAGAAAGGCATTGAAAGTCAATAGGTAATAACAGTTGCTTTACAAATCTGAATTACCCTAAGTTTCCCGATAAAAATGGTACCTCATTTGTATGGGCAGGCATAGTGGCCATGACAGGAAACGGCTCAAAACGCAACGTGAACACACCACATTTTCACAATGAAAATTTACCCTTTTTTTGCAAAGTGCCTAGCTGTAGTTTTTTAACCCTAGCTCTGCCGGCACCTAGGGAAACCTAGCAAATCTATACATTTTGACCCAGGGGAATCCAGGATGGGGTGACTTGACTGCCTTCCACCAGGTTCTGTTACCCAGAATCCCTTGCAAACCTAAAAAAAGTTTCAAAAAACACATTTTCCTCACATATTTGTGGTGGAAAGTTCTGGAATCTGCGTGGATCCACAAATTTCCACCCACCCCGCGTTCCCCAAAGTCTTCCGTGAAAAATGGTACCTCACTTGTTGTGCGTAACAGGAAACGGCACAAAACGCAACGTGCACACACCACAATTTCACAGTAAAAAATGACCCTTTTTTGACAAAGTCCCTAGCTGTAGTTTTTGAAGTCTAGCTCTGCCGGGACCTAGGGAAACCTAGCAAACCTATACATTTTTTAAAACTAGACACCCAGGGAAATCCAGGATAGGGTGACTTGACTGCCTCTCACCAGGTTCTGTTACCCAGAATTTCTTGCAAACCTAAAAAATTGTCAAATAAAACACATTTTCCTCACATTTCAATGGTGGAAAGTTCTGGAATCTGCGTGGATCCACAAATTTCCACCCACACCACAATTTCACAGTAAAAAATGACCCTTTTTTGACAAAGTGCCTAGCTGTAGTTTTTTAACCCTAGCTCTGCGGGCACCTAGGGAAACCTAGCAAACCTATACATTTTTTAAAACCAGACACCCAGGGGACTCTAGGATGGGGTGACTTGACTGCCTCTCACCAGGTTCTGTTACCCAGAATCCCCTGCAAACCTAAAAAAAGTTTCAAAAAACAACATTTTCCTCACATTTCTGTGGTGGAAAGTTCTGGAATCTGCGTGGATCCACAAATTTCCACCCACCCCGCATTCCCCAAAGTCTTCCGAGAAAAATGGTACCTCACTTGTGTTGGTAAGCCTAGTGCCCGTGACAGGAAATGGCGCAAAACGCAACGTGGACACACCACAATTTCACAGTAAAAAATGACCCTTTTCTGGGAAGGTGCCTAGCTGTAGTTTTTTAACCCTAGCTCTGCCGGCACCTAGGGAAACCTAGCAAACCTATACATTTTTTTAAACTAGACACCCAGGGGAATCCAGGATGGGGTGACTTGACTGCCTCTCACCAGGTTCTGTTACCCAGAATCCCTTGCAAACCTAAGAAAAGTCAGAAAAAACACATTTCCCTCAAATTTCTGTGGTGGAAAGTCCGTCAATCTGCGTGGATCCACACATTTCCACCCACCCCGCATTCCCCAAAGTCTTCCAAGAAAAATGGTACCTCACTTGGGTGGGTAGGCCTAGTGCCCGCAACAGGAAACAGTGCAAAACACAACGTGGACACAGCACAATTTCACAGTGAAAAATGACCCTTTTTTTGGCAAAGTGCCTAGCTGTAGTTTCTGAACCCTAGCTCTGCCAGCACCTAGGGAAACCTACCAAACCTATACATTTCTGAAAACTAGTCACCCAGGGGAATCCAGGATGGGGTGATTTGACTGGCTCTCACCAGGTTCTGTTACCCAGAATCATTTGCAAACCTAAAACATTGTCAAAAAAACACATTTTCCTCACATTTCTGTGGTGGAAAGTTCTGGAATCTGCGTGGATCCACAAATTCCCACCCACCCCACGTTCCCCAAAGTCTTCAGAGAAAAATGGTACCTCACTTGTGTGGGTAGGCCTAGTGCCCGCAACAGGAAACGGAGCAAAACGCAACGTGGACACACCACAATTTCACAGTGAAAAATGACCCTTTTCTGGCAAAGTGCCTAGCTGTAGTTTTTTAGCCCTAGCTCTGCCGGCACCTAGGGAAACCTAGCAAACCTGTACATTTTAAAAAGCTAGACACCCAGGGGAATCCAGAATGGGGCGACTTGACTGCCTTCCACCAGGTTCTGTTACCCAGAATCCCTTGCAAACCTAAAAAAGGTTAAAAAAAACTACATTTACCTCACATTTTTGTGGTGGAAAGTTCTGGAATCTGCGTGGATCCACAAATTTCCACCCACCCCGCGTTCCCCAAAGTCTTCCGAGAAAAATGGTACCTCACTTGTGTGGGTAGGCCTAGTGCCCGTAACAGGAAACGGCACAAAACGCAACGTGCACACAGCACAATTTCACAGTAAAAAATGACCCTTTTTTGACAAAGTGCCTAGCTGTAGTTTTTGAAGTCTAGCTCTGCCGGGACCTAGGGAAACCTAGCAAACCTATACATTTTTGTAACTAGACACCCAGGGAAATCCAGAATAGGGTGACTGCCTCTCACCAGGTTCTGTTACCCAGAATTTCTTGCAAACCTAAAAAATTGTCAAATAAAACACATTTTCCTCACATTTCAATGGTGGAAAGTTCTGGAATCTGCGTGGATCCACAAATTTCCACCCACACCACAATTTCACAGTAAAAAATGACCCTTTTTTGACAAAGTGCCTAGCTGTCGTTTTTTAACCCTAGCTCTGCGGGCACCTAGGGAAACCTAGCAAACCTATACATTTTTTAAAACCAGACACCCAGGGGACTCTAGGATGGGGTGACTTGACTGCCTCTCATCAGGTTCTGTTACCCAGAATCCCTTGCAAACCTAAACAATTGTCCAAAAAAACAACATTTACCTCACATTTTTGTGGTGGAAAGTTCTGGAATCTGCGTGGATCCACAAATTTCCACCCACCCCGCGTTTCCCAAAGTCTTCCGAGAAAAATGGTACCTCACTTGTGTGGGTAGGCCTAGTGCCCGTGACAGGAAACGGCACAAAACGCAACATGGACACACCAAAATTTCACAGTAAAAAATGACCCTTTTTTGGCAAAGTGCCTAGCTGTAGTTTTTGAAGCCTAGCTCTGCCCGCACCTAGGGAAACCTAGCAAACCTGTACATTTTTAAAAATTAGACACCCAGGGGAATCCAGGATGGGGTGACTTGACTGCCTCTCATCAGGTTCTGTTACCCAGAATCCCTTGCATACCTTAACAATTGTCAAAAAAAACAAATTTTCCTCACATTTCTGTGGTGGAAAGTTCTAGAATCTGCGTGGATCCACAAATTTCCACCCACCCCGCATTTCCCAAAGTCGTCCAAGAAAAATGGTACCTCACTTGTGTTTTTAGGCCCAGTGCCCGTGACAGGAAACGGCGCAAAACACAACGTGGACGCACCACAATTTCACAGTGAAAAATGACCTTTTTGGCAAAGTGCCTGCCTGTAGTTTTTGAAGCCTAGCTCTGCCGACACCTAGGGAAACCTAGTAAACCTGTAAAAAAAATTTAAACTAGACACCCAGGGAAATCCAGGATAGGTTGACTTGACTGCCTCTCACCAGGTTCCGTTACCCAGAATCCCTTGCAAACCCTAACTGTGGCGGAAAGTTCTGGAATCTGCGTAGATCCACACATTTCCACCCACCCCGCATTCCCCAAAGTCCTTCAAGAAAAATGGTACCTCACTTGTTTGGGTAGGCCCAGTGTCCGTAACAGGAAACGGCGCAAAACGCAACGTGGACACACCACAATTTCACAGTGAAAAATGACCCTTTTTAGGCAAAGTGCCTAGCTGTAGTTTTTTAACCCTAGCTCTGCCGGCACCTAGGGAAACCTAGCAAACCTATACATTTTTAAAAGCTAGACACCCAGGGGAATCCAGGATGGTGTGCCTTGACTGGTTCTCACCAGGTTCTGTTACCCAGAATCTCTTGCAAACCTAAAAAATTGTCTTAAAAAACTAATTTTCCTGACATTTCTGTGGTGGAAAGTTCTGGAATCTGTGTGGATCCACAAATTTCCACCCACCCCGCGTTCCCCAAAGTCTTTCAAGAAAAATGGTACCTCACTTGCATGGGTGGGTCAAGGACCCGCGACAGGCAAGGGCCCAAAACCTATTGAGGCGACATCAAAATTACCTATCACAAACCAACCTGGTTTTGGAAGGTGGGTCCCATGAGGTTTTGGCCCAGGGCTCGGCGGCCATCTAGGGAAAACTAGCAAACCCACACATTTCTGGAAACTAGACACCAGGGGGAGTCCAGCAAGGTATGGCTTGTGTGGGTCCCCCAACATTCTCCTACACAGAATCCCCTGCAAACCTCAAATTTAGCTGAAAAAATCACATTTCTCTAATATTTCTGTGTGGGAAAGCTGTGGAATCTGCGTGGATCCAAAAATTTCCTCACACCCAGCGTTCCCCATTCAAGAGGGGCTGAATTAACATAGTGAAAAAATTGGCCCCCTGGAAGCGACCCTTGCCCAAGGGGTCGCTTCCATTTCAATTCTAAAATAACTCACTGGTGTCTAATGGGGGTTTCTGCCCCCCCCCCCTGTCAGAAAGGCCAAAAAAACGGGGTCGCTTGCATTTTAATTTTTAAATAATCCCTGGCTCTAGTGGACATTTCTGCCCCCCCTGGGGCCAGAAACGCCATCAAATTCAGGCCATCTGGCCCGGGGGGGGGCAGAAAAGTCTTAAAATAAATTTGCCCCCTAAGGAAGCAACCCTTGCCCAAGAGGTCACTTCCTTTACATATAAAAGACATCCCTGGTGTCTAGTTGGGACATTCTTGCTGCACGATCGCAACGCTGTGCGCGATCATGCAGCAGGAATGCCCTGCATTGAGACATGAGGGGAGAGGAAATACTTTTTCCTCTTTCCTCTACACCGATGCCTCAATACACTCTAAAAGCCCCCCCCCCCCCGCCCCACCGGAGCACACAGCACTCACCCTCCTCCTTGGGACGCATGGAAGCAAATGGCTTCCAGGCGTCCCAGCGCTTCCTGATGACGTTGGCGCGCACTGCGCGCTGATGTCATAGGATCGCCAAGGGGGATCAGAGGTGGCAGCAGAAACTCTTCCACTGCCATCCCTCTTTGTGGCAACATGTTGGGCTGCCCATGGGGGGAGCGCTAGCGCTTCCCCCATGGGTGGGTGCCATGACGGAACCGCTCCGTCATGAGCATCGAAGGGGTTAAATAATGCTACATACAAGGGCTTTTCAAGTTCAAAAGGAGATGCAATGTCTCAGTACAAATAATTAACGGAATGTACATTCATCCACATTATCTTTAGAAGAAACACTTATTTCAGTCGTACTAACCGCAAGTCCACCCTACTCGTGTCTTCCAAGCCCCAGGTAAACAGCACCATCAAATGGCAAAGATCCTCCCTGACCATGGCTTTCATTAGAATACGCAACTTGCGACAAAACAATGGAAACAGGAATCACATCCACCCTTTCCTCATTTAGGCATATTATTTGAGCAGCGTTCTTAAAAAAACTCTACCAACACATCTGCTTGGAAGAACTTTAAGCAACTGTTACAAAATTCACCAGGTATAGTTCCTGTGACTCTACCTTCCACCTGAGCATGCAGATTCTTCACAGCTTTGTGGTTGTCATAGTGCTCTTAAGTTTTGACTTGTTTATTCATAATACACTTCTTTGGTATAATTAAACCCTCAAGTTAGTTAGAACTAACCTGTTTACCGAATCAACAGCCATCCATAACACAAATTGGAAATTAGTACACATTTGTAGCACATCAAAGGGTCAGCTTTTTTTTTTATCATCCTCTAATTCATAGGGATGCCTCCAATTCTAGCCAAAGGCATTCAGGGTAGGTAAGCCCTATGCAAGAGTTTTAATTGAACAAGTCAGAACCCTGTTTTTATTGTGAATTCCCTCAGGGACCTAAGCACCAACGGGTCCCTTTCATTAGTCACAATTCTTTTTATATATGAAGGATAATGTTTTCTGAAGGAGTAGTTCAAGTAATTCCCTGTCTTCCATTGGGGTTGAATCTGCTTACCCTGTTTTTTATGCGGTATGCATTTAATAAGGGTGTGACTTAGTTGTAAGAATGTAAAACTTCATTGACGGTCAGACCAAATTCTCTTTTCATCTATTCCCAGCCGAGCATTCCTTATGCTCCTGATACATGCCCTTTTTTGGTAATTCCTAAAGTCTTCCAGGTGTGAAATCCCACCATCTCTCCTACATACCTCAATGTGTCGCTGTCCAACAGTGGTGGTGATTTCATATTAATCCCTTTCCATTTAAGGTGTTGCATAGCCCTGTCTCAAATTTTAGGTATTGTTTGCATGTGTTGTGGCATGGTCTCTATAGGCCCCATCAATACAGGGGATCCTAGTAGCCTCTTGGCTCCATTACGTCTATATACACTCTAATAAATGGTGATCTAAGAGGAGTCATTCACAACTGTCATCTTGGTTTTGTAAGTCAGGTAGAGCTATACCCCCTTCATATATTTCCTGAGTAAGGTTGCACAGGGCTATCCTTGGTGCTCTCCAATCCACAGAAGTGTTCAGATGTCTGCCTCCTCCACTTTTTTAAAACATCTGGTGGAACCCAATAGGATGTATTCTGGAGGGTGTAAACAAATTTAGGGAGAATAGCCATTTTAAACAGTTCCATTCTCCCCAGTAGGGCCAGTGGTCTAGTTCACCAGTAAGTGACATCATCTTTGAATCTTTTATGTACCATATACAAAGGGTACATTTTTAGTTTTTTTTACTCCCCCGTCCAGTTCAGACATGTATCAATGTTGCTCCCAGTCTTAACTCGATTGATGCTGAACATTGTGGTCCCAGGTCACTTTACTTTCCTTCCCATCACCAAGAAGAGTTCTACTTCGACGCTCGTCCTGTCTCCTTTTTGCTCATCTTGCTTAGGACATTGTTGTTGAAGACTGAGATTCCCAGTCCTTGGAGCACCCCTGCACTTTTAGGACCCACACCTTCTGCATCAACTCTGGATAATGAAGAGCCATAGGAGAGTGGTGGAATGGATGCCTTTCAAGAGTTGCCCTCAGTGCCAGTCGAAATATCTCTGAGCCTACCCCAAAACTGCCTGTAATTTGTATCACTCTTCAGTTCACAACAACAACTGCTGCAACTCCTTCTCGGCCTTCGGGATAAAAAAACTCCTAGGCAGTGGAGGGACAGGCATTGAGCCCAATAACAAAATGTACTGCTAATCGGCCAAGACAACAGACATATTTGGCAAAGCAAACCCACTCAGTGCAGAAGAGGAGGAATAAGATGTCTTATCTGATGTACCGGCCCATCAACCCAGTTCCATTGAGACAGAAGAGGAGGAAGTCCACAAGGAGGAAGGGATGCTCAAAGACTTCCTATATACCTCAGTCGACCCCAGACCTCATACCAAGTCCTTCCAAGGCACATGAGAACAGTTGACACCCAGTCTTACACTCAGATTTCCAAAGCATATAAGGAGCTGTATGTCAGGACTGAGCCCCGACCTCTAATGTGGGTCAGGCATCGAACCCCATGTGAAAGCCACCACCACCATTAGGTCCGCCGCTACTCTCAGGCTGTGGTCAGCACAGAGGCAAGGCGTCAGAGCCATAAAGGAATCCAACCAAAAGCCTCAACCCCCATCGGCCTTTGAGTTTGACAGCACGTCAGCACTGAAATGTCAAAGCCAATAACTCTGTCAAAGCTGAAGGCTCTATCAGTGCCAGAAAATCAGCATCAGCTCCAAGACCATCCACAGCCAACTTTAAAGAGAGGCCCATCCTTGAGAAGCTCCTACAGGAGCTCAATGACAGGCAGTGAGTCATCATCATTGACCCCCGCAGGGCCAAGATCTCTGCCATTGAAGAGACTTTGCCTAAAGAGTTGCCTTCGAGGACATTCTAAGGCTGCAAGTACTCCTACTCCTTCACCCACTCCTCCACCACTTCTACCTCCACCAGCCTCCAGCTCCACCCTCATCTCCTGCAACTTCTCCTCACAGCTCACCGGAGTCTTATTCTGATTCAGGCAGCCTTAGTCCCTACTGTCCAGCTGAGGACTTCAGGTCAGTCGATTACCCACACCCCACAGACAGTCCTTGGGAGGACTATGATGTGGACCCCCCAGGACACTTAGGTGACACTTCGCCATCTGATAAAGATAGCATGCGAATTGATACAGCGGGTAAAAGGGGGGAAATTGCTGCTATCACAGACCAGCGCATTGCCAAATTCTTGGACCTCTTGTCTCGATGCAACAGGGCCCAATGATGTTATGTTAGAGGAATTTCTATAGCGCACGACTCACCCGGGGGCATCTCGGCGCTTGCTAAAGTTATCTCACAAAAGACTGGTAGGGATCAGGTGATGATTTTTTTAAAAAGAAAGGCTTTCAATTGTTTCCTAAAGGTGATAAGAAATGGAATCCTTGCTCAAAAATATCTCTGACCAATATCGCAAGCGGGGAGAAGACATTGTCAAGGAGGGAAAAGCTATTTGTAATGCCACCATAAGATGTATGCTGGACTCAGCTGGTACAACTGCCACTGGGGTAAATACTTCAGTGATCATTCACAGTAACTTCTGGATATATATTTCTCTCTGCCTTAAACTAGAGTTGAAATATAAGAGTATGCAGTTCCTAAGAGAAGTAGTGGTAGTCAGGTCTGTGGAATAACCTCCAAATGGAGGAAGTGCCATTCAGCCCGCAGGTAATGAGATGGTGGAAAAGATAAATAAGGACACAGCCACCACCAAAGCCATTGGTGCCCTTCAAGGACCACCCAGCAGGGGCCCTTTTCCGAGGCAGCAGACTAGGGGTGAGTCCAGAGCTATGTTCCCCGACCTGACAAAGTCATACTAATGAGAGCAACAGGCCTGTCAACAACAGGGAGGCAGGGGATATGCACAGGGCACCTCCAAGGGTAACAACTCTAACGATCAAGGCAGAGGCACCCCCTGAAAGGAGCCTCTACCTCCAAACACTGTCTTGCCCCATATTCCCCCCAGTCAAACTGCACCTGTCATGGATGCTCCAAGGATTTCTTCGTCACTGGGGGGAGGGAAACCACCAGAGACCGGTGGGTTCTATCTATCACCAAGCATGGCTTTTGCCTCACGTTCACCTCAGCCCACCAAATATCCCACCCTGTACACACACCTTCAGTCACAACACCTCGCCCTACTACAAGAAGAGGTCCAGGCTCTACCACTCAAAAAAACAGCCATGGAGCTGTGCCCCCTCAACACAGGAGCAAAGGTGTCTACTCCCTCCACTTTCCCAATCCCCAAAAAAGAAAGACCTACTCAGGCCTATCCTTGATCTCCCATCTTTCAACAAAAACATCCTCTCAGAAAATTTTGACATCATCAACTTATAGGATGTCTTCCCTCTGTGGCAGCAAGGCGACTTAATTGCCACGCTGGACCTGAAGCATGCCTACTTTCACACTGCAATCCATCCGGTCCATCGGGGCTACCTTAGTTTCATTGTTAATGGCCAGCACTATCATTTCAAAGTGTTACCCTTCAGAGTTACCACAGCCGCAAGGGTCTTCACCAAATGTCTAGTGGTGGTAGCTGTCCACTGCAGAAGTTTGGGACTTACATCTTCTCCTACTTAGATGACTAAAGGATCAAAAGTGCAGGCAAACGGTTGCCTAGACCACACCTCAGCTACCATCTACTAGCTCCACAGCTTGAGGTTTACAGTCAACTCCACTAAGTCCCACCTTCAGCCTCTTCAGGTTCAACCCTTCCTGAGGTTAGTCATAAAGGCAGTCTTGGACAAAGCTTTCCCATGCGATCAAAAGTTGGCTGCATTTCAGCAGCTACTGCTCCTTTCTCAGTCACTCTGTCCCCTCACAGTTTCAACACGGATGCACCTCCAAGGCATGATAGCCTCATGTATACCTATAGTCCCTCAAGCAGGGCTTCATATGCATCCATTCCAATAATGGCTGTCAGCACAAGGATCACAAGCAGAGGGTCACTGGGAATTTTCTAGTGTCAATATTTGCTAGCATCCATCGCTCCCTGCAGTGGTGGAACAGCACCAAACTGTTGTGGGGCAGGCCCTTCTCAAATCCAGTTTCGCAAGTAACCATCATCAAGGAAATGTAACTTAGTGAGAGGGGGTTCGACCTAAACAACATGACAGTCCAGGGTCTGTAGTCACCTCATAGAAGGTGTGTCCACATCAACCATCTAGATCTTTTAGCCATACACTTATCCCTCAAAGCTTTTCTCCAAGACATTCAGGGCAAAATACTCCTTGTGCAAATAGACAACAAGACAGCCATGTTTTACCTGGAAAGGCAAGGTGGCACATACTCTCCTCAACAGCTAGCACGAGCAGAACAAATTTGGCATCGGTTGATTCATCATCAGATGCATCTCATAGCAGTATCTCTCAGGGGGTGAACACCAACTTTGCAGACCTGAACAGCTGGACGAGTCAACAAGTCCATGAGTTCAAACTTCTACTTCCTTACTTTTGTCATTGGGGGGGTCACAGGCATAGATCTCTTCACCGCTTGCAAAAATGCAAAATGTCTAAACCTTACATCCGGGTTCCCACATCCTGTCTATGGGCAATGCTCTGAGGATGAGCTGGTGAAGGATCTGTGCAAACGCTTTTCCTCTTCTCCCACTTCTTCCGTATATGGTGAGGAAAATGCAGCAAACATCCTTCATTGTCAACCTGGTGGCTCCCACATAGGCCAGTCAACCATGTTTATCAACCCTTCTAGAGATGTCCGTTTCTCTGCACAAGAAGCACTTGAAGCTCCTCTTCAGGTTGGACCTTCTCAAACAAAAACAAGGCAGAGACAAGCACCTGGACTCCAAACAGCTTACCCTAATGATCTCGCTCCTGAGGGCTAGTCATGACTTATGCAAATGCAAAAGATAACAAGTAATGTCATTGACCATTGGTGTGAGAGGGTTTATCTGGTTGAATGTATAGCAGTGCACAAACCTCCTCCACACATTCTTTTTTTTCAAACTAACGCAACAAAACTGTAGCCTATAGGTCAACTCCATTTAGCCACTATTGCTGCATATATGCAGCACAGGAGCACTCCTCACTTTTCAGATTCCTGTCATTAAAGCCTTCATGGAAGCCCTTACACAGATCATCCCACCCAGGAAACAACACTATTGACACTTGATGTCAAGTGTGTGCCTATGTATTACTTAAGGCAGGACAGTGGGCCAGATGAACAATGAGTAGGAACTGTGATTTCCAAATAATGATTTTATCTGGATCAGTATTTGGAAATCGTGATTCCTTTTGTATGAAACTAATTGTTTCATATTTGCAATTCCTAGTGGGTCGCAAATCGACCTACCTCGTGAATATTAATGAGGTAGGTCGTAGTTTACGACCTATAAGGTGGCCTGTTGAGGTCTGCAGAAACCATCGTCAGTGATTGCCTTTGAATAAAGTTTTATTTTTGTTGAAATGCATCCCGTTTTACTTAAAGGAAAATGGGATGCGTTTTAGCAATAAAAAACAAAACTATTTGTTTTAATTTTTTTTTGAGCAGGCAGTTTGGAACCACTGCATACTCTTAAAAAAATGTGTTTGCAACATTCACATAGGGGAAGGGGTTCCATGGGCACCCCATCCAATTTGTGAATGCATTACCACCAACTATGTTTTGGTGGTAAATTATCAAGGTTTTGCAACCACATTTCGGTCGCAAAACCTTGATACATAACACTGAAAATTGCTATTTTGAAACTACTGCCTAAACATGCCCCTTCCAAATAGCGATTTCTACACCCAAACTGCAATTCTCGAGAATTGCAGTTTGGGTGTTTGTACATCAAGAAAAGCATTTTTGCCGTTGAACAACATGACTTTGCGGCGATTCGGGCCATCGGTGACAGCAAAACTGCGTTGTACATATGGCCCTAGGTTCTTCTTTAACTCTTTCGCTGCTAGCCCTTCCCCTCCACCCCCCCCCCCCGTGCTAAGCCTTTTTTGGGCTATTTGGGGTAGTTTGCGCTTAGGCTCCTGTAATTTCTTCCCCACATAAGGTATTCATGCCAAATTTGTGCCCTTTTCTTCCAACATCATGGAGATTTTAAGGGTACCCAGAGTTTTTGGATTCCCCTGGAGGGGACCCAGAAATGTAGTCAAAATACAGCTTATTTTTTAAATTTCTTTTTAATATGGGAGAAGTGCTGCAGAAGAAAGTGTCTGTTTTTTTCACTGCAAATGGTATCAACAAAGGGTTTGTGGTCCTGAAATCACCATCTTCCCAGCATTCAGGGGCAGGCAGACTTTTGTCAGAAAACCAACATTTTCTACACAGTGTTGGCATTGTACTGGGACAGAGCCTATTGTTGCTACTTTTTGTGCTTTTAACCTCCTTCCAGTTAGTGGTAAGAATAGGTGTGAAAGCAATAATGGATTCCAGAAAGCTATACATTTCTGAGACGTAGACAAAAATCTGAATTCATCAAGGTGTAATTTGTGTAGATCCTTCAAGTGTTTGTCATAGAAACTAACAGTTGAAAATAAATATTGAAAATGAGATGAAAAAATCAGCCATTTGTGCCAACGTTCCCACCTTTAACTTCTTCTAAGTATGACAGAATGTTTAAATCAATATACAGTTTCATCCACTTCTGAGAAAGGAGACATATAGAAATTGTAGAATTACCAAGAACCCGAGGAATCCAGAACCAATAACTGAGCTGCATCTTGCAATGGTTTTTTATTGTATGCCTGGCATACAGCAATTAATTTGGTAAAATATAAAGAGTGAAAAATATGTATCAAGGACACCTATGTATTTCCAAAATGGGAACAAAATATACAGTTTAAAAGCAGAAATTATTTGCACATCTCCGAAATTGTGGGTACCCATACTAGCATGTGAATTATAGGACAAAGTTCGTAAATCTGCGTGCATCCACAAACTTCCACCCACCCTGCATTTTCCAAAGTCTCTAGATAAAAATGGTACCTCACTTGTGTGGGTAGGCCTAGTGCCCGTGACAGTAAATGGCCCAAAACTCAATGTGGACACATCACATTTTTCCACAGAAAATTTACCCTTTTTTTGCAATGTGCCTAGCTGTGGATTTTGACCGCTACCTCACCCGGCACCTGGGGAAACCTAACAAACCTGCACATTTTTTAAAACTAGACACCCAGGGACATCCAGGATGGGGTGACTTGTGTGGCTCTCACAAGTTTCTGTTACCCAGAATCCCTTCCAAACCTCAAACTTTGCCAAAAAAACATATTTTCTCACATTTCTGTGATGGAAAGCTCTGGAATCTGCATGGATCCACAAACTTCCACCCACCTGGAATTTCCAAAAGTCTCCCAATAAAAATGGTACCTCACTTGTGTGGGTAGACCTAGTGCCCGCAACAGGAAATGGCCCAAAACGCAACGTTTTTGCCAGTGAAAATTGACCCTTTTTTTGCAATGTGCCTAGCTGTGGATTTTGAATCCTAGCTCAGCCAGTACATAGGGAAACCTAGCAAACCTATATAGTTTTGAAAACTAGACACCCAGGGACATCCAGGATGCTGTGACTTGCGTGGATCTCAACAGGTACTGTTACCCAGAATGCATTGCAAACCTCAAACTTTGTAAAACAAAAATAAATTCTGGGAAAACCTCGCTAACCTGTAATTTTTTTTAAACTAGACACCCAGGGGAATCTAGGATGGGGTGACTTGTGTGGCTATCACAAGGTTCTGTTACTCAGAATCCCTTGCAAACCTCAAACTTTGTAAAAAAAAAAAATCCTCAAATTTCTGTGATGAAAAGTTGTGGAATTTGTGTGGATCCACAAACTGGTACCTCACTTGTGTGGGTAGACCTAGTGTAAAAAAAATCCTCAAATTTCTATGATGGAAAGTTGTGGAATTTGTGTGGATCCACAAACTGGTACCTCACTTGTGTGGGTAGACCTAGTGCTTTTAACAGGAAACAGCCAAAAACGCAACGTGGACGCATCACATTTTTCCAGTGAAAACTGACCCTTTTTTTGCAATGTGCCTAGCTGTGGATTTTGAACCCTAGCTCAGCCGGCACCTAGGGAAACCTAGCAAACTTACACATTTTTTAAATCTAGATACCCAGGGGAATCCCGGATGTGGTGAATTATGTGGTTTTCCCCAGGTTCTGAAACCCAGAACCCCTTGCAAACCTTAAACTTTGTAAAAAAAAAAAAAAACATTTTCCTCAAATTTCTGTGATGGAAAGGTCTCGAATCTGTGTGGATCCACAAACTTACACCGGTCCCGCATTTCCCATAGTCTTCCGATAAAAATGGTACCTGACTTGTGTGGGTGGGCCTAGTACCAGCGGCAGAGAATGGCCCAAAACGTATTGTAGAGACATCCATATTACCTATCACAAAACGACTTGGTTTTTTTGCAATGTGCCTAGCTGTGAATTTTGTATCCTAGCGCTGCCAATACTCAGGGAAACCTAGCAAACCTAAACATTTTTTAAAACTAGGTACCCAGAGGAATCCAAGATGTGGTGACTTGTGTGGCTCTTACCAGGTTCTGTTACCAAGAATCCCTTGCAAACCTCAAACTTTGTAAAAAAAAACAAATTTTCCTCTTATTTCTGTGATGGAAAGTTTTAGAATCTGTTTGGATCCACAAACTTCCACCGGTTCCGCATTTTTCAAAGTCTTCCGATAAAAATGGTACCTTACTTGTGTGGGTGGGCCTAGTGCCAGCGGCAGGAAAGGGCACAAACCGTATTGTAGAGACATCCAAATTACCTATCACAAAACAACTTGGTTTTGGAAGTGGGGTCAGCTGGGTTTTTGGCCCCGGGCTCGGTGGCTATCTATGGAAACCTACCAAACTCTGACATTTCTGAAAACTAGATACCTGGGGGAGTCCAGGAAGGTATGGCGTGTGTGGATTCCCCAACGCTTTCCTACCCAGAATCCCCTGCAAACCTCACATTTAGCTGATAAAATTACATTTTCCTCACATTTCAGTGATGGAAAGTTCTGGAATCTGCGTGCATTCACAAACTTCCACCCACCCAGCATTCCTCAAAGTCTCCCAATAAAAATGGTACCTCACTTGTGTGAGTGGGCTAAGTGCCTGCGGTAGGGAAGGGCCGAAAACGTATTGTGGAGACATCAAAATTACCTATCACAGAACAAACTGGTTTTGCAAGGGGGGGATCACCTGTGTTTTTAGCCCCAGGCTCGGTGGCCATCTAGGAAAACCTACCAAACCCAGATATTTCTGAAAAGTAGACACCCGGGGGAGTCCAGAGAGGTGTGGGAAAGTTGTGAGATCACCAGGCTGACACATATTTCCCACCACCCAGTGTTCCCCCAGGGCTCCTGATAAAAATGGTACCTCACTTGTGTGGGTGCGCCAAGTACCCACGACAGGCAAGGGCCCAAATGTATTGTGGAGACATCAAAATTACCTATCACAAAATGGCCTGGTTTTGTAAGGGGGGCACTTGCATTTTTGGCCCCGGGCTCAGCGGCCATCTAGAGAAACCTACCTAATCAGATGTTAGTCAACTTCCAGATCAATTTTGGTTAAAATCTTTGATTTCTTAATCTAGCCAAACATGCCTGCTATTAAAGGTAATAGATAATGATTCTTAACTGTAATTCAATTCAAGGCTCTATAGTCTATGCAGTGGCGTAACTCACCACCCTTTTGGGCAGGAAGAAAAGAGGGAAAGCAGCAGGCCATTTTGATGCGCCAATACACCAATTTGCCAGATATTCATCAGACATTTGCCCAGATACTCTGTGGCTTGTTCTGTCAATTTATAGATTCACTTGCATGGTAAAGCTGCTCCTGGTTTCAACTCAATTCAACAATCAAAGGGGCAATTAGGTGGTAATGTTTCCAACTTCTTTTTACTAAACACATCTAAATATTCGAAATACAAAGCGGGCAGCACAGTGACTGTGGAAAACGCTGGTGACTCAAAGTTATCTCCACAGTTTGCACCAAAAACCAAACATCTCTCAGGAACAGCCATCTATTCATCACTCTTTTGTGACTTTGCCCCACATTCAGACTGCCATTGTGGAGAGGTCAATTGTACAGTACCCTGCTCCCAATAAATAATTGAATTATGTCTGGTCAGCCAAGAAAGTTTCAAAATAAGTTGAAAGTGTAGGCATTTATGGAATCAAAACTGAACCTTTCCACGTGAAATTAGAAACAGATCATGATTAATTTTGCTGTGCAATGTGTGAGTGGGTCGTGACATGAGTCTGGTACCATCAATTGCTTTTACTTCTTCATGTTTATTTTTCTTTTGGTTAGGTACACCAATCAATTACATTCCCTATAGCTCTTGAGTCATCTAGCACCGATAAATTGGTCTTTTGATGATCCTGCAATTTTATATCTGGTATAAGGTGAGCTGAACCCATATGAACCATATTTAATATCAACTTCCCTGAGCTCAAGGATAAAAGGATGTTCAAAGCGAAGGCCACAAGTTCCTTCAAGCTTCGTGATTTACCTGATACTGATTTTTGCCTTTCTCGAGACTACATTTTGTAAAACGTGTGTTAGATCCACAATGCAAACAAAGACCTACAATACTCCTTTTCTTCCTCAAATATTTGTTGACTCATGAATTCCATCTGCATGGGTTTGGGACTCTATAACTAAATTCACTTCTCTCACATTTACATTCCACCAACCTGTGATTAATTTGTAAAGTAAAATCTATTTGTTTATCATGCTCATTAGTCTATTTTGTACCGTGACTAGCATATCCTTCGAATTTTCACTGAGGACTTTGTAAAAAAAATAGTAGCTCTCTTCTCCTTACGCCATCATGTTTCTAAAACCAAGCATGGAAACTGTACTAAATAGATCAGCAAAATAGTTTTTAACCTATGTTACTTTCATAAGTAAAAAATCAATGGACTGAGCTACTGACCTCACATCAAGTATTCACTGCAGTTTTTCCATACGTTGTTCCATATTATATAGTAAATGGCTATTTACAGAGACTAAACGTTAAATCAGAGAACCTTAATGGCACTGTCGGGTATGGGGTAGTAAACGATGATGTTTGGTGAAAAAAAAATGCATACTACATTGTGTTGTAAATTTTTCTTCTTGGTTCTCTGGAAAAGCATTCTGGAGCTGCTCATTGTATTTGGATCAGATATGACACTACCGATGTAACTCTGGTGGACGTATAAGACACTTGAGATACATTAGTTTGCAGTAAAACAAATTTTCAGACTCTGACTCAGATGAATTGAGTATATTAACTTCCTCATCTGTTAGAGGATTCTTAACTGCTTGTAATCGATCTATTCTAATCTAACTGTACAAGTTTATACAAGACGGTGGGACTACAACAACAATCAAACTAAGCGAGACATGAGTAGACAAAAAACACGCATCCAGAGGTAAGGTTCTCCAGGGTAAGCACCTTGATATGCTAATTCAAAGATAGCCGGCAGATTCTAGTTCAAACCTGTTCTCATTTTAGAATGCAACACTCACTATGTGGGAGTATCTTGGTTTGGAAATTATACACCAGATACTCACCATGACGGCTTCCATCCTAGAAGAATAGAACATTACTTAAATCTGCATTTGATATTAAATGTGTGTAATCAATAATCAAGATATAAATGTTTTAAAAAACTAAATAGAAGAATCTAGAAATGTACCTACTTTATATGTCCATATGCTTTGATTGGTAAACCCTCTCATACTCTCACCATAAGTAAGGCATATTGTGGTGATATTCATTACAGGACAGTTCATGATATATCCCAACTACTCACAAAATAAATTAATAAACAATCATAAATAAATAAATAAATGAGTCTCTTAAACTATCTTCTACATTTTGCTACTGCATACCGTTATTTGTCTTGTGGTGAGTAGGGGTCTAATACCATTCTAAATGTATTTTATGATAAGTTCAATTTTCGCTGTCACATAAAACTCCTGCACAAATTAAAATAACAAACAGATTTCACAAACACTTTTGAAAAGCTTTGAGTATCCTTAAAATGTTGAACTTTGTACTCAAGCAAAGATTGGATGCAGATTTTGGATTTTCTCTCACAGGCTCTAAGTTTGGCTCCCACTGCTTCAACTGCCCTTTCAGCCTCTCACTGCTTCAACTGCCCTTCCAACATACCTCAGAGACCCCTCCAGCTGCCATGAAAATACAGTAAACATACTTTTAAAGTCCCAAAATAAGCCTCAAAGGGAATTTTGTGTCTAACGTGCTGTCTTATAATGCGTTCCCATCACATGCCATTAAGCCGACCCATTTGAGAAAGGGGTCAACTAAAAGTCAACAATCTTCAACATTCTTGTTTACTCCTGACTTACTGTAGGAATCAAGACTTTTTAAACACCTGGAAAGATAATGGATGAAGCATTTTGAAGAAGAAACAAAGGCAACAACATATAGAGTGGCCCTGAAATCATTTCTTAAGATCCTCAAATGTGCACAGGCTGGGGCTCTGGCTAGTCATATTAAAAAATGTAACAATAAAGCCAGGGATATCTTTAAGATTTTTCAAACTTTCCTATCCCTGGCAGCCACCCAACAGAAAATCCTAACTTCTCAAGCTCTGTGTGATAACCTTTCAGTGTATTTCCACAAGAAGGTGGATGATCTCTACTCTCATTTTGATAGATGAAGGTTGTCACTTCTTACTTTATTTTCAGTGGATGGAGGAAAACGGACCTCTGAGTTTGCTTTACACACTGCCTCTGAGATAAGCCTGTCTGCTCATGTCAAGCTACCAAGGGGGTGAGCAGGGGTTATTTTAGAAGTGTACCCCCTTACCCTGACTAGACGGAAGGGCCCCTATTTGGTCAAAGGTTCCTACCTCTGCCAACTAGAGACCCACAAATCTAACATTGGTGGTCAGCGGTGTGGATTCTGGACTTGCATTTGTGTCTCATATACAGTGATTGGGGGACACTACTAGTAAGTGCAGACCAAACGCAACCACATACATTTTGGTAGATTGTTTTTCCTGGATTCCCTACTTTTGCCAAGAACTGCCAAGTTTAATCACCATGAGTAAAGCAGCATCCATCGAATCTGTGGAGTATGATTTTGAAGAGGAGAAACTAGAAAGCTACAATGTGAAGCAGCTAAAGCACTTCTGCAGGAGATTTAAAGTTGCTATGACCGGATGAGTTCCAAAAGGCGCTGAAGGCCTGGGTGGAAGCAAGAAGTACCCCTGAGCATGTGGAGGAGGCTGAAGATGCAGAAGGGCAGCTGGAAGGGCCATTGGGTCCAGGGGGGAGGAGGACACCTTCCCCAGTAGGTAGCAGTGTTTCTTCCAAGGGCCTGTCCCCAGGAGACCTGGAGGACAGAGAGAAGAGTAGGATGCATGAGATGGAGCTGACCAAGCTCAAGTTGAGTGGGCAGTTAGAATTGGAGTTACAAACTAGGAAATTGGCCCTAGAGGACAAAAGGATGCAACTGGATCATGAGAGAAGTTTGAGGGAGTTGGAGTTGAAAGCGAGGAGCTTAGAGATTACTCCCTCTGGTGGCAGCACAACGTCCATGCCTGTAGAAGCAAGAGTGTATATCCCTAAGGATGTGGTGAAAGAGTTTTATAAAAATGATGAGATTGGGCAGTGGTTCAAGGCCGATAAGGTAGCCATGTCCGCCCACCGGGTCCCTGAGAAGGATTGGGGAGCGGGTTTGTGGGGGCGGTTCCTTAGTGAGGGACGGGATACCTTGTAGGACTTGCCCTCTGAAGTCCAAAAATCTTATAGCCACATGAAAGATGCATTGATGTCCAGGTATGGGTTGACCCCTGAACTGTATAGGCAGAAGTTCAGGAATTTAAAAAAGTTAGAGGGCAGTACCAGGGTAGAATATATCACCTTTTTCTGCAGAGCATTGGATGATTGGGTGAAGGGTAGCAAGGTGAATGCTTTTGAGGCGCTCTTTGATTTAATTGCATGGGAGCACTTGTCAAGTAATTGTTTTGCAGAGCTACGCCAGCACCTGATTGATAGTAGGCTGACTAACCCTAGAAAGCTTGCTGAGGAGGCGGACCGCTGGGTGAGCACCCGCGTCCACAAGGGTCACACGGGAGACTCTGCCAAGGGTGGGCAGGGTCCCCAGCAGAATAGTGAGGGGACAAGGGTAAACAGAGGGAGTTCCAGAGAGGGCCCCAAATTAATTCCCAAGGGAAGCGAGGGAAAGGTTCCCAGCCTCCCCCTGAGAAGAAGCAAGGGGCCCGACAGGTAAACCTGTTCAAAGAGGGCCCCTGACCTGTTTTAAGTGTGGCCTAGTGGGTCATGGTTCATGGGATCCCACATGTCCCCAGTTTGGGAAGACAGCACCCACTGGTGCACCGCCCTGGCAGTTGGCTAGTGTAGCCCTGGAGGAGGAGAAGGGTGTCCAAGGTGGACGGGGTCCCGCAGAGATGTCCCTTGTCTCTTTAAGAGACTGTGAGGTGGTCCCCAGGACCCAGCTGCCAGATAACACTAAGAAGTACAGGCAGTGGGTGACCATCAATGGCTATAGAGTGGAGGTTCTGAGAGACACCGGAGCCAGTGTGACAGCTGTCAAGTGTCACCTGGTGTCTGAAGAGCAGGTGGTCCCCAATGCATTTTACCCAGTTGTTGCCTCTGACAGCACAGACAGGGGGGTCTCTGGTACTCTTCAAGTAGCTGTGAGGCCAGCCATGCCTGTTGACTGTTTGTTGGGTAACGATTTGGAGAGCTCCCCTTGGGCTAAGGTGGAGCGGAGTGCTCATTTGCAGATGTTTGGATCTGCTTGACTGGGCATGTGTGACCACAAGGTCCATGGCAGCCAGTAAGGGTGTTCAAGAGGACCTGGAGCCTGAGAGGGAGGCCCAGGTACCTGCCTTAAACAGAAGAGGCAGGGGGCACGGGAAACCAGCCCCTGAAGATCCCACGGTCCAGGAGGAGGCAGACATTGAGAGGAATGCCCTGGAACCTACAGGAGAACAGGTAGCTGAACTGGGGGACCTGCCTGAGCTGACCCATTGGCAGCAGGAAGGAGGACCCTCCAGGGAAGAGTTCTGCGAGGAGCAGAAGAAGTGCCCTTCTCTTGTGGGTTTGCGGCAGCAGGCTGCAAACCAGGCAGCAGGTGATCAGTCTGGATCACATTGGATTTACTGGGAGAAGGGTCTCCTGTATAGTAAGCCTAAGGTTGCTGAGCCTGGGTCAGCCCATGTGCTGGTGGTACCCCAGCGCTTCAGAGCCTTCCTACTGGGGCTGGCTCATGATGTGCCTTAGGCAGGACATTTGGAGCAGGACAAGACCTTTGAGAGGCTTGTCACCCACTTTTATTGGCCCCAAATGTGCAAGAGTTCAGACACTAATTGCAGGACCTGCCAGACTTGCCAGGCAAGTGGAAAGAGTGGGAGGAAGCAAAAGGCTCCTCTCCAGCCATTCCCTGTGGTCAGCACCCCCTTTGAGCGGGTGGGTATTGACATTGTGGGGCCACTGGACCCCAAGACAGCCATGGGCAACAGGTTCATCCTGGTCTCGGTGGACCATGCCACCCGGTACCCGGAAGCCATCTCTCTCAGGACAGTGACTGCCCCCGAGGTGGTAAAGGGCACTGATGGGAATTTTCTCCCATGTGGGGTTCCCTAGAGAGGTGGTGTCTGACCGAGGTACGAACTTAATTTCCAAGTATATGAAGTCCATGTGGCAGGAGTGCAGTGTAACATACAAATTCATCACTCCTTACCACCCCCAAGGTAATGGGCTGGTTGAAAGGTTCAACTGGACCCTCAAGGGCATGATTATGGGTCTAGATGAACCCATGAGGCTTAAATGGGACGTCCTCTTACCATGCCTTCTCTTTGCTTACCGTGAGGTGCCACAGAAATCTCTAGGGCTCAGCACCTTTGAGCTTCTCTACGGTCACCCAGTGAGAGGACCTCTGAGTTTGGTCAAGTAAGGCTGGGAGCAATCTCCCAGGAAACCTCCCCAGGATGTATATAGCTACATGCTGGCCTTCAGGAACTAGACTAGGCATTTCAGACAACGCGCTGAGGCGAATCTGGAAGCCATCCAAGAGGAGATGAAGCGGTGATACGACCAGAATGCCACTCTGGTGGAGCTTCAGCCTGGTCAGAAAGTGTGGGTCATGGCCCCAGTGGAGCCCTGCACGCTCCAGGATAAGTGGACCGGACCATTTGAGGTGGTGGAGTGCAGAAGTCCTGTTAACTACTTGGTGGACTTGCGGTCTCCCAGGAACCCCTTGCGGGTCCTGCATGTCAATCGCCTGAAGCCCCACTTAGAGAGGTCCGAAGTGGGCATGCTCTTAGCGACAGATGCTGGAATGGAGGAGGAGACTGAGCCTCTTCCTGACCTCCTGTCGGCGACAAAGCGAGATGGGTCAGTGGATGGTGTGAACCTCTCTTCCACCCTGAGCAACAGAATGACTGTCACCAGTTGCTGGGACAGTTTTCTGATCTGTTCTCCCTGATTCCCAGTGTCACTGATTGGTGCGTGCATGATGTGAACACTGGAGACAGTCCTCCTGTTAAGCACAAAACTTATAGGGTGACTGACAGGGTGAGAGCTTGCATCAAGGAGGAGGACTCCAAGATGCTTGTGTTAGGGATGATTGAGTCCTCTAACAGTCCTTGGGCAAGCCCAGTGGTCTTGGTCCCAAAAGCTGCCGCACCGGGTGCCACGCCAGAACTCCGGTTCTGTGTGGACTACCGAGGGCTCAATTCAGTCACGAGGACTGACGTGCACCCCATCCCCAGAGCTGATGAGCTAATCGATCGGTTAGGGGCTGCCCGGTACCTCTGCACGTTTGACTTAATGTCTGGGTACTGGCAGTTCACCTTGACTGATGGGGCAAGAGAGAGGTCAACATTCTCCACACCAGATGGGCACTACCAGTTCCGGGTTATGCCCTTTGGGATGAAGAATGCCCCTGCCACCTTTCAGAGGTTGGTCAACCAGGTGTTGGCTGGACTGGAAGAGTTCAGTGCCGCCTACCTGGATGACATTGCAGTGTTCAGCACCAGTTGGGAAGAACATCTGTGCCACCTCTGGGAAGTGTTGATGGCGCTGCAGGGAGCAGGCCTCACGATCAAGGCGAGTAAGTGCCAGATCAGGCAGGGCTCCGTGGTGTACTTGGGACACCAAGTGGGGAGCGGCTAGGTGGTGCCCCTACAGCCCAAGATTGAGACCATCCTGGCTTGCGAACCCCCCAAGACCCAGACCAAGGTGAGAGCCTTTTTAGGACTCATTGGGTATTACAGGAGGTTTGTCAAGGGATATGGCGGCATTGTTGCCCCCTTGACAGAGCTTACTTCCAGGAAGCAGCCCAAGAGAGTGATTTGGACTGACACCTGTCAGAAAGCTTTTGATGCCCTGAAGACTGCCATGTGCACGGCGCCCGTGCTTCTGGCACCCAACTTCTCTAAAGAGTTTATCGTTCAAACAGACACTTCAGAGCATGGTGTGGGGGCTTTTTTGTCACTGATAAATGAGGAGGGCCTAGATCAACCTGTAGCCTTCATCAGTAGGAGGTTACTTCCACGGGAACAGAGGTGGAGTGCGATTGAGCGTGAGGCATTTGCTGTGGTCTGGGCACTGAAGAAGTTGAGACCATACTTGTTTGGGACTCACTTCTGGGTTCAGACAGACCACAGGCCCCTCAGATGGTTGATGCAGATGAGGGGTGAGAATCCAAAGCTGTTGAGGTGGTCCATTTCCCTATAGGGGATGGACTTCACGGTGGAACACCGCCCTGGTACAGAACACGCCAATGCTGATGGTCTGTCCAGATTTTTCCGCCTTAGTGATGAGAACTCCCAGGAGGTAGGGTAGTTCTCCCACATTTCAGCTAGAGGGGACACGTGTTAGACCTGGCACAATTGGTGTGAGTCTCCCTTCCGTTTTTGCTGTTGCCTCTGATTTTTTTGCTGGTTTTAGATGCTTTAGGCACTGTGTAACTGCTTTTCAGTTCCACAGTGCAAGTGCTCCCTATGATAAATTGATGTATGGATTAGTGACTCCATGATTGGGTAATTTAATTTACTTGTCAGAACCTCATATAGATCACCATGGGTGCCCAGGGCTTGTGAATCAAATGCTGCTGGTGGGCTTGCAGCACTGGTTGTGCCACCCACAGAAGCAGCCTGTAAAGTATGTCTCAGGCCTGCCTTTGCAGAGCCTATGTGCAGTCTGGTACTGCCATGTTGACTGGCCAAGTGTAATCCACTTGCCAGTCCCTAAACCTTCCCGTTTCTTCATAACAGACACCCCTAAGGTAGGCTGAAGGGCAGGGTGCATTGTAAGTATAAAGTAGGACATGTCCTGGTGTTTGTGGCATGTCCTGATAGTGAATTACAGCCATTTTTGTTTTTCACTATTGCAAGGCTACCTGTTCCCCATAGGCCAGAATGGGTAGTTTGATTATAACATCTTATAATCCTAACTGACCTAGGGAACATGGTAGAAATTCGAGTTTAGTATGCCTGAACTCAGAATGATGAAATACACCTTTTAGTGAAGTTGGTTTTAACATTCTGTGTTTAAAATACCACTTTTAGAAACTAGGTATTTTCTTGCCTAACTATCCAAGCCTACCTCTGCTAGGTTGTGTATTCCACGTCTGGAGTTTGAGTGACAGGGGATGGGGGATTCCAGGAGACAGGGTGAATCATCACAAGGCTGAATGGAGAGATCTACATAGAGAGTGGTGGGAGGAGTTGCACCTGGGTCTGAATAGGGCTGTGCCTTCCCTCCACAATGCTGGCTCTACCTCCTGTGGTGCGTCTGATGTCCCTGGCCCACACTGTCAAAGGAAAGAAGAAGTCATGTAAACAAAGTGCTCCAGGACTGACCAGAACTGAGTTGGAATAGGCAGAGGCCTCTCGGCCTTCGGAGAACAAAGAGAATATGAGTATAAAAGGAGGGACCCAGGCCCCAAAACTTTAAGATCACTTTTGGGAAACAAGAAGAACCTTTGCTGAGGAGAGGAACCAGAGAGAGAGACTGCAGGAGGAGACTATCCCTGTGCTGTGTGCTGTTTGGGGGATTGGCCTGCAGTGGTTGCCTGACTGCCAAAGAAAGGAGAAAGGAACTTTGTGCTACTTTCATCAACTTGTAAAGGATCTCCAAGGGCTTGAATATTGAGCTTGCCTCCTGCTGAAGTCTCAGGGACAACAGACTTCACCAAGCCGCTCCCCTGCGTTCCCTTGCTGAGAATTGAAGTGCCTGCTGTTGAGCTGGGCCTTCTGAGAGACTGTGTGTCGCTGGGAGCTGGAAGCACGACTCGAGACAAAGAAGTGTGTCGCTGCCGCAGCAGTTGTCATCGCATCGCCACGGAAGTGCAGTAAGAAACCGACGCATCACCTCCCCACGCGGAGAAGAACCGATGCATCACCTCCCCTCTGGTAAGGAACCAACGCATCACCGTCCCCAAGCAGCTGTAGGGAACCGACACATCACCTCCCCTGGAGTAAGGAACCGACGCATCCCCGTTCTTGCATGTAAGGAACCAACGCATCACCTTCCTTGCAACTCTTTTGTTTGTATAGCGTTACGCATCCAAAGGTACATTGAACATAAGTGTTGCATTTACCATCTAAAGAGAACTAAGCTATTTCTACCATTTTTGAGTATGGAATTGTGGATTTTTGTCGTTTGTGGTCTTGTGATAAGTCTATATAAATAATACTTATTTTTATACTACAACCTGTGTGGTGTCCCTTTGTAGTGTTGTCACTATATTACTGTATGTGTTCACAAATGCTTTACACACTGCCTCTGAGATAAGCCTGTCTGCTTGTGTCAAGTTACCAAGGAGGTGAGCAGGGGTTATTTTAGAAGTGTCCCCCATTACCCTGACTAGACACAAGAGTCCCTATTTGGTCAAAGGTACCTACCTCTGCCAACTAGAGACCCCCAAATCTAACAATAACCAACAGTAATACAGGGAAAACACTACAAATGCACACCACAGCAGTTTAGAAAAATATCCAATGCTTTATATATTCAAAACAAGACCAGAACAATAAAAATCCACCATACAGTACTTAAAAATATGCAGAATCCAACAGTTCCGTCTGACCGCATCGGTCGGGGTGTCGGCGGACTCATAAACAGTACCTTTTTGTTGCAGCCAACAGGTTAGTGCAAGCCAGTCGTGGTAAACGTCTTGTTGCAATGCGAAGCTTAGCGGTGCAGCATGCGGTGGCCTCAAGGCGCGGTGCAGGCAGCGGCTCGGTGACGGTTGTCCAGCAGCATCGATGAGATCAGGGCTGCGGTGCAGAGTGAAGACGTTGCTTGATGCGGTGCTGATAGATCATGGTGCAGGCGAGAGAACCGGTTGTGGGTAGGTGGCGTCGGTCAGTCTGGACTGCGGTGTGGCACGGGGTGGTGAGACGTGAGACTTAAGATCGTTGCCCACAAGCCACAGTACAGTCACAGATGTTGAAGTCAGCAGGCAGCGACCGAGTCGGTGAGACCAGGGTGGTGAAGTGAAGCGAGGGGGTGCAGAGTGCAGTGCCCACGGGTCATGGTGCAAGCAGTGGTTCAGTGTCAGCGGCGTCGGTCATCGTCATCGGTGAGACCGGGGTTGCGGTGTGAGATGCGGCAGTGCCCTCTGTGGTGCCTTCAGGACACAGAGCCAGCGACGGAGTTGGTTGCTTTCCCCCTTCTGTGGCAACTGAAATCACGGTTCCAGAGGCGGTACCTAGAGATCGGTGATGCTTTGCGGTCCCTGAGACTTCAGAACAGGAGGCAAGCCCTTGGATATACTCAGCACAAGTAAAAAAAATTCAGTCCAGTTCTTTCACTGCCCAAAGCAGAAGGGGCAACTGCAGGCCAACTCAACAAAGCAATAACACAGCAAAGGGGCAGTACTCCTCCTGGCAGCTCTTCCAGCTCTTTTTCTTGGCAGGTTCCTTGATTTCAGCGAGTTCTAAAGTTCTGGGGTTTGGGCCCCAATATTTATACTAAGTTTCTCTTTTTTCTCTTAGGCAGACGATGTCTGTACCTAGTCCAAACGAGTTTGGTCCTCTCTGGCCCAGCTTCTTGGCAGGAGGTGGAGACAGCATGGTCAAAAGCAGACTAGGCCTCTTCAGGTGCTAGGAAATCTCCTTCCACTACTCTAAATGCAGCCCAGGTCTATTCAGCCCAGCCCTGATGCATCCAGGAAAGGCAGGACACACCTCGACCCCCCCAGTGGCTGTCTGAAGAGAATGCAAATCCCCAGCCCCTGTCACTCTATAGCCAATCAATCCATAAACCCAGCAGAGGCACACAGGATGGCTAGGTAATAAAATACCTACTTTCTAAAAGTGGCATTTCCAAATACAGAACATAAAACTCACCTTCACTAAAAGATGCATTTTTACATTTTGAGTCCAGGCATACTAAACTCCATTTCCCCAGCTGGTCCCAATGGGAAGTTATACTTATAAGATGTTATAAGTAAACTCCCATTCTATCCTGTGGCACAGATAGACTTTCCATAGTAAAAAACGAAATTCACTGTAATTCACTACTAGGACATGTCACACACACGAGCACATGTCCTACCTTTAACATACACAGCAACCAGCCCACAGGGGTACCTTCGGCCTACCTTAGGGGTGACTTACATGTAAGAAAAGGGAAGTTTAGGGCCTGGCAAGTGGGTGCACTTGCCTGGTCGACATGGCAGTTACAAACTGCTTGCAGATACTGCAGTGGCAGGTCTGAGAACACTTTTCAGGGCTGCTTTGTAGGTGGCACAACCAGTGCTGCAGGCCCACCAGCAGCATTTGATTTATAGGCCCTGGCACTCTCAGTGCACTTTGCCAGAAAGCAAAAAGACAGAGAAAACATGCAAAAAAATGCCAGGTCTAACACACTTCTTTTAGAACAAACTCCGAATACGTGAACTGTCTCCACTATGTGAAAACTGTTTTAGCAAAATGCACCAACATTAATTTTCTTTTATTCCATACATCACATTCTTGAATACCTAAAATCTTTTTCAATTAAATTTAATACATAATTTCCACTGACATTTGTATGTCAAAATATTGAGTTTTTATTTCGACATACACAAATACTGAATCTGAAATATCGACTACACTATAACATCAAGCTAAGTATATGTAGGTAAGTATAGAGTTACTATTTTTAACTCCACATCTATGTACCTTTCCAACATATATACTGTCAAGGTACATAAATATGGAGTTACAAACAGCAGGACTGTGCTTACTTATATATAGTTACCTTGATTATATATGTGTAGTCAGTATTCGGGATCCAGTGTTTTTGTAGGTTGAAAAAAAAAACCTGTAGAAAGTCTATAAATCTTTAACATCTCTGATACCCAGTAGCCAGCCCATGGGAGTCACCAACGTGCTGGATGCATGAAAGTGCCTGCAAGCCGCACCATGCACTGGACTCATGCATCTATTGCAACTTAGTGTCTTCCAGTGGTTTTGCCTTCCCAACATGTATCTTTTTTTTAGATATTAGCTAAACAGTTACAACTTCTGGTACCAAGCATAAGAGTTACAGCGGGCTTCTATGGTAGAGCATATGCTACACACCTCACAATAGATCAGTTTATGTTTGCAATTCGACATTTGATTTTTCATTGAGTCTGACTTCTGGGCCTCCCTAACCTCCTCCCCCTAACGCCTTGGTTTACCACCCCCCTTTCAGCACCTCATATTCCGGCAGTACCCTGTCCTTCATCCCATGCCTCCCCCCCCCCCGACCTGGGTGCCTATTGGCAATGATCAACATTCAGATTCATCTCATCACTACACCATCTCTCCTGTAGCATGCTCCGCCAATGCGGCCTGATCTCTGACTAGAGTTATTCCATCTGGGCCACTGGCAGAGAGGAGTATCCATCATGTAGCCACTAAGCTGGCGGGCATGTCTTCCCTCTTCTGACAATCATCTTCCATGTGCTCATTGGTTCTACGCTTCCGCATATGCCTCTCCTCTGTCAGTGCCAATGCGGCCATAACCCTGAACCACGCTGGCAGCGTGGGATCTATAGGAGGGCATCCATTTAATAGCAATCCTTCATTTTACTTCTAGTAGCCCTAGCATCGCAAATTTATAAAGCATCCTGCCATCTTTGGGACATGGTACAAGCCAGAGCAAGCAATGTTTCACTGTAGCTGGACTGTAGTTGTTTGCCACAGGTCAAATTAAGTCAAAAGAGCTTTATTTCAGTTACCCAGGTAACCATAAAAGTACATCAAAATCACATAGTTAAAATACTCACAATAGGCCATTACACAAGGATAAAAACATCAAAAACAAATGCTGTTTCATAAAAATGCTCCCTTCTCCCAGCTACAGTAATAGCAGATAAAGTGCAGGTGACAAATAACAAAGGGTTACAAAAATCCAAATACCATATGGCAATGATCATTTAGATAAAAAATGAAATATAAAATATATATAAATACGACATCAACACACCATTAATACAAATGGTGGTCATTACAATGACCTATCTGATTGAAAAAAGAAAAAACTGGAGCCCATTCTGAGGAAATATCCTCTTTAGTTAAAATAACATTGTTTTCCTTCTGGTAATTGCGCATTTTAAAAAAGAAGAAATATTGACACAATTAGATGGAAAATCAAGTTCTTGCAGGTAAACCAGTGCTGCGCCATGGCTTCTAATTCCTCGGTCTCTGATTATAGAAATTAAAAACCCTTTAGTAAAATCAATATAAACTCGGCAGAAGAAACAGCAACAGACTCTGTGGGGAGATTCACCACATGGCCAATTAAAAAATGTAGTTTGATCAAATTGACCAAGTGGAAAACTAAGATGCCATCTCACAAAATCCAACCTGAAATGGGTTAATGACCTTCTGTCCCTTGTACTGTCAATCCAATCCAGATACGGTTCCAGGGTAATCGTGCTATGGAGCTAAATATATTCCTTTACAATTGGTTTTGTGGATTCATGTACTTCGCTAACACAGCACATCTTCGGCTTGAAGGTAGTTTTCACCCAGGTTTTATCAGATTTAGTCATGATATCCAGCTTAGAAAAAAGAGTCAACCTCCACAAACTCATCAGTTCCATCTTGATGTAATTAAACCAAGGGATTTTCAGGACTCTCTCTCTCACTAGAGTCAATCCCTAATTACCTCCCTTTTAAACGAGGAATGAGGGTTCTCCCAGATCGAACACCACAAAAGCGGGGGGAGGGGCAGTGATCATATCTTCCACATAATCCACCCTAAGTTTCTGATGCATGATAAAAATTGAACACGCAAGTGGAACGCCCAGGAGGTGCCTCAACACCCTATTTTGTTCACCCTAGTGGCTAATTGTCTTGCAGTATTCCCAAATTCCCAACCCATAGGTGAGGATTGGGAGACATGTGCTTCTAAAGACTTCCAACAGGATAGCCACAGTTTTTTTCCAAAGCAGTCAGCAAGGTTAAAAACATACCCAATCACACTTACAAATTTCTGTCACCGTTTAGCTGTGCATGGTTCCCAGTTACTCCTCGCATCAAAAACAACACCCAATTGTGACAAATCCTGGGTCATGGCAACAGGGTGACCTTGTAAAGCTATACTCCACATCTTGTGTTGCCTAGCGTTATAATCCATTATAAATATTTTGGACTGGTTGGTAGCAAGACCAAGAGACCCCATAAAAGTAACAAAATCTTGGCATAAAATATTAAGACTGATGGGTTTCTGGACTAAACTTGCGTCCACCGCATACAATAAAACAGGGACCTTTCCCTGCTAATTGAGGAGGCATCAGAGACTTTGTTGGACAGGGCAGTGCCTTAACCATCAATGCATAAAAGAAACAGCAATGGGGCAAGGACACATCCCTAGCGTACCTCTCTGCTTAGTTTAAAACTTTCAGTCCGTTCACCTGAAGGACCATACCTACCTGAGTCAGACAGATCATAATGCAAAGCCCTCAAAAACTGCACCAAGCCACCATCAACCCCTAGATTAGTCAGAATCTCCAACAATTTGGACCTCGCCATGCTGTCAAAGGCAGAGGAGAGGCCCATGAAGGCCAGGTAGATGGAGCTCTGCCTAACAACAGTATATTTCCTGATCAGCAGGTGCAAATTTAGACATTGACGAATAATGCCAAGCCCCTCACGAAACCCATACTGCACCGCCAACAGTGTCAAAGACTACTTCCTCCCAATATTGGGCAATTGTGTTGCATCCCAAGGTCATGTGTATAAACCGAGTGCCCTCCTCGCTGCACCTCATACACTCATCTGAGCAAGCCGGGAATGTCTTAAATAACCTTGTGGGGGCAAGGTATGTTGGGTAAAGCAAGCATTCCCAGACACTACCTTGACCAGTCCACAGGTCCTGGTCCAGTCCACATGGATATGGGTTCCAGTTGGTACGCCTCACATTTACTCCTGGCAAGCCATATCACATGCATCCAATCTTCCTTAAGAGCCTTGTATAGGCACGAGACCAATCGTCTAGACGGCCCATTATCCAGTAGTGTTTCTAAGGCGCACGTTTCTGCAGGTGTTGCAGGGAAACATGGTCACACCGCTCATTCCGCCCCATTAAGCAATGTGATCTGCCAAATTTGCCCTGGCCTACTCCAAACATCTCCCACGCCTCTTCAAAGGTGATACATAGAAGAGCTCTCTAAGTGTCTCGCAACCCGCCCCCCGCTCCATCTGGCCATAGACAGTGTGTGCCCAAGCTTTAAGAACAGCTGTAACACCATATCAGCAATTTTTTGGAGAAGGGTGATTTGTGCATTATCCTCTTTACTCTGATGTCTCCTGCCGAGGCGATCTGCTGTACTTGATATGGGTAGTGACTATCCTGCCGAGACCCCGCCTCTATCTCAGCATTTATGACCTGTGTTTATATAAAGTTAATAGTCAGGTGACCCACTGGATAAA
This sequence comes from Triturus cristatus, assembly GCF_964204655.1. NCBI lineage: Eukaryota > Metazoa > Chordata > Amphibia > Caudata > Salamandridae > Triturus > Triturus cristatus. The sequence continues at coordinate 1,254,707,267 of NC_140589.1, read as the reverse complement.
AGATTGAAGTATGTGAAGGTGACACTGAAGTGCAATTTCATTTTGATCAAAAATCAGAATCTGCAGGATAATATAAAAGTTACATTTCACAATAGTGACAACAAGAACATTGCGATTTTGTAATGGTGTTTTAAGAACACAGACTACTAAAATATCAACTTTAAGCCACTAAACAAATAACAAAAATATAGACAACAATAATATTGTCTTGAAAAATATCAGAAATGCAACAATCGTGAGATCAAAAATATAGGCTGACAACATTGGTTTGTACAACAGTACAACACAGGTAAGTACATTACATGTCTTTACCACTCATTTTTTACCACGCATATGCTTTTACAACGCATGCCAATACCACGCATTGTTATTATATATAAAAAACAATGTATTTGTGGGGGGAGATCCCCCACACTCGCACACTTACCTTAAATGCATGATAAAGGCATGCACATGGTAAAAATATGCGTGCTAGAAATGAGCGGTAAAGGCACAACGAGTTAAAAACCTTGTTGCAAAGGCTGCTTTACCAACATTGCAATTCAACCTGTCATAATAAACCATTTTGGCAATTTAAAACCTTAATTTTAATAATTAATGTCACCTCTAAGTAGAATTAATGGTATTTAAAGGTAGAAGTAAAAATGTAAAACACCTTGGAAGTCCCTGGAAGGTTTAATTACAAACAGGTCTGGAATTTTGGTAATTTATTTAGTTAAGTAGGAATACAACATGTTTCTTTTAGTTGTGTGATGATTTGCCAGTTTGTTACACACTTCTTGAGAGATGGGTTTGGTAGTTTCTGTGCTTTTAGGCTTACGGAATTCTGTATTTTATTAAAAAAAACTTTATTGGTATACTTTGCATTGTAGACTCAGCTGGAATAGTATTGTTTTTTTTTTCCTTTTTTGATTGTTGGCTTGTATATTCTGTTGTGTCTGTACAGGTATATCTTGTTTTAAGGATTTTTTTGTTTCGAGCTAGTTTGGTTGAAGCTTAACAATTTGTTTTGCAGCCTTTTAAAATTCTGCATTCATCCAAGGGGTTTGAAGTTTTCAGAGGAATTAAGATATCAAAAACATCCTGGAGCCAGCCATAGAGGTTCTGTACAGAATTTATTGTGAGCACATCTGTGTTGGAGGTGAGCAGGTTTTCTAGTACCTCCTAACTTAACTTGTTCCAAGGTCGATATGTCCTTGAGGAAATATGATTTTAGTTGGGGTGAGTTGTACTGACTTGTATTGGAAGGCAACAAGGTAGTGGTCAGATCAGGTGACTAGAGTAATTCTTTGGAACGTGACTAGGTCTGGGTTGGTGAAGAGGCTATCTAATCTGTGCCCAGCAAAATGTGTGGGATTAGGACTGAGCTGTAGGTTGGGTGTGTCTATGCTAATGAGGATGGTTCTGGATTGCGGCATATTAGGTTTGTCAAACTATGTGTTGAGGTCACCAAGGATGCATATGTTTGTGTATGTTGTAAGAAGGTTAGAGATTTGGTCTAGAAATGTGTCTGAAAATGTTCCATTGCTAGGTAGTGGTCTGTAGAGAAGGAGAAAGTAGATGGAGAAAGTAACATAAAAAGGTTGGGGTAAAGTTGCATCACCCTGACAACGAGGACCTCAGATTATTGTAAAGAAACATCCTGAGCTCTAGTGAGATTTGTTGTTGAGTTAAATATGATGGCTAATCCACCTCCTCTATTGCCTATGTGATTTTGTGCCACAGTGTGATTCACTGGTGGAACACCTTCATGTAATACCGGTGCCATCAAGAGATCAAGAGAGGGAAAACAGGCTGCAAAGAGAAATAAACAGAGCAAAAAAAGGGGTACAAGGCTAGCAAATGGAGGGGGGCTAAAGTGGACAGTACAGGATGAGAGAGAAAAAGGGGGTACAGTGCAGAAGATAAAAAGAGGTGAAACAGATGGTGAAAAGAGAAAAAACAGGGCAAAGAAAGGGAAGCAGAGCTAGATCTTTTAGGGGCAGGAAGGGATGAGGGAGGAAAATGGGATGCAGTGCTGAGAATAAAGAGAGGGGAAAAAGAGGCTGCAAAGAGGGAAAGTGGAGCAAAGAAAGGGGAGCAGATCCTTTTTTTTTTTTAATTTATATTTTTATTGAGAGTTCATAGACACAAAAAAGACATTACAAGGCTCATCAGCCGTAAGGATTAACATCAAGAATTAGGAATGCAATAAATATGGATACGTACAATTATAAGGAATTCATTGTAACATAGCAGCAATATAAATAAGACATAAGCAATGCATTAAACATTAGCAGCCATTTTAGTAAATAAGGTGCATAGTGGAATGAGCGAATAGGAATAAAAAAAAAAAATAACAAAAAAAAGGGATTCTGCTGTGGGTTTCATCTCCTAAAAAACCTGTCTGAACATATAGTATGCAAAATGCCATTTTCATAACAGAAAGTGTCAATCCATTTAGCTGTCAAACATGCTCCAATGCTTATGGTAACTCCTAAGGGCTCCTGCTGTTAATGCGTATTTTCTTTCCCTGGATCCGGAGTAGTTTAGCTTTCCATGCTTGAAAAGTTGGAGCTTTCTCTGATTTCCAAAATTGTAGGATTAGAGATCTAGCTATTAATGATGCTATAAACAAAGCCTCATCGTATGGAGTAGGGCTCGGAGAGCAGCCTAACACTGCTATTGATACATCAATCAGGATATTGGCTTTGACCGTAATACAGAGATACTTTCCTATTTCTTCCCAAAATTCCATTATTTTTGGGCATTCCCAAATGATGTGACTCCAGGTGCCCTTCTCTACGCATCGAAAGCACTTATCTTCAACCAAGGGGTAGACTTTGTGGAGAAATGAGGGAGTTCTATAAATAAGCCATTTACTATAAAATTGCATACGTTGAAAGTTCGCACAGCGGAATTTTTTTTAATTAAATTTATTAATTTTATCCCATGTCGGTTTGCTAATTTCAATGTCTTCCCTCTTTTTCTACCTGTCTCTGACTTTAGTAAATACCTCGATTGGATTATCCTCTTTTAATATTTTAATCCACATACTAATTTTCTTTAATGAGGGATTGTTTAATGCTGTTGATACATCTCTTTTGTAAAATAAATTAGCTATATCACATTGTCTAAGCTCCGCATGTAGCATACAAAAAGACCATTGCAAGATTGTGCTCAAGTGATGGATTTTGTCTAGAAACTTCTTCCCATGTTTTCCATCTATTTCCCACAAGAAGGTCCTCTATTATCTCGAAGCCATTCTCGCCCCAAAATCTTGCTGTGTTAATATCCAAGCAACCCCCTTCGCCAAAACTAAAATTAGTTAACACAGTTGAGCTGCTTAAGTTGAAAATACCATAAAATGTCAGGAGCTGGGTTTTAATTTTAAATAGCCATTGGAGGAACTTATAGCGGACTTTCTTTGGATATTTCGTAATTCTGAAAGGGTCCGTTATTTTAGATTCTAGCAGCATCCTCTTCATAAAAAAATTATCTAGTAGTCATTTAGAAAAAAAAATCTAAAACTGTGGTGTGCAAAAGTAGCAATATAATAATCTCTAATATTTGGGAGGGACAGTCCTCCTTGCGTTGTTGGAAGATATAAAGTGCTGAGTGCTAATCTTGGAATTTTTTTAGTTCAAAGAAAAGAGGAAAACAATGCATCCACTTTTTTAAAAAAAGAAACCTGGATTGGGCAAGGGGCAGCGCTAAAAAGAAAATTAAAAAGAGGTAGAATTGACATACGTATTAAAGCAACCCGGCCCATTATGGAAAGTGGCAATAAATTCCAACGATCGAGGTAGAACCCAACCTTTTTTAACAGAGGTATATAATTTAATAAATATAGATCTTCCAAGTTATCCGAGATAAGTATTCCCAGATATCTCTTTGGGCATAAACTATAGTTCTGCCTAAATTCCGGAAAAAAGTGTCTATAGTGCAATTAACTAAAATTATTTCAGTCTTATTAACATTTATCTTGTAACCTCCCAATTTTTGAAAATCGGAAAAGATTTTAAAAATTTTCACTTGCAGGCTTTGAATCTAAAAAAAGGGCAATCTCATCGGCATAAAGTTTAATATTTGTCATTCCGACTACTGGTACTGTATCGGACATTGTGCTCCTAATTGCAATGGCTAGAGGCTCAATAAAAAGAGCAAATAAAATTGGCGACAGGGGACACCCTTGCCGTGTACCTCTGCTAACATGGCATGTCCCGACATTGCAATTATTTATAATGATATGTGCCCTAGAGTTAATATAGAGTTGTTTTAAGAGAGAGATAAAAGCCTGCGGGAAATCGAAACTGTGCAAAATAGCAGAAAGACAGTCCCAGGACACCAGATCGAAAGCTTTTTCAGCATCAAGGAACCAACTTTGTGCTTTCACCTTATTGATATTTAAATAATCCGGTGCCTCAAGTAAAAATCTTGTATTTGTATGGAGGTATCTTCCTGTTATAAAACCACACTGGTCCGGGCCTATAAGAGGCCCTATTATTTTATTCAGCCGGTTCGTTAAAAGTTTCGTAAAAATCTTATAATCTGTATTTAAAAGACTTATGGGCCTATACGAGTTTGAATTTCCCTTGTCCTTTCCTTTTTTTAAAATGCTGACCACTACCGCTGAATGAAAACTTTCTGGGGGAGACCCCCCTTGTATTAAATAATTGGCCAAAAGGAGGAGTTCTTTACGCAAAGTCCCCTCAAATTTTTTAAAAAATTCGGCGGGGAATCCGTCATCCCCGTTTGCCTTACCATTAGGTAGGGAAGAGATTACCTCATCTAGTTCTAACCTTGTAAAGTCTTGGATCAGGAAATTTTTATCTTCGTGGGCTAATTTAGGTATTACGAGTGACTCTAAAAACGCAGAAATAGTTTCGCGTGTAGCCGGTTCTGTAGCTTGATACACTTCCTTATAGTGGTTTAAAAAAATCTCACCAATGGAAGCTGTGGTTTTTACCTGAACATTAGTGGCAGGGTTTGTTAATCTCTCAATCTTATTGCGTACTTGATTTTCTTTAGCTTGCCAGGCTAAAAGTTTACTTGTATATTCGCTCTCCTCATATATCTTCTGGGCATGGAGATTATTGTTAATATTACCCAGATTGTAATAGTAATCTTTCATTTTATTATTTGCCTCAAGGAGTTTTTGCCCAGCGTCAAATTTACTTGTAAGTTTAGCTTGACCTCCCTTCTTGCCTTCTGCTTTGGGATTTCTTTAGATGTAATTATTCCACGCAAGGTGGCCTTGAAGGCATCCCAGGTCGCATTAAGCGGAGCTGTACCTCTATTCCTTGCGAAGAACTCACAGATCTCTTCCTCAATATCTGTGCACCATTGTGTATCCAATAAGTTATGCTTATTAAAATACCATCTCGTAGGTGGTTTAAATTCTTGTCTTCCAACATTTAACTCCATGAGAATTGCTGCATGGTCGGAGAATGCGTTTATTAAATGAGCATATTTGTGTACCTCTAACCCGTGTGATGTTAAGAAAAAGTCTAACCTGGACGCTGAATTATATTTTGCTGAGTAGCAGGAATAAACACGTCCAAGCGTATTACATGATCGCCAGTAGTCAACAACATCAAGATCCAACTTATAACTCTGTAAAGCGATGGCCACTTGGGGTTTATTCTGGCGCCTATCTTTTTTTGAAGAATCAACTAAAGGGTTCTGTAAAAAGTTGAAATCCCCACCCCATATTATTTGCCCAGGTAGTCCTGTTAGTGCATGCTTCAATTGTAAAATTGGAAGAGGGTCATCTATAACTGGAGCGTAAATTGTAGCTAAGATTATATTTACGTGATTAAATTTACCATGTAGAAGTGCCCATCTGCCGCTAGGGTCGGAAAGTGTACCTTCCAAAATAAAGCTTACATGCCTTCCTATTAGAATACAAACGCCTCTCTGCGCCAGTCCAGCTACAGAGGAGATTTTATGGCCAGCCCAGCCCCTGAAAATTTTATCAAACTCAGTCTGGGTTCTATGGTGGGTTTCTTGCAAGAAAATAACATCTGGGTTCAGGCTCTTTAGCCAACATTCAATAGCAATTTTTTTACGGGGGTTATTCAGACCGTTTGCATTGAAAGAGACAAACTTCAGTGTATTACTCATCCCTCAATAATTGTGCAAATACGCGAAAAACAGTACTTCAATAATTCAATAATATCGAATAATTTAGAATAAGAACCATCAGTTAATCTGAGCATTTGTGCAAACATAGCAGTTGAAATAAGGAGGAAAAACAAACTGCAATGTATTATTCACCCCCCATTAGTTGTACAAATATGCAAAAAAACAGTACTTCGATAATTCAAATAGCAGCAAATAATCAGGTAATCCGATCAATTTGTGCAAACATAGCAGATAATGAACACCTTATATGCAAATACGCAATTTTCATAGTTCGTTAAACTTAGTACTATAATGTTTAAAGTGCAAATTTTACCAAAAAAAAAAAAACCCACTTGGTAGACCACTACTGCTAACCATTCCTAAATGCTCCATTCCATTCTGTAATACTAATTGGTCAAACAATTCCCTAATATATGAACTCTCTTTTTCTCCCCTGCGACACCACCGTGTGCCCCAGCCAATCCCCCTCTCCCCCCCTAAAGAGGACGGTAACCTCCCTTGGCCCACTTCCGTCCCTCTTTGTGTCTTATCCTTCTGTGTGGATGCCATCTTGTTGCATCCTTGTGTGCTTCCTGTCCCTACTAGAGCCCGAAAGGAAGAGAGAAGAGAGGCGAGAAAAAAAAGAAGAAAAAAAGAAAAAGAAAAAAAAGAATTTTTCCATTCTCACCACCCCATCCTCCCCTCCCCCTCCCTCCTTTTTTTTTTTTTGTTTACCTAGAGACTATGTACAAAGACCCTCGAGGAGCAACTGGGCTTCTTGTAAGTCCGTAAAGATAAAGAATTTCCCCTTAGCTAACACCTTCAGTTTTGACTGTTGCACAATCATAGCCTGAGCTCCTTTAGCTTTAAAAGAATCAATCATCTTGACAAAGTCCTTGCGCCTGTGGGCAGACGCCGCTGACATATCTGGGAAAATTCGAAAATTGTTTATTCCGTCTGCATTAAATGTCCTCTTCGCAAATGTGATGTTGAGAATTTTCTCTTTAATCCTATAGTCTGAAAAGTTCAACAATATTGTGCAAGGGAATTTCAGATTATTAGGTTTATATGCAGGGACTCTGTGTGCCCTGGTGATTGTTAAATCGCCCTGAAGATCAGGTATAGCCTTTTTTAAGAGAGACTCTGACCATTTTACCACGTCTCTATCTTCAAGGCCTTCAGAAATACCTACTAAGCGTAAATTGGACCGCCTGTTAAAATTTTCCAAATCCTGCAGTTTTTCGGCCATCTGTAATTTCCCTCTATTTGCTATTTGGAGATCTTTCTTCATTGATGTCAAAGTGTCCTCTAAGGTCGAAATGCGAGTCAGAAAGGGGAGCAGATCCTGTGAATGGAGTATATATTGAAGTGGTTTGAGGGGGGGCAGAACAAGATCACACCTGGGAAGAATGCAGAGGAAGAGGGAAAGAGAGAAAAAAAGGATGCAGAGCATAGGATAAAGAGAGGAAACAGAGATTGTAAAGGGAGAAGCACAGCAAGGAATGGAAGTAGAGCCAGTGATTTGAGTTTATATTTGGGAGTTGAGGGGGCAGTTTAGGATCACACAGAGGGAGAGAGAAAGGGAGAGAAATAATAGGGTGGAAATCAGAGGATAAAGAGAGAGAAACAGAGGCTGTAACTAGGGAAAGCAAAGCAACAAAGGGGGCAGAGTCAGTAAATGAAATATATATTGGGAGGTGAGGGTACAGTTTCGTATCACACAGGGTAGCAGTGCAGTAGAAGAGAGTAAGGGAGAGAAAAAACTGGGTACAGAGTGGAGGATAAAGAAAGGCAAACAGAGGCTGTACAAGAAGAAGAAAAAAAATTAAATGTGCTTTTCTTACCAGTAGATGTGTCTCAAGGGATTGTAGGCTGAAACTGGGGGCGATGGTCTTTAACTCCAAACTGTGGATCCAGATGAGGGGTGGTGGAAGGGGTGGGGTCAGTTGGTACAGACGCAACCAGGCAATCGCACTTGTCCTCTCCATATTTAGCCTCGACACCCAGGCTTAGATGCCCCGGGGGAAAGGCCTGTAAGGGCTGTTGGTGAGGTGACCTGATGCTTTCTCAGCCTCTTAGGCTCATGCAGGCCCAACCAAGTGGTTGCCAAGCAACCAGCAAATGAGTACACCTGGAGAGAGGTGTGGTCGGTTTTCTAATCCACAAGCTATGCCTGGGATAGCAGGTAGGAAGGAGGAACTGGAGGAGGAAGGAGAAAAACCGGGTATAGAAGCAGCAAAACGTTGGTTAACAACAGACGAAATTGCCCAAATTCACAAACTTTTACAATCAACACAAGCACAGTTTATCACCAAAAATGCTGCAAGACAGCTCTAAAAATGCACTTTGGTTATAGTCTAAAGAATACATAGCTCTTGTGCTAATAGGCACAACTCTCATAGTCAGCAGGCAACCTTGAGAGGAAAAAGCTAGGGGAAATCGAGAGCAGGGGTGAATTAAACAGAGGGAAACATAGGCTGCAAAGTGGGGAAGCACAGCAACAAAGGTAAGCAGAGATGGCATATGAAGTATATATTGGGGAGGGAGGAGGGCAGTTCAAGATCACACAAGGGAAGAGTCCAGAGAGAAAGAGAAAGGGAGAGAAAAAGCAGGGTGCAGAATGGAGGATGCAAAGAGGGAAACAGAGGCTATAGAGGGGAAAAGCACAGCAGAGAAGAGAAGCAGAGCCAGTAAATGGAATATATATACTGAGGGATGACAAAAGCAGTTCAAAATCACACAGGGGAAGAGTGCAGAGGGAGAGAGAAAGGGAGAGATAAAACAGGGTGCAAAGAATAAAGAGAGGAAACATAGTCTGTAAAGGGGGAAAGCATAGCAAAGAAGGGGAGCGCAGCCAGTAAATGAGGTGTATATATGGAGAGATGACGGGGCAGTTTGAGATCACACAGGGGAACACTGCAGTAGTTTAGAGAAAGGGAGACAGAAACAATGGGGTGAAGAGTGGAAGATAAAGAGAGAGAAACAGAAGCTGTAAAGGGGGTCTGTAAGGGGCTATTAAATTTGTGTTTGTGCAACAAGAGATCGATAGTCAAAGGGACCTTAGTTCCAGTTGACCAGAGAGTATTTACCAGAAATCACAAAGTAGCAGGTATTACCGTAAATTATGACTGGAATCAAATAGACCTGAGTTAAGGCCAGATTAAGAAGAGTAAAGGTGTGTAAGAAAACATAGGACCATGTATTTATTTTTTAAACATGTAATTAGGCATGAACACTTTTGAATAGCAAAGTATGCAGCTTGTCCAAGGCTGCAGATCCTGATCCAAGATGGCTGACACTGTTTGTCAGTACAAGCCACACATATATTGAAATAGTTGCCCATGCGCAAAGGTCGCAATATACCAGGAGCTTTTAACTGTTTGTCTGTATGAAAATTTGAGAACATATAATGCAAGTATGTTAGTGTATGTAAGGAGTTTAGTGAGAGTGATAGAAGCAAAAATAATGATAGTAGGAAAAAGAAATTCTATTTTTAATACAAAAAGACTGAATTACAACCTAAATGATTAAATGGAATGTGAACTGTGATCCAGAAATAAGCCACACATCACATATAACACAAAAAAATGAAAAAAGAGAAGGTAAAACACAGATGGCAAACATATAATCAAAGGTCGGCTCTGAAAATACCTGTTGGGTATATGAACAATGTAGACAGTACAAAGAAGATGATATTGAAGACCGCTGTGAATCTTGTGTAAAAATATATAGTTCCAAACATCAGTCAGATTAACCCTGTCATTGTGGAAAACACTTGGCATGTCAAAACCAATGTTGTTATTGTCGATAGATGGTATTCTATGGTCACACAAGAATGATCTAACAGCTTTATTAACATTCTTCTTGGATTTTTCAAATTGAAAACAATACTTAGTGGTCTACAAGCGTTTTTGCCTGTGAGTAACATCATAACACATTATTGTAGTTAATGGGAAAGAAGGGATGTATCCTCTAAAAGTGTTTGTCCTGCTAATAGTCAAATTCAGTCCAGTGCAAAGGTCTAAACTGTTTCCACCACAATGAATCAGGAAATGACCAGGTAGCTGACACTTAGACATGCTTCTCGATGCTTCTAGAATCTCACAACACTCCATCTTTTGAATTCCATTTCAAGTAATGTCCACATTACAAAAGCCCTTTCTCACTTAGTCGTACCCTTTCTATCCCATCTAGGTGTGTTTTTATCACTCTCCATTTCACACTTTTTTAATTCTGTCTCCCTCTCTCCCTTTGGCTGCTTCACCTTCTCTCAATTTGCCATCCTTTGTATAGTCACTCCTATTATAATCTTTTTCCAACCAAAATGTCTCTGTTTGTTTCTTACTCCCTCCCTTTCTCACTCCCTCACTCTCTGCTTTGCTGCTTCACTATCAATCTGTCCTCTGTCTTCATGTCTTTCAGTCTCCTTCCCCTCTCTCCTACCTTTCCCCATTTAGACACTTCACTCTCCTTTGCTGCCTCTTATTCTCTTCCCTTTCTCTCACTCTCTTTCAACCTCTATGCAACGCCTGGTTTCATATTTTGCCTAGCAAATTTAAAAACATTATACATTCAAAAGGAGAGATGTTTCAATAGAATTAAAACCTTTTAGGAAAGTCTTTTACGAGTTGTTAAAAGCCTTGAGCAGATACATAAGTTAGGATGCAGTCTATAATAATTATTAGAATATGGGAATATTTCTTCAAGGCATGGAGTGGATCGGGTCCAGGAATGAGTGGTATATGCCTTCTACTTCAACTTTCCAATGTTTGTCATTCAGTTTCTCCATTTTTAGGTTTCACCTGCACATCGCTTGTGCTGTGCTTGTAAAATCTATTATTAATATATATCTTAAAAGGGGCTTACATCATGCCCCCTTGCTTTTCATTGGTTCCTTTTGCTTGCCGCTTACTTTTCCTTTTTTTCTATTGGCTGTAGCATACTATTTCTTGTTCTTCCTTGTGTGTTTGCTCTTATCAATGTCCCAAGACCCAAGAACTGTGTTCATCCGCTTTGGTATTGGAATTTCGCTTCACAGGCATGGAGAGATTAAGTGATTTGCACCAAAACACTGAATGTTGTGCCTTCCTCCGTGACACGAACCCTGATCGCAACAGCACTCACCAGTCCCGCCTGGGCAAGGAACACTCACCAGTCCCCATGCGGCCAAAACAGGAACCCACTCTAGTGCTCCCTTTTGTTGCAGAGGCCGGCGCCCCAAGCAAAGTGAACATTGGTCTGAGCATGTGTTTGGCCAGTTCTAGGTATTGATTTCACAGAACAGGATTTTAAGTCTACTTCATTTGTACGGTTTAATGTTTACTGTGATGCTAAATCCTGTTAATCAACGGGAGAAAAACAACAGAGCACCGTCCTTAAGCGATGCTCGCAAAAACGTCAGCCATCATGGAATGCATTATTTTGTTATTCGCTTCAACTGCAGCATTGGAAGAGCTCACGATTTTCTCTTAAACTTCCACAAAAATTGCATTTGTTTGGAATAACACATTTGTCCTGTCCATTTCACCTTTTTTTTAATTAAACTTAGGTTGTTGTCCTTTTTAAGTGTAGGGCCGAAGTATTTTTGCCAGGGAACGTGCGTTTATGCTAGCACTGGTTATAACGTTACAGTCTAAAAGTGTCGCCGTTAGATGGAAAGGCATACCTTCCTACTTCTTCATTAGTCTGTTTTCTCTGATTATTCGTCTGCCTTCCTTTTCAGTGTTTGGATCTGAAAGGAGCCTGCGACGTAATGTCTGACATATAACACCTGTGTTGGAAAGATTTGCGTAAATTCGAAATGAATTGAATTTAAAAACAAACCAGACAGTGTCCGATTTTTTTGGGGTAAACAGATTTGTCAATAATAATATTAACAGTAAACGTTATTGTATATGGTTAATAAAAACCATTACAATACGATTAAACTAGATAATAAAATGCTTTCAATTAAAAGCTTATGTTAATTAGTTACTATTCAATAAAAGCTTATCAATGGCGAGTAGTCAAAACTTAATTTTAAAGAATCTCATCAGAACCCATTTGTTGCAGGCAACTTTATAAAGAAACAAGTGGTGCATGGTTTACCGATCAAAGTCAACATTGGTCTTTGCGGGTGTTTTGCCAGCTCATAACTATTGATTCCACAGAACAGAGTTTTATGTCCACTTTGTTTGTTCGTTCTAATGTTTATTGTGGTGTTAAATTCTGTTGGTCAATGGGAGAAAAATAACAGAGCACAGTCCTTAAGCAATGCTTGCAAAACCCGCACCCATCATGGAATGCATGATTTTGTTATCCTCTTCAACTGAAGCATGTAAAGAGCTTTCAATTTCCTCCTAAACTTCCACAAGAAATGCATTTGTTTGGAATAACACATTTGTCCTGTCAATTCCACCTTTTTTATTATTATACTTAAAATGTACCCCCTTTTTTATTATTAATCGCATATGCGAAACCGAATATTTACCAGTGCTTGTTAATTTAGGGATTTCTACCCTCAGTGGATGGAATGTTATAACCGAATTATAGCCTTTCTGTCTTGGGTTGCTCTGATTTTTAATGGCCCTCACCCACATTATATGCGATCAGCTGTGGCTCGTGGCTAAATTCAGGTTTAGAGCTTTTAAGAGTTGGCTAAAAGGCTGCAGTATAGACCTTATGTGCAGGGTAAAATGCTATTGTACTGTAAATATGCTTCTGTATGAAAAATGAACAAATAAGAGAATGAAAAAATGACCCTGCATATCGACCAAAATCTCTGTCTTTAGGCAATACAATTACTGACTCACTCTTTCTCTCTTACTTTGGGGCATATTAGCAACGGCCAGCGATAATTATCGCTGGCCGTGCTTAGCGATAATTTTGTTATCGCATTCTATCTCTGGAATTTATCGCCCTGGTAGCGCGTTATTAACAACGCGTTTCTCCAGGGCGATACAAATTCCAGAGATAGCGAGGTTATCGCCGTTTTGCAGCAAAAAAACAGCGATGTTCCCTGCAAAACGGCCATAACCTTGCTGATACGACCCACAGGGTCGTATCAGCATAATCCACCCCAATGTTGGGGATAGGTAAGTCTGCATTTTAGCAGACGTTATTTTTTGGAGAAAACAGCGGTTTTCTCCAAAAACTAACGTGTGCTAAAATGCTGGGGCAGCCTTGTAAATATCGCAATGTAAACATCAGCGATATTTGCAAGGTAGTCCATCCGGGGTACGCCCAGAAACGCCCACTTTGCATCTCATTAGAGATGCAAAGGGAGGCGTTGGGAAAAAGGGTGCTAACATGCGATTATGCATGTAAGCAACCTCTTGTAAATAGGGCGATAGTTTTATCTCCGCTTTTTTGGCTTTTTAAGCCAAAAAAGCGGAGATAAAGCCCTTGGAAATATGCCCCCAAATCTTTTCAATGTTATCTCTCTTCACTACACTCAGTGATTCTACCTGTTTATCACTCTCATATCCTCTTTAATAACCCCTTCTCGCCTTCCCTCAAAAATGTTAAATACCTGTCTTTCTCTCTTTTTGCTCTTGGCATGTCTCTGTCCCTCACCCACCCTAAGTCACAGAATATCTCCAATCCAAACTGTGCTCATCACGAGTGGGCAAGATAATTCCAGAATGTGCAGTAAATACTGTTACCGAACTATGAATTTGACAGCTAACACTACTCTCCTGCAGTTTTCCTTGGATAGCCTTCAGCGGGTCAAACCTGTCCAAATGTACCAGTGGAAAAATGCCCAGTAATTCCTGGGAGATGTGGATATTGATGCTGAAAGTACCACAAATCAGCATTTTATTACCCAGTATTGGATACAAACTAATAACCGTGCGTTATTTATCGCACTTTAAAAATTCTGACCCAGTGAAGTGGGATTTTATCAAGTCCGAAAAATATTGAACCAAATACTAGTCTGCTTTAATGAGGGGAAAGTATGGAAGAAGAGAGGTGATTACATACATGACACGTTGAAGGCTCTATCAGACAAAATGCAGTGATTCAGAGTCATTAGTTTCTAGTATGCAATATTTTTTTTGTTTTTTTTGTTCAAGTATCTTTTACAATAGTCAGCACTGAATTGCAGAAATGTTAGAATGTTATTAAAATGCTTTAGCAATGCATTGAATGACTTGTTAACAAATGTGACTGGTCACGAAAAAATATTTTACATACATATAACGACAGTTAGGCCTATATGAATTAGTATATTTTACAAAGACCACGAAATATTTTTATAGCAATAACATTACACAATAGAATGAAATAAAGTCATAAACATAAACAATTTCAAAGGAAAAATATAACTGGCCCACAACTGTCTATGGGTTTGGCAATACCTCTCACTCGCTCTTTGTAACACTTTTTCTTTTCTATGTTCCCTCAATCAAGATCACACATAAAGATGTTCTCAAACCGTTCATAACTCTCCCTTGTCAGTTATTTTACCTCTTTTCTCAGTTCCTACACCTTTACACTTTAGGCTGCTTTTTAATTCTCATCTCTAATCTGATTTTTACTCTTTTTTTTTTTGCGAGTGAAAATTTACTTGATTAAAATATAATCATAAAAGCAGAACATACATACCACACATATACAAAAAAGATACTTAAAATGTCTGAAAATAATATAAAAATTCGAATTTTACAACTAAGTAGCAGCAAAAATGTTAATGATGTAACAAGGAAATAAGTGTTACTGTCAGAATCTAAGAAGAAGGCCCAGAGTTGCAAGGAGACCCAGAGAGTGTAAACATTTCAATAAAACAGCTGTCAAAAAAATAGAATCCTCAAGATCGCATACCCTAATATTGCAGGCATAGAGAGCACAGGGGAGACAGAAAAAAGTTTTGTGGGTCTACAATTTTGTTTTAAACACATGTGGCCCTCTTTAAAATTGCTACCGGGCCTGCAATTTGCTGGTTAAATTTACGATATATGTGATAAATAAAAATTGTAAAACTTATATTTAAGGCTGTGTTCTCTGGATTCAAAGCTGCAATAATTGCCTGCCTGCAGTACCGAACTCCCAGTCTGTTCCATGCTGGCCTCAATTTTAATCTGCGCTGTGTCAGGAGAGCGGGGCAGAGGCATACAACATGCTCCATAGATTCCACCAGGGCCCCGCAACCACTGCACTGTTGGTTATCTGACGAGCGACGCCAGATGGGTAAGTGTTTCAGCAGGTGCCATTCCCCCAGTCTAAGTGCCAAGAATCACAATTTTTGATACAAAGAATATGTGCAGGGCAGGTATGACTACGGTGATGCCAACTGATAGGAATTAATTACTGCCCATGCATGCTTGCGTTTGGCAAGAGAAGCTTTGTCGATGGTGTGGGACAGGATGCGGGTGCGCTTCTTTTTACTCTTTTGTGATGTCGCCGTCCTTCATCTACTGTATTTCAGTCTATATCCCCCATCACAACTCTCACTTTTAATATCACACTCGCGCCCATTTTCTGTCCACCACAATCCTTTTCTCTCTGTTTCCCAATCAGTCATGCTCTTGCCACCAGGGGCGTTGCTTGGTCAGTAAGATTACGGGGTGTGAGCTTCGCATAGCTGCCAAGGTTTCAGGTTGATATGTGCGATATTTTCATAATTTCAGCGTAATATGAGTGACATTCAATAACTATGAGTGGCACTTTCTCGCGAGCAATATAAAGTAATGAAGAGGAGAGAAACATGTGAATATCAGAAATTGCACCCATTGATTGCGCAATGAGAATCAGTAAGAATACCATAAAACTGCTGCAAAGCACCAGAAATGGAAGCCCTTGTATTCTGATAATACAGCACATCACCAGGACTTCAGGCCGCTTCTTGTCCCAGGTGGGACCATGGGACATGGCGAGACTCCCAAACAAGATGTGAGTGAGAGGGCCCCAACACAGATCTCTTGTAAGCTGTCTTATTTTATTATAGTCAAAAGTCTTGCCATATGCCCTTCCCCCTTCCTGGCAGACAGCACCGGGCATTGAGCAAGCCTCAGGAGAGTGAGGCTGAGGCCCACATTTAGGTCACAGCCAGGCTGTATTATTTCAAAAAGACAGTTGTTTAGCAGCCTCAACCCTAATGGTTTCCAAGCTGAGCCGTCCGCCATACAGCGGCACCAGATCACACCAGCCAGCTGACTTAGTGACGCCCTGGCTCGGCGATAAAAGTTAAGTAGTTGGACCAGACCAATGGGCACCACAGTGGCTCATTCCCGACCCAGGTGAAGTATGAGTTAAACCAGTGAGCAGACAGTGTGGCAACTCAGAATAGGAATCATGTTCACGACCGTGCGGAGGGCTAAAAAAAGCAGCACATTTTTATTAGGACGATTTACCATCTTATGAATTACTTTGCAGCTAGGGCAATTTGGTACGAGCCTGGTGAGTGACCGCCACAACGGCTGAGGCTCAGCTGCACCAGCTCTGCCAAGTACAAAGCATCAGACGTTAGACTAACACATTTCAGTGTGGTGGTCCACATCACCGCCCTGAAATGCAGTCACGCATTAAAGTGCCTCCTCAGCAGTCAAGCCGGAGCGCTGCTATTATGTACAATACTGACTGTAAAAGTTGTGGCAGCGCGTTGCGCACTGCTCCAGATAGGTTTATGAGCTCTCCGAGCTTTTTGCAACTCTAGCTGCTACTGTGCAACAATGTTTCAATGACACGGGCGCGACACCACAGCGCTGCATTACTGAGCATTCACTGATGTCACATGACGTCAGGAGTCAGTGCTCAATCATGGCTGTCAGCCAGGTGCGGTCAAGATTTGAATTTTTCAGACAAAATGTTATAGGTGCAAGTGACAGTGTGCTGCTGCCCACAGCGCAGGTGGGAGGCAGTTATTCATGAGAATATTTTTGCTGCTGGACGCAGTGGTAGCGCAGCTCACTGCTGCTTGCACTGCAGGATGAATCCCGTGACCGGACCTGACCCCACCGGCGGCCGCCGGAATGGTATCTCAGCAGCCCTGAGCACACCAGTCCAGTGTGCACTGTGGGTGTAGAAAGAAACAGGCCTCTCCTTTCAGTCCTCTCTCTCAGATGACCGGTGTGCAGAGAAGGGTGGGGGGAGGGACTACCCTCTCCTTTCAGATCTCTCTCTCAGATGACAAGTGTGCTTAGTAGGGTGTGTGGCGGGACTGGCCTCTCCTTTCAGACCTCTCTCAGATTATGGATGTGCATGGTAAGGTGTGTGGAGGGACTGGCCTCCCTGCTGAGACCTCTCTCTGTCATGCTAGGTGTGCATAGTAGGGTGTGTGGAGGAACTGGGCCCTCCTTTCAGACCTGTCTCTCAGATTGCAGATGTGCAGAGTAGGGTGTGGGGAGGGAGTGCCCTCTCCTTTTAGAACTCTCTCCCAGATTACGGGTGTGCATAGTAGGTTGTGTGGAGGGACTGGTCTTTCCTTTCGTACCTTTCTCAGATGACCGGAGTGCATAGTAGGTTGTGTGGAGGGACTGGCCTCTCTGCTGAGACCTCACTCTGTAATTATAGGTATGCATAGTAGGGTGTGGGGAGGGACTGGACTCTTCTTTCAGACCTGTCTCTCAAATGACAGGTGTGCGCAGTAGGGTTGTGGTGAGATTGGCCTCTCTGCTGAGACCTGTCTCTGTAATGATTAGTGTGTGTAGTAGGGTGTGAAGGGACTTGCCTCCCCTTTCAGTATTCTCTCTCAAATGACAGGTGTACATAGTAGGGTATGGTGGGGGGCTGCCCTTTCCTTTCAGACCTCTCTCTCAGACAATGGGTGTGAGTAATAGGGTGTATGGCGGGACTGTCCTCTCTGCTGAGACCTCTCTATGTAATTATAGGTGTGCCTAGTAGGGTGTAATAAGGGAGCGGGCTCTTCTTTCAGACCTCTCTCGCAGATGACAGGTGCGTGTAGTAACGTGTGTGGAGTGACTAATGCATCTGGTGAGACCACGCTCTGTAATGATGGGTGTGCATAGTAAGTTGTGTGGGGGACTGGCCTCTCCTTTTAGACCTCTCTCTCAGATGACAGGTGTGCTTAGACAGGATGTGTGGATAGTCTGGCCTTTCCATTCAGACATCTCTCAGATGACAGGCATGGATATTAGGGAGTTTGGAGGGACTTCCCTCTCTGCTGAGAATTCTCTCTCTAATGGTAGGTGTGTGTAGCAGGGTGTGGGGAGGGACTGTTCTCTCCTTTCAGATCTCACTCTCAGATGATAAGTGTGCATAGTAGGGAGTGTGAAGGGACTGGCCTCTCCTTTTAGATCTCTTTCTCTGATGACAGGTGTGCATTTTACGGTGCGTAGAGGGACTGGCCTCTCCTTTCAGACCTCTCTCTCATATGATGGGTGTGCGTAGTAGGGTGTGTGGAGGAACTGGCTTCTCAGCTGAGACTTCTCATTGTTATGACAGGTGTGCATAGTAGGGTGTGGGGAGGGACTTGGCTCTCCTATCAGACCTCTCTCTTAGATGACAGGTATGCGTAGTAGGGTGTGAGGAAGGTCTGGCCTCTCCATTCAGATCTCTCTCTCTCAGATGCCGGGCATTCATAGTAGGGTGTTTGTAGGAACGGCCCTCTCTGCTGAGACGTCTCTCTCTAATGATAGGTGTATGTAGTAGGGTGTGGTGAGCGACTGTACTCTCCTTTCAGGTCTCTCTCTCCGATGACAAGTGTGCTTAGTAGGTTGTGCGGTGGGACTGGCATCTACTTTCAGACCTCTCTCTCAGATAATGTGTATGTGTAGTAGTGTGTGTGAAAGGATCTCTGCTGAGACCTCGCTCTGTAATTATAAGTGTGCGTAGTAGGGTGTGGAGAGGGTCTTGACTCTCCTTTCAGACCTCACTCTCAGATGGCGGGTGTGCGCAAGAGGGTGAGGGAGATAGTACCTCTCCTTTTAGACCTCTCTCTCAGATGATGGCTGTGCATAGTAGAGTATGTGGAAGGACTGGCCTCTCTACTGAGACCTCTCTTAGTAATGGTAGGTGCAGTCAGTAAGGTGTATGGAGGGACTGGCCTCTCTGCTGATACCTCTCTCTGTAGTGATAGGTCTGCGTAGTAGGGTATGGGAGAGACTGCCTTCGCCTTTCAGATATCTAGCTCAGAAGACGAGTTGGCATATCAGGGTGTGTTCGGAGGGAGTGTCCTCTCCTTTCAGACCTCTCTTTCAAATGACGGGTTTTAATAGTATGGTGTATGGACGGACTGCCCTCTCCTTTCAGATCTATCTACAGATGACGGTGTACATAGTAGGTTGTGTGGAGTGTGCGAAAGTACCTTTTTTTGCATGGTTAGACCCTACTTTTTGCCTGATGCCTGTTGTGATTTTGAACTGTACGTACACTGGATCCCTGCTAACCAGTTCTCCAGTGCCAGATCTCTTTCCCAAAACTCTGTACCATAATTGTCACAACTTCAGCTATCATTGTAAGTCCCTAGTAAATGGTACCCCTGGTACCTATTGCATGGGTACTGAAGAGGGTCCTGTGGGGCTGCAGCACTCGTTCTGCCACCCCAGGGTCTGCTCTTCATAAATCCTCACAGATGCCAGTGTTGGATGTGTTAATAACGCCAAACTGGAGACCCTTTTAGAGGGTCCACTGAAGCTAAACCAAACACTAGTGGGGTCTCTGTCCGGTTCCATCAGTCTGCCACCACCAGACATGTGTCTGACCTCCTCTTCAGAAACAATACCTAATTTGGGCGGGGTGTTTCACACCTCCTCCAGGACAGGAAGGCCTTCCCGGGTGGGAAGCTTCAAAGGTAATGCCGCCTTTGAAATCTAACCCAGGAACCCCAAGATAATGGTTGAGGCCAAGCCCCCTTTCCTATTCCAGTTTTGGAAGGAAGAAAGGCAGGAAAGTTAGTTAGATGAGGAGGAGGGTCTCCCTTCAGCCCGATCCGCCCCTAGGGCAGGGGAGGTGAACCCCTCTTATGAAATTCCAGCAAATTGAGATGATGAGAACACCTACACTCAGTGCTAGGGGTGCCTCTTCCCACAGGAAGTGGTCACTAGAGGGTGTAGACACCATAAAAGTAGATAGCCCATTGGCTATTACCTATCTCCCCTTGTAACGCCCCTAAATTCAGTATTTAGGAGGCTCCCCAAGAACTGAACATCAGACTCATTGGACCAAAGAAGACCAGGATAAAGACCTGCTGCATAAGAACTAAAGCCCAGCTGCAAAAGAAAAAGGTGCAAAAGACTTGACAATTGCTGCCTACTGTATCATTCTGAACCTGCGAGGACTCCAAGAACCCTGGAGCACCTACAACCTTTGAGAAATTGCCAGGAAGCTCCCCTGGAGTGAAAGTGTCACTTCCCTGCCCGTGAAGTCTGGTCTGTCAACTTGCTGCTTCCCGACTACTTCGACACAGCACCAAAGCAAGAAGGGGTACAACAGCTCCAAAGGGTCAGATCTGTCTCTCCACCAAGTTTGGAGGCACCAGGACTTACCGGAGCTGTGGCGTACCAATACTTGGGGGACCGTACCCCCAATGGTAAAAAGCAAGAATAAAAGTCCACTCCAGACTCCTAAAGCACCAGAAGCAAGCACCCATCGAGGAACACGGAGACACCTAAGACCCACTTTCTGAGTGGTCCAGCTGTCCTGAGATTGCCTCTCCAAGTTGCCTGCTCCTGACAACGAGGACCCTAAAGTTACATGACACCCAGCTGATCTGTTTGCTCTGCACCCGGCCCCACCGGCCCCAGCATCAACTAACCAGCTCTGCTCCTGTGGTCCACAGACCCTTACGAACTCCTCCTTCCAAGTAGACCCCTCGGACTTACCATTAAGTCCATCTGTGCAGTGCATTTCCAAGTGGCCCCCTTTGTATTGTGCACCAGTTTCAAAGACCCTCAGCACTCTGCTCCCACTTGATCTATGATGCTTTCGAATTTGTCCTGCTGGAACTTTAGACCTGGTCCCGACATCCACCTAAAATGAGAAGGTGAACTTCATGAAACTGTTGCCTGACTGATATGCAGTATTCCTCTTTCTCTCCATTGTATCCTATGGTGCGCAATTGCGCACAAAAATGATATATTTTCCGACAGTTTAAAAATGTTTACTCCGAAAGTACTTACCTTAGAACTGTGTTATTGGTCTTAAGAAATACATATAAATCAACTTTCTTTTTATAAATTGGTCTCTGATTTATTCTGGATTGTGTATCTCATATATTGCCTCTGTGAGCACATTAAATGCTTAGCACTACCCTCTGATAAGTCTAACTGTTCGCCCACACTACCACAAAAAGAGCATTAGAATGATGTGTTTTTATACCTCTGTGCACTATTTGGGGATCCTCTGTACTCTCTGCACAGTGTACTTCTTTTTAGTACACTATATAGAGAGCCAGCTTCCTACATGGAGGGACTGGCCTCTCCTGTCAGATCTCTCTAACAGACGACGGGTGTTCATAGTAGGGTGTGTGGAGGAACTGGCCTCTCTGCTGAGACCTCTCTCTGTAATGATAAGAGTGTGCCGTAGGGTATGAGTTGGGACTTGGATCTCCTTCCACACCCCTGTCTCAGATGGCAGGTGTGCATAGTATGGTGTGTGGTAGAACCAGCGTCTCTGCTGAGACCGGTCTTTAAAAAGTGGCAATTGCAAGATGTGGAGAGGGACTTGGCTCTCCTTTAGACATCTCTCTCAGAGGACGGGTGTATGTAGTAGAGTGTGTGGAGGGACTGGTCCTCTGCTGAGACTCTTCCCTGTAATAATGGGTGCATGTAGTTGGGTATTTTGCTGTAAACAGGTATGCATTGCATTGATTCTCCCTAAGAAATTACGCTATTCCATGCTCTCTTAGTATAGTGTGTAGAAATTGGATTTATGATGTTCGATTGCTAGATGACCTTTTAACTCTGGTAGAAATGTTGATTTTACTCTCATTGGTCACAGCGTGTATTTGTGCTTTTTTAATAATGTTCTGTGTGGTTATTTTAGATGTGCTAATCAACATGTTGAGACTGTTGAAATACACACTTTTTAGTTAAAGTGTATTTTTCTTGGTGTCGTTCTTGAATGTGGTATTGCAAAGAATGAATCTGAGCTTCTAAATTATCACTGCATCCCTAGATCCCAGGTTAGGGGACTGTTAGTAATCTAAACAAGCATTGGCATAGCCAATAGGTCTCGCCTTTGGGACCTTATAAGTGTTTAGCCATGCAACAGTTGCGTAACTAAATACTTATAAGGTCCCGAAATCGAGACCTATTGGCTATGCCAAGCGGCCTTGCGGCCGCGAAAGTGAAAGTGATCGCGATTGCGATCATGATCAACATCAAAACGGCCTTGCGGCCGCGAAAACGTAGCGCGCGCGCCCGCGCACATGCACTGTAGCTCTAGGCTGGCCTGGTAGCACTTTTTGGAGCCCTCTCAATAAGTCTCGCCAGACCAGCGCCTGCGCTGGGTCAGGCGAGACCTAAAACACGGATGCCTCTTTCACTATGCATTGAGAGAGGTTGTGTCGAGCTACAACAACCTGTTTATTCACATTCAATCGATGGTGTATTGAACTAAGTTAATTCATGACACCCATGAGTGCGAAAGTAAATCTTGTCAAGCTCAGCCAGAGTCTTGCACTCATTAGCACATTATTATCGTCTATTGCCAGACACACCCTCTTCAAATGTAGGGAACAAACCAGGGATTGCCACTTTTGACATTGACAAAGCTGCATGAGAGCATGTCATGTTCATATGAATATTAAATGCACTATCTATCATGCTACATCACATGCCCTGTGCACGCAATGGCACATAATTACCAACCTTCATCACCTATCATCAGAACACACGGGATTTTGCAGCCTGGGTTTGCAAATTTTGTGGGGGAAAAGCTTAATTTTTGCCACAAACCTCAAAAATTTGTGGTATGTGTGCAGTAAACAGAAAACTTTTCTGACACCAAAATGCCACTTGCCTGTGTTATTCCACTGCTAGAGACACTGCCAGATCACAGTCTGTGACTTGGCAGAATAACCAGCAGCCCCGTGCCTCTTAACAAGAGGATGTCTGGGTCCAGGGAGAACAGATTTCAGTTTGAAATTTCTGTTCTGTCTGCCACCAGACACTCTAGTGTCCCTACAGTGCGCAAGGCAGCAGGGGGAGCAAAATATGAGGGGGAAGTGACAGAAGCAGACATGCCAACCCTCCCGATTCAGGCGGGAGACAACCGATTTCAAGGCTAGTCTCCCGCCTCCCGATTCAAGCATCCAGAAACCCGATTCCTCAGGGTTTCAGCTGATAGGGCTTGGTATTGTGTAACGTGCTAATTCTTCAAGCAATAGTCAGAGTGGCGATGCAGGGGCTCTAGATGGGGTGAAAACCCAACAAAGCCTCATTAACAAGCGAATGGTCTTTTAAAGACCTGTGAAGTACTCGGGGGCTGCTGTGTAGTGCCCGGGAAGCTGTTTCAGCCCGGGCTGCCACACACGATGGGAAGGGGGCGGAGTGGGGGGGATGTATGCACTGCCAGCAACCTGCCAGGCCAGTGCCCAACACTTGCAGCAGCACAATTCCAAAGCCCATACGTGAGAGTAACGCGATTCAAGGCCCCATTCTCCCGATTTTTCCTAAAATATCTCCCACTTTGCTCTTCTGAAATGTTGGCATGTATGCAGAAGGTGGAGACCAAAAGAATCTCAGGGTGGGGCAGACCAGAAGTGTTGCAGGAGGAAAGGGGCACAGGAGACAAGGTCTTGGAGTGGGAAGAGCAGAGGAGTAACAGGGTAGCCATGGATGCAGGGCAAAAAGGACATGGGGGTCACAGGAGACAAAAAGCGGGTAGGGATGCAGGGGAGACACAGGATTTGGAGGGAATGGAGTCAGGTCCAGGAAGGGGGCTGGAATGAGGTTGACGAATGTAGCAAGGTTCACAGGAGGCATGTGGTACATTAGACTAGGTGCAAAGAAGCCAGATCATGTACATATCTGCAGATCCGCATCCCTGGCAATCACTTCAGAGGTTGTTTACACAGGAGAGGGGCCTGTGCATTCCAAAGTAGTTTTACAAGGCAGGCAGCAAGGCAACTTATCACTTTAGCTGCCTGCCAGCCTGAGACTCATCGTCTTTTTATTTGCTCAGCGGAAGCACAGAGCCAATATAAGAAAGGTCAATTTCATTTTATGTTATAAATACATGCTTTGCTCGACTTTTCTAAAAAAAAAAAAAAAAAGCGTAGGATTTTTAAAAAACTAACGTGATTTCTCGAATAGTTGCAAAACACAAAATCACTAAATCCTTGGGTGTTTGTATAATGCCACTATACATGGCCTGTGCATGTGATGGATCTACATGTGCTTGCTTTTAAAGGTGCCTGTGCCGCACAGGTGGAAGAACAAAAATTGGTATACAGAATGCTAAAATTGATCTAAGAGACAGGTTATTAAACTGGGCCACTACAGAGACTTAAGCAAATTTCACAGTGCACAGCCTTTACCTCACTACTGGGCCACATCCCATATAGGAGTATACAAGCCACCTCAGGCTTCTACGGGCCTTGGATTTCATCACTGAGATGCAACTTGAGCTCTGTAGCAGAGAAACTATAGAAAAGTGTGGGCAAATAACTGAGAAGAACAAAAAGAGAAAGATAGAATATTCGTATTAAATCAGTAACTGGTAATTACTCTGAAATTGTTTGTGTTCTTAGCATGTGGCCTGGAAGTCTGGCTGGACAACCCAGTTTGGTTTTGGACCAAGACTGTCACCCTGCCTCTTGCCCCCTACTGGGGCTACGTTCGTCTGCTGTCAGCTGCCCGGAGGAGGACTACACGTCCCAGTGTTCTTTGCGGCACTGCGAGTCTGCCGCTGGTGCCGTCATGCCCTCAAGCGCCAGGAGGCGCCAACAAAAAGCCCCAGGAGCTCTCGCAGCGCCCGTCTGCGTAAACTTCCCGCCAATCCTGACGGGGGAAGGGTGAAAGCCAAGATGCCAAGAAATTGTGCATCCATTATCTCTTATTTGACTGCTGCTGTGGGGGCTTTAAATGAAGAAATTCAGGATGTTGAGGAACAGTTGGGCCCATACATGCCAACATTTCAGAAGAGCAAAGTGGGAGATTTTTTTGAAAAAATCGGGAGAATGGGGCCTTGAATCGGGTTACTGTCATGTATGGGCTTTGGAAGTGTGCTGCTGCAGGATCGGACATTTGAAACGCAAATGCACGTTTTTCTCACCTTTCAGAAGCATAGAGCGCAATGGCAGGCAGAGAGAGGGTGATGCAAGTGTTGTGCACTGGCTTGGCAGGTTGCTGGCAGTGCATACACCAAATCGCCCCCCCCCCCCCACCGTGTGTGGCAGCCCGGGCTGGGCACACACACAACCGCACCTGAGTACTTCACAGGTCTTTAAAAGACCATTCGCTTGTTAATAAGGCTTGGTTGGTTTTTCACCCCATCTAGAGCCCCTGCATCACTCACTATTGCTGGAAGAATTAGCACGTTACACAATACCAAGCCCTGTCAGCTGAAACCCCGAGGAATCGGGTTTCGGGATGCTTGAATCGGGAGGCGGGAGACTAGCCTTGAAATCGGTAGTTTCCCGCATGAATCAGGAGGGTTGGCATGTCTGGTTGGGCCTAAGGGGTGGTTTTAGACATGATGGGAATTTACAACCCATCTCTAGTAATACTCCCAGTGAAAGAGAACACCCGGTCTCACCAGGCGTCACTGTGGTCCTTGGCAAGGAGGTGGGCGATGATGCCCTAAAAGGAGTGCCGCAAGACAGTGTATCCATTGCCACAAACTCTTTGGTTGTGAATAATGGAAGGTTGGAGGGAGCAGTACCTGTTGTTTCGGCGGGGGCCACAAATAAGAAAAAACAGAGAAAGGGCTTGAAGACGGGGACAATTATTGGCGAGTGTTAGCCAGGAGTTGGGCGTAGTGGAGCTCAGGGTACAGAGGACTGGGCCAAAGAACATCTTGTCTCATTTGTCAGAAATACCATCCAATTATATCATGAGACTTTTTGGGGACACTTAAAGAGGACTTGATTAAATATATTAAAACTGCACTAGAGCCTATGACAATGAAAATGGCGCTTATAGAAACACACCTAAGTAATATGAGGGAGCCGAAGTCTGGTTGGACCCAGATCAATGCCCCAGACAACGAGGCGCCAAGCTTCCATATGGGCATACTTCACAAACAGGCAGAATCTCCCAATGGGGTCCACTTATTGTCTCGCATTTGGAGAACTTTTTAAGAAACCCAGCCTTTAATAATCCCGCATCTGGTGCTTCTTCTTTTCCTGGAGGGTCTCAAACACAGTCTGAAAAGTTAGTAGCCTCTGCTCGCAGAGGGAGGAACACGCAGTCCACACAAGGGCAGGGAAATAAATGTAGGCTCTACTTACCCCCGGAGGCCACCCCTCTGTCAGATGTGTTAGTAAGGGTTCCGCATTTTAGAGATAATGTTAATGAGTCCTCTGAGGAATTGATTCAGAAAGTCAGTCATTGGTGCACTAGGTTATCGGAGGTTGGGGCTAAAGCAGCGCCACCTATTATAATGGCAAGACGAGTGGGATGGGTTGGCCAGGACATGAAGACAGTTGAGGGAGATTGCATTGTCATCAATTTTAATCAGGCTAATGTAGCCAGTTTACTTTTTAAACAGCAGAGTAACTATGGTACAGGAGAAATTAGAGCGCTTCCCTTGGGTTTTTTTATCGCCCATTTAGGAGAAATACAGTAGTTATTCCCATATCCCTGTTTGGTCATCCCGCAGAAAGGTTACAGTCAGGGCGGGACTCCAGGGGGTTGCACAGAGAGTCTCATTCGATTAATGAGAACCCGAACATCCAACCAGCTAGAACAATTGTGGTTGCCCCAGTTCTTAGATCTTTTGGGAACACACCAGAACTGACCAACAGATTTGCCCCTTTGAGCCAGTTAAATTCTAATGATTGACTACCAAATAATACTCTTGTTTCAGCCCTGACCCATCCGAGACAGCCAATCCCTAGCATGAGTGTATCTATAAAGGAGGAGGCAAGAGGGACAGATACATTGGGAATCTTAAGCTGGAACATTGCGGGCTTAAAGAATAAGTGTGACGACCCCTTATGGCTTGATCTAGTGAAGGAATATGACATATTGGGGTTTCAGCAAACATTCCGGCTGGACGGCTATACCTCTTTTATAGAGGATGTGCGACCGTCCGTCGCAGGACGGCCGAAGGGCGGCCTGTTAACTCTGATCTCCCTCAAAGTGATGGGTAGTTATTGTAAACTTGATACAGGGTCGGCGAACTGTTTAGCAGTTGAGATTAATCCAGCACATGCCCCGAAGACCCTTATCATAAATTGTTATAACTCCTTTGATGAGTCAGTTGCTAATGAACATTTATGTAGTCTAAATCACTTTTTAGATGCTTATAGAGAGAAGCAAGTTGTGCAGTTCTCGATTATTTTACTTGGATATTTTAAGATCCATATGTGTAATAAATTGTGTCAGGTTTTTGATGAACTTGGCCCAGGTGATAACCTAGAGACCCATTTTGAACATTTCACGCAAGGTAGATGTTTAGAGGATACTCTCGCAGATTTTGGGCTGGCACTCCCGCACATGACAGAAGAAGGGTAGGGGTTTGTTCTCCACTATCGATTACATATTCATTAGTACTGCTTTATTTTCTTGCGTACTAGACTATGTAGTACATTGGTCTCATTTTAGCGATCATAATCCCGTCCACATTAGCTTACGTGGATCTCTAAAATATGTAGAGGTGGTGGAGACCATGGCCCCAAACCCACACTAAAAACCAGGGACAATGAACATAGGTTGAAATGGGCCAAGGTGGTACCAGACCTCTTCTTAATTGATATGCTAAATGTGGCCGGGAATGAGATAGCCATCTGCCTAGATAGTACTCAAGGGGGAGAGGCGATCGCCGCAGCCTTTCATAAGATCTTGCAACATGTACAGAGCGCCCTTTCTTTACCTAATAAGGAAGGGGCTCAGAAGGAAGAGAGATGGTTTGACCGTAATTGTTCAGCAGCCCACCAGAAGTTACTACGTGCCCTAGAAACAAACACCTCAGGATAGAAATAAAATAGCCATGGCAAGGTCCGAATATAGGCAAACATTATGTAAACGTAAAGCGTAAATTAAACGAGAAGCATGGGATGATCTGTTGACTGTGGACGTGCTCAAGAATAGTGCGAAATTTTGGGAAATTGTCAACAGGCCCTTCTTTTCTGGAGCTTTGGATAACTCATTTTAAACAAATCTATGGGGATCAAATTGATCAGGTCAATACAGGCTCTACTTGCCCAAAAGTAGCATATAACATAACATTTTCTGAACAAGATGTGGCTGCGGCCATAGCCCAAATGTCCTGCAATAAAGCACCGGGCATGGATGGAGCCCCTGCTGACCTTTTTAGGTCAGATATCAACTTATAGTAAAAAATGTTGGCCTATTTTTTTAATGCGGTCTGTTCAAAAGGATTGCCTAAATCCTGGTCAACTTCTGCTATCGTCCCCGTTTCTAAAAAGGGTGATAGAGGGGACCCAAGGTGCTATAGACCGATATCGCTGATCGATTCCACAGTCAAGGTGTTGGGGGGAGTGGTACTCAGCAGATTGACTGAATGGATCGAGGAGCATAATGTCCTGTCTGACCTGCAATACGGTTTCAGGAAAGGCAGAGGCACCTTGGACCAGTGCTTTAACTTCTATCTTTTAATAGGGAAATATACAATGGCCAAGAAGGGGATCCTACATCTTGCTTTTATGGACCTTTCTTCGGCATTTGACCAGGTGAATAGATCAAAGCTTGGGACCTGTTATTAGAAATGGGGATGGACAAGAAAATCGTATATTTTCTTGTTGACTTGCACAGGGACCTATCGGCAGCAGTAAGGTTCGATCAAAAGGGCAATCTAACGCAGAAGATAGACATTGCAAGAGGAGTTAGACAAGGCTGTATATTGGCGCCCTTGCTATTTACCCTTTATATTAATCGTCTTGAACCGGTTTTATGTGGAGTTGCTAAAGATATTCCCAGCATAAGGAACAGATTGATCCCAGCTTTGCTTTACGCAGACGATGCTGCGCTCCTAGCATGCACAGCCATGGGCCTTCAGCATCCTCACTAATTTTATGAGCTCATTAGACTTAAATGTAAATCTGTCTAAGTCACATATTATGAGCCTGGAAGGGAAGTCAAAGATAGCAAAAACGTTCTGTTGTGGTGGGACTGAAGTAACCCGGGTCTCCACATTCTCATACCGGGGTGATTTATTTGATGATAGGTGCTCATGGGTTCCGTAAAGGAGGCGAAGAGAAATGCTATGGCTCGTTGAACAGGCGTAATACTTGATTTCGCCCGGAGGCTGGGCACTAAGCCCATGCAGGCTATGCTGAACACACACAAGGCTAAGAGTACTGCTATTGTTAAGTATGGCTCTGAAATTTGGGGTTATAGTAGTAATAACTGCACTGAGTTACAAACTGTTGAAAATACATTTTTAAGAACCTTGCTCTCAGTCCCCCAATCCACATCCTCGTATAACATTCATCAGGAGTTGGGTATTGGTTATGTGGTGGATTCGATTAGAATGTCACCCATTCTCAAATGGATCTCGATCTGGTCCAACCTGGAGCTGGTGTTAAATAAGGATATTATACAAGATTGCATGGCCCTTGATAGGGCCAGCAATATACCGTGGTTGAGACTTCTGAAAAGCACAGCTGAGTTATTAGGCCGCCCAGCCTTGTTTGACAGTCCTGAAACAATATGCAAAAAATACCTTTTGTGGGCCAAGACCTCGTTTCTGCGCATGGCATCATCAGAAAAAGAGGCAGCGGAATTATTGAAACCTACTGTCCGTGCCCACCAGCTCCTAAAAAGTTCTTATTTCAGGGAGCCTTACTTGGACATTGTTACTAAGCCTCAGCACCGTTTTCTCCTGACGAGATTTAGGTTTAATTATCTTCATCTCTTGTTGGCTGACCTCCCAGGCTGGGCAAAGATAGAGGACTTGGGGCTATGCTCTTGCGATTGTTTCTCAAGGCAGGATACCATGTATTTTGTCCTTTTTTGTGATAATTACTTATCCATTCGCAGGGGTTATATCCTTCCTATCTTAAAGAACAAAGGTTTCATGCAGGCTAGACCGGCACTCATATATTTGCAGATGATGAGTAATCCCTGGGAAACTTTTAGCATTGCGAGCTTTTAGGAGCAGCACTTAGATTAAAGAAAAAAAAAGAAACAGCGAGCGAGTAGGATTAGGTAATCAGTTCCTTTTATGTATCATTGACCCATTGTGTACAAAATGCTTTTTATACTGTTTGTATTTTATAGTGGTATGTGTATATTTAGACTTTGGATTATTTTTTTAATCATGATTGATTTTATGTAAAAAAAAAAATAGTTTTGAAATGTGATGGGTATTTTTAACATGCTTTTATGATTTTAAATAACCAAATAAAGTGATTTTTGACTTGACTTTGACTTTGGACCAAGACTGATTTACATCCGGCTGGTCCCTGTCTGTAGTGGTACAGTGAACAATAGGTAATGGGTTGGATTGATAGTCAGAGCAATGCCAGTGCTTCTGATTAATTCAAACATTCCATCCATCCCGTATTTGTTTTTCCCAATGATTCTATCTAGGTGGCACTCTGAGAAACAAGGTGTCAGACTCTGTTCAGGGAGCACAGGGCAAGCAGGAGCTTTTGGGCCCTGAGGTAGGTGGCTGAGGATGTTTGCCATTGGTGTCCTGTGACCAGTCCTACTATGGCTCTGCAAACTGTGACAAGTACAACCTTGTACGCACTTGCCTGTTATGGTAGTGAGGATGAGCAGTCACAGGCTTCTCAGTGATGTAATGTGGGAGGCAGGAGTCTAGAAACCAACCATCAACCAACAGAAACAATAAGATAATGTTCAACTCAATGATTATCTTTATGAAAAAGAAAGAACTTTTAATTTCACTGTAAAATGGATTACTCTACAATTCAATGGATATGACATGTACTGGTGCAGAATGCTACTGTTACAGCCCCTTCCCGGTAATCATACAGTGTCCTGCAAGTGCTGCAATTCCCACTTGTCTCTTGGTTTGGACAAGATTAGGTCCAGGTACAATTAGTTCAAATATTCTCACTGTTTTAAGCATGCAGCTCGGTATAAAAATGTATTATTTGTGTTCAGCTTCAAAGAACAGTTCCCAGCTGGCATGGCATATTGACCCGCCTTTGTAAATGTAAATTAATACTTGCATAGCGCACTACTCACCCGCAAGGGTCTCAAGGCGCTTGTACGAATACCGCTGTGGAACCCATCCTGGCTTTCCCTCTGAGGTGTCCACTCCTGGGCACCCCCAAGGTGGAGGCCAGGCATCCTTAGCATTGTGGGGGCTGTTGTGGAGATTAAGCAAGCTATTGCCCAGAGTTGCAGAGTGGGACTCCATGATTGGAATAGGCACCAAGGCGAGAATTGTCAGGTCCGTGGAATTTTGAGCACAAGACCCGCCGAGGCGGGGAATTGAACCCTGGTCCCGGGCCAGACCTCTGCATCAGAGTCTGCCGCTCTAACCATTGAGCCACACTTCGCCTTTGTGTCGCTCATCCACTGGTGCAGGTTCAGCCCTTCAATGTACCTGCAAGATGCTTTCACAGCCCTGAGCATTCAGTATAGGCAGTCACACCCTCCCTCTTTCACACTGTGAACTCTTATTTTGGAGTTACAGCAGCAGCCTTTCTGTATGACATTACAAGACAAATTCTGGATTTAGGTATATGTGACAGTGCACAGGTCAGAAGCAGTGTCCATCTTGGTCAGAAGTGGGCAAGAACTAAGCAGAGGTAATTGCTGCCTTCAGGCCAAATCATCTGGTGATATCTCTGGGCAGTGGTAGCCCCTCAGCAGGTTGGGCCTCCTGCTTAGCAGTGATACAATCATTCTCTCCTTAGTGGGGTGGCAGCATGAGTTGATAAAACCTGCTGGTTGACACATTCTGACACAACGTTGGCGTTGGAAGTGGGGGTCCTTATCCCTCACCGCCACCACCAAATGCTGGAAGCGGGAGTCCCTGTCCTACACCGCTGTCACCCGGTGCGAGATCCGGACCCCTCGTTTCAACGTTAGGATAAGTAAGGACACCGTCTAAGAAAGCCCTGCTCACCCCCTTAGTAGCTTGGCATGAGCATGAGCAGCCAGGCTTATCTCCAAGGCACGAGTGTACAGTATGTGCAACCACACTCACAGCAACCCACTGATGTCACGCCAAATAGACTCCACAAGAGTCTTTAAAAAATGAGCATAATCTTTAAATAAGAAGATATACGCTATGACCACACAATACAAAACCAACATATAATTATGGTAGTATTCCTTCCGGTGGACTGGTAGGTTCTAAACCCAACCACCGCTTCTAACACACAGTTAAGCTTACTTCTAACCGTTTTTAGAAGGTTAGGCAGGTCGTATTGCTAGAATCACACATGTTGCAAGAGAATTGAAAAACTGCAATGCGTAACGATATACTCCTCTACTGTGCAATAGAGAAACAATGCCATACGTAGCGCCACAGTCATGTACGTTGAAATAGAAGGAATAATGCAATGCGTTTCACTACCAGCATGCTCTGTGCAAGGAGGAAACAAAGCAATGCGTCACGCTACAATCATGTACTGTGCAATGAAGAAACAATGCAATGCGCCATGTTACAATCATGTACTCTGCAAGGGGAAAAAAACGCAGTGCGTAGCGCACCAAGCATGTAGGTCGTCAGGCACAAATATGGTCAGGCGTCATACGACAATTCGATAGTTCGTTAGCAGCAATATTGCAAAGTGTAATACGACAGTCTAGGTGCTCTGTTAACAGTTGCCCCCAAAACAGATCTATGATGACACAAAAGTACCGCTTCTCACTCCGGCCCCAGTACTGCCCCTCCTTGGGCCAGCACGGGCCTCGATCTGAGCAGAAGCAACAGGCTCACGCAGCTGACACAAGAGGCCGAGAGTGTGTCCCTCCCAGCCACGTTTCTTGGGGGGGCATGACTCCACTCTCCTCTCCTCCTTCAGCGACCTGGGCCTTCATCCAGAACTCCGTCAATTGGCACGGCGAGCTCGGGCCAGCGGCTCAGCTCCTCTGGGGCTGCCGGTCCAGGACGCTACTGTTTAACTCTGAGGGCCCGATGGCCTGGCCCTCCTTCCGGTGGTCTCTGTACATACCGAGACCCGCACTCAGCACTGTTGAGACTTACTTCGATTTCACTGCACACACTACCCAGGCACTCCTCACCAGCGCCTCTGTTGCACCTCGACACTCACTCTGCGCGTCTGAGACTCGCCTCTTCTCTGGTGCACACAATGACCAGGCGCTCTTCACCAGCATCTTGGCTTGAACCACGACAGACACCCTGCGGGTCCGAGACTCACTTCTTCTCCCGGTGCACACAACGACCAGGCGCTCTTCACCAACGCCTTGGCGGCACCACGACACGCACCCTGCGCATCCGAGACTCACTTCTTCGCTCGGTGCACACAACGACCAGGCGCTCTTCTCCAACGGCTTGGCTTGCACCACGACACGCACCCTGCACGTCCGAGACTCACTTCTTCGCTTGGTGCACACAACAGCCAGGCGCTCTTCACCAACGCCCTGGCTTGCACCACAACACGCACCCTGCGCTTCCGAGTCTCAGTTTACTCCTGTGTGTCCATGATCACAAGGCCCTACTTCTGAGGGTCTCAAGCTGCAAAAGCACGTGCACACCGCATTGCTTGGGACTTCTCTGGAAACTTTTATATTACTGTGTTTCCAAACAGGGAGCCAGCTCACCTTCGGCTCTTGGGGTTCAGGACACAGCACAAAGCACAGTCCTGTTCAAGAAGGGTGGACACCACCCACTGCAATGTCCTTTCAATCTCTTCCTTAGTAAAAGCTAAAACTGCAGGCCAGCCCCAGATCGTGAAGCAAGGGTCAGTCCTATCCAGCAGTCTCTTCAGCAACTTCTTCCTTGGCAGAGGTTCTTCTTGATCACGAAAGAGGTCAAAGCCTTTGCAGACTCGACCTGTCCATTTCACCATTCAAAACTACACCAAATTCTAGGGGTTTCAGTTTCTTAGTTATACCCCTTCATGTCCTTGAGGTTCTTTGTGCTCAGGGATCCCTGACCCCTGCCTAAATCAGTTCTGGGTGTCTCCCAAACCGTGTCACCTTTTTCCCTTTGATTCTGGGGGCCTGGATCCTTAATCACTCAGCAGGAGATAGCACCAGCACCAGCCCAAGCCTTTTCACCTCCCGGGCTTCTCCTCCTCCTACTCTCCAGATGCAGGGCAGCCTGGTGCCATCTCAACCCCTCCCTGAGTCAAGACCTCTCCCAGCTCCTCTCACCTCACAGATCCAGACAGTCAATCCACCTTCAGCAGAAACACAGAAATGGTTACAGCACAAAACTCAGCCACTTTCTAAAAGAGTGGCTTCTGAACACACAGTGACACAGCCACTTTCATAGAAAGATGTGTTATGACACTGAGTTCATACATACTAAACTTCACCTCTCCATTTTAAACTTATAGGAAACTAGGCTAACAAGCACAACACCCAGCCTCCCCATTCTGTCCTGTGGGCAGGACGGCCTTTCAGCAGTTAAAAACGAAATGGAGTGTTTTTCACTGTCAGGACATAGCACACACCTTAGATGATGTCCTGCCTTTTACCTACACCGCACCCTGCCCAGGGGTTACCCGGGACCTACTATAGGGGTTCCTTCGGTGTATGCAAAAGGGAAGGTAAAGCCTGACAAGTGGTTGCACTTGTCAGGACAACATGCTAACTTAGCAAACTGCGTGCAGGCCTGAGTTCCCTTCTCCGCGCACCTTTGCATTACTAGCCCTGGCACACACAGTGCACATCACTAGGGACTTTACTAGTAAGGCAAATATACCAATCAGGGACAACCAATTACCATTACACTTTAAACAGGGAACCCTTGTACTTTGACGCTGATCAGCAGTGGCAAAGCACACAAAACATCTAAATTGGCTACTCTATGTCAGGAAAACGGTCTAGGGGGAAAGCAAAATGTT
Source organism: Triturus cristatus (assembly GCF_964204655.1). NCBI lineage: Eukaryota > Metazoa > Chordata > Amphibia > Caudata > Salamandridae > Triturus > Triturus cristatus. The sequence continues at coordinate 1,254,672,136 of NC_140589.1, read as the reverse complement.
TAGGGAACTTTAGCCAAAAAGGCCAAGTTCTACACAACCCCCTACCAGCCAAAAGCCAGGGTAAACCAATCATTACTTTGATGGATTTCCCGGCTTCGGGCGATAGAACCAGGACGCAGGCCCTCTACCACAGGGACACCTTCCTGTTCCCCGCCTTCCTGACCCCAGGGGGACTTCTTGATCACTACCCCCTGAGCAACAATGCTGTTCATTGGATCCCTCCCGGCCGGGGGGACCCCTCCAGGGGTGCTGGCTCTTTGCCAGTCCCACACTAGAGTGGTACCCTGGGTAGGCCCATCAGTCAAGATACTACCTCCAGTCATCCTGTCCTCTAGGTTAAGAGTGGGTCTACCTTGGTCACTCCTAGTGGACCAAGCCCCACTGACTGGACACTGTCCCACTGGTGTTCCCACCGGGGAACACAACCCTCTTTTGATTTTCCATTTAGTTTTCTGGGCCTGCCACTTAGGAATGGCACCCACAAACTTCAGGGCTGCAGGAGCTCTGACTACAGACTCCCCAAGCCCTCCTGACGCTAGGTGCTCTTCTTCACACCTCTGGCAGCTAGGCACTAGGCCTCCACCCGGGGGCTCTCCTACGACCCCCCCCCAGTTCCCTGGGAGGTGCTGCTGATCCCTGGGGCTGCTGCTTACCCCTCCTCCCCCTCAATTGAGACAAGGGGCTAGCCATCAACCCCTCCTCACTACTCTGGGATCTCTTCCCGCCACTTGGCCCATATTCCCTCTCTGGGGCCTCAGGCCCCTGGACCCATGACCAGAGGTCCGGTTCCTGTGCAGGCTCCCAGAAATCAAGGAGCCCGTACCTTAACCCTGGGTGGCACAATCCTGGAAAATGATTTCTGAGCCTAGGCTCCCCTGGGGCCAAATTGGACAACCCCTCCAAAGCATTTACCATGCTAACCACTACCCAATCTTCCAGTGCACACTTGTACTTATCCACACTTGGCACTGGCTGTGCACTGCCAACAATCACACTGGACTCTGCTTGTCTACCCTTAATGTCCAGTTCCCTCATGCTTAACTCATGAGCGAAGAGAATCCTCTTCTCCTCCAAGGTAAGAGCGTTCCTGCTCTCCTCTCCTTGAGTTTTAAGTTTTAACACCTCCAACTCATGCAGCCTCAACCTTTGGTCTTCTTCCAACTCCTCTGGTGAAAAACTCCTCCCTGAATAGCTACTACCAGCCCCTTCGGCTGGTCCCTCCACTGGCAAATCCTGTGGACCAAATCCATTCCCTAGGTCATCCTAATCCACCTCAACATCACCCGTCTCCTGAGCCTCTTTGGCTTCCCACCAGGCCCTCAAGGCCACTTGCAGCACCTCCTTCTTGGCGCTACTCTTCATGGGACATCCCAAAGCTCTGCAGAATTTACTCAACTGATCAACCTTGTAGGTAAACAGTGCCTCAATGTTAAATTCTAAGTCTGCAGCCGCAGCCTCACCGGCTATCTGGTTTTCCTCCTGAGGCATGATGTGTGGATTAAAGGTTACTGAACAATAGAACCAACAATTCCAAAAAACACAATATGTGGTTGTGTCGTGGTCTGCGATCAATTTATGATGTACACCAATTACTGTGAGTGATTTTGCACATACGCATTTAATTTACATTATGATCTAATCCCACCGCTCTGCCACCAAATGTTGGAAGTGGGGGTCCTTATCCCTCACCGCCGCCACCAAATGCTGGAGGCGGGAGTCCCTGTCCCACACCGCTGTCACCCGGTGCGAGATCCGGACCCCTCGTTTCAACGTTAGGCTAAGTAAGGACACTAAGCAAAAATTGTTGCCAACGTGCACACTATTGTCTGAGTCAAACCAAAGTTCAAAAACAAAAAGTGCTAACCACCTGCGCCGTGTCCACTGCCGCTCAAAAGCAATACTCAATCAGAATGCAGGAAGGAAAGCACCTTTGTGCCGGTGGGAGCACTGTTCACTATACCACTGGATATTAATCCTCTAGTAAAAAGGGCAATCTTTTTGAACATCTGGTTCATCAGAAGAAAGTGTAGCATCAGAATCAGACATTGCTCACAATCGTCCACCTTTGGCGAAAAATGGCAGAACATCAGCACAATCAGGCACCGCAACAGCAGGACCACATACTTCGAAAGCTTCTTTTTTGTCCACCAGTCCAGCGTCCAATCATCAACCCGACAAACTCGTTTAAAAACCAGGAGGGGTAAAAGATCTGGATCCCGAGACAGACAAAAGATCGACCCGAAGCAAGACGAGAACAACCTAGTGGTAAACATCTCAAAAGTGAGATTATCAAAAGCTCAAATTGCCACCCTTAATAAAGGGACTTCATTTGTACCAACGTACCAAAGCAATTTAGTAGAAACTGAGATTTCTTTTTTCAAGTTTACACGGCTTCTGAGACTTAAACATTTTTTCAACACGATTGAACCGACGGCAGCTTCAACGAATGAGTCTACATTAAAAGAATTTAAACCTAAAAGCACTTTTTGTTCACCGATTTCGCATAAATCAATTGATACTTTTGAAAGACTAGTGAAAACGGAGTTTAAACAAATCAAATTAAAAAAGGATAGGCAAGTGAATTTAACAGCAAAGGAATGGAATACCCTGAAACAACTAGCACAAGATCCACGTCTGATCTTTCAAAAAGCAGATAAAGGAGGGGCACTAGTTGTAATGGGTTGTGATTTTTATGCTCAAAGTGTGGCAGATCATCTCCAAGACAAAGACACATACTCGTCACTTGACCAAGACCCAACAATGTCATATCAAAAAATCCTACAGCAAATCTTAAACAAGGCTTTTGAGATGGGATGGATTAGCAAAAATACTAAGAAATACTTATACACCACCTACCCAAGATGTCCACATCTATATATGCTCCCAAAAATTTACAAGGGCATAGCAAGACCACCATTTCGTCCAATTGTATCAGCATGTGGATCGCTGTCAGAACCAATTGGGAAATATTTGGATAGCTTTTTACAACCAATTGTGCAACAACAAACCAGCTGTTAGAGTCGGGGATCTCTGGTTGGCGCAAGGTTGCCCTTGTGTCAAGCAGGAACCCTCTCCTCCACGTCAGGGCGCAGGATAACCCCTCGCGAATGACCCTTGCTCACCCTCTAGGTGCGTGGCGTGAGCAGCCAAGGCGATTCCTCAGGCGTTGTTGGTTAAGCACTTACAATCGTACACACAGTAAATACATCAATCCCCCCAGAAACGGACACCAGGCTTGGATATATATAAAAATACGATTCTTTATGTAAAAATAAGGTATATATATCTCAGCAGACTTATCACAAGACCAATAACGTTTTCGCTAGGCCACCAGGTTATACAGCAGGCAAATGTTCTTGGTTCGTAGTTTCAAATGGATAGTTCGTAGGTTCTTTACGTGTCGTTCCAGTACTCACAGAGATCGGTTCCTGCGAACGGGGAAATAAGGCGTTGCGGGCCCCGAGCCCGATACTGGAACTTCTTTCGTGATGTGGAGAGTCGGCACAGGTCGGTGCGACTCTCAGCTTGGGAAGTGTTCTTGGGTCCTCAATCAGCAGGTGTGGGCACGTAGGCAGGCGCGGCCCGCGACCCTTTAGCACGGCGGTGCAGGAGAGTCTCCACAGCGGGGGCGGCGCGGCCTGAGACGTCCGGGGATAGCGAAGCGGGGTCGCAGGGCACGGTCAGTGCAGCTGGATGACCCGGCGTAGATCACAGTCGTCGGACGGCTTCCGGCAGGAGGGGTGATAGCACGTTCAGCGCACTCCAATGGCAGGCGGTGACAGGGATGCAGGCGGCCTGGCCCGGGAACAGAGAGCGGCTCCGGACGGAGCGGGGCTCTCACGGGTTGGAGGCAGGCGAGCTTCTGAGTGTCACGGCCCTAGGAGGGGCGATGAGGGGCGCAGTCTCTTTTCCAGCGGGATGCACACACGGCTCGAATTGGAGGACGAGCAAGAAGCACAGAGAACCCACTGTTCCTGGGGTTCAGTTCAGGGGGCAAGCTCAGATCAAGCCCTTGGAGAATGTTCAAGCACAAAGTAGCAAAGTCTTTTCAGTAAGTCTCTTCCCCTCCTCTCTCAGCAAGGCAAGCAGCAGGCCAGCTCCTCCGGCGTCTTCTTCTCCTTCTAGTCGGGCAGAGGTTCTTTGTGGTAAACAGGATTCTGCTTTCTTAGGAGCCAGGCTCCTACTTTTATACCATGATTCTTTTGTTCTTGAGCGCCAGGGGGCCTAGGCCTGGCTCAGTCCAGTTCTGGAGCACTTTGTTATTGTGGCTCTGCTCTTTCCTTTCAGCAGCAGGGCAGAGACATCAGCCGCCCCACAGGGGGTGGCGCCGGCTTTGTGGTGGCAGAGCACAGGTCTATTCAAGAGTCAAGGTGTACTCCTCCCACCCATCCAGGTGTAATCTCTCTACCCACCACCTGGCAGCCAACCTGTCTCTGGGGATCCCCCCACCCTGCTCCTTACTGTTGCTAGGCAGAACACACACACACAGCAGAGGCGGACTGAGATGGTCAGGTCAGTAAATACTAACTTTCTAAAAGTAGTATTTACAAACCCAGGATATTAAAATAAACTTGACTACAAGAAGTATTTTATTATTCTGAGTTCAGGCATACCAAACTTGACACTCTACCATGCTCTCTGAGTCCACTGGGGTCACAGCGTTGGCGTGATCCCAGCAGCCCATTCTGGCCTATGGAGAGCAGGTAGCCTTCAATAGTGAAGAACGAAAATGGCGGTAATTCACTACTAAGACATGCCACACACATCAGGGCATGTCCTACCTTATGCCTACAATGCACCCTGCCCTTGGGCCTACCAGAGGGGTGGCTAATATGTAGGTAAGGGAAGGTTTAGGGACTGGCAAGTGGGGGCACTTGCGCAGTCAGCGCGACGGTCCCGGACCGCGCACAGGGTCTGCGGTGGCAGGCCCTAGACACACTTTACAAGGCCGCTTCCGTGGGTGGCGCAACCAGCGCTGCAAGCCCACCAGCAGCATTGGCATTCACGAGCCCTGGCACCCCTGGTGCACTTTACTGGGGACTGACAGTGAATCCAATAAACCAATCGTGGACATCAATTACAGGTACACTTTTACTTCGGGAGCACTTGCACTGCGGCACGGATTAGCCGTGGCGCAGTGCCCTGAGCGGACAACACCAGCAAAACAGTCGAGGCACACCATCAAAAAGTGGAAGGGAAACTCACGCCAAGGTGCCAGGTCTAACACGTGTCCCCTCCAGCTGAAATGTGGGGAGAACTACCCTTGCCCAGGGGGTTCCTCGTCACTAAGGCGGAAATACCTGGACAGACCGTCAGCGTTGGCGTGATCTGTACCAGGACGGTGTTCCACCGTAAAGTCCATACCCTGTAGGGAGATGGACCACCTCAACAGCTTCGGGTTTTCACCCCTCATTTGCATCAACCATCTGAGGGGCCTGTGGTCCGTCTGAACCCGGAAGTGAGACCCAAACAAGTAGGGTCTTAGCTTCTTCAGCGCCCAGACCACAGCAAATGCTTCTCGCTCAATTGCACTCCACCTACTTTCCCGTGGAAGTAACCTCCTACTGATGAAGGCTACGGGTTGGTCCCAGCCCTCCTCAGTCATCTGTGAGAGAACAGCCCCCACACCATGCTCTGAAGCGTCTGTCTGGACTAGGAATTCCTTGGAAAAGTCAGGGGCCAAGAGCACGGGCGCCGTGCACATGGCAGTCTTCAGGGTGTCGAAAGCTTTCTGACAGGTGTCAGTCCAAATCACGTTCCTGGGCTGCTTCTTCGAAGTCAGCTCTGTCAAGGGGGCAACGATCGTTCCATAGCCCTTGACAAACCTCCTGTAGTACCCAGTGAGCCCCAGGAAGGCCCTCACTGCGGTCTGCGTCTTGGGGGGTTCCCAAGCCAGGATGGTTTCAATTTTGGGTTGCAAGGGTGCCACCTTGCCACTCCCCACTTGGTGTCCCAAGTACACCACGGAACCCTGCCCGATCTGGCACTTGCTTGCCTTGATCGTGAGGCCTGCTCGGCGCAGCGCCATCAACACTTCCCAGAGGTGGCGCAGGTGTTCAGGCCAGGTGGCACTGAACACTGCGATGTCATCCAGGTAGGCGGCACTGAACGCATCCAGCCCAACCAGTACCTGGTTGACCAACCTCTGAAAGGTGGCAGGGGCATTCTTCATTCCAAATGGCATGACTCGGAACTGGAAGTGCCCATCTGGTGTAGAGAATGCTGACCTCTCTTTGGCCCCATCGGTCAAGGCGATCTGCCAGTACCCAGACGTTAGATCAAACGTACTGAGGAACCGGGCAGCCCCCAGCCGATCAATGAGCTCATCAGCTCTGGGGATGGGGTGCGCGTCAGTCTTCGTGACTGAATTGAGTCCTCTGTAGTCCACACAGAACCGGAGTTCAGGTGTGGCTCCCGGCGCAGCAGCCTTTGGGACCAAGACCACGGGGCTGGACCAAGGACTGCTGGAGGACTCAACCACCCCTAGCGCAAGCATTTTGGAGACCTCCTCCTTAATGCAAGCTCTGACCCTGTCAGTTACCCTGTAAGCCTTGTGCTTCACAGGTAAGCTGTCTCCTGTGTCCACATCATGGACGCACCAATCTGTGACACCAGGAACCAGGGAGAATCGGTCGGAAAATTGTCCCAGCAAGTGGCGGCAGTCTTCCTGTTGTTCGGGCGTCAGGGTGGGTGAGAGGTTAACTCCATCCACTGACCCATCTTTCTCAGAGGCCACTAAGAGGTCCGGAAGAGGCTCGGTCTCCTCTTCCATTCCATCATCAGTGGCCAGCAGCATGCCCACTTCGGTCCTCTCTAAGTGGGGCTTAAGGCGGTTAACATGTAGGACCCTCAAAGGGTTCCTGGGAGTCTGCATGTCCACCAAGTAGGTGATAGGACTTTTGCGCTCCACAACCTCAAATGGACCTGTCCACTTATCCTGAAGTGCACACGGCTCCACTGGGGCCAAGACCCACACCTTTTGTCCAGGTTGAAGCTCTACCAGAGTGGCATTCCGGTCGTACCACCGCTTCATCTCCTCCTGGCTGGCTTCCAGATTTGCCTCAGCAAGTTGCCTGAAACGCCGAGTCTGGTTTCGGAAGGCCAGCATGTAACTATATACATTCTGGGGAGGTTTCCTGGGAGATTGCTCCCAGCCTTCCTTTACCAAACTCAGAGGTCCTCTTACCGGGTGACCATACAGAAGCTCAAAGGGGCTGAATCCTAGAGACTTCTGTGGCACCTCGCGGTAAGCGAAGAGCAGGCATGGCAAGAGGACGTCCCACTTACGCCTCATTGGACCGTCCAGGCCCATGATCATGCCTTTGAGGGTTCGGTTGAATCTCTCAACCAACCCATTTCCTTGGGGATGGTAAGGAGTGGTGAACTTGTACGTTACCCCACACTCCTTCCACAGGGATTTCATATATGTGGATATGAAATTGGTCCCCCTGTCGCTCACCACCTCTAGAGGGAATCCCACTCGGGAGAAAATTCCCATCAGTGCCCGTCCCACCACGGGGGCCGTCACTGTCCTCAGAGGGATGGCTTCAGGGTACCGGGTGGCATGGTCCACCAAGACCAGGATGAACCTGTTGCCCAGGGCTGTCTTGGGATCCAGAGGCCCCACAATATCAATACCCACTCGTTGGAATGGCGTACCGACCACAGGGAAAGGTTGCAGAGGAGCCTTGTGCTTCCCTCCGCTCTTCCCACTTGCCTGGCAAGTCTGACAGGTTCTGCAGTAGGAATCGGAATTCTTATGCATTTGGGGCCAGTAAAAGTGGGTGACAAGCCTGTCATAGGTCTTGTCCATCCCCAAATGTCCTGCTAACGGCACATCATGAGCCAGCCCCAGTAGGAAGGTTCTGAACTTCTGGGGTACCACCAGCACACGGGCTGACCCAGGTTCAGCAGCCTTAGGCTCGGAATACAGGAGGTCACTCTCCCAGTACACGTAGTGTGTTTTGGCCTGAACACCGTTGGCCTGGTCTGCAGCCTGTTGCCGCATACCCACGAGAGAAGGGCATTCTTTCTGCTCCCTGCAGAATTCCTCCCTGGAGGGACCTCCTTCTTGCTGCCAATGGGTCAGCTCAGGCAGATCTCCCAGTTCGGCAATCTGTTCCCCGGTAGGCTCCAGAGCATCCCCCTCAGGGTCTACTTCCTCCTGGGCCGTGGGAACTTCGGGGGCCGGTTTCCCGCGCCTCCTGCGCCTTCTCCCTAAGGCCGGTTCCTGGACCTCTCCCTCAGGCTCCAGGACCCTCTCAACACCCCTACTGGCTGCCATGGACCGGGTGGTCACGCACGCCCAGTCGGGTAGACCCACCATCCTCAGATGCGTGGTCTTCTCCACCTTTTCCCAAGGGGAACTCTCCAGGTCGTTCCCTAGCAGACAATCTACAGGCATGTCAGTTCTCACAGCGACTTGTAGAGTACCAGAGACCTCCCCCCACTCAAAGGGAACTTGAGCCATTGGACAACGACTCTCTACGTTGTCAGCATTGACAACCCTACAGTAGGCATTGGGTACAATCTGCTCTTGAGACACCAGGTGTTGCCTCACCGAGGTCACGCTGGCTCCTGTATCTCTAAGAGCCTCAACCTTCTTTCCATTGATGGTCACCACCTGCCCATATTTCTTAGTGTTAGAGGGCAGGTAGGTTACAGGGACCATCTCACTGTCTCCTAACGAGACTAGGGTCATCTGCCCGGGACCCCCACCCTCCTGGACTGCTACTTCCTCCCCAAAGTTAATACTAGCTACTTGCCGGGGTGGAGCACCAGTGGGTGCGGTCTTACCAAACAGGCGACACTTAGGATCAGAGGCAATGTGACCCGGGTCACCACACCTATAACAATTGAAGGGCCCCTTTGGAACAGGTCTACCTGTCGGGGCCCCGTTCTGCTGCGGGGTTGGGGGAGGCTGAGAACCCTTCTGCTGGTTCCCTTGGGAATTACTTTGGGGGCCTTTTTGGAACCCCTTCTGTTTACCCTTGTCCCCCCCACTCTTCTGCTGGGGACCCTGCCCACCTTTGGCGGAGTCTCCCACTTGACCCTTGTGGACCCTGGTGCTGAGCCAGCGGTCCGCCTCCTCAGCAAGCTTCCTCGGGTTGGACAGCTTGCTATCTATCAGGTGCTGGCGTAGCTCAGGAAAACATTGACTGGACAAGTGCTCCCATGCCATTAAATCAAGCAGCCCTTGATAATCATTCACTTTGCTACCCTTCACCCAACCATCCAGCGCTCTGCAGAAAAAGGTCACATACTCCACATACGTACTCTCAGGGATCTTCTTCGTCTCCCTGAACCGCTGTCTATATAGCTCCGGAGTTAACCCATACCTGGTCATTAAAGCTTCCTTCATATGGGGGTATGAGGTCTGGACGTCTAAGGGTAAATCTAACAGTGTGTCACGCCCTTCAGCAAGGAACCTTCCCCACAACCCCGCTCCCCAGTCTTTCTCAGGGACCCGGTGTGAGGACATGGCCACCTCGTAGGCCCTAAACCACTGCCCTATGTCATCCTTTCTAAAATACTCCTTTACTACATCTTTGGGGATGTACACCTTGGACTCTACCTGCGCTGGTGGAGTGCTGCCACCAGAAGGAGCGGTGTCCAAACTTTTCGCCTTCAGCTCCAACTCCTTCAATCTGATATCATGATCCATTTGGCGTTGTTGTGCCTCCAGGGCCAACTTCTGCTTTTCCATTTCCATCTGTCCTGCCAACTTTGCCATCTCCATTGCATGCGCCCTGTCTGCTGCCCTGTCTGCCAGCTCCTCTGGCGACCGGACTCTGCTGGGCTCCTCAAGGTTGTCGGGCGGAACGATGTCCCCCGCATTCCGTAGGTCTCGTGACTCCTTCCAGGCTCTCAACGCCTTGGTGTACTGGGGCTTCCTCTTGCATCCAGCATGGGGGACTCTGAATTGTACACTGTAGCCTTTCAATTGCTCCATCGTGTAGCCTTCCAGTCTCTCCCAATCCACCTCATCTATTCCAGAAATCACAGAGAGTGCTCTTCCAGCGGAGTGCGAGCCAGGCATGGTTGCAGTAATGGCAGATGTCTCAACAACGTTCAACAACTACAAACCTGTGGCTACGTTATTTGGTCTGCTCTCACTATCTGGTGATTAATAATTCACTGTATGCAAATTACAAGTGCAAATCCGAAATCCCAACCGCTGCCACCAATGTTAGAGTCGGGGATCTCTGGTTGGCGCAAGGTTGCCCTTGTGTCAAGCAGGAACCCTCTCCTCCACGTCAGGGCGCAGGATAACCCCTCGCGAATGACCCTTGCTCACCCTCTAGGTGCGTGGCGTGAGCAGCCAAGGCGATTCCTCAGGCGTTGTTGGTTAAGCACTTACAATCGTACACACAGTAAATACATCAATCCCCCCAGAAACGGACACCAGGCTTGGATATATATAAAAATACGATTCTTTATGTAAAAATAAGGTATATATATCTCAGCAGACTTATCACAAGACCAATAACGTTTTCGCTAGGCCACCAGGTTATACAGCAGGCAAATGTTCTTGGTTCGTAGTTTCAAATGGATAGTTCGTAGGTTCTTTACGTGTCGTTCCAGTACTCACAGAGATCGGTTCCTGCGAACGGGGAAATAAGGCGTTGCGGGCCCCGAGCCCGATACTGGAACTTCTTTCGTGATGTGGAGAGTCGGCACAGGTCGGTGCGACTCTCAGCTTGGGAAGTGTTCTTGGGTCCTCAATCAGCAGGTGTGGGCACGTAGGCAGGCGCGGCCCGCGACCCTTTAGCACGGCGGTGCAGGAGAGTCTCCACAGCGGGGGCGGCGCGGCCTGAGACGTCCGGGGATAGCGAAGCGGGGTCGCAGGGCACGGTCAGTGCAGCTGGATGACCCGGCGTAGATCACAGTCGTCGGACGGCTTCCGGCAGGAGGGGTGATAGCACGTTCAGCGCACTCCAATGGCAGGCGGTGACAGGGATGCAGGCGGCCTGGCCCGGGAACAGAGAGCGGCTCCGGACGGAGCGGGGCTCTCACGGGTTGGAGGCAGGCGAGCTTCTGAGTGTCACGGCCCTAGGAGGGGCGATGAGGGGCGCAGTCTCTTTTCCAGCGGGATGCACACACGGCTCGAATTGGAGGACGAGCAAGAAGCACAGAGAACCCACTGTTCCTGGGGTTCAGTTCAGGGGGCAAGCTCAGATCAAGCCCTTGGAGAATGTTCAAGCACAAAGTAGCAAAGTCTTTTCAGTAAGTCTCTTCCCCTCCTCTCTCAGCAAGGCAAGCAGCAGGCCAGCTCCTCCGGCGTCTTCTTCTCCTTCTAGTCGGGCAGAGGTTCTTTGTGGTAAACAGGATTCTGCTTTCTTAGGAGCCAGGCTCCTACTTTTATACCATGATTCTTTTGTTCTTGAGCGCCAGGGGGCCTAGGCCTGGCTCAGTCCAGTTCTGGAGCACTTTGTTATTGTGGCTCTGCTCTTTCCTTTCAGCAGCAGGGCAGAGACATCAGCCGCCCCACAGGGGGTGGCGCCGGCTTTGTGGTGGCAGAGCACAGGTCTATTCAAGAGTCAAGGTGTACTCCTCCCACCCATCCAGGTGTAATCTCTCTACCCACCACCTGGCAGCCAACCTGTCTCTGGGGATCCCCCCACCCTGCTCCTTACTGTTGCTAGGCAGAACACACACACACAGCAGAGGCGGACTGAGATGGTCAGGTCAGTAAATACTAACTTTCTAAAAGTAGTATTTACAAACCCAGGATATTAAAATAAACTTGACTACAAGAAGTATTTTATTATTCTGAGTTCAGGCATACCAAACTTGACACTCTACCATGCTCTCTGAGTCCACTGGGGTCACAGCGTTGGCGTGATCCCAGCAGCCCATTCTGGCCTATGGAGAGCAGGTAGCCTTCAATAGTGAAGAACGAAAATGGCGGTAATTCACTACTAAGACATGCCACACACATCAGGGCATGTCCTACCTTATGCCTACAATGCACCCTGCCCTTGGGCCTACCAGAGGGGTGGCTAATATGTAGGTAAGGGAAGGTTTAGGGACTGGCAAGTGGGGGCACTTGCGCAGTCAGCGCGACGGTCCCGGACCGCGCACAGGGTCTGCGGTGGCAGGCCCTAGACACACTTTACAAGGCCGCTTCCGTGGGTGGCGCAACCAGCGCTGCAAGCCCACCAGCAGCATTGGCATTCACGAGCCCTGGCACCCCTGGTGCACTTTACTGGGGACTGACAGTGAATCCAATAAACCAATCGTGGACATCAATTACAGGTACACTTTTACTTCGGGAGCACTTGCACTGCGGCACGGATTAGCCGTGGCGCAGTGCCCTGAGCGGACAACACCAGCAAAACAGTCGAGGCACACCATCAAAAAGTGGAAGGGAAACTCACGCCAAGGTGCCAGGTCTAACACCAGCTATATTCAAGACACCACTTCTTTGTTGAATATTTTGCATGAGCTAAACACTGAATAGATCACAGATTGGCATTTATGTACTATTGGCGTGACTGCTCTTTACACGTCCATACCTCATAAAGATGGTATAGAAGCCATGCAATGAGCCTTATTAAATCATGAGACACCGAGAGCTGAAAGAGTTTTTCTCCTTGAACTTCTTCATTTTGCATTGCTACATAGTTATTTTGAGTGGAATGGTACATTTTATGCTTAGAATACCGGAACTTCAATGGGATTTGCTGGTGCACCATCATATGCTAATATTTTTATGGCCAAGTTGGAATTCGATCATATTCTTCACAATGAATCATGAACTGGACATCTGGTGTTATTTAAACGTTATATCGATGACATTTTAGTCATTTGGAAAGGTGACAGAACAATCCTTGAAAAAAACATTTTTGATCTCAACCAGATTCACGACAGAGTAAAATTCACCTATCAAATAGAGAAAGACAACATTGCCTTCTTAGATGTGCTAATCCAAATTGAGACGGGCAACATCAAAACAAGTGTGTACACTAAAACAACTGATAGGAATAATGCTTTACATTACCAAAGCTTTCATCAGAAATCCTTAAAACACCACTTACCGTATTCTCAATTCATCAGACTGAAACTTATTACTTCAGATCCAGTTGAATCTAAGTTGATTATAAAAGACTTCAGTGAGAAATTTAAACAAAGAGGATATCCGGCAGATATACTCGATGAAGCTACCAAGAGAGTTGACGCAATTGAGAGAACATCGTTGCTTAAGCGGACAGTCTCTAAACAGTCGAACACCATAGTTTATGTTTTGAAATTCTCTACACAATCCAACCTAATAAAATCTATCATCATGAGACATTGGTCTATTATATATACGGAACCAGATTTTCAAGGCATTTTTCCTTCACATCCAACATTTGCGATGCAACAATCTCGTAATCTGCAGGAATTTCTTAAGCAACGACAAACTAAAGATTTTAAAGGCATGCAAAAGTGTTTGAACTGCGTACACTGCAACAATGTTATGGTTGGGAACAAGTTTATCCACCCCACGCAAGGTCATACCATAGAATTGAAACATTCTAATACATGTGACACAACCAATGTTTTTTATGCTTTGAAGTGCCCCTGGGGCAAAATCTATGTCGGCAAAACTGAACGAAAAGTTAAGACTCACATAGGAGAACACAAAAGCAATATCCAGAATTGTAATATGAAATCGACAGTCGTAGCACACTGGCTTGACGCAAGACACAACATCACGCAACTCCGTTTTACCATCTTAGAAGTCTTGAAGATGAGACATGACATTGATCCTTCAAAAGCTTTAGCAAGATCGGAATTCTTTTGGATAAAAAAATTACATTCCTTACAGCCTCAAGGGATGAATGACAGAATTGAACTCCAATGTTTTCTATAACATACACAGTTTTCCACATCATTTAATTTGTTCTATTATTGAGATTTGTTTTATTATTGACATATGTTTCATGTACATGTATGTGAACTTTCTTTTTTATGCATCGTGTATCATCAAAAATCATTCAGTTATTAGCACTTACACGCCAGCCCCACTTTTGACTTCAGGTCTTTAATCATCACGTTTGTTTAACTTTATTTATAACGATTGCTCATCATTCACTAATACATCAACATCGTTATGTTTTTTTCGGTCATGGTTGTCACGTTGATTGTTAAAAATCTATTCACGTAATGACGACACAATATCATTTGTTCCACGGTATCCGACGGGAACGGTTGAAGGTCCAGGTAAAAGCGTTGTGTCTAGATATTGTTGAACTCTAACGTGTCAGCGCATGAAAGCACTTCCTTTTTAATGTTGGCACTTTTTTAGGATTACTGAGCACGCAATCGCTGAATTCATCAGCGTATTCACCGTCACTATAATCTATATTAGGTTGTAGTCACTTTATTCTTTCGTTTCTTGAGTCACTATCGATTCTCATCATGTATATCATAACATGATGGGTTACCGTTCAGTTTTATTTTCGATACGATCACAGAGCACCACTTCTTCTTTCACCTGACGCCGTTTGGCATGATTCACTTCATACACGCACAGCAATATATGCCACTGAATGGCCCCCTGTTCCATTTCTATTAGAAACGCTGGATATGACCCCTGAAGAAGGGTCCTTCCATGACCCGAAATGCATTGGGTTTATTGCTAAATCATGGACTTTGAGTTTATGAAAGGAATACGTTGTGATGTGCATGATGGTTAAATGCATTTCAGGAATAAAACAACGTCTTCTTTAAGAAGAAAAATTGTGACAAGATTGCCCTTTTTACTAGAGGATTCATACCCAGTGGTATAGTGAACAGTGCTCCCACCAGCACGAAGGTGCTTTCCTTCCTGCATTCTGATTAAGTAAGGACACTGTCTGAGATAGCCCTGCTCAGCCCCTTAGTAGCTTGGCATGAGTAGCCAGGCTTATCTCCAAGGCACGAGTGTACAGTATATGCAACCACACTCACAGCAACCCACTGATGTCGCCACAAATAGACTCTACGCGAGTTTTTATAAAACTAGTATAATCTTTATATAAGAAGATATATGATATCTATGATATATGATGCAAAACCAACATATAATAATGGGTAGTATTCCTTCCGGTGGATTGGTAGGTTCGAAACCCTACCACCGCTTCTAACCAACAATTAAGCTTACTTCTAACCGTTTCCAAAAGGTTAGGCAGGTCGTATTGCTTGAATCACACACGTTGCAAAAGAAAAGACATACTGCAATGCGTACCGATATACTCCTGCACTGTGCAATAGAGAAACAATGCCATATTTAGCTCCATAGTCATGTACGTTGCAATAGAAGGAATAATGCAATGCGTTTCACTACCAGCATACCCTGTGCAAGGAAGAAACAAAGCAATGCGTCACACTACAATCATGTACTGTGCAATGAAGAAACAATGCAATGCGCCACGTTACAATCATATACTCTGCAAGGAAAAAATAACGCAGTGCGTAGCACACCAAGCATGTAGGTCATCAGGCACAAATATGGTCAGGCGTCATACAACAGTTTGATAGTTCGTTAGCAGCAATAATGCAAAGTGTAATACGACAGTCTAGGTGCTCCGTTAACAGTTGCCCCCAACACGGATAAATGATGATACAAAAGTACCGCTTCTCACTCCAGCCCCAGTACTGCTCCTCCTTGGGCCAGCACAGACCTCGATCTGAGCCAAAGCAACAGGCTCACGCAGCTGACAGAATAGAGAGGCTGAGAGAGTGTCCCTCAGAGCCCGCGCCCCACCCCAGGTGGTGATCCACGTTACCTGGGGGGACGCGACCCCACTTTCCTCTTCTCCTTCAGCGACCTGGGCCTTGATCCAGAACTCCGTCAATGAGCACGGCGAGTTCAGGCCGGTGGCTCAGCTCCTCCTCGGCTGCCATTCCGGGCCGCTACTGTTTAACTCCGAGGGCCCGATGACCTGGCCCTCCTTCTGGCGGTCTCAGTGGACACCGAGACCCGCACTCAGCACTGTGGAGACTTACTTCGATTTCAGTGCACACACTACCCAGGCACTCCTCACCAGCGCCTCTGGTTGCACCTCGATACGCACTCTGTGCGTCCAAGACTCACCTCTTCTCTGGTGCACATGATAACCAGGCACTCTTCACCAACGCCTCGGCATGCACCATGACACACACCCTGCGCGTCAGAGTCTCACCTCTTCTCCTGGTGCACACGATGACCAGGCGCTCTTCACTAGCGCCTTGGCTTGCACCATGACACGCACCCTGGGCATCCGAGACTCACTTCTTCTCCCAGTGCACAAAATGACCAGGAACTCTTCACCAACGCCTTGGCTGCACCACGACACGCAACCTGCACGTCCGAGACCCACTTCTTCGCTCGGTGCACACAACGACCAGGCGCTCTTCACCAATGCTTTGGCTTGCACCAGGACAAGCACCCTGTATGTCCGAGACTCACTTTTTCGCTCGGAGCACGCAACGACCAGGCGCTCTTCACCAACACCCTGGCATGCACCACGACACGCACCCTGCGCGTCCGAGTCTCAGTTTACTCCTGTGTGCCCACAATCACAAGGCACTACTTCCGAGGGTCTCAAGCTGCAAAAGCACGTGCACACTGCGTTGCTTGGGACTTCTCCAGAAACTTTTATGTTCCTGGATTTCCAAACAGGGAGCCAGCTCACCTCCGGCCCTTGGGGTTCAGGACACAGCACAAACCACAGTCCTGTTCAAGAAGAGGGGGACACCACCCACTGCAATGTCCCTTCAGTCTCTTCCTTAGTAAAAGCTACAAACTGCAGGCCAGTCCCAGATCAAGAAGCAAGGGTCAGTCCTATCCAGCAGTCTCTTCAGCAACTCTTTCCTTGGCAGAGGTTCTTCTTGATCATGAAAGAGGTCAAAGCCTTTGCAGACTCGACCTGTCCATTTCGCCATTCAAAACTACACCAAATGCTAGGGGTTTCAGTTCTCTTAGTTATACCCCTTCATGTCTTTGAAGTTCTTTATGCTCAGGGGTACCTGACCCCTGCCTAAATCAGTTCTGGGTGTCTCCCTCCCAGTGTCACCTTTTTCCCTTTGATACTGGGGGTCTGGATCCTTAATCACTCAGCAGGAGATGGGTCAATTGGTTTATAGCACCAGCCCAGGCCTTTTCACCTCCCGGGCTTCTCCTCCCCCTACTCTCCAGATGCAGGGCAGCCTGGTGCCATCTCAATCCCTCCCTGGGTCAAGACCTCTCCCAGCTCCTCTCACCTCACAGATCCAGACAGTCAATCCACATTCAGCAGAGACACACAGAAATGCTTACAGCTCAAAACTCAGCCACTTTCTAAAAGAGTGGCTTCTGAACACACAGTGGCACAACCACTTTCATAGAAAGATGTGTCTGACACTGAGTTCATACATACTAAACTTCACCTCTCCATTTTAAACTTATAGGAAGCTAGGCTAACAAACACATCACCCAGCCTTCCCCATTCTGCCCTATTGGCAGGATGGCCTTTCAGCAGTGAAAAACAAAATGGAGTGTTTTTCACTGTCAGGACATAACACACACCTTAGTATATGCTCTGCCTTTTACCTACACTGCACCCTGCCCAGGGGTTACCCGGGACCTACCATAGGGGTACCTCCGGTGTATGCAAAAGGGAAAGTAAGGCCTGACAAGTGGTTGTACTTGTCAGGACAACATGCTAACTTAGCAAACTGCGCGCAGGCCCTACACTGCAGGCCTGAGTTTCCTTCACCGCGCACCTTTGTATTACTAGCCCTGGCACACACTGTGCCCATCACTAGGGACTTTACTAGTAAGGCAAATATACCAATCAGGGACAACCAATTACCATTACACTTTAAACAGGGAACCCTTGTACTTTGACACTGATCAGCAGTGGCAAAGCACCCAAAGCATCTAAATTGACTACTCTATGTCAGGAAAACTGCCTAGGGGGGAAAGCAAAATGTTTAGGGAACTTTAGCCAAAAAGGCCAAATCCTACAGTTGGTATATCTCACTTCATGAACTGTACAAAAAGGCCTAGTGGATCTTTTTACAGCACAGATCTCCTGTGGGTTGTCAGCTTTCTCTGAGGTTCCCCACACTGGAAACACTTGGACATCTTCTCTCTTGCAGAGCCAAGCACACCCATTCCCTCTAACATCAGGCATGTAGGCTTAGGGCCTGATTTAGATATTGGCAGTAATAGTTCTGCCGTCACTTTTTCAACCGAGTCCCCGTCCACCTACTAGGTGGTCCACCTGCTCTGTTAAGATGCTGGTGGTTTCACAGATGTAAGACCACCATTGGAGTGCCTCCGAGTCCACCTGATATGTTTACCCGCATCAACAGTGCAATAGGTAAAAGCGGCTGTTGGAGGGAGGCAGCCAGTTTGTCCGCCGGCCCAATCACAATGTGCCTTCGCGCCGACGTGACTGTGGCAGTAAAACCTCCACACCTAAGTTAGAGGTAGGGAAGGGATATAAGGCAGAATTTCACCTTTTCTCACTTTCAAACTTCCTTGTATGCCATGGGCCTCCCCCTGCTTCTTTTTGGCAAACACAATCAGGGCTGTTGTGGATGGAATCAACGGTAAGCTCCACTTTTACCTGCTACCTTTTGACTTGTCTGTTAACATTTGCACTGGACATGTGCATTTTTAAATCTCCCTTACAAGCAATAGCATCCCAATGTGTAATGCATATGTGTGTGTAATATTAACGTTTATTAAATTTAAAGAAATACACCGAGGGGCTGTGGACAGACCGGTTCCTTTATGCATATAATCTGGGAATGTCCCCTCATTCAATCTTACTGGTCCGGGGTGCTTGAGTGTATGAGTCAGGTAACAGGGGTGGTTACTTATCCGGAAGCGAAGCAATGCCTCTTGAATATCTGGGGGCCTACAGACCTCAACAGCAGAGATAAATTGTGGGTCACTTTGGGCCAGATGATAGCTAAACGGAACATAGCACAGGCATGGGGGGCAAGTGAACCACCCGGGGTGATCTCCTGGAAGAACGACATGGACTGGTGCATGTTTAGGGAAAAAACTGTGTATATCTCCCGTGGGTGCCCTAGGAAATGGTCCACCATTTGGGACAAATGGAACAACTATTGAGGGGGTATTTGTGCTCCTCCCCTGGTTCCTGACACATATGACCAACTTACACCTTAACATCCTGTTGTACTGCTCTGTAAAATATATGATTGTACCTGAGATTATCACAAGATTCGAAGCTAATGTATCTGCATTTCTTAAAGGTGTGTTCTGTCTACATTGTTGTAAGTTTAATAAAAAGATTTACAACAAAAAAAAGGAATACACCTGTATGATTACACTGTATTTCTCAATCTGGTGGAAGTTGGTTTAAAGAAAATGGACGGGGGGGCGTGGCCAAGATGGCGGCGAGGTAGGACGTGTTCTCCGGAGCTCCTGCCCACCGTCCGCCAAAATGAGCGTCTACGAGCTTCTGAGGGACCCAAAGAAAGCTGCTAGCACTGGTGGGAGGCTGCCCCGGTGATACCCTGCCCTCGACTGACGCGGAGGTCAGCGGCGGTCGTCGACTACCCGCGGCTCGGTGTGGGCGGACGGGAGGCGGCCCGGCCTCCATCTACTGGCACTCTGCTGAGGCTTCAACAAGGCGGTGGCCCTAGACGAGGACCGCCGGGGCCAGCTACTCTTACACCGGCCTCTGACCAGTGACCTGGACGAAACGCGGGTCGCCCATCGCTCCGCCCGCAGGCCGGCCCTATTTGCTCCGGAGGCCATGGAGGCCTGAACTCTGGGGGTGGGGTGGGCCCGGCCGGCTGCGCGGCCCCCAGAACCCGCCGAGCGTCCCTGAGCAGCCCAAGTCCTGGGCCTGGCCGGTGCTGGGGCGGGACCTATCTCTCTCACGTGCTGAAGGCACCCGACTCGACGTTGGAAGCTGCTGCCGCACGCAGGGAGTGACACGGCTGAATCTCCTGGCATCGACCCTAGAGGAAACGATTTGCGGTGACATCGGAGCGGGCCCTAAGACTGGCGAACGCGTGGAACGCCTTGCTGCGAGAGCCCGGACCCGGCGGCCTTCCCCCGCTTCTGTGCCCCTGCGGACAGTCCCGTGGAGTCGGGGCTGCTTCCTTCCTGCCCACACTGTGGTCTGGTGTTTGCCTGCAGGAACGGCGGGGCCCTCATCCCCTCCTTCGATCTGGGCCGTGAGGTGAGCGGGGGGCGCGACGCTGCAGTGTAGGCGCATTGTGACTCTACCGTCTTCGCTGGGGTCCGACACCTCACAGAGACGCGGCCTCGCCGGATCCCTAGCCTAGATTTGGGGGAGCGGCCTACTACTTTGGCTGACTGGGCCTGGGGTGAGCGGGGCTACGACGAACCGGTGACAAGGCGGAGCGTGGAGGCAGGGGACCCGGTGGAGGGCCCTGACGCCTACTGGGAGACTCGGGGGCCCTTGCCCTCCCGCAAACCAGCTGGGGGGAACTGTGATGACCCCCACTGGCCCCGCATAGCGGACGGTCACCACCCTGTGGGGCGATTGGGCCTGCATCTACTTGGAACAGACGGCGGGGGCTGAAGGTGGAGACAGCGGGCGAGCCTGTGGGACAGAAGGTATGTCGCAGCTCGACATCGGCCCTTTGGTGTACACAGATCCCTCCTTTCTGTAGCCCGGATGAGCGGACCCCTGATTGAGAGCAAGACCATTTAATCTGCACTCCCATTTGGCAGTAAACTTTGACCTGCCTGGCTGCAGTGGGAGACCGATTACACACTGTTTACTTTAAAGGCCTAACACGAACCGCGAAACGTCTCTACGCCGGGGCTCCTTTCGCTCCCTGAGCCGGGGCACTTAGAAGGCCTAGATGCAAGCAGAATCCCGCTGGTGGCCGGCTTGGGGTGGCGACGCGGGGGTCGCTTGTGCCCGACTCTGCCCTAATAGAGTTGATATCCTGACGTCCTTCAATACCGGGTAGCGGAGCTGACACGCGCCTTCCGGTGCTGGTCATTGGTCGGAGATCTCAAGACTATGCCTTCATCCAGGACGAGAAAACAGAAACCTCTGAAGGACATCTTTGGACGTGCACACTCTATTCCCAACCTTGCAGTCGCGACCCCCAAAATGGCGGTTCTGCAGCAATCTCCCAGCACCGGGGATGAACTGATCACCAAAGCGTTCTTGGAATCACTCTTCCACACTCTCAGAGCTGACCTGCAAACGGTGAAGGCAGATCTCACGGCTGAGATAAAGGAGATCCGTAGAGATGTTGACGAAGTGGGGGAATGCGTAGCGACGTTGGAAGACAAGAGCGACACTACAGCGACGGACATGAATACGCTCCAACAGGAGATACTCCGCTTACAAGAGCAACACCTGGATGTCCAAACCCACCTGGAGGACTTGGAAAACAGGTCACGCAGGCATAACATTCGTATCCGGGGAGTGAAGACATCGGACGACACCACCCCTCCATCACCAGCTCCAGAAAGCCATCACGAACTTCCTTACTCTCAATGCTAACCCGGACACGTCTCTAGCGACGCAGTGGCTGGCACTGAAGGCAGTCATGAGGGGGGAATTTATAGCTATATCCTCTGCCCACAACCGAGAGAGAAGCCGCAAACGGGCGGAACTTTCCCAGCGAGTCTCGGAGCTCGAACAGATGCATCAGAGAACCGGCGCTTCCCGTGCCTGGCGTCAGCCTTGCATAGAAAGAAAGCAACTCGCAGCCTTAGACCAGGTCAGGGCCGAGTTTGCGGCTCTCAGACTCCGTCACCATACTATACGGGAGGGGACAGATGCAGCCGCCTTCTGGCAAACAAGCTGCGAGAGAGTAGACAGAAGCAGGGGGTTCACACATTCCGAACCCCATGGGGTGAGTCAGTTTCTGACGACGCAGCTATAGCGGAAGTATTCCGAGACTTCTATGCAGACCTCTACACGGGTGAGTCCCTGGAAGTCCAGAATAGCGCTGATTACATAGCCACAGCTCATATGCCTTCTCTAACCCAAGCGCAAGCAGACCATCTGGATAGGGCTATACAGACAGAGGAAGTTATTTCTGCAATCTCACGCCTTAAACTGGGTAAATCACCTGGCCCAGACGGCTACACGGCTGCCTTTTATAAGACATTTTGCAGCCAAGTGGTCCCACCCTTGACAGGTTTGTTTCATACCTTTGATCAAGTAGGAAC
The DNA here is from genome assembly GCF_964204655.1 of Triturus cristatus. Taxonomy (NCBI): domain Eukaryota; kingdom Metazoa; phylum Chordata; class Amphibia; order Caudata; family Salamandridae; genus Triturus; species Triturus cristatus. Next base: position 1,254,649,998 of record NC_140589.1, on the reverse strand, counting down.
TATTCCGGGGGAGATGTTGGCGGCCGCAATAGTTGTTATCCCAAAACCTGGGAAGGACAAGACAGCCTGCAGTGCATACAGGCCCATATCCCTGTTGAACATAGATATTAAATTATACACTAGCATTATAGCGACTCGATTAGCGCCGTATATGGCCCAGCTGGTTGAACCGGATCAAGCGGGCTTTATCCCACAGAGGCAGACAAGTGATAATACTAAGCGCATTTTGCACCTGATTGAAAAGGCGTCCCGTACCCAAGGGGAATACATGCTCCTGGCCATTGACGCGGAGAAGGCCTTCGACAGAGTGCACTGGCCTTACCTGGAGATGGTCCTGACGAGCGCTGGTTTTGGTGAGAAGCTACGCACTCGGATTCTAAACTGCTATTGCTCTCCTATGGCGACAGTTCGGGTTAATAGTTATACTTCCTCCCGCTTTCCCATAGGGAGGGGCACTAGGCAGGGGTGTCCCCTGTCGCCCCTCCTATTTGCGCTCTACATGGAGCCTTTGGCTCTCCGAGTCCGACGACATCCCCTTATCACCGGGATTAAATTTGGGGGAGACGTTCATACCATTAGTCTCTATGCAGATGATATCTTGCTCTCCCTGTCGGATCCAATAACAGCTCTGCGCGCTCTCTTCATCGAACTGTATGGCTTTGCGCAAGGGTTGGGCTTTAAAATCAATATGGACAAATCTATAGTGCTTAACATTTCACTATCCCCACACACTCTTGCCCACATCCAGGAGGAGCACCCCATGAGTTGGGCATCTGCTTCGATCCCCTACTTAGGAATTCACTTAGCCCCCACTATCCAGGCCACTGCTGACATTAACTACTCTAATCTCCGCTCCCACATACGTAAAGAACTAAATAGATGGGAAAATTGCACAATCCCTTGGCTGGGTAGGATTGCGGCCACCAAAATGACTATTCTCCTGCAGATTTTGTACCTCTTCCAGACCCTTCCCCTTCGTCCTCCGTCGGGTTGGATCCAACAGACTCAGGTGGACCTAGCGCGCTTTATTTGGCACGGTCGCAAACCCCGATTCCGACATGCGGTGGCTGTTCTCCCGCCGGAGAGGGGCGGAGTAGGGGTGCCTGACCTTCAACTTTACTTCCACGCTGCTCAGATTAGATACTTAGTGGAATGGCATCGACTGGAATCGGAGAAACACTGGCTGTTTCAGGTCCAAGTGGTGGCAGCCAGGCCGCTACAAGGCATTCCCTTTCTCCGTAAACAGCATAGACCATCCAATCTTTATGCTTCATACATCACAAGCACTGTTATGGAATCCTGGGATCGCACTAACATTGCTCACCGACTGACTACCTTCCCATCACCTCTCACACCAATATTTGATAACCCAAAGTTTCACCCCGGTGCGGACGCCCGGACCTTCCGCGTCTGGCGTTCCTCCTCCTGCAGGTCCTTGGGTCACCTTTTCGATTTAGATGGCATAATTACATTTCCGCAGCTCAAGGAATACTACGGCCTTCCAGAATCAGAGCGCTTGCCTTATTTGCAAATCAGACATTGGGCACTTCACCCGCATATTAGACGTCAGGCACAGCGCCTTCTGACTCCTTATGAAAAATGGCTTGAAACACGCACGTCTGATAAGAAAATTATCTCTGACCTCTATAAAATGCTTTTAGCTACTACTACACACACATACAACGCAGGCCGGGCTCGCTGGGAAAGGGACTTAGGCAGATCTCTAAGCCTCAAAGAATGGGAAGGCATTTACCATAGAGCGCGGCATTCGGCATATCACATGGGACTCACGGAGACCTTGACCAAGATTGCCACTTATTGGTATTACACACCGGAGCGCTTACATCGATTTGACTCTCGCCAGAGCGCTCTGTGCTGGAGGGGGTGCGGAGAGGTGGGTACTTTAGAACACGTTCTCTGGAGCTGTACCTGTATACAACCGTATTGGTCCCAAATCCTTGATGAAATAGACCTTCACTTTGAGACGCAACTCCCGCGATTTCCCACTTACGTCCTCCTGGGCTTACCCAACCCATTGACATACCCACTTAAATCTCGGAGGGGCCGGCTGATTGCTATTGCCTTAGGCGCAGCGACACGAAACATTCTGATACACTGGCGCTCTGCCCAGCTTCCAACACACTCCGGATGGCTTCAGAGACTCTGGCTGGTGTTAGGCATGGAGAAACTAACTCTCACATTAGCCGGTAGAGGGTCTGAATTTCCAGAGTTATGGAGGCCCTTCTTAACCTTGCTAGTGTCCGAATTCCGTGAGTTGACATGCCTCCATTACCTTCGACTACTTCGCCTTCCCGACACACAGATTCCAAATAGCCTTCCCCAGAAGTGCCGCAAACGACGGCGCTGATCCATACACAATATCTTCTTTTTCCGTTAAAGTGGACGAGGGGAGGGGGGGAGGGAGTACCTAGTTGCCTCATTTGTACTGTTCTCAAGGAGCTAAGGGTCTTGTCTCCTATGTTTGCTTGAAATCAATAAACAGATTTAAACCATAAAGAAAATGGACACTTGAACAAAATAAATATCAATTTAACAATTAAAAAGTCACCATACAGTTGTGTTTAAAAAAATTATCAAATTAAAAACATATACATTACACATCACTGGGATAATTGCAATGTAACATGATGTTGAAATTGCACTAGACAAGATGTAACCTTAACCTTATTAATTTCCTGTGAAATCAATCTCAGTCCCAAAACTTTAATCATTTAACATATCCATCCATGTAACATTTTCCCTTGTTTAGTGCGAGTCCTGCATTGTATCCAAATTCAATAGTCACATTATTATTTTAAGGTGTAATGCCTATGTGTTAATTCTTATCAGTAATCAAGGTGAAATAAACACATCTGTACTAACACTTCAAAAAATAATTTCAAACATCCATTTGTTGGTGCAAGTGTCCATTATCATAATGAATGGTTGCACCTGAATATAAATGACCATCACATACTATTCTAACCAGTGTATGCACTGAACAAAGTAAACATACAAAATATGTTGTTGTTTCTGCCATATTGGTAAATAAAAATGTATACTTCACATTTTAGTCAGAAACATTGCTAGAAATCAAATAAATACAAAGGAAAATCAATGGCAGAACAAACTTGGTCGAATCAAAATAGTGGTTTATTAAACCAATGAGATAATTCTCTCAAAAAATAAATTATTAAAATAAACATAATTTTAATTAGCATCCAAAAGAAAGGTGAAATTCACTGTTGTTCTGTAGCATTAAACTTGCCTCCTATTGAACTGCCAAGGGAAACCTCTGGGAGAAGACGCATCTAGTGGGCACAGAGCAGGCATCTCAATTATCTTTCATGGGAGGGTGGGGTTTGGAGGGGTGGTCTTGGATATTGGAGGGGTGTTTTTTGGTTTGGGAGACACAGTTTTGGCTTTGGGATTGGTGGTTTTGTCTTTGGAAGGGGTGGTCTTGGGTTTGGGAGGGGTGACTTGAGTTTTGGAAGGGGTGTCTTGGCATTTGGGAGGAGTGAATTGCACTGTGGAATGGGTCAAGGCAAAGGCAAATAATGCATCTTCACGGGAAAACAGGTTGGATGGTCAGGGGATTGCACTGTGGAATGGGTCAAGGCAATGGCAAATAATGCATCTTCACGGGAAAACGGGTTGGATGATCAGGAAGAAGTGGGGTTTGGGAGATAGAAGGAGTGGCAGTGGGTGATGTGCGTGTGTGAGTTGAGGTTGCAGGTGCATCTGGGTCTGGTGTAAGTCATATAGGTGATGTTCCTTCCTAGGTGTAAGTTGTTTGGATGAGTTTGGGCATTTGTGTTTTGTGGGTGTTGCTTTAATGTATGTATGTGTGTGGATGAGGTGTGTTGTTGAGGTGCTGGGTGTGGTTGTGGTGCTTGTGAATGCGATGGTGCATGTGGGTGTGGTGGCGGTTGTGGTGTCTGTGGGTGTGCTGTGGTGGTGGTGGTGCATGTGGTGGTGGGTGTGGTATCTGTTGGTGTGCTGGTGGTGGTTGTGGATGTGGTCGTGGAGTTGGTGTGTGTTGTGTGGTAGTGGGTGTGGGTGTGCTGGTGGTGGGTGTGGATGTGGTATCAGTATATTGTTTGGGTGTGCACCTGTGTTTTTTGTGGTGTTTGTGTATATGTGTGGGTGCGTTGCTTGTGTCTGTTGGAGTGGGTGTGTGCAATGGTGTGAGTGTGCTTGGGACAGGGCTGGGAAAAGGAAATTGTGATCTAATTGAGGCGGCAGGTGGGGCACAAGGTTAGGATTGTTGGGAAGCTGTGTTCAATGAGGAGGTTAGACCTTGAAAAGAGACCTCTGTAGGCCAGACATAGCATTATGAATGTCTCCCAGGTATGCTGCCATTTGTTGCATATGGCAGCTAAGCCCCTGGATGGCATTCAAATTTAAATCATAATATGCAACATGTGACACCTTGTTGCATTTCTACATTTGCCTAATTAGTCATGAATTGGGCCTGATTTTGAGTTTTACACATGGGATACTCATACATATATGTGATGGAACATTCCATATGCAATAGTCCCTTCAAGTATACTAATCTTCTCCATCATTGATGTATCATCCTGACATAACAAAGGAGATTGGAATATGGTTTTGGGTATGTGTTACTCTGTCACCTATGTGTACACATTCCTGTCTGTGTTGTTCTTAAAATTGTTTGCCTTTCACAAATATTTTCCAAAAAACAGACTGGCTTGCATGCACTTATGAAGGAGTAAGACATCATGCAAATCTGTCACTTTTAACATGAATTAAATAGTACTTTTCTAATCAAAACACATTTGGGATAGGTTTAAATTTAAAATGTAGCCATTTAATCTGATGTTACTAGACATATTGTCTCACTTGCTCACTATTGTTTGTGTATGAAACCAAATTACAAACGTGACGTCTGGAACATCCACTGCATCAAGGTTGCATTTTATATTATGTCACCTGTAATAGGGCTAACCTTACATCATTCATCATAGTGAAGGAGCATCACACCTGACACAATAAAGACTAGTGACCTGTTTGGTACAACTGTCTGCAAAGACCAGTCCTTTGGTAGTGAACAGAAATCAGGCAAATTCATGTACAAAACACATCATCATACACCATGTGCAAAACATACCCCTTCAAGAACTCTTCTTCTGTGATGGACATGTGTTAACTTTGAAGTGGATGTCAAAATTAGTCCCTGTAACAAAAATTAGTTATTTAGCAGGTTAAACTCACATTAGAATTTACCTCCTTGCTGCTGCTGTTGGGCTCTCAATTGCCCATCATGGTCCGGATAGTCCACCGTGGCCATTAGGGGGTCAGGGTGTTGCACATGTACTTCCCATGTTGGGAGGACTTGCTGAGCTGGACTTCTGATGACTTCTTGGTCCAGCGTCCTAGGTCCTCCCACCTTTGCATCGCTTGTACACCCCCGGGGTCTGCACCTTCTTAGCGATGGCCTTCCATATCTCCTTTTTACTATAGGCATTGACCTGTATGGATACTAGAAATGAAAGAAAAAAGAATTGTTTCATGACTAGTTGTTTGTCTGTATTGATGTAATACAATTTTACTTCATCAATCACAAGTGCTAATCAAGAGTTTCTACACAATATATTTATGTCCTTCATTTTGCCAAAATATGACAACAAATAATACTTTTGTTGTAACCTGTTGACAGCCCTTATCACTCCCTAAAGTCACTTATCCAGGCCAGTGACATTATTTGGGCCAGGCGACTCCAAGATTTTCTGTAATGAGAGCTACTAATGAGAGCTACTTCTCATTAGTGAATATCATTGTGAAATACTGAAGACTAAACAACTTGTGCATTGTAACCTGACAACCCCACGCCCAGCTACATTGGCTTGAAGCATAATGTCCATAGAGACAGATACTAGGGTTTGAACTAAATACCATGAATAAGGGCGCTATGACAGGGCTGCCATCTGTGTCAGTAAGTGCATGCTCTTTGGGGATGTATGAACATGTGTGCATATTAAGGGGATATATTTGTATGGGTGACTCAAGCCTGTGAAATTTAAACTGTTTGTGAAATTAATAACTCTCCATTACATTTTTCTTCCATTTACAAGCATTCAGAAGCATCATTTTGCTCACAATTTAGAGTTGACAAGAAATGTTTTCTAAGAGTCCAAAACCTCAGTGCTTCAGTTTTTCACCTCTGTGACTAAGCCCCATCACTGCCCACAAATCTGCTATCTACAGCCTGATAATCATGATGTCACATGAACACAGCCTTCGCTTAACTTTGAAAAGAAAATATGACCCTGTGCTCATTTGAAAAATGACACATGGCTGTGAGCTACTCTGAAGGTGTCTGGGAGCTACTGGTAGCTCCCAAATGACTGGTTGGAAACACCTGATCTAGGCTGAGTGATATGCACATTGCAAACATCTTTTTAATTTGGTATGTAAAAGATATGTATATGGAGAGTTGTAAATTTAATATATTGTGCTTTCTATTTTTACATGATGTGAAATTTCTACATTTTACATGAAATGCATATATGTAAAAATATCTCTTAAAATACACACCAAATAAAATGTAGGCCTTAAAACACACACCACATACAAATGTTGTTGTTTTCTATAATCATAAAGTGCATAAAATATCACATCATCATTTATTTATGTAATGTAAAAAAAAAGACACTTCACTTCAATCACTACACTTAACTCAGGAACTCAAACGGGCATTGTAGCCTGCGTTTTAAAAAAGACAGCTAGATTCACAAATACATGTTAAACATTTACCTGTCCCTCTGGGGAGCCATAGAGCTGGCTGTACAGGGACAGCACCTCATTTTCCAGCAACTTCAGCTCCTCTGGCGAGATGGCTGGGGTCCTGTCACCTACTGCTCCTGGCATAGTGGCTCCCAGAAGTCAGAAACAGCAGCAATAGCTGAGGAGGTCTTGTGGCTGCAGCGTTAGCAGTGTTAGGACGCAAGAGAGCTTTTTTTCAAATGCCGCGTAGATGTATACAACGTACGTTGTTTTCACACACTTTAGCCTATGGTTGGGTCCGTCATGTCATGGTTTTCACTCACACTTGGCAGTCAACTTCCGCCATGATCAAGTAATTCCAAATGTGCTGATGGCAAGGTCAGGCGGACGCCATTTTAGATGGTCAAATAGTATGTTTGTGAATGTTTAGTGGGTCACCACCACTCAGAATGGTGGCTACTTTATTTAAACATACACAATGCTAATGTTACTCATTAGCTTAAAAAAAAAATTATAATTAGTGTGTTACTGTGGTTTAATGTAATAGTTGCGCAATGTTGTTTACACTTCCGTTGACTAAAAAAATTATAATTTGTGCGGTACAGTGGTTTAATGCAACAGCTGCGCAAATGTTGTTTACACTTCCGTTGACTGTATTTTGTTTTAATTTTTTTATTTTTTATTATATGTTAATAATACATTTAAAATGTATTATTTACACATTATTTTTTTTAACCAATAGACGTAAAAAATGAAAATTGTTAAAAATATATACCAACTTTACATGTTGTATTAAGAGACATTAAGAAACCATATATATTTTTTCTAAAACATGACATTTGTGTCATGTATATAAAAACTATTGTAAATGTTTTTAAATGTTGTAATTTTTTATGCAGACATATGAACCCAGGGAGAGTGAGAAGATGACGGCTTTAGGTGTTCTGACCATTTCCGGACCTTGCGTCCATAGAAGAATGGAATATTATAAAAAAATGCAGACTGAATAGGTAAACTATACTGGATTTATGTCATCAGCTGCTGCCAGACCTTCTGCCTGACAATAGAAATCCCAAATCTATTACACCAATTGTCAAACTCATGGCAGTACTTCATTTTGTGGCCATGGGATCATTCAATACACTGACAATATCTGGTGGAATGTCACAACCAACTTTCGGTTGTCTGCTACAAGAATTTATTTCTTCAATGATGAGACACATCAACAGCGTCATCCAGTTTCCTAAAAACCAGGATTTTGCCAATGTGAAGGGGGAACTTTATGCCTTGGGCTACTTACCACTTGTAGTTGGAGCAATTGCTGGCACACATATGTACATATGTACAGGAAACAAGTATACTGGTATCGAAAGCACTTCCATTCAATCAATGTGCAAGTTGTCTGCTTACCTGATTCGTACATCACAAGTGTCTGTGCATGTTTCCCCGGATCAGCTCATGATTCCTTTATACTACGGAACAGCAGCATACCCCAGCAAATGTCACAACATGCACCTGAGAGGGCCTGGCTTGTTGGTAAGTACAATCTGTCAATATATATTATTTGGTTAATTTCCAGTTTCATAATCTATTATAGTGATACTTTTTGGGGCTCTTTTTTTGTCATATAGGAGACTCAGCTTATCTAACTGACCATGGTTGTTGACACTGCTGAGGAATCCAACAACGCCAGGGGAAGTCCGCTTCAATGAGGCACATGGAAGAACACAGAGGCCAGTGGATCGGGCTTTTGGGCTCCTAAAGGCCAAATTTCGCTCTCTGGATAAGGCTGGTGGAGCCCTCCTCTACTCAACCGATAAGGTGTGCCAGATTGCCATGGCCTGCTGCATGTTGCACAATATATCCCTGCGACGGAATATCCTATACATTGCAGAGGATGGAGACCATGAAGAGCCAGCGGGTCAGGATGCTGAAATGCCAAATGAAGATGATAGTGGTGAAGAGGAAGGAAGTGACGTACATCAAGATATCATTGACAAATTCTTCACATGAACGTAAGTATGTAATTACATTATATTAAATGAAATGTTAAAGCAACTTTTAATGTTATCAGGATAAACAGTTGTACTTTTTTTAGAAAGGCAAAGTAAAGTGACAACAAGGGCAAAGATGTTTGTTGATCAAAGTTTTGACACATTTACAACTGTGTTCATTAGCATTGTTCATTTTTGATTGTTCTTAGAAAAAGTGCCCTCAAATATATTCATTTGTGGGGGCGTGGCCAAGGAGCCAAGAATGAGGGACGCGTGTGCTCGCAGCTCCGCACCGGCCCAATAATTATCTGCATATCCACTGGACGCTGGAGACCAGGTAGCGCTTTAAAACCGGCCCCGCAGAGTTGGGGCGCCGGGGGCTGGTCCCAGTGGTTGGGCGGCTCCTTGAGCAGCTGTGGTGAGTCGGAGCTCCGGTCGGCCGCTGGTGCACGACAGGGGCAAGATGGCAGCCTGGAATTGATCAGCGTCGGGGACGGAGCAGAGCCTGAGCCTCTCTGAAGTTTGAGCCCTGGGAGTGGGCCTGTGATCGGCGGCCTGAGTCTAGCAGCGAGAGATAGTGGAGGACCAGCGACTCACAGCAAAGGGTGCTCACACTGCCGTGGAGAGGCGAGCGCGCTGCAGTGCAGCTGTCAGGAACAGGGAGCCTGGTCTGGGCTTGTGGTTATGGGCAGAGCGCAACGCCATTGGCCTTCACAAAGGAGGGAGCACACACCGTTCCTGCTGGAGGAGGGGGCCTCTCACTGTGGTGGTGAAGCTGAGAAGCCACTGTCTGGGCCCTGGGACGCAAGCGAGTGAGTTACTGTGGGGGCTGCGGCTCCCTACTGGTTTGGCGAGCTGCCTGGACTTTACCACAACCTAAAATCAACCCAGCAAGGTTTGACTGGTGGTGCCCGAGGCTGGTCCGATGAGGGAGAGGCCGCGGCCGCCCGGGCCAGACGCCCAGCCTGACCAAGGTGGAAGCTGGGGGTCGGTGCAGGTGTTCGGGGCCCGCATCGGGGCTCGTGGAATAGTGCATGGATCCTGCCATAGGCCTCACTATGGCGGGGAGCACCCGTCGTCCCTACTGGCTGCGCATGGGTGAGATGACATTGAGGTGGTGAGCTGGGGATCCCACCGGTATCTGAGAACGGGCGGAAGAGAACGGTCCTCTGGTGAGTGCATGTGGCCTGGGGGTTCCCCCCTGGAGACAGGCCTGTGACCTGCGGGGCACTGTTGACGGGCCTTGCTCGTGTCCCATCGAGGACTACCTGGGGCCACCCAGATTGGCTGTTCATGCCCTGGGGTGCGGTGGGCCTCCTGCCTGTGCATTGCGACAGGCATTACCTCGGAGAAAGGTGGACCTCCCTGGCGAGAATAGTGGCACCCCAGATTGTGCAGTGAGTGGCAGTGGGCACATTGCCACCTGGAGGTGTGTGGGGTCGATCCCGCACTTTGGTGCAGAAATAGGCCTGGGCAGAGACTCAGCCGCCAAGTGGACACAGGAACACGCAGACTGGTGGGCTGTACAGCGGTGTGACTGTTGCAGCGGGAGTGGCGAGGTCCTTCTGAGTGTGGTGAATCTGAGCCCTGGTGCGGGTGGCGGAGTTGCGATGCCGGTTGTTGGACTGAACTTCCTCCCAAGCGCGGTCCAGCAGTTGGGGGGCTGTTAGGCGCCATGGCCAAACACCGGTACCGGCAAGCTGGACCCCCACAAGACCCGGAAGATAGTACCCAGGAGCAAGCGTAGACTGCTCAGGAAGATCCAATACAGCAGCAACTGGGTAAGATACTGGTGGTTATAGCGGACACGAAGGCTACCCTCCATCAGGACATCAGCACAGTGGCGGTAGGGCTTGGCCTTCTGCGAGAAGAACACAAGAATCTTTCTGAGAGGGTGAAGGAAACCAAGTCCAGCATTTCCAAGATCGCCCCCGCACAAAAAAAACCTGGAGCAGCAGATGGGAGCCCTCTCTGACAGGGTGGGTGTTCTGGGACGGAGAGCTGAAGATGTGGAGGGACGCAATCAATGGAACAACGTCCAGATACTGGGCCTGCTGGAGGGAATCAAGAGCAATGACATGGTGTCCTACTTGCAACAGTGGCTGAGGGACGTGGTAGCACCTGAGGGCCTGTCACCCTTCTACACCCTTGAAAGGGCCCACTGGATCCCGGCCAGGCCCCCGGTGCAGCTGAAGCGGGCCTCATTTCTGGAGGTCAAGAAGGCACTGAGGGAGGAGGGACTCCAGTATTCACTGATGTTTCTGGCCCAGTTGCGGATTGTGTTGGACGGCAGCACCCACTTTTGTGGAAGCCCGGGTGAGGCCTGGGACTGGATTGAGGCCCACAAGGCCGGGGCCTCACAACCTGCGGGCCCTAAAGCTGAGTTGAGGAAAACGGCGGAGCTTGGGAAGCGTTCCAGACAATGTTCCTGTAGGGGAGCTCCTAAGAGACCGACCTACTTCCAAACCGAAAAGGAGAAGGCTGAAGCTTTGCTGGCGGCGCTTTTCCAGGGATGGAGCCCCACTCCTGAGGTGGAGGCTCGGTCATCGAAGGACACTGGGGGCATTGATTTTGACACATCCCGCAGTGACAGTGTGAAGATGTCGGCAGTGACTCCACATACAGTTGAGGAGGTTATCTGAGCCTGCTTGGGCTTCAGGCAAGTTTGAACCCTTGGGGTGTTGCTGAACTGTTGGCAGCGGTCTCCTGTCTCGAGCTCACAGGATCTTGTGAGGCCGGCGTGCTCCAGAGGGTATATGCGTCAACCCTATGTTTCCTTCTGCTCTCACTGGCCACCCCCCTTGAGTATCTTACTGGAGTAAGGCCTCACTAAGGGTTATGTTCCACACACTGTTTGGACGACTGACCGTTGTCAGGCTGTCCTGGGTTTGGGGAGTTGTTCAAGATGGGGGTTCTTTGGTTGATATTTTTTGTTTGGTTGTTTGCAGAGGAGGGTGGTGGTGTATGCACGGGGAAGCGGACAGGGGAGGGGTCCCCCTTCTGCTGTTGTGGGGTGAGTTCTTGTGGAAATGGCAGGTACACCTAACACTGTGAGGTTCCTCACGTGGAACATCCGTGGTAAACATATACTCCTACCTGCGGCACAGGGACGTGCATATAGCATTCCTCCAAGAGACACACCTTAATAAGGAAGAGGCCGGGAGGTTGCAGAAGAGGTGGCGGGGTCAGATTTTCACGACCACCTTCTCAGCTTCCGGCAGGGGGTTCTTGATTTGGGTGAAGCCTGGGCTCCCCTTCGTTCTTGACCACGCATGGCTTGATATGGAGGGGCTCTATGCCCTGCTCTTGGGATGATTGGCGGGGCGGGAGGTGACCCTAGGCAATGTTTATGCTCCCAACCAGGACCAAGTTAGCTTCCTGGAGTCTTTCTCCGCCTCCCTGGCCCAATGTTTAACAGGTTCTCTTATATTGGGGGGCGACTTTAACTGTGTGGCAGATGTTGCCATTGATCGTTCGCACCCTCCCCTGCCGGGGACCCAACCACATCATACTGCATTGGGCGTCCAGAACTGGATGTCCCATTTGGGCTTAGAACGCACTTGGAGACTGCAACACGCAGGGGATAGGGAGTGCTCCTTCTTCTCGCCGGTCCACCAGGTCCATACCAGGCTGGATCTGTTTCTCTGTTCCCCAGCCTTCAATGGTTCTGTGTCCCACACAGAGTACCTGGGGTGTACCCTATCAGACCACAGCCCATTACTCATGATACACCAACACTGGGCCGGCACCCTCCGATCCCCACGTGGAAATTGAATCCACAATTGCTTGAGGATGTCCCTTTCCGGGCCACATTGGTAGCACTGGTTGAGACATATTTCCCTATCAATACCGACACTGCCTTATCTCCAGAGTGGGAGGCATTTAAAGTGGTGGTTTGGAGCAATTGCATGGCTCAGGCATGTGGGGCGCACAGACAGATTAACCGGGAACTTCTGGACATGGAGGAGACTATCCGCAGACTGGATAATTTGCAGGGAATGAACGACACCGCCCAGGTGTCCCTACAAGAAGCGTTGGCACGTTATAATGAAGCACTGGGCAGATTTAGGTGTTACAGTTATAAGGATTATCTAGATAAAGTGCAAAGGAAAGAAGGGAGGGCGGCTCGACTGTTAGCACGTCTAGTTAAACCTGAGATGGGGGGAGCGCCTGTCTCGCAGCTTGGCCTAGACTCGGGTGAAATAGTGCACAACCCTGATACCATTAATAACTCTTTCTTAAAGTATTATGAGTGGTTGTACGAGGTCCAGACTGTGGCCCCCTTGTCGGATATATAGCACTTCCTGGCTCCTCTGCAGCCATAGGGCGCTGGCACCCGGTAAGGTGCCCGGGCCTGATGGCCTTCCGGCCGAGTTCTACCAGCGGTTCACCGATATACTGACACCACATCTTGTTGCGTTGTATGTGGAGGCATAGGAAGGAAGGGGGGTTTACTTGACTCCACCCAGTCGGTACTAGTGATCCCGCTCCCCAAGTCCAAGCTATCTGACGCGGGAGTGAGGGATTATCGACCACGCTCCATGCTTAACCTAGACTTTAAGATCGTGAGCACGGTGTTGGAGGGTAGGCTGCTTCCGCACATGAAGTCCCTGGTTCACCCGGACCAAAATGGGTTTATCCCCTCTTATAACCACCGCAGGCTCTACTCCGTACTCTATCATGCAGATGCACCAGCTCTCCAGCAGGCGGCGGTTTTATCTGTAGATTTGGAGAGGGCGTTTGACATGGTGAGCTGGGAGTTCCCCTTTGAGGTGATGCACCGCATGGGCTTGGGGGATGACTGGGTGCAGTGGGTATAGCTTCTCTATGCCTTGCCCACTGCAAGAGTCAAGACGGGACAAACCATATCCAGACTTCATAAGATTTGCCGGGGGTCCCGGCAGGGGTGCCCACTTTCCCCACTCCTGTTTGCACTGGCCGTGGAACCATTGGCAGAGCAGTTCCAATTGTGTGGGAGTGGGCTTAGACTGACCTTAGGCGGGCAACGCCACCTCGTCTCTTTATATGCTGACGACCTGTTGCTGTACCTCACGGAGGCGGTTGAGGGGGTCGCTGAGGCTCTGCGAATCCTGGGTGACTTTGCTCTCCTTTCGGGCCTTAAGGTCAATAAAGCCAAGATCTATTTGTTCCCCATAGCTGGGCCTCTACTCAGGCCGACACCCTCTGGGCACAGCGTACCTTTAAATACCTGGGCATACATATTTTTCATGACCTAGATGTTCTGAAGGATGGGAATCTAGGGAAGACGTTGCGTTTCCTTTGCTCTTGTGTTCAGTTCTAGAGCACGCTGCAACTGCCCATTATGGCCCGGATTACATTGTTCAAAATAGTTATGCTACCCAGGCTGCTATACTTTTTCATGAATCTCCCGGTTTTGATGCGGAGAAGCTGGTTCCGACCTCTGCACGCACTCCTGCAGTACTTAGTTTGGGATGACGGATGCCCGAGGGTGTCCTTGCAAATCCTACAGTGCCCTACGTCGGAGGGCGGACTTGGGGTGCCGATTTTTTTATTTTATATGCTGGATGCCCAACTACAATGGTTGGCACAGTGGGTGGAAGGAGTGAACGAGGAGGAAATGTGCCTGGCAGATCCAGTATCGAGTCGTGGGTTGGTAACGGCGAAGCTCCTACTTCCAGCTACATCCATCCCCTACTGCTCCCTTCTATAGCGCACGGCTTTCCAGGCGTGGAGACGATTTTGCAGTGGAAGGCAACGACCTGCAAAGTACTCCCCCCTGATTCCTCTGGTGGGGCTGCCACACGGGACCCCCAATCTATATTCACAGGTGCCCAGCTGGCCAGATGGTCGGATACCGGACTGGAGAATGTTGGGGACTGCTACTTAGACAAGCCACCGATCCCTTTTGTGGATCTGGTGGAGGATAGTGGGCTCCCCATGGGTAAGTTCCTACACTACGAAGTGGTGACGCGCACGTTTGCACACCTATGGGGCCCTGGGAGGGAGGGAGGAACCGGATACACACCCTGTCCTCCATGCTTTTATTTACTCTTGGTTCTGCGGGACACCTCGTGAAATGGCTTTATGCCACCCTAGTGGAGGCCTCCACTAGCCCACTAGACAGACTGCGGGCATGTTGGGTCAAGATAGGGGAGCAGAGTCCTTACTGACTGTGGCGTAAAGTTTCGCAATTTTCAGGGAAAGTTTCCAGGAACACCCGACTGAAATATATCCAATTTAACTACACGCATCTGACTTAATTGACATTGCACCAGCTTAACGTGACTATGGAGGGGAGGTGCAACAATGCCCTACATGCGTTCACTCAGATGCTGCTTTTGGCCACATGACTTGGGATTGTAAATGGGTGCGCCCCTACTGGGAAGCAGTGTTGGCCAAGATCAAAGATGTGATTGGTAGGGAGTTGGCCTTAACAATTCAGACGTGTCTGCTCGGTCTCTTCCCCAGGTCACCTCAACGTAAAGTTGGGAATCGTTTGCTAGATCTTGCACTTGGCCTTGCTAAGCGCAGGATTGCGATGGAGTGGAAATCGATAAGGGGACCACAGCTTGCAGCCTGGAATAGGGATGTCATTGCATGGGCAGGGGCAGAGCATTGGCATGGGAGGAGGCCAGGGGAGTGAGAATGCTCCCGATTGCTGAACAATGGAAGGAAGCAATAGCTGAATGGGAGAAAACGGCGCGATCTGGCAATGAAGGGGGAGAGTCAGATCATGAATTGCAAATAGATGATGAGGTTTAAGTCGTCCAGCCAGGGCCATCTGGGACACCAGGAATTTGACTTATGGGGCGGGAGCGCATGGGTTTGAGATCCCACCGGGAATGTCTGGCTAGACGCAGGTGGGATGTTAGTTGCGTGGGGGCGCTATACCGGACCCGCTCGTGGGTTGATAATGCTTTCAACCCCATTTGATGTCAGTGCTCCGACATATTCACACCCCTCCTCTGCACCAGTTACAAGTTCTTTCTCTTCTTTTTTTCCTTGTTTCTTCCTTCTCCCCCTTTCTTGGGTTTGTACAATGTTAATGGCATAATGTGATTCAAAATTATAAATACGCATGCATAAGATGGTCTGATCTTGGATGACTCTCCAAACAATTACCACAATATACCTGTATCGGTGGAGCAAGCATCCACGAATGTAGACAATAATAGATGATGTAACTTGTTTTTGTTTTTTATTGTTTTGTTTTCTGTTCCTTCTCCTGAGTGTATCTAAAATGTCGATTTATATAAAATGCCAATAAAAATACCTTAAAAAATATATATATATTCATTTGTGAAGTACATATTTTGTAATGCAATATTATGAACCTTTTTGCTTGTATCTGTTTTAGAACCCTTACCTTGTCATTTCATTTGGACATTTTAAAGTTGTGACATTTTCAGTTATATGCTGCTGTTGCTAAGTACAAAGGGAACATGGGTATTTCCTGTGGAAGACACAGACTTTGGGTGAATGTATCTTGTATTGGTACAACTTTCACAGTGATTATGGGGAAGTTTTTAAGACTGCATTTGACTTGTTTTCTGTTGAATGGCAGCACCATCCAAAGGGTGCGGCTTGATTTGCTCTAACCACATGTGGAAGTCAACCAAAAGCATAGTCATCTCCCTTCACATTGGCGGCAAAATGCTCTTTTTGTGTTAAGTGTATGACCATGTTAGTGTGTCTCATAATTGTAGAAATAACAGCTTGTAGAACACCACTTCACATTCGTTGTGACATTCGTACAGATACTGCAACAGGGTATTGGAATGATCCTGTGGCCACAAAATTAAGTACTGCCAGGATTAAGGAATAATGGTTTATTGTTGTGCAAATCCTATTGTAATTCAGAGATCTGGCTCCAGCTGATGACATAATCCAATTATATTTTGCCGATTGAATCTGATTGTTTTGATTATATCTCCTTTTTCCATGATAGCAAGGTGTGGAACAGGAAATATAAAAATGGCACTGATTATTTGTGTTATGTATGGTTTGTTATGTTTCAGAAAAACTTGACAGAAAAATATTTTTTAAATTTAATAAAATACTAATTCCTGAGTTACTGATATTTGTATTTTGTTGTCATGGTAGAAATTTGTAAGAAACATTACCTACTTGCAATTCATTCATAACATTTTGTTGTTTACATTTTAAAATATATGATGGAAGCAAAAACAATAGAATGAATACAGAAAATAACTACACCAGTCTTTGACTTTGTTATTTTTGCTATTATTAAACAAAACCAAATAAACTAAAATAGGATAAAACCAATAAGCAAATGAAAAAAAGAAGTCGGTCAGTCAGTGATGGTGAATAAAATCATAATTGATGAGCCAAAATTGTTTGTAGTCTGAAGTCTGATATACAACTGGCCTCAGAAAGGTAAATGTGTTCAGAAAATAGTCCACAGAGTGAATGGTAGTCACATGCTGGAGGAAATTAGGTACTGTGTCTCTTGGTGGTGGTAGTTGTCTTGCCATTCTCTTCTGGTGGTCCAGATGAACGTGTGCTCCTGCGGGTGGCTAGTGGATCCACTCTTGCAGGGACTTGAGGTGGGTGCAGGTGTTGCCTCTTGTGGCAGGACTTCCCTTTCTGTGGCTAAGGCAGATGTAGTGGCCCAGATGCATTAGGACCACAGAAAAGGGACAATGGTGCTGGGAAAGGCCTGCACATATAGGTGTAAATGTCCTGCAGCACCCCAATCAGTGAGTCCAAATTGGAGTTGAGATTTTCCATCTGTACATTGTGATCCCTCTGCAACTACTTCATATTCCGGCGCTCTGTAAGGACCAGGTCCATCATGGCTGGGGACTGATGGAGGGATCCCAAGACTTGGTTGATGGTGGCCTGGGCGACAGTGATCTCAGTGGCCTCACTTTGCTGGCCCACAGAATCCCTTCCATGAGCCCTACACCCACTACCTTGTTCCCTTGGCCTGGTGTGCCCCATCCCAATGGTTCCTGACTGAACTGGAGGTGGTGGTGGTGTTGTCTCAACAGCAACCAGGTCTCGGGGACACAAGATTGGTGTGCTGTTGCTTTGGACATAGGAAGTAGAGGTATTCGTAAGCTGAGATGTTGTAACAGCTGGGGTGGGAGGTGTAGGTATGGGCTGAGTGAGACTCACTGGAGCCGTCTGCCCAGGCAGACCAAATGGACCAAGCTGCTCCTCTTCATCCAGACTTTCAGGAGTGGAGTCCTCCCTGGAGACTTGATCCTGGGCTGGAGCAGAGGTATCATGAGTGACAGGTGTTTTGCCAAGTGCTGTGGCTGTCAGACCTATTATGAATGTAATAAAAAATAATATTTGGTAAACGTGTGGATTACACATCCAATAAGTTTTAAGCAAAAAAATGTAGCAACCTAAAAGGAAAAGAGAATTGAATTTCATAATTTTACCTTTCAGTGGAATTGGAATTAATTACACAAACAGTTTATACTTCATTCAAAACTACTTCAAATAAACAGGTAAGAAGATATTCTGAAATGCAAAAAAATACATTCGTAAGTATACATGAAATGTACCCAGCATTCAACACAACACAGTAGTTAAGAGAAATTTGAAATGAACCATTCCAGGGCCTAGCAGGCTAAAAACCAGACAAATACACAACTTTGAGGCATGTTTAACAATAGTCATCATATAAACAGTGCGGACTTAAGTTTTCATATATGCCACTTATATTCAGCATACAAATTAATA
Organism: Triturus cristatus; assembly: GCF_964204655.1. Classification (NCBI taxonomy): domain Eukaryota; kingdom Metazoa; phylum Chordata; class Amphibia; order Caudata; family Salamandridae; genus Triturus; species Triturus cristatus. The sequence goes on along the minus strand of NC_140589.1, from coordinate 1,254,631,555 downwards.
TGACTTAAATGTGTTAGGTCAACAAACTTTGATTTGTGAAACTAATGACACCAATTCAATTACATGACAAGAAAATGACAACATACAACATTCAACACAAACAATTTTCAAAAGAGAGCATTAACTAGAGATTGATCAATAAATGACACTTTACCATATTTATTATTTAGAGGACCATCACTTACAAGCACCATCACATCATGTGAAATATGAAGACTATTGAAACCTTTTATCTTCAATACAACTCAATACATTCAAACATTAATTGTGAAAGTTGTAACAATATTGAGTAAGGGTATATTGAACATTTGGGTCTAAAGGGGGACACACAAAAAATATTAAAAAAAAAAAAAAAGAAGAGGGTAAAAGAAAAAAGGAGGTATATATAAGAAAAACAAAAAAAGGGAAGTGAAAAAAAATCTAGTTTATGTCTGAGGGATTCTATGACTCCGGATGATGAGATATTATTGACTATAAATAGGGACACAGGCTATTCAAGGCACTCACAATAGATAGGGGTAGACTCCAGGTAGGTAGTAGGGCTTTTCAAAAGGCGGTTTATATCGCCAAGATTCTTGAGGGGGGGTTCCTCAGGGTGGGTGGTGGGAGGTGGAGGGGGTGGGGTGTGGGGCAGATAAAGAAAAAAATGTTTCCTCATAGAGCCAAAAGTGTGAACAAGGTCATTAGCATGATGCAAGTCTGCAGGGTGGATTGGGTCAAGTTTCTCAGTGAGTATGGCATAATTCACTCGCAAATATGACGAGCATCTTAAATAAAATGAAAATAGTGAGTTGGAATGTGAATGGGTTAAGGGAGGGCAGGAAATTTAACAGAATATGTGAATTTTTGAAGAAATCAGGGGCACATATATGTCTCTTAGAAGAGACCCATCTTGAGCTTCAAGAATGCAAGATAGCTTTTAGAAAACAATGCTGGGTTCAGGACCTTCTTTGCTCCCATCAAAGTGGGAATACAAGGGGGGTAGCGATGTTAATCCGGGCAAATAGTAAGATTACCTTTGGAGAGGTGTGGCTCACTGGTTAGAGGTGGCAGATCCGTAAGCAGAGAATCGGCCAGGGACCAGGGTTCAATTCCCGACGCGGCAGGGTCGTGGACCAGGGTCAAAACGGACTCGATAATTCTCGCCTCGGTCCCTACTCTAACCAGGAACACACTCGGCAACTCTGGGCATTAGCTTGCCTCATCTCCACAACGGCCCCCCACATTCGCTGGGGATGCCTGGTTTCACCTTGGAGATACCCTGGAGGGACCATCTCACAGGGATAGCCAGGACGGGTTCCCCAGCGGTCTACAGCGCCAGGACGCCTCAGGGCAGCAGTGCGCTTTACAAGACACATACATTTACATTTACATTAGAGTTGAGAAGTACGATACGGACACCTCAGGCAGATGGTTAACCGCATTGTTAGTGGTAGATAGTTTTCATTTGACATGTGCTGTTTATTATGGCCCTAATCAAGATTGCTCAGAACATTTGGTTAATTTGAAAGCAAGTCTTTTTGACTTAAATGCCCCTAATATTTGTGGGGGCGACTTTAACCTGGTTTTTGACGAAATTCTGGATAGGACTTCTAGGGCTACTATTACTTCCTTACATAAAATGAAAACAGAACTTAAGAATATAATGAAAGACTTTAATCTATTAGACATTTGGAGGGCTAGAAACGCTAAAAGTAGAGATTATTCTTATTATAGCCACAGATATAGAGATCACTCCCGGATTGATTTTTTTTTGATTGATCAGATGTTACTTTCGGTGGTTGACTCCTCCACCTACATTCCAGCTCTGCTCTCTGATCACTCTATGGCGGAGTTAACAATAAGACTCGTAAAAGGAGTACAAATGAGAAGGTGTACTCTTGATAGGTCAATAATACAAAGAGACGAAGTAAAAACACGATTAACCACACAGATTGAAGAGTACTTTAGGTTTAACTGCAGTTCTGCCGGCTCTCAGATTGTGTGGGAGGCCTTTAAGTCCTTTTTGAGGGGGATATTAACTACTCTTACGATCAAGAGAAATAGCCATAACAGAAAAGCAGAAGCGGACTCTCTCAGTAAGATAAAGCAGAAAGAACAACAATTGCAACTAGCATCCTTAGAGCAACACCCTAATTTTGAGATAATATTATACAAATGGAATTGTTTAAAGGCAGAATATCAGGCCTACCTCGATAAAGTAATCAAAGATAGGTGGGATGCGAGTAGACTACAAAACTTTTCATATGGGGAAAAAATGTGGGCGTCTCCTGACTTGGAAGGCCAGAATTGATAGAGCCAAAAATCAGATCGCAAGTCTAATTATACAAGATACAGGGGCTTTGACATATGATAACGGTCAGATTTTGGAGGAAGTCAAAAAATACATGTCAAGGATGTATGCAGAGTGCGGTGACATCTCCCCTGAAAGAGCTGAAATTTGGCTAAACCAATTAGAGTTACCTCATCTTGCTGAAGCGGATAGGGCCTTCTTAAGTTCAGCTATTAAAGAGGGAGAAGTGTATAACCAACTAAAAAGAATGGCGAAAGGTAAAGCAGCGGGACAGGATGGGCTTCCAGTAGATTTATATCAAATTTGCCCAGAATTAATTGTACCGGTCCTCACAACCTTATTTAATAAAATACATCTTTTAGGTGAGGCTCTTCCACAAACTTGGACGGAAACTACAGTAGCCTTAATATTAAAACCTAATAAAGACCCTCAGATCGTTGAGTCCTATCGGCCAATCTCGCTGCTAAATACTGACTATAACATTTTTGCGGGGGTGTTGGCAGCGAGATTGGCTAAAGTTATTAAATCAGTGGTGCACGGCGATCAGAGGGGCTTTATGCCAGGTAGGCAGCTGAATGAACTTACGTTTCAGGCTATTGCTGCTATAGATGTCGCTACCTATGAAAAATCCCCTTTGACCATTGTGGCTATCGATGCCGCAAAGGCTTTCGATCAAGTTAATTGGTGCTATCTGTGGGAAGCACTAGCCGCATTCGGTATGCCAATGAACTTTATCGTATCGATTCGATCTATATACATTTGTCCTAAAGCTAAAATTCTTGTAAATGACCATCTCACAGATTGGATACAAATATCTTGCGGTACCAGGCAGGGGTGCCCCCTTTCCCCCCTTCTGTTTAATTTGTATATTGAACCTTTTGTTGAGAGCGGACCCTTCTTTTAAACCCTTTAATATTGCTAACTTAGAGTTCAAATTTGCTCTTTATGCCGATGATCTTTTAATGTTCACTTCAAACCCTGAAGAGGCTATCCCTAGACTTTTTGATCGAGCAGAAGATTTTGGGGCCATCTCTGGCTATAAAATAAAGAAAGAAAAGACCGAGCTTATGCAGTGGAACCAGGATGAGGAGTTTCCGGGTGTCAAACCAAAGATGAGTTACCTGGGAATCCACTTGGTTCAAGATATTAAACAGCTACCTAAAATAAATCTGGATAGAGTCTATGAGGAGGTCTGTCACCTCTTACAACGTTGGTCTGGTCTTCCGCTTAATATATTTGGGAGAGTGAACCTAATAAAAATGGTCATTTTACCTAAAATCACTTATTTATTTAATTCTATTCCGCTAACTTTCAACCCGAAAGATATGGCTAAAATACAGGGGAAAATAGGCTCATTTATATGGAATACGAAGTCATCTAAAATATCTTGGAAGAAATTGAGAAGGAAACTAAAACTAGGGGGTCTTGCCCTGCCAGATATACTTGTTTATTGTCACTCGTTTCAATTAAAAAAATTTAGACTAATCTCTGATAAGGCAGATACTTCTGTTCTAGGCTGTCTGTTCCAGGCATTGTTACATGGTATACCCCAAGGTCAGGAATATTTTCTGTTCAAATTCGGAGATCCCAGGTTCTATAAAAAAGTGAGACTAAAGATTTTAAGAGCAGCCCAAAAAAATTGGGTATTCTTCAGAAAAAAGCTGGGAATTCCCTACTATGCTCCCCAGGCCCCGATCTGGGATTCCCCTGGGACTCCTGAGTGTCTAAAGGACCAACTAGCTCGCCCTTTGAGGTTAGCCGGTATAACACATTGGAGAGATTTATTAAAGGATTCACAGCTCATTGATTGGGACTCTCTTTCTAGGCTGACAGGGGGAACACTTACCAGGTTTAAGCACTATCAATTATTGGGTTGGTGGGCCACTATGGCATCGATGTCTTGTTCATCAAATTCAAAGTTTGATTTAGTCAATAGGAAGGGGACATGGAAAAGAGAGTTAGCCTTTTGGTATTGGGCCATGATGGAGGAAGAAGGAGTGGCAGACGTTGAACTTAAAAAAATATGGGGTGAGGATGTTGATTTAGATCATAATAATCTTTATGACTTGTGGGTGGATTCCTTTACAAAGTTGCACGCAGTGGTTAAGTCTGCTCCACTCAAAAGGAATCATTTGTTCACCCTGTATAGAGTATACATTTCACCAAAGAAATTAGCAAGAATTACGAACTCAGAACATCGCTGCCCCCGTTGTAGGTTCCTTTCCGCTGATGATCTACACATGTTTGTAGATTGCCCAATGCTTGTGAATTACTGGTCTAGAATAGGTGAGTTTATTGCTGCAGTATTGAATATACAATTTGTAATTACTCCAAGGATAATTTTGTTTGGGCTAGTTAAGGAATATCGGCTTGTTGTCATGGCGTCTAAATTCATTTTTTATGTGATGATATTGGCTAGGCGAGAAATATGCAGGGCTTGGAAGAACGAGAAAGCACCTACTTTCCCAGATTGTTTGAAACATGTTATCTCTGTAAGTGAGTCTGATATCGCCTGTGATGCCTCGAGTGGTGTAAAGATCTGGGCAGCTCTGGTGGCTTGGCGGAACAGATGAAGGTATTCCGATGATTTCACCTGGGCACTGTTGGGGCTCAATCTCCAATATCGCTAAAGGCCTTTCAGTGAGACTGGGTTGGAGTGGACCGAGCAGACAGTAAAATGCTAGTGGGGTTAAGCCCTTCTCTTTCTCCCCTTGGGTTTTAAACATCGGATCCAGAACATGTAAATTTAGGGGAGAGGGGGAGGGACTCCCCATCTAGAATGCCCTTTTTATTTTGGTATATGAGGAATACAAAAAAAAAAAAAATCATATAAACATTGCGGACTTAAGTTTTCATATATGCCACTTATATTCAGCATACAAATTCATATGACTTAAATGTGTTAGGTCAACAAACTTTGATTTGTGAAACTAATGACACCAATTCAATTACATGACAAGAAAATGACAACATACAACATTCAACACAAACAATTTTCAAAAGAGAGCATTAACTAGAGATTGATCAATAAATGACACTTTACCATATTTATTATTTAGAGGACCATCACTTACAAGCACCATCACATCATGTGAAATATGAAGACTATTGAAACCTTTTATCTTCAATACAACTCAATACATTCAAACAAACAGGTCAAACAAGATGTAACTGATATATTTAGGTTTCTATGTAAAACAAAACAATTGTTTTGAACACATTAGCAACAGCTAACTTCAAAATACACCAGACATTTAGGTTCAGTGACACATTGGAAATTATTACTTACCCGTCTCCATTCCACCAGTGATTCTTGTCAAGCCTTCAGGATGTAGGGTCTGCAAGACCTTCTCCTCCCAGGGAAAGAGTTGTAAGGGGGCCTGGGAGTACCACAACCAGTCATCTGGGCTTCCAGTTGACTCTTGGAGGCCAGGGGACATACTCACCCCACAGGTCCTACCACCTCTCCCTAATTTTCTCCTATGTGCACAGGTTGTTTGCTACATCATTCACTCTGTCAGCTATTCTGAACCATATTTGCTTTTTCTAAGATAGGGGTGTATTTTGGACTTGGGCTGCAAACAATTGTGGCCTATGCTCTTATGATTTCATCTACCATGACTGATAATTCTTCCTCAGTAAAACGTGGGTACCTCACTGCCATTATGAAATGATAAACCTAAATGATTGTAATAATACAAAAAATTATAAATTACAAAACTAACAAATTTAACAAGTAACAGGAAAAGAAAAACAAATCTTACTTGAGTGAGAAATCACAGTGGGGCAAAGTTATACTGCTGTGGAGTGGCAAAGGATCATAGTCTGAAATAGAGTGTGTTTTATAATGTGGTGTGCAGGTGCAGACAATTAGCCAAAACACATCAGGTGTGTGATGCTAGCATCCAACCTACAGTGTCAGAAATAGTTCAATGTTAGCCACATTCTGTGACCGATTCACTTAGTCGACAATGCGCCACTAGAACACTAAACTGGGGTGGCATAGTGAGCAAAACTTAGGTGGCATGGTGAGCAAAAGAATGATAGATTTAACCCAGATCTCTTGACTGGGGTTGAAAGGTTTTGATTTGTTCCGCATTCTGTTCATCAATTGTGTGTCTTTTGCTAGAATACTGCCAGCACAACTGTGAAATTTAAATAGGCTCAGCACAACCCCACTGCCCTGACGGTGTTGGAGTACTATTTGCTAACAGAGGAGCCTGCAGCATCAGCAGCGGTGAGCCGTGTACACGACTGTAAACACTCTGATGTAGACAGAGATTCAGCCTGCATGAATATAAATAGGGTGGGTGGGATTCCGTTAGCTTGATGGAGTACTTAGATACCCCGCCGCAGAGTGACGACGGTAGTCCCTCCAAGATCTAAACAGGCTCTAAGCTTTTTAGGCAGACCCTCAGCTCCTCCAGCAGAAACACTGACTCTAGGTGATGTCCCTTAATATCCTGGAGACTGGCTGCTAGGCAAACATAAGGCCTGGTTATGCAGGAGCTCTTCGGGTACAATGCAGAGTACTCCCTTCCTTGTTCAAGAAGAGCTTGGGACAGGAACGAGTTGGGTGGTTTGGATCCTACTTATATACACAAACAAGCAATGTGGATCCAAAGTCTCAAGATTCAGAAATTGTTTGGGCTCATTCCCTTTTAAGTGTTCTTCTCAGATTGCTCTTGAGACACAGCCTCAGTGTAAAGGGATGCTTCTCACAGCAGGTAGCACTAGGGCTGACTCTAAGCAGGAGCACATTCAACATGGGTACAATGAAGTGAGTTGTCAGCATCTGGCTATCATCAGCTTTCCTGAAGCAGTAATTAGAGCCAAACAAAAGGGCAGGTATGGCCTAGTTACATCCTCACTTTGAACAACAGAAACAGCAGTCTCATCTACCAAACTGCAGTGCTCAGGAAGAATAATCAGCAGTCCTTTGTTAACAAAGTTTTCATCAGATTTTTAAAGGTTGCCTTGTCTCCATCCTCCTCACTTCAGTGTCTAGATCTCCACCCTCCAGCCACGGGAGTGGAGGCAATACACTTTCACTGTCTGGGAAAGCTATACTCACCCGCCAGCTTGTGCTATGGTACAACCAGGAGCATCAAAGAGGATCTCACTATAAATAATGTAGAGCAAATAAGGTGCCTGGCTCTACTGATGGGCTGACCTCCTAACTTGCTAAATAGCACCAAACATAACTCTGAATTTGATGCCTAACCCTCTCATCAACCATGACCGTAACTTGAACATGCCTGTGTGTCTCCTCTATGATTGACATGGCCCAACTGTCAAGTCTACCTTTACCACATAGGATGTATTTGGTTGCCTCCACGTCATTTGAGTATATGAGTCAATGAAACACCTTTGAGGGCAATAATTCTTTTGTCAGCAGATTGAATGAGGAATTTGGGAAGACAATGGATATTCACATTTCAGAGCAGCTGACATAGATAAGAAGGTTATGTTAGTAGTGGATGGGGATTAGTATTTGGGTCCATCACAGGACTCAATTAAGAGTTGCAGGTTTTTTGTGTATTTTGCAAGGGTTGGTTCCTGCCTAAACTACAGGACTTTCACAGTGATTTTATATCACAAATCTCCCATTTTTATCATCCTCTTTCGAGTAATAAATTCCTCATGCAGCTTTCCCTCCCAACTGTCCGCTGCAGTGGCGGCTAATAGGGAATGAGGGTGGGGGAGATGACGTGGGGTGTTTGAAAATATATTTTAAAATCCACTTACTTTTTCCGCTGGCCGCATCTCTCCTCCGTTCTCTGCTCTTCCTGACTCCAGTCCAGAAGAAGCTGCATGAAGCACCCGGGCACACAGGCTCCCCTCAGCTAAGCACAACGCGGCAATGCAATGTTGTGATTGGTCTAAGTGCCGTGGATCAACGCTCAGATCAGGGCAGGGAGCCTGTGCATATTCCCTACCAGGCTGTCCATTTCAGCCTGGTGGGGAATATCCAACGTGCCCATGACTGCTTGGCCAGCCAAAACAGCCGGCCAAGCAGCCATGCGCACTTAATGTGCATTGCCCACTCCTCCTCCCTGAACCACCGGCCCTGCCCGCCGTAACCCAGCTCCACAGCAATCAAAATAAACTGATGGTAACTTTCAGTTATTATAATTGTATTTTTCCCCCTTTCACTACTCTAAGAGCAGTAGGGCGACTCTCCTCCACCTTAGGGGAGGAGCAGCCACTGGTCCGCTGACCATTCTGTCAAAAAGAAAGATACGCTACGGACACACTCATGTACAAAAAGGCTTGCTAGACAGGATGTCCATCCATTTCATGTAAGTCACACAGTGAGTGTTCTCAGCTCAGAGCATGCAACTATGATAGACAACTCCCACAAGAACTTTTCTGCTCAAAGAAGATTTCACCAGAGATAACATTTTATGTTTGGCATAATCAGAGTAATCTGAAATTATAGTGAATAGGGGTAACCCAATAATCATAGTTTAAACAGATTTACGCTTGCATATTAATAAATTACCCACAACTCTAGTTTGAATCCCTACAGTGCAGAATGAATTAGGCTATCAAATAAAAGCCTAAGACTGGAAAGAGAGTGTGCTGAACACATGAAATGAGGTAGCCACAATACTAATGATTCAGCCCCAAGAATACCATTTAATGTGAATGTGTCGCCTTACAGTCCTTCACTGAAACATCCATGCTCAAACCTTCTCACTCTCCCCGACCCCTTTGGCACTTATATTTACTTGAGCACGCTTGTGGTTCCAGCAAGTTAGTGCCTCAGTCGATGCCTTTGTTTTATGCACGTTGTTGTCAGGTAGCCCCAATGTCAGGTTTGACACTTTCTGCTAGCCTTGACTTTTTATTTAAGAACACTATGCGTGCTTTGATTTGTGATCCTATAGTTCCAGTTAGTGCTGGATGAAATCGCCTACTACATTTAAAATAGGCGAAATTGCTTTTCCTAGATGTTTGCCCACAGAGCAAAATCTTTGAAGATTCCAAGAAAGGGGCAAATTTGGCATTTCGTTTCTTCAATCATTTTTCATGATACAAGAAACTTAAGGCTAAATCATTTTCCTGCCACTAAGTTTTAAAGTTTTTTTTATAGCGTTGTCATATGTTGCTGCAAAAAGCACACCATGCAGCATCCACTGATGAAGTATTTTAATACAGTCTCCCAGTAGAGACACCTGCTAATTAAGGCGTTGTGGAACTAAGGGATGTAGTATCCCACCTGACACCTATGAAAGAACCACTCACACATTCATTTAACGCATGTGTACTAATAAAGAAGAAGTTAGCCTCATATGGCTAGTCCCAAGACAACAATTCTGCACCTGGGATGCTTTTGCTGTGAGCTCACCATGTACCAAAAGGCAATTAGGAGGTCTAATATTCTTCGCCATATTGGACGCAGGGGATGCAGCTTGAAAATTAATTTTTCGGCTTCAGTTTTTCTTTATTAACCTTCACGTTCTGCAAGTTTAAGTTACCACACTTTGGCCGCAACTAATTTACTGTGCCTTTGTCTGTTTTCACAGCTGAAGAAAATGTGGGTTTTAAAAAAGTTGGGCAAATAAGTTACCTGTGTGCATGTTTCTTTTCCTCTTTTTTGTTTTTGACTTCCAGAATATAGTTGCAATGGGATTCATTTTGTGATGTTGTTTTTCATGTACTGTATCTAACTGTGTGCTTCAGAGTAAGCCATGTTGAGATGTTCTCGTAATGTTGCAATAATCAAGGATGTTAGTGCATGCAACCACAATGTCTTTTTATTCATTTCAAATAGCTTAGTGATCAGTCGTGTAATGTCATTTCTCTTGTTTGTATGGTATAGTGGATCATAATTTATTAATAATTTGTGTGGTCTCTAGAGTAACTTAATTTATACAACACAATTTCTGCAATGTTGATTGGTTTTTGTTATGTGCCTTTATTAGTTCAGCCTAATGTCACCACCTCATGTTATGTTGAGAGCGTTATTTTCTACTCCTCTGAAACTATAAAATGTGCTCTTTCTGGGTTGTGTGCCAGACCTTTTGTTCACGTTTATAAAGGCAGACCATATGACAGTCAGTTATTTGATTTGTTCTCAAAAACCTTTCCCTTGCTTCCACAGCAAGCAGAACCAATTTTGGACTGCTATTTGACTTCATAAAAACACTTTACCTGTCTTTATTACAGAGCAGCCTGATGTCAGACTGTTCTCTAATTTATACTAGACTTTCCCTTAACTTATGAACTGAGTAGATTTACGCTTGTGTCACAGCTTTTTCTAATGAGTGATTTTAAAGTGCTTCTAACGGATGTGGAGCGGTGTTAATCCCAAAAGGATTTTGTTGCTCCTCAACTGGAACTGTCCAACAATTAAATGTGATTCAATAACAATTCAGAAATGTACAATGAAGACTGGCACCTTGGGAGCAATTGCTGTCAGTAAATTGGTGTGCTATAGAGTCCTAAGGATAAGAAACATTAGTCTGTACCTGGGAAAGTGACACCACATCTCAAACCACTGTTTACAAAATTACTTTTGAATTCAGACAGCGAGGACCGCTGATCTTCTTTCCTGCCTCACCGCTGTTCGTTCGTTTCTTAATTAGTCGGTCAGGAAGTACATTAACCATGGCATTTAAAGACGCCGGCAAAGCACCTGTGGTACAGGAAGTAGCTATCCACCATATCAGAATCACCCTGACTAGTCGCAACGTGAAGTCACTTAAAAGGTGTGTGCTGATCTCATTAGAGGTGCGAAGGAGAAAAATCTGAAAGTGAAGGGGCCAGTTTGCATGCCTACCAAGACTCTGCGTATTACTACTCGAAAAACACCTTGTGGTAAAGGTTCAAAGACTTGGGATCATTTCCAGATGTGTATTCAAAAGCGCTTGATTGACCTCCACAGCCCTTCTGAAATTGTGAAGCAAATTACACATGGGTGTATTAGTAAGATCCTCACCCACTAGTACCACCAGTGGCACGCTTCATCATCAGATCCTCACCCACTGGACCTAGTGTGAGTGGGTGGGCTCAAAGCGGTTTGTAAACAGAGCTAATACTAAAACCTAAGTGCAAGTTAAACAAGCATTTGCAATGCAATAGGTCTTGCAATTACGCAAGTTTGAGCTATTGGCACTGTAAATGACAATGCCTCTTATTTATGTTTTTGTTTGTAAAACATAAATAAAACGCATTGTCAGTTACAATGCCAATAGCTCAAACTCCCATAAATGCGAGACCTATTGCATTGCAAATGCTTGGTTTTTTTTTAGAAGCAAGCATGTGCAACACCACAGCCTGTGCATAGTAAAAGAGTACAGAAATATGACACCCTTATAGTTCAGATGTAAATATGTGCAACAACACAATCACTGTAGAGTAACATAAGAGTAGGCTGCAGAAAGATGACTCCACTAGTGTTTCAGATGTAAATATATGTAACACCACAGCCCGTGCATAGTATACAGCTCACCGCAGAAAGATGACACCCTGATATTTCAGATGTAAACAAAGTATTGAAACGTTTTTTAGATGCAAGCATGTGCAACACCATAGCCTGTGCATAGTAAAAGAGTACAGAAATATGACACCCTTATAATTCAAATGTAAACACGTGCACATGCCACCTTTGTATCGGTGATGTTCCTCATATTGGAAGAGGTGTGGCTGATTCATGCCAACTTTGAATCTGAGATTTACTCCAGAGTGGAAGAGGTGTGGCTGATTTACCCCAACTGTGAATCAGAGATGTGCGCCAGAGTGGAAGAGGTGTGGCTGATTTACGACAACTGTGAATGAGAGATGTTCGCAAGAGTGGAAGAGATGTGGCCTGGCCATGATTTTGAGGGATTCAGAAAATTTACCTCTGAGACCGCTCACCCATCAGTAGACCTAAAAAAGTATAAAGTTGAGGATGCTCAGATGGGTGGATAAATCTAGGATTCGCGCTACCATTGTAGAGACCCAATGTAGAGATGGCACGCGCCTCACGAATGGCTACACCTGGGACCGCAGAGACCACGTCGCTCAGACTACTGGATTAAAACTATAAAATCACACTTCTGAAATTTCGCCTTGAAAAAGCCCTCTGCCAACTGGCCATCGGGTGAAACACGTTTTGGCAGTTTTTGTCTTTTTTGTGTGATATCAGTGTTGATAAGAAACAATTAAAAAATGGTAATTTTTGCAGTTTGAGAACTACAATACATAACTCTTTGAAATTGGATTCCATCAAATTTATCGGATTAAGGGGCACAGATCTCCAAACACAACTCGTACTAAAAGTATAAATCTCCTCTGTGAGCTGGGTGAGAGGGGGTTTGAGGCAGAGATGTTTCTTTCTGGGGATAGTCAATGCAACAAGTGTCAAGTCATTCAAGATCAAAACCCGAACCCATCATAAGATCTATACATTTAGGGCCATCTGCAACACACAGGCCTCACACTAATGGAACCTGGGCTCTTCACCCACTTAAAAACGTCAGGGGAACAAGAGAACCGTGGGTCATTAAACACCCCAAAGTGTGCAATGTTGGTGCACACCAAGTGCTCTTGATATGATACATTTCACAAAGCAGAGATTTTAAAATATTTACGAAAAATATGGGGTTTGGTGCTCCATAACAAAGACAAATCATCTTTCCACCTGCCAATTATAGTCATCTGCCTGTGGCAGTAGTATGGGGTGGGCGGTTGGGCTTTGTAGAAAAGTGGGATCTTTTTATGCAGAAAATTGAATGATGCAGTCAGAAGTACCAGTTGCCTCGCATGGACCAGTGGATGCCACAAAATAATTATTTCAAATCAGGCAGGATCAGACTTTTCCTTTTGTGTGGGTGGTGCTTGGACTGAGTGTAATTGCACACATTGATTGTTATTCATTTTTGTTTTGATCTTTTAATGGGCTTGAAAGAGTGCTAGTCAAAAACCATCTTATTTACAAACGTCTATGTTTGGAAGTCTTTAACGGGGAGAAAAGTGGCGAGCATACTGCAGCTCTATAGGCCAAGGTGCCCTATACGTAGTCATTGAATGCTCACAGAGCTAAGGTGCTAGGGAAACGCAGAAACAAAAGCGTTTTATTCTGAGACTTTTTGGGACAGATTTACAAGCCTCTTGCGCCACCGATGCGTCACTTGTCCCATGCTAAAAATGTCGCAAAAGTGGTGCAAAAGGCTTGTAAATAAGCCCCTTTCTACTTTAGAAGAAGCTATCGCCTCCAATAATCGGTAATAACGAAACTACCAACTCGAACAGACGCGGTAATTCAATACAAAAGCATTTTTTCTTCTTAAATAAACAGGGACAGTTATATACATCAGACCCAGAGGCCTGCGACTATTGTGTGGACAGTACCAAGGGAAAGGAGTCTCTATTACACCCGACCCCGTCGTTCTTTTTCGTTCATCCTACGCGATTGGGGTCGGTGTCTTAAAGAGAACCCACCGGTTATCGTGTGATAAGTGGGGATGGGGTGGTGCGCACTTCGGTTTAAATATTCGATAGTTGTACGTCACAACCTACCGACTTGACAATGAGGGCGAAGTCGTGTATTCATTGTAGCCACCGGAGGTGACCCCTTCTTAGAGGATGCCGCAGGTAGGCGTGGGGGCGTGCCACCGGAAGTCCACGGATATGTGAGGGGCACTATCATTGCAAAGAGGGCGAGGGAGGACTGAGAGATGCGGATATTAAGCTCCAAGCTAAGAGGGATGGAGTGGAACAAAAAATGCAGAAAACTCATATACCTAGTAGCACGTATTTGCATATTCGATACAGTGTTGAAGTTATAAAGAGTCTGTGTAGGTGTTTTGCAGGCAGGACAGCTGGCATGCATGTGTGCGTGCTGCAGGCAATGTTTGGTGTAATATAAGGGAATCAATAGTAACAAGCATTCGGCCGCGCGGCCGAAAACGAAAGTAATAGCGATCGCGATCAAAGCGAAAGTGATCGCGATCGCTTGGACGGGAGCCCTGTGTGGCAAGCACGCGAGTGGTGCGCGCGCAGCAGTGATTGGCGGCTGCGCGCGTGCACGTTCACGTGCACTGTAGCTTTAGGCCACGGCAGCACTTTGAAAAGCCCAGTTATAAAATGTCTCTTTCGAGCCTTTGGCTCGCGAGACCTAAAAAGACTTCAGGATCCTTATTCTTGTTTATTAATAAATATTTATTGCAGCTCACCGTCCAGTAGCTTACACTAATGAATACGGACTGCTGTCTGACACTGGGTCGGAACAAAGGGGTCGCTTTTCACCATATTATTCACATCATTGCATCGTAAAACCATTTTTAGGTCTCGCCTACGCAGCGTGCACGCGCTACATAGGAAAAAGACTTTCAGCCATCGGCACAGCTATGCGGGCAAAAACGTGCGCGCGTTGCATTGCTTCCAATGGCAACGCGTGCACGTCTGGTGATTCCCTGGCGGTAGCGAGCTTTCAAACCATAGGTTTGTAATTAACTCGCTTGCTCTCGCAAGGGAAACAAGCCCAGGCTCCCTCCTCTATCCCCTCTCCCTGCTGCCAGGCGAGGGGTGTTTTTTTGTTTGTTGAGGTTTCTGTTGTGGGCCGCGCTCGGCCACCATAGTGACCTACTTCTTTATTTACATCACCGGCTCGATTCAGAGTGAGCTCTCTGGTCCCAAATTCTGTATATAACTGCATGCACTGATTAAAATGTCCTCGCACTAGGTGCCTATGCAAGGTAAGCTGTTGTAAACAGTATTCCCTGTCTGCTTCTGTTCATTTTACCTTTCGCATAATCAAATGTATCACCATAAAACAATGTCAACAATAATACGTTTATCAGTTGAGTTTAACTTAAACTTGTGCACATGGTTGTCTTGCTCATTGCCTATCCTACCCTTGCTGCTAAAATAGGCTTGGCTTCTCAGTGGCATGCAATTATGCAAAATATGAATTCGGTGGTCGCCGTTTAACAAGAACCAGCAATGGGTGATATCTCTTTGTGTGAGTAAAGCTAATGGCGCAGTAGGCCGCACCAGCCAGATGGCTAGGTTGCCTATAGAAGTGTCAACTGTGTACCTATTCCAGGGGAAGCAAAAAAAAATGTCCTAAAGCTCCAAATCCTTGCACTGGCGCTGGAAGTGAAAACGCAGTGTTGTACTTATACCAAATATGAGCATTTTGTTCATGAATTCTTAGCTCACCTGTCTAAATAATTGTTGCATAATTCACTTAAATGCAGACTAATTGAAATAAGGTGTATTAAAATGTCATCAACGTGTGATTTGATGGTTCTACTTTCTTTTTAGGTGTATGCACCGTCTCCAAATTCAGATGATTTCAACAGAGAATCTCCAAGTTACTCCTCCCCCAAACCTACCAGCAGTATGTTTGCAAGTACTTTCTTTATGTAAGGTGAGTACCAATGTGTGCACACCATCAAACAGTGCTGGCATAGTTCTATAAACGATGGCTAGCTATATCAGCGAAGTCGCCAAACTATTTCCTATTACCGCCATGACGCTTCAGAGAGAACCAAGCATTCTATCAGGTTTCTCATTGTGTGTCAAATAGTTTTGGAGAATGTTGGTGTCTTTGAAGCAGGTTTTCTACTGTGGCAGTTGGAAGCTGGAACGAGAGGGGATTGATTACCTGGTAGGCCAGGTAGAAAGAATTGACTTTTTTTGTATTTTATATTCAAGTACTTGGAAATGAAACACCCAAGTAATTAAAATGGTTCTGGAACTGACCTGTGCACATCTGATCAGATTGCTGTTGGTAATATTATATGGACTTTTTTTTCTAGCATTTCATACAGTGCAAGCAGTTCTGAACGGCACAAGTTATGTAGGCTGCAGAGAAATGTAATAGAGGGCTCCAATTACTTCATATTCAATTAACTTAGTTTTGAGTTAGGGAGTATCTAAATTGGCAAGTAAATTTATTATAGAATTCTAGCGACAAGCATATATTACCGTGGGAATGTTAACTGTTGCAGTGTAATGGTACTGTGGCTCCTAAAAATAGCATTATGACAATTCACATCTATTGCCATAACGCGTGTGGGGGTGGCTCACTCGCAGATTTCCTGGGGTTTGATTACTGTTGTAGAAGTGTGTGAGTGCGGTCTGGGTTTATGGGAAAAAAGAGTGAGGTGTCACCCACCCAGTCCTGTAAACATACACCACAGATCTTATTCAGCATTGAACTGTTTTGTTTAGATTAAACATTGCATAGAAACAAGACACTAAGATAAAAACCGCAATTAAAAACAAGCATTGGCATAGCCAATAGGTCTCGCCTTTGGGACCTTATAAGTGTTTAGCCATGCACCTGTTGATGCTGTTGTACCAATGATATTGTGCTGCATAACTAAATACTTATAAGGTCCCAAAGGCGAGACCTGTTGGCTATGCCAATGCTTGTTATCTTTCCCCTTAGTATGTTTATTTTTACTTTTCTCTTCCCCCTTTTTGTTGTTGCCTAACATTGCTCTCCATAGATCAACAAGACCACTTATACAGGGAGATGGGGCCACATTTCCCATCTTCCCCACACACACACACATGTGATCCCTTATCCAACAATAGGTGACCTTGGGGGCCCTTCACCAGACTTTAGGAACCAAGGAAAAGTTGGAAGCGGCACTAAATTTCCCAGCTCTACCGCATGCCAGGACCAACCACTCCTCCTTTAGGGACCATGTGACACTGGTCACATGACTTCCTCCCTCGACATAAAAGACAGCCCAATTCAGGGACGGCTATCGTCAGAGGAGTGCGGGGAGCTGAATAGGTGCCAGGAAGTACAATGTCCCTTCGTGTAGTAAGTGCTGAATTGTTAGGAGTCGTTCAGAGGTCATAGACATGGCACATTTTTTTAAACACACGAGCTTGTGCATGCTTAAGACTACTGGCAATCATAATTTAATTTCATTTACCTTTATGTGTGTGTTTTTATGTGTGTGTGTGTGTGTGTGTGTGTGTGTATATATTTATATTCACTGAAAAAAACCATAGGTCTCAGAGACGTTATAGTTAGAAATTAGCATTTAAAAAACCTTAGAAATTCACAGAAAAAAACATAGGTTTCAGGAGTGTTATAGTTAGCTGGACATTTCACTCGTACAAAACCATAGAAATTCCTCCGTTATAGTTTGTTTTGCTCACTATAACTTGCGCGCCCGCAATGCACTGCTGATGATGATGTCACATATTACATCATTCATGACATGGTCAGTGACATCACTGATGACATCTCAAATGACATCACTGATGACATCATCCAGTGAATGTGGTTTAGTTTGAAATTTAAATATGTATTATATATATACCAATCTGTATTGAAGATTGAGTGGATATATAACTGTCTGGATGGAGAATTTAGTAGCTGTCTGACCGTCTGTTTAAGTGAGTAATTAAAAGTGTCTTACTTAATACATGGATTAGTAACTAAACTACGTGAATGTGTGCATCACTGTCTCTGTTGTTGTATAACATGCTGCATCAGTTGGTCACTAACTACATGAGTGTGTATATTAGTTATTGATTAGTTGGGTGAGTATTTGATTGGGACACTGAGTTTGTGTGTGGTTGGATGGGGTGTGTGTAACTATATGCGTAGATGTGTGAATGGTTGATTGACTAGGTGTATAGGTTTAAGAGTACATTTGGAAACAGTTGTTTGGGTGACTGAGTGTATTTATTTGTGTGTTGGTGAGTGAATATATGTTTTAGTTGTACATCTTCAACAAAGTAAAAAAATAAAAGGCATTGTATGTGAGTTGGTGTATATAAAAAAGTATATATAAGAGTCAGTGATTGTGAGAGTAACTATATGAATGAGTGTATAATTGTAATGGTGATTTTTGTAACATATTAACTATGAGTTACTATGTGTTTGAATAAATGAGGTGTTGTGTGTATAATTGTGTAAGTGAGTAAATGTAAGTGTGATTAATTTTTTCATGAGTGAGTAGGATGACTGCATAACCGACTAAGATGACTGCTGATGTCTCAATGTCTATATATGTGTATAAGTGCATTTGATAGTGTTCTATTAATTAGTGACTGCATGTATAAGTGATTCTGTTGTTGAATGGATAGTTGTGTGTGTAGACTTAGGAATCAGTGAGTGGGTATGTAGTTACTGGTATTGGTGTGTCAATGGTTTCAAATATGGTACTCTGTATTTTACAGTGAGTGATGAAAGGTTATACTAGTGTATGATGAGCTGTATCAGATTGTCCGTGGATGATGTCATTACTGGAAGCACCTGGTGGGCTAGTTGGCCCCCAGGGTCCCTCAGGATTGAAAGGGAATTATTTCCCCAACTTAAAACGCGCCACAGGGCGTGTTTGCACACGTCACCTCAGGCCCATCCCCTCCCTTCACCACTGTGTAAACGCGCCCTGTGGCCGTTCTAAGTTGAGAGATTAAGTCCCCTTGAATCCTAAGGGTCCCTAGGGTCAAACTATCCCACTAGGTACCTCCAGTAAGCACCACAGAGCTGCGTTGCATAGAGGTGTAAAAAGGGGCATGGCCTCAGAACACCTGTCTGCAACGCAGCTCCCTGATACATACTGGAGATACCTGTTGGGCTAGTTGGCCCTCAGGGACCCTCAGTATTGAAGGGGAATTAATTCCCAAATTACAACTGGCCAGGGGGCGCATTTGCGGAGTGCTGCAAGGAGGGGGTGTGGCCTCCGGCGCGATGCCCCTTCTTTTTCTACTTTATTGGCCCTGGGGACCCCATCCCCCAGGGCCTGCTCCCTAATTTTTTTTGTTGAAAAAAATTAATTTGGAAGGGGGCCACGTGTCCCCCCTCCCAAGGCCTTAATCGGCCCCGGGGACCCCAATCCCCGGGTCATGACCTTTTTAAAAAAAAAATCTTTAGGAGGGGGCTGCGTTGCCCCCCTCCTCAGGACCCCATCCCCCGGGCCGGCCTTTGTTTTTTATTATTTAAAAAAAAAAAATATTTATAGAAACACCTAGGACATACTGGACAAACCATATATGGAGCTATCACCATGACGATTTGCGTGATATTCATTAAAAGGCGACTATGCATACAATGAATCCACGTGGAATGTATTTACACTGCTAGTGAAGCTCTGACGTGTCTGACGCCCTACCGTGCCTAATCCCGACGCCCCCGCCGGTGGGTACTCTCCAAGAAGACACCCTTTTCGTTTATTTATACAAACATGGGTAGCTATTGATGGGCACATTTAATACACATGCACACCAAGCCATTCAAAGGGGATTCAACAAAAATTCGACCAAACTATGCAAGAAACCCCCCTCACGGTTAATAAAACACACATCCACCGCCGGATGTGTAATACTTTTTATTTTACTCTCTGGAAAGTTGACAAACCTCACTTGAGAGTCACAGCGTGCTCCTGGCTGAGCCCAATGCTGTGTTACACCCACCAGTGCCAGCCGAGTGCCACACACCTCTGTGTTGTATTCCACAGCTAGTGCGTATGCTATGACACTCTCTATCCCATGTGCACTGTAACACCACCCCGTGAATATGTCATGCCACACTTGCCTTCGCATGGGTTATATTGCCCCATCTAACGTGCCTTCCTCGATGCCTATGTTATAATGCACAGCGCTATGCCATACATATTACAATCTGGGATCCAAATCTTTGTCACAGTGCATATGCAACGTAACACTCCCCAGCACATATTTTATATTACAACTTTAGAGACTAGTTAGGTTACACAACACTGCCCTGTGCATATTACACTCCAAGGCGCATATCGCATAGAACGCGCTAGTGCCTGTGCTATCTCGCGCTCTCCAATGAATCTGTCATTGCGCACAATGTATTGCATATTATATTTCACGCCCCGGTTCATCTTATATCACACTTTTTGGTGCATAGTTTATATCATATACTATATCTAGTTTTCATTTTCAATCGTGCTCTCAGGACTATGTTCTATATAACACTGCGTCCACCTATCCTTTTCACGGGCATTACATTTTGCGATGGGGGGGTGGAGGGTCATAGGGTGTTTCGGCCAAGTGAGCCCGGAGTCACAGTCACAAACGTCCTCTTCTTCCTGAATAAATGTGACATTATGCTGCATACTTGTTCATATTTTAAGTAGTTCGCACAGACACACATTTTAAAAACAATAAAGTTCCTAATACCCACCTTCTCTGAACAGTTAGCTTGCTGCCCCATTCACCTCCTCCCTATCCTCTGTTGTCTGAATCCATGGACTAGCCTCCTCCCTCCTGCCATGCATGGTCTGATGGGCTGCCACTGCCCTCCATTTAGCATGATGTACCAGTCCACTTCTCCTGCCCTCCATTGCCCAATTCTATGGCCCATCATTGACCTCCTGCTTAGCCTCTGTGCTTAGCTTGCTGCCCCTATTCTCCTTCCCACTGCTCTCCGATGTCTTTGTGCATGCCCCTGCTCCATCCTTTTTGCCCACCATGTTCCATGGACCTGCCACTCCTATCTACTCTGAGTGTTCTGTTGAGCTGCCACTCCCCTCCCACCTGCCTAGCATTGTCAGATGACTGTAACCTGTCCCTGCCACCTCCACCCTGCCTGTCCACATGCCATGCCCCTATCCCCTTCCTCCTGTCCTCCTTGATCCATTTTTTTACTGCCACACCCTTCTGCCCTCCCTGGTCTGTTGTGCTGCAACTGCTCCTCCTGCCTGCCCCGCACGGTCTGTTGTGAGGCCCCTTCCCCTGAACTCTCTTGTCTGTGCCCAGGTCCTGACCCTCCCTTCTATCCTCCATGGTCCTTTGTGCATGCCCCTGCACCCTCCTTCTTGCCCATCATAGCCATTGTGCTGCCACTAACCCTCCCGCTTGCCATGCATGGTCTTCTGTGCTGTCATGGCCCCTCCCACCTTCCCTGTGTGGTCAGCTAGCTGCCCCTGACCCCCTCCCACCTTCCCTCCATGGTCTGTGTGTATGCCATCATAGTCTCACTGTTGCTCTCCATGGTGTGTCTTATTTCTAGTGCCCATCCTGCCTGACCTCCATGGTCATCTTGCTGCTCCTGCCCTGCCCCTTTGCCCCCAGCCCTCTGTTTCCATGTGAAGACCCCTATTCCCTCCCTCCTGGCTTGTCTGTTCCATTGTAATGCCCCTGATCCGTCCCTCCTGCCCTTTATGGTCTGTTATGCTGCTGCTTTCTCTCCTGTCTGTCCATTATGGTTAGCTAGCTACCATTGCCTCTTTCCCCTCTGTTCTCTGTTGTCCATGTGCATGGTCCTGTCCCCTCCCTAGTGCTTTCTATGGATTGTTGTGCTGCACTCCCATCCCTCATGCCCTGTGTGGTGTATTGTGCTGCTGCAAACCCTGATGCGTGCCCTGTAGGGTCAGTTTGGTGCACCTCTCCATGTCCCTCCTGTCCTCTGTTATCCGAGTCCATGTCCCTACCGCAATTCCTCCTGCCTACCATGATCCAATGTACCATACTTGCGAACATTTTGAACTTGGTAAGAGGGAGATTTTGAAAAAAACTGGGGTATTGATTTTCCCCTTTGAGTTACATTGAAAAAGAGGAGATTGTAGACAGGAGACAGATCAAATAAAGCCCATTTGAGCTTAAAAACATTGGACGTTTCCTGGCTGAAACGGGTCTGTTGGCATGTATGGTTGTATTACCACTGCCTCTTCCTTCTGCCCACAATGGTCTATTATATTGCCACAGCCTCTCTTGCCAGTCCTGTATTGTTGGTTTGTTGCCCCTGCCCCCCTTTCCACTGCCCTCCATAGTCTGCTGTGCTGCCACTGCCCTTCCTGCCTGCCCAGTGTGGTCAAATTGTTGCCTCTGCACTCTCCTACCTGCCTTCAATTTTCAGAGTTCGTGCCCCTGGCCTCTGCCTCTCAACAGTATCCCAATGAACAACTAGATTGCTAACATTGTATATTTATTACAAAAGTGTGGAACGCCTGACGTCATCTTGATGTAATCAAAACTGTAATACCTAGAGCATTTCCTTTAGAAATTACATATATGAGAGGGCCTTATTTGCATCAAAATTATGGTTAGTGCTCTAAAAAACTAAAATGAGGACATATTTTCTGAGATTTCAAATAGCGACAAAGAACTTTTAAATTATTTGTAATCTTTATGTTTTTTATCCAGTTGACCACTTGATTAAATGTTGCACTTAGGGGAGAGGATGTTGTGTTTCTTCCAGAGCTGCAGTCTTTGCAACTGGGGAACCAGGTTGGAGTTTCTGCTTCAGCTCGACATTCTGTGATTCTGGTCAAATCACTTAATCTCCCCATGTCTACAACCAAAATGAATTTGATCATGTGTGATGTAACCAATGCTCATGTAAAGCACTCCAATACCTGACAAGTCTGCACTATATAAAACTGCAAATACACAAAAAATAAGTGTTTTGCACACTTCTGTCATTGGGCTACATGTGGGCTACATCTGGGTGATATTTGTGCTGCATTTGGGCTCTTTTGTCTCTGGTAGCTATCTTGGGAGATTTATTTGTTATGAAGTTTCCTAATTTCCTCATTTACTGCAGTCTCCTCAGTAGGAAATACTTTCAGTTTTTTACTTTGGTTCCATCAAGAAGGCATTCAGATGTGTCTCACACATTTGCCATAAATTCTGAATGTTAGCACTCTAGTTGCTCATTAGATCACTGTAGTAAAGCAACTGCTCACCAGGGAAGTCTGCTGCTGGTATTCAAAGTGTATGTTCCAGTCTGCATGTCAGAATTTTTTTATGAAATAGAAGAGGATTCGAGAAGTCAAAATGTGCCCTAAATTTTCTTTCTGCAGCACTAATCATACTTTCTATGGCAAAATGAACCCCCTCATTTTGTTCCTTTTTAAATTAAATGTTTTAAGTGTTAACACTTTATTCCAATCAAGATGGCTTCAAGTGTGCCATACTTTTGTCATAAGTAAGACTGTTAGCGCTCTAGTTGTTCGTTAGAACACTCTGGGACATTCTGTCATTGGGCTATACTTGGGCTACATCTGGGTGATATTTGTGCTACATTTGGGCTCTTTTGTCTCTGGTGGCCATTTTGGGAGACTTATTTGTTATGAAGTTTCCTAATTTCCTCATTTACTACAGTCTCCTCAGTAGGAAATACTTTCAGTTTTTTACTTTGACTCCATCAAGAAGGCATTCAGATGTGTCACACATTTGCCATAAATTCAGAATGTTAGCACTCTAGTTGCTTATTAGATCACTGTAGTAAAGCTACCGCTGACCAGGGAAGTCTGCTGCTGGTATTGAAAGTGCATGTTTCAGTCTGCATGTCAGAATTTTTTTATGAAATAGGCAACAGGACGTTACAAACGTTCGTGGGTCTGTGCCAAAACAGACAGGGAGCAGCCATCACGTTCAAAACAATACAAACTCAACTCCTTCTCATACTCTGGCATTCCTAGAGCTGGGGTGTGACAGAGACATCTCTATCAGCTCGAGGAAGGGACTCATACATTTGTTGTCTTAAGGTAGAGAATCAAACACATCTTTGTGTGAAAGTCTCTGTGGAAGCTTTGCCACTAGGGAAAGGTTGGGAATGCACTGAAAACAGTAGCCAACCATCCCCCAAAACATCCTGACTCCTCTTTGCATTGAGGGACGGTTCATTCTCAGTATGGGAGAGATTCTCTATTGAGACACCTTTATAGCTCCTTTCTCAACATGGTGTCCCAGATACAGAACTTCCTTCTGGCAGTACAATTTGGTGGTGGACACTTTATATCCATTCTTGATGAAATAGTTCAACAGGGCAATAGTATCTTGTCTGCAATTCATCATGCATTGTTGACACCACCTGTAGGTCAGTGATATATAGAACTAGGACTGAATTACATGGCAACTGCAGGGTCTCCAGCTTATTTTACATTATCTGATTGAATATTGAGGAGATTTCTGTATACCATTGAGGAATTCAGCGCCACGCCAGATTTTAATTTTTGAATCAGAATGCAAAGAGGAACTGGTTGTCTTGGTTGGTTTGGCTTCTACAAACCCACTACAGGTGAGAGGTTGTAGTGGGGCATTCAAGGATACCATTTATTCTGTTTGATAATTATTCTTGCAGATACAACATCTTTAATCAGACCAATATCTTTGCCAGAAAAATTCCAGACTTCCTCCTTTATGGAGTCTGTAACTCAGGGGTAAAGTTTTCGTCTGCCGAAACACGGACTTATCCAACCACTGACGTTTGTGTGCTCAGTTTAAAGTCTGCATCTTTGTTGTATGTCTAAAACTATACACCATCATGTGTTCAATAGATCATGCAACTAAGCTTGCAGAGGAGATCCCTGTCCAATAGACTGACTGGACTCGCATCACATATTACAAATGATGGTCCTCCTCAAGGGGGCCTTTCTTTAGAGGGACTTTCTCTGAAATAAGATTTATCATCTGTTTATTGGAATGCCTACAACTTAGACTTGTTTTTTAGTGAGGGATAGGTTTTGGATATCTGCAGTTTATACAGTAGAGTGGGTTGTACTTGTGTCAATCAAAAACAACACAGGGTGGCCGTTCACCTGTATATCCACTTATGAGACACTCTGGTCTACCTCAAGGATTCTACCAAGCATGCAATCTGCCTCCCCTCTCAGGTACCATCCTTGTGATTGATCAGAACCTGGATCTCAGCAGCTGTCGAAGACTGGAAACTATTGGAGACTTTGTGAAAGTGTTTGGCTGAACTCTGGGATTAGGATTTGCATTAAACCTTGGGTTACTCTTGTTTTGCTGAATGTAGGTCAGCAATTTACGTTTGATTAGGATTCAACCTACATTCACGTTTCTAGTGGCCCACTCGCACAAAATAGTCTACTTCAACATAACTATGTCCATCCCTGAAATCGGGTCCACAGGCATCCCCAGTCCCCCTACCCTGTGGGACACTGTTCCCATTCTGCATCATCTGACCACGACCTTGATATCCAACTCCCTGCATTCCAGCACTAACACCATGACTATATCCTAAATTTGCGATACATTGGCCATCCTTTCTGCACTTGTTTGGGCTAACAGGAATTTCTCTTTGAAATTCCTCTGTCTTGATTTGCAGTCATCACTGCAATACTTTGCTTACTGCAGGATTACATCAACAAATCACGTTCTGCTGAACCTGCAGGCTAATTTTTAGGCGCAAACCAAGAACGTCCTGAGACACAAAATTGCTGAGATTTTCGATGCCACAATCCTGGCTGAAAACCTGCATTAAGTGCTCGTAATAAGCATGCACAGACTCTGAAGACCTTTGGGCAGTCCTTGATATTTCAACCAATCAATCTCCATCTGCACATCCTTAGTCTTCAAAACTGTAATCATCTGATTATGTTTATCCAACTGGAAAAGGGGCATTTGTTTGAGAAACCCTTGGTGGTTCATCAGTCAGCCACTGCACTGATTCCTTACACTCAGCCCACAAATCACTACAGACATTTATATGTAGCGCCACTGGTTTGTGCGGCCGCTGTGATTTTCGTATAATCAGAGAATTGCCACATTTGTAATCCATCATCTGCTACATATTCTGCAGATTTTAATGAGAAAAAAATTGCTTCAAGCTAAAATGGTTCAAAAGTTACTAAAAATGCAGCGACACGTGTTGCCACACAGCAAAAGGCCCTTTGCAAAAATGGAATGGTCACCTTTCTACTGCTAATAGCTATGTTTGGGTGTTAAACTGTTTCTAATGAGGTGCAACCAATGCCCAGACAACGCTACCAAGTTCACAAATTATGAAACAATGAAGTAATACTATTACAAAATGTGCTGCATTATGCTTCACAATTTTCCTTTTCTCGCAGCATAATTTACTAAATCCTGCCACATAATTTGGCCCTCTCCTGCCATAAAATTTCAATGGCCTTGATTATATCAAAGAAAGCATTCAAATCCTCCCAAAGCACCTTTGAAATTTTCACCAACCGCTCAACTTGAGTGTACCAAAGATCAGGATTTTCTTTCTGTTTTGGAAATGAACTGGTAAATGTGAAAATATCACCAAAAGTCCAAGGTACATGCACATATCCTCCCCCATGCACTTCTCTCAATGGATGCATTTTGACCTCAGTGTCTCTTTGAATACCCTCCCTATCTGGTTCTCCAACATTGTCTTTCTTTTTCTTTTTTTTCTGAGCCCAGCAATATTTAATTTTTTTAACATCAGTCCACCTTTGGACGTTAAAGACTAATTCCCTTGGGTGCAATTTTAGTCCAAGTGTTCTGGAAAGATTCCTCACTTAGGAACAGCCTGTAATTCTTCTTCAGATTCTGACTGTTGGGCAAATCATCAGAAAACTCTGGTTATTCCCTTCAAACGTTAATGAGTCTCACAAGCACACCTAGCAGCTTGCTTGCATAGGAACAAAAGTTCCTATCCAATGTACCGAACTATGAATCCTAGCTCAAGATTTCTTTTGATAAGGTCCTCAATTTCTGTCTTTAATCTCAAAACATCCAGCGTCCTTGAAGGGACATCCCTAACTGGGGTTAGTGGCTCGGGACTCTCCTCAATCTCCACAACAGGGAAACTCATGACTGGAGTTGCCACTCTTTGAAACCTCACTCCCAGATCTAAAGTAGTACCAGTACCTGAAATAGAAAGGGCTGTTGTAACTATAGATGTACCTGGGGTTGTGATACTGACTGTAGTAGGTGGGGCTCCCAATGGTGGACCTTGTGCATCCAAGGTTAAACCTCCCTCTGGGATACTTTGATCATCAGGAGCACTCACACCTGTGTCTGCAGGCTGTTGGGGCCCTATGGGCTGTTGATTCCCTCCAGCCTGTTAAACAGTATTCTATGTAGGTGATCAGGAAGTCAATTATTCATCCAAAAAGTCATTACTGAAGCCACTATCACTCGCCTCATCTCTCTTTTCTTGAATTCCACCCCCTCTCCTATTGTCTTCCTCTCTTATCTCTGGTAATGCAGGATATATCCTTATACTCCCAGTTATATCCTCCCTCCATTCTTGATGTTCTGCATGTAACCTAGATTCCATCCAACTTGGAAGATTTTACGTTGCTCGGATCTGATATTTCTCCTTCTCCACACATGTGCAGCATGTTGCTATGTATTCAAAGCATAATACTGGGCTGGTATGGATGGGGGTTTCATCTCATACAACACTAGCTTCAAATCCTCAATTATCCTTAGATTAAAGATACAATGTGGGGAAAACTACAAGGACCCTTGAATCGCTGTGATCTTATTTCATTGTTTGATGTGTCAAGCCCGGTCCCTTGGAAGTGATGCTCTCAATATCCCTACATCTGGAAATTAGGGTGGGTACTGAAGGAAAGGGGACCTGAAAAGAAAAAGTTTAGTCAACAATGCTTAGTTCTACTTTTATGAAGATTTGTTTTTATAATTCACATAAGCAAATGCTGGTTGTTTCCACTAATAGGGCAAAGTCCAGAATTTCAGTTCATTATGTTAGATAACACAAACTTCTTGATATTCCTGAATCAAAAACTGTAACAGCTTTATGAAGGTTCATTGCGAGTTCTCAAAACAAGTCTGTATATCCAAAACAAAGCTCTCCTGATGGGAATGAGGGGTTAGGTCCCAATATGTCTCTCATGCTATGGTTGGTTGATCTCCGTTCACCAACCCCTACTGCAGGCCTAAACATGGCCCCCCAACTCACCACCTTATTTGAGTGCTGTTTTTTTCTCAACAGCCCAGACAAATTCCTGCTTCAGCGCCAGAATGCAGTTCCTCATTCTAGATCTGAAAAAAGTGAGCGGGACTGAAAGCATGCAGAGCCAGAGGGCACGTTACGGGAAACACATGCAATCTTGATCTGCATGAAGGCCGTAACAACTATCTGGAATTGAGAAATCCTCTTAGGCATTTGGCTCCTAGATGAGACAGCTCCTTTCAAACCAAACATGAATGCCAAGCACGTCTGAATGGACATACCTTCTTTACTTAGAAGTGCAGTCCCAGAAGGCAGTTCCCTCAAGCATGTTCCAGAATTTACACATGCTGGAAAAGGGAAACAACAAATGAGTAATTAGACTCCAGTGATCAGTGGTATAATATTAGGTATAATGGCGCCACTCAGGAGAAGTGACACATAAATCGGTCATAAACAGTATCAAAGTACGGTGCTGGAAGGTGAGGAGATCACCAACCTCCCCAAAACTGTGACCGAGGCCAACACAAAAAATAAATGCAATCCTTAGCAAATGTCTGGAAAGTAACAACAATAGTTCAAATGTCTCCGGTACACTACTCAAGGACACGGCTGGTTGCTTGACAGACAGATTACTACGTTAAGCGAGTTTGCTAGATTTGGTTCAAATTTCTACCGGAGACATTTGAGCCATGAAAAGGTTGCGGGGCAAATTCCCAATGAGGCGATGAAACACGTGTTGGCTGACAAATAATTCTATGAAGTAACGAAAAAATGAATAAAGAAAGAAAAAAGAATTACAATGACTGTATTTCTACTATGGGCACACTATTATACATTACTATTGTTGTTATCTTGCAGACGTGTGCTGAGGATTGCATTTAAATGAGTAATTAGAGTCAGCACAAATAAATGAGTCATCAGGGTCAGCACAGCTCAATTGAGCATGTTCCTGAACTGACACTTACTACCAGTTATGCATCTTGGCACTACTGTCCCAGAACCCAAGGTACAGAACCTACCTGCAATGCCCCTTAATCTAGTATTTAGGGGCACCCCTGAACCTTGCCTCCCGTCAGAATTCTCAGTAATATTTCCGCAGGAATGCCATGGACATGAAGAAGGGTCCGTGACCTCCCCAAATCACCTATTGCACCCAACAAAAAGTCAAAGTGACAATGGTAACCTGGGGAAGAAGGGAAACAAAACAAGGAGAGACAATGGTCCTCGTCAACCTTAGGCTGCAACAAAACCCGGCCAATACGGGGCTATTTCTGCTGTAGACAGAGAGAAAAAACAGAGTTGGTAAGTATTTAGAAAGGGATCAGTGACTTAATATGGAGAGACAAAATATTGAGTTGACAAAATATTGATGCCAAAATAAAGAAAACGACAATATCGACCACCAATACTTAATTAAAAAATATATATATATATCGAACCCACAATATCGACTACAAGACATATCGTTTCTAACATTATCGAACAACAAAATATCGAAATTAAAAATATCGAAAAACATTCAAATAATTAACAAAGAACCATTATATCGAATATCAAAATATAGACAGCCAACATTATCGATTCATTAATAATATCGAATAAATGTACAACACTTTATCATCAATATATTCATATAAAACAAACATTTTCACAATATAAACATACACAATACAAATAATAAATATGAATGGATATTTTCTACATACATTAACACCAAAATAAAAAAATTGCTAATATCACTTAAAACCTAAATAAATAAATACTTTACACATATAATTCACAAAATATATAACATTTGATTCATAATAAAACACATTTCAACAACAAAATATACTTTAAAAAAAAATACAACTCCTTAATTAGCATCTTCCATATAAGGAAACAAACTAAACAAAAATTCAAACAGAGCAGAACAACAAATAGAATTCTAGCACTAACAAAAAGGACCAATCACATACATTAACTAATTAATTAAACAGTATAAAAGCCCCAAAAAAGGTTTGTTCATTTCCACTTCAACACTGCAAGAAAAGAGAAGAGGAAACTCAACCAGTTTGCTTCCTGATAACAACATTTACATTCAGAAGAAAACTTTGAAACTACAATAAGTAAGTAAAGAAACTTTTTTAAGACTTTAATACTGCTAACATTCTCTAAAAAATACATCTCAATCTTAATAAACTAAAATATACTTTCATTTATTTTTATCCCCACTACAGATTTTTCCAGCTACAGGAATAATTATCTACAACAGCTAAGCAAATACAGTTAATCAAAAAGTAAGTATATGAAATAACTACTTTAAACAAAAGCCAAAATGTAGCTAATTAAACAAACCCTTTCCCAATTCCCCTATCACCTACAACAAATGTTTCAAAATATCTTAACATTTTTTTATTATATCAACAGATATATCTTCTACAATCAGAAAATAACAGTTACCAAACATCAAAAGTAAAACATTTTCAACATCTAATTCAACATTGTAAGTATATTGTTACAAATGTATATTTTCCTAACAAAATGATACACTGCATTATATTCACTTAAATATATATACATTTTCTTTATCATTAAAGACACCACCATGACTGAAGGCGCAGAATTCATAGAGTCCCAAAAGGGAAAAATGCTCTCAGTTATATGGGTTATGTGTATACACAGGAAAAGAAGAAAGATTTAAAAGTCTTCTGGAAATGTAGCAAGTACTATGCCAACAAATGCTACGGAAGAGCCATAACCCAAGAAACCACTGTTTTATCTGTCAATGAGCACAACCACCCCCCAAATATAACTGAAATTGAAATTAGGGGAGCTCTAGAAAATATTAAACAAGCAAGCAGTAGCACAGATAAACCTACCAGTGCAATATTAAAAGAACAACTACTTAAAATACCCCAACACGCATCTGGACAATTACCATCCATTGATGCATTAAAAAAAGTTGTAATTAGACAGAAAAGGGAAACAACAACTACCATGCCTATCCCTAAAACATTCCAAGAAGTACTTATCCCACCAGAACTAAGCATTACCCATAACAAAGAGCCATTTGTTTTCTTTGACAATCACAACAGTGAAAAACGTATAATTATGTTTGCCACTGCAAATAACTTAACAAAACCCCAACAATCCAACACCTGGATGATAGATGGCACATTTAAAATATGTCCAAAACCATTTTATCAACTATACACAGTACATGCTATATACCAACATACTAATATTCCCTTCATCTATTGCTTACTCCCAAATAAAACTCAAAATACCTATCTAGAAATTCTCAACCAAATAAAAACTGAAAATCCAAATTATTTTCCACAGAAAATAATCATGGATTTTGAACAAGCCATGATTAACGCAATTCTACCCTCATACAGCTATACAAGGGTGCTACTATCATTTTAATCAGTGCCTGTGGAGATATCTCCAAAAGTCAACACTAAGGGGCCAATTCTGGCTGCAAAACGTACCGACCGACACGGACCCAGAACGGAGACCGACCGACACAGATCGGCGCCGTACGACCCGTGCAGTACGATGCAACACGTGTGAGTTACAACCGACACGTACGGAATACAAGCCGTACGACCCAGCCGTAGGAAAAACATTGATTCGGCCGGAAAATGGATGCGATTAGAACCGACCGCACGTACCAGGAATGAACCTGACCGACACGTACCCGCGATGTCCGATCCGCGCAGTACGATGCAATGCGTGTAAACCCAGACCGACTCGCACGGAGCCCAAGCCGCATGACCGACACTCACAGAAAACAGGGACCTGAAGCAATAGAGAGCTCCGCGACCGACGCATATGAAACACAGAAGAAAGTCTGCATGAAAGACCCGGAGAAGCCCGCACGAGCCAACATGAGCGTCCGTCTCGGTCAGAAGAACGTCTCCTTCATGCCTAGAAAACCCAAATGAAAAAATACAAAAAAAAGGACCAAACAAGCAATGACAAAGTCAATAAATATCCCAAAAAAAAACTTGGAACAAAGACACACTCACAACTGCACCTATATAAAAGACATCAATCACTACCATGATCCTTTGCAAATAGAAGACAACAGCCAGCAGAAAACACCATCACACAGCAACCACAGACACACTCACAACTCACCCATCACACAACTTTCACACCATTAGCACCTCACCAAAAGCACCCACACATACAGCTATCAAAACCGACACTCACCCACCCTCACTTGCACCCTCACACACACTTCACTCACCACCACCACCACCCATCACCATGGTCCCAAAGAAGAATCCAAACTTCACAGATAGTGACAAATAGAGCAAGCCAGTGGCACTAAGCCAAATACACCCTGCCAGACAGTTTGACACCACAAACACACCACCTCACAGTGCAGCTGACTGTCAGGAAGGAATAGTGGGGATGCAGGTGAAGTAAGTGTAGCCAAAAGCATGATGGGGCCTGTAGTCACAGATAATGCTCCCCCTCCTGATTGGCCCACCAAGATCTCCCTGAACCATGCCCACATCACAGGGAGTGGAAAATGACTGACAAGATGGCTGACACTGGGTCCTGCTGTGGGGAGCACAAGGCCCTGATAGGGCTTGCGCACAAATCAGAAGCAGGACACCAATGCCTGACATCCTGAAAGACAACTTGCACGCCCTCCAGTGGAAGCACGTTTTATGGTCGGATGTCTGGCCGGTGGGAAGGAGGACTGACAGCTCTGACCATACTTACCAGCATGTGGAGACACACACCCCTCAACACAAACTCCACACAACTCACCGGGTAGAATGCATTGACTCACACTGTAGTGAAATACCACCCAAAGATACACTGCACTGGGTGCTGCTGTGTGAAGCACAGGGGCTCTCTTTGGACTTGTAGCCAAACAAACACCAGGACTTCACAGTCAGCCATCTTGCTATTGCTGTCACACCCCCTCATAGGGAAGCAGAGCCGCCAAAAGGAAGGAAGTATGGGCATGCTGGGAAGGGGGTGTAGCAAAATGCATGATGGAATTGCAGTCACAGACATTCCCCACCCTCCCAGATGGCCCAGCAAGCTCACACTGAACCATGTTCGCCTCACAGGGAGTGGGAAGGGACTGACAAGATGTCTGACACTGGGCTCTGTTGTGGGGAGCACAAGGCCATGCAGGGAACTGGGCACCAACAAACACCAGGACTGCACAGTCAGCCATCTTGCCATTGCTGTCATACCCCCTCACAGGGAAGCAGAGTCAAAAGGAAGGCAGTATGGGCATGCTGGGAAGGGGGGTGTAGCCAAAAGCATGATGGGAGTTGCAGTCACACACATTCTCCACCCACCAACATGGCCCATCAAGCTCACACTGAACCATGTTCGCCTCACAGGGAGTGGGAATGGACTGACAAGATGTCTGACACTGGGCTCTGTTGTGGGGAGCACAAGGCCATGCGGGGAACTGGGCACCAACAAACACCAGGACTGCACTGACTGACATCCTGAAAGTTAACCTGCACCCACTGCAATGGTGGCACGCTTCATGATGGGATAACTGGCCTGGGGGAGAAGGAGGTCCTGACTTGAAAACAAATAACACCGATGCTGACCATACACACACCTTCTATGACAAAACACATTCCACACGTGGTACCAGTCACTCACAAAGATGATGCCCGGGCAATATGTCTGACACATGCGCCTGATAAATGATGTGGCTGAAAATCACACATATGCACTGTCCAAACCAAACATGGTCGCACACACAGCCACATATGTTCAAAATCACTGTCTGGGGATGCAGTGTCCAGGGGTGCCCCCTGGCCTGGCTGTGGAGGTGTGTCTTGCAGATGACAAGTGTGGAGAGCCATATATAGTACATTGCACAAAACACACAGGAACCCCCAAATACATAATTGAGAGGGGACATCTGACAGTGAATGGAATGGACACACAAATATAGCCGACACCATAGCATGATCTAATTCACACTCGGTGCTGTTGTGATCTGCATTTCCACTCCTACATCATGCTGAAACATATGCATCCTTCACACAACTCACCACTCACTGACATAGACACTGTAGACACAAGGTCTAACCTGGACTGCATTGGTGGAGACATGCTACTCACAGCAGTCAAACTGCAACACACACACCACTGGCCCTCACTGTCATGAGCATTGAAAAGCCAGAGTGCTACCTTGCCCAATCCATGTCCCCATGGAGAACATTGACAAGTCAAATCACATATGCACGTACAAAACTCAGCACCAGAATCATTAACGATGGTGACATCATCACTTGTATGAAATGAGATGGGAACTAGGAACGCTGTAAAAAAAACACTTTCTCCCAAGATATCACAGGCATACCGGACTGTGACCATGTCGTACCAATACACCAATGTGACACACAAAGACTAGCAAAATCTGCTACCACACATGCCCCAATCTTACAACATATCCACAGTGGAATTGCACGTATGTCCTTATTAAAGCTCAAATGTGTACAGGGATGACACACCTGTGTCAGCAACGTGAAGGCCCTTGAGTAGTAATGGCCGTGTACAGCCAAATCAATATATGAGCTGGGCATGCACACACTTCGACATGCACATTGAAATGTTTCATTTGGGCTGGGCAATGTGCCACAACAATATCAATCTTTGTCCATGACAACCTTGGACAAAGTAGTGTACAGGCACGCATCCTGATGTACAGTAGAAAATGTCATGTATGTGAACCATTGATGCCTGTAGAAACATAACTTACATTGTGTGTCTCTTCCAAACACAGGTGGTGCTGGGGACACAGCACCAAATTAAGAGGAGTCCCTGTCCCAGACTCTGGTGGACCCTCAGCTCTCTGGTGTGGATTCGTCTCTGTCCTCTTCGGATGACGACGAATAACCTGGCATCATGCAGCACCAGCAGTACCAACATCTGCACCCCCTGTACTCACGCCTCCAGCATCTGGCAACAGACAGGGCACCCCAGTCAACATGGACAGACCAAGGCCACAGAGCACCGACAGCACAGGGACACGGGACCCCCAGGAAGCTACAGACAACACCACCAGCAACAACACCCAAGGGGGCCCAGTGTCACCTGTGCGTGCTGCCGCAGGTCCTGCCCATGTGGCTAGGGGTGCTGGGAGGGGTGGTAGGCATAGGGTGCGCTTTGCAGAGGGGTCTGGACTGCATGATGACCCCCAACTGGCACGCATCATAGATGCGTACCAGGATAGCACCGGAGGATTTGGCCAGGTAGTGGGGATCCTGAAGGACATTCAACAGGAGCAGGCTGCCCATCATGCCCGCATGGAGGCAAAGTGGGATGCACTTACTGCGGTGCATCGGGACATACTCCAATGCCTCCGCCAGATAAGCACCAACATGTCCACACCTCCCTGTGTGGCCACAACATCTGTTGCCGCACGATCTCCCTGTGCCACGGGGAGGGAGGATGACTCTGGCGGAGAGTCCTCTGCACCGCAGACGCCTGCACCTGATGATCCCCCCAAGAAGAAGAGGGGTCGTCCGAAGAAGGACAAGTGAGACGCAGATGTCCATGCACATCCCCCAGGGCCTCTAAACCTGTTCTGGACAATGTTCTTTGTGCGCAAATCGTTCACCTTGTCGTATCTAACACAACTCGCCTACATGACATGGAGGGTTCATGTTGGTCCAATGTAGCAGATGACTGTGGACTTTACTCTGGACATTTCAGCTACCAACACTTCCAACTCTACTGTGAACTTTGGATTCAAAATCCAATGCACAGCACCCACCATTCTGTGCACTATCCTCACACGTTTGTAAATAAACTCACCAGTACACTATACTTGCCTCTGTTGTGATTCCAACTTGTCATGTGTCATAGAGATGTTGATCTGCTAAACAACACTGTGCATGCCAAATACTACAACAATGTGATCACCGTTATGTGAGTCATGGTGATGTGACACATGTGAGGGAGACACACCACTATGACACCACAACACATACTCACCATGGCCATGTAACTCATCCCACACAATGATGATGACCTGAAATACATTGGAATGCACAGACACCACACCTATCCACAGTCATTGGTAACAATCCTACAGGTGAAGTAAGCAAATGTCAGTCAGATGTGGGAAGACAGACAAGCATCTAACAAAGCAAAGCACAGGTTCATTACACATCAGCAACATGTTTATTCCACAATAGTTGCAAGGTAATTGTACGTTACAGTGGACACACGGTCACAAAGTGTCGGAGAATTGAAGTCCAGGGGTGTGTGGCACATCACTTGATGGGAATTGACAACTTCCACACTGGTGTTGGATTCTGGGTGTTGGGGGTCAGTGTTGACCAAACAACAGGCAAAGTACCCTGGAAAGGACGGACACAAGACACATTCAAAATCACAGCACAACAGGAGAGAAATGCAATACACATGCACAAAACATGTCAAAATAAACCTACACAGAAACAAGTTAGCAGTTCGACACTATTGTGGAGTACAGACCACCTGAAAGGACACATCACTGCACGCATCCAGTCAAGTGGCACACAGATACACTCAAACAGCAACAGAGCAGCCCCAACACATTTCAGGCTAACTCAATACATTGACATAACAACCCTGTAAACTCACATTCAGGTGAAGAAGTTGTTGATGAGCTGTGTGCGGCAGGGCCGGACTGGGAACCAAAACCGGCCCTGGCTAAGTGCTCGGCAGCCCCCCACCCCCTCCCCGGGATTGGGGGTGCCGCCGAGCTCTTTGCCAGGGCCGGTTTTCGGCCGATTTTATTTCAGGGCCGATTTTGCAGTTAATGCTGCAAAAACGGCCCTGTAACAAAACGGCCCCCAGGGGCCCAAAACCGGCCCCCACCCGTCTGGCCCACCGGGGGATTGCCCGGTGCCCGCTACGGTCAGTCCGGCCCTGTGTTGACATCACCCTCATCATCATGTGCTTTAGCGCCGGGACACTCCTATTTGGGGTAGCTGTCGCGCTCTATAAAATGCTTAATAATAATCATCACTGGCATCGTGGCCCAGGCCTGGATCCTCCACAGGTGGCAGAGGTAGGTCATCGTCATCCTGGATGGGAGGCAACTTCTTCCGCACACCCATGTTGTATAGCATTCAGCATACAAATATAATTTTGCATACCTTTGCAGGGTCATATGGGAGGGCCCCTCGGTCTTGTCCAGGCAGCGGAAGCTGCTTTTCAGGAGACCAAATGTCCGCTCAATCACCCTTCTGCTCCGACCATGTGCCTCATTGTAGCGCATCTCGGCTGGTGTCACAGGGTTCCTGAGGGGTGTCAGCAACCACGGCATGTTGGGGTATCCGAAGTCACCTACATACAAACAATTGAACAATTAGCTGATTTTTGAAAGAGGATGGAATGCAACATAGCCAAACACACACAATAGTAAACAGTCAGTACACACCGACAAGCCAGGCACGCTGTTCTGGCATCTGTGACATCAGGTTTGCAATGCGACAACTCCTCATGATGTAGGCATCGTGCGCAGAACCGGGGACACATGCACACACATGTGTGATACACATGTCTGCAAGACATACCACCAGTGCATTGATGGAGTGGAAATGTTTCCTGTTCCGGTATGCCTGCTCATGTACCCGTGGTGGTACCAGGGCCACATGTGTACCATCAATAGATCCGATGACGTTCGGCATCCTCCCCAGTGTATAAAAGGCATCCTTTATTTCAGTGACTTGACCTGGGCTAGGAAACTTGATGTACAGGTCAAGTAAATGCAACATCCCCTCCAAAACATCGCGTAGCACACGACTGAACATAGTTTGCGTTACAACAAACAAATGATGGACGGAATGCTGACAATGCAGACATTCTCCCCCAGTCAAGAGATCTGGGTTAAATCCATCGTTCTTTTGCCCACTACGCCACCCCAGTTTAGACATGGCCATATGCAAATCAGTCTTGACCCTGTGCCTCATGGGAACAGTCCAGCCCGAACTGCCAAGCCATGTCTTCCCTGGACCGGAATCAAGCATCCTAGGACCGGTTTCTGGCTATCAGCCGTCATCAGCCAGGATAGCTTGACTCCAGTGGCGTAGTGAGCACGGGTCCCACGTCTGGGAATACCCATCCCACTTAGGGCGAAAAGCGTTACAACAAACAAATGATGGACGGAATGCTGACAATGCAGACATTCTCCCCCAGTCAAGAGATCTGGGTTAAATCCATCGTTCTTTTGCCCACTACGCCACCCCAGTTTAGACATGGCCATATGCAAATCAGTCTTGACCCTGTGCCTCATGGGAACAGTCCAACCCGAACTGCCAAGCAATGTCTTCCCTGGACCGGAATCAAGCATCCTAGGACCGGTTTCTGGCTATCAGCCGTCATCAGCCAGGATAGCTTGACTCCAGTGGCGTAGTGAGCACGGGTCCCACGTCTGGGAATACCCATCCCACTTAGGGCGAAAAGCGTTACAACAAACAAATGATGGACGGAATGCTGACAATGCAGACATTCTCCCCCAGTCAAGAGATCTGGGTTAAATCCATCGTTCTTTTGCCCACTACGCCACCCCAGTTTAGACATGGCCATATGCAAATCAGTCTTGACCCTGTGCCTCATGGGAACAGTCCAGCCCGAACTGCCAAGCCATGTCTTCCCTGGACCGGAATCAAGCATCCTAGGACCGGTTTCTGGCTATCAGCCGTCATCAGCCAGGATAGCTTGACTCCAGTGGCGTAGTGAGCACGGGTCCCACGTCTGGGAATACCCATCCCACTTAGGGCGAAAAGCGTTACAACAAACAAATGATGGACGGAATGCTGACAATGCAGACATTCTCCCCCAGTCAAGAGATCTGGGTTAAATCCATCGTTCTTTTGCCCACTACGCCACCCCAGTTTAGACATGGCCATATGCAATGTGCCTCATGGGAACAGTCCAGCCCGAACTGCCAAGCCATGTCTTCCCTGGACCGGAATCAAGCATCCTAGGACCGGTTTCTGGCTATCAGCCGTCATCAGCCAGGATAGCTTGACTCCAGTGGCGTAGTGAGCACGGGTCCCACGTCTGGGAATACCCATCCCACTTAGGGCGAAAAGCGTTACAACAAACAAATGATGGACGGAATGCTGACAATGCAGACATTCTCCCCCAGTCAAGAGATCTGGGTTAAATCCATCGTTCTTTTGCCCACTACGCCACCCCAGTTTAGACATGGCCATATGCAAATCAGTCTTGACCCTGTGCCTCATGGGAACAGTCCAGCCCGAACTGCCAAGCCATGTCTTCCCTGGACCGGAATCAAGCATCCTAGGACCGGTTTCTGGCTATCAGCCGTCATCAGCCAGGATAGCTTGACTCCAGTGGCGTAGTGAGCACGGGTCCCACGTCTGGGAATACCCATCCCACTTAGGGCGAAAAGCGTTACAACAAACAAATGATGGACGGAATGCTGACAATGCAGACATTCTCCCCCAGTCAAGAGATCTGGGTTAAATCCATCGTTCTTTTGCCCACTACGCCACCCCAGTTTAGACATGGCCATATGCAAATCAGTCTTGACCCTGTGCCTCATGGGAACAGTCCAGCCCGAACTGCCAAGCCATGTCTTCCCTGGACCGGAATCAAGCATCCTAGGACCGGTTTCTGGCTATCAGCCGTCATCAGCCAGGATAGCTTGACTCCAGTGGCGTAGTGAGCACGGGTCCCACGTCTGGGAATACCCATCCCACTTAGGGCGAAAAGCGTTACAACAAACAAATGATGGACGGAATGCTGACAATGCAGACATTCTCCCCCAGTCAAGAGATCTGGGTTAAATCCATCGTTCTTTTGCCCACTACGCCACCCCAGTTTAGACATGGCCATATGCAAATCAGTCTTGACCCTGTGCCTCATGGGAACAGTCCAGCCCGAACTGCCAAGCCATGTCTTCCCTGGACCGGAATCAAGCATCCTAGGACCAGTTTCTGGCTATCAGCCGTCATCAGCCAGGATAGCTTGACTCCAGTGGCGTAGTGAGCACGGGTCCCACGTCTGGGAATACCCATCCCACTTAGGGCGAAAAGCGTTACAACAAACAAATGATGGACGGAATGCTGACAATGCAGACATTCTCCCCCAGTCAAGAGATCTGGGTTAAATCCATCGTTCTTTTGCCCACTACGCCACCCCAGTTTAGACATGGCCATATGCAAATCAGTCTTGACCCTGTGCCTCATGGGAACAGTCCAGCCCGAACTGCCAAGCCATGTCTTCCATGGACCGGAATCAAGCATCCTAGGACCGGTTTCTGGCTATCAGCCGTCATCAGCCAGGATAGCTTGACTCCAGTGGCGTAGTGAGCACGGGTCCCACGTCTGGGAATACCCATCCCACTTAGGGCGAAAAGCGTTACAACAAACAAATGATGGACGGAATGCTGACAAAGCAGACATTCTCCCCCAGTCAAGAGATCTGGGTTAAATCCATCGTTCTTTTGCCCACTACGCCACCCCAGTTTAGACATGGCCATATGCAAATCAGTCTTGACCCTGTGCCTCATGGGAACAGTCCAGCCCGAACTGCCAAGCCATGTCTTCCCTGGACCGGAATCAAGCATCCTAGGACCGGTTTCTGGCTATCAGCCGTCATCAGCCAGGATAGCTTGACTCCAGTGGCGTAGTGAGCACGGGTCCCACGTCTGGGAATACCCATCCCACTTAGGGCGAAAAGCGTTACAACAAACAAATGATGGACGGAATGCTGACAATGCAGACATTCTCCCCCAGTCAAGAGATCTGGGTTAAATCCATCGTTCTTTTGCCCACTACGCCACCCCAGTTTAGACATGGCCATATGCAAATCAGTCTTGACCCTGTGCCTCATGGGAACAGTCCAGCCCGAACTGCCAAGCCATGTCTTCCCTGGACCGGAATCAAGCATCCTAGGACCGGTTTCTGGCTATCAGCCGTCATCAGCCAGGATAGCTTGACTCCAGTGGCGTAGTGAGCACGGGTCCCACGTCTGGGAATACCCATCCCACTTAGGGCGAAAAGCGTTACAACAAACAAATGATGGACGGAATGCTGACAATGCAGACATTCTCCCCCAGTCAAGAGATCTGGGTTAAATCCATCGTTCTTTTGCCCACTACGCCACCCCAGTTTAGACATGGCCATATGCAAATCAGTCTTGACCCTGTGCCTCATGGGAACAGTCCAGCCCGAACTGCCAAGCCATGTCTTCCCTGGACCGGAATCAAGCATCCTAGGACCGGTTTCTGGCTATCAGCCGTCATCAGCCAGGATAGCTTGACTCCAGTGGCGTAGTGAGCACGGGTCCCACGTCTGGGAATACCCATCCCACTTAGGGTGAAAAGCGTTACAACAAACAAATGATGGACGGAATGCTGACAATGCAGACATTCTCCCCCAGTCAAGAGATCTGGGTTAAATCCATCGTTCTTTTGCCCACTACGCCACCCCAGTTTAGACATGGCCATATGCAAATCAGTCTTGACCCTGTGCCTCATGGGAACAGTCCAGCCCGAACTGCCAAGCCATGCCTTCCCTGGACCGGAATCAAGCATCCTAGGACCGGTTTCTGGCTATCAGCCGTCATCAGCCAGGATAGCTTGACTCCAGTGGCGTAGTGAGCACGGGTCCCACGTCTGGGAATACCCATCCCACTTAGGGCGAAAAGCGTTACAACAAACAAATGATGGACGGAATGCTGACAATGCAGACATTCTCCCCCAGTCAAGAGATCTGGGTTAAATCCATCGTTCTTTTGCCCACTACGCCACCCCAGTTTAGACATGGCCATATGCAAATCAGTCTTGACCCTGTGCCTCATGGGAACAGTCCAGCCCGAACTGCCAAGCCATGTCTTCCCTGGACCGGAATCAAGCATCCTAGGACCGGTTTCTGGCTATCAGCCGTCATCAGCCAGGATAGCTTGACTCCAGTGGCGTAGTGAGCACGGGTCCCACGTCTGGGAATACCCATCCCACTTAGGGCGAAAAGCGTTACAACAAACAAATGATGGACGGAATGCTGACAATGCAGACATTCTCCCCCAGTCAAGAGATCTGGGTTAAATCCATTGTTCTTTTGCCCACTACGCCACCCCAGTTTAGACATGGCCATATGCAAATCAGTCTTGACCCTGTGCCTCATGGGAACAGTCCAGCCCGAACTGCCAAGCCATGTCTTCCCTGGACCGGAATCAAGCATCCTAGGACCGGTTTCTGGCTATCAGCCGTCATCAGCCAGGATAGCTTGACTCCAGTGGCGTAGTGAGCACGGGTCCCACGTCTGGGAATACCCATCCCACTTAGGGCGAAAAGCGTTACAACAAACAAATGATGGACGGAATGCTGACAATGCAGACATTCTCCCCCAGTCAAGAGATCTGGGTTAAATCCATCGTTCTTTTGCCCACTACGCCACCCCAGTTTAGACATGGCCATATGCAATGTGCCTCATGGGAACAGTCCAGCCCGAACTGCCAAGCCATGTCTTCCCTGGACCGGAATCAAGCATCCTAGGACCGGTTTCTGGCTATCAGCCGTCATCAGCCAGGATAGCTTGACTCCAGTGGCGTAGTGAGCACGGGTCCCACGTCTGGGAATACCCATCCCACTTAGGGCGAAAAGCGTTACAACAAACAAATGATGGACGGAATGCTGACAATGCAGACATTCTCCCCCAGTCAAGAGATCTGGGTTAAATCCATCGTTCTTTTGCCCACTACGCCACCCCAGTTTAGACATGGCCATATGCAAATCAGTCTTGACCCTGTGCCTCATGGGAACAGTCCAGCCCGAACTGCCAAGCCATGTCTTCCCTGGACCGGAATCAAGCATCCTAGGACCGGTTTCTGGCTATCAGCCGTCATCAGCCAGGATAGCTTGACTCCAGTGGCGTAGTGAGCACGGGTCCCACGTCTGGGAATACCCATCCCACTTAGGGCGAAAAGCGTTACAACAAACAAATGATGGACGGAATGCTGACAATGCAGACATTCTCCCCCAGTCAAGAGATCTGGGTTAAATCCATCGTTCTTTTGCCCACTACGCCACCCCAGTTTAGACATGGCCATATGCAAATCAGTCTTGACCCTGTGCCTCATGGGAACAGTCCAGCCCGAACTGCCAAGCCATGTCTTCCCTGGACCGGAATCAAGCATCCTAGGACCGGTTTCTGGCTATCAGCCGTCATCAGCCAGGATAGCTTGACTCCAGTGGCGTAGTGAGCACGGGTCCCACGTCTGGGAATACCCATCCCACTTAGGGCGAAAAGCGTTACAACAAACAAATGATGGACGGAATGCTGACAATGCAGACATTCTCCCCCAGTCAAGAGATCTGGGTTAAATCCATCGTTCTTTTGCCCACTACGCCACCCCAGTTTAGACATGGCCATATGCAAATCAGTCTTGACCCTGTGCCTCATGGGAACAGTCCAGCC
The DNA here is from genome assembly GCF_964204655.1 of Triturus cristatus. Classification (NCBI taxonomy): domain Eukaryota; kingdom Metazoa; phylum Chordata; class Amphibia; order Caudata; family Salamandridae; genus Triturus; species Triturus cristatus. Next base: position 1,254,588,234 of record NC_140589.1, on the reverse strand, counting down.
CGAACTGCCAAGCCATGTCTTCCCTGGACCGGAATCAAGCATCCTAGGACCAGTTTCTGGCTATCAGCCGTCATCAGCCAGGATAGCTTGACTCCAGTGGCGTAGTGAGCACGGGTCCCACGTCTGGGAATACCCATCCCACTTAGGGCGAAAAGCGTTACAACAAACAAATGATGGACGGAATGCTGACAATGCAGACATTCTCCCCCAGTCAAGAGATCTGGGTTAAATCCATCGTTCTTTTGCCCACTACGCCACCCCAGTTTAGACATGGCCATATGCAAATCAGTCTTGACCCTGTGCCTCATGGGAACAGTCCAGCCCGAACTGCCAAGCCATGTCTTCCATGGACCGGAATCAAGCATCCTAGGACCGGTTTCTGGCTATCAGCCGTCATCAGCCAGGATAGCTTGACTCCAGTGGCGTAGTGAGCACGGGTCCCACGTCTGGGAATACCCATCCCACTTAGGGCGAAAAGCGTTACAACAAACAAATGATGGACGGAATGCTGACAAAGCAGACATTCTCCCCCAGTCAAGAGATCTGGGTTAAATCCATCGTTCTTTTGCCCACTACGCCACCCCAGTTTAGACATGGCCATATGCAAATCAGTCTTGACCCTGTGCCTCATGGGAACAGTCCAGCCCGAACTGCCAAGCCATGTCTTCCCTGGACCGGAATCAAGCATCCTAGGACCGGTTTCTGGCTATCAGCCGTCATCAGCCAGGATAGCTTGACTCCAGTGGCGTAGTGAGCACGGGTCCCACGTCTGGGAATACCCATCCCACTTAGGGCGAAAAGCGTTACAACAAACAAATGATGGACGGAATGCTGACAATGCAGACATTCTCCCCCAGTCAAGAGATCTGGGTTAAATCCATCGTTCTTTTGCCCACTACGCCACCCCAGTTTAGACATGGCCATATGCAAATCAGTCTTGACCCTGTGCCTCATGGGAACAGTCCAGCCCGAACTGCCAAGCCATGTCTTCCCTGGACCGGAATCAAGCATCCTAGGACCGGTTTCTGGCTATCAGCCGTCATCAGCCAGGATAGCTTGACTCCAGTGGCGTAGTGAGCACGGGTCCCACGTCTGGGAATACCCATCCCACTTAGGGCGAAAAGCGTTACAACAAACAAATGATGGACGGAATGCTGACAATGCAGACATTCTCCCCCAGTCAAGAGATCTGGGTTAAATCCATCGTTCTTTTGCCCACTACGCCACCCCAGTTTAGACATGGCCATATGCAAATCAGTCTTGACCCTGTGCCTCATGGGAACAGTCCAGCCCGAACTGCCAAGCCATGTCTTCCCTGGACCGGAATCAAGCATCCTAGGACCGGTTTCTGGCTATCAGCCGTCATCAGCCAGGATAGCTTGACTCCAGTGGCGTAGTGAGCACGGGTCCCACGTCTGGGAATACCCATCCCACTTAGGGTGAAAAGCGTTACAACAAACAAATGATGGACGGAATGCTGACAATGCAGACATTCTCCCCCAGTCAAGAGATCTGGGTTAAATCCATCGTTCTTTTGCCCACTACGCCACCCCAGTTTAGACATGGCCATATGCAAATCAGTCTTGACCCTGTGCCTCATGGGAACAGTCCAGCCCGAACTGCCAAGCCATGCCTTCCCTGGACCGGAATCAAGCATCCTAGGACCGGTTTCTGGCTATCAGCCGTCATCAGCCAGGATAGCTTGACTCCAGTGGCGTAGTGAGCACGGGTCCCACGTCTGGGAATACCCATCCCACTTAGGGCGAAAAGCGTTACAACAAACAAATGATGGACGGAATGCTGACAATGCAGACATTCTCCCCCAGTCAAGAGATCTGGGTTAAATCCATCATTCTTTTGCCCACTACGCCACCCCAGTTTAGACATGGCCATATGCAAATCAGTCTTGACCCTGTGCCTCATGGGAACAGTCCAGCCCGAACTGCCAAGCCATGTCTTCCCTGGACCGGAATCAAGCATCCTAGGACCGGTTTCTGGCTATCAGCCGTCATCAGCCAGGATAGCTTGACTCCAGTGGCGTAGTGAGCACGGGTCCCACGTCTGGGAATACCCATCCCACTTAGGGCGAAAAGCGTTACAACAAACAAATGATGGACGGAATGCTGACAATGCAGACATTCTCCCCCAGTCAAGAGATCTGGGTTAAATCCATTGTTCTTTTGCCCACTACGCCACCCCAGTTTAGACATGGCCATATGCAAATCAGTCTTGACCCTGTGCCTCATGGGAACAGTCCAGCCCGAACTGCCAAGCCATGTCTTCCCTGGACCGGAATCAAGCATCCTAGGACCGGTTTCTGGCTATCAGCCGTCATCAGCCAGGATAGCTTGACTCCAGTGGCGTAGTGAGCACGGGTCCCACGTCTGGGAATACCCATCCCACTTAGGGCGAAAAGCGTTACAACAAACAAATGATGGACGGAATGCTGACAATGCAGACATTCTCCCCCAGTCAAGAGATCTGGGTTAAATCCATCGTTCTTTTGCCCACTACGCCACCCCAGTTTAGACATGGCCATTTGCATTTGTCACCCCGAGTGGGAAGGGTATGCTCAGACGTGAGTCCCTTGCTCTCCATGCCACTGGAATCAAGCTATCCTGGCTGACTAGGGCTGAAAGCCCGAAACCGGTCCTAGGATGCTTGTTTCCAGTCCAGGGAGGACCTGGCTTGGAAGTTCGGGCTGGACTGTTCCCATGGGGCACAGGGTCAAGACTGATTTGCATATGGCTGGGTTCAAAGTGGAATGGCATGGTGAGCACAAAAACGATGGATTTAGGCCCAGATCTCTGTACTGGGGTGAATGTATGACATTGTTCTGCAGTCTGTCCATCTATTGTTGTTTTTGCATTTGTCACCCCGAGTGGGAAGGGTATGCTCAGACGTGAGTCCCTTGCTCTCCATGCCACTGGAATCAAGCTATCCTGGCTGACGAGGGCTGAAAGCCCGAAACCGGTCCTAGGATGCTTGTTTCCAGTCCAGGGAGGACCTGGCTTGGCAGTTCGGGCTGGACTGTTCCCATGGGGCACAGGGTCAAGACTGATTTGCATATGGCTGGGTTCAAACTGGAATGGCATGGTGAGCAAAAAAACGATGGATTTAGGCCCAGATCTCTGTACTGGGGTGAATGTATGACATTGTTCTGCATTCTGTCCATCTATTGTTGTTTTTTGCATTTGTCACCCCGAGTGGGAAGGGTATGCTCAGACGTGAGTCCCTTGCTCTCCATGCCACTGGAATCAAGCTATCCTGGCTGACGAGGGCTGAAAGCCCGAAACCGGTCCTAGGATGCTTGTTTCCAGTCCAGGGAGGACCTGGCTTGGCAGTTCGGGCTGGACTGTTCCCATGGGGCACAGGGTCAAGACTGATTTGCATATGGCTGGGTTCAAACTGGAATGGCATGGTGAGCAAAAAAACGATGGATTTAGGCCCAGATCTCTGTACTGGGGTGAATGTATGACATTGTTCTGCATTCTGTCCATCTATTGTTGTTTTTGCATTTGTCACCCCGAGTGGGAAGGGTATGCTCAGACGTGAGTCCCTTGCTCTCCATGCCACTGGAATCAAGCTATCCTGG